>NC_090314.1:8780692-9980692 GCF_039906515.1 Pseudorca crassidens | reverse complement strand
TGGCAAGTGGGAGCCACTCTTCATCGCAGTGCATGGGCCTCTCACTATCGCAGCCTCTCTTGTTGCGGAGCACAGGCTCCAGACGCGCAGGCTCAGTAGTTGTGGCTCACGGGCCTAGTTGCTCTGTGGCATGTGGGATCCTCCCAGACCAGGGCTCGAACCCATGTCCCCTGCATTAGCAGGCAGATTGTCAACCACTGCGCCACTAGGGAAGCCCCTGGTTCTGTTTATTCTTATTCTCTGACTGCCAGACCCCCTTAGGTGTGTTTTTATTTTTCTGTTTCTACCTGTCGGGGCTTCCTTCCACCCTCTCCTGAGTGGCCGTGGTTCTTGGAATGATGGACGGGGCAGTGGCCTTGGCTCCTGAGACAACCTTTCCCCTCGCCAGCCTTGTCCTGCCAGCTCAGTCACAGAAGTGGACAAGGCTCAGCTGTTGTGTGCAGCTTCTCCTCACTTTCTGGGGGACCCAAGAAAAGTTTAGGGGTCAAGCTTGCCCCAGGTTGCACTGTGCAACCAGAGACAGAGATGTCTGCAAATACAGGTTGGGGCTTAGAAAATGAAGGCCCCTAGTTAGGGCCCTTTTCTCCCTTGGTTACAGCCCTGGAGGCCTCTTTGCTGCTTCTCTGACCTGCTGAGCTTGCCTGTGCCTCAGGGCCTTTGCACTTGCTGCTCCCTCTGCCTGGAACCTGTTATCCCCAGATCTCCACGCAGCTTCCTCCCTTCTCTCAGGTCTCTCCTCACTGAGGACCCTCTATTTCCCCCTTACCCTGTCTTCTTCTTCATCCTAGCTCTTATCTCTACATCCCATGGGATGTATTTTTGCTTTTTTGTCAAGCCCAATAAGGAATAGGCATGTTGTACTTTATCCCTAGCTGTATCCCCAGCACTGCAAATAGTCCTTGGCACCCAGTAGGCTCTCATTAAATATTTATTGAGTGCATAAGTCGGGGACACCCTTGACGGGACGAGGAAAAGTCTTGTCCTGTTGCAGGTGGGCTGAGGATGGTGAGAAGAGCCCCCACCCCCTGCTCACAGCACACATAGTGAGGCCGGGTCGGTGACCGATTTCATTAGCCCAGGAGAAAAAGTCACAGAGGAGCAGATGTGGCATTTCCCAGCGCAGCGTCCACCGGCTCCAGGGCCCCTGTGTGGTGGGGTCTGGCTCCCAGGCTGCCCCGGAGCCATCTGTGTGAGCAGGGCTCTGGGGGACCTGGGAAGCTCCTGTGTATGCCCTGGGGCTTATACAACCTCAGGAAGCACTTAACCATTCATGTCCCCAATGTGGCTTCAGCTTCTAGGCCCTTCCTGGTTCTCAAGCCAGACTCGGGGTGAGCAAGGCCACGGATTCCATGGTGGGAAAGGAAGCATAGCTCAGGGGTCTCTGAACTCCACCTCTGCCTCTAGCTCCCAGCATCCCTGGAGGTCTGGCTCCCCAGGGGAAGGGCTTACCATCCCCCCCCCCCCCCCGAAGCAAGGTACTCGGTGAACAGTAAGTGCTGCGTCTGCTTGGGTGCTTTCCCATTCATTTCTCCTCGTAGCCAAAGCGCTCGCTCCCTCTCAGATCCAACAAACAGCATGAAATAAAATCATGATGGCCAAGGTGCTTTCTCACTGCATCTTGCGCAAGAGGAGCTGGGCGCTGCTGGGCACCTGTGTTTCCCGTGACATAAGCTGCCGCCCGGTGCTGGGTGCCCGGGGAGAAGGATGGAGAGCGGGTTAAGGCCGTGGCCAAGCCACCTGCCAGCTGCCCGGGCTGCAGGCTGGGCCTCCCGTTCTGAAAGGCTGAACGTCACCGCTTTGTGACTCCTAACACAAAGCTGCTCTTTTTCTGCCCTTCCCAGGGCTGTGGACCAGGAACAAAACCTTCCCACGTGTCTCAGCCCCCAGAACGGTTTTTTTTTTTTTTTCTTTTCCTTCCAAGGTGTGGGAATTTAATGATGGAGCAACGACGTCAGTTGGGACTGGAATTACAAAGTGTTTGGGGTGAGATTGTGTCTGTGGATGGCTAATCTGAAGAAGTACTTTAAAGAAAAAGAAAAATACCGAAGATTATCTGTGAAAAACCTGAAAGGCAAGATCCTCGGAACCTCAGAGATGCTATCAGATGCCTCGTGGAGCTGATGGGCCTTCCACGCCCTCGCCTCCTTGGCACCTCTACTGGCTGACGTCTGTGCGCTTTCCCTGCCGGCGCCTTTGACCTCCTGAGCCCCCCACCTGTGCCTCCGAGGACCCCGGTCCCTCTCCATACAGCTCAGAGGTTGGCTTTGGTGGCTGTGGTCCTGGCTCGTTTTGGAAGCTGACACGTGCTCCGTGATGAGAGTGGAGAGGCTGGTGCCCTTGACCCAGGCTGACTGTCCTTGTGCCACGTGGGCTTCAGCTGAAGATTTCTTTCTCAGTGGTGGCAGGCATCTCATAAATCAAGTGTCTTAATGGTACAATGGCCAATGACTTTTTAACTTTTTTTTTTCTTTTTAATTGTGTCAAAATACACATAACAGAGAATTCCCTGCCGGTCCAGTGGTTAGCACTCTGCTCTTTCATTGCCGAGGTTCCCGGGTTCAATCCCTGGTCGGGGAACTAAGATCCCACAAGCCAGGGGAGAAAAAAAAAACACCCCAAAACACATACCAGACTTTGTTTGCCATCTTAACCATCTTTAAGTGTACAGTTCAGTTGTATGAAGTACATTCACGTTGTCGTGTGGCCTGTAACCACCACCATCCCTGTAACTCTTTTCATCTGTAAATCTGGAACTCTATACCTGTTAAACACCAACTCCCTATTCCCTCCTTCCCCAGCCACCTTTATACTTTCTGTCTCTCTGATTTTAGCTGCTCAGAATACTTCATGGAGTGGAATCATATAGTATGTGTCTTTTTGGTGACTGACTATTTGGGGTCCCTTGAGATTCCATACGAATTTTAGGATGGGTTTTTCTGTTTCTGTTCAAAACCTCACGGCGATTTTCATAGGGATTGCATCGAATCCATAGATCGCTTTGGGTAATATTGGCATTTTAACAATATTAAATCTTCCGATCCAGGAACACAGGATGTGCTTCCATTTATTTACGTCATCTTTCGCTTCTTTTGGCAATGTTTTCTAGTTTTCAGTGTACAGGTCACCTCCTTGGTTAAGTTAATGCCTAAGTATTTTATTCTTTTTGATGCTATTGTAAATAGAATTTTTGGGGGTAACTGATTGACTGTGTCTTAAAAAAAAATACACAACCTGGGTATATGTCTGTTCCCTTTAGAAATGTTGAAATTGAGGGAAGAATTGAGAAGAAAATCAGAAATACACGGCACCCCCATGGTTCTCTCTACACCTTCTCATTTTATTTATTTAAGTATGGAGTATTTATTTCTCCATACTTCTTTGTATGTTTACACATGCATGCGTCATGCATATACACACACATCTACACATATACGTGTGTATATATTTTTGCAAGTTGGATTACTCTGTGTTTTTCTAGACTCTATTTCGCCCTTAGCAATATATATCAAAAACATCTTTCTAACTATATACAGATGTTGCAAAACACACAATGGAGGTATAGCTGGCAGTTCTGAGAGAATTAAACACACAATACTTTTCTTTTTCTCTTCTTTTCTTTTTCTTATTTTGAGCCCAAGGTAGAATATCTGAGACTTGTGCACTGGATAAGTACAAGCACCTAATTTGACCTGAAAAAGCAGGGACTTTGGCTGAGCGTTCTGTTTCACGGCCATATATAAAGATGCATGAAAATGGTGTTAAATCTTAGGCTAGCTGCCTCAGAGACTGAGTATTCTCGGGAGTCTGCACTGCCTGGCATGCAGCTACCTTCGTTGGCACTGGCTTGCCCTGTGACTTCACATATATAAATGGGTTCCGTGGAACAGTGGGTACAAACAGTGTTGCTCCCGAGGGCAGGAACCATAACGTCTTGTTCACTGCTGTGTCTCCAGCACCCAGGACAGTGCCTGATCCCTCAGAGGTGCATGGTCAGTGCTTGTTAGACAGACTGGCCTTGCAGCTACTCTTAACTGCGGCCGGAGGGATACTAGGGCACTGATGCTCTTGGTGTCTCTTTCAGGAGGCTTGGAGTCCAGGCCTTTGGCACGGGGTGTCCAAGGCCGCAGCATCAGCATGAAGGTGCCCACCCCTTCCCGAGCCAAGCAGGGGACCTTCAAGACCATGCCCCTCCGGTGGTCTTTTGGCTCCAGGGAGAAACCCCTGGGTGCCTCCGTCGAGCTGGTAGAGTACTTGGAGTCCAGACGGAGACCTCGGTCCACGAGCCAGTCCATCGTGCCGCTGCTGACGGGCACTGCTGGTGGGGATGAGAAGTCAGACGCCACCCTCTCCGCTAAGGGTGAAGATAGTGGGCGAGCCGGCGACAGAGTGCTGGCCGAAGGGCCCTGCCCCTCGGGCCACCCCGGCCGCTGCACGGTCCCTGGCAACTCAGATGGCCCAAATGCAGCAAGCAACCTCAAGGAAAACGCAAGTCAGGATATCAGGCTGCCCAGACAGTGTGACCTGCCCCTCACAGTGATGTCCTCAACAGACGGCGGGAAACGAGCCCGGCCGGAGGGCCAAAGGACCACAAGCTGTAAGGGAAGTGGCCTGGCGGGGAGCAGTGGCCAAACACCCTCCCCCAAGAAGGCTCCCAGCGCTGCGACGTTATCTAGAAACAGTGCAGACAGTTGCCCAAATACCTTTGGCAAGATGAGGGCTAATGTGGAGAGAAGGGACCCCGCAACAGACAGATTCCCACAGGGAACCCTCCCCTTTCTGAGGTCTGTGTTTTGGAAGAGGGAGAGCAGGAAGAGTGACAGGGCAGAGGCGGTGAGTGGCAGGCAGAGCCCAGCTGTGAATGAGCGGGCCCGGGGCTCGTCTCCATCCCTCAGGATTCGAGAGAGCCTGGCCAGGGGCCCCGCCAGCCCCCTGGAGAGGGACGTCCGGTCAGCGCCCAGCTCTCTGCGCCTCCCTCGCAAGGCCGGCAGGCTCCCGAGGGCCACTGCCCTTGGCACATCACAGAGGAGTGTCCCCGGGGAGCAGACTTCTTTCGGCACCTTGCCAAAGGTGAAGTACCACACGCTCTCCTTAGGTCGGAAGAAAACGTTGCCCGAGTCCAGCTTCTGACGGTGTGTGTTCCAGTGACGTGTGGAGCTGGCATCCTCGTTGACTCTGCACTGAGCTGCACCTGTGGGCAGCCTGTGTTGAGAATGGGATTTGGGGAAGACAGTTGTCTTGTGACCCCTGAAAATAAAAATGTTTTGGTCTCCGCATCTAGATTTCCAACACCTCATTCCAAAAATACCTTGTTGGCTGCCTTTATGCCACCAGGCCACAAGAGGGCTTTAGTGGGTCAGCATAACCATTTCGAGGCAAGAACTGCTGTTTTGTTTAAATTTCAGGGCCTGAGTACTTTTACTAAGGAGTGATTGGATGTGGGCAAAACATAGAGCATAACTCTGTGAGGAAGCCTCGTTAATAAGAATCTTCAGTATCAAATCAAATATTGTTATTGGTTTCTCCTATTTAAACTTTTTTTTGGGGAAATAGCGGACTTAACAGGAACATCTTCTTTTCCTCTTGACGCTTCTGGGGGATAAAGCATTAAGGATGCCAAGAAAAAAAAAAAAAAGGGATAGTGACACTAAAGCAGGATTCTAGGATAATGAGGTGGGAGAGAAATGATTCCGATTTTAGGAAAGTATTTAATATATAACAAAATAATTGTATTAAAAGTTTTTCAAGGTATTTAAAAAAGATAACTATTTTGATACTGGGAAAAAAGGAAGTTCTTTTTTAAAAAAAATTAACTATGGGATCTATGTACAATTTTAATAAAAGCTCATCTGTGGAACATGCAAATGACTGTCTGAATTATTCAAGTTGGACAAATGATCTTGTTTTGTTTCTGCTGCATAAACTTAGCTCATTGCTTTTTTTTTTTTTTTTACCATTTAACCATTTTTTAACATTGGAGTATAGCTGATTTACAATGTCATGTTAGTTTCAGGTGTACAGCACAATGATTCAGTTATACAGATAGATAGATGATAGATAGATAGGTATATCCTTTTTTAGATTCTTTCCCCTTATAGGTTACTACAAAATACTGAGTGTAGTTCCCGGTATATACGGTAGGTCCTTGTTTGTCATCTAACCTCGTTGCTGTTGATATCAGAAAGCCATCGATTGAGTTGTCTCTGAAAATTTTAAGTACTTTTCATTAAAATGATTTGCTGTTCTCTAAGGAGATGGAAGTCTCCCCAGGTCTCTCTCTGGAGGGCATGTACTTTCAAGGACTAGAGAGTCTGAGCCCGTCTCAACGGACCATCCCTTTGTTACCGACTAGGGTCCTTGGACTCCTTAATCAATAGAAGTTGATGAGAGGCCAGAGGAGGAGTTCAGGCAAGGCTTTATTGGGGCTCGTGCAGCAGCAGGAGGGAGTGAAAACAAGCAACAGGTGCCCTTGCTCGCTCCCTGAGGTGGGGTGAGCTGGTCCCTTAAATGGGGTGAGGGGGGGTTGGACCGGAGCGACGGCTCAGGTGGTCTGCCCACCCGCTTGGTGATGCCGTGTGCAGGGATCACATGCAGGACCCTGCTTTTCCTCCCCGCCCCTCCGAAGTGGCAGTCGCGTTTTGGCCTTTTTGTATCTTCTTGTTCATAATTTGCCCCAACTGCGCCTGCGTGCAGGTATTTTTAGTCTCTTATAGTTTCTTTGTATTCTGTTGCTAGAGGAGACGTTTGTCCAGGTGCAAGCACTGCAGTAGAGGGTCCCGGGTCCCAGCCTGTCTCAGGTTGACTGTCCCCTGTTGCCTAGAGCTTTGCACACTTTTCAGTAGCTCTTCTAACAAATATCCCCTCACTTCTTACCAAACAGCTGCTAAGGCTGATCCCAGTCCTGGGGCGTGACAGGTGAGGTTACTGGTGAGTCTAGTTCAACAGTCCATTTTCTAGAAATACTTCCTTTCTGATAGGAACCATTTGTTTAAGACACCCGACTCCAAAAATTAAGTTTTTCCTCGTATACACGGCATGACTCATTGGTGTGTCTCTGCTACTGTTCTTTTCTTGAGGAAGAATGAGGTTCTTTTTTATTCCCCATGAAAAAGGCTATGTAATTTTGAGCAACAGTTCCAAGATAGAAGGAACCGAGATGACAGAAGGAGAAAGCAGGGGGACCTGCCACCTGACCCCAGAGGGCAATGTGTGCATCAGCAGACCCACGTGCTTGCATTTCAAAAGAAGTCCGTGCTTTCTTCAAGTCTTAACTGCTGCTGGGGAAGACGTAGCTGTCCGTGCCCTCTTGGGGGATGGGAGTCTAGGAGTCCTCCTGCTGTATCTGGTTCTTTTTCCTCTGTTGACACTCATTTGTCATCTTTCACTCCCATGCTCTTCCTAAGCCCAGCCTCACTTTCTTTGTCCCCTAAGGCATTGGGTTGTGACTCCGATGTGCATCCCCAGGCTTCTCCCTTTCGAATACCCTTGGATATCATGAGCAGGTCCCAACTGTTAGCAGCTTTCTCTGTAATACACCACAGATTGGAGCATTTGCCCTAGGCTATGAATTTGGAGTAGAAAGAGGCAATTACACATAGACGCTGGTAGTTGTATCTGCCATCCCACGTCTTCAACAAGGATGCCTGAAGTTCCTTGGTAACGCTTTCCCTGAGGTTGCTTCCCCGTCTACAGGGACCTGGTAGGGAAGGCTGGGAGAACACAGCATGGGAAAAGATTGGGTTAGATTTCTGCCCAGATTGGGGGCATGGTTCCAACCTTGACCGTGCATCTGAGTGTACGCTGTGGCCATCTGGTCAAGGGATGTTTCAGGAGGCAGCATGGCAGAAATACTTAGATGCTTTTCTCAAACTACAGAGCTGCTCTTGGACATGTGTAAATTGGAGTTTGAGGCAGGTTGAAAGCCATTGAGTCAGATACAAGCATGGCCAGCGATTGAGTTAGCTCAGCGTGGCAGAAATGGTCTCCCATCCTCCTCTGGAAGCCCGGGTACCCTGCCTGGACCTTTCCCTGCTCCTGAGGTCTGGACCCTGGTCTGGTGGTGATAACTCCCTCCTGACTCCCAGCGTGTCCTCCAGGTCTGGGACTACTTTGCTTTATCCTCCACTCCACTCTCTTCCACTAGCGGAAGGAGGGGTTTACAAGTCCAGAATCTTGGGCTGGGAAGTCATACTGGCCGTGTCAGAAGCTCCAAGGGCCAGAGGAGATCGAACATCTAGAGGAGAGGAGATCGTAATCTATACAAGTTACAGAATTACAGTTCTGGGAACAAACAGAGGTATATGCTAGCCCCATCCTGCTTTCCAGATCCCGTCAGCAGGACACCACCTGTCGTGAACAGACACAGGGATGGTGAGTTAACCAAGCTCCCGTGACTTGATTACATCTCTTACTGCAAAAGATAACATGTAATAGTTGCAGCTAACGAACGTTTCGATGGCACCTGCTGTGTGTGCAAAACACTTCTTCTAAGGTGCTTCCGATTTGTCCTCCGAAGTGTGAGAGGTTGGGTCGTTGCCCACCAACTCCTGTCCCCTGCTGGGTGAACAATGCCCCCCCCAGGGACATTAACTCTTGTGCAATTCAAGGCTGCACCTACAAGGGTTGAAGGGACCCTCAGGCTTTAGAGAAAGCCCCCCAGGGCAGAGAAGTGGAGAGGTGAGCTGGATTGCTGTTGGCAGGTGTGGGAGCCTTCCGTCATAGCTACCGCTGACACTGGGGACGGGGGTGGGGAGATGGGTCACAGGGCACCAAAAGCATCTGCTAAATCCTCCAGATTCCTCTACTGTTTATATACTTGGACATTTCCCTTTTGGGCAACAGAGCACCACCAAATCCAGACCAAACTTCCCCACTGTACCTCAGCCTTTGTAATGGAAACTCCTTGACTGACTTTGCAACCCAGAGTTCCCCCAATACCACTGTTGACCAGGGTACACCAGGAAGGTGGGGGTGATCTGACCCTACATTTGGAAACCTCACCCAGTTCTAAGACGAAAGGGACTGATAGGTTATTGGTCATCTTCAGCTGCAAGGGCTCCAGCCATCTCCACCCACGTCCCAGCTCTGCCATTGACCAGCTCTGTGATTTGGGCTTAATTACCTACCCAGCTTTCTGAGCCTGTTTTCTTCACCAGTAGAAATGGAACCATTAATATCGGTCTTGGAGGCTTGCTGGTAGCATTGCGTAAGGTGACGTGTTAAAGTTCCTCGTAAGGTAGCAGGTAGGTGGTAAATGCTCAGAAGTTCCCTTGTCTTCTCCAGAGATAAGTGTTTACAAAGAAAGGCTTGTTTTGCCCGTAAGTGTGTTCTCCCTTTCTTCTTGTAAGAGCATCTTTTTTTAAATTTTTTTTTTAAATTATTTATTTATTTTTGGCTGTGTTGGGTCTTCATTGCTGCATGCGGGCTTTTCTCTAGTTGCGGCGAGTGGGGGCTACTCTTTGTTGTGGTGTGCGGGCTTCTCATTGCAGTGGCTTCTCTCATTGTGGAGCACGGGCTCTAGGCACACAGGCTTTAGTAGTTGCGGCACGTGGGCTCAGTAGTTGTGGCTCACGGGCTCTAGAGCACAGGCTCAGTAGTTGTGGCACACTTGAGCTTAGTTGCTCCGCGGCATGTGGGATCTTCCCAGACTAGGGATTGAACCCGTGTCCCCTGCATTGGCAGGCGGATTCTCAACCACTGTGCCACCGGGGAAGCCCGTTGTAAGAGCATCTTGATTTTCTCTTGGGAAATCACTCCCTCCCCACTCTGTCCATCAGACAGAGCTGCCCCACCTCTCCAGCCCTGGAATGGGCACGTGGCCCAGGCTTGAGCAATCAGACACACGTGGTGGTTTCAAGATGGCTACATGACGAGGCGGGTGTTGGAACTAGGCGGAAAGAGGAATCTTTTTCTATCTGGCTTCTCAGTCTATAGGATGTGAGCCTGGAGGTATTGGTGTCCATCTTGCCGTGAGGATGGGGAGAGCCTGTTGAGAATGAAGCCCACCCAGTAGAATATGTTGTTGAGAAATGGCAAAACAAAACAAAGAACAAACAAAACAAACAAAAACCCTGAATCCTGGTGGCATCCTTTGGACGCCTAGATCTAACTATACCTGAAACAGGACTTTCTGGTTACTTGGGTGAATCAGTGTTTGGTTCACTCTGTGGTCTGGGACGGTCACTGGCCTCTGAGGTCCAGTCCTTCTGTGTCCCAAGGGGCTAACCAACCGCCTTCAGGCTGCCCTCGTTCTGCCAAGAGTATCCCACAGAGCATGACCACCCTCATTTTTCTCATCGTGAAATGGATTTGTCGGCTGTTCCAGTGACTCAGGGTTGATGTGAAGACCAGATGGGATCTTGGAGGGGAATGCTCGTTGGAGATGATGAATTGCATGCAATTCTGTGGGCTTGTTACTGCTGTGCTGTGCTGGATTTCTGTTCCGAGGAGGAAGCTATAAAATAGGTTTGGAGCCACAGTGACACCTGGTGGCCATTCCTCTTATTGCATGATGCTTCCCCCTCCCACCCCCCTGCAACTTAAATAAAATTTTCCATATGTTTCAGTCTAAGGGTTGTAGGTTTTCTCATTTGCTAGGCTGGTGAGATGCCCCATCCTGAGAGGGAAGCGGGCCTATGTGGACACAGGGACATCCTAAAGGCAATAGGGGGTATCCAAAGGGAGACCAAAGTCCACGGACAGGAAATTCAACTTAAGGGAGCTTGGGGGGCCAGCCACTCAGTCCTGCTGTGGCTGCGTCCACCTGCAGGTCTCTGACCCTGTTTGGCTGCAGGGACAGCGGAGCAGACCCACTGACACGAAGGTCCTTCTTCCTGAGCCATCATTCAACGTGGCTTTTTTTGGGAAATCCCAGGGGTCTGAGGTCTTCCCCCACCGTGGAGTCTTCCAGTCTTTGCTTTCCCAGCGTTTGGCTTGGTGCCCCTGTGGATGCTTCCCAGAGGCGGCCCCTCTCTGCCCATCCACCCCTCCTCCCACCACCAAAGAATGGTCCCCTCAGCCCCGCTCCAATCTGAGAGGAGGCAGAGCCCCAAAGAGAGCAGGTCAGGACCCCAGGCCCGGGGCTGGGGCGTGGCGAAGCTAGACCTGGAGCCCAGCCCTGGTGCGACCCCAGGACTGGCTACGCGCGGCCCTTCTTGCCCCAAAGCTGCCGTCTCTGTCTCTGGCCACCTATCACCTTTCAGTCGTTTTCCCAATGCCGTTGTCCGTCCCCCACCTCCCAGCCCCTACCGACCCTCCATCATTCTGGCCTAGGCACCTCTAGCATCCCAACACCCGACAGCAGTAATAACATAGAAGGTCATCTTGCTGACCCTAGGCCTGCCCTGCCTCAGCTGTCCCTCCTAAATTCTGGTGACACACCCCGACCAGCAGCCTTATCCTGAGGTAGCCTGGGTTCCCTGGTGATCACGTGATCCTGGACATTTTGCTTTTTAAATTCAGGGAGATATATATATATATATGCAGACATGTACCGTGTGTGTTAATTTCGTAAGTGGCTTGGGTTCAGGGAGGAAATTTGAGCCCTCTTTCATCTGTAAATATTAGAAAAGTTTGAATCAGTAGGTACAATTATTAGTGCAAACAATGTACCCTACACTTTCCAAGATTTCACGAATCATTAACTGTTCTGTTTAAGAAACACTAAGAGAAACACCCACCAACAATAAGGATGGCAGGTTTAAATGAATTTTGCTTTGAGAATGTAAGAAGAGGCTTGAATGCGCTGGATGCCCCGGGGCAGAAGTTCTCAAGATTTGTTGCACCTTAAGCAGCTGTGCCTGGGCTCCTCTTTGGACCAGTTAAATCCAGGAAAAGGGCTGATTCTGATATGCTGCCAGGACCGAGGATTACAGCTCTTCTGTGTTGCCAACCTGGGAACCGCTGGCCCCATGCAGCTATTTAAAGTGAAATTAATTCAAATTAAATAAAATAGAAAATTCTGTTGCACAGGCCACATTATAGGTATTCAACAGCCATACGTGGCTAGTTGGTTGCCATATTGGACACTGCAGATGATAGACTATTTCCATCATTCCAGAAAGTTCAGTTTCACAGCGCTGCCCTAAGGAGTTGCCAAGTTCAGCTTTTGTGGCTGGGGGCAGAGTGGGCAGGTCACCCTTGTGTAAAATGGAGGTGGTTTTCTGAGGTCCTCGGCAGGCTGATGGCCACAGTGGGAGTGCGAGTATTTGGGAGTTGGACCCGTTATGGTTCCTGTTTTTCTGCCGGGCTGTCACTCTATAGGGTCGAGAAGCTTCTGGAAGTGTGTCCTGGGAAAGTCACGTGGGAGACACCCAGGGGCCCAGGGCGACTGGACTGAACGCCAGGCCATCCTCACCGGGGTGCTGCACGTCTCCCACAGGTGGTGGGCAGGTTGGGGAATTGTTTGGGGCCCCAAGTGCTGAGAGAATGGAGGATCCCGCAACTGCCCCTGAAGCCTTTATTCCCCGCGGGGTGACCCTTTTGGCCCCCTGCAGTTAACCCTCCTCTGGGACGTTGAGTTTCTCCTTCACCCCACAGGCCACCACGGCAAAAAAAACCTCAGGGAAGAAGGTGCGGAGGTACACGGCGGCCTTGGGGATGGGGTTGGCCAGGAAGACCTCTTGCTTCTTGCGTCTCACCGTGCGCATCACCTCCTCCGCCACGTCCACGGGGTGCACACCGTAGGTCAGTCTCCTGAAAAAGACTGAAAAGCCCCAGGAGGGGCAGGGCTTATAGCCTCGGGGGGAGGGGTGTGGTCAGAGCCCCGCCCCCCTGCCCCCCACCCCCCCCCGGGGTGGGGACGGGTGTGCACTTCTGGAGTCCCAGTCTCGGGACCAACTCTGCCGTCTGCTAGCCGTGCGCCCTGGGGAGGCACTTTACCCGCTGCGCCTCAGCTTCCACATCTGTAACGCAGGCGCAGTCTCCTGCCCCGTTAACATCCCAGGATGGTTATGAGCCGTCGGAGGGGATGAGGAAGAGCTTAGAAGATAGGAAGCTGCCGGATGTGTGAAGGGGCTGTTGTTTACAGTTGTTGCGAAGCTGTGTTTGTCCAGAGCCTCCTGGAACCTCTTGCCCACGTCCTTTTTTTTTTTTTTTTTTTTTGCGGTACACGGGCCTCTCACTGTTGTGGCCTCTCCCGTTGCAGAGCACAGGCTCCGGACGCGCAGGCTTAGCGGCCATGGCTCACGGGCCCAGCCGCTCCACGGCACGTGGGATCTTCCCGGACCGGGGCACGAACCCGTGTCCCCTGCATCGGCAGGCGGACTCTCACCCACTGCGCCACCAGGGAAGCCCTTGCCCACGTCTTGATTCATCTTGATTCCCTAATGTAGATAGAGCCTCGGGCAGGGGGTAGCTGCTCTGTGTAGAGCATTCTAGAATACTGATCATAGGTGCATTTACAGACTGCTCAGGTTGTGCTGGTTGCTGTTCCAGCCCCTCTATGAGCTGGAACTTTCAGTCTTCCCTATGAGTCTACAAGTTAGGTATTACCATTAGCCCTCATTTTCCAAAGGGGAAACAGAGGCAGAGAGATGAAGGGAGTTGCTTAATATGTGACTGAGGTGAACTTCACATGCAGGCAGTTAGGGCCAGACTCTGAGTTTCTCTGTGCTGCCTTCTAGAGCAAGGGGAACAGGAAGTTCTCGAAGACCAAATCCTGGCTATTCCACATGGGAAACTGAGGCCCAGAGGCGGGCAGTCCCAGTGGCCAAGGTCACAGAGCCTGTGACTGATGGAGCCCAACCTGGCTTCGGTCTGCTGATTGCAGGCTAGGATTCCATCTACCTGGTGCCTCAGGACCTAAGTTTTGGGGTCCCTCCCCACTGTTAGCTGGGTGCAGGGGCCTCACCGTGCCCAGTCTCATGCTTCAGGAACACCCCCCTGGACCCCCCCCTCCTCCAGAGCCCTCCGCGGCCCCTGTCCCTCTGGCTGCACTCTGAAAGCTCACATTTCCAGATGGAGTCCTCCCAGTTTCCTTGGCCTGGATGAACGCGGTAGGAGCGGATGAAAGAGGGGCTCACGGTGCTGACGATGACGTCGTATTCCTCCACCTCGGCCCGCAGGCAGTCGAAGAAGCCGAGCGCTGCGTGCTTGGCGGCGGCGTCTGGAAGAGAAACCATCCGGGGGTGGGCGTGGGTCCCGCTGTGCTTCCCAGGAGGGGCCTTGGGGACACACATCCCTGCAAGCTCCGTTGGGAGAGGCCTCAAGTCACCTGCCCCTCACTTCATAGATGAGAACAGAGAGCCCTTGTGAAGCAGTGGACAGATGCAGAGATGAGACGGAATCCAACTTAGCCACTTGCCCGCTGTGTGACTTTGGGCAAGTGACTCATTTTTACCTAAAGAGGCTCAGTTTTCTTATCTTTGAAATGGGCATAATACACAGGGAACTCTATTCAATATCCTGTGATAAACCATAATGGAAAAGAATATGAAAAGGAGGATGTATATGTGTAACTGAGTCACTTTTCGGTACAGCAGAAACTAACACAACGTTGTAAATCAACTATACTTCAGTAAAATTAAAAATCGATAAAATGGGCTAAATAAATAAATAAAGCGGGGATAATATCACCCTATCCAAGTGAGAAAATGTATATAAAACATTTCAGCCGGGAAGGCTGATTCCCTGAGATAGTGATTTCTCCAAGGTCCTGAGGCCATCAGGGTTAAGAATGCAGGAGCTAGGACTTCCCTGGTGGCGCAGTGGTTAAGAATCCGCCTGCTAATTCAGGGGACACGGGTTCGAGCCCTGGTCCGGGAAGATCCCACGTGCCTCGGAGCACCTAAGCCCGTGCGCCACAACTACTGAGCCTGTGCTCTAGAGCCCGCGAGCCACAACTACTGAAGCCCGCGCAGTGAGAAGCCCATGCATCACAACCAGGAGTAGCCCCCGCTCTCCGCAACTAGAGAAAGCCCATGGGCAGCAATGAAGACCCAACGCAACCAAAAATAAATAAATAAATTTATCCCTGTTAGTTGGAGGCCAAAGGGCCACTTGTGTTGCCCACACCACATTGTATCATGTCACTGCTGTGTCCCCAGCACCTGGTTCTAGGCATTCGATTGCTGTTTGTTGAATGAATGAAGGCAGCGAGCAAGTGGAAAGTAATCCACCTGCTGAAAATGACATGTATGTTTGTGAGTAGGAGGAATAGTGGTGAGGTTCTAGATGGGCTGGGGCAGAGACGGAATGAGGTACGTGGCAAAGACTGCCCTGTGCGGACCCAGCTCTATTCGCCCCATCCTGGGCCCACAGGCGGACTACAATTCCCAGCATCCCATGCAGTGAGGGGGTAAGCATGTGACTGGCTTCTCTACAACAGGATGTGAGCAGCGCTGTATGGGCACGACGCCCTCTTCTTGCCAGCAGGAACCCACGTGGGGTGGGAACTAGCTTTGACCACGTGGAAAATGATGGCAAAGCTGTGACTTGGCACGACTCTGCGCCCCCGAGTGACCGCGTGAGGAACAGTGATGCCCGCTGAGCTGGGCCATCCCATTTAGACAGTTATACGGAGGAGGAGTAAAGGTCTTTACAGCACCGTCAGCTTAGCCTAACTAATGCAAACGAGAAAAGGAAAGTAAAACACTATCAGGGGAATGTGATGGGCTGAATTGTATCCCACCCCCAAATTCATACGTTGAAGTCCTAACCCCAGCATCTCACATTGTGGCTGTACTTTGAGATAAGGGCCTTTAAAAGGTAATTAAGTTAAAATGAGGCTGTTAGGGTGGTGCCCTAATCCAGTCGGACTGGTGTCCTTATAAGAAGAGCAGGAGACGGCAGGGGTGCCCACACACAAAGACCATGAGAGGACCTGGGGAGCAGGCCATCAGCAAGCCATGGAGAGAGGCCTCGGGAAACATCAAGTCTGCCCACACTTTGATCTTGGACTTCCAGCCTGCAGAGCTGTGAGAAAACACATTTCTGTCATTTAAGCCACCTGGTCTTTTTTTTCTTTTAATATTTATTTATTTATTTGGTTGCACCAGGTCTTAGTTGTGGCAGGTGGGCTCCTTAGTTGCGGCTCGCCGACTCCTTAGTTGTGGCCTGTGAACGCTTAGTTGTGTCATGCATGTGGGATCTAGTTCCCTGACCAGGGATTGAACCCAGGCCCCCTGCATTGGGAGCGGGGAGTCTTAACCATGGTGTCGCCAGGGAAGTCCCTGGGGTATTTTGTTGTGGTGGCCCCAGAAGACTACATCAGGCCACCCCACCCACCCTTTCTTCCTTCCTCTCTCCCTCTCACCTTCCTACCCCCCAGACACTTACTTACCCAGCTCCGGCTTTGTGCATGGTACTTTGGGCCATAAGGAAACGTATGAGGCACGTTCCCCCACCCTCCCACATCCTACCTCACGGGAGGTGGGAATGTCTGCAGAATTTTCCCAGTTGGGCCCCAGGAACATACACCGAGAAGTCCTTCTCCTCCTTGGACTTTTTAGAGGAGTCTCACCTTTGGAATTCTCTCTCGCGCCTCCCCTGGAATTGTGTCCCTTTCCTTTTCTCCTTCCTCCTTCCTCAGAACCTCTCCATCCCTCTCCCCTTTAGGGATGTGCAACCCTCCTTTCTTTCCCAGTTGTAATCGTTCCTGTCTCTCCAGGGGCATCTTTACAGAGAAGGGGGCATCTGAGCTGGGGCTGTGCACCCATGTCAGGAGCGTGACCTTGATCTGGCATTGATCGTGTCCAGCCAGGACGTGTCCTGACCGCCTGTCAGATGTGAGCTTCTGGGGGCTGAGGGGAGGGCTTATCTTTATCTCCCATAGTCACCTGTGTGCTGTAGATGGTCAAAAATAGGAGCTGAAGGGATGAAAGAAAAGCCAACAGATGCTTTCATCTCTGGACCCTCTTCCCCAACGTAACCCCATGCCTAGTCCTAGACACACATCTCTTGTCTTACAAGATACATAACAGGGCTTCCCTGGTGGCGCAGTGGTTGAGAGTCTGCCTGCCGATGCAGGGGACATGGGTTCATGCCCTGGTCCGGGAAGATCCCACATGCCGCGGAGCGGCTGGGCCCGTGAGCCATGGCCGCTGAGCCTGCACGTCCGGAGCCCGTGCTCCGCAACGGGAGAGGCCACAACAGTGAGAGGCCCGTGTACCGCAAAAAAAAAAAAAAAAAAAAAAGACACATAACATAGGACGAAACATGTTTGTCTTAGCAACTTACAGGCTGTACGGAATGGGATTCCAAGCTTCCCTTGAATGTTATTCACTAACACGATTTGTCCGGTCCTCCGGGAAATCATGTTGGGGAGCAGCGCTGGAAAGCACAGGACAAAGAATCACGGTTACAAATCTGAGACTGAGTCAGACAGCATCAGGCAGAGCCCTTCCCTTCATCACGGGGGGCTCCCCTACCTCCCTGACAGTTAGATTACAGTGGGACACAGATGGAATGGACCCTGGTTACCACTCATCCAGTGTTTCCTAAGAGTGGGCTGGGCTCGACTGGGGAATTGCTGGGTTATTTTATTTTATTATTTTTTTTTTTGGCCTCGCTGCATGTGGCATGCAGGATCTTAGTTCCCTGACCAGAGATCGAACCCAGGCCCCCTGCAGTGGAAGTGCAGAGTCCTAACCACTGGACCCCCAGGGGAGTCCCTGGGTGATTTGAAATGACCCATCCCTGTGCATGGAGTGACACTGATTTCAATAGTGAGAAAGGTAATCCCTTTTCAACTGTCCTATCGCTTCCAGTAGGAAAGTTGGTTCCAATGGGTCTTTAATACTACTCTTGCATGTGCTAATCTTTTTTAAAAAAAGAGAGGAAAGACCTCAGCCCTTTGTCTTGGGAGAACTTACTGCTTTGTTCTGATTTCAGGTTTTCTTGTATTGATGGAGAGGGAAAGTGGTTTTTAATTTGTGGTAAAGATTTTCTCCTGAATTGAATTAACTTATAAATGAGGAAATTTAGAAAAAGATATGGAGTAATAATAGCATAGATTGAATAGGGAGATGGCAGAAAATATCAGAAGACTTAAGTTTGCATTCCTCACCGTGGTGCCAGGGACCCTGAGCTCTCAGAGGTTGAGTGAAGGACACACCTTGGCTGGCCTGCTTGGTGTGTCCACAGCGACTGGGCTGGAGGAAACTGTAACCTCTGGGGCATCATCTTAGAAGCTCTGGGGAGTCATCTTTCTGCTCCCAGTACTTCTTTCCCTTCAGCTGTCACAGCTCTCAGAATCCCATCATCATGGAGACTCTGGCCGTGGAGAAGGCAGCTCTAAGATCATGCTTTCTCAGCCTTTGCCAAACACACTACTCCCTACATGTAGACGTTCTCCATGCTTGTGTTCTCCCTTTTGTGCTTCTGCTTGGATAAACTTTATTTGGGGTGGGAGGAGGGCTTCAACTCTTAGATCTATTCCATGTTATCTCTAGCAACACCCCTAACCTCAGCTTCAGATCTGCATTTGAACTTGACCCTTAGAAATCTCCACACAGGAACCACCATTTTACCTTTAAAAGGGAGACATCCTCCTGCCTTCCTGTTTCTGCAAAGGGATTGACAGTATTATGGGTCTCTTGCAGATAAACTCCTTTTCAACCTTGGACCAACTGTCATGATTAGGAGCAGATCAACCACAAGGTCGATATAGTAAAAGATCTGCAGGGGGGGCTTCCCTGGTGGCGCAGTGGTTGGGAGTCCGCCTGCCTATGCAGGGGACACGGGTTCGTGCCCCGGTCCGGGAAGATCCCACATGCCGCGGGGCGGCTGGGCCCGTGAGCCATGGCCGCTGAGCCTGCGCCTCCGGAGCCTGTGCTCCGCAACGGGAGAGGCCACAACAGTGAGAGGCCCGCGTACCGCAAAAAAAAAAAAAAGGTCTGCAGGGGATGAAGACAATGGTCCAGAGATGTGGGATGGGATTGGAGGGGAGCCATGGATATGAGTAAGAAAGGAGGAGAAAAGGGCAGGGCTTGGGGAGGGAGCTTAATGGAGAGGAAGGTTGGAATATACCAGTCAGAGACTTTCACAATCCCTTTTCTTTCATCAACATTTACAGTCAGATGCTGAAAGCTTTCACCAAATAAGCAGGGATTTTTCTGAAAGAGGGGCTGGCGGCTCCATCCAGAATTGGGTGACTGTCTGGAAATATAACAGAGCCTTCTCTAGCAGCCAGTGGGAAGGTCAAACTCACGAGACCTTTGGTCAGTGTGATGGGTCCAAAGTAATTGGCATCCATGATCTTTTTGTCGAGTTCCAGAGAAATCTTATGGGCAGGCCCCTTCACCTTCATGCTGGCGTTGTTGATGAGGATGTCCACGCAGCCATAGCAATCCAGGACCTCTTTGGCCACATCCTGGACACAGCTGATGTCTGAGAGATCCAAGAGGACCAGCTTTGGGGTGAATGTCTGCTGGACCAATGAGAGAGTCAAGACACATGTGGGTACATCCCCACAGACCTTGGGACCCTTCAATCTGAGAGCCACCCATCTTGAAACTCAGAACTCATGGAATGACTGCAAACAAATGATGAGGAAGAAGCAGAGATGACTCTGGGAGGAAGTAAATTGATGGAGAAAATGCATCCTTGGGGACCAGAGCAACAACACCATTCCCAACATGCAAACATGCAGTCATAAGTCTGAACTTCTGGTCAAGGGGCCAGACCTGAGAAATCCAAGTGGAGGTCATGCATTGATTTTGCTGGTGATGTCATTTCTTATAACACTTCTGAGCTCCTTTTTGGAAATACCTTCCAAACTGGCTTCCAAGCCACAAGAGAATCTGCCCAGTGCTTTGTAGCCACGTTTAATATTTGGCCAAAATCATACAGTCAGCACAGTTTTTTTGGAGCACCATCTATGTGCCAGCATTTGTGTTCAGCCCTAAACATTTGATATCGTCAAGATTCTCATGGGTTAGAAGGGATACAGATGGAAAAATTGATGTTACCATATGGTGAATGCAATCCCGGTATTTGACAAACACTAGCCCTGAGATACGGCCTTAAAAAAAGGTTCCCTGGTCAAATTTGCTTAGGAAATGCAGACTATCATATGTTCTTCTTGGAGATAACACAATGCACATTTGCATAGCAAAGGCCCTGAAAAGTCCTGCAGTAAAGAAATTAGTCAGACAAGCTTGGCCTAACTCAGTATTTGCCACACAATTGACTTCAGAACCTCATTTTTACTACTTAATAACCAACACCTAATAAGATCCCAAGAAACATACCTTGGAGTACATTGTGTTACCCTGGTCGCTCCATCTCCTCAAATACCAGAGTTAGTTCTGAATGATTTTTGGCTATTTCCAAAATCAAATTCAACATCAAGGGAAAAGATCAAAAAAAAAAAAAAAAATCCTGAAGAGAACTCTCTGAAGGCAATGTCTTTTTCTTTTTTCCAAATAAATTCATTTATTTATTTATTTTTGGCTGCGTTGGGTCTTCATTGCTGCACACAGGCTTTCTCTAGTTGCGGCAAGCGGGGGCTACTCTTCGTTGTAGTGTGCGGGCTTCTCATTGCCTTGGCTTCTCTTGTTGCAGAGCACTGGCTCTAGGCGTGCGGGCTTCAGTAGTTGTGGCACGCGGGCTCAGTAGTTGTGGTGCACAGGCTTTGTTGCTCCGCGGCATGTGGGATCTTCCCGGACCAGGGCTCGAACCCATGTTCCCTGCATCGGCAGGTGGATTCTTAAGCACTGCGCCACCAGGGAAGCCCCTGAAAGCAATTTCTTAAACAATGCTCCAGAAATGCTTTGAAAACCCCAGCTGCATTGAAATGTGTTCACCTCCTGTGTAACTTCATGGAAGGGGACTTCACATCCCTGATTTCTTTGAAGGAAAAAATTTTTTTCTTTTTTGGCTGGCGGGATCTTAGTTCCCTGACCAGGGATTGAACCTGGGCCATGGCAGTGAAAGCGCCAAGTCCTAACCACTGGACTGCCAGGGAACTCCCTCTTTGAAGGAAATATTATTTGAAGTATTATTTAAAAAATCAGCCATGAGTGTTTATAAACAGAGCCCATATCTGTGACATACCATATTTTCTGGATCCTCTTTGAGTCTGACTTAAATAGAATGGGCGGGGGGGGGAGGCTCAGAGGCTAGAGGTACGATGAGGGGTCAAAATGAGCCAACCCCCAAGTTGGCAGACTTACCTGTGTCAAGATTATGTTTCCCCAGGACTTCCCTGGTGGCGCGGTGGTTAAGAATCCGCCTGCCAATGCAGGGGACATGGGTTCAATCCCCGATCCAGGAAGATCCCACATGCCTCGGAGCAACTAAGCCCCTGCGCCACAACTACTGAGCCTGCGCTCTAGAGCCCACGTGCCACAACTACTGAAGCCTGCACGCCTAGAGCCCGGCTCCGCAACAAGAGAAACCACCGCAATGAGAAGCTCGTGCACGGCAATGAAGAGTAGCCCCCGCTCGCCGCAACTAGAGAAAGCCCGTGCAGAAACAAAGACCCAACGCAGCCAAAATAAATAAAATTAAATTTTAAAAAATACATTAAAAAATTACATTTCTCCAAAGCAAAATTTCACCCAAATTTCATCAAAAGAGCTGCCCTGTAACAAGCAACGACGGCTAAGGGTGTCCAGGGGTTGCCCATGCCGGCTGCCAGAAGGCCTTACCTTGCTGGGGTCAGCCACACTGATCAGGGCATCGTGTAGACTCTGAAGCCTCTCCCAGTTCTTTCCGCACAGCACCAGCCTGGCCCCGCTGGTATGGAACACCCGAGCACACTCTGAGGGGAAGAAGGAAGGAGGACAGGACGCACTGTGGGTGAAACCACTGATGGGGAGCCCCTCCTTCTTACAAATTCAAGGATTCAAAGAATTCAAAAGCCTTAGAGCCATGAGTTCCTTTAGAGCTCATTGCATTCAACTTCCTCTGGAATTTCTTCTTGTTTCCAGCCTCAGCACGGTTGCCTCCTGTGAAGGGCATCTCACAGGGGTGTGAAATAACCCCTCCTCCATTGGGTAGTTCTGATTATTAGGACATCCTTTCTTAAACTGGACAGAAAGATGACTCCATCAAACGAGACCCCCAGAAGCACAGCTCTAAATATATCTCAATCTGAAGGTATTGGAGACAGCTGCCATGTATTTTCAGACCAAATGTCACTAGTTTCCTCCACATTTTCTCTGTGGGTCGATACTCCAGCCAGGGTTCTTTTTATTAAGAAAGGAAACCTGCCTGCTGTCTAGTAAGTTTTACTCTGGATGAATTTCTGACTCACCCGATGTCCCAGTGTTCTGTTTTTTTCTGGCCATACCGCACGGCATGCAAGATCTTAGTTCCCCGACCAGGGATTGAACCTGTGCTCCCTACAGTGGAAGTGTGGAGTCTTAACCACTGGCCTGCCAGGGAAGTCCCTCATCCAATGTTCTTAACTGGGAAGTAGTTGGTAGATACAATTATTCTTATGTGGCAATAACAGTGATATTTAAGAACAATAAAAGCTAACAGATTTTGACAGTTTACTTGCTTGGGTAGCTATTGAAAGGGATTCACATAGATTAGCTCATTTAATTCACAGTCATCCCATGCAGTAGTTTCTTAGGTTGGGTTCCCTAAAAGCAGAATCTAAGACAGATTCAGGCGGCCAGGATTAATTCAGGGAGAGTGTTCTTCAGAGAAAATCTGTCAGGGAGTAAGGGCATGGGGTAGGGGAAGGGGAAGGATAGAGTCTAGCTTTGGCTAGACCCAAGGAAGGCTCTGGACTGTAAACCCAGCTGCAAGACTGTCCCACCTGGATGCAAGGGGACTGTCTTTTGTACACGTGTGTCAACCAGTCACTGATGGTGGGCTGCCTCCCTCCGGGGGTGGGTACAAAGGGTGTCTACTGGCAGAGGGCAAGTCTATGAGCCATGGCCACCAACACTCATAGGACCTGGGGATGGAGGAACTGGCCAGGTACAGGAATCTAGGAGGGGCACCAACAACACCTACTACAGGGGAGTAGCTATTACTGTCCCATTTTTACACCAAGCGCTGGTGACCCGGGCTGCCTGGGGATGCCGGAGGGTAGTTGGGCAGTACTGGGTGCCCACTAGGGGCTGGAAATCCTGTGTGCCATGGCTCTAAATGATCTTATGTTTGTGTGATTTTCTCCTGCAAGTCTCTCAACAGCTGGAGCAGGTGTAGAGAAGGGGGCCAGCTGGACAGGACAGTTGGCAGGGGTTTGAGAAGTGGGCATTGTGGGCAGGGGAATTGTGGTATTGGAGAGGTAGCAATTGATGTGCTGGACCATTCAGTCTAAGCCAGATGAGAGCAGAAGTGAAGGCAGGAGGGGCTGATGGAGAAGGAAAGGAGGAGGCTCTAGGGAGGGGAGGTCTCAGTGAGGTCTAGAAACAGATGTGGTCGGGGAAAGCTGTGGTCAGTTCTGCTGACAGACGGAAACTTGAATCAAGAAATAACTGTGTGGGGCTTCCCTGGTGGCGTAGTGGTTAAGAATTTGCCTGCCAATGCAGGGGACACAGGTTCGAGTCCTAGTCTGGGAAGATCCCACATGCCGCGGAGCAATTAAGCCCGTGCGCCACAACTACTGAACCTGCACTCTGCAGCCCGCGAGCCACAACTACTGAGCCTTCATGCCACAACTACTGAAGCCCGTGCACCTAGAGCCCGTGCTCTGCTGCAAGAGAACCCACCACAATGAGAAGCCCGCGCACCACAACGAAGAGTAGCCCCCGCTCGCTGCAACTAGAGAAAAGCCTGTGCGCAGCAACAAAGACCCAATGCAGCCATAAATAAATAAATAAATAAAATTTCTAAAAAAGAAATAACTGTGTGAACAATGTCACCTTGAATTGTTAGGATCATAGAGAATGGAAGATTTCTCTAAATGTAGGTGTTTTATTGAGAAAAGGGCTGTCCCTGATGATTCTGGCTGTCAAAATTCACTACAGATGTCAGTCCATCTCCAAGTGAATTTGATGCAAATCAAGATCCCAGCATGTCTTGGAAAGTGACAGAAAGATCCTAAACTTTATTTGGAATAAGTTACACACTTTACTTGGAATAATAAATATGCAAGAAACCAAAGAACATTTTGATAAACAATAATGGGAGTGGAATATCAGTTACTAAAATATATTACAAGGGCTTCCCTGGTGGCGCAGTGGTTAAGAATCCGCCTGCCAATGCAGGGGACGCGGGTTCGAGCCCTGGTCCGGGAAGATCCCACATGCCGCAGAGCAACTAAGCCCATGCGCCACAACTACTGAGCCTGCGCTCTAGAACCTGCGAGCCACAACTACTGAAGCCCACGCGCCTAGAACCTGTGCTCTGCAACAAGAGAAGCCACCACGATGAGAAGCCCGCGCGCCGCAATGAAGAGTAGCCCCCGCTCGCCACAACTAGAGGAAGCCGGCGCGCATCAATGAAGACCCAACGCAGCCAAAAGTAAAAAAATAAATAAATTTATATAAAGAAAATAGAGCCGAGTATTCATAAGAATTTAGCATATGGTAAAGTTAGCACGTTGAATCAGCAGGAAAAGAACATATTATTTAAAAGAGGTTTTTGGCCCACTGGATAACTATTTGAGAGGGAAAAAATCTAAGTACAATATACCAAATGTATTAAATAACTAAACGTAAAAATAGAACCATAAAAGACCTAGAAGAAAATAGAGATATATTGCTTTGGGGAAAGATCTTTTAAGCACAGCACTGAAGGAAGAAATAATACAAATTATTTACAGGTTTTTATCCTTAAAAAAAAAAATCCTTCCTTACAGAAGAAAACATAAATAAAAATTAAGAGGGAGATAAATTGAGGAAACCTATTTATAATAAATATGGTGGAAAAGGGGTTAATTTATTTAATCCACAAAGAACTCTTGTAAATCAATAAAGTCCCTAATAAGGAAATTGGCTAGTGAGATGTGTAAGCAATTCATAAAAACACAAAGAGCTAATACACAGAAGATAGAAGTTCAATGCCAATAATAAAGAAATGCAAATTAAAAGATGACAATCAAAACAAAATTGGTAATAATCACATATTCACTGCTGGTTGTAGTGTAAATTGCTACAGTCTTTTGGAAGAAAAATTAAAAGAATCCTTAAAAGTAAGCATGGCCCAGTTATTTTATTTATGGGCATTTATTCTAAGGAGATAATTAAGAATGCATGGAATAGTTAAAATATTATTTATCTCAATATCATAATAATAAAGAGTTGGAGATGTTGGTTAGGTAGATGATGGTGTATGTATATATCAGTTATTTCAAAGGCTTTAAAACTGATGTTGCAGAAGTGGGTCTACCAACATGGAAATCTCACAATATAGTAAGTTTTTTTAAAAAGATTCAAACAGTGTGTCTAACACTGTGCCATAACACTTGACTCTGTGTGTTATTGGTTGTTAAATTGCACCTATGATTATGTAACAAGGTTTAAAATTGGGATTTCCAAGATCAGATATAAAATTCCAAAGTGACAGTCCAAGATGCAGATTTTCAAAGAAAATTACTGAAACCCTGTTTCATGAATACCCTTTACTCCTAATAGGATGCAAACGGATAAGGCAGAGGAGAGAGGGGACTTGGGAAGAGGGCGTTTGTGGAGAGAACACCGTTAGGTGAGTTTTTGCCCCTTATCTCCATCCTAGAGAGAAGAGAGTGACCATTTGAACACACACTGTGAGTTCCCCGCAGCCGGGAGCCCGGAGTGATGTCTGAGTTGCACCTGGGGAATCTCATGGGCGTCACCAACTATCCCAGAGCAGAGGGAGGAGAGCTGGGGCTGCCCCAGAGGTTGGTCTCTTTACTGAAGGACCCTCCCATCCACCGCAACCACTTGGACCAGAGGTGAATCATGAGCTGGCTGGGAGCTCTTGAATTCTGCCCAAGAAGTCCTCTGAGAAGGGCAGTGGGACTCTAACACAGGGCGTACGTGCACAGACTGCCCCAAACCAGGGGTGGCACGGGAACTGAGCAAGGGGAGTGCACCTGCCCCGCGGCAAGTGCAGGTGAATATCCCAGGGGGCGCCTCTGAAGGACCCACAATAGAGCCCATGAGAGAAAGAATCCACTCGGTTTTAAATGTGTGCCAGGCATGGAGCTCGAAGCCGGCTTCTAGGAGTGTCAGTCAGCTGAGAATTTTTCCTGTCTTCCTTCTCTCCTCTCCTTCCTGCCCCTCCACCCGCAGAGGGGTCAGAAAGAGCAGCAAACTGGCCGGCAACTCGCCCTAGCTGGGGGCAGGTATGGGAAGGGAGAAGGAAACTTGAACTTCAACGAAAACGGACACGTTTATCAATGTATTGGACTGGGCACTGCAGTTTCTGAATCAAAGCTATGTTTGGGAATTTATCGTGACCAAAGGGTTAGGTATAATCTAATAGTGATCAGAAAAGCTACGAGACTGTCTGATTTTTTTCTTTTTAAATCAAGATGCAAAGGAAGACTTTCCCTTCTGCATGAGAGCCCGGGGTGGGCTGTCTCCCTGTACCCCTCCCCCCCATGTGTGCTTGCCCCCTGATGGTAATACATCTCAGCATCATAACGTTGCTGGAAGGAAATGGGATGAAGAGTTCCCGAGTGGGTGGGGTTCTGGGTGTGTTTTCGGTTCTTTTTTCTTGAAAAATCCTCTTTAATATATGTGGCTCCTATAATGACACAATTCGCTAAAAGAAACTTCACCTGGGGGGAACGCGTAGCCTCCCCGCGTTTGGGCTGTAATTCTGAGTGGCGGCAGCAGCTGCGCTGGGTGTGGGCATTCGTGGAGGTCGTGTTTCACAAACCAGAGGGGCGTGGTTCAGTGAGCGGAGCGGAGTCACCCGCCACCCCGCCGCTGGTGAGTGGTGAAGCCGGGAGGGACCCCAAGCGCTGACATTCCCGTTGGGTCCCTTGTTCCGCTGCTGACAAAGGAGCGGGTTGGGGCTCTACTGTCCCTGATGACGGGCACTCTTACAGGCTGGCCACTGGGACAGGGTGAGGGTCTGTGGCCAGGAGCCAGACCAAACCCGTGGCCTTGACTTCCTTAGGAGAGGCAGCCATGGGTGTTTGCTACCATCACCCACTTCCCCCACTTCTCTGCTGACACCTCACCTTTGCCAGGTGGACCCGGGAGGCCGGAGCCCAGTGGTGCATCACTGCTTTGGTGCAGCCCAAAGGCACGCTCCCAAATGGGTCCTTTCCGCAAGGCCAGGCATCAGGTATAATACCCAGGTGTTCTTATTTTATTCTTCATCAGCTCAGCACAACCTATATCTTGTATCAAGCACGTGGACGCCAGGCTTGTTCTTTTTCACTCAGCAAACATATTAATACATGGAGCCCTTACTTCCATAGTTCCTCAAACCTAAGATGCCACCCGCCTGCAAGAGGCTTTCTGATTTCAGAGATATTAAAATGCACAAGGATGGCCCGTGACAATTGTAAGATGCCGTTGACTGAGAGACAATTAGCTCAATTTCAGAAACGTTTAAAGGGGAAAAACCGTGCATCTTAGAGGTGATGAAACATAGGCAGGGTCTGTGGTCTCTGAAACAGTTCAAGTACAGTGGTTAAGTATTTTGAGAGTCACTCTTGCTGCAGACACAGTGGGTCCAAGGTGACCCCATCCGTGACTTGGCCAAATTGTGTGGGTTTGGGGTGAGGGTTAGAAGTCCTGATCTCTATCTGTCTGGTTTCCCTAGGAGACAGCTTGGAACTGGGTTCCTTGATGCTGTCCAGAGCTACCCGCTGAGTTCAGTCAGGTTCTGTGGGACTGGGCATGTACTGTGGGCTGTGTGTAGCCTACATCATCCGCTTGGTGCCCCTCACTTTTTTCTTGCCTTGGACCTGAGAAACGGAGCACTTTGAACCCGGAATTGCTGCGGTCAGCAGCATGTCCTGGCTAAGCGTTTATTTAAGGTCACCCACGCCCAGCTTCTCAAGCTACTTCTAAATACTCGGACTTTATGTTTTTCCGCTTTGCATTTCTTTCTAGGGTGAGTCCGTAAGAGACAGTGACAAAGGGCAGTGACACAAGTCATGACAGAGACTAGACCATATTCCTCTGAAAACGCCATTGTGCTCCTGAGATACATTTCCTGGGCACCTGATTTGTACAGTGTTTGCTTATAATAGAATGAGACTTTTAAAAATAAATAAACAAGCCTACTAAACCAAATATACATCTCTCAGCAATAGATAGAAGCCCTGTCTAGTAAGACAGAAAGTCAGGACAGTTACAGAGCAGCCTTCTCAACCAACAGGATCGAATCGACATTCGTAACTCACTTCATTCATGAGCGGTAGAATGCACATGCCTTTCACACACCCATGGATCAGTCACCAAGAGAGTCCGTGCCCCGGACCAACTGAGAAATACCCAGATACGCCACTAACGGTAGTGTATTTCTGTGAGGAGCCGTGGGACCCAGAAACCAGTGCCTTAGGGACCGTCCAGAAGGGAGGAGCCATGGAGGTGCCAGGGAATGAAGGTGATGAAGGGATCTCGGGTTGGCAGCTGTCCCGATGCTAGGTGGGCGTGTTCTGCTTGAAGAACGGTCTTCCCCAAGGACTGACTCTGCATGTCTCTGGGTGGGTGTCTTTGCTCCATTTCCCCAGGGCACCCACTACTCCCTGTTGTCTTGTGTCTGGTCTGACTGGCAAACGTGTGTGCCTGGTTTGTCCCCGTGGAAGATGGAATTTGTGTCGCCCTGTCCCTCGTGAGTATTGAGTCTAGTGATTCTGGATATCCTCCTTGGGAACTGCTTCTGGGACCCACATAGGGGCCACATAAGAACCTAGTTTTACTGCCTTACTGTTTCTTTTTTATCTCATGTGGTGAGCCCAGGTCGATCACCCACTGAAATGGAACCCATTCTTGAAGCATGCAGATGGGCTGCTGTTGGGGTGCCCAGGGGAAGGAGAATCCGAGAGAATTCCCAGATGGGAGGTTACAAATGTTCTCGTAATGGTAGCACCATGGGAGTGGGTGCCCAGCCCACCAGCGGGCCTCTTTGGAAGGGGCAGTGCTCATTTCAGAATGTAGAGGACTTAACAGATACTGGTTGAGTGACCTAATGAGTGTTTGGCTGGTGGGTTCGACATTTGATTAAAAATAACAAAAACAACAGCAAAAATGATACCCAAACTATGTGACACATGGGGCTGCGCTACCATTGTCAGGGATGAGAGAGAATCTTAAAAACCTAAGGGCATTTACTATCTCTTATGTCACACATGCAGCCAGCAGAAGGGCCCTCTGAGACCATCTAATTCAGGAGTTGCAAACGTAAATGTCTTCAAGGCCAGGAGGTGATGTGGTTGAGAGAATCAGGCCGAGTGTGAGACACTAGGGATTAGTGGGGTGTGCGGCACACTGGTGTTTGCACGTTCTGCATAATTATCACCGTTGCTAACACTTGAGAGGTGCCCACTCTAGTTCCAGGCGCTGTTCTAAGTGCTCTCCATCTATTAATTCGTTTACTCATCACAACAGCATTATGAGGCAGAAAGTATTAGTATCCTTGCTTTCAGATGAGAAACCCAAGGCTGAGCAGTGCATCACCAGCTGGTAAGTGGGGGAGCCAAGACTCCAACCCCACCCCCAAGTTTGGCCTCATCACCAGTTCACTGCCCCAGCTGAGGGCTTTGCATTTCGAAGTTTCTAGAAACCCCCCTGGAGGCAAAACAAATCTGCAGACCGATTTTGGCCCTTAGACTGTGAGTTTGCAACCCCAGGTACTCCAGTCCCCTCACTTCTCAGGCAAGACAGCTGCAGCCTCCAAGAAAGAAGACCCTTGCTGGTTAGTGACAGATGCTGGGAGAGAACACAGCCTCGATCCACCCCCGACCTGCCCAGCGGGCTCACCCACACGCCACCCTGTTGCCTCTCATCCTTCAGGGCAGGAGTGGGCACGAGAGGGGGCAAAGTCACTTACCCTTGCCCAGTCCTGAGATGGCATCGGTGATGACCACCACCTTGTTCTGCACGGCTGACTTGGACCACAGGTTGGACACCTCCTGGTAGATGAAGAGGAGGCCGCTGATTCCCAAGAGCACCAGGGGCAGCATGAGGACAGCTGGGACTCCCATCTTGTGCTGGGGGAAAATGGGAAGAAGGAATCCGCTCTGCAAAGAGACTCTGATCGGGACACGGGGCAGGGGGAGGCCTGAGGCTGCCGGCTGCGCCCATGCCCCGAGCCCGGAGCCCGCTGTCCAGGGAGCCGGGCTCTGTGCAGACTCCCAGAGGGCTGCTTCCTAGAACACCTGGCTGGCACGCTAATCCCCAAATGGCCAATGAAGAGAAAATTACTCACAGTGTCTCCAGAAGCAGAAGGAATCCGGCCTGCCCTCCCAAAGGTTAATTACAAATTTAATTAAAAGGGGCCTGCATTTTTGGAAGGAAAGCCATGTGTTAAGGCCACTTGCTGGGGCCCTAATGGCTATTTATAGCTCTCTGTGCACTGCAGGGCTTTCGGGGTAAATATAGTGTCTCTTCTGATATTCAGGAACACATGCTGGCCGGGTCTGATTTCAGAGTTCCTGCCAAGCCTTTTAAAGCTCTGCCGGGTGCCTCACTATTAGAGATTCCTCTGCAGTTTGGGGCTGGGCATCAGGGATTGGGACCTGGGATTTCAGCACGAACACCCTCGCCTTCTCTTCCTATAACCCTCCCATCGGGTAGCTTCCATGTAGCTCAGACCGGTGTGGCAGTGAGCCGTCTGGCCTTCCCTTTCCGGTTGGGGTTGAAAAGCACAGAAAATCTGTTAAACGGAATGGAGCCTGTTGCAGAATGAAACACTTGGAAGTGTGACATGAACTATGGGAAAGAGCAGTTTGGAGCTGTTCCTCTTTGGTCAAGTGCTTCCACGTTTCTGAGCCTTAGCTTCCTCATCTCTAAAATGGGCACAACGGTCTCATCTTGCAGGACTGTTGGGAGAACAAAATAATATACTGCATCTCAACAACAGACTCTGAGAAGATCACTCTCGTTATCTTTAGTGATTGAGAATACTAAGAATGTGTCCCAACTGTTAAATATTTTAATTACTTAAGGAAACTCAGTAGGATTAGAAATGGAGAGAGATAGTAGCTACTATGGAAAACAGTATGGAGGTTGCTTAAAAAACTAAAAATAGAGCTGCCATGTGATCCAGCAATCCCACTCCTGGGTATATTTGTAGAAAAAAATGAAAACACTAGTTTGAAAAGATACATGCACCCAAAATTCATAGCAGCACTATTTACAATAGCCAAGACGTGGAAACAAACCAACTTCCCATTAACAGGCGGCTGGCTTAAGAAGATGTGATATATATATAGAGAGAAATATTGCCATTTGCAGCAACATGGCTGGACCTAGAGATTATTATGCTTAGTGAAATAAGTCAAAGACCCATACCGTATGATACCGCTTATATGTGGAATTTAAAAATAATACAAATGAATGTATATACAATACAGATTTACAATCCTAGGAAACAAACTTGTGATTACCAGAGGAGGCGGGGAGGGACAAATTAGGAGTATGAGATTAACAGATACAAACTACCATACATAAAATAGATAAGCAACGAGGATTTACTGCATAGCACAGGGAATTATGTTCGATATCTTGTAACAACCTATAATGAAATAGAATCTGCAAAAAAAAAAAACAAAACTCACAACTGAATCACTGTGCTGTATACCTGAAACTAATGCAATATTCTAAATCATCTCTATTAAAAAAACAAGGGCTTCCCTGGTGGCGTAGTGGTTGAGAGTCCGACTGCCGCTGCAGGGGACACGGGTTCGAGCCCTGGTCTGGGAAGATCCCACATGCTGTGGAGCGGCTGGGCCCGTGAGCCACAACTACTGAGCCTGCGCGTCTGGAGCCTGTGCTCCGCAACAAGAGAGGCCGCGATAGTGAGAGGCACACGCACTGCGATGAAGAGTGGCCCCCGCTTGCCACAACTAGAGAAAGCCCTCGCACAGAAACGAAGACCCAACACAGCCAAAAAAATAAATAAATAAACAAATGTGGGGTTTAAACAAAAAAAAGAATTTAAAATTAATCAATACAATCATAAATAGCATGTAGGTCAAATAATAAAGCATAATTAAAATTAAAAAAAAAAAAAGAAAGATGCCTGAAGCTTCACCTAACCCTGAAATAATGGTATTTTCTAGTCCAAGAATTGAGAACTAAGACCAGTGTGAATGCATTTACGGGGTCGGGGACCATTCTGGGAAACCTGGGGTGTGAAAGTCACAGTCTGGATCAGAGCTAGTCCCAGCCTGCCTTACCTCGGGGGCCTCTGCAGCCTCCTCGGTTCCACGTAGAAGCCACACTAGTGGCTTCTAGCCACATCTAGTTTCAGGCCGCGTGTAGCTTGCACTCGCCCTAATCCATCTGTGAATCAGAGAAGAGTGTTCCCTCCACGGCTTCATCTCAGCGTTTACAACCCCTTTACTCCTCCATAAAATGCCCCGGCGCCCTGCCCTCTGACAGCCTCACTTAGGGAGGGAGAAGGGGAGAAAAGAACGTGGCTCCCACTGCGCCTCCAGAAAGGCAGCATGACGGGTTTGAAGTTGGACAGCCCTGAGTCTGAACCCCAGTTCTGCTTCTGACTTGTGTGTAGCCTCAGGCACACACATAAACCTTCTGAATGTCATGGCCATCATCTGGAAATGAGGATACTAATGCTATTGTCTTCCTCGCTGCACCACTGCGTAGAGTTAGAATATAAGAGGTGACGTGTGGACAACACCCAGGATGGCTCTGTTCCATTGCTGTGCCCGATGGTTTTGGTTTCTCTCTTCTTTCTGACAATTTTTTCCTAGTCTGTGTTGGTTTTCCTTGTTGTCTTTCCTTAATGCATATCGAGACCCATTCCTGAGGACTCTGGACAGGATTCAGAGGTGAAGGATGCCAGGGCTAAGTCAGGTAATGTGTGTGCACATACTTGTATAAACATACATGTGTATGTATACACATACCTATACACACATGTGTGTTGGGGGTTCTATTTGCCAACGATTGTTTTAGATGCTGGAATGTACAGAGGACAGTTCATGTTGCAAAGAAATAATTTATAATTCATAAGAGGGGAACAGACCTGTAAACAGATTATTTCAATATACGGAGGAATTAAAATCCACCCAAATTTGTTTTATAAGAGGAAAGATAGATGGAAATGAGACACCTTGAACTGAGGGATGGTTACACAGCTGTGTTCATTGTCTGAAAGTTCCTTAAGCTGCACACTTAGGGTTTGCGTACTTTTCTGTATATATATGTTGTACGTGAATAAAATCAACACAAAAAATATAAAGGGAGATACAGGGACATATGTATACGTATAGCTGATTCCCTTTGCTATAAAGCAGAAACTAACACACCATTGTAAAGCAATTATACTCCAATAAAGATGTTAAAAAATATATATCTATAAAAGGAAGCAGAGGGCCTTGGAAACTCAGAATGTAGCCAAGAATCAGTTTTTTGACCCGAGCTTCGGGAACAGGCGTCTCCTGCCCTGCCCGGGGTCTAGTTGATCACTGACTCCCCCAGCCCCAGACATCAGCGACACAGGATTTACCTCCACAGACACCCAGGCGTGACAAATCATATAACAGAACATGTACACTGTGGAGGGCAGGGGTCACTGGGTACAAACCCTTCTGCTCCAGAGGCTCTCAGCACGGCTTCTCTGCACTGGGCTTATTCCAGTGAAAATCCGTTTACTATCCCTTCAGATATGCGTGATTCAGCAAAACACAAAATTCCACGGGCCCATCATTCATTAGGCAGGTACTCAACTGGAGCCCCAAACGTGAAGAAGTTAGCTGAACTGTCCCTTATTCTATGACAATCTAAATGTTACAGTTCAGCATAAGCAGATTGAGTGATTTTATTTGAAACATTCAGGGTTTTTTTTTTCAGAAATGATATAGTCACTAAACATAAACACATTTTTGAAAAATGAGTCTAAGCTGAGATGCATTTAGGGTTGTTAGAATATGACTGTCCTTTTTTTTTTCAACAACCCAAATTCTGTGTCTAACAACCTGTGGCCTCAATAACATGTTAGTTTAAAATACAAGATAAATTTATGTAAAATTGTAACTGAACAAGTTAGGAAGCATGCAGTACACCACTGTTTCACACAAGACTTGCATGTTTTGCAATGTTTATTTTTAGAAGCAGAAGCGCCTGGCAATTTCATTTAAGCACACCAATTCAAACATTTGTTCCACTTAACTGTGACAAGATGTCATTCCATTCAACCGTTCTCATTTTGTTTTATCATTTGATTATCCTTCCAGACTGATTTTCCTGTAGGTGGAAATTAGAAAGTTTAGAAGAAAATATGTTTTAAAAATACCACAAAACTAATTTTTAAATTCGTTTCTTCTGGATTAAAACAAAAAAGAAAATATGGGATAGTCACACATACTATCAATTTGTGTGTGTCAGTTAAGGAAAAAACGTTCTGGACTATTCTATCAACAGAACTGTGTGGGCAACAAATTTACATCCTTTGGAGTCAAAGCCTGTTTTCCCTTTTCTTCAGCTTCTCTTACTCTTAGCACCCACATGTTCCCTTTTTTTTTTTTTTGTCACCCTTATTAAACTCTCAGGAAAGCGTGAGATGCTCATTTATACTAGAGTATCAATGGTTGATATAGTCTATAAATATTATGTCACTTAAAGATACTGACATGTTAACAGGAATCAGAAACTGAAGCCAAAGGTGTTTAGTGAAGGGTAAGATGGCAGGTGGAAGGTTTACTTGGACCACAGCTTTGGGAAGCCCACTCCAAAGATGTTCATTGTGGACATAAGTGCCTGGCTTGTCTGCCTGTACAGATCTGGCAGCCATGAACCCTGGCTAGCACACGGACACCTTGCCTTTGGAATCTGATGGCAGGTGCTCAGATATATTGACGAGGGTACGCCCAGCGGGGCTGGGAGCAGCTTCTGTTTCCCACACACTTTCTGAAGACTCGGGTTCCTGGAAGTTGTGTTGAGAGAGCTGACTGCCCTTCCGCACGCTTTTCTTCTCTGCCAGTTCCACACGGGCTGCCGTGTATCTGCTCGTGGCCGTGACCGATGCCACCATGCACAGGGCAAAAGAACCCCATGCGAGGCTGTCGACAAAAGGCACAGTTAGGAAAGGGTGTAGGGCTATGATTCCAGGGCTTCCTGCTGGGGTGGAACATTAGCTGCTGGTTCTACCCAATTTGGATCTCAGAGAGCAGCCAATGTGTTGTTGTAGGCAACGTGTTGATGGTTAAGAGAAGCGATTCTGGAGTCATTGTGCTGAGTTTGCACTGTGGGTTTGTACCCATCTCTTACTAACTGTGGGACCTTGAAGCGGCGACTTCATCTTTCTGGATCAGTTTCCTCATCTGCAAAACCGGAATGATAGCAATGCTGGACACCAGATGGTTGTGAGGAATTCACATGGGCATGGGAAGTACTCAGCATAGTATCTGCTGACATATGTATTACTTTTTGTTGTTGTCTCTAACCCAGGACACTGGCACTGGGCATGGGAAGTACTCAGCATAGTATCTGCTGACATATGTATTACTTTTTGTTGTTGTCTCTAACCCAGGACACTGGCACTGGGCATGGTTATTTTTATATCCCTATCCTCTGGAAGCCTATTGCGTTCTGAGTTGATAGTCTACACTTTTCATCTTTCACAGAACCCAGAAGAGTGGCTGCTGAGAACCTCTGCAAACTGACATGTGTGTATGTTTCATGGGGTGGAATTCCCAGGTAAAATAAATAGCTCCATATCCAATCAGCTACAAAAACCCTACCAGTTATTAAGTTCCAGCCCCACTCCAGGGTTTCCAGTCATCCTTAAATATGACTTGACAATCAAGGATACCAAGATCTAGGAGAAAGGCCCAACAACAAACAGAAGAGAAAGGAATCTGGGGACTTCCCTGGTGGTCCGGGGGTTAACACTCCATGCTTCCAATGCAGGGGGCACAGGGTTCGATCCCTGGCTGGGGAACTAAGATCCCACATGCCATGGGGCACGGCCAAAAAAAACCCAAATCCTCCCCCCCCCCGCAAAAAGAAAGAAAGGAATCTGAAGGAAAAAGATAAAATGAGGAAGAGAAGAAAACAGCAACAAAAAGAAAACTCTTTGATTAATATCCTCAGAGAAATATGAGAAGATATTCCATCAATAAAGCGATACCAGGGTATATGAAAAAGGAACAACTGGAAAACAAGGAAGATCTTGGAAAGTCCAATAAGATTCAAAATAAGAATTCAATAGAAAAGTTGGAGACAAATAGAAAGAAAATTTTCAGAAATACCAAAAAGAGATAGAAGATATAAGAGGTGCAACAACATCTAGATAATTAATCCAATAGACCCGATATCTAACTCATAAAAATTCTCTGAAAAGAGAGCAGAAGACTGAGGAATGGAAAAATCAAAGACAGAATTCTCAGAATTCTAGGACGTGAATATTCAAATTTAAGGGCTCACCAAGCACATGAAAGAAGAATGAATGTGACGGAAAGAAGATCCCCTTCAAGGTACATTATCATGAGTAGAAAACAATAGATTACCTGTAATAGAACATGAATCAGAATGGTATTGGACTCTTGATGGAAGCAATACATTCTAGAAGGAAACAGACACATCTTCAAAATTCTAAGGGAGAATGACTTTCAACAAAGAATTTTACATACCACCAAACTATCAATCAAGATGGAGCATTGAAAAGATACATTTCCAGACATGCAAGGAATAAAATAATTTATCTCTCATTGAATCCTTTCTTCAGAAGCTACTGGAGGATGTGCTCCCACAAAAAAGTGGTTGTAAACTAGGATAATGATACAGGACCTAGGACACAAGGAAACAAGGGACTAGCAAAGGGAAATCTCCACTCGACAGCTCCATTCCAGAGCGGAGCAGGAAGACAGAGGGTTTTGGTGGGTTGGAAGAGTAGAGCAGGGAGAGATGGGACTGAGAGATTGTTATGTTTAGTACCATTTGAGTTTTAAAAACTAGTTGTATGTATTTCTTTTATTGAAAATTAAGAAATTGAAAGCAATAGGAAACAAAATGGCATTGGAAACAAACAGACCATTTTTCAAACTCCTATGATGTTTGGGATTTGCTTTTACATCCACAGCAGTAGGACCTCAGTATAAATTGGCCACAGATCCTGACCCACCTGACATCCCTCTCAGCTCTAGAGCAGCTGTACTCCTGACTGCAGTGCTGGTGAGGTCACCTCAGGACCAATGGCACCTGCTCAGAGGGAGACAGCTAAAGTGACAAGTGGAGGAAATGGTATAAAGAGAAACATTTGTAAAAATTAACTTCTTCAGATTTCAAAGATGAAGAAGCGTTCAAAATCTAATAAATCATGAAGTTTATGGTTAGTCATAACATAGATGTATTTGCCAAACGCTGGTATATAGTAGGATGAGGGAGTGAGCCCTGAACATGACACTTGTTTTACAAAGAGAAAGTAACACAAGAGGTTGTTATAGAGGAGGAAAATGTAAGTATATGTATATATATATTTTAAGATGCAGCCAGGATTCGGAGGTCCACATCAAAGAGAACCCCTGTGGTCTTGTGTGACATGGTCGAGTCTTTCTGGTAGAGCTAGAACTTCTGTGTCATGGCCTGTCTTTCCGTTAGAATCAGGGGCTGGGTCTCTCCTCATTGAAGTATTTATTAGGAATTATAGCAGGACTTTTCCCCTTAAGCTGTGTTTAAGAAAGTAACAGCACCACCTCTATTTCTTGAGCACTTTACTCTGTGCCAAGAACTTTATCAACATAACCTCTTTATATTCCCATAAGCACAACTGAGACAGGTACATCATTTTACAGATGAGGAAACTGGGCTACAGAAAGATTACGAAACTAATCCAAGAGTAGCAGGTGGCAGAACCATGACCAAGGTCAGTGGTCCTACAAGACCTGTGTGCCTCCCTGCTGGTCCTTCGGGGCTCGAGCACCATGGCCAGCAACTCACCAGTATGACCAGCCATAGTCCCACGTCTGAGGCTTCCAATCTTCCGGTCCAACGTTCACAGTGATTTGAAAAATGGTTGTGTACATCATGTGGGCCACCATGGCTAGGAGCCCTGCACGAGGAAAGCTTGTGAGCCACAGTGAAGAATGTAGTTTCTCTACGGTACCTGAGTTGGATGTCCAGAGCCCACTAGCATCCTCCTTGAGCCCTTCCAAGCAGCCTTCATGTTTTACATGTACACTAATCTCTTAGAGTCACCGATCTACGCAGTGGTATAGGTTCCTTTGCCATGTCATCCCTCCCAAGACCACACCTTTCTATGTTATCATGTCCCTGTGTCACTATGCTCAGAGACATCAATCTTCTATCCTCTCTTTCCCAGCACATCGGGGAGGTCCTTGAGGTACGTTTGGCCTTAAGCCATACTTGACCGAGTTCTGTCCCGTTATTCTTTAGAATGTGGATTGTTCGCTGACACATAAAAACTTTGCATAAAAATCTGAACATATTCTGGCCACAGTAGACTTGCATAGCCAATAATTAGTGGGAACCGAAGTCAGTTGCCAGTGTGGTTTTCTGTCCTTTGTAGGTGAATTGGTCTTTTTGCCTGGAGAGCCAGAGGATTTTTTTTCCTTGAACAGTTTTAGTGGGATGTGTCTAGGACTTGAATGTACTGTGTCATTTTGTCAGGTATTTGGAGGGAGTTTTCTATATACAGATTTTGGTCTTTGGTCCAGAAAATTTCCTTGAATTTTGCTTTTAAATATTAGTTGTCCTATTGTTTTGTCTTTCTTTTTCAGGGACTCCCATTACATTTATGTTTTTATTTAATAAATGTATGGCAGGCAGTGACCAACTGGGGATCATCTTCAGTGGGATATTGACCCCAAACTTGGATAATCATTCTTAACAAGCTACCATTTTTTTGAGTACTTACTATATACTAGGTGCATTCTTATTTAGTCTTCACCATAGCCTTTTGAGGTAGCTAGCTTGCAGAAGTTAAGCCACTTGCCCAGGGTCACACAGCCATTAAGTAGGAGAGATCTGAACGCAGGGAGGATTTCTCCACAGACTCATGCTTAACCATCGTACTAAACAAAGCAATCTCTGTTCTAGAGCCAGTGGACCCCCTTCCCAGGGTTGTGACAGAGACATACTGATAAATTTTATTCTCCATTTGTGCCTATCCCCCTTTTGTTTCATCAGTCACCCATTGCTTCCACCAATGGGATTAATTCAGTAGCTTCTCCCGCGGACCAGATGTCCTGCTGAATGGGCTAGCGACAGGAAGAGCCAGCCTGGAGCTTTGCCAGTTCCCTCTGGGGCAGGCTGTGGGGGATTTGCCTGTTCTGATGATGCGCTTGGGGAACGTACCTGCAAGCACCATGAGGATGGCTACAGAGGCATCCACCTTGAGCCAGTGGAATCCAGAGCTGTGATAACTCACTCTGGAGCCCAGGACGATGGCGCTTGTCAACGTCAGAAGGATATTCAGGACCTCAGCCCCAATGCACAGCCACAAAACACCTGCGAAATGTAAGGATGACAGAGACGCTGGGAACTTAGAAGTACTAGGATATTTAGTCCTTTGAGTTAGTTCACTTCTAAAACAAAAAATACAAAACCAGCACCGCGGGGTGAAAAACCACAGATACCTCTGCAGAGTCTTGGAAAGCTGACAGTGAAAGGGGGGTCCCGGGGCTTGAAAGAGAAGTTTGTAAAGATTGTTGTTAGCTGGAAGGGAAAAAGCACTAAGCAAAATTCTGATGTGGGGAGCTGAGGGGTACTGGAGGTCCCATGGCCTAGTTCAAAAGTTAAAGTGTTATTTTGATTCCACCAGAAGACATTATCTTTGTCTTTTAAAGGAGAGGATCCACTTAACCAGGGTGGGCAAAGGAATCTGAGCATTGAGGAGCCCTGATTCGAGATACCAAAATCTCATTTGTTTCTGTGTGAGCCTATGATTTACCCTTTGGGTGGGACCTCATCTGCAGCTTCAAGAAACTGCGTTGGATGTGGAAGGGAGTGAATAAAGGGGGCAGGGAGAGAAACTATTATTTGCAAAAGGCCTCCTATAAGGTAGTTAGGTACTGTGTAGACACAGCAATAAATGGAACAGATGTGGTCCATGCCATCACAAAAGCTATATTCCAGCTGGGAAAACAGATACTAAGAAAGTAAGTACAAATTTGATGAGTGTCATAGAAAAGAAAAAACGCTATAGGAAGTGATGAGCTAGACTCATCTCTTTCCTGTTCTGTGGTCACCTCACATCGGTAGCTTGAAATCAGCCATGGTGGGAGCGTTTACTCCCTGGAAAGTTCCAAACACTACCGATCAGGGCTTCCCCTCTCCTCCGCAAAGTTGGTGGTTTAACATTTTCTAGCATTACTGACTACAGGGCACATGAAAAGAGCCAGTGGTTCTGGCTTTTGGACTTGACTTCGTAGAAAAACCGTAAATAACTCTTTCCTCTTTTCCCCCAACCCAACCAAAACCATAGAAATTGTCCAAAGTGCGAGGAGGGCTGGTGGTCAGAACGTGAGGAAGGTATTTACCTCGTTCTTCAGCTGGTATGAGACTCTGGAAACTCCTACACTTTTCACCTAGAAGAAAAAGAGGACAGAAGCCCAAGTAGGGTGAACCTTGACTATTAGGGGCAAACTGTGTTTCTAGATCCCTTGAGTGTATCCAGGTCATTTTGAACAAGGATTGGGGAGTGTGGCTTTATTGCTCCCCAACAGGTGGTGCACCTCCCTGGGGGATCATGATATAGGTCTGCTCCAGTGAATCCAGGCTAGGCCGTGTGCCTTTCTTCAGCCAAGAATTGGGAGTGGAAATGGGGGGAGGAGGTCACTTCTGGTCAGAAGTTTTAAGAGCCCGTGTTTTGTCTAAAGGTTCTCATCTTCTTGCTTCCATGGTCACAGAAGCCCAAGTCCAGATGGAGTCTCTGTCTGCCTAGATCCCTGAGTGGCTCCAGTGAGGAGACACTGCTTGCTGAAAAGTACAAACAGCAAGAGCTAGAAATGAATTTGTTGGCTTAAACTGCTGGGACTTGGGGCTTGTCTGTTATTATAGCATAACTTAGCCCATCTGGACTGATGCTGCAAGCCTTAGACCAGGGGTACTTGACTTCCCAAACAGCACCATGATGATATGAGTCTGAAATAATTTCTTTCTGGGTAGAGAGCAAGTGACAATGTTCGTAATCATTAAAAAAAATGAATTAGAGCAGATATCAGAACTATCTCTGCTACCGAGTGAGCCAATTACTCGTACTCCATTTTGCTTTCTGGAAGGGAAGCGAAAGGAAGCAGTTATTACGTGTGTACCAAGTACAGGGCAGAACCCACCACCAGGCTTCTTCTGTGCTCTGGGGGGTGTGCTTTGCCTGTATCATCTGTCACGTTGCGCAGATCGGCTAGAAAACCTTGCGTTGCTACTTTTGATGTGTAGTCCCTTTGAAGGAGCTAAGTCCTTAAATATCTACTGAGTGGACGGATGTCACCCAATTCTGGTTTGGGGGTGAGTGACGGATGATTGAGACCACAGCAAATCACCTTCTGGGATCCTGTCCCAGGTGGGTGTGCCACTTTCTCCATACTTCAGCCCCGAAATGAATCATGGGTGGCAGAGTGGGAGGAGCCTGGGAAATTGCCTGATTCTTCTCTGCACAGTTAGGAAGAGTGGGTCCAAGGACATTTGAGAGGAAGAAATGGTAAAGAAGACACAGGTAGAGGCATTTTCAGCACTAGAACTGGGCTTGCAGGGGCCCCGCCTGTGCGGTCCAGCCATGTCGCTGATTTAATGCAGCCCAGCCGGCTGTAGCGGAGATGCATCCAGCTGTTTCCAGTCTGGGCTGGTCGGAGCTAAAAGAGGCGAAGTTAGGGGCATAGATCATTAACTCTTCAAAGGAATGGCTTTCCCATTGCTAAAATCTGTTCAACAGTCCCCACACTAGCCTTGCTTTGAAGATTAAATGAGATACTAGGTAGGAAGGCTGCTCTCCTAGTTACTGTGCACTTAAACCTTAATGGAATAAAATGAGTTCTGGGACTTCCCTGGTGGCTCAGTGGTTAAGAATCTGCCTGCCACTGCAGGGGACATGGGTTCGAGCCCTGGTCCGGGAAGATCCCCCATGCCGCGGAGCAACTAAGCCTGTGCACCACAACTACCGACCCTGTGCTCTAGAGCCCGTGAGCCGCAGCTACTGAGCCCGCGTGCCACAGCTACTGAAGCCCGTGTGCCTAGAGCCCGTGCTCCGCAACAAGAGAAGCCACTGCCATGAGAAGCCCTCGCACCGCATCGGGAAGAGGAGCCCCCGCTCGCCGCAACTAGAGAAAACCCGCGCGCAGCAATGAAGACTCAACGCAGCCAAAATAAATAAATAAATTAATTAATTAAAAATGAGTTCTAATGGGGCCTTTTTGCTTATGGTTAGCATAAATTATTATTTATTACTAGACTGTAAGCACCTTGAGGGCAAAGATCACGTCAACTAACTTTTCTGGAAGTTTTCAGGGAGAGAAGTAACGTTGAGGAGCATCTTTGGACTTTAGAAAATATATTTTCCCTTATAGAAGAGAAAATTCCAGATCACTTTCCTATTCAAGAACTCATACAGCCTCCCCCCATTCCTCCAGCCTCACGTCTAGATCTCTCTTCTTCTTTCATGTCCTCTCTCCCGCAAGCTGCCTTCCCAATGCAGAACCCATTTTTTGCTTCCTTAGCGCAAGCCAGCATTCACCTTCTGCTTCATCAAGTATGCTATGTATGGCCAGGTGCATGTTTTGAAGGTACAGATGCCCAAAGGCCATAACCCTTGAGATTTGCCATGCTCAACCTCCAAGTACCCTTGGGCCTCATTCCTTCATGCTTCTGCGTTGCCCCTCTGCTGGGCTATAGGAAGAAGAGAAATAAAGTTTGGGTTTATGATACCGCCATCTGGCTGAGCTGCCCTGCTGGGCTTGATTCGGAAGCAGGGATTCATCTGTCACCTAACTGTCCACAACAAGTGGCACCTAACTGTCCACAACAAGTACACTGCCTGGGACCAAGCGCAACAGAATCAGGGAGCTAGCTGCCAATCTACAGCCACACTGGCCTCTGCAGCCTTCTCATTAAGTCCGTTTTGGATTGTGCAAGGGGACATTTTTCCTGGTTGATTCTCTGCTTTTGGTGGCAGCAGTGGTGTGGACAGAGAATGTCACTTGCCGTATCAGTCAACAAAGGATGTTGCGGAAAACCGGGATACTGGCCCTAGATAGTGAAGAGGCACATCAAAGGAAGAATTTCATTAAGCCCAGACTCTTGCATCTTCCCATACATGGAAAAGTGCTGCTCTCCTTTTCTTGAGATGCCTGGTTTTTCTTTAATTAGCAGTAATCTTTTGATGTTTGATTACCTGTTTTTTTGCAAAAACTCCTATACATCCTGGCTCCCCCCTTTCCTCCTTGGAATGGCCCCTCGGAGCTCTCTGAGAGGCTGTCTCCCAGGCTTAAGTCCTCAGTAATGCCCCAGATAAAACATAATTCTCAGCTTTTAGGTTGTGCATTTTTTTTTTTTCGGTTGATAGCAGTGTTATGGCCACGGTAGCTCAACATTCGTCCTGGTCGCCCCAGTTCTACTAGGGAGGTCTACAGCCTTGGGGAAATCTCAACACTCGCACCTGCTCTCTTGCAAGGCACTTTGGGGCTGATGGGGGTCCTTTTTTCACATCATGTCATCAGCTCCTCACTAGAACCCTGTGAGCCAGGCCTGGAGTGAGAGTAGCAGATGGACATCATGGACAGAATGCGGCATTTAAATCCAACAGAACTGGCTTCTATGCCAGTTCTGCCCCAGTCAGGAATCATAGGAAGTTCCTTGACTTCTCTGTGTCTCGCTTTCTTCATCTGCAAAATGGGTTTTATCAAAGTCCTCCAATGAGAAAGTTATGAAAGTATCTTGAGAGCAGCCTTCCACTTTTTGGTGTGTTTAATTATTGATAAAGGCAAGTACAGATATCCCTAGTTTACAGACTTGGAGGCCAGGCTCAAACAGATTGGTAGAATCAGGAGTTGAAACTGGATTTTCTCACCCGGGACCCAGTGCCTTTTTCAACATCACCACCTGCTGTCTTTATACTTAATACACGGAGGCCTAAGGGTCTATCTTGTCTTCTGAAGAGGGCTGCCTTATCTCAGCAGGAGTAAAGAGGAGGCCAGGTACAGAGCCAGGGGCAGGGCAAAGTGAAAATGGAGGCCGGCCGAGGAGATTAAGAGAATTCCCAATAGTTTAGGAGGGTGAGTTTAGCCTGGGCGAAGGGTCAGACCACAGTGACCCCTTGATTAATATGAATCCTCAGAAATGATGTTCCTTTTGAATAAGCCCAGCAGGATTAAAAGGAAAAATCTTTATAAATCCCACAAAGCCGGACAGGCAGGTGTTACATAGCTGGACAGAAGTTTACCAGCCAAGCCGTACAGCCAGCCAGCCTAGGAAACGGTGTCATAGTGCTGGGGACAGACTCTGGAAACCTGTCTGCTGTTCTCCCCAAGCCCCCACCCACTATGGGGTGCCCAGGTCCCTCTGTCCTTGAACTTTCTGAGTTTAGCAGAACAGCGTAGTATTGGAAATCAACACATTTTGTTGACTAATTCATTCGTCCAAGAAGAAGAACAGTTAGTCGAAGCGCTGCCCCAACCAGGAGTTTTTGTTTTAAATCTTCACTTCGGAGGATGCGCTCTCTCTTTAAAGGCATTAGGAAGAAGGTGCAGAGCTATTCGGTGTGACTTAACAGAGGATCACCGGAAATAGCACTCCAGGTAGGGGATCCCCGGAGGGTCAACTTTTAGGGGGATGGAGATGGAGCTGATTCAGAAGGAAGATATCCAGGAAGCCTCAGGGGGCAGCAGAGCTGGGGGTGGCCGGACAGCCCGAGGCTCCTCTCCTGCACATCCTCCCCAGGCTGGAGTCCTTACGGCCAGATCTACTCAGCCCCCCTCACCTCTCCTGACACTCTCTCTAAAGCCCCGGGTGGGTGCCTTCCATCCACCTCCAGTTGCAGTCTTTTCCTGTTTTGCCCCCAACTCTCCCAGGCACTTGTGCTAAATTAGACTCAATAGCAGAAATTTGTACGGAGTAATCTCCCCGAGGGGGCCCCAGGCTGCGGTCCGCTGCAGCCATGCTTTCTTGGGCCTGGGCAATGTGTTTTCACATGGAAAGCCAGATAGCTTGCTCCCCTGAACAACCAGAGGAACTGATGACATTGAGCTCATAAGCCCACAAGCCCGTAAGGCTGAGCTGAGCAAGACGTGCCCCCTTCAGCTAAGGCTGAGGCTTCAAGGTCACTGGCATTCCCCGCTAGCCCTTACCACCTTCTGTAGGCATTTATTTGCAACCTAATGTAGGCCTTTTGCTTTATTTCCTTATACGTTTGCTACTGTTTTAGTTATTATCTAGTAAACATTTAATTCTGACCTTTTTTGTTTTCGGGGCATCTTGTAGCACAGTGATCACGTTTCTGGGGAGGGGGGAAGGTGTTCTGAGGACAATGGCCTCCTTTCTTCCTTCTTAATAAAGTGATGACAATATTTAAAGACCTCAGTTTACCTGGACGACCTTATTATATCAAGAAATATGTAGGATGTGAGGGCGATCTGGCTGCCACCTCTGTCACCCCTTTCATCGCCAGCGTTCATTCAGCTGATCTGGCTGGCTAGGCGGGCGTCCCCTTCCTCCCTCACCGCTCCATCTGTGTCCCTCCCGAAGCTGCACGCTCTGTCGAAGAGGAAGACCTTCCCCGATAGAGGAGGACCGTTCTTTGGTCGAGGGTATACGAGTAGCTGCGCTCCCCTGCTAGAACCTCCAGACAAGCTCTCAAGGTCCATTTATAGGAGAACGTAGGGTAGTCAAGCTTCCGAGACTCCAGACACATCCAAATGAGGCGCTGCACGTGGCAGTCTGCCTTTAAAAAAAAAAAAGATAAAAAGAAAAAAACCCCAAATATATAAAAGTGTGAGTGGAGTATTCTTTTTAGATGGATGGGCACAAACTTATTCATTGACAATTATAAGACCATTGCCCTTCAGTTAAGTTTTGGGTATTGTGGGTTTGTAGGGAAAGTCTGGGCTCAGGGTTAAGAAGTTTGAGTTGCATGTGTAGCTCTATCAGAATCTAGCTATACAATCCTCAGTGGGGCCTGTCTACCTCTGGAACTCAGTTTTCCCATCTGTGAAATGAGTCTGATGTTCTAGATCAGCCTTTTCCAAAGAGTGTTCCACTGAACACTAGTCTCACAGGATATTAATCCTTATTCTACACAGATATTTTTTTTACTACCTCAACTAATTTTAGGAAACACTGGGATATGTAAGAATAAACAGGTTTCTTTATTGAGATTTTAATGTGCTAATGTGCATTGTGAATTTCCAAGAAGGAAAGGCAGTCTACGACATCTTCCAAATTTGTTTGACTATCAACACATTTAATTTTACAAAGAGTACCTTAAAAGGCACCTGTGTGGAGTAATCGTTGAGGAAACCCAGCGAAGCCCTTGGTAAAGCCTCCTTCTGGTTGGACATCAAGCATATAAGATAAACGTAAATCAGAAAAGGGTCAAGAAATACATTCTTTACTTTTCCTTGGCTTTGTCCATGAATCACTGAAAACATCAACCCTCCTTAGAATTCAGCACGTCTTCCTGATCATATACGAAAAACCTTTCAGTCATGTGACCCGTGAGAAGACGGGTGTGTGTGTAGTAAACACTCTGTGTGTTGACAAAAGTGCCAAGGGAGAGGCCACAACAGTGAGAGGCCCGCGTACTGCAAAAAAAAAAAAAAAAAAAAAAAATGTTATGAGGATGGGGAAATAAAAGGCAATTAGAAACTACAGGAAAAGCAAAAAGCTGTATAAGAAGTTTAAGGTAGTGATAGCACCCTTCTTGATTCTGTGATGAACAATCCGTGTATAGTGTAAATAAATTATTGGTTTGTTGATTTAAATAAAATAGCAATATGACTATATTAGAAGGATGGCAGATATGGGATGTGGTGGTGAGAGAAATTTATCCTTGTCTATCATGACAGGAAGTCAATAGATACTATCTAACATGATACTATCTAACATCTAATAGATACTATCTAACATAGCAATATCAGCATATTGTTTAGAAATGCAGAGGCAAATACCAGAAGAAAGAACTAAGCTAAAAGTGGTTTCCCCTGGGTATAGCACTAGGTTATGAAGTAGGAAGCGGCAGGAGACTGTTAGTTTTTCTTAGAAGCCTTTCAAAATGATTTGATCTCTTACCTATGTGTAAATATTACCTTGGTTAAATATTTTTTTAAAGGGAATGCAGGTTTATAGACCGCATCCCAGATCTGCTGAATCAGAAAGTCCAGGGCTGGGTATCTGGATTTTTACAAACTCCCTGGGTGATTGTGATGTGCACCATTTGATAGCTGGTGTCATGCTTTCTTTATATGCAGCGGTGGAAATAGAAATAGGCGACCCTCAGATGGGGACTTGGAAAGGGAATGGTAATTCTCAAGCAATTTGCCTAGGGGTATGATGATTGTATTTTCCAAACCACAAACCTGAGACTATCTTGAGGACCCTTCAGGAGGCAGGGCCATGAGCCTCCTGCATCTGTCCATGAGGGTAGAGAGAGTGGACGGATAGGAAGAGAGTGCACTTCCCAGAGGAGAGAGGTGGGGAGAGCCCCGCCGGTAGCCTGAGCTCCTTGTACTGCTGCAGTGTCCTCACCACACTTAGAGCAAAGGCCACAGGCACTGGCCTGTGTACATGGGAGGGCAAGGCTTGGCACCGCCCCTCTGCAGTGACCACGGGGGCAGTGATGGGGAGGGGCACACAGCATCTTAGAGGGTTCCTTCTTGTTGCCTTTTACTTAGACCTCAGGAATAAACTACTAATGCTACGGGTATGGGGAAAGAAAAGGCAATTAGAAACTTCAGGAAAAGCAAAAAACTGTACAAGGATGTAATGTAATAAGCCTGAGGTCAGGGTGGGCATGCTGAGGGGTGGGGGTCCTCTCCTTTCCACCTTGAGGGCCGTGTTCTCCCAGCAGGAAGGGAAGAACATCCTGGCCCCGAGCATGGGGTTGGGTTTGCAGCCAGGCTGCCGAATTCCTCCTTCCTCGCTTGCTCACGAGGTAAAAACACTGTTTTCTGAAATACGTCCTCCAAATTATAGCTTTCTCTTTCCCCTTCTCTGTCCTCTTCCTTCACCACTTCCCTCACCACCACCCTGTCAAGCCCGTTGAAGTTCAAAAGACATCAACGAATCAGGCTTGAGTAATGGTGGCGGTGGAGGGCTTGCTCCTGTGTAGCTTGAAACTCAGTTTCCTCATTTGCGAGCTGAGAAAACACTATTTACTTTGCTGGGGTTATTTCAAGGTTGCCTGAGATAAAGGTCTGACTTGTTCATGGTTTTACTTCTGGTATGTGCTCCGTACAGGGGATTCCCTTCCCACCAATGATGATGAGTGTGTTTCCTAAGAGAACCTTCTGTTCCAAGACCCCTTAAACGTGCGGGGATGCAGTTTAGGGTTGGGTGGGGGGCCACTTGAGATTCACCAGAGACTGAATGACACTAGGAAATGGTAAAAGCTAATGTGTAATAAACACTTATCCTGTATCTGGTGCAGTGTTTAGTGAATTCGGTCATTTCATCTTTATGGTAACTCTAGAGATGGGTACAGCTATTGTTCCTGTTTTATAGGTGAGAAAACTGGGGCTCAGAGAGGTGGAGAGCCTTGCTCGAGGACACACAGGTAGTCAGCGGCAGAGCTGGGGTTCAAGCCCTAGTGGCCATCCCGCACCTGTCCCCCCGGGCCCCCCAGGCCATGCTCACCTGTGCTGTCGAGGCTCTCCTCGCATGACTGCCAGAGCCCCAGGTGGAACCTGCGCCAGATGAACCTGTCGTCTCCCGTCTCCCAAATGTACTGGACGGCCTGGGTCCCGTTGTCCCTGCTGCCACTGCTGTAGTGGATGCAGTGCAGCACCTCCGGATGGTCCTGGCACAGCGGCTTTGCCACCCGCCGGGTCCCCTCACACCAGTAGCTGCTGCCCACGGCCGTGAGGGAGAAGGCGAGGGCGAGGCAGACGGGGAGGAGGGCCAGTACCCGCTGTCGCCTGGCCCGGTCCATGGCCGAATGCGGGGTGCAGAGGCAGGATGAGCCGTGGGGCCCCCCTCCCCTGCCTTGTCATGGTACCTGCCCCTCCTCAGCCCGCCATCTGGCATTCTTACATCTTCCCTCACATCCCCCTGGGAAACCGGTGCTCTCCAGCGTGCAGCATCCTCTGAGCACCTGTACCCTGAGGAGGCATAGCGCTGGGACGCCCCCGCTTTAACAGTGTCAGCCCTTCTGTCCCGCCCACGATGGAGAGGTGCTGGAGGTGCCAGTTTCTGTTTTTGCTCAACTGTGGTGCAAATACGCATAACACAGAATTCACCACGTTAACCGTTTTTAAGTGCACACTTAAGTACATTCGCGTTCGGCCACCGATCTCCAGAGCTCTTTTCATCTCACGAAACTGAAACTCTGTCCCCATTAGATGCTAACTGCCCATCCCTCCACCCCCAGCCCCTGGCAACACCCACGATACTCTCTGTGAATTTGGTCACTCTGGCTATACGTGGAATTTGTCTTTCGTAACTGGCTTTTTTCATGTAGCATAATGTCCTCAAGGTTCCTCGTGTTGTAGCAGGTATCAGAATCTCCTTCCTTTTAAAGGCTGAATAATGTCCCATGGTGTGGACACACCGCAATTTGTTTATCCATTCATCCACTGATGGATAGACACTTGACTTGTTTCCGCTTGCTGGCTGTTATAAAGGACGCTGGGTTCTGACGGAGGTCCAGGGTGGTCTGGGTGGGTGTCTGGGTGAGACTGCTCCACCCTTGTCTTTTGCTTTGGTCAGGGTCCTCGGGCTGAGGCCTGCCCAGCTCTACAGAGAAAGAGACTGCTGCGGAGAACAACTTCTGGCCCAGGGACTGAGACGCTCCGGTCTAGGCAGCCTGCTTCAGGGCCTGAGTGCTACGCAGAGGGGAGGGGGGCATGCACCCCACATGGGTGCATTCAGCACCACCCTGGGGCCTCCATAGCTGGCAGGCAGGGGCCCTGGCATATTGTTGCAGGAGAAGGGCGGGGGCGGGGGGGGGGGGGGAGGCGAGAGAATGGTCACATCCCAGGTCTCAGGGGAGTCCCTGGGATGGGCGGCCAAGTTAGGGTCCTTGGCTTCGCACAGGAAAGAATTCGAGAGCAAGACAGAGTGAAATGAAAGCGGGTTTGTTTAGAGGGATACACATACCGGATGCAATGCGGACCTTCTCAGAAAGTGAGAGGGCCTTGGGGTGCGGGGTTGTTAGTTTTTATGGGCCGGGTAATTTCATATGCTAATGAGTGGGAGGGATATTCTAAGTATCTTGGAGAAGGGGTGGGGATTTCCCCTGCATTGGGACACTGCCCACTTTGTGGCTTCTTATGATCTGCCTCGGAACTGTCATGGCGCCGGTGGGCGTGTCATTAACATGCTAATATATTACAATAAGCGTATAATAAGGCTCAAAGTCTGCGGGAAGTAAAGTCTTCCACCATCTTGGTCGTAACCAGTTCTTGTCGTATGCTCAAAGGCTGTGGCATTCTTTTAACGGTTGTGCCCTGCCCCCTTCCCTCCTGTCTCATTATCACTCATGCCCTTGCCCAGGGGGCACTGCAGGAGCGGCGTTGCCGAGGAGACTTAAGCTGCTTCTTGGGCAGAGGACATGGATGAAACAGTGAGGGCCAGAGGAGGGTAGCAGAAGTTTCCACATGGCATCTGGAGCACACAGGTTCTCCATCCCATGTTAGACGCCTCCGAAGACCCTCAGATATAATGGAGAATATGCCAGCCTGGGCAGGTAGGAGAAAAAGGCCAGGGTCATTTGGGTCCATATTACTCTGTCTGGACTTTCCTGCTGGTAAAGACAGAGGACTGTGGTCTGTGCTGTGGGTAGCCTGTGAGCTGTGTCTGTTTGTCCTGCTTGCCAACCAGTCTTGTGGGAAGAGGAGTTACCTCGTTATAGCACTAGATGGCATCCATCCAACAGGTTGGGAAGTCGTGTGCAGTTCCCCAACCCCTGTCCCTTCAGAAAAAAGATGTTTTTGAGAAAAAGTTCAAAGAGGTCAGATAGAATATTCTTATCAAACAGGCACTGTCTTTGCCAGCAGGCAACTTGGAAGATAGTCTGCAAAGTGCATTATAGACTAGCTTTACAGCCCCACACAGGATCAGAGCTATCACGTGAGCAGTTTTCCTCCTCTTGGTCACTTCATCCCTCTCTCTGCTGCCCCAAAGAGATGAACACATGGACGCCAGAGTTCACATCATTATATGAGTCCATCTGGCGGGAGGTGGCGTCTATGTTCATTACGGGCGTTTTACTTCTGACACTTAGAGTCTTGCCACTTTTTTTAAGATTTCCATTAAGTGACGCTCACCTGTTTTTCTCCAGCTGTTCAGAATTCACTCACTTGGGTAAGTTAACCAGGTTAAGCTCCTCTGGTTCAACTTATGGGGGGGGAAAAATCCCTAAATGGAAACATGGTGTTCCTGTCTCTTGCTGACCAGCGTTTCATCCAGTCAGGACATCTTCTGCTGGGACTCCAGTTCAGGAGGCTGGAAAGAACTTGCAAGCGGCTGCCGGGAGCTGGACAGGGAGGGGAGGGTGAGAAGGGCCAAGCAGAGCCTCTCAGAGACACAGTGCTGAGCCTACTAGAGAAAAGGAACTCACTTAGAGGGTTAGGGTCAGATATGGCACCTGACCAAGTAGCTGTGGTCAGGTGACTGGTCAGAAGACCTGGGTATCCTGGCTCTGCCATTTACTTGCTGTGTGGCCTTGGGCAAGCCGCCTAACCTCTCTGAAACTCAGTGTTGCAGCTGTCAAGTGGAGAAATCATCATACCCTCACAGGGTTATCGTGAGGATGAATGAAATAGGATGCCAGGTGAAAAGATTTTATATATATGAGGTGTGGTGAGAAAGGACACACACGTTAGTTGGCAGTCGTGGATCATGGGTTCTGACAAAGGATCTGCCAGGTGGACTGAGCAACCTTTGCTCACAACCAGTAGGGGCAATCCAGAGGCGTGCACATTTTTGAATTTTTAGGATGTTCTTTGGCTGTTGTGTAACAGGGACTCGAGGTGCTGAGTGAGGTTTTGCTTCAGGCCCTGGGTCAGGAGCTGCTATCTCCTGGGCTGGGCAGCTGTCTTTCTGGAAGTCTTGGCATAAACAGGGCCCAGAGGAGACTCTGCCTTTGTGGCTGGGCTCAGCCCAACCTGGACAAACTTAAAGCCGTAGCAAGAATTGTCCCCCTCCCAAAGCTGCCCACCTCAGCACTGGCTAGGGGCCCATCCTCCCTGCCACGGGTCCTCAGCAGCTGGAACCCAAGCTGGTCCCACCCTGGTCCTGTGCACAGAGCGGGGCTTCGGGGGGTGGAACCCACTGACCGCTTTGCCTTTTCTCCTGGGCGGCCTCTGTCCAGGAAGTCCCAGGAGCACAGCTGACTTGGGGGAGGTCTGGGAAAAATCTCCTTGCTTTTTGGGGGGGCCGGGGCGGGGGATGAGTCGTCACAGATGAGAAACTTTGGAGATCTGGTAGATGGCTCTAGACTGGGGCAGACGCTCTTGGGGCGGCGTCCAGAGGGTTTGTGCAAACATTTTCTCGCCGTAGGAAGAGGAATGCAAGAGGAGGCCGCCTGTGGTACATCTTGGACCGTTCAAGCAATGTGCCAGCGCTTGTGACCGCACGGCGAGGAAGATGAGGCCGGAACCGAGGCGGGCAGGGCCCAGGAGTAGGAGAGTGGGACCCCTGCCCGGAGCCCACACAGTGCCCGCGGGCATCCCTGCCACCCGGGGGGCCAGGCCTCCCCCCTCCCCCGGGAAGCGGGCTCTCTGGACCCCCGCGAGGCCCTTCCTGGCCCTGCTGCTTCTGGTTTCCATCAAGCAAGTAAGAGCCGTTTGTATTGTTATTGTTACTGTTATTATTATCAGTTGTATGTATTTTCTGACCGTAGAAGCACTTCAGGCCTCTTGCAGGCAATTTGGAAAACGTAAAACAGTATTGAGACATAGCGACCCCCCGTAATCCAAGCATTCAGAGGTAATCACTGCTCACACCTTGGCATGTGTCCCTCAAACCCTTTTCTATGCATTTTATCTTTACACAGATGGGATTAGGGCGCAGACAACATTTTGTGTCCTGGTCTCGCCTTTACATCATGTCATAAGCATTTTCCCATGTCAGCGTGGACTCTGCAAAGAGCATTTAGAATTCCTGCACGTTTCCTCCTGTCCACTTTCATCGTTCTTTCAGGTTTGAGTTATTTAAATTGAACGGGTGGATTTTTTTCTTCCCTTCCTTCCTTCCTTCCTTCCTTCATTTCTTCCTTCCTATTATAAAAATACAGAATGCTCATTTTTTACAAAAAGGAACTTACCAAATCCAGAAAAGCATAAATACAAACTACACACCACTGTAATCCCACCACCCAGAGATCACCCCCATTCACATTTTTTGACTTATCCTTAAGACATTTTTCTACCATTTATTTACATATAGCTTTTTTTAAAACAAACATAGACTCATCCTATAAATATTTTCTTGCAATATGCTTTTTTTCTTAACAAAATACACTAATATCACAAACTAACACTTCCATGAAACGGTTACTATGCCCCAGGTCTGGTGCCAGGTCCGGGGCCCTTATTATCTCATTTCATGCACTCAGCAACCCTGGGGAGGGAGGTTCTCCTGTTAACCCCATTTTACAGATGAGAAAACTGAGTCTCAAGGAAGTTGAACTTTCTTCCTACATCAGAAAATGTAGCTCCGTGGCATGATGTTTAAGGTCTTCAGGGGTGTATCATAATGTATGTAACTATCTTCTTTAGTTGGGCGTTCTTGGTAGTTTGTTTTATTCTTATCCAAGGAGACGAGACCTTTGCCCCTTCCCTTTTCAAGGTTCCTTTTTTATACCGGGCCATGATGTGAAGGAAATTCTGTTCCACTCACCTGAGTAAGGAAGTGTCTTGAGAAATGCTTCTCTTCTTCCTTTGGTCCACGGGCAGAGTTAGGCTCTGTTTGCAACCTCGGAATTCTGAACGCCTACTGCTCCCATGGAGGGAGGGCTGGGTGCCGGCTCTCATAAGTGTTCACCTTATCAGACTTTCTTTGGTGCTGGTGCAGAACCAGACAGGCAGAAAACCCCTACCAAATTCTCTGTATCCAAGTCCTCCCAGAGGCTGGCTTCAAACCCTCACAAAGGGTAGATGTGAGCGCAGACCGTGGTTTCATGGGATTCTTGCCATGGTGGCTGCCTCTCGTGAGTGACCAGAACCTTCCTGAGGGGACGTGGCCTGGCCTGCCGCCTGCCCCGAGACTTACTTAGTGGCAGGGCCATTGTTGGGAGAGTTGATACAGGTCTCTCACCCTTGCTTCAATTCTCTACCTCATATTCAAACGGAGTATATTCAGCTAATTGCCTGGTTTTGTTCACCTCCTATCCACAACCATGTGTCAACTGTCTATTAGGTGCCAAGCTCTCCTGCAGCACTTGGCATTTTATCCTAAATCATCTTGCCCAAACTCCCACAATGAGCCTTTGAACCCATTTCACAGATGGGGAAGTTAAGATTCACAGGAGTTACACAATCACCTGCAATGGTATAGCTTGTGAGCAGTGGAGCCGTCGCACCTACCCCCATCTATTTGCAGTCCTGTGTTCTTTCATCCCCAGCATTCCTTGGAAGCTGTTGACATACGAATATTTCTATGTGACAACCGCAGAATCTGCAGTGCCTCAGGCCGGCTTATGACACTGACCAAGCCACACCTTGGTATTTTCATAATTGATACCGTGCCTGTGAGCAGTGTCCCCTCCCCGCCTCTGCCACCCCGTCTGTTTTCAGAACCTCTTACCCTCTGTCTGTCCTGTGGTGTGTGTATATAATCCTGAAGACCCTCCTCTTGGTTACCCATCTTAAAACCCATCTTCTTTCTCCAGATGTTTATGTTACAAGGCTTTGCATAGATCGCCACGATGAGTGTTGCTCATCGACGCTGGCCCTGCATGGATATAAATGACCGCAATGTGCTTTTGCCTGGAAGTCTTCATAAAATTCACTTAATGAGGAATTCTCAGGGATCGTTTAGTTTCTAAATTCGAGCTGGGAAACGGTGCTATCTTCTCACTTCTCCTACCCCTCCCCACAACTCAGTTAATTAGCAGTTGCTTTGGCATCAAAAAATATAAACTCTCTAAGGCTCTTTAAGAAGTGAATGTGTGGCTGTTTCATACTTTGCTGATGAGAGTGTAAAAAGGTGAATATTTTTAAATAAAAATTATTTTTTTGGCTAGGATAGATAGTTTGGCAGTACATTGTCAAAACCTTTTAAGAATGTATAGTCTATGACCCAGAAATTCCAATTCAAAGAATTTTTCCTAAGAAAACAAAGATGTGCTCAAATTTTTAGCTGAGACTATTTTCATGACAGCATCGTTTATATTACCAAACATCGAAAACAATGTAGATGTTCAATGCTAGAGGATTTAAAAAATAAATGATATCACATTCATCCACAGAAAATCATGGAGCTCTTAAAATGGTGTTTTAGAAGTGTAGTTCTTGAAATGGAAATATAGTCATAATATATCTTCAAGTGGGAAAAAAGGCTACAAAACAGTATGATTTCCTTTTGGGTTAAAATGAAAAAGAAAAGAAAGAAGAAAGAAAAAGGACGTATGTGAGTGCAGAGAGAAGAGTCTGGAAGGAGATGGTTATTTCTGACGAAAAAGATTAAGATTCCATCTTCTCCCCGTTTTGCTTGTCTGTTCATTTTTATTTTATTTACAGTGAAGTCTGTTCCTTCAGTAACAAAGAATAGTAGAAGTTTTATTTAAAGCAAGTCAGCAGTGGCTTTTCCCTCCTTTTCCTTACTCCCTTCTCAGCCAACTGTGTTGTGATGCTGGTTGCCCGTGCAAGGAAGAGAGGAGTCGCTATCAAGCTGAACTTTTCCAGTTAGAAAACATCCACTCATCATTACTTTATTTGGATTTGGCTGTGATTGAACTTGGATTTGCCTCCTGTGTTTTTGGTGTCGTTAGGACAAATACCTGGGAAGACAGTCTGAGTCTGTCCAGCTCTTCTAGACTGACCAGATTCAGTGCTTCTTAGGTTTTATTTTTTTCTTCTGACCCTGGCTGTTAGTCATGGCAAAGAGCAGGGGGATAGGAGAAAGTTAGCCCAGGGACAGCTCACGTCTACAATTGATTATCTCTTCCTCTGCCGGGTCCTGGTGGATATAAACAGCACTTTATCCAAGAAAGGGTCTTTCTTTGGTGGCGTGGAGGAACGTGGAAGCTGATGATTTTGTTATCAACATCTCTGCGGAATTTGTAAAAATAATATAGTCAGTTATGGTCCCATTAGGATGTGTATTTCTTTAAACAATGTGGTCTTTTGTTCCATTGTGCCTCTTGGGCCATAACTGAGAGAGAGATTATTACTGGAGATTTAAAACTCACTGGAAACTGAAACCAAGGGGTAAATGCCAATCATTTCATCATCGTTACCATCCTGATGACTACTTATTGGCTAATCCCATGGTTCCCAGGTTGTGTGCTAAGGTGCCCCAGGGCACCGCTGTGAACTCGCTGGGGTGCTGTTAGATCTTTTAATTTTTTGAGGGAAGCAGCGCTTCATTATTATTATCCATTCCTTCGGATGACGTTGTATCTTTGCAAAGCTGGGCTTCTTTGCAGTTGCTGTGATAAAAAGCAAGCACTGCGCAAAAATCAGTGTGGGACAGGAGCACAGGTGGTGATGGCCAATCTGCTTCTCAGGTCTGAGACGTCTTACAATCCCAGCAGGCACTAAGTTTGTTCGGGCCTACCTACTTAATGAGTGGAACTTTAGATATTTCTTTTGGCCTGGGGATGCTGTGGAAATATTATTGAGACACGAAAGGCACTGAGAGCTGAGAAAGTTTGGACACCTCTTGTCCGATGATGGCCATACTAGCTCTTTTTCAGAAAGTTGGCTATGTGATTCTCTGGAAAGATTGCAAAGCAACTACTCACAGACCCTAATGTGAATGCCGTGGGATCGGGCAGGGGGGCGTGGTGGGCAGAGGAGGGAGGGGGTAGATTGGACTAATTACTCAGGAGGTGAAAACTAGCTACCTGTGGGGCTCACAGATGGTTTTTGTTTGTTTGTTTGTTTCGTTCTGTGTGTGTGTGTGTGTGTGTGTGTCTGAATGCCTTTTGGTGGACTGTCTCCCCAATTTACAATAGCCCCACCATCACCTGTCCCACCTCATTCTTTCAGGTTACCTACCTGGCCCAGAAAAGCACTGAGTTTGTTTGAGACAAAGCCACAAAGCTCACTGATTTGCTGGGTGATCTTAGCACAGATCACATGTTTAACCCCTGCTGGATTCATCCCAGCCCCCTCCTCGCCCCATCTCTGAGCCTCTGTTTCTCTAGCTAGAAAATATGGGAGAAAGAGGACAGTAGCCCCTGTGCTAAGGGTTGGTGTTCAGAGATGAAGGGCTAGCTCGGCCCTCCAAGAACATACGCGTAGTGAGCGAGATGAACGTGTGACCCGCCGATGACAGTACAAAGTGATGGGTTGTGTGTGGGCTCCCGGGGCACCACAGAGGGTTACTAGCTCCAGGCTTCAGTGAGAGATGTGGCCCGATGGGACCAGCGGCCATGAGCTTGAGTTGAGCATTGACACGTGAACTGGGAGTGAGCCAGGGGAAGCGAGTGTGGAAGGGAGGTGCCGACGGGAAGGGCAACGATCCCAAGTCATGGGAGAGCAGGATGGGGGTTGAGAGACTTGGGATGGGTGTGGCTGAGAAGTTCATTCTTGAGTCAAGGGGTCCTGAGGGGAAGACTAGGCAGGGGACCCCCCGTTCTCAGGTCGGCCCTGGGGACCTGTCCCCCTGGAACAGCATGGAGGGGGGATGTGGCACCAGTGAGGAGGTGAAGGGAACGGGAGGCCGGCTTGGACAGGAGAGAAACGCAGGAGGACAGACTCGGGTGCATAGGTGGATAGGGGGGTGGGGGGGAGGGGAGAAGTGGGGGACGACTCCTGGCCTCTGGTTTGTGTCTGAGAGGACGATGGTGCCAGAACTGAACCACTAGGGGAGGGGTCTGTTTGGAAGCAGAGGAAGACAGGGTGAGACTGTCACTCGACCTAGGCCAGCTGCTTATATAATCGCCTTATCTTTAGCAGACACTGAGTCCTTTAGGGCAGAGACTGTGTCTTGCCCCTCTTTGTACCCCCTTAATTCCTTCCTAATGGAAAGCCTGGCACACAGGAAGTTCTCAATTCAAATGAGTAAGTTGAAGAAGGGAAAGACCCTTTAAAACCAAAACAAACGGTTCAGCTACACAATTACAAGTTGTTAGACAACCCAGTTATCTGGAAAGCCCCGCAAAATGCATGCTGTATATCCAAGGTTCTACGGGATGTTGGAAAGAAAAAAGGCCCCGAAGCCTCGGCACAGTAGCAGAGCACCTGCGACCCAATGTCTTCAACTCTGGGCCCACAGCCACCTGGGCGGGACAGCACAGGCCCTGCAATTGTTCTGGCTCTTCCCTGACCCCCGTTGAGCCCTCTTAGTGTGCTGCTCCTCTCTTTGAGATGCACAGGGTCTTAGAAGCATGCAGCTGTTCTTCTGGTTGGTTGTGAAACGTCAGGATGGGGACATTGCGTCCTCTTGAAATGTCAAGCTCATTGAAGATTCTGAAAAAAATCTTTTGTGTTTGTTTCAAACCCAATATGATTAGATTATGGAGTGCATGTGAAATGTGTATGTATCTTGAAGGTAGGACATAAGTTACCAAAGAAATTGTTTCGAGGTGCAGGCCATTATGGACTCATCAGTGGGAAGGTTTGAGAATCGTGGTGTGAGATGATAACAAGGCCACCTCTGTGCTTGCTGCTAACTGGGGGTCTCCATGGTTTTCTCTGCTCAGGTTACGGGATCTCTCCTCGAGGAGACAACTCGGAAGTGGGCTCAGTACAAAGAGAAGTGTCTGAGAGACTTACTCAAGGAAACTTCTGGTAAGTACATGTATCAGTTATCTATGGCTGTATAACAAATAGCCCCAAAGCTTAGTGGGTTAAAACGGTAATAACAATGATTTATTATCTCTCACAGTTTCTGTGGGTCAGGAATTCAGACAGAGCACACTGAAGATGGCTTGTGTCTGCTCTACAATATCTGGAGTTTAGCTGGAAGACTCAAAGGCCAGGGGTTGGATTCATCTGAAGCCTGGTTCACACCCATGTGTGCGGGTGGATGCTGGGAATCAAGCCGGGGCTGTTGGCCGGAACACTTCCATGTGGTCTCTCCATATGGCTTGGGCTTCCTCACAGCACGGTGGCTGGGTTGCAAGGACAAGCATGACCAGAGGCCACGTTGCCTTTTGTGACCTTGCCTTGGAAGTCACTTCTGCCATGTTCAGTTGGGTCAGACAGTTAGAAAGGCTGCCTGCCTCCATTGTAAAAGAGCATGCGAGACGGGATATATATGCGTGTGGCCATCTTTGATAAAAGCCATCTGTCACAGCACACTGACCACCTAATCACATGACATGAGCCGCTGTTGTAGATTAACCCAGGAATCTACTGTGTGTTGAGGGGTGTGTCCTTCCGTCTCCCGTGGTGTTAACACTTCTCTTACCCCGGTCTACATTAGGTTTAGAGCATTCTAGCTAATATGTTAATAGTTTGGTCAGCCCACAACCTCTCCTGCCTACATGCTGACTCTTTGGGTACATGCAAATTCTTTTTTTTTTTTTTTTTAAAGAAAAGAAAGGAATAAGGAGCCTTGGCCCACTGCCTCTGAGACTGGGGATTGTGGGTGAAAGCTACCTCCTCCTTGTTCTCCTGGCTTCTTTCAGATCATTTCATTCAGGGACCCGGAGGTTGACAGGACACTATAAACTCTCTCTGCGTTTTCCTGACCTGAAGGCAGTCCCAGCCTCCAAGCTATGCCCCCCTCCCTCCTTCAGCCAGGTGGCGGCCACCAAGGCTTGATTCATGGCAGGAACCACTCCCACCTAGAGGAATATTGCTTTCTGAGGTCAAAGTAGGGCAGGTCCTCCTGATCAGGTGCCACGCTTTGGGCAGCTCAGCCAGGTGAGCGCCCACACACTGGGTGCTGACACCTGGCCACCAGGTCCATAGGGTGCCCTGAGCCAGCCCGGAACCCAGCAGATCTGCGTTTGCAGGGTCCCGATACCAGCAACCTGGCTCTTCACCTGAGTGGCCGCCGAGTTCTAGCTTAATAGGGAGCCAATGGTAGGAAATGATGCTTGGTAACCAGGAGTGAGGAGCTTGCAATGCGGATGTTTGGGGTCCAGCCTGAAACCCCTCATTTGACTCTGGGGGCCCATAAGGGTGGGGCTAATGTTTGTAGTATCTCATTGCCAAGTGCCAGGATGTAAATCACACCCTGAGCTTGAGGTGCCCAAATATGTCATAATGATCATTGGATTAATCTTCAAACAGAGAAATCCGACCAGGTAGTGCTTGCGTCAGGTACACATGACCAAGAACCTGGATCCTGCAAATCCCCTTATATCCACTGGTCATTTTGCACATTTCATATTAAGGGTGTTCCGGGATCTAACTGGTGAAGGTTTGACAATTATTTAGTTAATTATGGGACAGAAGATGCTGGCTGAACATCCAAGTGTCCTCCTGACCCTGAGTTTCTGTGAGAGTTCAGCTCATGTAAAGTAAACCAAAATCAGTGTGACGTGCACATTGACATAAAAGACTGGACCACCGCCAGGGGTCAAGTTGGGTAGACAGAGCCCCAGTGTGGGGCTGCATGAAGCATTCCCGTCCTCTCCACGTGGTTCCTCATCTTTGACCTGTCTGGAGAGTGCGACGCCCCTTGCTGGTCCCTGTGCAGCCTACACCAGCTTCTGATGACAGGGAGGTGGGTTCTGGGCTCCATCAGTTTATTTTGTCCTCTTCTTTCCGCAGGCACAGTTTGTAACGGGACCTTTGATCAGTATGTGTGCTGGCCTCATTCCACTGCAGGAAATGTCTCTGTTCCCTGCCCTTCATACTTACCTTGGTGGCGCAAAGGTAATAAGTCTTATTTTACCAATTTCTAACATTTCCTTTATGGCCGGTCCATCCTGGGCAGCCCAGCCAAGGGGTGGTTAGAAGGCTCCAACCAGGTTCTTTTCTCCAGCCCGCTTCTCCCACGAAAGGTCTCCTTCTAAGCTGTCAGTAACACATCTTCCTTTTCCTCTCTGCTTCTTCTCTTTTCTTCCTGCAAGTCTTCTGTGTCTGGAGGTTCTGTTTATATCAGAGTCCTCTTTTCTTTGAAGAGCTGAGAGTCCAAGTCTGGCTACCACAGACTTTGCTGCAGTGAGAGTAAGAGTTATCACCGTCATGGAGAGGAGAAAGAGATGTGGGGCAAGACGGGGATGCTCACATCCATGCAGTTCTTGCTTCCCAGATGGAGAGGAAGGCCATCAAGACTACCCCTGCAGGGGCTTCCCTGGTGGCGCAGTGGTTGAGAGTCCGCCTGCCGATGCAGGGGACGTGGGTTCGTGCCCCGGTCCGGGAGGATCCCACATGCCGCGGAGCGGCTGGGCCCGTGAGCCATGGCCACTGAGCCTGTGCGTCGGGAGAGCCCACAACAGTGAGAGGCCCGCGAACCGCAAAAAAAAAAAAAAAAAAAGACTACCCTTGCAATAGCGTTGGGAGGAATTGGTGCTTTTCAGCCCCATGGGACTTGGATGGAGAATTTTACCCTTAGCTTGCCCTGAAGTGACCATGACTTAGAACCCACCTCCACCTGCCCCAGCAGCCCAGCCTCCTGGTTGGGAGTGAAACCAGGGTGGGGAGTGAAACAATTCAAATCTAAGAACGGGCCGCTATTCTCAAGGAACATCAGTGATTACAAAGTTCCAGGCCAAACAAAATGAGAATGGCTTTCTTGCTTTCTTTCTTTCTTTTTGGCCACACCGGGCGGCTTGCAGGATCTTAGTTCCCCGACCAGGGATCAAACCCAGGGCCTCAGCAGTGAGAGCATGGAGTCCTAACCACTGGACCGCCAGGGAATTCCCGAGACTGGGTTTCTGAGAAGCCAAGATGGTGATATTTTGTACTTAATTTCAGCCCAAGAAATCATCACATCAGTTAAAATTTGGTTTCAATATTTTGATGCCGCCAGTACAAAGAGAGAGAATTTCGAAGGAAGATGCATTTCTGGATGGGAGCAGTAGTGGCGTATTCTATGGAACTGTCATCTGGGGGAAATTCAGTGGGAATCAGCCCAGAAGGCCTGAGGATGTGAAGCTGAAGGGAAGATACTGGAGAGTTTGCTGGACCAGCGGGGTCAGTTCAGTGGAGAGGAAAGAGCTTGCTCAAGTCAGGAGCCCTAAGGGAGGACTTTATACTCTGAGACTCTGGGAAAGTTCCCAGCGCCCTCTAAGCTGTGGTTTCCTTGTAAAGTGAAGTGAATAACAGCCGATTCTTAAGGGCATTTTGAGGCATGAATGGGAAGGCACACACTGGGTCCACCACACAGTAGGTGCTTCGTAAGTGGGAGCTGAGGCCGAGCCCCACTAAGGTCACACTCCTTGGATTCCTTCAGGGCTTTAAGGACCCGAAAGTCTGCGACGCCTTGAGCGCACATGGAACGGATCAGCATCGCCCAGCTCTACGGTCTACCTGTTCCTTCCCAGAGCTAAAAACACAGGTCGATTCCACTTTAAGAGAAAAAGTGATCAAAAACCCAAACTTACAAAGAAGTTGAGTTAAAGGCCTTTTAAAAAAAATTTGGGTCCTGGGCTGCTGAAATGTACTCAAGGGAGTGTGAGTCCCAAAAGGTAGGAAGTTACTCTTCCCCTCGACACTGTGTGCATCGAATGTTTAGAATCCAAGTGGGGCGCCTGACGTAAAAGGAGGACGTGGCACCAGTGGAGGGGTTTGGAGAAGAAAAGATGGAGCAGAGCTCCTGTGGATGAGATTAGAGGAGCAGGAGCATTCGAATATGAGGAGGGAGAGGGTATACAGGCACAGAAGACTGACCACGTGGCTGGGGCCTGATCGCGAAGCCAACCGTGCTTCACGCTCCAGGCTTTAAACTCCCCTCTGTAGATAAAGATTACGTGGAGCCAGAGAAGGCGTTAAGGCATGAGAAGGACGTCGTAGGGTTTGTGGTTTGGGGAGATGACGTTGGTAGCCTGTGGCTGATGAACTGAGGGATGGAGGGGGATCGGGGAGGTGAGTCCGGAAGCTCCTGCAGTGGTCCAGAAAAAGAGAGGCTATGAGGATGTGTATACAGGCAGAGGCAAGAGCTTGGGAAGAAGAAGAAAGAGTAAAGAAAAATATTGGAGGTAGAATCGTCAAGACTTGTCATCAGAAGCAGGAATGGAGGGACAGAGAGGGGTAAGGCCCTGCCCAAGGCCACAGAGCTCATAGGTGGCAGAGCTGGCTTGGTCCAGCGCCCTCTCTTCTTCATGGCACGGCCTCCTGGGCATCAGGAAGCCCCAGGTCTGCGTCTCCCAGCTGGGCCACACCTTGGGGGGCTGTCACATCTCTGAGTCACCAGGGACCGTTCCAGCTCCAGGGACTTTGGGTAAACACAGCAGACATTAACAGAACATGGTTTGTTATGAGATGGATGTAGAGGCTTCCGTGTTTTTCTTTCCATCCTAAATAAACAGCAAGGATGCTGTGAGCCCCCAGAAGGGGAAGTGAAAATTCCTTTTCCCCGGGATTTTCCACAGCTTTGCGGTGAGGATGAGGGCCTTCCCACGTGCTCGGGGAACGGGCTGCGTGTTCTGACCTTTCCCCCAGAGCTGTGTTTACTTTCAGAGCACTCAGGAAGGGCCTACAGATACTGCCTTTCTCAGGGCACTTGGCAGACGCTGGAGAACTCCACAGATATTTGGCAGGACAACTCCGAATGCGCTGAGGACCACAGCTTCAAACAAAAAGTGAGTCAGCTGGGCTCGGTGAGGACGGGCCCTGGGGCCCGAACCAGCCTCTGCCGGGGTCCCCGCAATAGGGGCCGCACAAAGAGCCTGCTTCCAGTGCACCTGCCCCAGACTCACCTGGGAAGGTCCTCCGTCACCCAAAACAGCAACCCGGACGGCAGCCACAGAATCCCTTCTGCTGCTGGGATGCGATGTGAACCTCCCAGGGAAGGCGCCCCAGCCTCTGTGCTTGCCGTTCCATCCGCCTGGAACACTTTCCCCAGCTCTTCTGTGGCGCCTCCTTCCCATTAGTCACGTTTCAAGCTCAGTGTCTCCTTCCAGGTGAAGTCTTCCAAGGCCACCCCATGGAGAACGGTCTCCATGGTCACTTTCTACCACTCCCCCCAGCCTTTACAGCACCTGTCACTCTCTGAAACTCTCTGGCATCCGCCCCCTCCTAGAATGTAGACTTGGTGGTGGCAGGAGACAGTGTGTCCTGAGGGACACACACCTAGCAGCCGGGGTACAAGCTCAAGGCCAAGGGCCTGGCAGCCCGACTCACGTCCAGAGTCTTTGCTCCCTCGTTCCTTATACCCCACCCTTCACTGCTCTGTGCCTCTGCTTCCCCGTCCATCCCCAGCAGAGTGTATTTATTGCATGTACCGTGTGAGGGTTGAAAGAGTTGATAGACATACAGTTCTCTGGGGAGAGCCTGACCCCTCGTCACCACGACGTAAATAAGAGTGCTGGCTCCGTCACCAGGATCCAGCCCATTCGCTGGGCAGTAAATCGTCATATCGTGTCTGTGGTTCCTTCCCAGTGGGAACTGGCCCATCCTTGCCTCTCTTGTCTATCACATCTTCCCATCAGGCATGAAGAACCTTCCATCAGATCCTCTACCTCCTCAGGGAATTTTTTCTCAACCTCTTTTTAACTTTATTCCTTGAGTTGGCAGAAGTCCGTGTTCCCTAGACCCTGTGACAGGTCACACCTCTTAAAGGTATTAAAATCATACCTGTGGTTGGGATGGATTCAGCTTATCTCAAGGATGTGTCTTGACGTTTCTCACAGCGCCAAACTCATGCTAACTGCATGCCGTGAACTGGGCACTTTGTTTATATTTCTTATCTTCCCTCCTGGATGAAGCTGCTTGAGAACAATGACAAAGTCAGAGTTATATCAGAATGCATGCCACCCCCTGGCCCAGTGCTGCTAAAAGTGCACAAAAGCCTTTGCATACAGTGGGCACCTAGGAAATATTGAATGAACGGTTTCACAGATTCTGAGTCAGTGGGCGTGTGGTGGGGGTCTAGGTGTCAGTACTGGTGGGAAAGCTCCCCAGGTGACTCTGAAGGGACTGGAAACAGAGGTGGTGACAACGAATTCACCAGCAGGTGTGAGGCGCCTGCTGCTTGCTCTGGGCTGAGGTCTGCCGACAGGGACAGCAAAGCAAGATGGGAAAACTGCACTTTCCAAGACAGGAAGTAAAGTTTTCTCTTTTTAGAGCAGTGAGGACACGGGCATTGCCTCCCCCTCTCTGCAAATGGCCATATTTCCAAGAAATCAAATGCTTAAAAAAAAAGTTTCTGGCCATGTTTACCTGTGTTTCTAGTAGAGGGCTGAATTTTTGCCCAAAAAAGGCTAGTGTTAGTAAATCTGTGCCCTTTGGAGTTTTGGCAAACAAGGTATGTTATGTTCTTCCAACTGACAGCTCACTGGGGGTCCTTATGCATGCTAACTGGTGCCTTTTTAAGGAGACTGTGTATGTGTGTGTGTGTGGGTGTGGGTGTGTGGGTGTGTCTCTGTCTTTCAAAATTGTACACACTATGTCTTTTCCGTCTTCACTGTGCGCTCATGCACTGTGGCCGTAACTTCTGCAGTTTAAAGTGTGACAGCAAGAGTAGCACGATTCTCTAAAATTTCACTGATAGCAGATTGGTTCTTACTGTAGATCTTAGCAACCTCAGCATATGATTTTTTTTTCTTTCCTTATTAACTCGAGAGCTTTCATCTTTTCACTTAAAGGAAGCACTTTGTGGCTTCTCTTTGGCACATCCGAACTGCCAGCATCACTACTCTTTGGGGCCATTATTAAGTAAAATAAGGGTCACTTGAACACAAGCACTGCTGTACCAAGAAAGTCTAGCTAATAACCAAGAGGGGTACTAAGTGACTAACGGGCAGGATATGCTGGACAGAGGGATGATTCGTGGCTCAGGAAGGACAGAGCAGGGCGGTGTGAGATTTCACCACGCTACTCAGGATGGCGCACGATTTAAAATTCATGAATTGTTCATTTTTGAAATTTTCCCTTTAATATTTTTGGATCGAAGGTTGACAGCAGGTAACTGAAACCACAGAGAGCAAAACCGCAGATAATGGGAAATGACTGTAAAAGAAAAAGTTGATAAATTGGACTTTATCAAAATTAAAAACTTATGCTCTTTTAAAGGCACTGTTAAAAAAATTAAAAGGCAAGCCACAAAATGAGAGAAAATACTGGCAAAACATGTATCTAACAGATTTATATCTAGAATATATAAAGAAGATTTACAATTCAAAATTAAGACCAACAATCCAATTTAAAAGACGGCCAAGGGCTTCCCTGGTGGCGCAGTGGTTGAGAGTCCGCCTGCCGATGCAGGGGACACGTGTTCGTGCCCCGATCCGGGAAGATCCCACATGCCGCGGAGCAGCTGGGCCCGTGAGCCATGGCCGCTGAGCCTGCGCGTCCGGAGCCTGTGCTCCACAACGGGAGAGGCTGCAACAGTGAGAGGCCCGCATACCGCAAAAAAAAAAAAAAAAAAAAAAAGACGGCCGAATATTTGAACAGATACTGTACTAAACAAAATGTACAGACGGCAAATAAGCACGCGGAGTGATTCTCAAATCATTAATCATCAGAGAAGTGCAAATAAAGCCACCATAAGATACTGCTACACACCCATTAGAATGATTAAAATTTAAAAGACTGATTGTAGGAAATGGTCGTAGACCCTCAAGCAGCTGGCCCTCTGGTGGGAATGTCAATTGATACAACTTATTTAGAAAACAGTTTAGCAGTTTCTTGAGAAGTTAAAACGTACACCATGCTACCGCATCATTCTATTTCTAGCTATTTATCTGAGAGAAGTGAAAACCCATGTCCACATAAAAACTTGTACAGAAATTCTCAGAGCAACTTTATGTGTGAGAGCCAAACTCTGAAAACAGTCCGAATGTCCATCAGTGGGTGAGTGCATAAATAAATTGTGGTGTATTCACAATGGAATACTACTCAGCAATAAAAAAGGAGTAAACTATGAATTTTTTTTTTTTTTTGCGGTACACGGGCCTCTCACTGCTGTGGCCTCTCCCGTTGCGGAGCACAGGCTCCGGACGCGCAGGCTCAGTGGCCATGGCTCACGGGCCCAGCCGCTCTGTGGCATGTGGGATCCCCCCGGACCGGGGCACGAACCCGTGTCCCCTGCATCGGCAGGCGAACTCTCAACCACTGTGCCACCAGGGAAGCCCCAAACTATTAAATTTTTTAAAATTTTAGATTTACTCTGTATTGAGTTAATATTGGTCTACAACATTATTTAAGTTTCATGTAGACAACATTCTATTGCTACTTCTGTATACCCTACAGTGTGCTCGCTACCAAAAATTTACTTTCCATCCGCTGCCATATAGTTGATCCCCTTTACTCTTTTCACCACCCCCTGCCCCTCCCCCTCTGGTAACCACTACCCTGTATATACGTGTTTCTTTTTGTTTGGTTTGATCATTTATTTTGTTTTTTGTTTTTGTTCATTTTTTTATATTCCACGTATGAGTGAAATCATACAGTATTTGTCTGTCTCTGTCTGACTTATTTCACTCACCATAATACCCTCAAGGTTCCTCCATGTTTTTGCAAATGGCAAGATTTCATCTTCTTTATGGCCGAGTAGTATCCTTGTATATATTTACCATACCTTCTTTAGCCATTCAACTGTTGCTGGGCACTTAGGGTGTTTCCATGCTGTTGTAAGTAAGGAACATAAGAGTGTATATATCTTTTTGAATTAGTGTTTTTGTATTCTTTGGATAAATATCAAGAAGTGGGATAGCTGGATCAAATGGTAGCTCTAGTCTTAATTTTTGGAAGGAATCTCCATACTGTTTTCCATAGTGGCTGCACCAGTTTGCATTCCCATCGACAGTGTAGGAGGGCTTGCTTTTCTCCACATTCTCACCAACACTTGTTATTTCTTGCCTTTTTGATAATAGCCAAGGAATGAACTATTGGTACGTGCTATGACATGGATGAATCTCTAAATAATTATTCTGAGGGAAATAAGCCTGACAAAAAATAGAATACTTATAAGATTCCATTTATATAACATTTTAGAAAATGCAAACTACCCTCTAAAGGCAAGGGATAGTGAGAGGGGGTGAATTACTAACGGTCACAAGGAAACTTTCGGGAGGTGATGGAAATGTTCATGATCTTGAATGTGGTGATGAAATCACAGATATATTCCTGTCCAAATTCACCAAGGTTTATACTTTAAATATGTGCAGCTTATCGTACCCCAATTATACTTCAGTAAAGCTGATGAAAGAGTTATGCAGAGAAGTTTAGGCATAACCTAGCAGGTAATACGTATTTACTGTGGGTTCTTGTGCAAAAATTTATTCAGAAACATAATCTTGATGGCTATATGCACAGTGGATGGAGTGAGAAGATGGGATTTCCTTTGGAAAATCACACTTAATAACAGAATTGCCAGTAAACTAACCTCTGTTCGCAATCAGGGTATCCTGGGACTCAGGGAAAATATTCCAGTGTTTAAGTGGGTCTTTGTTAAAGAGATCATCTGTGAAAAGTTACTTTAGGAAGGAGACACATCCAGATGGAAACCCGGCCCTGTCTTCCAGAGACAGGGACCCCGATGCCCTAGGGACAGCACGCTTGGGGGCAAAGAACCTGTCCTCATTCCCAAGATGTCCTCTTGTCCTGGGCACAATGCTCTTATGATATCGTGAATCTCAGTGCATCACTGCTGGGCAGTGGGACCAGCCATGGAGGTGAGACCCCCAGTGGGCTCTTCACTCATGAAGGTTCCTCGAACTCTGAGATGTGCCAGAGAGCTGTGGTATAAACAGGTCTTCTAGGGTTCGGGGCATGGAGAGGGGGCTGGACACCGTGGCTGCCGGGCTTGGCGGTCACACCTGCTCTTTCTCTGCGTTCAGGTGGAGCACCGCGCCTTGCTGTCGACCTTGCAGCTGTTGTACACTGTGGGCTACTCCCTCTCCATCGTCTCCCTCTTCCTGGCTCTCACCCTCCTCTTGTTTCTGCGGTGAGTGGAACTTCTGCTGTCCCGTGTGCAGACAGGTACCCAGGCATGTGCTCGTTGGCTCCCTTTAGAAGGCAGGAGACTAGGCTGGATGATTTCAGGGCTCCTCAGAGCTGGACGGGATCCGAGAGAGTCTCCAGTCCATCCATCCCATTTTGTAGGCAAAGGAAAGGGATCTCAGAGGTCCAGAGAAAGACACTGAGTCACGCCAGGTCGCAAAGCACAGCTAGGACTGGAATCTGGGACTCCTAACTGCTTTTGCCTCTTGGATTAGATGACCTCTGCCCAGCCCTGGTCTAAATTTCTAGTTACACCCATTACTACCACAGCCCCTTCCCACCACAACTCTACCAGATGCATTATTTTTATGGACGAGATTAAAAACCAAAGTAGTGAGCGGGAGAGCTGGGCTTTTAATCCGGGGCCCTCGGACTCCAATTAGCCGTCAATCATTGGAGAGCTTCATTGGTGCCAGGCACTGTTCTAAGCACGTGACGTGCATTAAGTCATTTAAGTCTCTTTCTAATCAGAATTAAGATGAATTCTAATCCTAGGAGATTAGCCTTATTATTACCCCATTTGATAAGCGAGTTAACTGCAATATGAAGAGATGACGTCACTCGCCTACCATCACACCGCTGGCAGGTGACGGAGCCAGGATCGCAACCGGGCGGTCCAGAGCCTGAGCGTTTTCACTCCCTTCTACCGTCTTTCAGAATCCAACACCTGAAGGCATTTTACTAAATCACGTTTTTAGAAACGGCCCAAGTGAGATATTTATAGACCCCCTAGGGAGCCCTCCAAGGCCGTCTCCTGGTCCTGGTCCGTTCAGGAACATAAGGGAGTGTAATGTGGCAGAATGAGCGTTCCACGCAGATGCGGAGGCCTGGATGGGGACCCTGGAGACCTGGATGCTAATTCCAGAGCAGCTCCCACCTGGGCTCTGCGAGGCCCAGGGCTGGCCCCACCTGACCCCTCAATCCCATGATGCTCTTGAGGCCCTAGAGCAGAGAGCGGAGTCATGACCAGTTACCCCGCTGGGAGAACAATTACTGAACAAGGGGAGAGAATTCCACGGCCTGTGCCCACTGCTATTTGTGACCTCCTCCACTCACCTTCCCAAAGTCCCAGAACCAGGCCAGGAGAAAATAACTTCCTGGCCCTGGAGGAAGTAACTTTAGCAGAGCCTGGGTTGACCACGTGTCCATTTTGTCTCTGGCTTTGGGGATGCACAGATAGTAAAACACAAGGACCTGCTCAGATCTTTTTGGAAGCTAAAAAAGTAATGATAGCTCTAAAGCAAGGCAGGACTGGACGGACATAGGCTGCACAGGGGCATAGGCAGGGCTGTGAGAGCACAGTGCTGGAGAAGGGTCCTTTCGCTAGAGAGACCGAGGATGCGGAGTTTTACATCAGCCGGCACAGGAGGCTCCAGCTGGGTGAGGGAGGTCATGAGAGCTCTTAAGTGCCAGGTACTGTGTGAGCACTTTTCACCCATTAACTGGTTGAACCCTCCTGTAGCCCTTTGTGGTGAGTGCCCTTGTTCTTACAGGGAGTAGAGTCTCGAGAGCCGTATACTGACCTCAGAGTCTCTGGGTCTAAATCTCAGCTCTGCCACTTACTGCTCTGGGACTTTGGACTTAAGCTTTCTGCCTCAGCTCCCCCGTTTGTAATGTCGGGAGCTGTGAGGGGTAAGGACACCCGTAAGTACCTACAGGCAAGTAGCTTGGGACATAGCCTGTCATGCTGAGCATTCTATAGATGATAGCTGTGATTTTCTCCATCTTACACATGAGGAAGATGAGGCACAGAGAGGAAAGATCCTTTAAGGCAGCTATCCAGCTCTGGAGACTGCACTCGGAACCTGTGCCCCTCAGTGGCAGATACACAGGTTTCAGGCACACACCTGTTGGTCTGAGCCGTTCTTTTCTGAGGGAAGACACCCGGTTTTCTCCTTGCACAGAAAACTCCACTGCACACGCAACTATATCCACATGAACTTGTTTGCCTCTTTCATCCTGAGAGCCCTGGCTGTGCTGGTGAAAGACGTCATCTTCTACAACTCTTACTCTAAGAGGCCCGACAGTGAGAAACAGTGGATGTCCTACGTGTCAGAGGTATGTCCTTCCTTACCGTTGGCCTCGACCTGGTGGATCAATACTGGAACTGCAAGAAGGTGAGGCCGGGCAGGAGAAGAGAGAGATAAAGCGGTGTCAGTCTCTCTGGTTAGAGATGCATCACCTAACTTAAAAAAACTTCAACCTCCTGAGAATGGGGCAGGTAAAGGAAATCAGTAGCAGAAAATGTCACCGAGAGGCTGCGTTATACGCAATGGGTGGAAAATCTCTTCACCTGTAGACGAAAGAAATGGGCCAGATCAGCCTTTTAAAATTATTACTGTGTTCCACAGCAGTAAAGCTTTTCTGCATCTGTTGAGATGCTTTTTCCTTTATCCTGTTAATAATGAATGCAGTAACCTCTCAAACTACCTTGCACTGCTGGAAGAAATCCAGCTAGGTCCTCCTATAGTAATCTCCCTCCCCTCCTGCTGGACTGTTTGCTTAACACTGTGTTTTGTTTAGCAGTTCCTCATCTACATTCAGGAGTAATTTTCTTTTCTTGTACAGGCATGCCCTGCAGATACTGTGGTTTGGTTCCGGACCACTGTAGTGAAGCAAATATCGCAATAAGGCAACTCACATGAATGTTTCGGTTTCCCAGTGCATATAAAAGTTATGCGTACACTATACTGTAGTCTGTTAAGTGTGCAGTAGCATTGTGTCTAAAAACATAATGCACATCCCTTAATTTAAAAATACTTCATTGCTAAAAAATGCTAACCATCATCTGACAACATGGGGTTGCCACAAACCTTCAGTTTGTAAAAAACACAGTATCTGAGCAGCCCAGTAAGGCAGAGTACAATACACGAGGTATGTTTGTACTGCCTTTATCAGCATAAAGTTTCTGCTGACTTCTCAAGACAAATGATCTCTTTCTCACTTCTCTGGAAGAATTTGTTTAAGATCGGTATTATTTCTTCCTTAAATGTTTGATAGATTACCCTAGTGAAGCCATTTGGGCCCAGAGTTTTCTTTATTGCAAGGCTTTTAATTATGGATTAATTAGGACTATTACATTCAGATTTTCTGTTTCTTCTGGTGTCAGCTGGAGTAATGTGTTTCTCTAGGAATTTGTCTACTTCATTTAGCTTTTCAAATTTATTGACATATTGTTTATATTCCTTTAAGATCTTTTTAAGGTCTGTTACATCTATCGTGGTATTCCTTTTTTCATTCCTGATACTGATTATTTGTACCCTCACTCGCTTTTCTGCCCCCTTGATAATCCTTGCTAAAGTTTCTCAATTTTACTGGACTTTTCAAAGAACGAACTTTTGGCATTGTTGATTCTCTTTATTTTATGTCCTCTATTTCATTGATTTCTGCTATTATCTTTATTATTTCCTCCCACGTACTTTCTTTGGCTTTATTTTGCTGTTCTTTTTCTAACATTTTTGACATACTTAAGGTAAGTCACTTTCAGCCTTTTTCTTTCTTAATAAATGCACTTGAGTTGGTAAATTTCATTCTAGTTGTAAAATTCATCCTAGCTGCCTGCCCCAAGTTTTTTTTTTTAAATTTTTTTTTTTAACATCTTTATTGGAGTATAATTGCTTTACAATGGTGTGTTAGTTTCTGCTTTATAACAAAGTGAATCAGTTATACATATACATATGTTCCCATATCTCTTCCCTCTTGTGTCTCCCTCCCTCCTACCCTCACTATCCCACCCCTCTATGTGGTCACAAAGCACCGAGCTGATCTCCCTGTGCTATGCGGCTGCTTCCCACTAGCTATCTATTTTACATTTAGCAGTATATATATGTCCATGCCACTCTCTCACTTCATCCCAGCTTACCCTTCCCCCTCCCCATGTCCTCAAGTCCATTCTCTAGTAGGTCTGTGTCTTTTTTTTTTTTTTTTAACATCTTTATTGGGGTATAATTGCTTTACAATGGTGTGTTAGTTTCTGCTTTATAACAAAGTGAATCGGTCATACATAAACATATGTTCCCATATGTCTTCCCTCTTGCGTCTCCCTCCCTCCCACCCTCCCTATCCCACCCCTCCAGGCTGTCACAAAGCACCGAGCCAATATCCCTGTGCCATGCGGCTGCTTCCCACTAGCTATCTACCTTACTATGTTTGTTAGTGTGTATATGCCCATGACTCTCTCTCGCCCTGTCACAGCTCACCCTTCCCCCTCCCCATAACCTCAAGTCCGTTCTCTAGGAGGTCTGCGTCTTTATTCCTGCTTTACCCCTAGGTTCTTCATGACTGCCCCAAGTTTTGATATGCAGTATTCTCCATACATTCAGTTCAGGAATAATTTCTAATTTCTATTATCAATTCTTCTTTGATTCATGAATTATTTAGAAGTCTATGTCCTCATTTCTAGTCATATGAAGATTTTTAAATTATTGATACCTTGCTTAATTGAACTGAGATCAGAAGACATACCTTTCAGTGCCTTCTTTTTAAACTTTTTTTTTTAACATCTTTATTGGAGTATAATTGCTTTACAATGGTGTGTTAGTTTCTTCTTTATAACAAAGTGAATCAGCTATACTTATACACATATCCCCATATCCCCTCCCTCTTGCGTCTGCCTCCCACCCTCCCTGTCCCACCCCTCTAGGTAGTCACAAAGCACCGAGCTGATCTCCCTGTGCTATGCGGCTGCTTCCCACTAGCTATCTGTTTTACGTTTGGTAGTGTATATATGTCCATGCCACTCTCTCACTACATCCCAGCTTACCCTTCCCGCTCCCCATGTCCTCAAGTCCATGCTCTAGTAAGTCTGTGTCTTTATTCCCGTCTTACCCCTAGGTACTTCATGACCTTTTTTTTTTCTTAGATTCCACATATATGTATTAGCATACGGTATTTGTTTTTCTCTTTCTGACTTACTTCACTCTTTTTTTAACGTTTAAAAAGTTTTTTCAGTGCTTTCTTTATGGAAATTGCTGATGATGAATTCTACTTGTCTTTGTCTAAAAATATCTTGGATGTCAAGAAGCTGGGCTTTAAAACCTACATGAAGCCCCCATATTTTTATATTATTGCCAACCTGTCTGAGATGGTCAGCAAGGGTTTGGGAGAGAGGGGAGCTCAGAGGGAGGGGCTGTGCATGTGGAGGCCCTTCTCCACCCTGGTGGGGTCCAGATGCTGAGGGAGCCTGGACTCACCCCCATGTGCTCTTGTCCTCTGCAGATGTCCACTTCCTGCCGCTCGGCCCAGGTTCTCCTGCACTACTTCGTGGGTGCCAATTACTCATGGCTGCTGGTTGAAGGCCTTTACCTCCACACGCTCCTGGAGCCCATAGTGCTTTCGGAAAGAAGGCTGTGGCCCAGATACCTGCTGGTGGGTTGGGGTGAGTGACCTGAACCCCCAGCCTCTTCTCCTGGGGACCTATCAGAATGTGGGAGCCCAATAGAGCTTTTGGTTGGAGTTAGGGGCCAACTGGAGTGAGGTTTCTGGGACAGATAACCTCTCAATCACAAGAGACTCTGAAAAGAGGTGTGTGTGTGTGTGAGTGTGCACGCACTCCCATGCACATGTGTACATGCACGTAGACATAAGTGTTGTAGACCCAATGCACACATTCGAAACTTGGGAAGGTTTTGGTAGAATCAGATGACATTCCTCCTACCCTGTCCCCAGCTGTATCCATCTACTAGGGCTGCCATAACAAAATACCATAGTCTCTGTGGCTTGAAACACAGATATTTATTTCTGGAGGCTGGGAACTGTGAGATCACAGTGCCAGGATGGTTGAGTCCTGATGAAGGTCCTCTTCCTGCCTTGCAGACAGCTGTCTTCTTGCTGTAGCCTCACATCACGGTGGGGGGAGAGAGAGCGAGAGAGAGAGAAAGAGAGCTCTCTGGTCTCCTCTTATATGGACACTAATCCTATCACGATGACCACCCCTACTACACACACCTCATCTAAACCTGATTACCTCCAAAGGTCTCGTCTCCAAATGTCATCACGTTGGGGGTTAGGGCTTCAACATATGAATTTGGAGGGGATGCAAACATTCAGTCCATGTGCCAACTAAGTCTCCAAGATGAGGTCTGGAACCCCTGTTGCCACAAACTCTTGGGGACGTTGAGGCTGCGGCATTCAGAGGGCATAACTTTGGCCGGTGATTCAGGAGGTTTGATAGTTGTCTTTGGATTTACTCTAAGCTGCTCTGTGACATGTGGCAAATCTGTCCTCCTCTCTGCTTCCTGGTTTCTCAAACAGTCAACGGCCCTGTGCCCCTGTAGGCCTCTCCAGCTGTCACAGTCCACAGTTCTATGATGTTCGGGTTTGTATAAGTTTCAACCAGTTGTGCTTGGCCCATCGGGGTAGTGTAGGCAGTAGGCAAGTTTGGTCAGCCAGCCCTTGACTCCATTTCCGTGTTTTCTCCCAGCTTTCCCGGTGCTCTTCGTTGTACCCTGGAGCATCGCCCGCGCTCAGCTGGAGAACACAGGGTAGGTAATTCACCTCTTTTTACATTTCCGTGAGCTAGCCGTTCCCAGATAGGCCCCAATATAAGGAAATATACTATTTTCCCAAAGAGAATATCCACTCCCTTCCATTTTGGCCATCCAGGATACACTTAAGTATGTAGATAAAAGAATCAAATACCTTTCTTGTAGAAATTAGTCTATTAATTTAGTTACACATGCAGATAAACACAAAATTAGCACAAATCAGTACAAAAATTGGCTGCTTAGGTTACCAGCGACCCCTGGGTATATACAAATATAGGTACAAGAATGCTTATTGCATTCACAGTGGGGGAAAAAAGGCAAAACCAATCAAAAAAAAAAAACCCTGAACATCCATCAATAGGGGAATCATCAAACAAATTGTGGCATACCTATATAGTGGACTACTATAAAGCTACTGAAAAAACAAGTTAGTCCTGTACCTTTTAGTTTTTAGGGACTAAACCTCAACAGCGTGTCGTTAACCTTGCTGCTGAATAATGTGTGTCAGTGATTCCATTTTTTTCCCTCCAAATAGTTACCACCAAAAATCCCCTACACAGACATACCTTGGAGATATTGTGGGTTCAGTTCAGGCCACCACAATCAAGTGAATATCTCAACAAAGCGAGTCATGTGAATGTTTTGGTTTCCCAGTACATATGAAAGCTATGTTTACACTATACTGTGTATTTGTTAACTATTTGTTAAATAGTAAGACTTGAAAGTAGCAATTACTCCTTGATCCATGGGCTACTGTATACTATTAAGTGTGCGGTAGCATTATGTCTTAAAAAAAAAATCTCGATTAAAAATACTTTATTGCTACACCAGGCAATTCCCAAGACTTCTGTTTTAAATGACTTTTTTTCCCACTCTAATTCATTCCTGGGATCAGTTTCACGTTTGAACATTAAACCAACCTTGCATTACTAGAATAAAGCTACTTCGATTGTGATATACGATTGTTTTACATACCGTGGATACAGTTTGTGCTTCTGTTTACACATTTTGCATGCATGTTCAAAAGAGAAACTGGTCTGTGATTCTATTCTTGTCATATTCTTTTTAGTTTTGATCTGAAGCTTATGTTGGCCTTATAAATATTTTGAGCAATATATACTTTTCTGTTTCCTGGAAGATTTTTATGTAAGATTACCAATATTTCTTCCCTAAATATTTGGAAGAATTTACTTGGAAAGCCATGTATCCCTGGAAATCATTTTCTGTAAAGGTACTTAATTATACAAACAACTTTTGGAGTAGATATAGGTTTTTTAGACATGTTTTCTTTCTTGGGTTAGTCTTGTTAGCTTGCATTTTTTTAAGAATTTGTCATTTTGGATGAATTTTCAAATGGATAAATATAAAATTATCGTAATTTTAACAGCAAAAAAAAATACTTTATTGCTAAAAAAATGCTAACCATCATCTGAGGCTTCAGTGAGTCATAATCTTTCTGCTGGTGGAGGGTCTGGATGGCGGCTGACTGATCAGAGTGGTGGTTGCTGTAGGTTGGAGTGTCTGTAGCAGTTTCTTAAAATAGGACAAAATGATGACGTTCGCCACATCTGTTTTTCCTTTTATGAACGATTTCTCTGTAGCATGCACGCTCTATGATAGCATCTTATTCACAGAAGAACTTCTTTCAAGATTGGAGTCAATCCTTTCAAACCCTGCTGCTGCTTTATCAACTTATTTTATGTAATATTCTAAATCCTTTGTTGTCTTTCCAACAATCTTCACAACATCTTCACCAGGAGTAGATTCCATCTCAAAAAACCACTTCCTTTGCTCCATCCATAAGAAGCAAAACTCCTCATCGGTTTAGTTTTATGATGAGATGGCAGCAATTCAGTCACACCTTCAGGATCCACTTCTAATTCTAGCTCTCTTGCTATTCCCACCACATTTGCAGTTAGTTCATCCATTGAAGCCTTGAACCCCTCAAGGTCATCCATCAGGGTTGGAATCAACTTCTTCCACAGTCCTGTTCATGTTTCTTTTTGACCTCTTCCCATGAATCATGTGTGTTCTCAATAGCGTCTAGAATGGTGAATCTTTTCCTGAAGGTTTTCAACTTACTTTACCCAGATCCATCAGAGGAGTCAGCATCTAAGGAGCTATAACCTTACAAAATGTATTTGTTAGATAGTAAGACTTGAAAGTAACAATTACTCCTTGATCCATGGGCTACAGAATGAATGTTGTGTTAGCAGGCATGAAAACAACGTTAATTTCATTGTCCGTCTCCATCAGAGCTCTTGGGTCACCAGTGCATTGTCAATGAGCAGTCATGTTTTTTTTTCTGAGCAGTTGCTCCCAGCAGTGAGCTAAAAATATTCAAGAACTGTTTGGTGCAAGGACCGTAGCTTTCAGCCAATCTCGGCTTTCGACATGCCTTCCTCGCTAAGCTTAATCATTTCTAACATTTGATTTAAAATGAGGGATGTGTGTCACTCTTCCTTTCACTTGAACACTTAGAGGCCTTTGTAGGGTTACTAATTGGCCTAATTTCAATATTTCTGTGTCTCGGGGAATTAGGGAGGCCTGAGGAGAGGGACAGAGATAGGGGAACAGCCGGTTGGTGGTGCAGTCAGAACACACACATGTATTAAGTTCACCATCTCATATGGGCACAGATCACGGCACCCCAAAACAGTTACCACAGTAACATCAAAGATCGCTGATCACAGATCGCCATAACAATTATAGTAACAATGAAAAGCTTTAAAATATTGCAAGGATTACCAAAACGTGACACAGAGACACGAAGTGAGCAAATGCCGTTGGAAGAGAGTGCCTACAGACTTGCCCGACGCAGGGTTGCACAAACCTTCAATTTGCAAAAAACGCAATATCTGCGAAGTGCAATAAAGTGAAGCACAGTAAAATGAGGTGTGCCTGTAGAATTAAGAATTCGTGTTTGTACGAACACGGAGAAAAATGTGGAAGGCTACACACCAAGCTGTTAGCATGAAGACCACTTTCCAGGTTAAAAAAAAAAAAAAAGTCCACAGTATCAACCCAATAGGAAGGGGTTTGGGCCCTCCCTCCCCCGTCCCAAGTGAGTCTTGAGTGTGAGCCTGCTTCTTCCGAGGGTGCAGGCCCTTTACCTTCAGCCTTGTTTCGGACGTAAGTCTTCTCTTACTGCTCGCTCTTTGCCGTAGGTGCTGGGGAACCAACAGGAATAAGAATGTCTGGTGGATCATTCGGGGACCCATGCTGCTTTGTGTAACGGTGAGGACCGTCCCACCCGCTCTTTCTCCTCTCTGAGCTCAGCCGCTGTGGAGGACCCTGTCCCCTCCCCTGCCACCCGCCAGATTCTCTGGTTCAGAATGAACCTGGGCCAGATCCCTTGAGATGGAGACGCTGAGCTGTGAGTAAGATCTGTTGAATGAGAAGAAGCAAGTGAGAAACTTCTCCTTGTTCTGGTTCAGTACCTAAACCCAGGCTTACACTCTAAGCCTCCTACTCTCTGGGTTTTCGAACTATGTAGAGAAACCCGTAATCAGCTCAGTGACCTCATGTCAGCCGGCTGTGATGTGCACAAAGCCTGGGGATGCAGGAGCCTTCGGGCGTGGACGAGCCCGGGGACAGCAAAGCTACGGGCTTGGACTTACCACCATCAGCAGGAGGGAGGGGAGACTAAGGAAGCGTCTTTTAGAGGAGGAAAGCATGCAGTCGCTATTACCCCAAAGCTGTGATGGGGGTTCGAGTCAGGAGATGATGCTGCTCTGAGACCTTGTGGAAGAAGGCCCTTTATTCCTTAAGGCCCAGAATTTGGGGGGTGCAGAGAGACTGCTCAAGCCGGAGTCCTAAAGCTCCTTTAGCTCGTAGCATGTGAGGAAGACATCTGCCAAAGAAGTTCGGGGGAGGGGCAGGGAGATAGCAGACAGTTGGAAGGATGAGCAACAAGGTCCCAGAGGAGGGCTTCCCTGGGGGCGCAGTGGTTGAGAGTCCGCCTGCCGATGCAGGGGACATGGGTTCGTGTCCCGGTCCGGGAAGATCCCACGTGCCGCGGAGCGGCTGGGCCCGTGAGCCATGGCCGCTGAACCTGCGCGTCCGGAGCCTGTGCTCCGCAACGGGAGAGGCCACGATAGTGAGAGGCCCGCGTACCGCAAAAAAAAAAGATCCCAGAGGAGGCGGGAGGTCTTCCTGCCTGGACGCAGGGCCAGCAGCCCTGGGCGCCCACCAGCCAGGCACCGCCCACTCTCCTCTCCAAGGGGTTGCCGGGCATTCCGTTTTTGCCATTTTATGGAAATAACCTGGCATTTGTGGTTTCGTGAAAGCAAAAAGGCTTATTTTTAGAGAAGAATGTCAATATTTGTCAATAATTGAAGGGCACTCTCCGCCCATACCAGAGCGTTGAGTGTGCCTGGGAGGGGAAGATGTTCGTAGAAAGGGCAGGAAAACCAAGAGCGTGGAGATGCTCTAAGCGGTGGCCTGGGTGCTCCTGGGGATGTCCCCTCCGGTCCTTCCACGCGCAGCTGAGAGCGGATGCTCAAAATGACCTCTGACCACGCCCACTCCCAGCGCGGCCTCCTGCCCTGCCTCACCCACCCCATATCCCTCCCTTCCCCACATCCTCTCCTCTCCAGCCGCACTGCCCCGCTGCGGTCCCAGCCGCAGCTCCTGGCTGACCGCCTCCGCTACAGCCGGCTGACATTTATTGAGTGCCTCCTACATACCTGCTCTTGTGAGCGCTCCGTGCGTATTAACTCATTTCATCTTCCCAACAAACCCATGAGGTAGGCGCTATTATTATGTTGCTTTTATTGGTGACGATGCTGAACACTGTCACAGAGTTACTCAGTGGGGGTCAGACCGCGGTCTGATCGGGTGACACCGGCACTTGTAACCACAGCATCGCGCAGCTGCCCCCAGATACTTATTGCCTCCAGCCCCCATGCCTGGAGGACTGTGGGTTTCTCACGCGTTAGTACCTTGCTTTGGCCCCTCCTCAGGTTGGAACCGCCTCCCTCCGCCATCTCATCCACCTGGCCACTCTACCTGGACACCCACCCCACAAAGTAGAGATGGTCACACCCTCCTCTGTGTCCTTCCCAGATCCCGTACCAACTTCTGCTATGGCCCCAGCAATGTTTTATTGCAAGTATTTGTCTAAAGCCTGTGTGCTGTCACTATAAGCCCCGTGTTTTATGCGTCCTGGCGGCCAGCCCAAGCATACGGCAGGCTCTGCAGAAACTTACTCAGTAAATGCTTGTGACCCACACTCCCGGGCACTGGAAGGTCCTCATGCACCAGGCAGAATGAAGCAGGATGGCCTTCCCTAGGATGGAGTTCAGACTCGCTCCAGCTGGATCCCTGGTGCTTGCCCTGCGTGCGGTCTTCCAGAGGCTACGTCACTGGTTCTCCATCTTGGTTGCTCTTGGGATCACCTGGGTATCTTGAAAAGTTCTTCTTGCATGAGAGTTGTGTTTCATTGATCTCAGATGTGGCTTAGGGATTCTAAGGAGAAGCTCAGGTGCGGTCTCCTGAGTGCTTGTTCCGAATTCAGGTTCCCAGGCCCCACCCCGGACCTGCAGAATCAGAATCTTCATTGTAACAGGATTCCTGGGCACTGGGTGCACAATAATGTTTATGAAGCTCTGTGCCCACACACCAGCGGTTCTCAAAACTGGCTGTGCATTAGAAACATCGTGGTGGCTCATACCCCAGAGGATTTCATCCGAAATTCTGGAGGTGGTACCTGGGCAATGATTCTAATCCGTGGCCAGGGCTGGAACAATTGCTCTGGACCTCGCTGCTTGGTTGTCCATGGCTGGCTGACCTGTGTGCTGGTTTCTCCAGGTGCTTCCTAGTTCCTAGAGCCACCTTTTCTCCTGCCAGGACTAGAGAATGTGCTCTGTCTTTTCCTCTTGGATGAAAGGACCTTCCCAGTCGTGGCCAGCTCCACAGAAATGGCCAGAATCACCTTAGCTCAGGGTGGTTCCTTGTCCTCCCATCCACAATCCCTCTTCCTCCTGTTCACCCCACGGTGAACGACACCACCATCCACCTACCAGGCACCCAAGCCGGAAACCTGGGCGCCTCCTAGCTTCTATCTCCTGCCTCACTACAGCCTCCAGCCAGACTTCAAGTCCTGTCAGTTCTTCCTCTGAAGGTCCCTCCAGGCTTTCTCCTTCTCCTCAATCCATTGTCATTGTTCTTCTTCAGCCCCTTGGGGTTTCTCATGCAGACCTTTGCAAAAGCCTCCCATTTGGCCTCCCTTGCTCATTCCTGCCCCTGGCGATGCATCCTCTGTATGGCACCCAGAGTGGTCTTTCTCGAGCTATGTTTGGCTGTTTCTCTTCTACGTGTGACTTTTTAATGGCTCATTACTGCCCTTGGACGTGGTTCCAAACTCCTTCACATGGTACGTATTGTCATTCCCATCCAACCACAAGCACCCCGTGCTCCATTTATATGGAGAAGTGCACAGTTCCCCCGAATCCATGCTGATGTTCATGCCTCCCGTGCCTTTGCACACGCTGCCTCTCTGCCTGGGATGCCCACCTGACGGCCCTACATTGCCTGGTGAGCTCTTCTTCCTTGCAGACTGAACCCTTATTAAGGCTAAGTGCATGTGCCCTTCAGCAGGGCTTTTGGGGACGGAGGGTTTTAACCCAAAGGAGTAGCTCTAATATGGGCATTTTTGTCTATATAGCGGGCCAGGGGAGGAGGGGCTTGGGGGGAAGATGGAGGAGTTAGGGGTACACGAGACCTACCTCCGAGTCCCCACTGTGCTGGCAGCCACCTCTGCCAACTTGTAGACCCAGATATGAGCATGGCAGCTGGCGTGGTGCCAAAGAAATGTCACCAAGATTGGTACATCTGATCATACGCATTCTGTATCATCTAGGACCTGAAAAGGAGCCTTATATGTTTGGGGTCCTACGTGCCCCACATCTGGTCACAGAATCCAAGAGGAGTTGGCTGGGTTCTTTAAAAATTTCCGACACTTGCGCAGAACGAGGATTTTTGTACCTTTTTCCAATCGCCTTTCTGCGCACTCCCCAGTCCTCAGACCGCCCTGCTTCTTTATTGGTTATCCTGTATAAACACCCCAAGCTTCTTGCCTTGGGGAGATGGATTTGAGATGTGTTCTCCTATCTCCTTGCTTGGCTGCCTTGCAAATAAACCCTCTGTTTGCTGGAAAAAAAAAAAAAATTCCTCCTTCATCCCCTTTCCTGCTGGAACACAAATCACGAACAGCCCCATCCAAATGTGATTGCCGACCCCTGTCTTCTGGGGCACTTGGATGGATGGAGGTTCCGTGGTCCACCAGGCTGGTGTTCCATTCCATGGCAGTGAAGAAGTGCTTCCTCCATGTAGCCCAGTGGTTGATGCCCATTTTCTCTTGTCTGGTCTCTGGAAGACACAAAGAACAGGGAATCAACACGCTTCTCATCACAAGCCTTCATTTCCTAGGAGACAGCCCTGGTTGAAATTAATTTACTGAAATATGTGCCTTTCCCGTGTCAGGCTTGCTTTGTAAGAAAAAACGCCTGAGTTTAACAAGTCACTAAGCCAAGGACACAGCGTTTTCTCTTTGTGATGAAAAACAGACATCCCATTAAATGGGATAAATTGCTTGGTTACACTTAGTTTGTATCTAAGTGTTCTGTTACTAAATAGTTTTGGCTGGCGATCTCCATTATCCCCGCTGGCTTGTGGATTGGATGAATAGCCTCTTGCCTGAAACTCTGTCCTCTCAGCTTTGCGCATTGATTCTTCTGAGGCCAATAAGACAAGTAATAACAGGTACGTGTTGGATTCTGCAGCTCGTGTTTCAATCTGTGGTTTAAGACAAGGACATCAGTGTTGTGCTGGTTCAATGTCTGCAGAGACTTTACTCCGTTAATTGCCACCCAACCACCGTCCCTATGGGCTCTTTCTCCATTGCATAGAGGCACTTTGAAGTCTTTTCAATTTTAAAAACAACTGTACCCCCAAACCACTGTTAGCCCCACAATTCAGTTGAGAGACATTATCTCCATTCCGCAGCCCTTGCCAACTACTGTTCTATCCGTCTGCTTCCTTTTGCAGTCAAGTCTCTTCAATGTGGTCTACACTTACTGTCTCTTGTCTCCTGCAGCTTCTCTTAAGTGAGCTCCCTGTCGCTAAGTGTGGTCTTATTTCGCCTTCAGATTACGGTAGCACTTAAACCTTTTTAAAATTCTACCCATTGTGAGCTTCCAGGAAACCACGTCCTTGTGGCGCACTCCGACTGCCCCGGCTCCTCTTTCATAACCTCCTCTGATGTCTCCACTTCCTCTACCTTTCCCTTCATTACAAGGCAATTCTCAGAACCCTCTTTTTCTCCCAGTCTCCACAGCCTCCCTGGACAATCTCACCAACTCCAATGGCTCCATGCTCTGACTGGGACCTCCTTGCTGAGCTCCGGACGTAAATATCTCACTGCCTTGGGACATCTCTTGTGTCCAAAACTGCTAGGTCCCCGTCCCCCCAGTGCCCTTCCTTCTCTGTGTGGTCATTCTCTTGGGGAATGGCACGACCACACATTGAGATCTACCATGAAACCTTGGGGTCATCTTTGATCTCCCATCCAGCCGGTCACAAAGGTCATCTGACTCAAACTCCTCAATAATTTCTAATCCATCTCCTCTCCATCGCTGAACCACCAGGGCTGCTCTTTACGTCACCTCTCCATCATCCTCCCCAGGAACTCTGAAACTGCCTCCCAGTTGGTCTCCCTTCCTCCAGCTTTGCCTTCCTTCAATCTAGTCTCCACGCTTGCTGCTAAAATGAGCTTTCTGAAGCGCAGAAATGCAAATCTGATCAGGTCACTTGCCAGCTTGAAATCCATCATCCCTGTTTTCAGAAGAAAACCCAAACTCCTTAGTGTGGCCATGAAAGGCTCTGCAGGACCTGGCCCTCCCTCCCGCTCCAGTCTCACGTCTCATAAACCCTGTTCTCGTTCTCCAAGCCCTGCTTACATTTGACCACTTGCTGTTCTGCGTTTCCAGTGGTCCATGACCTCCCATGAGGTTGCTGTCTAGAGGTTGGCCAGGGCTGCAGCCATTTGAAGCCTGGGGCTGGAAGATCAGCTTCTAAGGCTGGCAAGTGGTGCTGGTTGTTGGTCGGAGGACTCAATCTCCCCACATGGGTCTCTCCACGGGCTGCTTGGGCGTCCTCACAACATGGTGGCTGGTTTTCCCCAGAGGGAGAGGGAGAGAGAGAGAACCAGGTGGAAGCCATCCTTTTGAGCACCTAGCCTCAGAACTCACAGCATCACTCCTACCATATTCTTTTCATTACATGCAAATAACTGAACTAGTTCACATCCCAGAGAGAAAAGGCGAATTAGGCTCTGCCTTGTGAAGGGAGAAGTGTCGAAGAACCTGCAGACATTTTTTTGTTGTTGTTGTTTTTTGTTTTTTGCGGTGCGCAGGCCTCTCACTGCTGTGGCCTCTCCCGTTGCGGAGCACAGGCTCCGGACGCGCAGGCTCAGCAGCCATGGCTCATGGGCCCAGCCATTCTGTGGCATGTGGGATCTTCCCGGACCGGGGCACGAACCCGCGTCCCCTGCATCGGCAGGCTGACTCCCAACCACTGCGCCACCAGGGAAGCCCCTCCCTATGCAGACATATTTTAAAATTTCTACCAAAGCTGATAATCAAGGGTCGAATTTTCCCAGTTCATGACAGTTGTGGAAAGTCATCTAGAGAGTAGAGAACGTGTGCTTTCCAGTGAATTCTGTGGCAGCAACAGGTCCTCAAGTTCAACACCAATAGACCTGGAGTTCTTTACAGTGGGAGGCAGTGTGGGATTCTGTTTAAGTGAAGGGAGGGTTGTAATTAGACAAATCTGAATTTAATTAATTACCAGCTCAGCCACTTACTAGCTGTGCAAGCTTGGGAATAGTACTTGTCTCCTCTGTGCCTCTGTTTTCTCATTGTATCATGGCATTAAAATAGTGTGGCTTCCTCAGAGGGTTGTTGTGAGGATTAAACAAAATAATGTATGGAAAGTTAGCCCAGTGCCTGGCGTGGTAAGTACTCAGTACCTGTTAATTACAAATAATAATGGAGAAAGAGAAATTAAGGAGACACTCCCATTCACCACTGCAACAAAAAGAATAAAAGACCTAGGCATAAACCTACCTCAGGAGGCAAAAGACCTGTATGCAGAAAACTGTAAGACACCGATGAAAGAAATCAAAGATGATACAAACAGATGGAGAGATATACCATGTTCTTGGATTGGAAGAATCAATATTGTGAAAATGGCTATACTACCCAAAGCAATCTGCAGATTCAATGCAATCCCTATCAAATTACCACTGGCATTTTTCACAGAACTAGAACAAAAAATTTTATAATTTGTATGGAAACACAAAAGACCCTGCATAGCCAAAGCAACCTTGAGAAAGAAAAACAGAGCTGGAGGAATCAGGCTCCCTGACTTCAGAAAGCTGCAAAGCTACAGTAATCAGGACAGTATGGAACTGGCACAAAAACAGAAACATAGATCAGTGGTACAGGATAGAAAGCCCAGAGGTAAACCCACGCACATATGGTCACCTTATCTTTGGCAAAAGGGGCAAGAATATACAATGCAGAAAATACAGTCTCTTCAATAAGTGGTGCTGGGAAAACTGGACAGCTACATGTAAAAGAATGAAATTAGAACACTCCCTAACACCAAACGCAAAAATAAACTCAAAATGGATTAGAGACCTAAATGTAAGACCCGTCACTTCTGCCTATGTTAGAGGAAAACATAGGCAGAACACTCTATGACATAAATCACAGCAAGATCCTTTTTGATCCACCTCCTGGAGTAATGGAAATAAAATAATAAACAAATGGGACCTAATGAAACTTAAAAGCTTTTGCACAGCAAAGGAAACCATAAACAAGACAAAAAGACAACCTTCAGAATGGGAGAAAATATTTGCAAATGAAACAACTGACAAAGGATTAATCTCCAAAATATACAAGCAGCTTATGCAGCTCAATATCAAAAAAACAACCCAATCCAAAAATAGGCAGCAGACCTAAATAGACATTTCTCCAGAGTAGACATACAGGTGGCCAACAAACACGTGAAAGGATGCTCAACGTGACTAATCATTAGAGAAATGCAAATCAAAACCACAAAGAGAGGGCTTCCCCAATGGCGCAGTGGTTAAGAATCCGCCTGCCAACGCAGGGGACACGGGTTCGATCCCTTGTCTGGGAAGATCCCACATGCTGCGGAGCAACTAAGCCCGTGTGCCACAACTACTGAGCCTGCGCTCTAGAGCCTGTGAGCCACAACTACTGAGCCCACGTGCCACACCTACTGAAGGCAGTGCACCTAGATAGAGTCCCTGCTCTGCAACAAGAGAAGCCACCACAATGAGAAGCCCGCACACCACAACGAAGAGTAGCCCCCGCTCGCCACAACTAGAGAAAGCCCACATGCAGCAACGAAGACCCAACACAGCCAAAAACAAATAAAATAAATAAATAAAATAGATATAAATAAATCTATTTGAAAAAAAAAAACCACAATGAGGTATCACCTCACAACGGTCAGAATGGCCATCATCAAAAAATCTACAAACGATAAATGCTGGAGAGGGTGTGGAGAAAAGAGAACCCTCTTGCAGTGTTGGTGGGAATGTAAATTGATACAGCCACTATGGAGAACAGTATGGAGGTTCCTTAAAAAACTAAAAATAGAACTACCATATGACCCAGCAATCCCACTACTGGGCAAATACCCTGAGAAAACCATAAATCAAAAAGACACATGAGGGCTTCCCTGGTGGCACAGTGTTTAAGAATCCACCTGCCAATGCAGGGGATTGGCAGGGACGTGGGTTCGAGCCCTGGTCCGGGAAGATCCCACATGCTGTGCGGCAACTAAGCCTGTGCACCACAACTACTGAGCCTGCGCTCTAGAGCCTGCGAGCCACAACTACTGAGCCCACGTGCTACAACTACTGAAGCCCGTGCGCCTGGAGCCCGTGCTCCGCAACAAGAGAAGCCACTGCAATGAGAAGCCCGCGCACCACAACAAAGAGTAGCCCCTGCTCACCACAACTAGAAAAAGCCTGTGCACAGAACGAAGACCCAATGCTGACAAAAATAAATAAATAAATAAATTAAAATATATATATATATATATACGTACCACTGTACAATGTTCACTGAAGCCCTGTGACAGGACATGGAAGCAACCTAAGTGTCCATCGACAGATAAATGGATAAAGATGTGGCACATATATACAATGGACTATTACTCAGCCATAAAAAGGAACGAAATTGAGTTATCTGTAATGAGGTGGATGGACCTAGAGTCCGTCATACAGAGTGAAGTCAGAAAGAGGAAAACAAATACCGTATGCTAACACCTATATGTGGAATCTTAAAAAAAAAAAAAAAACGGTACTGATGAACCTAGGGGCAGGGCAGGAATAAAGACGCAGACATAGAGAACGGACTTGAGGACACGAGGAGTGGGAAGGGTAAGCTGGGACGAAGTGAGAGAGTGGCATGGGCATATATATACACTACCAAATGTAAAATAGATAGTGGGAAGCAGCCGCATAGCACAGGGAGATCAGCTCGGTGCTTTGTGACCACCTAGAGGGGTGGGATAGGGAGGGTGGGAGGGAGGGAGATGCAAGAGGGAGGAGATATGGGAACATATGTATATGTATAACTGATTCACTCTGTTATAAAGCAGAAACTAACACACCATTGTAAAGCAATTATACTCCAATAAAGACGTTAACAAAACAAATTAAAAAAATAATAATGTAAATGTCCATCTGCCTTTCTCAGACAGCTGTTGGGTCTCCTGGAGGCAGAAGAATAAACTAGGTGGCTTTTTAGCGTCCTTTCTAGGCTCTCAGTTGAGATGGCCTTAGGGAGAGTGGGGATTACCCTGACCACTTGCCACCTGACCAGCTGACTACCAGACTGCCCCTGATTTCCCTGAACAAGGATCTGATGGCGGGTCCAGGGTGACCTTGATATTCCTAACCACATCACTTACTCATACCTGTGTTTTTTTCAAGGTCAATTTCTTCATCTTCTTGAAAATCCTCAAGCTTCTCATCTCTAAGCTCAAAGCTCATCAAATGTGCTTCAGAGATTATAAATACAGGTGAGTGGCCTGAGGTCAGTACCCAAGAGCCCAAGATTATTTTTACCCCTTTTGGCCCTTCTGGCTAATGTCCCAGGAAGGGGGTAACATTGCATTAGTACGTTTATCTCCGGACACAAGGGTGTCAGCAAGAGCCCCTCTGAAAAAGGCGCCGTGGGATCATGTAGGGCTTTTGCCAAAGGTGAGGACCTTCCGAGCCCATGCAAATGAAGTCAGTGGTGAGTAGTGAAGGGCACACACATTCCCCAGCAGGACACTGTTAAAATGCTCCTAAGAATGGGTGCTTTACGGGGACAGGAAGGAGTCACACGAAAGGGAGTTTGACCGTTGCCTTCCTTCGGGAAGGAGTTGAGGCAACAGAATAAAGGGTATATTGTAACTCAGGAGAGAGTATTTGGGTATTTGTAAGACCTTGAGTAATACAGCCACAAACTTTTGGAGTCCAAGGGAACATTCTTCACACAGTCACGCTTTCTTTGTGACTTGCCATTGCTGCATCCCGTGTTCTGCTTTCCGTGGTGACAGCGGTCCCGTCGCAGAGTAAGTCAGATCCTGGGTGTTTATTGAGCTCTGCATTGCTGTCACTCAAATGATGCATGAGTGAGAGAGAAAGGGCTCCCTCCCACCTTTCCCAGGTACTCTGCTTTCTGTAGGACGTGTGCACTTCTTGGGGACAGAGGGTTTTAACCCAGAGCTCCTCTCCCATGGTAGAGATTTTAGTCCTTGTGGTAGGGGTGGAGGTGTGAGTGAGGGCGGCTCTACCTCAGCTTCTCCCTCTCTCAGGCCAGAACGGGCCCCGAGCCGGGTGTGCCGGGGAGGTAGTTTGTCCGTTTATCTGACAAACATTGAATGAATGTCTAAAATGCGCTTGGCACCGTGCTTCAAACAAAAGGTGAATAGGATGGGGGCCCCATCTGTGAGGAGCACACTTTCTAACTCGCCAAGGACCGGGATGTGGGTGTGGAACATGAGTCGGGGGGCTGATGCTGGCGTTGACCCCACACTGACCTTGGGCAAGTTGCTTGGCCTCCCTGGGTCTGCCTTCTAGTATGTCACATGGGAGCGTCACCCCAGACCCATCCTCTGCCTGTGATCAGGATTAAAGGAGGTCCTAGTTACGCCTGTCCCAATCTAATCAGATGTGGTGCGTGGTATTTGCCCCGGGTGTCCAGACCCCAAATCCTGTCAACCTAACCCCCACCACCCCCGGGAGTTCCAGAAGGGTAAACACCCCATTCAGGACCAGGCAAATATGCACGGTATTGGCTCTACTGTTGCGTAACCTGCCCCTGGCCCTGGGACACTTGGGCTGGCCTGGACCACACAGAGCTACGCCGTCTTTCTCGGCGCCTCTGGCCGAGCCTGCAAGTGGCTGACAGGCTCTCTGGCCCTTTTCCCAAGGCTCAGCCTCTCACCACTCTGTGAGGATGGAGGTCCAGGGCCAAGAGCAGGGCTTCTCCCACCTACCCTGCCTGGGTCCATTTAGGGAGGGAATCCTCTCACTAACCAGGCACCGTGGAAACCCAACAGAGGACAGCACTCCCGGGAGACAGAAATGGGGCAGACGAACGCCAAGGCACCACTTTCCACACAGACTGAGAGCCTGAACCCTGCCATTTTGTGCCTCCAAAGCCCACCAGGTACTGCTGGGGCCATGCCCGAGCGTCAGACCCACAGTGGCCCCTACGATAGTTTTCCATCCTGGCTATTTTAAGCATCACCAGACAGCCGGCCAAAAGCCCTAATGTGTGAGCTCTTCTACTGGATGTTTGGTTCAGTAACTTAGGGTTGGAGCCCCACACAGGGACTTCTTACAGGAGAGTTCCTAGAAGATTCGGATACACAGCCAGAGTGGGGGCACCACGGGGCCAGATGTTCTAGTGAAATAACGCATGGAGCTTTCTGGTCAGCCGTGGCAAATGTGTTTCTAAGCAGCCTTGACAGCCTCTTTTCCAGGCTCTTCTCTAGAGTTATCCAAGACGGTGGCTCTCAAACTTTTTTTAAAAAATTAATTAATTTTTGGCTATGTTGGGGTCTTCGTTGCTGTGCACGGGCTTTCTTTAGTTGTGGCGAGCGGGAGCTACTCTTTGTTGCAGTGCGCGGGCTTCTCATTGCGGTGGCGTCTCTTGCTGAGGAGCGTGGGCTCTAGGCACGGGGCTTCAGTAGTTGTGTTGCGCGGACTCAGTAGTTGTGGCTTGCAGGCTCTAGAGCGCAGGTTCAGTAGTTGCAGCGCATGGGCTTAGTTGCTCCGCAGCATGTGGGATCTCCCAGGACCAGGGCTTGAACCCGTGTCCCCTGCATTGGCAGGCAGATTCTTAACCACTGCACCACCAGGGAAGCCCCTTTCAAACTTTTCTGATCACGTGTCTATTAGTAAAGAATGATGTCACTCATCATATATATACATGGTTTACTGAACTACTACACACGTGATACACCAAAATAAAGAAAATTATAAAGGATAGATAAAAATGTAACACACACAGAACTTCTATTCTCTATTCTTCCAACACCAAATGGATTTCCTCGTACAGCCCTGAAGTGTGCACACCCAATTAGGAGGCAATTATCTCCGGAAGTGTAACTCAATATACTGGGGAGACCTCCATGGCAGAGCAGTGATTCAGGACAGCTATTTTGGGGAGAGACAGAGTAACCCTGCCTGGCATAAACGATCTGTCTGGAAACTTCCCCATCCTTCTTCAAGGTAAAATCTGGAAAAGAGGAACCTGCCTACCTGGAGGCCTCCCAGCGTGAGACACCTCCCCTTGGCGAGTTTGATGTCTACCACCTGGGGACTGTCCTGGGGAGACTTCGGCTAAGAGTGGCCAAAGTGGCTGAGACTTTGGAGGGCTAAGTCTAACTGAACTCTAACTTAGTCTAACTTAGTCTAACTAAGTCTAACTGAACAAGAGACTGATCTACAAACCAGACTATACAATTATTCATTCTTAGCATCTGTGAAAAGTGGGAGTGGGACGTTCCTGCTAGTGCCTGCACTCCTTGTAGAGTTGACACCAGAAGATCCAGAAAGCCAAAGCCGTCACCAGAATGCTGCTTGGTGATCATGTCATCAAAGTAAAGGGGTTAGTGTTGAAGGACCACTGACGGTGGCCTGAGAAACCACCACTGCCCTGTGGTGCACCCGTCCCGGTGAGAGGGAGGTTCATTCCCCAGAGTCTCCACCCCTAGGGCCGGATGAGTACTGAGAACGTCCTGCTTCTTTGTGACTTTTCCTGCCATTTTGGTTGGCCATGTGCGTTCTGTTTATTCTTTCTTCACGCAGAGTGCAATACAGTTGATTAGCTTATGCTTATTAATTAGCAAAAAGTCAGGGCTCTGTCTCTTAGGACACACCCAGGCCACCTTATTTTACTCTCTGGGCCAGGGAATCCTACAGCGTCGAGAAGCACGTTTGCCCACCTCCTTGTCACAGCAGCCCTAACTTCCTCATTTCTAAGTTCTGGGAAGGCTGCTTCCCGTCACCCCAACGGATCATGAGCGCCCCCAGCTCACACTGCCCTCCTCCACGTTGAAAGGTTCTCCTCTTCCACGTCCCCTTCCATTAGGGCCCCCTGCTAGGGGGGAAGGAGGAAGGGGCAATGGGGCCCAAATGCATTTTGTCCTAACTGGTAGGAACAGCCCAGCCTACAACTCTCCCAGATTTTGAAAACTTCCAGAATGTAGTTCTCAAGATTTGTGCCCCCCCCCCGGCCCCGAGGAGTGTATTTTAGGAAAGTTTAAATTAAACACACTTAGTCCTTGCCAAAGAGGCAAGTGGCTAGGAGCTGGAGACCTTTTGCAGTCCTAGCCCTCAGCCCCCGGCTTCTGTCATTCAAGAAGGAAACTGTAACCAGCCCAGCTGCCTGCCTGGTCTGGACAGGGACAGCTGAGCCAAGCCTGGAGAAAGAGCAATGTCCCTGGATCGTGGACAGACACCAGTGGACCCTCAGCTGGGAGGGAGTTCTCTGTTCTTTGTGGTTCCCGGCATGGAGGTGACTCTCTCCTCCTAGATAAACGATCTTAACTTTCCGTGTGATGCATGGGGCAGAGCTCTTAAGGAACTTATAAAGGAGAATCATTTCTTAACATGCTAAACCCCAGACCCCTTTCTGAAAGAACTTTCAGAAAAATGGGAGAAAAATAATCCAAGTCACTGAGGTTGTGAGCAACTTTGAGGACAGGGACAGATGCTTTAAAAACGGTGATAGCTAAATGTTATTGACTGCACATGATGTATCGGGTACCATTTATTCTGAGGGTTGGCCCCATATTATTTAACCCTTACAATGACACTGTCAGGAGTTATTGCTACTAATATTTTTATAATTATTTTAACATTTCAGATGATATTATTAGTAGTATAATCCTCATTTTTACAGAGAGAGAGGTTAAATAATTTTCCCAAGGCCACATCGCTAGTAATTGGCGGAGCTGGGATTTGAACCCAGGCCCCAGGTTCTGCCCCGTGTCCCGTTGCCTTTGGCCCCAGATCCTCCTGCTTGATCATATGTCCAGGGCAGATGCCCAATATCTGTTGAAGAGCTAACCGACGGCAATAAACTAAACCATTTAAATAAACAAATGACTGTAGATGAGAAACAGGCATAAACACAGTTCATAAGAGGATGCTGCTATAGATATTTATGGATTTTCATCTGAACAGAGACGCAAATAGTCCTTTGTCCAAGGAGAATTGAGAATCAGGTGAGGAGTGGGAAATTCCTTCTGACATCCACCCAGAGAGGTGGCAGGTATTAAAATGGCCCAAAACCTCATAAGAAGATGATCATTCCTTAAAAATCCTCCTGTACTAAGTGTGGGATCCTGGATTCTGGAATGTGAAAAGGACATTAGTGGAACTGGTGAAATCTGGTTAAAGTCTGGAGTATGGTTATTGGCCATATGCCGACATTAGCTCCTTAGCGTTGCCAAAGGTACCATGGGTCTGGAGGGTTTTCACGTTAGGGGAAACTCAGTGAAGGGTATGTGGGTACTCTCTACATGATCTTTGCTACTTTTCTGTAGATCTAACATTATGGCAAAATGAAAAGTTTATTTTAAAAGCATAATGTAGTAGCATGGCCCCAAGAATAAGCTGATGGTAAGACGTGGGTCTGCGTGTAAGTATGTGTCATTAAAACCCACATAGCGCAGAGCAAGGGTCGCAGACTCACACACTTGCAAGGGCCAAGGAGGCTGGTTGGGTTGGAGAATGCGGGTTCCCTCCAAAGGCTGTAACCGACGATTGCCAAGCAGGAACTGGGGCCTAGCATGGCCAGATCTCCCCATTTTTCAAAGGAAGCTGAAGATCTGGACCCCTTTGCTTGAAATCACCTTTTTTTTTTTTTTTTTTTTTTTGCGGTACGTGGGCCTCTCACTGCTGTGGCCTCTCCTGTTGCGGAGCACAGGCTCCGGACGCGCAGGCTCAGCGGCCGTGGCTCACGGGCCCAGCTGCTCCGCGGCATGTGGGATCTTCCCGGACCGGGGCACGAACCCACGTCCCCCGCATCGGCAGGCGGACCTCCAACCGCTGCGCCACAAGGGAAGCCCCACCTTATTTTTTAAGGATGGCTCCAATAGCAAAAATCACTACCTAGCATAAGCAAAGACTGTCTGCAGGTCAACTATAACCCACGGTTGCCACTTGGCAACCTCTGAGCTACAGGGTTTTAAAACACTCCTGGAAATTAGACAGACAAGCAAAACCCAGAACTCTTGAAATAGTCTCTCCTTGGGAACACCTTAATGTTGCTCAGCTAAGTGAGTGTGCACGGGTGAGTGTGGATGTGCAAGTAGGTGTGAGCTCGGCTCAGGAGAACCACGTAACCAGGGCCTGTGTCTCAGACTCCCCACTCCTTGGCCTCCCCTTGACCATCGAGGCCCTGGGATGCTCAGCCCATATGCTCCGGGGGAGTCCCTCTCCTTGGTGACTCCTACTCAACTGTTACAGGCTTTAGGTCCTTTTAGGGCACGAAGGTGAGTTTTTTTGTTTCATTGATAACACTGCATCTGAATGACTCTCACAGATGCAAGTTTCATAGTAAGCACTTTCTCTTGCAGAAAGTTAAACCTTCTTGAAGATACTGCCCATGAGGGGCTGCTGACCCTCTCTGTTTCCACATCTTTAATTCCACGGGGTTTTTATTCAGTGGGGAGGAAACTTCTCCTAGTTTGGCCCTTTAAGACAAGGACTTGGGCTAAAAAAAATCATCAAATTTAAGCTCTTTTTTTCCCAATGTGTATCAGACAGTAGCTTTGTGTATGCCCTGAATAGGTCACCTGTGCTAATGTAGTTTGAAATCAAGAAGCAGCTCAATGGTGAAGAGCAGTTGTTCCCAAACGTGGCTGCTTGTCAGTATCCTGTGGGGTGTCCCTTAAAGATTCTCATTCCCAGAATCCAACCTCCAGAGGTTTTGATTCAGGGGGTTGACACTGGGGCTCAGGAAGCTATAGAGAGAGAGAGCCAACCAATAAAAATATATCTATTTTAAAAGCTCCGTAAGGAATTCTAATAGTCTGTGCACTTGGGAACCACCAGTATGCGGTATGGGATGTTTGGGTCCCAGCTGTGCATTTGCACGTGGGCGGTACAAAGGAATGTTTGTCTTTTTTGTGTAGAGTGTATACAACAGCAAGCTTCCACACAGGGCTTTGTATGAGGAAGATCCGTTTCTCATTTCCTGCTGCCCTTGCTATCACCAGGGTTGGGGGCAGCTTGGGGCAGATGATGAAATCCTGCTTGGAGTGTGCAAGGCCTGAGTGTGAGGTCAGAAGCCCCACTTCCAGGCTGGGAGGTACCACTTAGCGGCTGCGTGACCCTGGGCAAGTCATTTTCTTTCTCTTCTCAGGCTCCGTAAAGCACTGACACTGGAAGTCCCAAATAGAGAAAGAGGTAGAGGCGCCTGCTAGCTAGGTAATAGGAAACTTGTCAAACCTGGTAAGGGATGTAATGTCCTATGGTGACAGCCATGTGCATGGAAATCTATCCATCAAACAAAACATTAAGATCTGTAGGTATATCATTATATGGAGGAATCCATTCATTCATTCATTCATCCAATTCATGTTTTCTGAGCATCTTCCATGAGTCAGGTGTGGGGATGCATCAGTGGACAGGACCACACCGGCCCTTAAGGCATTCAGCGTGTAGCCAAGGAGACAAAAGGGAAAATCAGCTATTTATCAGTGCCATTAGGGCTAAACGATGCACAGAAGAGCAGGAAACGTTGCCCGTTCCCAAGGCGGCTTTCATGACACGTATTTGATTGCTATTTGCAGATTGGCCAAGTCCACGCTGGTCCTCATTCCTTTATTGGGTGTTCATGAGATTCTCTTCTCTTTCATCACGGACGATCAAGTTGAAGGATTTCCAAGATACATACGACTCTTCATTCAGTTGACTCTGAGCTCCTTCCACGTAAGTTGATGTCTGAACAAGGACGCCTTTGGCTTTGGAGAAAACAAAATGCCCTTGATCCAAACACACTGGAAATTGCGAGAGCCCGAAGAGGGAAAGAGAGCTCTGGTTACCAGTAGGATTTATCGGCTTTGGCATTAGAAGGGGGTGGAGATGGAAATGCTGCTTTAATCCTGCCAGCGTGACTCGGTGACTAAGAAGGGAAAAGTGGTTTGTTTCCGGCACTCTAATAGTTGGTGTGACTCACAATCATATTCACCGTGTCAGCATGAAGCCTTTTATTAAGCGCCTATTTTTGCTGGGTTCTCTGCACAGTTTGTGCAAAATGAACAGTGAGTAGAGACCAGGAGGCTCTCGGACTTTGACAGGTGTGTGTGGGATGAAACTAGAAACAGGAGGCCACCTGTGGTTCAGGTACCTGGGTGTTTTGGTTATCCGTGGCTTCAATTGTCATCCATTACTTAGCAGATTAAAACGACAGTAATTTTTATTATTTCTCATGATTCTGGGGGTCAAGAATCCAGGTAGGACATAGTAGGCATGTCTCACCTCTGCTCCAGGGATGCTTGCTGGGGCTGAACTTTCTAGATGACTTCTCCACTCGTATGTCTGGAGCCTAAGCTGTGGAGGCTCAGGTGGCTGAGACTGGCTGGAGTGGCTTTATTTGGGTCAAAATAAATTTCATCGAATCCCCACACTCACCAAAGGCCCAGGGGACAGAGCCTGAGGTATGGTAGGGGCAACTGGACAGTGGCTCTTTTTACCTTCTGTTAGAGCTGAATTGCACGTGGCTTTGAATGGAGACAGAGCGCCCACTGGTAACTTTTTGTCATTTTGAAACCATGTTTAATTTACTTCAATCTTTTGGGGGATTTCAAAGGCTAAAGTTTAGTCACTTGGGTTTCCTATGTTGCTTGGTCTTAATCTTCTTTAAAAAGTAATCCCAAATTAGAAACAACAACAACAAAACAAAAAATTACAGCTGTTATGTCAGTAGTATTTCGTGGCCTTTTTTCCTCCGAGGACTTGATCGGTCATGTGACCCCTTGATCAGCTGATCTCACACACCTGAGGCCAGCTGAAGATAAGACGCTCCTGCAGAGCTTTGTGGGACAGATTTCTTTGTAGGACAGATCCTAGCCTACCAGACTCCCTGGCAAGGGAGCATGTTTGGGTCACCCATTACTGTGTAGCAGACTCCCCCCAAACTTCATGGCTTGAATCAGAAACTACGTTATTAATCTCGAATGATTCTGTAAGCTGGGCTGTCTGGACTCAGCAGGGTGAACCTTTTGAAACATGTCATCTTTGAATGGGGCTGCAAACATCTGAAGGCTTGATCTGGGCCAGAACATCCAAGACAGCTTATTCACACGGATGGACGTTGACATGGGCTGTTGGCTGGGAGCTCAGCTGGGGCTATCGATTAGGAACCTAAGTTCTCCATGTGGCCTCTCCACGTATCTTGTGCATCTCAGAGCATGGCAGCTGGACTCTTAGGAGTATCCCAAGAGCAAATGCCCTAAGAGGGAGGAAGCAGACACTTCCAACCCTCTTAAGGCAAAGGCTCGGGAGTCCCAGAACGTCACTTCTACCACATTGTGCTGGTAGAAGGAGTCACAAGGACATCCCAGATTCAAGGGGAGGGAAGATACGGTCCCTCTCTTGATGTGAAGGGTCACATATGCCTACCAGGAGGGGAGAAATCCTTGGGGCCATCTCTGGAGACCAGCTACCACACTGATCGTTTGGTCCTGCAGCAACCTGAGCTCAGGCACCACCGAGGAAGGCGAGGAATCAGAGCAGCTCTGCAGATGGAGCTAGAAACACACTTAGGAGCTTGTGCCTGGACAGAGGCCATGCACCTTCTAAAGACCCCCACGCTGTTCCCCTCCAGCCCGCCAGGCAGAGGTGAGAGCACGGGTGGGCAGGTGTGCAGGTGCACGTTCAGTGGGTCGTATCTTAGTGACTCCACCATAGAAATTAGCACTGGACCCAACAGCTTCCTTTCCCTGCTGCTTTAGGGGACCCTTCACTCTCCCAAGGGCCTATTGCTTAGAGAATTTCACCAGCCTCCTGCTGTCAAGGGGTCTTTGGAGAGACCGCCAAGTGGTGGTGACACATGGAGTGAGAGCCATCTGTTCGTGGGACCGCTCCCTTCACACTCGCTTCATCTAGAATGAGAGTCAACCAGACTCCAGGATGTCCCTCCAACCATGACTCAAGGACCTGACGAAGTGAAAGACACACTTGTGATGAGGAATCCTATTTCACCCAACTCATTTGTGAGACTTCCGGCACGCCGAAAGCACGCCCAACCCCTTCCAATATCTGGCAGTGAAAAGACCAGATAAAGGTGGTCTTCTGGTTGGGGGAAGGGGGCGGGGAGGGACAGATAATAACCAAGTTGACAAATGAAGAACAATTCTGGTTATTAATATTCTGAAGACTATGAAATAGAGAACTGTGACTGTGACTGGAACGGCTACCAAAAATTGAGTGGTGGGGAAAGACTTCTCTTTTAGGAGATATTTGAGCTACGACCTGAATTTTGAGAAGCCAGTTAGGCAGAGATTTGAGGAAAGAATGGTCCAGAAAACAGAAAGTGTGACAACAGGACCTGAGGAAGAAATGAGCTGATAGCCGGTCTCCAACATGCCCCCCGGTCATCTTTGCCTCTTGGCTTTCACAGACTTGAGTAGTGCCCTCTCACACAGAATAGGGTTGACCTGTGCAACCATTAGAGTATTGTGGGCATGAAAGTGTGTGATGTTTGAGGCTAGGACGTAAAAAGGGTTGCAGCCTCCGCCTGGCTCCCTTGGGTCACGCCCTCTGAGTGAAGCCAGCGGCCACGTCCTGAGGACACATAAGCAGCTCTGTGGAGGGAGGTGGAGGTTTCCTACCAACAACGAGCACCAACTTGCCAGGCATGTGAGCTGTCTTGGAAGCAAGTCAAGCCTTCAGATACCTGAAGTTCCAGCCAACAACTTGACTGCAACCAGAAGAATGACCCTGAGCGGGAATACCCAGCTAAGCCATGGCCAGATTCTTGGCCCGTAGGAAGTATGTGAGACGATAAATCTTTATTGTTTTGATCCACTTAGTTATACAGCAACCTAATCCATTAGCTTGAGATGCTGAAGGCACCCAGAAGGTCCGTGTGGCTGGAATATAGTAGCTGAGGGGAAGCATGGTACAAGGTGAGGTCAGTGACACAGACACAAGGCCACATCACCTTAGCTCCTCCTGCGGTTAGGATATTGTATTTTAATCTAAGTGTGATGGTAAACCCCAGGCATGAAATGATCTATCTTTTCAGAAGAAATATTCTGACACGAGAAAAGGGTATTTACTATCTCACAAAAATGAAAATTTCAGGATCAGGTATAGCTGGATCCAGGTACTCAAACAATATCATCAAAATCTGTCTCTGACCATCTCCAGCCTCTGCTTTTCTCTATGTTGGCTTTATCCTCAGACGGGCACTCTCCACGTAGCTGGGAAGATGCCCTTGAGTGTCTCCAGACTAACTTTGACTATAAAGTTGGCAAAAGCAGGGAAGAGGGTGTAACTTTCTCTTCTTTCCTGCTGAAAAGAACTGGGGTTGGGCCTGCTTGGGTCACATGACCATTTGGGCTGTTGATTGTGGTGATGGCCCTCCTAGAACATGAGGACCAAATGATTGGCAGCCCTGCCAGAAGCCCAGGGAGTAGGGGAGGGTCAGGAAAGGATGCAAATCAGGCAAAAAAAATTAGCCATTGCCCACTATGGACAAATAGAAACGGGACAGTCACCTTGTACAGTATTTATATAATTGAACGAATGATGGAGAACCCTTAGGGTTTAATCACCATTGACCTATGAGCGTGTAAGCAAACGCCTAGGCTGATGTGGGTGGTGAGTGTCAAAGTAGGAAGAGACCCCGTGGAAATCCGAGTTAATGTACTCATTATGACTGACTCTAGTTAGTACAATCGAGTAGCTGCCTGCCTCTTGTAGGGGCTACTAGGACTAGGGCCGGGCTGTGGACTTGCCAAGTAACCGTCAGACACACCTTCTACTGAGTCAAGCTTCACGCCACCTCTTCCTTTCATTCCAGGGACTGCTTGTGGCCTTGCAGTATTGCTTTTCCAATGGAGAGGTACGTTTTCCACACTGCCATCCCAGCTCCCTGCGAGGCTGGGGCCGGCATCCTACTGCCCCTGGAGAGCTCGGTTGACATGACGGTGCCATGGGGGGGTGTGCAGTGACCAGCACGTCCTGGGACAAATGGGTACCACAGACATCCAGTAGAGAGAGCAGCAGGCATCTTAGACGGATGGGGAAAGGTATTGGGATGAGTTTTCTTTCCAGAGCCCAACCGTGGCCCCGCTGGAGCCGCCCTGGGAGTATCAAAGTGTCATACAGTTACCAGCTGTAACTCTGGAGTCCAAAAATCTGCATTCAGGCCATGACTCACCCACTTAGGAGATCTGCATTGGTCAGGTCACCGTGGCTCTTTGAGCCTCAGTTTCCTCGTCCGTAAAATGGGAATAACAGTGGTCCCTACCCTGCAGTGATACCCCAGGGATGCATGGTAAAGGTCCTATGCATGGTAACAACGATTATTTTTATTGTTAATATTATTGCAGAGCCCCCAACCGACTCTCTGCTCCCCCAGAAAGAGGCTTGAAAGGGGGAGGGGAAGAGGCCAGAGCAGTTTTCTCCTGACTTGAGGAGTTGGTGGAATCTCTGGCTCCCTGTCATCTTGCCCTCCCCCCACCCCAGGTTTAAATATGGATTTCTGTCTCCTTCCGCTAGAATGTAAGCCTCTTGACATCAAAACCTCTTCCGTCTGGCTCACTGCTGCCTTTTCTGTATCTTCAAGCAGGGACCCATGATCCACCAGGCAGGTTTCAAATGTCACCTCGACACAGTCCTTTTCTGAACACCCTATCTCAGATTTTAGTCTCCTCACCCCACTGTCCTGCTTAAAGGCCTCGCGGTGTCACTATCATCTGCTCTGCTTCTCTTTGTTCGTTTCCCCTAGTGAGAAGGTAGGTTTCCCAAGGGTGGTCCGGAGTAGCCACTCAATACACATTTGCTGAGTGGACACTGGACTCAGGGACTCCCAGGCAGTAACCCCGCCCTCTTCTCACCTGGCAGGTGAAGGCCGAGCTGCGGAAGCAGTGGGCCCGCTTTTTGCTAGCCCACCACTCGGGCTGCAGAGCCTGGGTCCTGGGGAAGAACTTCCGATTCCTAGAGAAATGTCCCAAGAAGCTCTCGGAGGGGACTGGCTCCAGCAAGCTGCAGAAGGCGCGGCCCTCGCCCCACGGTGGGCAGCTCCTGCACTCGACTGAGGAGGGCCTGCGGGTGGCGGGCACCCTGCCCCGCCAAGGCCACGCAGCCTGGCCCCGGGGCAGCAGCGTGTCGGAGAGCAGCGAGGGGGACTTCACCCTGGTCCACACCGTGGAGGAGATTCTCGAGGAGAGCGAGATCTAGGCAGGAGCCCACCTCTCTGGCTCCGCTCCCCGGAGACTCCTGAGATGGGCGAGGGAGGAGGCGGCCAAGCTGTACGTTGCTGACCTTGCGGGTGCAGAGTCAGCCCACTTCCCGCGCACCCCGCCCACTCCGACGTGACATCGCCCCGCCTACTTTGGACGTCTCTTCCCGGCTTGCCCTGCTCTGTGCGACAGAGGCTGCGTGCCCTGTCATCCTCATCACCCCCGCAGGTGTGTTTCCCAGAGCGCCACCAGCCTTCCGGGCTGGGCCCATATTCGAGTGAATGGAGCCCTAGGATACAGAGAGAGGTCTGCTATGAAATAGAGGCGAGCCGCTATCTTTCCTTTACCCTTCATGGTACAAGGTGTCTATCTGAAGTCGGGTTCAGTGTGTCCAAGGACCACCTGCGAAGTGTTTTAAATGCAGTCTGACTCATGGCAGAGATTCTAAGAGGGTGCACCTGGGACGATGGCCGGCGATGGGAATTGTGTAACAAGCATCCCAGGTAATTCTGATGCGAGCCCACATTTTGAAAACCTGGGGCAGGATAGGCAGCAGCCAGAAGTCCCCCTGAGCTGGCCGCTGGCGGGAGAGACCGCCGGAGTCCTGCATTCAGCAGTGCAGCTGTGACACGCCTGCCCTCCTCTGACAGGGTGGACCGCACTCTGCCCCCCAGAGCCCTCTCCTTCCCTTCTCTCTTCTTCCTCTCTTGTCAAGTCTTCCCTCCCTCTCTCCATCTCAGTTCTCATCCGTGGGCAGCAGCAGTTCTGTTTGATTTGTAACGAGCCCATCCTTCCTCGGAGGGTTGGCCCCAGCACCCAGGGCCCCTCTGAAAGTTGCTGTTGGTCATTTTCTCACTTTTCTGGTTCCGCCTGCCTGTCTGAGCTTGGCTGCTTCAAGCCTTACTTGCCTACCGTTCTCTGCCATTTTTGGTTTGCCGTTGATACCTGGATGGCCGTACCTTCTGCTCTGGGAGGTTTGCCCACTGTTCTCCCGGCCCTGAGTCCCCCACTGAGAAGAGTCCCGCTCCTCGTATGGAATTGGATGCTGAGAGCTGGAGGGGACCCAGCTGAAACGAGAGGACTGTGGCTACGCCGAGGAGGCACCGAGGGGGCCGGGGCTGTGGACCCGGTCTGCAGGTGGGGAGTCAGTTGTGCCCAGACCCTGAGTGGAGGGTGCTTCTGGAGGCTGAGGAGGGCCCAGGCGATTAGGGTCAGGCTCAGTGGCTGCAGCTGTAAGGCAAGAGGCTGAGGAAGGTCAAGGGAGGAACGTGCTATGGAAACAGGGTGTCAGTGCTCAGGAGCGTCACTTTTACAGCGTGTAAAATGTATGTGTACGTGGGTGGTCGGGGTATTATGCTGTGGGACCAAGTCCTGCCTTATATTAGGGGGAGGCGCGATATGATACTTATCAAGTAGGGGTGCCAGATTTTGCAATTAAAAATACACAATTCAGGGCTTCCCTGGTGGCGCAGTGGCTGAGAGTCCGCCTGCCGATGCAGGGGACACGGCTTCGTGCCCCGGTCTGGGAGGATCCCACGTGCCGCGGAGCGGCTGGGCCCGTGAGCCATGGCCGCTGAGCCTGCACGTCCAGAGCCTGTGCTCCGCAATGGGAGAGGCCACAACAGTGAGAGGCCCGCATACCGCACAAAAAAAAAAAAAAAAAAAAAAAAAAAAAATACACAATTCGGATATAAGTATACGTATAGCTGATTCACTTTGTTATACAGCAGAAACTAACACAACAATGTAAAGCAATTATACTCCAATAAAGATGTTAAAAAAATCCACAATTCTCAGTTAAATTTGAATTTTGGATAAATGAATGTTATTATTGTCTAAGTATATCCCACGGGACATACTTTACGTGAAATCCAAACCCACTGCACACCCTGTGTTTCACCTGGCAGCTCCATTGTCAAGGACACTTCGCAGCAGGACAGAGACCAGGTGAGGCAAGCAGACCTCAGTTCAGGTGCAAAATTTAAGAGAGCGCTAAAAACCCACAGTCGTCAAGATAAGTAATACTTTAATGCAATATTAAAAAAAGTCAAATCTGCAAGCTACAGCCCACGGGCCATTTATAAAAATGACATTTCATTGGAACCAAGGCTGGGATGAGGGTGAAGTAAGTGAGGCCATGAGATGCAAATAAAGGGTCTGGTCCTGACTATGTACAATTTTGATATTTTGCTCATCATGGACGTTTTAACATTAATTTTCATTTTTAAACAATTGCATGAAAATATTATTTATCTTGACCACTGAGCTTTTTGTCGCTTACCTTCAATTTCGCACCTGAGGCCGGTGCCCATCTTCCCCTCCCCCCAGTCCTGGCTCTGCCGTGCAACAGGGGAAACTGAAGCAATGACATTAGGCAAGTACGTAACAAAGCAAAGGTTTGTTTTTTGGTGTCCAGATTGTCCACAATTCAATCATTAAAATATATGTCCTACTTTTTCCTTTCTGCAAAAATCTCTGCCGTTTCTCATCAACCCATTAGCACCTAGAAAGCAGGGCCGTGTCGTATTCCCAGCTAGTGTCCAGCATAGCCAGTTCAGAGCAGGTTCAGAACACATTCATCAAAGGAGACAAGACAGAAGCGTCTTGGGAGCATCAGATGCTGTCGAGGGTCAGTTACCCAGGACCCGGCCACGAGTAGAAGGAACTTTTTTTTCAAGCACTTGTAAGTATGCCCTCCCCGCTCACTCCACACATGGGGTGGCACACACACACACCACACACACACACTGCTGCTTGCTCTTGTTCTGCTAATGATTAACATAAGTTTATTTAATTTGATTTGTTGATTCTTTTACATTGGTTTCACACTGGAGCTGAAGGTCTCTGCCCCTGGAGAATCTGGTGCACTGTTCCTGGCCAGAAGTGGGAAAAAGAGCTGCCGTATTAAGCCTGGGAACCTGGGTGGTCCATTGTCTCAGGGACCGAGAAGAGTGGGCAGAGAGGTCGGAGAGAGAAGCAGAGGTCAGAGGTCAAAAGGGTGGAAGGCAAGTGTCTGCCTTCTTCTAGACCACTCCCTAGATCATTCACTTTGCTGTTGCCTTAAAGATCCAGCCTCGTGGGTCTCAGTCCTGGCTTTGCAATCACCTGGAACACTTTCTAGAAACATCGATGGCTGGTGAGACCAGAAAGCACACCAGCAGCCCAGCACACAGCTTGGACACGTCAGAAGCACTGTAGCCTTGGCTGTGGTGGAAATGTGACCAGTGGCAGCAATGGTACCTGGCACTGAGGGACCTATTGATGAATCTGTCTGGGGTGCCTCCTGGGGATGCTAAGAAATGCCCAAGGGCCACTGCACAAGAGGCTGGGACCCTGTGAGAGCAGTTTGGGTTATTGTTCTTGACGAGTTTGTTTCTGCCCTTGAGTTTCCATGTACATGAGGAAGCAGAAGTTCAGAGGTGTGAAGTGACCTCCACAAAGTCTCTATAGTGGACATCTATTGTTACAACCCACCCCTCTTATACTAACAGCACCAAAATTTTCCTTTTGGAAATCACACATCTCCCACTCTCAGTCCTTGATGTTTGAGTCATTCCAACTCGATCCTCAGCCCCAAGGATGGGCATGAAAATCTGCTTGGCCAGTCTGAGCATGACATCCTCCTGGCACCAGATATTGGGTCAGGGATGGACATAGAACCAATCAGAGCCAGTGAGAGACAGTCCTGGGACTCTTGACAAAAAAAAGCATTTTTTCTTTCTTGCTGAAATTGGAACCACAAAGAAGTAAGCCTGGATCTGCTGGTAGCCCTCTTGGGGGAAAAGCCTGGCTGGGAATGGAGACTCCACAGCAGCGAGCAGAACCAGGAGATGGAGGAAGAGCCCTGAGACCTTGCTGGAGCCCTTGGATTAAGCCTGACCTTAAAGTTGGTGCTACTCCTGGAATTTCAGTTACATGAGTCAATAATATTTGTGCCACAGCAACTGGTGTTGGGTCTTCCGTTCCTTGCATCTGGAAGAGTCTTGATGACATAGCTCATTACCACCCCTACCTCCTTCTCTTCTCTTCCGTCAAGTTGGACTTTGCACTGCCTCTAAGTTCTCTTAGCATCTTGCCCACAGGGTGCCCTAGAGCTGTACAGGATCCCAGCCCAAGTGGCCCTGCCACCCCAAGCTAACAGAAGATGTGCTAATTAGGTTATGACCCTTGGGTCCTCCATTGGCCAACAGAAGGTCCAGTGGCCCCTTTATGTCTCTTGTTGAACCACAAACCAACAAGGTTATTATGCAGTGTCTATCCTTTTAGACTCGAGTGACAAGGATACCTTGACCTCAGAGAGACGTGAAAAGCTCCCAACTTCACACCCCAATCAACCAGATTGAGTCGTGGAGGGCAGTGTGTGTGGAAAGAGCACTGGAGTGAGGCATTGAGCCCTTTGGTTCTGTCCCTAGACCACCCTGGGTCTTTCGTCTCCCTCCCACATGGCTCCTGGGTGGCCCGCTGTGTCTGATACTGGAGGGGTATCTTGGGCAGGTTATTACTGTCCTCCCCCCAGAACCACTGGACCAGATGCTGTGTAGCCCCCTCTCACTTCCAGCTCCGATGCTGTGCAATCCCAGAATTCTCTGTCCTGTCATGTCCAGGTGAAAACTATTGAGGCAGCCTGGTGTAATCAAAGGGACTCCTGTTTGAGTACCAAATCCTACTCTTACTTCGTGGCCTTGGTGTCCTCATCTACACTATGGGGATAATAACACCTCCATCAGTGAAATAATGCCGAGCCTCTAGCAGGATGCCAGGCCCATAGGAAACGCTCCATCCGTAAGTGTTACGATGACTCTCCAGTTCGCCCTCCACAAAGAGCGGCACTTTCTGGCGGCGGTGATTGTGCCATTGCTGTTGCTAAAGCTGGGGTGATCCCCCCACACCAGCAGATGGAGACGCCCCAGCCTCAGAGCGTTGCACACAGGTTGCTCAAGTGTCCAGGACATCTGCATGTCCTGCATTTTTCTAACCTCATCTTGGAACTTAGGCCTGGAGAATAAATGAACTTTCAAAACTGAACACAATGCTCTTGAGAACCCGCCAGTGGAGCTCTGAGGTGTTCCAGGCCCTAGAGCTCTGATAAGGCAGTGTGGGCCAGTGGGCAGTGCTGGCCTGGCATCTGCTCATTAGCTGACCCTGGGCGACCTGCTTGCTGTCTCTGCGTCTCCTTTTCCTTGTCCCTAGAAATAGGGGCCTCAGGGCCATCTCTCTTCACCTTGCAGCGTATCAAAACTGAACTTGTCATTATCTCCTGAAACCAGCATCTCTCCCTGGTGTTTCCCATCTCGGTGGATGACATCACCACTCACCCGGCACCCAAGCCACAAACCTGGCTGCCATCCTTGCTCCTCCCTCCTCCCCTGTACCAGTCAGGTGCATTCTACCTCCTAAATATCTCCCGAGCAGGTCCCATTCTCTTCATCCCATTGCTGTTCCCCTGGCCCAGGCCACCTGGGCGACTGTAAGAGTGTGATCTCCAGGCCTCGGGCTTGCCCCTCTGATTTATTTCTACCCTGCCAGAGGGTCCTCTTACAAACAGAAATCCCTCCTACTTGGAACCCCACACGGTACCCACCACCTCACCTCCCCTGGGCTGCAGGGAAGGCCTTGCATGCGCTGGCCCCTGTCTGCTTTGGAGGCTTACCTTACAATCCGCTCTCCCTCTCTGCTCTCTGGCTACACTGGCCTTCTCAGGGCCCTAGAACTCGAAACGCTCATTCCTGCCTCAGGGTCTCGGAGACACACTGCTTCCCCACCACCACCCTTCCCCCACGGCAGTCCACTGGGCCTTAATTGACATGCCTCTTCATGAGGAACACCTTCCCCATCTCTGGGCAAGTCGGCCCCTCCCATTGTCTTCCCACAGTGCTTTGCGTGTCTCCATGGTAACCTCACCACCTCAACCGACTCCTTAAAGGTCTGTGGTCTCCTCTGCGCCCTGAGTTGCACGAGAACAGGGCTGTGCTGTCTCTCCTTCAGCACCACAGTCCCCGCACCCTGGCCTACGGCTGCGACACATCCTTGTCTTTGAGGCTGAGCCGACAGAAATTTCTTCTTCCAGTTTGAGAATGACCAGTCAGCTATGTTCCCGGCTCCTCTTGCATTTATTGGAACCTGCTTACCCAACAATCCACAAAGGAGCTTACACGGTACGGGGTGGGGATATTTAGGCCTCCTGTGACCTAATCCTGGGATTACTGCGGAAGCCTGGGCTGGCGGGCAGGGGGAGGGGAGGCAGGCAGGTATAGTGGTTGGGACTTGGTGAATTGCTAAAGACGCTTCAGTTTGGCAGGAAGCCGTGCTGCGGGGTTAATGTGCTGCGGGTTGGAGGCTCTCCCGCCCCGGGGGCGCGTGTGCACGTGCGTGTTTACGTTGGGGCGTGGGGGACGGGGAGGAGACCTGAGCAGTTGACGTCAGGGTTTCTTTTCCTTAAGCTTCTCCTTCACTTTTTGCGGCTCAAATTGGATCAGTCGTAGAATTTCCATATTGGCTAGGGTTCCCTCGATGAACTCTTTCTCTGTAAGTTTATCTGTGCACAGGGGGGAAGAAATTACTACAGTCAGGATAGGCTGTGATAAAGCTGACGTCGGCCAGCATACCCAGTACGGATGGATCTATTATGAAAATACTGAGTCTCAGTGCCCCGGAGGGTAACCCCACCCCTGACTCCACCCTAGGACCCCTGGACCTCCCCAGGAACCAGCAACAAGAGGGTTAAGTTCAGGCACTGCCGGGCCTCGAGGAAGTGTGCTGTGTCTCTTCTGACTGGCTGGTGATCCTTTCCTAGGCGTCTCTGCATCCGTGATCTACCTTCCCATTTAGGACAAGAGAGATCCTTGTCCCCAACTATTGAATTCAGTTCTATCCAGTGAAATGCACTCACTAAGCCCTTCCTCTGTGCCAGAGTCACTGTGTTTGGGGCTGAGGTCATTGCAGGGGGCAGAGGGCAGGGTGTGGCGTGGAAAGGAGTGAGATAATGCTCCCTGGCCCAGGAAACTGTTTGTCTGATGGAGACAGTCACCTGTAGAAATGACCCTAGAACGAGGCAGCTGTTCCTTCCTGCTCATGGCTATGCTCATAGTCCTGCACGTAGTAGGTGCTCAGTAAAGCTTGGCTGAGCTATTTGGGTTTCGCCATTGGCTTATGTTCCAGGCCTTTTCGGCAACCTTAATCCTTCCTGGATTAGGATCCAGCCTGTTTCCCTGTGCAGGTCAGGATGGTGAAATTTGGGTTTTAAAGTCCCAGCCGCCGACTTCCCTGGTGGTGTAGTGGTTAAGAATCTGCCTGCCAATGCAGGGGACGTGGGTTCGAGCCCCGGTCCGGGAAGATCCCACATGCCGCGGAGCAGCTAAGCCCGTGCGCCACAACCATTGAGTCTGTGCCCGGGAGCCACAATTACTGAAGCCCGCGCACCTAGAGCCCGTGCTCTGCAGCAAAGAGAAGCCACTGCCATGAGAAGCCCGGGTACCGCAATGAATAGTAGCCCCCACTCGCGGCAACTAGAGAAAGCCCGTGCGCACCAACAAAGAACCAATGCAGCCAAAAATAAATAAATAAATTTATAAAAAAAGAAGAAGAAGAAGTCCCAGCTGCTCTATCAGCCTCACACATAGCTTGAAACTCCTCCCAGGAGTGAGGCGTTGTCTCCAGATGGGCCATGTGAAAACACAAATCACGTGGTAGCAGTACTGTCTCAGCCTCCCTGTGAGTTTCACCTGGGTCAGTTTGCAGTTTAGCACGTAGCAGAACAAGGGACTCAGCACATGGCAGACCCAGAAGGGGGTCATGAAGCAGGTGAAAGAGCCAGTGGGGTAAGGTGTCACCAGTCTGCATCCCAGAGAAGGTGCGCTCAAAGGGGAGGTGACATCTGAGTGAGGCAAGGGAGGGGCCTACCCTCCAAAATTTAAGGAGGCTCTCACTTTTAGGGTCCTGCAAGCACAGGGCTGGCACCTGAGAATGGGTGCCTCCTTAAATTTTGTGCCAGGGCACCTCCCTCGCCTCGCCCTAGTTCTGGCCCTAACGTCAAAGATCTGGTTGCTAATCTGCCTTCTTCCTAGACCGCAGATTAGCAGGGTCCTTATTGAACAGCCTGCTCAGGCCTGTGCCCGGGAACCTTGGGAAGAGACTGCCCCAGAGATCACAAAAGGGGCCAATACCGGTTCCTCAGATGTGCTTGGACCACGCAGTGTTTCATCAGTTGAGGCACTTCGGATTTTAAACATCTCGATTGCTGGCCTCTCTTTTGAACAAATCAGATGGTGGGGCCCCAGTGGCACTGTATTCCAGCGTGGCAACAATTGACCAGAGGCCGTAAGACCAGACAGGCCCTCACGCCCCACACTGTTCGCCAGTCCCTATCTATCACTTAGTAGGGCCTCTGTCCACTTCTCTCTCGTTCATCATCACGGCCCCTGTGGTCATTCAAGCTTGCAGCCCCCATCTGACACCAGCCCCTCTCCTGTGTCTTTCCCGAGTTGGACATGGGCCTCATGCACCGGCAGCCCTCACTGCCCAGTTGTGGAATCCATCTCCGCTTACAATGCAAGGCCGTACTCCCCACAGGCTGCTCCCAGCCAGACCGAACAGGGCAGGGAGCCAAGACAGGCCAGCTCGTGGAAGAAGGGGGCTTGAGGACACCCCCTCAGCTTTGCCAAGACTGTCCTAGCCCAGCACTGCAGTCTAAGACTTTTCTTACCCAACCTGCTTACCTTGCCTCTGCGCATAAACGTTTCATCTGCTTTGCAGTCTGATGGCTTATCCCTGCCTCTTCCAGACCCCTCCCCATTTTTTCCTCATACACCTTCCCCCCATCAATCTCTTGAAATCTAATCGAACTCTAATCCCATCTGGCCATGCTTCTCAAGGGACCCAAACTAACTTCCTAAAGGAAAAACCATGTAAATTGAAATCCCACTTACTTGGGACTCCATGCTTTCAGATTATTCTGAAGTGAGGTTTACCCTGTCCCAACCGTGCAGAAGGCATTTTTGCAAACAAGTAAACCAAAGTGTCTAAAAACAACAGGCACTCCATTGGAAAAGAAAGTGGTTTGCTTTGCAAAGCCTCTAAACTTGCCGTTTGCATGTTTGCATACAAACTGCTAATGGGCTGTTGCCTTGACGTTTTACTATTCCTTCAACGTGGGTTAACTCTGTCATAACAAAAGATGTTTTTTTCTTCCAAAGCACACCATCATTTAGAGCCTTCCCCCTCCCCCCAGAGATCTCAGGCAGGGATGGAGTTTTATGAGCGGTGGGATCTGGTGCCATTTCCCATCAGCTCCAGAGGGGTCCCACAACTGCCCACTGACCATTCTGCGCAAGTCCCCACAGAAGCCCTTCCGACAGCCCCGCAGCAGGAGGAGGGGTCCTCGGTCCTGCGTGGGCACTGGACTCGCAAGGGTCAATCTTGTTGGGATCTCTAGGACACAGCCCATGACTGTGAAATCAAAGGCTAGGAAGGAGAAGTAATTCACCATCATCCTTCTTGCCAAAGAACCCCCAGATCTTCTCAGCTCGCTTCTCCGGGGTGTTCTCATCTTCCGGAAGACACTTCACATCCTCAGGATTGATCATCTTGAAAATAGCCTACACCAAATCAAGAGGGAGAACCCATGAGAGGGAGTAATTCTGGGGGAAGCCATGTCGCTTACCAGGATGCCCCACAGCAGAGGTTAAAATGCAGATGCTCAGGCCCCAGCCCGCCCTACTGAATCCAAGTTCCTGGGGGTGGGGAAGGGGCATCTGTACTTCTGAGATCCTCAGAAGGGACAGGGAATGTGGGGGAGGGGTGAAGACAGCTTTCCCTTCTTATTTTGTCCCTTTCTGCACTGTTTGGATTTCCTGCCCCTGTAGACATATGACTTTCATCTTATTAAGAAAATGAAAATGAGAATCAAAAACTTCCTGGTGATAATCCCATAGCAGCCCCGAGGCTGCAGTTTGGGAACTGGTACCTTTAACCCCACTCCCCAGAAGTTTTAGAATATCAAACGGCTTCTTCTGGGTCCAGGTGGTACCTTGGTTGTAAGGGCTAATATTTGTCAAGTGATTAACGTGTGCCACTTTTCTAGGCGCTTTTTACCTGTAGACTCATGACAAGTTTATGAGGTGGGGGTTATTGGCCCCGTTTCACAGAGGAAGAAACTGAGTCAACTAACTTGTTAGAAGTCACCCAGCCGGAAGCAGAAGAGTGGAGATTCTAACCCAGGCACGTTTGGTTCCAGAACCTCTGTACTTGCATCGCGTGCCATTCTGGAATGTCTTGGAGAGCATTCTAGGCGCTGGGGAAGGTCTCGGGAGGCCCCTCGGTTACCCTCCTGCTCAGGGAGGGATCCAGAGAGAGATTTAGCCTAAAGCTCAAGGATCTGTCTCACCTCCCTCTAGTCTCATTAATAAAGGAGTTGGATGGACAATATCCAGCAAAGAAGGATATGTGATCAGGGAAAGGGACAAGGTGGTCTCGATGTGCCCTTTCAGCTCCAGGTTACTAGGATCCCACCAGGCCTTGGGGACATCGGGGAGCCAGCCAGGCAGGGGCAGTAACGCCTGTGAAATTAACCTGGGGGGAAGGTCAGCAGCTTTAGAAGCCCCCTTTCAGCTCCCTGTGCCGTAACAAGAGAAGCAAGGAAACCAAACCCGGCCGCTGGGGCAGCAGCCTTGCTGACAGCGCTCAGAGCTCAGAGGTTCCCGGCGCTGAAGTGCAGTGGCTCCCTTAACTCCTCCGTCTGTCCTGAGCCAGGGAACCATGTGCAGGCTGGACGGCTAAAGGCTGGGAGTGGCTGGCTGCCGGCCAACCCCGCTTCTAATGCCGAGGACGGACTGTCAGGGCCTTGGTGAATGGACCGAGAACGAACAGTTGCGTCCTCACCCTGGGCGCTGGGAGATTGTATGGTTTTCTCGAGGCCATGCAGTTTGGTGGTGAAGTAGTTGGGACCAGAATCCTTAACTTCTGACTCCCAGGCCAGTGACCTTGAACCTGGTGAACAGTAGAGGCTCGGCATCATCTTTTTTTTTTTTTTTTTTTTTGTGGTACGCGGGCCTCTCACTGTTGTGGCCTCTCCCGTGGCGGAGCACAGGCTCCGGACGCGCAGGCTCAGCGGCCATGGCTCACGGGCCCAGCCGCTCCGCGGCATGTGGGATCTTCCCGGACCGGGGCACGAACGCGTGTCCCCTGCATCGGCAGGCAGACTCTCAACCACTGCGCCACCAGGGAAGCCCTCGGCATCATCTTGCATAGCCTCAGCTGTGGATGCCCCCCTCCTTCTCTCCTCCCCCAACTCCTCCTTTCCCTGAAGGAGCACCAACTTGTAGGCCTCTGCTGGGCCTGGCATCCTTTAGGTGGTTCTGAGGGAGTGGTCCCCATCCCAGGCCACCTGCCAATCCAGGGGAGCTTGCTCTACAGGCCGCGCCCAGAGGCCAGCAAGGTTCCCACACACACCTGCCCCTAATGGGAGGCCCAAGCAGAGTCCACTTACCACAAGCTGCATGCTTAGCTATTTTATTTATGGTTTCTCCTAATAAGGGTGGAAGAACTGTGCAAATGAAAGCAGGATTGCAAATGCATCAAAAATTATATAAAATAGGAAAAACATTCTCTCTCTTAACAGGAATGGAATTAGAGAAATAAAGCTAGTGGCATGGGGTAGTGGGGCCAAAAAAAAGATCCTGTAAAACGATACTAAATGAAGGGAAATAGAAATGATATAATAGGAAAAAACAGAAGCGTCTTCATTGTCCAAAAATATAGGGATGGTTAAATAATTTTACGGCATGTCCATAAGATGGAATTCTAAGCAGCTATTAAAAACAGTTTGATATTGAAAACATTCATAATAAAATAGTGGCTGAAAAAAGTATACTAAAAACCACGTGAATATGTCATAGTTCTAAAATTATTTTTAAATCTACAGATAGAAGACTGGAAAGGTATATGCCCATATGTTGACAGTAGTCTTCTCTGGATAATGAAATTAAAGGCGATTTTCATTTTCTTTTGTGTAGGTTTCTAAGTTGCATGAATTCCTTATATATTAAATGAAACTCTTTTTCAGACATCTAAAAATCTTATCAGATATACTTATCCTGGGCCAATGTATTTGAAACATGTGTCTTTAAAATGACTTGTGAGGGACTTCCTTGGCGGTCCAGTGGTTGGGACTCCGCGCTTCCACTGCCATGGCCCTGGGTTCAATCCCTGGTCGGGGAACTAAGATCCCACAAGCCCTGGGGCTATATATATATATATATATATATTTATATTTATATTTATATATATATATATAATGACTTGTGAAAGAATCTGAGTACGTCCTGTGGAAGGTTTTGAAGGACATTTTAATGAAGAAAGGAAGGAAGGTGGGAGGGAAAGAGGGAAACAATAAAGGTAAATAGTAGGCAATACCCAGATTCTTCTTCTTTAGGAGGAAAGTGAAGCTGTGGGAACGCGCCCAACCCTCTATTAATACTGGTCTATTGGAGACCCCTCCTGGCCACGCTGTGAGAGCCACTGACTCCCAAGGCCCGGGTCCCCACTCCCCCCTCCGGCCCCGCCCCCAGCCGGGCCCCCTGTGCGGAAGCAGCAGCAGGGGGTCCTGATCCCGGGTGAGCCCCGTGCAGCCCAGCCGGGAGCTGAGCCGGGAGCGCAGAGGCTGCCACTGACCGTGACGATCTCCAGCACTTCGTTCTTGCTGATGCTGCCATTGCCATCTACATCGTAGAGGGAGAAGGCCCACTCCAGCTTCTGGTTGGTCTTGCACATGCTGGTCATGTGCAGGGCGATGACATACTCCTTGAAGTCCAAGGTGCCATCGCTGTTGGCATCGAAGCTGCGGAACACGTGCTGGGCGTAGGCCTTGGGGTCGGCGTCGGGGAAGAACTTGGAGTAGATGGTCTGGAACTCCTGCTGGGTGATGCGGCCACTGGGACACTCCTTCAGGAAGGACTGGTACCAGGTACTCAGCTCTTCCTCTGTGAACCTGGTGTTCAGCTGCAGCTCCTCCAGGATCTCCTTGGACAGGGCTCCGCTTTTGCTGTTCCCCATGGGTGAGCAGGTGTGGGCCCAGCCGGTCTGTCGCCGCTGGGTGGGTGGGTGTGTGGGAGGAATGGGGTCTCCGGGCTGCCTGGCTGGGTGCTGCTGGAGGCGGTTGCACCCTGAGATGCTGGTGGATTAGGCGGATTTGTGTCTGGTTCACCCCTGTACTTGGAGGGAGGAGGGGCCCGGAGCTTGAGTGGGGAGACGAGCTCCCAGAAGCCCCCTGAGATTAAAATAAAGAGCTGACAGCAGGAGGTCAATCCCTCTTGGCCTTCTGGGAGGATAGGACAGGTGATCCGAATCTTCAGAGCCGCAGCCTTGAGCCGAGGCCTTTCCCACTGCCCCTCACCCATCCCTGCGCCAACTTACCCCACCAGCTCTAGCTCTCTAAGAGCAACGATGTTCCCTGCCTGCCTTCTGAGGGTCTCAGCGACAGGGATGGCCCTGTAATGCAGGGGTCAGGAGCCAGGCTCTGGAAGCAGCCCAGCTTTGCAATTCACTTTGCAATTTCAAATCTCAGCTTTGCAATTCACTAGCTGTGTGACCCCAGGTGCGTTTCTTAACGTCTCTCTGCCTAGAATTCTCTTCCCCTAATCTTTCACCTCCTTCACGGCTTTCCTTAAATGTCGCCTTCTCAGCCAGGCCTATAGTGACCATTCTGTCAACAAGAGCACCCCAACCGTCAGGCTGTTTATCCTGCTTGACTGCTCTTCCTTGATCGCACGTGCACCTTCTGACTTACTGTTTACGTATTCTGCCTGCTGCCTGGGATCGCACCAGAATGAAAGCGCCATGAAGGCGGGGATTCTATCTGTTTTGTTGCCCGCTGCATCTCCATCGACAGAAGGGTATCTGGCGGGTTTGGGCCCTCAGTGACTATTCTTTGAGTGAACAGGCATGATAATAGCGTCTCTCCCACTGTTATTGTGAGGCTGAAACGAGTTAATACGTGCAGTGCATTTAGAACAGAGCCTGGCACGTAGTAAGAGCTGAACGCATGTTAGTTTTTGCCATTCTTCTTCTATGACAGGGATCAAAAACTAAACTGCTTACAGGGGCCAGCAAGTGGAGTGTGTGAGTGAAGCCGGGGGTCAGGGAGGCAGTAGGCGTGGTGAGGCCCACGCCTGCATGGCAGGGACTGCCAGTGTTTGACTCCATTTGAATGTGGTCAGATGGGATTATGGCCTGGTGTTACTAGATTTTTTGGTAAGCCAAAAGAAATCCAGAAATCAGATTTTCAGGTTTGAAATTTCCAAATTTGGAAATTTGGAAAAAATTGGAAATTTGCAATTTCCAAACTTTAAGAGTGATTTCCAAATTTTCAAAAATTTTCAAAAGCATAGGGTGGGATAAATATAACTTATCTGTGGCTCCGTTTCAGCAGCAGGTCATCAGTTTGCAACCAAGCCTGGTGCCAGGAGCTGGCAGACAACATGCTTGTTGAGTGAGTGACTGGACAAGCAGGGGACAGGGAGCTCCACCAGGGGAGGCTTCCGCCGCTGCGGTCAGCTCGGTCAGCAGGACAGGCCACAGGGAAGAGCCCTTGTGAGTAGGTCTGCACCTGAAATCGCATCACCCAAAGGAGAGGTCGGTGGCGCCCTGGCTTGGCTGGCATAACGCCTGGAACCCCAGAATCGCCATCTTGGACAGGAGAGATGTCTCTTCTTTGTCCAGGGGTGGTAACCATAAAGAATGAAGCCCACAGTGTCTAGGCGGGTGAGTCGGGGTTTTTGTCCTTTTTCGTAACAGGCTAATGGCAGGGGAAAGCAGGTCCCCGCTGCTGGGAGAAAGCCCCCTGCCAGCCTCCCCTGGTGTTGCTCAGAAAGGACCCGGAAGTTCAGGCACAGATGTGCTGACCTCTCCCTCCTGCCCACCCCACCCACTGCGGGTCCAGAGTGTTTCTCAGGAGGCCTTCATGTTAGGGGGTGGGGTGCGTATGTGTGTGTCATTATTTTTTCCCATCAGTTTGTGACAGCATATCGTTTCTTGAAAGGAGCCCTTTCTCTTTGTCTAGACTTTCACTATCTTGCAGCATTTGTTCTCCAGAGCAGTTGGAAACAGGACAGTCACTGGACTCAAAAACAAACAAACAAACAAAAGCCAGGCCATGAAAGTGAGGCCAGAGGCCTTCACCCTGGCCTCTGAACCTGGCATGGGAGGTGATTAGAAGTGCCTCCTGGGTATCCACACCGAGACTGCAGGTGAGGCGAGGCCGATGTCACAGGAAGAAACCAAGCTCCAAAAGGATGTCACCTGCCTGTGTCACACAGTTGCCAAATGGCGAAGCCAGGAGGAAAGCCCAGGGCAGCCTCCCCACTGAGGGCTCTTTCCAAGACATTACAGCCGCCTCCCTTCTCAAGGAGGCCTGAGCAGAGGGGTCAAGAAGCCGCATTTCTGAAGGTGAGGACCTGGGTTGCCATGACGACGGAAGAGGCGGGTAAGGAGGCAGGGCCCCGGCTTAACACAGAAGGCAGCCAGAGCTCCCTCAGTCCCTCTGCCCTTCCCAAGGGCAAGGAGGAAGGCGCAGGTACTGTCCACATTCTTCAGGTTGCTGTGCCCAGGAGGGGCCCAACCGTGGGAGGGGACCACAGGCAGCTGTGTTGATGCTGCCGAGAGAGGGGTCATGACCTGGAGGTTTGTTTGAAAACCTGAATAAACATCTTCTATCAGAGGGAGAGTTTATGCTCCTTAGCCAAACAAGTTGTTGGGGATGATGTATTGTGAACGGATTTGTTAAGTCTGAGCCGGGGCCATAAACTCTCCCCGAACCCCTAAGACCACTGGGGAGAAGGCCTCGTCTCCAGCCAGTGACTCTGTGTCTCCCTCTCCCGGCCTGGCCTTCACTGAAAGACACAGGCTCTTCCCAGGGGCTGGCCCTGTTCCACCCCAAGCTGGGAGTCCCCCAGCTCCCATCCCGTTCCTCTACCTTCCCCTGCGTGAGCTGAACGGCAAGCGGACCCTTCGACCCCGGCCAGGAAGCAGAGAGGTAAGGGGCTTTGGAGAGGGCGGGTGGGAGGCTGAGAATGGGAAGGAACGCCCCTCCCAAGGGCGTCCCCATTGCGGTAAATAGCCATCCATCCTTCGGGTTGCTTGGACCGACATCCTCGGCGTCATCACCAGCGCCTCTGTTTCCGTCACCCCCCCCCCCTTTCAATCTGGCTCGAAATCGTGCTGGCTCCACTTTCAAGGCACGGCCAGGACCTGAGCATTCTCCCCACCTCCACGTGGCCACCCCTGCAGGCACCATCCCCTCTGCCCGGGTTATGGCTGCCCTGGTCCCCTGACCCCCTAGCGAGCCCCACAGCAAGGAAATTAGGCTGCACGCGCTACCCGGCTTGGACCACCCCACGCCCCCAGAGTAAAAGTCCTAGGCCTTGCAAGGCCTTCCAAGCTCTGCAGAGTCTGCCCGCCCTGCCCTCCAGCCACACTGGCCTCAAACCATTAGGTGCCTCCGGCCCTTACAGGGGCTACCTCCTCTGCCTGGAACATGCTTCCCCCAGCTACCTGCCAGGCTTCCTCCCAGGGAGGGACTTCAAAGTCCCAGGTCTCCTCGACTTTGGTCAAATGTCACCTTCTCAGTGAGGCCACCCCAATCACCCTATTTCATGTTGCAACTCACCCACCCTCACCCCTGAAACTACCCATCCCCGCCCCCCGCCCTTTCTCCATAACACCTAACATCTTCACACACACTGTATCATTTCATTACTCTGTCTCTTTCAGCTAGAAAATAAGTTCCATGAGGTCAGGGTTCTTGATCTGTTTTCATCACTGATGTGTTCCCAGTACTGAGAGCAGTGTCTGACATACAGTGGTGTTCAATAATTATTGGATGGATGGATGGATGGGTAAGAGAAGAAATAACAGCCAGGAGCCTCTTCCGTTCACAGGTACAGAAGTCTCCAGGGGAGGGGACTGGGGCCAGGGGTGTGGGTCTGACAGTGTGATACCCATCGGGGGGTGGGGGGGGTCAATGCCCAGGTGCCCTTTGTCCCTCTGCTAAGTCATCGGGGGTAAAATTATCACCAAGCCTGGGAGTATGGGAGGAACGCTGAGCCCATTTGTACAAAGGCGAGTGTGGCAGCCCTCCAGGGAAGAGGGTTGCCCAGTGGGACGACTCAGTGTCTCTGGACAGTTTATTTTACATGGGATGAATCTAAGCATCTCAAGTGTACACACAGCGCCGAAGGAAAAAAAAAAGAGAACATTTAACTAACTTCCTGAAAATGCTTTATAATAATGCAGAACAATTATATATAGCAAACGCCTTCAAAATTTAAACCCTTTAAACATTTAACTTTTCAGCATTAATACACACAAATGCTATTACGGGGCTGGGGGTGGGGTGGGGACAGGGTGGGAAGGGTGGATTACAGCCTCCATAGGGATCAGAGTTTCAAGAGTGTTACTTATAAATTATAGTACGTCAATTTTATTTACTGATCTAGGCAGCCAGGGGATGGGAGGATATACAGTGTGGAGTAAACACATTCATTCTGGGAGGAGGAATGCTGGAGGAGACACCGCTGTTTAACGTTAAAAATGTATAAAGTATTTAGCAAAAGTTACAGAAAACAGAGCAAACAAGCAAGTCTGTTAGAAAATTCCACTTTCATGGGGTTTGCTGATGTGCTCGTTTGTGAAAGGGCTGCCCACCCCCTTCATCTCCTTCCTAAGGGCAGAGATGCAAATTTGGGGCCCCTGTCACCAAGGATGGCTCGTGTCCCTTTGAATGACTGTCCCTGGGTCCACATGGCTGCCTGGAGGCCACAGTCCCGAGAGCCAGTCTGCTGCCGCGTGTGGCGCCGGATGGGGAGCAACTCCACTCGGTAACACACGGGTCCCGGGAGGGGATGTGACTTAACTTCAGGTTATGGGACAAATGAGACAGCAGAGCAGGGCCAGTCCGGTGCTCTTGCCCTGGTACCATATGCTTTCCTTCCTCATCCCCATGTCACACTGTCCCCAGGAGAGCACGCATGTGTCTGAGCCCCTGCATCCCGCCGCTGCAATCCCATTAGGAATTTCCCTCAGACACAAAGGGTCAATTCCCCTGAACAGCGCATAGAGATCCAAGTTCATCACAGCCCCTCTTCCCTCAGAGGCACCTCCCAACAAAGGCAACCAACAGCCACGCCCCAGCATCTAGGGGGTTAGGGGAAATGGAACATTGGTTTTTGTCCCTTGTCTTGGTCTCACCCAAACCAGGAAAGGGGAGTTGGGTCCCTCACTTTCAGGAAAGGCCCGACAGGAATGACTTTCATGGTGTGAAAGTCTTTCGTGGTCCCTGGCAGCGTGGGGCCCTGTGACTTGGGTTCCATGGCCCATACCTTCACCTGGCCTGGACCCAAGAATGTCTTCCATTTGCTGGGAGAGGTGCTGGTTGCCTTCCGGGGCTCAACTTTCACTGAGCAGGGCACGATCAGGATGTGCCTGGAGGAGTTCTTACCTTGGGGGTCAGGCCCAGAGCTGACCAGTGTCAGCTGGGTGTGGCCCTCTCTCTGCCACCATCCAGTACGGTGAGGGCACAGGCCAGGTGAGCAAAGTTCCGGCAGCGACAAGCACCTGAAGGGAGGGGGCCGTGTCTTCATGCCTGTTTATTATGCTCCTTGGAAGTGACTTTCAGGACATGGTGTCAAAACTTGGTGGAGGAAAATTAATGGCTTCTGCTTTCTTTAGGGGTCCAAGGAGGAACTACCTCATTCTCAACAGCTCACGAAACTCGTAAGTTTTTGTGTCTGAACAGAGAAGCGCCTGGGTATCCCTCTCATGAGGGTGTTAGGTGACATCACGCACAGCCGTGCTGACGGGACACAGATTGGGCATGACGTGGGCACAGGGTACAAAACTGGAGGTGCCAAGGGGAGGAGACAGAACGCAGCAGCTGGAGGAGGCCTGGGAGACCGTCTAGAACGAACACCTTCAGTTTGCCGATGAAGGAACAGAGATCCAGGAGAGGGTGGTGATGGGCTCCCTGTCTTCTCATCCACGCTCCCTCCACCCACCTTCCACACCCTCTAACCCTCACCAAATGGCAGGGACTGGGCGAGTTGAAGGGAGGGTCCCCCGAAGCAAGTAGAACTACCAGCTGAGATGCCAGCGGAAATGGAGGGCAGTGGAGACCCTGCCCGCCCCCTCCCCCCGCCACGATCCGAAAACGCAGGCGTGAGCCCCAAGAACCGCTCGTGGGCGCCGCTGGCTGAAAGCAGCTGTGCAAACGAGCTTAAGACCCCAGGCCAGGAACTTCGGGGGCAGACAACTCATTTTAAAAGCAAGGAAGCAGTGGGGAGCACCCATGCAACGGACCGCTACTCGGAGATAGAAGGGGACAAGCTCCTGACATCCAGCCACAAGGTGACTCAGAGGCAACGGGCCGAGTGACGGAGGCCAGACTCTAAGGCTGCTGCAGTGTGGCTCCACTTCTACGACATTCTAGAAAAGGCGAATCTGCAGGGTCAGAAAATCCATCAGTGGTCACCAGGTGCTGGGGGTGGGAGGAGTGGATGGACATCAAAGGAGCCTGAGGGGATGTTCTGGAGTGATGGAAATACCATGTTGATTTCGGTGCTGGTTACAAGGCTGTGTACCTTTGTCAAAATTCACTGAACTGTAGACTTCAAAAGGGTGAATTATACTGTATGTCAATGAATCCCCGATACCAAACGTCAAAGATCTCAATAAACTTGTAAAAAGAAAAGGCAGGGGGACTTGCAGGGGCGGGGAGGTTTATGGAAATAAGACAGTATGCCGGCTAAGGAAGCCGGCCGCTGGTCTGCGCCCCACTTAACATTTGTCCGAGGCTTTCCCCACCTACATAGTCAGCAGCAGGTCTGCAGAATCCTGTTTAAACTCTCCTTGTCAAGGCCACTCACAGCTGCAAGTGAAATCACTTAAACAAGCTGAGGTCTTTGACGTCCTTTGAATTTCATGGCTTGAACTGCCAAGAAGGGGGCTTTGGCTCCACCAGGATTTCTCTGCACCCGTCCCCTAATCTCGTAATGGATTGGTTTTCACAAAGGGAACAGAAACAAACCCCTGGTTCCTGAGTTTGCTTCGATCATTAATCAGCCCCAGTGAAAGGAGGCCCAAGGCGGTTCCACGGGCAGAACCTTGGGGCAGCCGTCCCTGTGGCTCAGCTGGCCAGGGCTTTGCAATACTGATCAAAAGCAAGAGAAAAAAAAAATGGAGAGGAACAAGTAGCTTTTCCTGGAGGTTTTCGTGGCAACTCACTTTTGTTTTAGAGACTGTTGTGTAAAAAATCAGGGCTATCACAGACAAAACGAAGTGCACCCGTGTCTCCCAGGTAGAAGAGGCTCACCTGTCCTCAGAAATGGAACAACGGATGTGCTCAAGGATGGCCTGGGGCCACTCACCCTGAATCAAGCCAGGCAGACCCTCCTATAACCTACGCGCCAAAGCCCAAACCCAAACCCAAACCACCGCCGGGGCCGAGGGTCCCTCTGAAGCGCGCTTTTAGGTATTCCAGACTCTTCATCCTAACTCTGATTTCACCCACATGCGGAACCCTGTTAACATACGGACTCCAGCCCTGCTTGTAATTCGCTGTTCATTTCACGGCTCTCACTGGCCGTCCTCCGGCTTCATTCTTCCTCTTTGTAAAGTGAGAAGAATGATTTAAAACAAATCTCTGAACTTTGAGTTGGCTATGAGCCGTGGAGGGTCTGGCGGACCGGGTGATTATACTCTTGTTGCTGCCTGGTTTCTCTGTCCCTGGGTAAATGCCGCATGGCAGTAGTTTGTATTACGATTACAGGCTCCCAGTGGGTTAAATGTGGAAGGGGTGCAAGCTTCTCATTCCCCAGAAAGGTCTGAAAACATCCCCCTTCCACATGGAGAATAGAGGGGGGCCAGGCGCGGAGTGCCTGTCTGGTGCGCAGCTACATTTCTGGTACCGGCACAATGGCTGGCTTGCCCCAAGTGTCTGCCGATTAAATGAATGAATGAGTGAATGAGGGAACGAATGAAAGAAGAGCTATCAGCACAACAGACAGTGTCTCTGCAAACCTAAATTCTGCAGCGAGTACCTGTATGTGAATGCCAAAGTTACTGACCTGCAAGACCCCTGGAGAAAAGACAAGTCTACACCAAACAAGAGACTGTGGGCTTCCCGCATGACAGGGCCATACCTCGTCCCTAGATCTTAGCACATTGCCCAGGCTCAGCTAAATGCCTGATGAATGAATAAACGAGGGAAGAAAGAAGAAAAAGATGTGGAAGGGCTAACGAAACCGAGAGAAAAGGATGAGGGGGAAAGAATGACTTCAGAAGATAGACTGGCCCACAAGGGGCCAACTTGGGCTACCCTGAGAGAGGCAAGAGAGCCCCAGGGAAGCACAGAAGACTCCGGAATCCTCAGATGGGGGTGAGAAAACAAAATCAACGAGCGATATCACACTTAAAGTATCTGCGTTAATAACAAGGCTGTTGGCTTTGAATGTCGGGAAATCGCCCACAAATTAGTTTAGCAAGCCACAAAGCAATTACTACTAGCACCGATCTTTGACAGAGAAACCAAAGAAATGATATCCCCAAACTGGCAGCTGGTGTCACGGCCCAACTTCAGACCAGGAGTGGTTCTCCATGCCAGACACACATCCGTCCTGCTGGCCTCCATGTTAGTGAAGGCCTTCCTGCTGACCTTTCTGGTTGGGATGTTTCAATAAAGAAACTGGCAAAGCTTGGTTTGCTTTAGGCTATACGGCATCTTTCTACCGTAACTACGAGGCCGCCACAGTGACTCAAAAGGCAGAGGTGCCAAAAGAGTCAAGAATAACAAGTCATCGGTTACCAGCATGGACGGCAGAGAGAAGGACCAGTGAGTTACCTCAGACGTCTGCCCTCACGAGAAACACGTGAGTCCTGTGAATCCGAAGGAATCAAGGGAAAGATTAACGGGAAAGATGGGTTCTCAGGGTGCGGGTTCCGGGCCAGAACGTGCCCCTTGCAAGCCGTCTGACCTCCTTCAGCCCTTTTCTTCCTCCCGTGGCCTCGAGCTGCTTCTCAAGATTTAACACGTAAGGGAGAAAGTGATGAGTGAGGACCCGATGGCGGTGCCAAAGCTTCCCAGGTCACGCTCAGACCAGGCTCTCCCAGGAATGGGGAGGTGGGCAAAGGGCAAGGGGGTAGCAGCACCAAGCAGGGGCTCCGTGCGGGGATTTGAAACGTGCAGGAGCTGAGAGGCCAAGGTGCCAGACTGCCTGGTGACACGTACTGCGGCTACGAGAGTCTGCGATGCCTGCACAGTGCCTGCCAGTGAGAGCCATACACGAGACGGTGGTCCCGACCCCGCTGTGCCTAGGCAGGTGGGGCCATCTGGGGGGCGACAGACACTTGCCCCAACCCATCTCCAACACGGGACTGACCCAGCCCCCAGGACAAGCGAGGGTGGAAGAGGGAGCTCACCCGAGGAAGCGGCTGTGGGCTGGGTGGACGGGGCTGCCCAGAGACAGCACGTGACATTGATGCCCGATCTAATAGGAAACACGATTCAATGCTCCAACTTGGGGCGAATTTGCTGAATGAGGTAGTTCCCTCCTGACCTCTGCAGGCAGGGTCGGTCTGGGAAAACAGGAGGCAGGCATTCTTCCCAAGACTCCCAGTGATGAAAAGCAGCAGAGAAGAGCCAGGATGTGGGCTCCCAGAATATGCAATGGGAAAAAACAAAGAGGGAGGGCTGCTGCAAAGGATTCTGGGTGCGGGCTGTTGAGCTGAAAGGTGCCTTCTATCCACGACTCTGATCCTGACACTTGGCTTGGAGACAGAGACCTCTCTCCCCCGCCCTTCCAAAGCCCTGGAGACAAGCGGGCTGGCTGGAGGAAGGGCCTTGGGGCTTCCAGGGGCGTGAGCGTGTGACACAGCTGGCTCTGGGTGGGGAGGGGACCTCTCTGGTGCTCAGCAGGGACCACAACGTTCCAGCCTCGGTTTGTTCTCGGAGTGGCAAGCACGGCATGGGACTTGGGGGGGCTTCGACCTCGGAGACAAGGGCAGGGCTGTGGATCCATCTTCTCGGCCTGGGAACACTGGGGAGCTCCCCACGGGGCCATCCGGGCCGCCCTTCTGGCTTCACTGTCCCCTCTCCTCAGTGGACCAGGAGAGCGGGTGGGAGAGCAGCCCCGCTTGGGAGCAGGTCCCCCCCTGGCAGGAGTGCCACCTCCTCTGCGTGGGACCCCAGCCCCTCCTCGGCAGGACCCCCCAGGCCGTGTGTCTAGATCTCCATGTCCACGGGGCGGATGTTGCCCGTCTTGTGCTCCCTGACCCACAGCTCCCTGTCTTTGGCTGGGTCCACTTTTCGAAGCAGTTGGTCCACAGGCTCGACTGTCTGCAAGGGATAGAGAAGAGGGATATCTTCAGAGGCAGCGGCCGAGCCAGGGACATATCCTCTGAACCACGCTGCTTACACCCTCGTGCCCGTCAGAGCAGCCTCTCTAGAGGGCTGTGAGGCCCCGGGGAGGCCCGTGCGAGGGACAGACGTGGCAGGGGCTGGAAGACCCGGGGGCCTGAAGCTCTGGCCTCTGCCCTGCTTTCCCTCGTGCATGTGACCCTCCAGACGTCAGGGTGGATGAAAGGGCAGGTGGCCCAAGGGTCTGTGACCTGTTTCTCCTTCCATCAGTCTCCACACTTACCACCTGAGAACAGGTCAAATGGAACGTCGGCCTGAGAGGTTTTGAATAGTTCCAGCATCGTAAGAAATTCGCCAGGGGAGGCAAGGACATCTCCAGCTATTTTAACTATCGTGACGCATCTATGTGATGCACTCGGGATGGATTCACGTGGACATCCAGGGTAACTGACATGTCCATCCCAAGAGGTCACCCACAGGCCCGAGCCCGTGCCCACCTGCCAGACAGATTCACCTGTAGCAGCTCCTTGACCTGCCACCACGGCACAGGGCCATGGCTCTCCCCGGCCCCGTGCCCCCCAGGGGCCCCGCTGGCCTCGGCCCGGGGAACTCACGCTTTGGTTGAACATGTCCGTCTCGTGCCGCAGCTGCGTGTACTGGCACAGATGCTGCCGGATCATCTCCACCCTCTCCACCTCCAGCCGTTCCAGCTCCTGCAGAGGAGGAAACCGGCAGAGACCTCTGGGGGTGTCCCTTCCACCTGGGGACCTTCCCCACCATGCGGGTCCCACACCCCCCTATACACAAAACACAGATGCTGCCTGCTTATCCCCCATCCTGCCTGACCCTCTGGGGTCTGACGAGGAACCCACCCCGTATCTGGGAGTGAAGGTGTAGCTGACGGCACAGCAGTTACTGTCTCCTGACTCTCGTTCTGCCAGGCGTGGTGGGTGCTAAGGGCTTTACGGGCACTGCTTAATTGTCCTCATCATAACTGTAAGAGGTTCTCTTCTTACCCACATTCTCCAAACAAGGGAATGAACACCTGCAGAGGTAACATCGCTTGCCCACAGCGACAGGGAATTATGGGAGCAGCGGCATTTGCACCAGGGTCTGTCGTGCCCTTAATCACGCGTCTGCACCGGTGCAGCCCCAGCCCCAGCCCCTGATGGCGTGGAGAGATGGAACACGTGCAGAAGCTTCTGCACCTCCAACTCTTGGGGCTTTGTCCCCGGGCCTCTGCTGAGCGGCCTCGTCTCCTCTGTCCACCCCAAGCGCTGAGGGGCAGGTCAAGGGAGCCAGGAGGGCCGGGAGCAGGGTGGCCACTGTCAAAGGGAAGCGCGGAGTGTTTGCCCTTTGGATCCTAGGTGGCCCCGCATCTTTGGAATTTAGGAGATCTGGCTGCTCTTCTGTGCACAACTAGGTCACTGTTCAGGTGATTAACCTGGGCGCAGGAAGTAAAGCAGGGAGTTTAATTAGGAGATTAACCAGGAGGAAAACGAGGTCACTGTGCCCGGGGGAGGCCTCTCATCTGCTCTGGTGGACTGGCACCTGGGGAAGGCGGAGGGTTAGTCTCATGCTGGACAGACAGATGGACGGCGGTGGCTTGGGGGCCGCGGGACGGTGTGGTAAGCACCTGGCATGATGCCTCCTTTCTCATCTGGCCCCACGACCCACGTGCCAACCCCGCTTCACCCCCTTCAGCGGGTGCTGACTTCACAGAAATACTCAACTTGGTTATTTTTCCTAAAGGGACCACTGTCTGCTTGGTTGACGCTGACCCCTCGGAGGATGCAGCACGAGCGCATCGTCGCCCGTGTTCACACAGCTAGGAAGTACCGGGGCAGGGATCTGAGTCCACACAGGCTGGTCCGGAGTTGAGGTCTCAGTCCCAACACTAGAGCAGATCTAATGACCATCTCCACGGTCACCTCCACCCCATTGCCTGCACATCCACCACCATCCACCCAGGGATTCCTGAGCGCCCGCCCCTGCACGGACAAGCGTATGCATCTCTGGTCACTCACCAACGTGGTGGTCACCATCTCTTCAAACCACTTGGACTGGGCCTGGTTGTAGAGGTCCACACAGCGCATGAGGTCATCTCCTGGAAGGGCCAAGGCCACTGTCATACTCTGTCCTGTCCTCACCATGGCCGCCTTCTCCCACCTGCACCCCACAGCCAGGGTGATGGAGGCCACCGGAAAAGTTGCGGGGTGGAGAGGATGAACAGAGCAAGAGAAGGGGGCAACCCAGCCTTACGAGAGGCTGGCTTCAGAGTGTCTATCTGAACTAGACTCCAGACACCAAAACTCAGGAAGGGGTTTTCTCAGTAAGAATATATATATGGTAGGGGTGGGGGGGTACTCCTAGGACCCCCAACTCTATCATGAGCCCAAGAAATGCTTCCTCTTCTAAAGATGGGAGTTTCATTTCACATTGGAGAGTCCTGCTTGGTTGAAACATGTGTCTCAAGCAACTTGCTACTAGTTAGAGTTAAAGAAGGGAAGTTTGCAAATCACGTGTGTGTGTGTGCGTGTGTGTGTGCGTGTGTGTGCATGTGTGTGTGCGCGCATGTGTGTACATGCAGCAGCAAAGGGTGGGTGGGAAGGGAATGAGCTCTTTCTATAGTATTTTATTTCATAAGAGAGAGATCTGAAACAAACTATTTAACAAACTGCAAGTAATTGCAACATTACTAAGGTCCCAGCGTCCCAGACCCTTGCTACACAGAACACAGTTCCTGGGCCAGCAGCATCAGTACGCCCTGGGAGTTTGCTCAAAATGCAATCTCAGGATGTTTCCGAGACCTAGTGAATCAGAAACTATTTCCACAAGATCCTCAGGTGATCCCTGTGCACATCACAGTTGGAGAAGCACAGCTTGGTCTGCATGTAATTTCCTGATCATCACAGGGTGCCAGAGAGAGGAAGTCATCGTGGTCTCTGCTCATGATGGGAAAACTCATGAGTGAACCCAGAGATAATGATGAACTCTTCAAAGGGATTCCTATAATGGCATCACCTTGCTCATGTGGGTTCAGATATGAAAGTGAAAGAAAGTGGGCAGAGTTATGCCCACATGACCCAGGGCCTGGCTCAGGGCCCCCTCCCCAGTGAACCATACACCATTAGCTGGGAGCTAAGCCTTGAGTAACAGAACCCCAAATCAAGGCTCTGTTCATTTTTCCCTTGGTTCAAGGCCAAGACTGGGCCCTTGATCCCAAGAAAGACTGAACTATAGGGAAGAAAGTGGATATTTCATTGCAGATGCATTCCCACCAAGAGCTTGTGCCTGACCGTGGGCGGGGTCACCCTATAAACACCGTGTGAAACTCCCAAAGCCCTATTTGTTGATCCTGATTTTGACGACATGCTTCAGGAACTTCTGCAACATCAGGAAATAGTATAGGTGAAGGTAGGTGTGTCTCTTCTCTAGGCATCCCAAGGGTTTGAAATCAGGCCCTTTTGAACAGTACAGGTTAAGGACATGGATTCTGGAACCAGATCTGGGCTGTCACACAGCTCCACTGTTTACTAGCCGTGCAATCTTGGACAAGTTGATTCACCCTGCCTGTGCCTCAGTTTCGTAATCTGTAAAACGGGGATAATAATGGTACCTTCATAGAGCCACAGTGAAGATTAAATAAGCACACACCCCCCCCCAAAAAAAAGAAAAAGAAAACACAAAGAACAAAATAAAAAGATAAACAACTTACGAAAAATATTTGCAATTCAAATGACAAAAAGTTAATTTTCCTTATCAATCAATCAATAAGAACAAGACCAGCCATTTGACATAAAAATGGGGAGAGCATATGAATGAATCATAAAAAAAAAAAGCCACGATGATTTATAAAAGTCTAGTTTTAAAATGCTCAACTCCTCTCAAAAAGCGTGTAAATTAAATTAGAAACAAAATACTATTTTTCACCAGATAGTTTCGATGTCAAAATCTGAGAGCAGTCCGTGCTGTCAAAGAGTTTAGGGGACAGGCGTTCACAGAGCTATTGGTGGGCGCCCCTCGCTGGAAAGCAACTTGGAAACATCTATCAACATGGATACAAGCCTCTGACCCCGAAAGCCCGACCCCATCTCTACACTGTCTATACACAGGTTCTGTTCCCCCCACCCCTGAGGTGCATTTACAGTAACAGCATCGCTGGCATTGGCAAAAACTCTGAAACAATCTAAAAGTCTTATAAAAATCAATTGGGGGAATGATGAAAGAAATCTGGATATGATCATATACCTGCACGCTGTTCAACTATTTAAGAAGTACATGAATGGATGGGGAAATAAATTTATGGGGGATGGAACAGAGCTAGCTCTAAGATATATCAATTAAAATATAAGTTCAGAACACAGTGCCATATGATTTTATGTCTATGAATTTTTTTTTTTTTTTTTTTTGGGCTGTGCTGTGCAGCACGTGGGATCTTAGTTCCCCGACCAGGGATCGAACCCGGGCCCCCTGCATTGGACGCACGGAGTCTTAATCACTGGACCGCCAGGGAAGTCCCTATAAATTTAAATATTAAAAAACACTAAAAAAAATTAAAACACTAGGATGTGTTGATGGTGATTATATCTGGGGAATAAGATTTTATATTCTTACGTGTTGATTAAAATTTTTTGTGAAGCAGCAATATTGTCTTTGTAATATAATGTTATGTTTTAATAGTTTAATGAATTAAACTAATTTAAATGTGCCTCTCCCATCCTTGGGTTCCCTTTCCTACTCCCAACAAGTATATTGTGGCTTCCGTTTCTGCATCCAATACTTTACCACTGTGCATTAAAGATCTTTATATAAAACGCTGTATTTATATTACGCTATTTTGTTATGACATGTTTATACCACCTTATTTCAAAATGTCACGAAGGTGGCTGTTTCATCCTATAATGAACGAATTATACCAGGTCCACCAGAAGTTGGGGTGAAAGGGATTTAGAGACCATCTAATCCAAACCCTAGTCCCACAGCACACATTTTAATCCCAGACAGCAAAACGCTTTGTCCTTGTACACCATGAAACTGGTTTTTTAGAAATATTTAACAATTTTCTTTTTTAGGTTACTGTCTCTCACTGGTTTTTCTCCCCCTTCCTTGTGCATTAGCTAATTTTTACCTCTAGGTGGAAGCAGAAGCCGACTCATTGGGAAATCTTTTGTTGAAAATCTGAAATACGGTTATTTCTTTAAACAAAATGTTGACTTCTGTTCTGAGGCAGAAGCCCATCACCAGAGGTGAACCTTTGGAGTAACACTCCCAGGGGAGGTGGGACAGCTTGGGTGGGTGTGGTTTGCACTTCCCCTAGGAGCTCCACGCAGCGACAGGACCCCTGAATTCCGGGTGCCTGGAAGAGTCTGTCCACCTCCTGGCCAGAGATCCAGGGCTTGGACCAGAAGGAGCCCTCTGGCCCAAAGGGAGGGTGTGGGGAGCCCTGTCCCCTGCCACGGCCTGGACACAGCCGGGTCTGCTCCCCGCTCCACAGTCCCCCCGCCACCCCAGCCTGTGGGGTGCACGTTCACGGGCACGCCATCTCTCAGCCCCTCCTGTCTGTGTTTCTGTGACCAGGTGAGGATGGACGGGGGCAGCGGGCGACGGTGCCTCACTCACCCGCCTGTGTGGACTTCCTCCGCGCCTTCTTGATGTCCTCCTCCGTCTTGTTGCTCAGCTTTATCTCCAGCTGCTGGGTCTTCATCTCCAGGTCTCTCTGCCGCTCCGTGAGGGCTTTCCGGGCCTGGGGTCCAAGGACGTGAAGCTGTTCATGGGCTCAGAGCCAGGAAGGGCCTATGGGGCACACGGGGCCTGGCTTCCCCTTTTCTAGGTAAGAGTCCTTTCTTTTCCCTGCTTTTGTGGACGAGGCCACAGTGGCTCCGACAGGCTAAGCAGCTAGACCAGCATCATCCAGCCAGTTGGGGACCACGTGGGGGCTGCAAAGCATCCTCTCATCCCCATCTCTTGGCCCAGAGCAAGCCCCTCAGAGCGTGTTTTCACTGGAGCATGCACACGTCCTGGGGACCCAAGCGGTCCTAAAATCACAGCTTCTCCGGGGTGGCAGGGACCACAAAGGTCGACATCACTTCCCAGCAGCGCTTAGCAGCTGGGAGCGCCAGGCTCCCCATTCTGGGGCAGGATGGGCCCTTTGGTGGTAGCTGCTGGCAGGGGTGGGGATTCCGTCAGGAGGGAATCTGCCAGGTGAGACCCAGGCAAAGGGGGGCCCCATGTGGACCGACAGCACATCCAGGCTCCGAGACCCACAGAAGCAGGGTGTACCTTGTCTCATGTGCCGGATGGAGGCCCCCATGCCCTCCACGGCAGGTGCAGCCACGCCCACTCCTACTCAGAATCTGAGCACCGGGGGGAAGCGGCCCACCTACCCTTTGGCTGGGGGAGGGGGATTTCATACTCCCCACCCCTCCAGATCCTATCACAGGGGGACAAACCTCTGCCTCGGCACACGGAGCCCCTGCTGGTTCCCAGCCCCCTCCCCTCCAGCAGGACCCTCCCACCCTGGCACCCTGGGCCTCACCTTCTCCACCGCGGCATAGCGGCTGGCGAGCTGCTTGCGGAGGTCTGCAATGTGGTGGTCACACTTTTTCATGTCCTTCTTGAAGTTCTCGCGGAAGTTCATGAGGGGCTTCTCCACCTCACTGTGAAGCTGTCGATGGGGGAGACACACTCAGGACCCCGGGGCAGCAGCTGCAAGTGGAGGGAGGGGGCGCTGCCCCCAACCCTGCAGGCAAGGATGGGGGGCCTTCCCACCGGAAGGTCAGAGACAAGTGGCTGCTGATCTGGTAGCGGTCGAGGAAGTCACGTCAGCTGGCCACGTCCCAGCGTTCACACCAATGGACGGGTTAGCACCTGGAGCCTTCGAGTCCCTTGTGGGCACCCCCTTCCTGCGCTAAGTCCCCAGAGCTTCCTCCAGGGCTTTGCTCAGGTGTCCGGCTCCCTTTCTTTCCAAACCGGGAGCTTTCTCGGGGCAGAACCCAAGCCACCATCTCTGTGTCCCCAAGCACTTAACACAGGGACTGCTGCGTGGGCGACATTTAATCAGGTGATCTCGGGGCAGCTCTACTTATTGGACAGCTACTACGTGCCACGTGCTGAGACCGCAGAGCATCTGCTCACGGTCTGGACGTCGAGGAGGTCTTGTTAGGAGCTCAGGGCCACCCCCCCCCCCCTTCCTGAACTGTGCCTGCTGGTCTCTGCATGGAGGCTGGCGCAACCCCACCGCACCAGAATGAACTGGCCTCGCACCCCCAGGGACAGAGAAGGGTCCTTTATGCTCTGAGAGGTGCTGGGTGAGGATGCTTTTCGAGCTTTTTCCTTCTCTTCCATTCCTTCCCTCTCTCCCACTCCACTCTCTTTGCAAGGAGAACTTTTACTTAAAACTTTTGCGGGGGGGGGTGTGTGAACATGAGATGTATCTGATAAGAAAACAGACAAATGTGGACCTGCTGTGGTCAAAGTCACAGCCTAGAGCCCCCCGACTCAGCCTCTCAGAGCCCCACCCATTGGCCCCCTTGGGCCCCCTCAATCTGCCTTCCAGGGTCCCTCAGCCTCCATCCGCCCCTCTGGGAAGCAGAGCTGAACTTCCCTGGATGGACGACATCCCACCTCGGGGGTTCTGTGATCGCTCTCCTCCTCCCCTTCACTAGGCCCCTTCTTCCTACATTATCTTTTCCCCAGAGACCTCAAGGACAGATGTGTTCCTGGTCCTAAAGCACCGATTACACATCACTGTGAGCTCTAGGAGGGTGGGGGCCACGCCGGCTTGGTCACTGCTGTGTCCGCAGCCTCCGGCCGGAGCTGGTGCACAGTGGGTGACCCTTCTTCTACTTAGATCTTCAGGGCCCAATGCCCCGGGTGACAAGACGATGCTTTGTTGGTGGACAACCTTCAAAGACTAACAGAGAGTGGGCTGCACAAACGCCCTTCTCTTCCTCCTGTTGGTTGTAACGTCCGCTATCATTTTTTTGAGCCCTTGGAAGCTTCCTTGCACAGGAAAACACCCCCATCTGGTGGCAGTTTGTAAGATGCCACAAACTTGAGCGCTGCTGAGAACAAGAAAACACCTTCCCCACACAGATTAGGCTTTGAGGGAGGAGGGGGAGGGGCTGCATCACTGGCTGCCGTGGGAACCGGCTCCTGCCGGGGGGCTCTACGTGGGTTAACTCAGCCTGTTGACCCAGTAACTCCGCGGTCTCTTTCTGAGGGATTTCCATACTTCATGTACCCAGGAGTGACCTCGCAGAGGTTTATCAATACTCAGGAGTCCTGGGCGCTGGCCCCAGATTCTGTGGTCTGGAGAAGGGCCCAGGATCCTGCCAACACACCCAAGCTCTCCCCCAATTCCAAATGACATTCTGGAAACATCGTGCTACTGGCTGTCAGAAGCGTTCAACCCCGTGGATGGCAGACCCATGGATTCTCCCTCTGTATTTTAAGTACTTTGAAAATAAGGCTAATTTTTTCTTGAAGAAAGTTGGCTGGGTGTTTTTTTATACTCATTCTTAACGTTTAAGCATCTCTGGCGAACCAGGAGGCAGAAGCCCTCCCCGGAAGCTTGTCCGCGTGAACTTGAGCTGGCCTGGCTTGGATGCCACAGGCTACTGAAGCTGTTTGGTTTGCCTTTCAGAATTCCTGTCTCCTCCTTTCATGTCACTCATCAGAAGAGAGTAAGAGAAAACTCAAGTTGGCAGGAATTTCAGAGACCACAGGGAGACCTCGGAGACACTGTGGGTTTGGGGCCAGACCACCACAATAAAGTGAAGACTGCAATAAATAGTCACATGGATTTTTTTGGTTTCCCAGTGCACATAAAAGTGATGTGTACGCTATACTGTAGTCTGCTGAGTGTGTAATAGCTTTATGTCTTAAAAATGCACATACCGGGTCTTCCCTGGTGGCACAGTGGTTAAGAATTTGCCTGCCAATGCAGGGGACACAGGTTCGAGCCCTGGTCTGGGAAGATCCCACATGCCACGGATCAACTAAGCCCGTGTGCTACAACTACTGAGCCTGCACTCTAGAGCCCACGAGCCACAAGTACTGAGCCCCCGTGCCACAACTACTGAAGCCTGTGTGCCTAGAGCCCGTGCTCCGCAACAAGAGAATCCACCACGATGAGAAGCCCGCACGCTGCAACTAGAGAAAGCCCACGCACGGCAACGAAGACCCAACGCAGCCATAAATAAATAAATAAATTTGTTTTAAAAAATGCACATACCTTAATTTTTAAAATACTTATTGCTAAAAAAAATGCTAACCATCACCTCACAACGCAGGGTCGCCGCACACCTTCAATTTGTTAAAACAAAACAAAACAAACTACACACACACTAAAGCAAAGTGCTATATTAAACAAGGTATGCCTGTATCTAGTCCAGTGGGTTACTAAGAGTTGTGAAATCATTTTAGTGGGTCAGGACCTGCTTTTAGATGAGCATAGCCCAGACACGAAAATATCAGAGTGCATTTTAGGCAGAAGGATAAGTAGTTTCACCAACAGCTGTTTTAGCCACGTACATGTGTATCTGTATGCGGATATCTGGAGGTGGATACCTGCGTGCTCCAGGTGGCCATGGAAAATGTATAACGGTGGGTCACAGTCAAGTAAGGTTCAGGTCACTGATCTGGTCCAACCTCTTCATTTCACACATGAAAAAAACGGAAGCTCAGAGATGCTAAGTGACTTGCCCAAGGTCATAAAGCTTGTTAGTGATGGCACTGACATAAAAGTCACGTCTCCTGAGGCTCACTGTGCCCCCCAAAATCTTCTGGCTGAATGCATGGCTTCGATTGCAGGATTAGATTTTCTCCCATCAGAAGGCATTTTTCTGTTCTCCCTTCTTCACCCAGAAGCGGGCGTAAATTCCTTTATATATAGCAATCTTGTTTCTCTACCAGCCTGTTGCTATGAACAATGGCTCGAGCTAGGAGACTAGAAAAGCCTAAACGATTCCTGAAATGAAATTGCGTTTCTTAAAGAGCTCTCGCCCCCGACACAGAACATGTGGGGTGGAATTTTTCAATGAGCCTTTTGGAGCAGACGGTAGAATGGATGCCGCACACACGGAGCCGTGTTATCCAGGGCGGACGGATACTCTTTGGAGCCTTTTCAAGGAATTGTCACACAACCACTGGGCTGCCACCATGACTGCCCGAGGGCACCGACACCGCCCGATGGGCTGGAGGCAGCAGCCATTCTTAGAGAAACATCTATGTGTGAATTTTGTGTGAACCTTCTTCAGAAGCCTCCCGTCAGCTACCTGAAGTCAGCCCTGAATTAAAACATCCCGGCATTTGGAGGGCCGGACTGCACTGCCCTGGACAGTCCTTAAGAGAGGGCAGAGTGCTCTTCAGAACAGGGTTCTGTGTTTTAAATGCCACTGGTCCGCCCGGAGAAAAGGTCTGGGGGTCAAAGCTGCAATTCACTCAGTCCTCTCCTCTGCTTCCTCAGCAGCTGAGCCCACTTGGCTGTGTGACCACTGGCTGCGATTTAACCCCTCTGTTCCTTCTCATTTGTGAAACGGAGATGCTGTCTTGAACAGTAGCTGATAAAATTGAGGGAGATGAATTATATCCTACACCTAACACTTACATCACCGTGATACTGTGATATAATAACCAATATATATTTTGCTTTTTGTCCCCAGCTCCTGGCTGGAGTTCCTAGAGCCTTTGCAATTTCCTAAACAACAAAGGTCCCAGGAGCATCCTTTGGTCTAATATTTGGTCTCTGACCCACTGTTCCTGATACCAAGCTCCTACATCCCTTGGAATTTCCTGGGTGATAGGAGGGTCTTTTGTTCGAATGAGGTGCCTCTGCCTGGGCTCCTGGACGGGGGCTCGTCACCACAAAGACCAAGCCATGATTAGAAGCTTGTAACTTTCAGCCCCCTCCCCATCACTTGGTAAGGGGGAGAGGAGAGGGGCTGGAGATTCAGTTAATAATTGATTCTGCCTATGTGATGAAACCTCTATAACAATCTGTCAATCTCAGGGCCCAGAGAGCTTCTGGACTGGTGAACACACTCAGACGTGAACACACATCTCTAGCCTTTATCCTATCCTTTAATATATAATAAACTGGTAAACCTAATAAGTGTTCCCCTGAGTTTCGTGAGCTCTTCTAGCAAATAATCAAACCTGAGGAGGGGGTCATGGGAACCCCTGATTTGCAGCCAAGTTGGACAGAAGTTGTGGGTAACCTGGGGACCCACTTCTTATGATAGCCATCTGAAGTAGGGTTGGTCCTGTAGCACTGAGTCCTTAACCTGCAGGATCCTATGCTGACCCTGGGGGAGTTAGTGTCAGAACTGAATTAAATTGTAGGACCCCCAGCTGGGGTCAGGGAATTGGTTGGTGTGGGGAAAACCCACCCAGTTTGGTGACCAGACGTACTGCTGTGAGCAGCAGTAGTAAAAGGAAAGATTAGAGGAAAACACTGCACAGGGGGGAGTGCTCTGTCACCCGCTGGGCACCTTACGAACGATCGAGAATCAGACGGCCTGCTGATGGAGAGTAAATGCCACCAGGATTCCTGGGGCTGCGGCAGGCGACCCTTCAGAAGCTCGCAGACCCGGCTCCCAGTCCCATCACAGTGGCAGCCTCTGCATGCATCTCACAGTCAACGGAAGTTTCCACCACCGCAGAAGCTGGAGCTGCTGGGGGCTAGGAGGGAGAAGGGAGACCTAAAGGGAACACTACCGTGATCTACAGCTTAAAAACAACTCCCTGCTTTGTACGCAAGGCTCAAAAGAGACCCATTCACGGAGCTCCCTTCTCTCCCAGTACTTGAGAGGCAAGTTCCTTGCCAAGTGTTGGTGTCTGCGGTTAGTGTGCCACTGCTGGCCCAGGAATTCTCACTCACATCTGGGTGTCAACTCAGTCTTGGGGCTCCAGCATCCTTCAGGAGCAGGGAGCTGGTAACGCACTGTTTTTCCTCCCAGCCCAGCTCTTTATAAAGCTCCTTCACACATCTCAGCCGTACGAGTCACTCATCCTGCCCTCGGCGTGCAGAGAACCATCACGGGGTGGGGTGGAGACCTGGATACAAAGTCAGTTTCCTGGCTTCCAATAGCGCACTAAGCCCAGAAATACAACTGTTGTGGAAGAAGTGCTAGAAAAGACATAGGACCTGGGAGCACTGAGTGTGGAAGTCGCGGGAAGGGGCAGCCATCTTTGCGGGATGCCACGTTCAAGTGGCATCCTCCTCCTTTACACCCTGATGTTAAAATGTGGGTTCAGGGGCTTCCCTGGTGGTGCAGTGGTTGAGAGTCCGCCTGCCGATGCAAGGGACACGGGTTCGTGCCCAGGTCCGGGAAGATCCCACATGCCGCGGAGCGGCTGGGCCCGTGAGCCATGGCCGCTGAGCCTGCGCGTCCAGAGCCTGTGCTCCGCAACAGGAGAGGCCACAGCAGTGAGAGGCCCGCGTACCGCAAAAAAAAAAAAATGTGGGTTCAGAGGGTTTAAGCGCTTTGTCCCAGTGTCCTCTTGGGCTGGTGACTGTGGGAGGGCAGAAGGAAGAGCGTAGACCCAGTAGGCAAAGGTCACCGGGAATGATGCCCCTCTCCAGGGGCTCTCGTCCTTTAGAAGGCAAGCATCCTAGTGGGCGGCCCCATCAGTCACGCACACTTTAGTGTGAATTTCCCCCTTAGACTCTTGGGTTTATTTTCCACCTGGAAAGCAGCTAAGAGCCTGAGAGGGAATTTGGAGACAGGAGACAGGGAGTGGGGAAAAGAGGGTTGTTTGGAAACACGGAGAAATCTTGGCAGAAAGTAGGCCTCAAAAGACTAGGGGGTCGAGAGGAGATCGTCATAACTTCAGAAAATATTTATTGACATCTACTGTGTGCCAGGCACCACTCTGAGTCCTGAAGACAGAGTGAGTAGGAGAGAAACATCACTGTCCAAGGGCACGGTGCTAGAGTCTTTTGGACCAATGGAAAGAAGGGTCAGCTACCTAGTCTGACATTGGGTAACAACAGACACAACAAAACAAAAAAATTCTCCCTTCGAAATAGTCTAGTCTCTCCCGACACTAAGAAGAGATAGAAAATGCCAATGCATTCCTTTGAAAGCCAAGCAACACAGAAGTGCAGTTTCATCACTCAGGGGCTCACCCGCGAAACTGAGGGGCATCTACCCTCACCTCGCAGACGTGTGCTGGGGTTACTCGCACCGGCTCATCAGAGCCCAGCGTTAAATTTGGAGGAATTTTGTGAGTTGGTTGTTAAAGACAGCCAGTATTAAAAATTAAATGATCTAAACTTAAAATTAACAAACTATATTAAAAACAAAGGTAATACATATCCTCATACCCTCCTAACTCCATCTGACTCTTATCCACGCTCTATGATTACTGATGCTATTTTGTTGGTACAGGGGGAGCACGGTCTAATGGTAGCATCTCTTCCCGACTCGAGATTTACACCATGGAAACTGTGCAACACCACACCCTGGAGAGACCGTTGTTAGACGTTCAGCAGCACATCGGTGCGTAGGACCAACCCAGGGAGGGCTTACCTTGGCGGAGAACTTGAGGTGAACTTCAGCCTCGTCGGCAAGGCTCTTCTTCACCTGCGCCCACGCTTCTCCCAGGGAGCTGCAACACCAAGGAGTCGATGAGCTCGGGGAGGCCACACCGACCTCAGGTCAGAGGCCACGGCCCTCCCTGAGACAGGATGGTGGGTCTCGACCCCGAGTCCCGGGGGAGCGTACGACACAAGAGACCGTGGACTTGGACGAGGCAGAGGCCAGGCACAAAAGAAACCTGAGCGCCACGCCTCGACCTATGTGAGCAGAGGAGCCCTCCCGAACCAAGCTGAGAGAATAGATGGCAGCAGACAGTCGAGTGCCTGGGGAAATACCCAGAAGCCCAGAGGACTGGGGAGGTGTGAGAGGGAGCTGGGGTACAGTGCCGTGAGGACCCTACTACCTGGCCCATTACTGTCTCTGGCCTTCCTGTCGCTCCTCCCTGGTTTACTGTTGAGGGTTGGAAACGCCCGCTGGCAAGCCAGGGAAGGAGAACGGATGCCTTTTCAGGGAGAAGCTCTTCTCAAACAGAAGGCACCACGCAGCCCTGCTTGCGGGCGAACCTCCAGCGGCCTGACTTCCAAGGAGGGCAAAGATGGACCACCTGGGTCTAGGAGCCTCTTAGGGATGCCCACACAGCAGAGGAGGCTCGCCAACACCATTCTCAGGAGCATGGCCCCCCGCTAGTACCTATTCTGGATTGTGAACCGCGGTGCTGCCCACAGCCGACCAGAGAAGGGCAACATCCTCTAAGCTTAGTAACTTTTCCACTGGTAGGAGATGTTCCAAGTAGAAGGAATCTCCTAAGCCCCCCGGACTCTTGAACGCGGCCCCCGCGCCCCTGTCTCCCTGATTGGGAATTCCTGAACCTCGATGACCTTCAAAACGACACTCCTGCACGTCTGCTCGAGACCTCTCCACCCAGCTGGTAAACCCGGGCTGAATGGTCCGTTGACTTAATTTCATCAAAAAGCCACTTCCCCCAGAGAATTCATTACACTTGAGGGGCAGAAAGCTGATTCAAAGACAGCAGGCTGCGAGGCTTCTGGGTTGTGAGCCGAGCGGCCAGCAGCTGAGAATTACCCAACAGGACAGAACAGAACCGATCTCTGTGGTCAGAGTCCGGGCCTGTCTGCTCATGGTGCTGGCTCAGGCCGAGGCGGCTGTATATGGGAAATGACTGATGGATTTTATCTTCGAGTCCGGCAGCAAAGAAAGGTCCCCTCAGGTGATCCCAGCTGGGGGGCCACCCGAGAAGAGATGCAGTGAGAATCGGAGCGATCCAAGCTGCTGGCATTTGTCTTGGCCTGAAGGGCCTGGGCTCCCGGGAGCTGGGCTGGGCCCACACTGGGTGGCCTGGCTCCTTACCTGACTGGGCGGACGGGTAGGGGGTCCAGGGTGGGGGGAGGAGGGAGTGGAAGTGGTCACGATAGTCATACAGATACGGGATTGGAACAGCAGGTCCAGAAAGAGACTTGCCCAGATGCAGGCGACGCGCTTGCAGCAAAGGTGCCAAGTATCTCAATGGAGAACAGACAAGCCTTTCAAGAAATGGCCCGGAGACAACTGTACATCCACAGGGAAGAAAGGAATCCCGCCCCTGACCTATGCCACACACAAAGATGATCTCAAGATGGATCACACAGCTACAGGGAAAGCCAACAAGCTTACGGAAGCAGTCCCAGGAGGGGGGGCAGTTTGACGAAAGGGGGCTGCAGGGGGCTTGTCCCCGCAGCTGAGCTATCGCCAGCCGGCAGGAGGTACACACGAGAGCCCAGAAGCCCTGGTGGTGCCGAGAGACTGTAAGTCTGCTGTCAGCAGAGCACGTGGCCAGTAACTGGCCCAGGGACAGTGACAGTGGCCTGAGACTGTCATCTGAGGGTCATCGGGAGGAAAGGGCAAAAGCACAGTTTCACGCTCAGGACAATGTCCTCGGCCCCGCCTCCAGGCTGGGCCCTCATCAGTAGGAGGACGTCCCTCCAAACACTCAGCTGGGCCTGTCTGGGCTGGTCCAGCCCCGAGCAGGCCTCTCCCCTCCCCATATTCCAGCCGCCTTGGAGACACGTCACAAGCTAGAAAAAAAGGCCATTTAGAAATTCTCTCACTGAAGAGAGATTCTTTTTCATCTGATAAGAGGTTAATGAAAAAACAAAACAAAACCCCAAACCCGAGATATCATTTCTCACGCGGTTCCAGCTGACCGTCTGAGCCGAATCTAAACACATGTTACTGTCACAACTACCACAGGAGCGCAGAACTGGAGGCAGGACGAATCATCTGATGCTGTTTATTTACCAATGTGCACACACCCTGTGGCATCTAATGTGGACACAGCACAACTCAAGTCTCCCCGTCCGCACCTTCCGAGGCTGCCCCGCATTTCTAGGCTCCGGCGTCGCGCTTGGAAAGTTTCAGGTGGACGGGCTGGCGTGCAAAGCTGTGGGTGAATGCAAAACAGGGTAGCTGCAGGTTGTGAGTAGGGGCGGGTCCAGGCGCCTCCGGAAGGAGCGTGTGTCTGGGGGTGGTGCGTGCTCGCAGGGGAGATGGGGGGTATGTGTTCCTGGCTGTGTTGCACGTGAGCAGCGCCGATGCTGGAACGTGAGCGTGTGGCGGGCTGCCCCGTGTTTGGGGGCGCACGTGTGTACGGCATGATGGCGAGGGCCGACTCCTGGCTCGTGCAGCCGGGAGCATATGCTGTGCGTGTTGGCCGGACGGAGTGTCCCTGGCAGCAGCTCAGGCTGAGGAGGTGGAAGCCTCTTCCAGAGCAGCTCTGCATTGCAGGGCATGGGGGTACTTAGGAAAGCCCCCTGCCCAGGCTGGAGGGGAGACTCCCCGACAAGCTCCCTTCCTGTCCTGTCTCAGGCCCGGTGCAGGGAGTAGGAGGAAGCCGGAGGCAACTTCATTTATGTCCCTGGAAGAGACACTGGCCGCGCAGGACCACCCAGTGGCCTGCTGGGTCAATGAAAACCATTCAGAGGCGGCCTCTTGGCTAGACAGCGAGCCCACACAGAGGCCCTAATCAAAGCCACATTTGGTTGGCAAAGCCCCATCGCCTGAAGGATTCAAGCCATGCAGGCAGATTTGGCCTTGTTCAACATCACAGCTCTCTGACGACCACAGCCATCCCACGACAGAATGTCTTCCATCCCCGGGGGCTCACTTCCCCTTGTAGGAGGGATTCGAACAGAGGCTGCACTGGAGGGAGGTCGGATTAGAGAGAGGACCTCGGGGGACCTTTCAACTCTAACCTCCTGAGACTCTGTATTTGTTTCAGTATTGAGGTGAAATTCACATAACACAAGATTAACCACTTTAAAGAGGATAAGCATTTACTACATTTGCCATCTTGTGCAACCATCACCTCTAGTTTCAAAACATTTTTATCACCCTGTGATGGACTGAATGTGTTCCCCAAATTCAGACGTTGCAGCTCTAACCCACGGTGTGGCTGTTATCTGGAAATGGAGTCTCTAAGGAAGTAATTAGGGTTAAATGAGGTCATACGGGTGGGGAAGAAGTGACACCAGAGAGCTCTTTGTCTCTCCTCACCGAGGAAAAGCCACCTGCAACGCAGAGGGAGCTCTCACCGGACACCAACCCTGCCAGCACCTTGACCTTGGACTCCCCAACCTCCAGAACCATGATTAATTACATTTCTGTTGCTTAAGCCACTCAGTCTATGGTATTCTGTTACAGCAGCCCAAGCAGATGAACACACCCCAGAAGGAAACCTCATACCCACTAAACAGTTAGCAGTCCCCTTTTCTCCCAGCCCCTGGCAATCACCCATCTTCATTCTGTCTCTGTGGATTTGTCTATTCTGAACATTTCATATAAATGGATCATACAGCATGCAACCTTTGTGTCTTGCTTCTCTCTCTTAACATAATGTTTTCGAGGTTCATCCACACAGTAATGTGGATCAGTACTTCATTCCTTTTTATGGCTGAATAATATTCCATCATATACCCGTATATCCAACGTGGATAGACCACAATGTGTTTATGCATTCATCCTTTGATGGACATTTGGGTTGTTTCCACCTTTTGGCTATAGTGAACTGTGCTGCTACGAACATGCGTGTACATGTATTTGAATATCTGCTTTTAATTCTTTTGGATATAAACCGGAGTGGAATTGCTGGATCATACGGTAACCCTATGTTTAGTTTTCTGAGGCACTGCCAGACTGTTTTCCACAGTGGCTGCGTCATTTTGCATTCCCACCAACAGGACGAAACTCTTTGTTAACAGGTGGAGCGGAGAAGGCTACAGTCTTTCCCCAACTAGGGATCTTTCTGTGGCTGGGAGGGTGGGGCTGAGCCTCTCCCAGCCTGGGTCCCACCCAAGGAGGTCTGGACTGTCACAGCAGGAGGGGGAGGGGAGCCTGGGCCTCAGGCCCACAGGAGAGAATTCTAAACAAGGGGGCTGGGTGTGGAATCCTGTCACACCTAGTTTCCTACCAGCCTGCTCTCAGCGAAAGGGGAGCAGGGGTTGGCATCTGGAGGCTGGTTCCCAGCTACCAGGTGACAGGGCAGAGGGGGTCCTGACATACTCCAGCATCTGGCAGGAGGCCCTTGGCCGCTAGACAGTAGATAATAGGCAAGTACCAACCTTGAGGGTGAATGCCCACACCTGGAGTCACGGCTGGCCAGCTGGAGCCATGAATGCCCCCTTTGAACCATGAATGTTCCCGTTGAACCATGAATGCCCACCTTGAACCATGGGCACTCACCTTCAGCCGGGTCTATGGAGACCTCCCCATCCCTATGGGACCATGGCAACGGTCAGTGATCAGTGAAAAGGGACCCCCCCCAAGTGTCCCCTCTCCTTCCCCACCCCCATCACTGTCCTCCCTACTCACCCCTCCTCCTGGGCAGCCAAGGAGTTCTGAGACAGCTTAGCTAAGTTCTTTGCATATTCTTCTTCAATCTTTATCCTGCAAAGGGAGAAAATCCAACATGTCAGCTCCCCAGCACTAGACTGTGGGTCTGACCTGCAGCCCTGCTACTTAGTAACGAACATGTAAACGAACCCGCCAGACCATAAGCTCTGCGAGTACGTGGCTCTTGTCTGTCCACCTGACACACAGTAGGTGCTTAATCAATACACGTTGAATGAATAAATGAACGAAATTGTCTGAACCTCATCTGCAAAGCGAGGCATATGCGCCGGTGTCCTAGGCTGTGCGGTTAAGAGTGGTCGTTTGCACAGTTCCTAGCACAGGGCTGGACACACAGCAAACGCTTAAACGAAGAAATGTAACTCATGATGGACCACGGCTGCCCCCTCTCCCAGCCCCAGAGCTCTGGGCTGAGAGCCTGCAAGGTGGCGTCGGCCCCTCCGAAGCAGGAACAGAACCCCTCTCTACGTTCTCCCAGACACCAGGGCCCCCAACTTCCAAGCCTGCAGGGTGCAGGCATTTCCATGGAAACCAGCAGTGCCCAGCTCTGCAGTGGATTCCACTTCCCCAGAGAGGGAAGTTGCCTTGGATTTCGCTTCCGGCAGGCAGGCCCTTGACACACTGTCAAGGCAGCTCTCCGGGGAGCGTTCAGTATTATCTGGCACAACCGTGTAAAATGTGTTGTCATGGTATTAGTCACTGCCTAAGTGGTCCCCCGAGGAGCTGCGCTTGTGACGACCAGAGCTGGCCAGAGGGCTGGGGCCTCAGAGAGGCCCCTGGCCCATCACTGGGCAAATGAATAAAACCCCAGAGATGCGCCCAGGGCTGCAGCATTTGCTTCCAGGCTGATCAGGAGCTGAAGGGCGGCCTGACAGAGTCCCAGGGCAGTGTTCTGAGTCATGATCACTTCCTGCTTCGGTGCTGAGAGGCTCAGTCTCGCTCCTCCTCTCACTACCAGCTCCACCGTCTCCACATGCTCTCAAGCCTGCCTCCATCACTTCCTCTCCATCCACTCAGCCTTTAGTCCCTCCCCTCCCCAGGAGGACATGGACGGCCAGCCTCCAGCCAGGAGTTCTCTGGAGAAAGCAGATCTCACCATGTCACGCTCTCAGCTTCAAACCTCCAAAGGCTCATCAATGCCCACCGCACGCACCGGGCACGAGGCCCGTCCCCTCCAGAGCCGGCATCACTCCCCTAAGCTGTGGCCACGTGGTTTACCGGATGTCTGCCATGCCCCCACCCCCACCCCACTCCCTAGCCCCGGCCCAGCTCTCACCTCTGCACCTCAGCTCCCACCCCTCCCGGCTCTGAAAGGTCCCCCTCTACAAGACCCCAGGTGGACTGAGAAAAGTCACAGGAGTCCACCTGTCCCAGGGAAGACCAGTGTTCTCATGTGGAAGGTTCCAGTTATTTGTTAACACGACCTCTTTACTAAAGTGTAAACCCTAAGCTAGGGTTTTCTAGCCGTTTTCCTCTTGGCCTGTTTCCTACCGTTGTTTTCTCCCACCTGAGCTACAGAATCTCTCAATCTCCTACCGGTTTAATGGGTCATAAAATAAAGATCTGATTATACCAACAGAAAATGGGCCTCCTAAGGAAAACAGACACCTTCAAATGCCAGAGAACTGTTACTGGATTATTGCTGCTATAATTAAAAGAGAAACATTTAAAAAATATATTGCCATTTACTATCAATATTTCCAGTGTGCCTTGGAAACTCCAGACGGCACACATGTGGAACGGGGGGGTATGTGCACCTGTGTGAGTGTGCAGGTGTGTGGGTATGTGCTTTACAGGGTCTCAGAACTTGGAGAGACTGAGGAGGGGGGAGATGAAGAAGGAACTTCTCTCTCTGTAGCTCTCTCCACTTCCATTAGGCTGAATTTATTGTTTCATCTACGGGCAGGCAAACCACTATTATAATCCCTGCACTTACCGTAATGACCTTATCTGACTCTCCCAGTAGGCTGAGCTCCCTGAAAGCAGGAATGGGAGGGTGGGGGTTTCTGGATGCCCAGGCCTGGGACATGGCTTTGGCTCAAAGATGAATTGAAAAGGTTAACAGTCTCCTTTTTTGTTACGTTAAGGAACGGCTCTTCAAATGAGGGCGGCGCATGCGTAGATAAGCAAAGGGGCCAAGCAGTCTGCGTGGGGAGACATTAGGGAGCAGTGGGGACTGTGGCAAACTGGAAACACACACTCCCTGTACAGGGGCGGCTGCTCTTCAGCTCCAGCCAATTGTTGCATGAGGGATGCAAAGCCATGGAGCCAGACTTTCTTCTTTCCCCAGAGATGCCAGATATGCAGACTTTAATGTAACATCCACCAATTTCTTTTGCTGTTGTTGGTTCATATCTTTAAAAACATCACACAGGCCAAAGCAACACATCTGCTGGCCAGACGTGTCCCAAGGGCCATAAGCCTGTGACTCCCGTCTTGCGCTCCCCTTAGCGCTAACCAAGCCCAGTGCTGGCGTGCAGTGCTCACCCTGGCTGCTCACTCCCTCGGGCTCAGGGACCGAGGTGGGTGCTGTCACCAGTCCCCGGAGCTGGGAGGGCCCAGGCCTCACCTTTCCCGGATGAACTCTGACATTTCCTTCTGCATCTGTTTGCCCTTCAGCTGTTTCTGAAGCAGCAGTTCAAACCCAGCCATGGTTCCGTTGCCTTGGGGGTCCTTCTTATCAGCCTAGGAAGGAAAGAGAAGCAGCAGCGTTTAGGTGACATCAGCGTCTGGAGCCAGAAGGAATGGAGCGCAGGGAAGACAGACCCCAGAAGGGACCCCGATGTGCCTGGTAACCCTGTCCTCAGCCCCAGAGGCAGGACAAGGGCAGGAGTATTGGCTGCCCCAGCTCGCGCCTCTCCTGGCGCTCCTGTCCCCACGTGCTCTCTGATGCTTAAGCCCTGATCGCTGCCGCCACCCCATGTGCGTGCCCCTCAACCCCACAACCTGGGAAAGAAGAGGAGGAAGGGTATGCGGCCAAGAGCACAGGCACCAGGCAGCTGCTGGGGCTGGCTAGACCCTCTGCGGAGTCTTGGCATCTTGACTAAGCTGGGAGACAGTGTGTAACCTCAGGCGCAGGTACCCCCAGCCCTGAGCCATGCCATCCTCTCTTGCACTGGCTGGGCAGTGGCATCCTCCAACGCACATGCATAAAAGATCGTAGTGACTTCTGGGGAGAAGCTGGATTGAAGGGCAGCCGCAGTGGGAAAGGGCCCGCTTCCAGGCTTGACATCCCAGCCGGGGAATCCCAAGCAAGTTCCCTCACTTTAAATCTGAGCTGCTCCTTCCATGAAACTGGGGAAATAATGGCAACCACCTGACGCGGTCATCTCAGGACAAATGACACATGGAAACAGCTTCGCCTAGTGTTCGGCAAATACCAAGTCTTCGGTGGATGGTATTTAAATTAGTTACTTTAAAGAAACATCAGGACTCGGGGAAGATGGCCAAGTCATTGAAATGGGAATTTAGTACCCAATTCATTTTGCAAGCAAAGATTAACATTTCAAAATTAAATGCTTTTTGTTTTGTTTCGCCTGACCCTCCTCAAAGACGCCTGAATCTCTCTCTCCTGCTCTCCCCCGGCCCTCCCTGCCTCCCTGGTTCCCCGAGCATGGCCTTCCCTGCCAGACAGGCATCCAGCAACTGTTCCCACAGCTACGGCTGCAGATCAACCCTCAGAGCCTTCCTGGACCCTGGCGGGCGCCACTCCTAGAGCTATCCCCCCTCCAAGGCAGCCTTTCCCACCAGGGATCCAGAGTCAAATGCTTTGATACTTAAAGGGAGGAGTTGGAAACAGGTCAAAATAGGGCTTCCCTGGTGGCGCAGTGGTTAAGAATCCGCCTGCCAATGCAGGGGACACGGGTTCGAGCCCTGGTTCGGGAAGATCCCACATGCCGCGGAGCAACTAAGCCCGTGTGCCGCAACTACTGAGCCTGCGCTCTAGAGCCCGTGAGCCACAACTACTGAGCCCGCGTGCTACAACTACTGAAGCCCGTGTACCTAGAGCCCCCCGTGCTCCGCAACAAGGGAAGCCACCGCGATAAGAAGCCCGCGCACCGCAACGAAGACCCAATGCAGCCAAAAATAAATAAACTAAAACAACAACAACAACAAAATAGGTCCTTTGCCACCACAGAGAGGAGCATTAGTGAGAACCCTGTCCCAGGATCTGGAAAGACCTGGGCTCTCTCTCAGCTCAGCCACTGGGCACAGCGGTCAGGTCCTTCCAATTCTAGGCTGTGTCTCCCACCACTCACCCTAAAATAAGAATGGATTGCACCTCTAACATCCCGTTAGAACAGCTGTTTTATGAGAGGGGAAAGGAAAAGGGCTGGTGACGCCTGGAGAACGCCACTTACCTCCCCACTCCCTCCCAGTGCAGGATCCCTTCCTCAGCTGCCCTGACCCAGGGCCCTCTGAGCCACACTGTAATACCTCTCTTGACGGGGAGCTCATCACCACACGGGGCACACCATGTCACAAGGGGGCTGCTCTGGCCATTGAAAAGTGACCCCAAGTACATGTAAGACGTGTGCCCTCCACTGTATGAATGCTACCTCTTGATGAAAAAGCCAAAGAAAAATTATTTGAAATACTGAGCCCCAATCTGCCTCCCCGAGAGGAAGTATGTGCTGAGTGATCTGTCCACACTGGGAAAACCAGCCCGAGGAAGTGGGCTTTAATAACCGTGTGAGCAGAAAAATTTCTGTGAGGGGGAAAAGGCCTTGATGGTCCGAGAGATAAAACCCTGGGGTAAGTATCAGAGTCCCAGGAGGGCTTGAATCAAGATGGGACCTGGGTGATGCTGACCGGCAGCAGCATGAGCCACTCCCCCGGCTCCCTACCATCCCCCACCATCCGCCACCCGCTGACCTCCGGCTCCCAGGGTGCCCATTCCCGGCGCTTGAGCTGGTCTCCCCCGCATGCTCTGTTTCCTGCTCCCCTCTTTATGGATGACGTCTCTCCTGCACCCACCCCCCTTAAGGATGATGTCTCCAACCTAGCTCTTCCCCTCCATCTCCACAGCTGCCACCATCTTTCCTGGCCTCCCACAGGGTCACGGGCACTTCTGCCTGTTTACAGCCCTCCTTGCATGACACAGGCACATCAGATCACATCCGACTCCTGCTTAAACCCTCCACCACCTTCCCGCTGCAAACAGAATAAAACCCAGCATCCTTATGGAGGCTGCGAGGTCTCGTACCCTCGGATTCCCCGCTCACTCTCACCCCTGGGCTCACCCCTGCCCCCGAGGTGTGTCTGCCGCCAAAGCCAGAGCCCTTTCTACAGTATTTGCTGCCTCTGCACATATCTCAGAAGATCTGGAAGAAACACAGCAACAGGAATCTTTGGCTACCTTCTGAAGGGCAAGAGATCTGGTAAAAAGACAAAAGCATTTTTGTCTAGTACTTGGTTAGCAAATCTAAAAAAGGGTAGGTAATCCATTCTGACTGGTGGTTAAAAAAAAGTTTTGATTTTTTAAATTTCTCGTTCCTTGGGGCCTCTGCCAAAGTTTACTTTTTTTAGGTGTACAATTCACTGGTTTTTAATATATACACAGGTCGTACAACGATCACCACTGTCTGATTCCAGAACGGGGTGATTTCATTTTAAAAGCCATTGTGAATTTTAAAATGAAAATGTCCAGGAGTACTCCCAGAGTTTCTGAGTAGGACTCTGAATCTGTCAAAAGATATTTAATTTTGGAGAACTTCACACAAAATTTACCATCTTAACCATTTTTAAGTGCACAGTGCAGTGGCATTAAGGACATGTGCACTGTTGTGCAAACATCACCACCATCCCCCTCCAGAACTTTCTCATCTTGCAAAACTGAAACTCCGTACCCATGGAGCAATACGCAAAAGCCTGGAACCATAGAATTATTCGAACTGGAGTCCCCTACAGGTTGTGCCTAACCTCCTTGTGACTTTGATGGAAACAGGGAGGCTGTCCAGGTGCAGAAACGCTGTCCAGGGTCACCTACAAGAGTGACAGAGCAGGGGCTTCCCTGGTAGCGCAGTGGTTGAGAGTCCGCCTGCTGATGCAGGGGACACGGGTTCGTGCCCAGGTCCGGGAAGATCCCACATGCCACGGAGTGGCTGGGCCCGTGAGCCATGGCCGCTGAGCCTGCGCGTCCGGAGCCTGTGCTCCGCAACGGGAGAGGCCACAACAGTGAGAGGACCGTGTATCGCACAGGAAAAAAATAAAAAATAAAAAGAGTGACAGAGCAGGTCTGAAGCCCAGGTTGGAGCCGATTCTGGTCTCCTGCTACCACTGAGCGGCAAGGGGACCCTCCAGCTTACCTGCATTCTGCCTGGAGTTTCCATATTGCCCTGTGGACTTTCTGAGATTTATGGAATGATCGAGACTCCAAGTGGGACTTAAGTTTCCAGCCTCCAGTGCTCAATCGACTGCCAGCCCGTTGGGTTTCACCCGGAGAGGTCGCTCTGCTTTGAGCTCAAGCCACCGCCCCCCTCCCGGGTGTCCAGTCCTGGTCCCCGGGGCCGCAGTGCGGGGACGCCGAGGCACCACTTACCCAGAAATAGTCACAGTAGCTCCATTCGGTTGGTTTGAGCAGCTGCTGCTCCGGCATCGTGTCTGGGTGAGGAAATGTCACGCAGTTTATCTGGAGGACACAGAACAGGAAAGAACACGGCTTGGCTGGAGGGTTGGGAGAAGCTGGAGGGGCTTGGGTCCTAGGACACGGCACTGAAGAGGTCCCCCTACAGGGCTAGCTTGACAGAGAACATGCACTGGGGTCCTGGGATGCTCTGGCAGTCGGCCTTTCAAATGAGGGGCAACCGGCACTCACCCCCACCCCAGCGGGGCTGAAATCAGTCCAAACTGTCTGGAGAGCAGTGCAACAGAAGTTAGCAACACTGCAAATGTCCACAGCCTTCCACCCAGAGGCTGCACTTGTAAGATTCTGTCCTACAGATACCTACACACGGGTGCAGTGACATACGCACACGGTTTTCACCACGGCTCGGTTTGCAGTAGCAAGAGGCTGGAACCCAACTCCACGGTCTGTCAGCAGGGGAATGGTTAAAAAGTATGAGACAGTCGTGTATGGGCATCATATCCATGGTGAAAGACATGGCAAGAACATTCTTCTGTACTGATAAGGAAGGTGTGGCAGGATACAGTGTTAAGTGGGTGGGTGGCGGGAGAAAAGGTAGACTAGTATTTACTGTTTGCTATCTTAGTGTAAAAAATTTTTTTAAATTTAAAAAAAAAAAAAGGAGGGGACTCCCCTGGTGGTGCAGTGGTTAAGAATCCACCTGCCAATGCAGGGGACACGAGTTTGAGCCCTGGTCCGGGAAGATCCCACATGCCTCGGAGCAACGAAGCCCCTGCGCCACAACTACTGAGCCTGCGCTCTAGAGTCGGCGAGCCACAACCACTGAAGCCCGCGCGCCTAGAGCCCGTGCTCCGCAACAAGAGAGGCCACCGTAATGAGAAGCCTGTGCACCGCAATGAAGAGTAGCCCCCGCTCGACACAACCAGAGAAAGCCCGCGCTCAGCAACGAAGACCCAACGCAGCCAAAAAAAAAAAAAAGTTTAAAAAAATAAATAAAATTTAAGAAAAGAGGAGGAAGGAATAGACACCCGTCTGGTATGTTTCTGGAAACTGATAACATCATTCGCTTCCAGGGAAAGGAATGAAGTGGCTGAGCATCCTGGGTGAGAAGTTACCTTGTGAATTTTACCCCATGACGTATATTCTATGAACAGAGTTTAAGTGATAATCCAGGGTGCGTGCCTGGGGAGGGCTGGCCCTGGTCCGGGACAGAGCAGCACACAGATCCCTGGGCTCTGCCTCAGACTTTTCTGCCTGAGCACGATCGCGGTGCCCCTGGCTTTCCCTGCTCGGCAGAAGTGGCCTCGCCGCTGACCCCGCTGGTGTCGCTTCAAGCCCCAGATCCGCTCCTAGGGAGTCCGCTCATTTGTTCTGGGAGCCGCAAGGCCTCGGGAAGGCAAGGCCGGAGCCCTGGCAGTCTTTAACCCTCGTCACAGCCCCAGCATCTGCCTTAAGTGGGAGCCATCAGACGTTCATGGCGAGAACAGTGCAGAAAACCCCTGAGGTTCTGAATCTAAGCCACAGACTCCAGGGCCAGGCAGCCATGCAGAGAAGTGAGGGACCCGCACATCATGGAAACTGAAGCTTGGGCTGGTGGGGGGACCAGCCTCCACTTCGGGAAGCGGGGTGGTGTCTGCAAACGTCTGACTAGGGGGCAGATTCCTCTCAGCTCCCGCCAACTGATGCCAAGCCAGAATGAGGAGTCCAGGGTTGTCAGCTTATGTGATGACACGAGAGCAGCAGATCAGGATTTGTACGTGAAGTGTCTCAACGCTTAAATGTTAGCAGCTCATTCATGGTTATTAACAACAACAACAACGATGACACCTTGTAAGCCAAAGCAGCCCTCTGCTAGCGGAGTCAGGCCCGTGGGCCCCCAGCCATGGCCTCTGGTTCAGGTGCTTGGGGGCGGCTAGAAGTAAATCCAGGCCCCGCCGGCTCCCGGGGGCACAGGCCTCGCTTGCACTCCTGGGGGGAGAACACAGGAGAGATCCCAGCCAAGGGAAGGGCCCCCTCCTCCCAGATACTGGCATCTGGCTGCCGTAAGGGCGGGGATTCCCGCTCTGGAGGGAAGCATGACGACACAGGAGGAAGGATCAGGGCCAGGAATGACCCCGAGAGCCCTGGAGACAGGGAGCATGGAATTCCACCAAGGTCAAGGTAGAGGCCCACGGAACCCCTGGGATGAGATGTTTTCTCCCAGTGCCCCAGCCCCCAGCCACCCGAGGTATCACTGGCCTGCAGGAGTCTGCTTGGGGGTGGCCAGCCTCTCAATGCCTAGCTCAGGCAATGGTCTCCCCAAACCCTCTTTTTGGGCTGACACCCCCAAGTCTGTCCAGAGATGAGCCTCCTTCTGGAAACCAGGGCTGGATTCCACAGTTTCACATACTCCTTATTTCCCGTTCCAGCTATTCTTGCCTCAACAAACAATGATGACCACAGGCTATCTTTATTTGGTTTAATAATGTAATCCATGAAAACGTCAAGCAAATTTAATGATAAATTAACTATGACATTACACTGGGCATTAAGCATCGTGGAGGCAGGTACTCAGAAGTGGATACAAAGGTCTTCTAGAGTGCCTTGTCTGGGGTCTAGGAGACAGGGGAGGGGCGTACCACGAGTGGCCCCTTAACAACCACTGAAGGTGAAAGCTAGCGGGGCTGGGGGGAGAGAGGTTGGGGGAGGACAAGGCTTCATCCCTCTCGGGGCTCCTGCCACTCTCTGAGGACACCAGCCCTTGGATGGACTGGCCAGTGGCCCCAGGGTGCCCGTCTCCATCCCTGTCAACTCTGGTTTTGGGATTTCGCAGCCCTGGCAATCCCACAGGAATTTCCCTGAATCCTGGCAGAGCCCTGCACCCCCCTGGTGGGCATCTCGAGAACTACACCTCACCGGCCCCATCGTGGGAGGCATCCTGGGAGAATTTCTGCAAAAGCTTTGCGTACATCCTCACTTCATCCTTCCGGCAGCCCCACAAGCTGGGTCACACTGGTCTCATTTGATTAACTGAGGATCACAGAAGTATTTGCCTCTAGTCTGGGCTGACGGCTCGAGCCCTCACCCACGATGTTGTGCCATGGAACATGTGCTCGGTCCATGCAAACGTTTGTTGAACGGCTACTTGGTGCCACGCGGTAGGCTAGACCTTCCCAGCACTTTGCACAGGTGCATTTGTATTTCTCGTGACTGCTTATTCAGCATCTCTCTTCCTTCGCCAGACAGTCTGTCCCAGGAGGGGAGGAAGCCCACCTCCTCCCCGCTGTGTCCCTAGTACCTGGCCCAGCACAGCCATGTGATGGGAGCTGGAAATGTTTCTTGGTACAGTGAACGGAGGCTAGAGGTAGAAGGTGTAGTCTCTGCCCTCGACGGTTTTACAGCCCGATGAAGAAGGCAGACAAGTAAATATGTAATTTCAATTCTCTGTGTATAATGGTGGAGCCAGGGTCAGAAGCCAGCAATCTACGTCACACTCAATCTATGTCATGCTACCTTCTAACACACTTAGGTGTAGCCATGCCATGTCCCCACCCGAGGCAGGGGCTCAGGTAGGAAGGGGTGCTGGACAGGAAGCAGGAGACGGGGGAATGCCCCCACTATGTACTGTTTGGGGGAAGTTCCAGGAGCCCCTCCCACTCTCGCTCCCAAGCTCACCATCCTCAAGCAACAGCGTCTTCGCTCTGGCACCAACTCTGCTCTCTCCAGCCCTCAGTAAATGGAGTAACACCCGCTCTGCCCCTGACGGCCAGGGGGCCCCCTGAGCAGCAGAGGTTCTGCCAGGGCCGGCCTGCATGGGGGCAGGCAGAACCACAAGAGCTGCCCTCAGAAACTCTCTTGCGGGGGCTACAGCCACCACTCAGGCGCCTGGCCATGGCACAAGAGCCGCTGAACACAAGTGCGACCCACCCAAGGGGGCTGGCGTGGGGAGGCCTGGCGCAAGCCCCGGCCCCAGCACAGCACGGAGGCCTCCCTGGAGGCGGAGGCCGCAGCTATGTGCCCTCCTCTCTGACAGCCGCCTGCAACATAGAAGAGAAGGTGGTTTCACAACCAAGCGGGCCCTGAATTTCCTCCTGGTGGGAGAGGCTACTCTGGGAGGGGGTGAGAGAGGCAAAAGCCAGAGCTGGGACCTGTGGAAGCAGAAGAAAAATGCCCTCAAGCACTCACACCGTCCCCGAGCTCCCACCCGCGGCCCCCAGACGGGCCATGCCGCGAAGCTCAGACTGAAGATTAGAGCAGTCCCCAGCCTCTTCCTTCTAGGACAGGAGTGTGACTAGGTGGCTCTGCTGTCACCTTTTCTGGAACCCTCCAGATTCTGACGCATCATATTGGTGCCGAGGCTGTGAACTGCCATTAGCGCCCGTCACTTCCAATCAAGCAAGCAGCCCACTCACTGCCAGCCCTGCCCGGGGCCCCGCGGCTGACGAGCAGCCCACGTGTCGGCCTCTTCAAAACGTGTTCCAGGCCCGGGTCGGGGAGCCGGAGCGTCGGAACCAAGCTCGGTCCTTGCTTCTCGGCCACACTGTGAGCCAGACTCGGACGCCGCCTGCAAATCTCTGCTGCCCAGGTGAGACCAGGTAAGAGGATGCTCACCCCATCCCCGCACACCGGGGCGAGGGAAGCTTGGGCCCCAGCCTCCCCCACCGTTCCCCCCAGCATCTCCTCCCAGGGAAGCCACGAGCTCTGCAGGATCAGGACTCAGGGAGGGGCCGCAGTGGGAGCGTGACTGCTCCGTGGAAGGGCAAGAGCCACGGTACAAAGCTCTGCAGCCCCACTGGTCGGCCGGCCGGCAAGGATGCCCATCTCCAGCCTGGAGAGGAGAAGGGCCGCATGGGCTGGCAGTCAGCAGACCCGGGTTCAAGTCCGGGGCTCTGGTCCTCACTCACTCTGTGCCCCTTCTCAGTTTTCCCAGCAAAAAGTCCCCAAGGCTTGAGTGCTTATTTAAAACCTCCGGGGTGTGGGGGTGTTGGTTATAACGCAAACTTTCCAGCCTCGCCCCAGAGTGACCAACAGAGGAATCTGCATTTTAACAAGTATCCCCAAGGCTTCAGATGAGAAGCACTGCTGTAGGGCAGCGGGAAGGAGGGAAGGCAGTGAAGCAGGGATGGAGGAGGTGTGTTGCCAGGAGACCCAGGGCCACGCCCACGCTGACAAAGCCCCAGGCTCCAGCCGAAAGGTAGACCAGAGCGGTGACCCGGGCCGCACCTCGGTGACCCGGGCCGCACCTCGTGAGCTGGGCTCCATCACCCATGGGAGGCATAACACTCAGCTTTTCACTTTTCATTTCTCTTATTCACGTTCCTTCTACAATGCAGTTTCTTCTCCCTCTTTCTCCATCTTTCAGGGAACTTTGGGAGCTCCTGCTTTGCCCCAGTACTCTGGGGCTTTCTGTGAACGTGAGGACTGTGTTCTCAGGACGTCTGCCCCGGGGGCCTGTCCACGCCCTCCCCATCAGCTCCAGTAACAAGGAAGCTGCTGCTGGCCCAGGGTTGAGCCGCCTGGTCCCATCCTCAGGGGGGCAACTTGCACCTGGGGCATTGCTGGTGGGTAAGAGCACAGGTCTCAAGTCCTGATGCTTCCCAGCTGTGTGACCTTGGGCGAGGCCCTGCTCTGTGCCAGGTCCTGCCCTGTGCCTCAGTTTCCTCATCTATAAACACGGTGATGAGGAGACTAGTGTGAACTGAGCACCTACTGTGTGCCAGGCTGTTCTACGTGCTTTCCACACCATCCCTAGGGCACACATGCCCATCGTCTCCCCATTGTACAGATGTGGACACTGAGACCCAGAGAGGCCGGGTCGCTGCCCAGCTGGTGGGTGCTGTGCTGACCCCCTTGGCTTAAGAGCCCGAGTTCCCAGTCCCCACACTACCCTGGTCCAACCACCTGCCCTCCCCGCAGTGAACGGAGAATGAAATGGGTGCTCAGAACCCTCCTGGTGCCTAATAAATGGACACACAGGGGCAGCAATTATGACTGTTGCCATTGTTTGCCTGCCGCTTTTTCCTCCCCAAATCCGTCAAAGCAGGATCTGCAGCCTGCATGAGCCGGGGCAGGGGACCCCGTCTTGCTTCCATCTCCGAGAACTGTGTGACAGAGCCTGAAGGAGCCTATCTGCGGCCCCAGAGCTGCTGCACTTGGGTCGAAACCGCACACCTAGGACCACACGTCTCCCAGCTCCAAGTTCTTAGCTGAGCAGATGGGCGAGTTGTTTCTCTACTTGGAGGGGGAGGGACATCCAGCGCCCGCCTTCCCCGAGCACAGGGCTGATGTGGAGCCGGAGGCAGGGTGGCGTGGGGACTCGGCGGGCTTTTGGAAGAGCCCTGGGAGGCTGTCTGGCCGCTCTGGGCACAGGCTGCCTGCTTCCCCATCAGCAACTCCCAGGAACTCTATTCTTAGGGCGCTTTCTCTTCCTTTTAACTTTGATGTCTTCCAGAAGTTACCCTGCACAAAAGCCACCCTGCCGTGGCTGTAATTTACACGTCATGTCACTTGCGAGGAGCACAGCCCACCCCCTCCAACCCACTCCTGCACACGTACCTTCCCCTGCCTGCCCTGCAAAAATGGCTTCTGCACCATTCCAACCACAATCCTTCCACTTGTTTGCCCCAAGAGAAAAAGTGAAATAAGAAATCAACAGAAGAAGGGCCGGGGGGAGGCAAGGGGGGAACCCTCGGCAACATCCAAGCTTTGGAACTTCCCAGGTACCAGGCTGGGCATCGCCTCCATTCAGCGGTCCGCATTGCCATGGCAACAGCCGAGGCATGGACCAGAGACAGCCCCAGCTTGCCACCCAACATGCGCGCGCTCCGCGGGAGCCGCTTACCGTGATGGTGTTTTCCTTGCTCTGCTTTTTGCCTGGTGACGAGGATCCCAGGTTCTGGGGAGAGACACAAGAAATATCGTCAAAGCTGTCCTCCATATCGGACATCCTCTTTCATTCGGGTTCCCTGAAGGTGGAGGGACTGGTTAAAAGCCTCGGGCTGGGGAAGTTTGGGGATGCTCCGGCTGCCGTTAACCCCCAAGTCACCATATTCTGGGAGAGGGCAGGCAGGAGCCTCCCGCGCCCCGGCTTGAAAACCAATTGGAGGAAGCCTCCAGCACAGGCTCTGAGAAAACTGCTCCAAAGCAGGTCTGCCTCCTCTTCTCCCCGTCGGTGGCTGGGGGAGCTAACCCCTCAGCGGCCCTCTGCTGGTAAGTGGTTCTGCACGCTGCTGGCTGCCTTAACCGGCAGAATCCACCCGGGGAGCAGAGAGTTAAGGCCACCACCTCCTTGCACTGAGGATTCAGAACATGACATCTTATTCCAAATCCCCCGGGGCCGACATCACACCCCAGATACGTGCAATGTGGCCCGGGGTGCTCGGCCACATCCGTGACATGTCACCTTCCCAACCCAGAGAGCAGGGGGGCTCTGTTTCGGCTTCCATTCGGACTTTGGGGGTCTTCCCTTTGCCAGCAAGAAAACCACTGTCCCAAGGACCACCAAGCCCACAGGACCTCAGCAGCTTGCCCCAGACCTAGGATGGTCCTGGAATGGAAAGTAAGGATTGCCAGATGAAAACACCACATGGGTCCTAAGGGCCTATGACCCTAAAGGGGAGGGTCAATTCTGGGTCTTTGTTGTGCCATCAGCAGTTACGTCAGGGACTCTATAGGGTCCCTGAGCAGGACATGGGATGCCCACTCCTGTCCTGAGCCACATGTCGAGCTGGGAAGCAGGCTCGCCCCTAAGGCACTGCAGTGGCATCGCATGTGTGTCCTGGGACTCGTGGCCTTATTCTGTCTCTAGTGGGAGGGAAGAAAGTGGCTGCTAGGACTTTACAGAGAAAGGCCCAGAAGAAGCACGAAGAGCCTTCTCCAGCAAGCCTCAGGGAACCAGCAGTCCCCATCCCCAGGCCAGCACAGCTCTGGACCACCCAGCAGGATGAGCGTTTTGGGGGTGGGGTGTGTTCAGCCCCTGCCTCAGGAACCCAACTGCTCATCAGACAAAATAAGAAGCTTGATGAGTTCCTGCCCATGGTCCCCTCGTTCCCTGCCTCCCCCCCACAAAACCCCCCCTCAGTCCCTCGTTCCCAACGAGACCTACTTTGGCAGGTAAGTAAAGTAGGCTAATGAAAACTGACATCCCCGGACTGTTCAGCTAAAAGGGACCTTTACGTGTCATCGTTTCACAGACAAGAAGATGAACTCGCCAGCCTTGACATCCTGCCAAGTTAACTTGAGCCTGTTTCACCATCTGTCACCAACGGTCCTCAGGCTCTGGAGTGCATCAGAATTAGCTCTCCCCCATCGGGTCCCCCCACCCACCTCCCAGAACGGCTGATCCGGCAGGTCTCCGGGGGCCAGGGTCTTTAAGGCAGAGTCTGGGGGCCTTCATGGAGGATGTCTGTTCTGTCGTTGCATTGAGGCCCCCCTAACTACAGCACTTCTGTTAGCAGACCCAACAGGTTCTGGGGCAACATCATGCTTGTGACCAACTATAGCTTCCTTAGATGTGTTAAATGCATCAACTCATCCAGCCTGCCCACCCTGGACCCTCCCCAACTATCGATTCTGCGCAGGGCACTTGCCAAGATGGGGCTTTCTTCGAGGAAGGCAGACTGAGGCGGCACGGCAGGGGCCCAGGTACCAGTCTCCAAGGAGAACAGACAGGTGCTGGGCTCTTCCTACAGGTTCGTCCATGCAAATACACACCCGGGATGGGCAAGGAGAACCTTTGGGATGGATTCACTTTTTGTTTGTTTGTTTTTGCGGTACGCGGGCCTCTCACTGTTGTGGCCTCTCCTGTTGCGGAGCACAGGCTACAGATGCGCAGGCTCAGAGGCCATGGCTCACGGGCCCAGCCGCTCCGCGGCATGTGGGATCTTCCCGGACCGGGGCACGAACCCGTGTCCCCTGCATCAGCAGGCGGACTCTCAACCACTGCGCCACCAGGGAAGCCCTCGTTTTTCTTTTTTTTTTTTTTTTTTGGCCGCGTAGCATGTAGGATCTTAGTTACCAACCAGGGATCAAACCCATGCCCCCTGCATTGGAAGCGCAGAGTCTTAACCACTGGACAGCTAGGGACGTCCCTGGGGTGGATTCTGCAGTTTGCAGGGGTCTCCCTACCACAGACACACATCATCACCACCAGGACCACCACAGTGCTCCCATTACACCCCCCAGGAAGTGCAACCAGTGCTCTGGCAGCCTTGGCAATAGCCTTCCAGGGAGGAGGGGGAACTCCGGGGGAAGGATACACTGGGAGAGCTCCTGCCCTGAGTGCTGCCTTGTGAGGCAGCCGTGAGGCAGGCACTTAACACACGTCACCTCACTGAGTCCCCACAACCCCACCAGGTTACTGGCATCGTCTTCATTTTACAGATGAGGAAGCTGAGGCTTGCAGACACTAAGGTGTCCAGGGTCACAAGGCAAGTAAACAGAGGAAACTGATCCCCAAACCTGCATGACTCTTTTCTCTGTCTCCCGCTATCTCTCCACTTGGAGACCTGGGACAATCTCTTGTTTTTCCAGGTATCTCTGCAGGGGCCAGAAAACATCTCCGTCATCCACAAACACTGATTTGGGGGCCACTGTGTCCAAGGCTGTCTGGAATGAGGCTGGACACAGAGGTCACCCTCCTCCCTATAATCTGGGTCAAGACAGGAGTGCAAGTAACAGCATGTGGGGGTGGGGGTGATGTTCTGAGTGTGGGTGCCAGTCTCTACTCTCCTAGTTGTGCAGTTTCAGCCAGAGCTGCACACGGGGGTCAGAGGCTCCTCCCAGGTGCTCTCACGCTCTGTTTGCTGCTGAAGACCTGTGTCCATTATTTGAACGTCATATACATAAACATTATCATATATATATACACACACACACATCACTCACACACTCACACACACACACATTCCGTAGCACTCCACTGAAAGGTCCCAGAAGGAACAACACCTCAGTCACAGTGACAACACCTACTAGGTAGAAGTGGTTTCTAATATGATTTCCCACTAAAAGGGCCCCAGGCTCCTTGGAGAATTGGCTAATTCCAAATGCCAGGTGGACCTGGAACATCTGTGCCAGGAGGTAAGAAAGTGCTTAACAAATGATGTGACATAACAAAAGGACACAGACGCCAACTCAAAGAGGCTCCCACAAGCCAATCTGGGAAAACCACCACTGGCAAACCCCAATGTCAAAGACTCAGGCCCAATCATCAGGGATGCTCAAAGCTCTGCGCGCAAAGGCTGTTGGGAAACAATGTGCACATGGCCCGACCCTATTCACCCCACAGATCTAATATATACATATTGGATGATATTAATGAACTAACGTTTTCTTAAGTGTACTGATGGTATTATGTTATGTCTTCGCCCTTAGACATACATTCTGAAATACTTACAGTTAAAACAATATGTGAGGAATTTGCTTTAAAAGAATCCAGTGGGAAGTTAGGGAGAGGTGATGGGAGTTTATTTAAAAAAAATTTTTTTTTTAATATATAACCCATTCATTTTATTTATTTTATTTTACTGAATTTTTTCAATTTTTGGCTGCACTGGGCCTTAGTTGCAGCACGTGGGCTTCTCTCTAGTTGTGGCATGCAGGTTTTCTCTCTAGTTGTGGCGTGTGGGCTCCGGGGCACGTGAGCTCAGTAGTTGCGGCACACAGGATTAGCTGCCCCGCGGCATGTGGGATCTCAGTTCCCCGACCAGGGAGCGAACCCGCGTCCCCTGCCTTGGAAGGTGGATTCTTTACCACTGGACCACCAGGGAAGTCCTGTGATGGGAGTTTAAATGAAACAAGATTGGCTGAATAATTGAAGTTAAATGATTGGTCCATGGTCCTTTATTAAAATAGTCCTTCTACTCTTATAAATGTTTACGTGTGTCCATAACAGAAGTTTTTTTTTTTTAATTTCCTTTTCCTATGATTCTAGAAGGTTTTTCTCCTCTTTTTAAAAACCCCTCCCCAGCCTGGTTTCCTGGCCTCGCCTGGGCTGCTCTGCTGTCACTGTGAGGACCCACTGAGGGTGGTGACAGACGAGGCAGTGCCTGGGAGAAGGCAGTGTGTCATTCCCAGCCAATTCAGCGAGCCCCTGGACTCTGCAATGTCTTCCTGACCCTGTCTCCTTACCCTGTGAAGAGTCTGGGTCCCACACCCTCAGAAAGTGGGACATAGTATGAAACCTCTCAGTGGCTCCCAGCACTGTTAGGACAAAACCCAAGGTCCTCACAACAGCCTTGAGGACTCCTCCAGCCTCTTCTTGTGCCCTCCCCACACCTGCTAACATAGTAAACCACAGCCCCACTCGGACTCCATGGCTTCTTTGAAATTCTGCCTCTAGGCATCCACATATGCTGTTCCCTCCACCTGGAATGCTGTTCCCCTACCACTACCTCTTCACCAAGCTAAACCCTTGCTCATCTTTCCAGTCTCAGCTTTTCTTTTTTTTTGCGGTATGCAGGCCTCTCACTGTTGTGGCCTCTCCCGTTGCGGAGCACAGGCTCTGGACGCGCAGGCTCAGCAGCCATGGCTCACGGGCGCAGCTGCTCCGCGGCATGTGGGATCTTCCCAGACCGGGGCACGAACCCGTGTCCCCTGCATCGGCAGGTGGACTCTTAACCACTGCGCCACCAGGGAAGCCCGAGTCTTAGCTTTTCTTAAAAAGGCCATCTCAATGTTTCCACCACCACCTGGTCATGTCCTCAGAGCACACATTCCCTCCAGCCCCTATCATTGCCAAAATGAAATAAACGTTTATCTCTTTCTCCAGTCCCAGCTATTAACTCCATCAAGACAACGGCTACCCGTGCACCACAACTACTGAGCCCGCGTGCTGCAACTACTGAAGCCCGCATGCCTAGAGCCCGTGCTCCGCAACAAGAGAAGCCACCGCCATGAGAAGCCCTTACACTGCAACAAAGAGTAGCACCCGACTCGCCACAACTAGAGATAGCCCGCGCACAGCAACGAAGACCCAATGCAGCCAAAAATTAATTAATTAATTTTTAAAAAAGACAAGGGCTACATCTGTCTATGACTCAGTGCCTCGCAAATAAACAGATGCTCGATAGAACATGTGCTATTTACCAAGTAGGGGAGGGGGCGCCCAATTAAGTAAATGAGCTCTCAGAATCTCACCGCCAACGGGTTCCTTAAGTTTCCAAGCTCGCAGTCCCATTCCCTTTCCTCTCCCCTGTGTCTAAAGATAGCCTTCCTGGGGGGCAGTTCATGGGAATCTACAACAGTTGAAAGGTGGGTCACTAAACGGCCTGGGCTCTGGTGGGCAGGTTCCTTGCCCTCCCAGTACCTGCACAGGGAGCAGAGGGGGCTCACACCACCCTAGCCCCGGGCGGGCGGGCGGGCAGGGGACAGGCTCAGATGTGCTTCTGCCACGGCCAGCAAGACTATCCTCAGCCTGTGATCCCCCAACCTCCGATCAGGCGGGCCCCGTGCATCCAGCCCCCAGGCAGCCCGCCCCAGAGCTGCAGGCTTGCAAACCTCCACTGAGTGGCACCAGATCACCATCACCTGCGCCTGGCCCTCCGGGTTTCCCAGAACTGGGTGGGCACCACCCCTGGGGTGCCGGGCACCCAGCCATCAGTCCCACCCACGACGGTACAGACACTCCCGGTTTCCATGAAGATTAGATAATCTTCCTACCTGCCCAACATTCTAATTTTCCTGATCAGCTTGCTGGAGGAGGGGGCAGGTAGCAGAAAACGAACACAACAGGGGTGTGACAAGCTACCTGATCCACCCCCAACCCTGCCTCTCAAATGGCCATGTGTTTGTTCATCCGTTCATTCCTTCATTCACTCTTCCTTTCTTTCAATCTTATTAGGTGAGAATTGTCACTAATTAGAGTTGACAGCCTGGGATGGGGCAGTAAATACTATGCAGGCTGAAGTGTGCTATATCTACTCTGGGGACCATCTGTCAGTAGTGCTCTCTGGAAATATCAACCCTTCTTAACCCATTTCTACGACTGGCCTCTGGCGCCTTTTAGGACAGCCAGCTCTGTAGGTTCGCAAACGCTTTCACAGCTGGGGAGCTAGTGAACGAATGCATATCTGCTCTCTCCATGCACCGCACTGTGTATTCTCGTGACTTTGATGATACCTCCCCCCTCGCGATGTTATCATCCAAAAACAGTGCACTGGACTCCACCTGTCCTGAAGCAGTGCCCAGGCCTGGCCTGGGTCTCCAGAGCTGACCTTCCCTGCATCCCCAGTACCTCGCCTCGAACTCCTTGTTTTATAACGCCTTCTATGACAGTAAAATGTGTTCATTTTAGGAAATTTTAGAGTGGGATAGGGAGGGTGGGAGGGAGGGAGACGCAAGAGGGAAGAGAGATGGGAACATATGTATGACTGATTCACTTTGTTATAAAGCAGAAACTAACACGCCATTGTAAAGCAATTATACCCCAATAAAGATGTTAAAAAATAAATAAACCAATAAATTTTAAAAAGGCAAAAAAAAAAAAAAAACACCCAAAAGTCTAAAGAGAATAAAAATCACCTTAGACCAATCATCTTTTCAACCTGGGTAATGCTTTGTGGTGGAGGCTGTCGTGTGCCTTGTGGGATGCTTAATGACATCCCCGGCCCCTACTGACTAGATACCAGTAGGACCCCCTGCCCAGCTGTGACAACCAAAATATCTCCAAACACTGCCAGACGTCCCCTGGTTGAGAACCGGACAGCAACGCCACCAATGTTCGGGTTTATTTTTTCTTCACATGTGGGTAGGTTTCCTCCCCCCAAATAAGACTGACCATACATGCAGTTTTGTTCTGCTTTTCTCACTCAATATCATGTCTCAGCATTTTCCGGAATCACGACATTTTCTTCGGAAGAAGGAGTCTTCGCGGCTGCGGGGTCTCGCTGGCCAGACGGCGTTCAGTGCCATCAGCCGTTTTACCCATCCCCTGTCGTTGGATAATCAGGTTGGGTCCAAGGGGGCAGGGCTGTAAATAATGCTTGAGTGAACAGCCTCACACACAGATCAGAATCCCTGAATGTATCCCAAGAACAGATGCACGAAAGGAAATTCATGGGCCAAAGGCTTACGGCAGCGCACTGTCCAGCTGGCTTCCCAGGAGGTTCTATGTATCGGGATACATTTTGTTTTAGATGGTTAAGAAACATCTCCACAGTATTTCGGGATGGGGGAGCCATGTTCCATTAGGGAACGAGAGAAGAATGATGGGGGGTGGGTGCGGGGAGGAAGGGGTTGTTTCCAGTATTCTTGCCCAGGGTAGACCAGCTTTTCTAGTTGCCGGGAGACCACAGCAGAGCTTGGGCTGACGTCTTAAGAAAACACTCCATAGTCAGGTGGCAAATAAGCTTCATTTCAAACGGACTGAAAGAGGCTGTTCTGCAGGAAACACACGGAGCCAGGGCTGTGACGTGTGCCATGAGCAGGGGGTAAAGGGGACACACGCGTGCTGGCACGACTAACCGTGCCCGGATCCTCGCCTGTCCTGCCACGGTCCACGCCCCCCCACACCAGCATCAGCATTACCCAGGGGGCTCATTAGAAACAGGGAACCTCCGGCCCCTCCCCAGACCTCCTGAATCAGAATCTGCATTCTAACACGAGGCCCGGGAGATTCGTCAACCCACCAACATGGAAGGAGCCTTGGCCCACCTAGACGTCCCAATTCTCTTCCAGAGTCCGACCTGAACTGACCTGTGCCCAATGCCCAGCCTCCTGAGACAAGAACATAACTAGGTTTCTGAGGTTTAACCTTCTTGCCTGCATTAAAGCTAAGTGTCACACTGAAGCCGCCTGCTGTCACAGACCACAAGGTCTCTCTTTCAGTGACTGGCACAGAGAACCCACTGTTGTTGACAACAAGCAACTATTGTTATCACACCATCATCATCACCACCACCACCACCATCACCGCCACCACCATCCTTGGGGCCTGGCATTGTCACTCCTGGAAAGGGCTGGTTTGGAGGCTTCTGCTCAGGGACATCTTCTGGATAAATTCATGGATGGACCACATAAGACCAGTCCTCAGTTCCTCAGACACAGCTTAAGGACACCGGAAGAACTCGGCATCAAGTCCAGTCTGACCACCTGGTAATCGTGTCAACCCTCATGAGTCGCTTAACCAGTCTGAGACTCCGTGACCTCATCTGTAACACGGGAATCGTACTGACACCTCCCTCCTGCGTTTGCACAAGTGTCAGCTGAGATGACAAATGAGAACGCAGTTTGGGAATCTTAAAACACCCTCCTCCTGGTGGGAGGGAGGGAGACACAAGAGGGAAGAGATATGGGAACCTATGTATAACTGATTCACTTTGTTATGAAGCAGAAACTAACACACCATTGTAAAGCAATTATACTCCAATAAAGATGTAAAAAAACAAACAAAAAATAAATAAAAAACACCCTCCCATGTCCTTCCACATCGTAGCTGTCCCTCTGTTAGATGATTAAATGTGGTAAAACGTCTGACTCAGTTTCCTCCTGGGTGAAGTCAGACGGTGGGAAAAGGGCGTGCAGAAAAGGAAAATGGCCGGCCTCACCCATGTTCTTAAAGCGGTGGGAAATCTGGACTCTGTATTAGGAATCCAGACAGCAGGATGGAACCTTCTGCCCCAAGAACAGTTATAATCCCATCACCATCACCCCATCAAAACCATCCTCAACTTCTAGGGCCTTCCCTGGCGGTCCAGTGGTTAGGACTCTGTGCTTCCACTGCAGGGGGCACAGTTTCGATCCCTGGTCGGAGAACTGAGATCCCTCGTGCCATCTGGTGCAGCCAAAAAAACCACTGAAAAATCAATCTTCAACTTCTACAGAAAACCAAACCACAATCGCCTGCTCTCCCACATCACGGTACGCTGGAATGACCCAGAGACCGACCACTTTCTACCTGGGGCAGGACTGGGCTGTAGCCACCTGGACCCCCAGGGCATCCCCATCCTAAATGACACCTCCCTGGGCCTGCCTAAATGGCTGCCCCTACATCCCGGAACAGGACCCCTTACCTGGGAATCACCGGTGGATTTTCGGACACTCATGTGGGCAGTCTCAGGAGGGTGCGCTGGGGTCCCTGACGTGTGGTATCCATTCACTGCGGGGACAGAAACACCGCTCAGATGCTGCGCTGGCCACAGGCAGGCCCCTCCGACCTTGCGGACCACAGGGGCAGCTGCAGCCCCTTCTCCCCCCTCACTGCCTGGTTCTGAGGGGTCATGCATGGCCAGGACCACCTCTTAGGATCTCATCCGTATCTGCCGAGCCGGAGGCGGGTTGAGAGCATCTCTCTAATCCCCAGCACCCAGCTACCTATCTCTTGGGGGACCGAGTTTCTTTGCCAACCAGAGAAGAAAAAGAAAGATGCTTAGTAGGAGGCGAGGCCATCACAGTCCAACAGCCATCGCTGAAAAGACCTCATCAGCTGTGGTCGCCGGTGCTGGTCAAGGGTCCAATCTCTCTGCAGAGTCAGAGGGCCCCACCCACAGCTTCCTACAAATCCTGTCCCCGCCCCGTCCCCAAGGACCTTCTCGCCCTCACCCACTGTAACATAACTATAATGGAAAGAGAACGGGCTTCACTGGTTTCCATGAAATTTGGTTTTGCCATTTAATAGCCAGGGGATCATATGACATCCTTCTCGAGTCCCAGTTTTCCTAAAGTCTAAAAAAAAAAAAAAATTCAAGCCTCTAAAACTCTATCCCTATGACACTCACTCATGCTCCCAACACGAGCTGATACACCTGCCCTTCAAGGGGGGGATGGGAAGCTCTGGTCTGTAGCATTTGCCAATTTCTGTGGCCTCAAGGCTCCCATCGGGGCTGATCTGAAGCCCCCGACGCTGCTGCCGGGTCCTGACATCACACGTACACACCGCAGCCCATGCATCCTCAGTTCCCAGAGGTGGCACTGCCCTCTCACGGATATAGTTACGTGAGCCTCAGCTTCTGTATCTGGAAAATGGGGACAGTTCTACCTAGTCTCTGCCTACTTTGTTGGGATGAAAATCCAATGAGACAATAACTGCAAAAGAGATCTGTGAAGTTATAGAGTACTTCATGAACAGAGAGGGGAAGGCTGGAGAGAGGGAAGGCCACTGCTTCGGCTCCTAAATCTCCTGGCCTTGAACCCCAAGCCTGCACTGATCTCTGGACACCAGGAAAGCATGCCTTCCTCATGCCCCAGGCTTGGAGGATTTGCTACAACACAGACAACTGCAGGTCGGCCTGGAGAAAGATGCAGAGACCCATGTCCAGCTCTTGGTGGTTCCTGCTGACACCACCCTGCAGGGAGGGAGGAGGTGACGGTGAGGCCGAAATTACTACCACCTGCCCATTCACAGAGCAAGGGCTGCGGGCAAGCAATGGGGTATGAAGGTCACCCCAGGCTGAACCTTTTTCATGCTGGGGAGTGCCCCCCATTCTCCCCCAGTTGCAGCGAAAAATCCAGGGCCACCTGTGAACAGAGGCGCACTCAGCAGATTCTTGTGGGTAGCTGGGTTTCTCCCGATCTGCCTGTTGGCCGGACACTCCGGAAGAAGGGTGGGCACAGACACACCAGGACAACAAAACACCGGCCACAGAGCTGGCCCCCAGGGCAGTGGCTTTTAGGGACACAAGGAGAAACAACAAATTAACCCCACGTGGCCAGCCATGCTCCTGGTCTACACCCAGGGCCCTCAAGAGGCTGCTCAGCTGCTGATCCTATCCAGGAATCCTCTAGGGAAAAGGGGGGTGAGGAGGGAGGGCCAGGATTCCAAGGGCATCAGAGAAGCTGTGGCTGCCGAGGGGAATCTACTCAGGTCAGCGCAGGCCACGCCAGGAAGGGCACTAGACTGCTGATATACAACCCACAAGGCAGGCAAAACATTGGAGAAATCTCCCTTATCAAGGAGCATAGCGCTGAAACAGATAAAACACAGATGCTGGAGAACCTAAAGACAACAGTAGGAAATCTTAATATACTGCTTTCAGTCTAGGACTGATTCGTGGCCAAAAGTCAGGATGTGGAATATCTGAGTAATTTAATTTAAAAGGCTGATTGAACTAGATGGAGTAAACATCATACCTTATAAACAGAGATGATATCTTTTACCAAGAATCCATGCAACATAAAAAAAAAAGTGTTGGGCCTATTTAAGCCACAAATAAAGTATTGATAAATTACAAAAGGCCTAAATAACACAAGGCACATTCTTTGACCAGAAAGCAATAAAAGTAGATACTAATAATGAAAGGACAGAATATACAAGGTCCTCATCCCCCCCCCGCCCCGACTCCCAAACACTTGAAAATTTAAGAAAATACCCTCTTAAATAATCTCAGGTCCAAGAGGAATTTAAAACTATAATTACACGATATTTTGAAAATAATGAAGAAGAACCTATCAAAACAAATGGGATAGGGCCTGAATTATATTTGGAGGAACATTCATAGCCTTAATTATTTCATTACCAAAGCCAAGAGGATAAAAAGAAACAGACTAAACATTCAACTTAAGAAATTAGAAAAAAAAAAATTTTAAGCCAATAAAATAAATCAAAGGAAAACATGAGAAAAGGATATAAATATGGTAAGAGAAATTAATGAATTAGGAGACAGGATAACATTTGCAACCCTGGCTGGTTCAGGGCAGGTCAGTCGTGAGGGGGAGTAGAGACTAACGGTGATTAAAAAAGGCAGATCAGCCTAATTTGAGAGTGAGAGGAAACACAAATGCTTAGAATCAGGAATTAGAGAGCAAACATACGCACGGCAAACAGACTTGAGTTTTTTTTTTTTAATGTAAGAGCGTATTATTTATAATTCTATGCTAATAAATACAAAACTTTCCATACGATTCAAATGATCAAAATGGTTTCAAAGGATACCAGAAACATCAAAATGAGTAAAACCTTTGAAAAATGACCTCCCCTCCAAAAGGCACCAGACCCAGATGGTTTTACAGGCAAAGTGGTTCAAACTCTTCAAAGAAATACATAGGCCCAGACTGCACAGTACAGAAACACCTGGTGAGTTTCCCAGTTTATTATACAAAGCCAGCATCGCCCTGACCCTAAAATCTATCGACAACCAAAAAAATGCGACCACAGTTCAGTTGATTACGAAAATGGAATACGTAAGTTCTTACCTGAACAGGCCTTAGTTTAGAACCAGTCACTACCTTTGATGGTGCTGGGTCCCTCTAACCCAGGGTGGTCCCCATCTTCTTGAGGGCAGAGGCTGCCCTTCCGACCCCCGTCCTCTCCTTCCACAGCACCTCAAAAAGTGCACCCTCAACACACCCTTCTCTTATTTGCAGCCTCTCCCAGCCTGGCGGCCCCCATGCTAACGGCTGCTGGGAACCATCTAACGCAGTGGCATTTGCCCCTAATCCATCCTCTTGTTCTCACTTCAGTTCTGGTCTGTCAGCTGTTGGCTAATTACCGCTCATGTCAAAACAATTACTGGGAAAGAAAAACTAATTTTCCATTCAACGATTTCTCCCCATACAGCAGCTCTCCCCTGACACCCTGTCTCCCTGCACTTTATACTTCAACAGTTCCGGCACCTTTGGAAAAGTCCTCTGTTGGGATCTGAACAGTTACAGCTCACCCACGACGGTCCCAATGGGCACTCCCACATCGCTGGGCCCTCAGCTTACTGAGGGTGAGACCCAAACAAACAAGGCCAGAGGTGGGTGCTGTAGAGGCCTCCAGCCTCCCAGGGGAAAAGATAAAATAAAATATGGTCAAGGATCACTCATAATCATAAGGACCATAATTCAGTTGGGGATACAAGAAAAAAACGTAAAATCCCAAATTCAGCTGTTTTTAAGATAAGAAAAGAGAACAGAAAGCTCTATCTAGTAACTTCAGTAAGTTCAAATATAAAAACACACACGCACACATTTCATTCCTCTTTATGGGCAGTTAAACAGACAAAGAGAGGGCTTGGGAGATACATAATGAGAGAAGGCGTCAGATATTTGGTAGAAAGGAGAAGTCATTTGCTGGGGGCGGGGGGGATAAAAAACGGAAAATAAGAAGACCAACAGAGAGTTGCCAGCATCTTTCGCTGCCCAGACCTCACCCTCCCTACAGCTCTGACCCCATCGCCCAGCTCCAATCCGCCCTGTAAGACAGTCCATCCTCCAAGCCCCACTGTCTAGGTTCTGTTCTCTAAAAAACTCCAAAGACAAGACTTTCTTCTTCCAAACAAGAAAATCAGCTCTGGGCACCTTCCTTCTGCCTCCTGTGGGTCCAGCCTCATCTCCCTTCTCTCTGGAAGAGACGAGTAACTTCCTTCCTCAACTCGAAGAAACCTGGGAGCTCCAGGGCCCTTGTTCTGGAAATCCTTCTTCCCTCCCTGCTACGACATTTAAGCCTGGCGGAACGGAGCCCCTCCCCAGGCACGTGATGCGACAACCACCAATTCTGCAGGACGTTCCTTACAAGTGTTCTGCAGTGACAGTAAAGGGCAGAGTCTGATGGCCCAAAGAGTCTGGGACAAATGCCCCCGTTGCTCAGATTCAACTTGGTTTCTTTACAGAAGGCCTTTTAAAATATGCTGACAGGCTCTGTGAATCTCAGTCAAGGAAGCAGTGTGGTAGTCCACACTTACATAGACAAAGAACCCAGATGGGGGCGGGAAAAGCAGGGGGTACTGTGGAACCCACTTTGGGAAATGCAGCCGGGGTTGTTGGAAAGCACGTTTCGAAGTCAGGCTACCAAGGCAAACACCGGAGCCAGATCTGTACTCGGCATCTCTGAAGGCACAATAGGCACCGTCTCTGCCTCACTGCCCCACCACGCCCTGTGGGGCCTTGGAAGGATGCTCTATGTCGTCTTCACCTTCCCAGGTGTGCGCTGCACCTGCCGGGGTCTGCTCAGGGGAGTGGTTTTACATTTATAGTCTTCTGGTCTGGAAACCCTTCTGGGTCTTGAAATTTCTGTCTGGCTACCCAATCCCTGCTGCCTCCCTGGTTGTCTAAGATGTAAACTGTATTCCCCCAAAGAGAACTCACAATACCTGTGTGCGTGGTGGGTGTGAAGAGCTGGAAACCTGCATCTACTATTCTCCAGGGCGTCAAAGGTTCAACAGGGCCTGTAAGGGCCCCTGGGGCCTCAGCCAACAGGCACATGTTCCTAAAGGGAAAGGCGGCCCCCTATGGCCTTCCCTGGGGTCAACAGTGATTCCTAGTTGAGGGCCATGGCAGCCACCCTGGGCCTGGTAACTTGCTAATTCTGCAGTAGGTGAGAGTCCCTGTTGGCTCCTAGGTGGGAGTAGCCGGGGCTTCCTGATCTGGAGAAGAAAGTGTGTGGGTGAGGGCCCTGGGTTCTGGAGCCCCTTTCCTGGGGAGCTCTGCTCAGGGGAAGCACAGCTGTCTGTCTGCACAGACTCCAGACTCAAAGGCAGGCCCTCCCTGACCGACATCAGAACTCACTCCCCTGTGACCTGGCTTCCCTGGAGGCAGGCTGTTTCTCCAAGCATGAGCCCTCAGCGGAGTCAGGCCCCAGGCCAGGCAAAGCCAGCCTAGGAACCCAGGTTTCCCCGACGTCCCCACTCCCAGGGGAACTCAGCAAACTGAGATAGATTTCCTCCATCCCAAAGGGAAACACAAATGCAAACGTAATGCACGTCCAGGCCCAGAAGCTCAGAAAGGATCTTACTCTCCACACCTGCCCAGCCCGGTGTGATGGGGCAGCCGTTAGTCACAGGTCGCTATTCAAATTCTAACAAGTGAAATTTAAATAGAATCTAAAGGCAGGGTGGTACCCAGGATGCGATCCTAGAACAGAAGGAGGACAATACTGGAAGAACTGATGCAATTGAATGAAACCTAGTTTAGTTAATAAGACTGTACCACAATGATTTCTTAGTTTTGACAACTGGACCGCGGTGATGTAAAACGTTAACGTTAGAGGAAACTGAGTAAAGGGTATATAAGAACTCTCTGTACTGCCTTCACAATTTTTTTGTAAACCTAAAATTATTCCAAAATTTGAAAAGTACTTAGTTAAATAAAATTAAAAATTCATTCCTCAGGCAGAGTAGACACATCCACTGGTCAGTGGCTACCATACTGGATGGTGTAGATGTACAACATTTCTGTTAGCGCAGAAAGTTCTAGGGGACAGAACTGGTCTATGGTGTCATCTGGTGTGACCCAGTAACGCATAACATGAAAATCCCAGAACCTCATTTTTCACTCGTATTTTCTTTCCATATGTCTGTTACTATTTCTCTCCATATAAATCATTACTGTTACAGTGTATGTTAAACCGGCCCAAAGAAGGTTTTTAACACGTGCTGAATAGAGCCTTCGGTATTCTGTCTGGGTTTCAAGTTGACTTACGTAGACCTTCCCCAGGAAGCTGGCATTAAATGACTCCACTAAAGTTACTGAACAAACACAGGTCCCACTGTGATCTGAGAGGAAGCCACGTAGGGAAAGTCCTGGGCCCAGTGCTGACCCCAACATGCAGAGAGTGGAATCCCATTTGTGGGGGCACTGGCTGTGTTTCCAGATCTCTCTCCCCAGCTGGTAACCTGGCTGGCTGTGCTTCAGGCATCTGACAAACCTGCACTGAGAAGAACGAACCGGTCCTGTTCATGGGTGGCCCTTCCAACTCTCTCCAGAAGCTCGACTCAAAAGTAACCCTGAGCCCCATGGGTAAACCCTCCACCCCTCTGCCGCCTCAAAGGGGACCTGCCTAAGCCTGGCTTGGCTGGGTTCATTTGTGGTTCCCGCCCACGTTCTTTTTGACCTGTTTGTCCATGATCTTCAGGAACGACCATATGGGATGCTTGTGGTGAATACATGTGGTCCAGTTTTCCTTCCACATCGTCCTTACCACTACCCCCCCCCCACCTCCTTGCAGGCACCCCCCAACCCCACCACTGCTAACCAACTGCTTCAAGAAGGCGGCTTCCCAGGAAGACAAGACACTTCCACTGCATTTCACTCTCACCCCCATCCCAACCATCACGCTCAGAATGAAATCCCAACACCTTCCTCTGGTCCCTGCTGACTCCCCTCCCCTCATCGCCTACCACGTTCCCTCTTGTCCCCCACCCCCCAGCCACAGCAGTCTGCTTTCTGTTCTCAAACATGCCAAGGTCACTCCTGCCCCAGGGCCTTTGCACTAGCTGTTCCTTGGCCTAGAACACTCCACCACCACCCCACACACATACTGTCTTCTCCGTGTCTTTAAAGCTTTGACCGAAACATCACTTCCTCACTGAGGCCATCCCTCACGCCCCAGTCACACACTCTGTCCTGCTGCCCATGCAACGAACATCTGACGTATTCCATGTCTGCCTGTTTGTCCAACTCTGCCACTAGAATGTAGGTTCCCGGGAGCAGGGACCACCCAAGGACTGGCTTGTCTATGGCTGTATCCCCAGTACTGAGAACAATGTCTGGCATATTTTTTGAATGAAAAGGTTTGCAAGTCCACCACTGTTGCTTTGCAGAAGCAGAAGCAGAACAAAAGAGGCTGAGATTCAGGGCCCTGAGTGGTCTCCAGGCAAGGTGCCCACAGCCCCGGGAGCCCAAGGACGGGGACAGTCAGTTTTTGAAGCTACCGCATGTCTTCATCAAGTCTATTTCTCTCCCCACAATAAAATTCAATCTCCTGAAAGCTGCTTCTAAAACTGAAGGAAAGAATGGCTGGAAAAACTCTAGCACTCTCCTGTAGAGAGAAATACCAACACAGTTATTCTTCTATTCTTTAGACAGAAGGTTCAGTTCAAAAACCAGAAAAGATGATGTCAAAATACCTCGGATCCTGCTATACCCTCACAGGTGGGTTCTCTTCGCTTCCATCCCAGAGGGTGGATGGAGAGTTGACACGTGTGTTCATGCCCCAGGGTAGAGAGGGCCACAAATCATAACCACGGAGGGCTGGACAGGACCTCAGCCGTGGTCTTCCTCCCATTTACAAATGGACAAAGTGAGGCCTGGCAAAGGAGAAGGGGTGTGCCCGAGGCCCCTGTCTAAGGAGTTGCAATTTCACAAACCTAGGACATCACTGACTGTTAGAGGCACCCTTATTTTAAGTACTGCTGAGAAAGAAAAAAAAAAAAAAAAAAAGATGCTTCCAATTAGACTAGGATACACCATTGATTTCCAAGATGTTAAAACTGGGAAACAAAATGTGGGTCTGAGAGTCAACGAGCTGGGGTCCTGAATGTCTTGCGGCCGCTTCTCACTGTCACGGGTTGTCGTCCATCATCCGACAGAGAGCAGTGCTGAGCCGGGGTTCTGAGTCCTTCTAGAACAGAGCTTCTAACCCCGGCGCTGCTGACGAGCGCGGCTGGACGGCCCTTTACTGGGGGGCTGTGCCGTCCCGTGCGTTGTAGGGCGTTCGGCAGCATCCCTGGCCTCTACCCACTAGACGCCTGTAGCTCTTCCCCCCACTGGTGACAACCACGAATGTCCCCTGAAGGCAAAATCGCCCCCGAGTGGACAACCAGAGCCAGGGAGCCTTAACAAGTATGTACGCGTGACGCAGACAAACACACACAAGGACAGAAGCACCAAGTTAAACGGGGGCTTCAGCTCAGGCCTTCTCTGAGCTGATGTGTGCTCTCCAAAGGGAAGAGAGTAGACAGGATTTCCAACTGTCTGTGACTACAAAGCCCTTTCTCACAGAGAAATGGACAGACTTGGGATCCCAGGGACGTGGGAAGCAGGTGCCCTCGGGCCCTGAGGGTCCACCTAAGTCTGTCCGATGCCTTGGCCACCTTGGCAATTCTCATCCCCGGATCTGACCCTCTCCACCATCTCCTGCCTTTCTCGGCCCCTCAAGAGTCCCGGCACCCAGCGCAGTGCTGGGTTATAGTGGCTCTCGTGCTAGACGTGAAGGCAGGAATTTGTCACGCCGGGGCCTCTGGGCTGGTGACCTGAGCCAGCTTCTTTCAGTCCTTCTGGGGGATGGCCCCACCAAGAGGATGCTGCTGGGGCCAGTGACAGTGACAGCAGGCTTTGGAGAGGTGACCCCGCTGACCCAGAGGGCAAGTTCCCTAACCAGCCCCAGCAGCCCCGTGTAGCAAGCCGTGCAGGGTGGCAGGCTGGGCCATTGTCACCTGTCATCTCACACGACCCAGCCTCCCACTGCCTGTGTCCTGCTCCGTGGACCCCCTCTGGCCGGAAAAGACAGCTGGGTTTTCTTTCTAGCGTCTGGGTGGCCTGGAGCCAGCCAGGATAGAGGGCCACACCTCACATTATTCACACTACCATTTCTATTGTTAAAAAAAAAATCACAAGAACAGCAACAAAAGACAAGGCAGCGTGCCAGGAAATGCTATTGTCATATGACAGCTAGGAAGGCCGAATGGCCCCATTTCTGAGGACTTGGTCTGAGAATGCAGCACTGGCTGCATACTTAGGAAACCGGGAGGAAATGCCCCATTTCCCTGCACCACAGGGGGTTCCTTTTTAAAAAATTTAATGAAAAAAATATGTGTGTGTGTGTGTGTGTGTATACATGCATATACACACACACAAATATAAACAAAAACTTTTAAAAGTCTAGAAGAACTTTCCGTGGGAAGCATCCCCCCAGTCCCCTCTCCCAGACCTCAGTTAATTCTCCAGGTCTGTTCTGCCACCACTGGGGTTCTGAGTTCTGTGGCTGGCAATCTTCACAGCCCTAAATAACGTGCTTGGATCCCACTTTGATTTCTCAGTGGTGGAGGAGATTGAAAGACACTCCACTGGGAAAGGTGAGGCCTGACCCACTCACACTGGGCACGGCTCCCTTCCCAATCCAGGGTTTAAGAGTCCTCTTACAACTTTCAGCTCTTCCTTTGGTTTCCTGTGATGCGTTCGGTAAATTATTCCTGTTCCGAGAAGGGTACGGGGCTCTCATCTCCCCTCCCCTCCACGTGAGCAGGGGATGTCACTGCTGCTTTTGCCCAACCCCCCTCCCCCAGCCCACGCCTCCCCTCCTCTGTCCCACACTGTCAATGCTACTGATGTTCAAATTCCAGGTCTACACACCCCGTTTGTGAATTCACTCAAAGCTGAGGCCAGGCTCCATTTGGAGACGGAGGAGTCCACAAAAGAAAAGGAGAGACAGAGTCCCCACCTCAGGGAGCTTACAGCCTGGGGTGGGAGAGTGACAACCAACAGGGAGGAGTACTCAGGACAGTGCAACAGCAGGAAGCGGGGATCCAGAGTGATGGGAGAGGACTGTAAATTGAGCCATCAAGGAAGGCTTCTCAGAGGAGGTGACATTTAATGCAAGGTCTAATCCACAAGAAGTCAGAAGGTGTTCTCCCCACTGGTATGTCCTGCAACCCACCTCCTCGGATTCCAGAATGAGATGTATCCTGAGAGTAATAACCCCTCCACCTATTACAGGAATGTCTACCTTGACCACCTCTGCTTCATTACCTATGCTGATGGAGAACTCATATCCTTGCAAGGAATCCATTTGCTTTCCAGACATTCTGTTTGAAAGCTGCCCTGTAAACACCTGCCTCCTTAACTCCTATTCCTTGAGGCCTTCGGGAACCACGTGGACCGAGTCTGCCCCCGGTTTGGGTCCCTACACTGGCAGACAGCTAAGAGCTCTGACGCTTCACCTCACCCAGCCATGCCCTGCCACCTCCCTGAGCACCTGAGAGCGAGTGAGAGGGACCAGAGCTGCTGCCGGCACTACTAGAGTGTTGCCATCCCACGGGGCAACAGGCTACGGGGCCTCCAAGCCCTCTAGACCCCTCCCCAGGTTTGGCCCGTACGATCCGCAGGCAGGTTTCAGACCCAGGCTCCAGAGCCGTGGCCTCCCCCTTGAAGGTGTGTGTGGTTCCCAGCCGGCCCCCAGGGTGCCCCGAAGTAGTGCGTGGACGGTACCTGTCAGAGGCAGAGAGCTTCTGTGAGGGCCAGGGCTGGCTGGAATCCCAGGAGAACTGCTGGGACGCTCCCAGGTGGTCTCTGGTCAAAGAAAGAAAAAAACACAATCACGCTGAGAATTTGCTAGGGCAGAAGCTCCAAGTGTCACAGAGCAGAACTGGGCCACCTCCCTCCCTAAACCCGGGAAGCAGGGGTCCGCCTTCTGCTCCCATATCCATCTCCTCTCCTGCCCTCCCATGACAACAAAGTTTCTCTCTGCTGGGGACCCTTCTCCATGCAGCTGGGACCAAAAGGAGGTGGCCTTCTGGCTGGGATCCTGGGAAACAGCCCCCATTGCCCCTCTCCTCCTGAGAGGCTGCCAACTCATGCATCTCCACTTCGGTCCCTCGTCCTGGAAACCCAGCTGTCAACCGGGCATCACTCCCCAAATGCCCACTGTCATCTGAAACCCCAAAGCCCAGGGGAAGGAGCCCTGGCCGGGGGTCTGTACAGAGACCTGGGTGATTGGGGGTGACTTCCTTCCTGGTTCTGCAACTCCACGTCTCGTGTGAATTACAGCTGCTGTGTCTGATTGAACACTTCTCTCTTCCAATATCCAGCCAGAAATAACGCTAAGATTGCAGCTATACGATCATCCCCCAAACGCTACTCTACCCATCTCACTGCTGTGAGCAGAGACTTCTCATAAAATTGTCTAGTGATAAAAATAATACTTTCTCACTACGTACAACGTGATGATGTAGAAAGAAGTGCAAAGAAGAAAAAGTATCATCCGTAGTCCCACAGCGCGGAGGTCGTCACTAAACATTTGGGCACCTGTGTGCTGATTTGTTTTCTAGGCCTATGTACATCTTTGGAACAAAACAAAATCATACTGTACATTCTTTTCACCTATGGACTTCTGTGGGTATCTTTCCAAAACCATTAAAAGGGCCGGATAGCACAGGGGTTAGGATCTATTAACAGCAGTGAGTCTAGAGCCAGATGTCTGGGTTTGAATCCCAGCTCTGCCTCTCACCACAAGTTTAACCTTGACCAAGCTAATCGTCCCCTTGGTTTCCACCTCTGTAAAATGAGATCGATAATGGCAGCTGTTGTGTTCATGCCAAATTCCCATTTATAAGCTTTCAGCATCAAGTTATTTTTAAAGTTAGTCCAATATATGGATATGACACTATTTAGTCCAAAATTCTCTTACTGAAAATTCAATTGTCTCAAATATTTAAAGCAAAAACGAACACAATCTTTCAATGGCTTCTGTGAATTAAGATTCGAGAGAACTGGGGTTTGCCCTCAGTTCCGACTCTTATCTGCTGTGCAGCCCTGGGCAAGTCACGCTACTTCTCTGGTCCTCCAATTCTTCATCTAAAATGAAAGGGTCGGGCTGACTGGTCCTTTAGGGCCCAATACTCTTGCCCTCCAGCTTTGATTGGTGGTCTCAAAACCTTAAGATCTACTGTTTGGGTTTTAGGATCTTACGGCTCTAGGAGTCGGGTGGTAATACGGTCCCTGCATGTCTTAAGGGAGAGAAAAAGGAGGGTGAGCAAAAGGCAAGCAGCAGGGAGGATGTGACCAGGAACAAGAGAGCAGAGGGGTCTTCCAGGAGGGGTGACCAGAGGGCAGCCTCCCTGGAGGAGGAGGGACGCTTGGGCTGGTGCTAAGAGCACCACGACTTGGAGAATCTGCATAAAGACCACCAGACCGCTCAGAGGCCGAGGGCAGTGGAAAGCATCCTAGGCCTGGCCGCTCAGGAGCTGAGTGACCTTTGGAAGCCATCTAACCCTGTGTTTTGTTTTTCTCAACTGTACAATGAGGATAAAAATGGTACCTAATTAGGGCTGTAATAGCATGACATGCGTTAGTACATGGAAGGTGCTTTGGATGACAGGGGCACACAGTAAGTGCCTTATCAGAGTTAAATAAAGCAAACAGACTAGCGAGGCTGGATGTAGAAATGGGGGGGGGGGAATTCAGATGAGAAAGAAGCCTTCCTACAAAGTGAGCTGGGCTCCAGCAGAGACCAGACGCGGCCTGCAGCCTCCATCTCCTTCCTAAAGAGGCCTCTCTTCCGTCCGCTGGATCGGCCCCACCTGGAGGCCACACTGCTGTCTCCACATCCACACAGCGCCCAGCTCAGGCTCTCCCCTCCAACGCAGCCCCCTGGGGCTCAGGGGACCAACCTCCATGGCTTCACCAGCTCCTCCCGGGTCCCACCACGCACGTGCAATCAGTTCCCGGGGCCTGGAGGTGCCCCTCCATCACTTTCCTCACCTCCTCTCCACCTCACCCCTAACGTGTCTCCCCACTCAGGGTCAGCGCTCACCTGGAGAACCCCTTGCGCCTCCTTTCCAACATGGCACAGAGAACAAAGTCCAAGCTTTGTCATCCCCACGCCCACCTCTCCGCCAGCGAGGCTCCAGCACAGCAACCTTGTCTGTCTGTCCAGACTGACTCCCACTGACCTCACTCCAGCCCAGGTAACTCACTTGCTGGTCTCGGAACATGTCTTTGCTCTGACTGTTTACACACCCTCACCACCTCCTGCCCCCACCATTCCTGGATGTCAGGATCGTGTTCGTTTGCCAAGTTCCAACTAAAACGCCTCTTCCTCCATGCAGCCTTCCCAGCGGACTGCGAGAGAAGGCTGTGAAATCACAGGGAGATGCTGCCTGCAGTCAGAACCATGCTCTAGTTGCTGGGGCCCGAAGGAAGGCCCCTTGCCCTGTATTCGCTGGCCTGGGTCACTCACAGGCCCTCAGAGGCGGGAATCTCTTCTCCTGTATCGCATCTCTCTATCCAACCTCCGCCAGGACTCCATCAGGGACAATGCAGATGCCTGAAGGGTTCCGCCCAGCCCACCTCCTGGTCTTAGCCAGCTCTGGTCAGTCCAAAGTACAAAGCCACTGTGAGCCTGGGGCAGGCCAGGCGGACATCTGGAGAGAGCCCCCGGGGCTCTGGCTGAGTGACCTCATCGGCAGCAGGAAAAATCACCCCAGATGACCACACCACACACAGGCAGGAAACCATTTCCAGGTCTTTTTCAATAAAAGACTCCCTAATCTATTTACAGCACACCAGGCTCCCCGATAGCGCCAAAGCAAAACTGAAGTGGCAGCTCAGGGCTCAGGCTACCCTGGATTGAGGCCCCCTTGCATTCTCTGGGCTTCCAGCCTGGGGTGCTAGGTCATTCCAGGTGACCACCCAGACTGCTAACAGTCACTGCCATGCAGGCCCCAAAGGCTCTGGGTGGGGGGTGGGGGCCAGTGAGGACAGAGCGGAAGGAGCGAAACCCGTGCTTGGAAAGCCTCTGACCGTCCAACCCAATTCAGGAGAAACACATTGTTTCCTAAAGGCAACTCTAACTCAACTCGAACCTCTTCCGCTGAAAACAGAGGAGACAGATACACACACAAATGAGCTGACTGCTGACCGTGGATCAAATCGGACCAAGGGAGGTTGCTATTCTAGCCACCCATGTGAGAAGCCAGAAATTTCCATTTCCCCATCAGTGGATTACAGGGGCTGCCCACGTAGAATAAAACTTCTAAAGAGAGAGTATAGTTGAAAGGTGGAAAGTGATGTCAATGTGATTTCAGAGCACAGACGCCCCTTCCTTAAAATAAGAATAATTATTATTATAATTATTTTTAAAAAACAGTAAGCAAGGCAGGAGTTATTAACTTTAGAGTCACCTGTAGACTTCGTTTCCCTTTGTTAAAACTACATCCTTCATGCTTTGCAAGGTACGAGCTTGCACTGGGAAAGTCAGTGAGCCCCTGGACCTCATCTGCCTTGGGGGAATCTGTGAGCCTTGTCCCCCACCCTTTTCCCCCTCCCCTTCCCACACTCTGCCCCACCCACCAGTGGACTCCTGGATCATGATTGGTCAGTTTTCTTGGTTGAGTAGTAGCTCTCTGCTGCCCCCACTGGCTATCAGGTGAAATGACCACAGGTACCAGCCTAGAAGGAACTGGGTTCTTGGGTCCTGATCACGCACACCCCGGATGCCCTTGGCAGGGACAGAGCATGTGGAAACAGAAGGACGCAAAAGCTCCTCGCAAACACTCTTTTGCAGGGAATTCCCTGGCGGTCCAGTGGTTAGGACTCTGCACTTAAATTGCAGAGGGCCCGGGTTCGAGCCCTGGTCAGGGAACTAAGATCCTGCAAGCCATGTGGTGTGGCCAAGAAAACTTTCACAATCGCAAGAAGTGGACATGCCTCCAAAACTAGGACTTTAAAGCACCTCTGTCAAAACTGAAAAAGGAAGCAGGTACAAAATTTTTAAAATGACATCAAAGAACTGAAACACAGGATTAACAAATTCCATGGAAACTGGAGATATGTAGAATACTGTACCTAACTGAATAAAATATAGCCTTGTACATTTAAACAAACAAACGAAAAACACAACACCCTCTTGGAGGGGCATGAACTGCTCTGCAGGATCGTCTAGGTCTGATCACCAGCGGGAGGGCTTCTGAGCCTGGGCCAGACCCTGAGTCTCAGGCAGCCCAGAAGGGTTGCAACACGGCCACTGGCCCCAGAATCTAGTCTATTTCCTGAGCTTCAGCAAACATGGACCCCAGGCTGGGAGACCTGAGGTCTTCAGCAGGAAATGCTGGCTGGAGTCAAGCCTGGGGGGTGGGGATGGGGGTAAGTAGGTGGCAGCTAACACCCCACCAACTCCCAGCCTTCAGGCAGCACACACGGCCCTGGGGTGCTCCCCTGAGAACTGCGGGAGAGGAGAGCTGGGGACACCAGGACTCCACTGGCACAAGAAAGGCAAGAAGTGGAAAGGAACCTGGACCGGGTGTTTAAAACACCCCTCAAATATTCTGAGGCAGCCTAGAGATGTTCCTAAGAGCTCAGGTGTCACACAGACAGAGGTTCGAATCCCAGCTCCACCCCTTACTACTCGGCCTCGGTTTCCTCACTGTAAAGTGGGGATGACACGACTGCAGCCTCGTGGTCCTGGGATGCACGGTCAGTGGGCACATACAGCTTCCAGCACAGTCTCGGAGACAGAGGAAGCCCTCAAACACATTAAACAACAACACTAATAATATGAATGAAACAAAACCCTCTGCATTCCTTCCTTCCTCTTTCCTCCTCTCTGTTTCCCAACTTCCACCCCACTAGCTGCCTCCCTGCCCCACCCTCCTCTTCCTGCCTTCACGGAACACAGCTCCCAAAGGGAGAGGGAGGGCACGGCTCCCTCTCGGGGGCTGAGGGGAAGAGATGCTAGAAGGTCTTCGTTAGCATGTCTGAGCTGCAGGGGGGTCCCCGCACAGCAGCCCACAGAACCCTTATGCAACCCTGTGATCCAGGCGGGGCAGGGGCCCTGACGCCCGCTCTACAGATGATACAGAGGCTGGTGATGCCAATGGATGAAGCAGCAGCCCCGTCAGTGCCCTGGCCGTTGGATATTGGCCTGAGTCAAGCTTCGGACTGGCTCCAGCTGGCACAAAGGGCCTGCAAGAGTAGGGTGGGGAGCTCCCAGAGAAATTCTAGTAGGGAGGGTGGTCCGCCTGGAACACCCCGAGCCTGTCCTTCAACCCCTTTAGGATCCCCGACATACCAACCTCCTCATAGGGTGCGGACTCGGTCAAACACACCGGGAACCCCTGAACGTGGGCTGGGGAATGATGAGGGCTGATGCAACACAGGAAAAAGGGGGTCGTGTCACTGAGCCAGCAAGTATGGGCAGCTGACTGCCAGCTCACAGATATTACAAGCCCTGCTGTATGGCTGAGAAAACTGTAGATGGGTCCCCAGAAGGAAATCTTATCACATCAAAGCCTGAACACTCAGGACCCAGACCCTAAACACAGCTATTAAGCAAAGCTCCAGGTCTGTTTCCCAAACTTGGTCTCTCCTCAGGATCATTCGATCTGAAGCTACAGATTCCCAGACCTTGCGCCCGAAGACTCTGCTTTGGCAGGTCTTGGGTGGAACCCAGAAGTCAGCATTTTAACAAGCAGGCTCAGGGGTTAACCAGATGTAAGAAAAACGGGTAGAGTCCATAGTAAACCATGATGGGAACCAGCCACAGAGGGGGAGGTACCTGGATGAGACAAAAAAACGCCAGGGGAGCGATCAGACACGGGATCAGGCATAGTACGAAGCAAGATGTGTGAGAGCAACGTAGGGGAACTTAAGGAACCCTCCAAAATGTCACGTCTACCCCAATGTTCTAAAAATATCAGGTTCATAACATCCGCCCCCAAGAGCCTCTGCTTTGACTTGCGGCTTTGTTATCTATTTTAGTGTCTGAGGGAGCCTTATGAATTACAGTGACTGTCACAAACCCTTTAGCACAACTGAGTCCTTAGGGTTTTATGCAATCCTGGACCCAGGTGGTTGGCAGGGACAGAGCTGACAGGTCAGCGCCATCAGGATATTCTCAGCTGGAAATCTTATCAAATCAAAGCCCGGGACACTCATGGCCCTATGTGCTCTCCGCCAACATCATTTAGGTTTTCTGAGCCCTGTGAACAGGCACCAGGCTGGGGAGGGGCTCTGAGAGCTCACAGCGTCATCCCTGCCCTCAGGGAGCTGACGGCTGGGGAGCTGGATGAGGTCATCCTAAGTCAGCTGTAACACCTGCTTTCAAATCCGATCCTCCCAGAGATGTGCTCTAAGGGCTGGGACTGTATCAGATAAATGTATCTCTGTCTCCCTGGTCCCCGGTACAGCAGGCACTCAATAGATGTTTGAGGAATGAATGGAGGCTCAATTCAAAGCACTGTCAGAAGCAAGTCTAGTTACATTGCCAATGGCTGGCTTTAAAGATGAGTGAGTGAGTGAGTGAGCGCGCGCGTGTGTGTGTGTGTGTGTGTGTGTGTGCGCGTGTGTAGATAAAAAGATAAACAGACAACAGAAAGACATAGAAGGGGCAGGGAGAGCAGACGGGTCACCAAATCCCTTCACATAGTATGAAGTAGACATCAAGCAAGCTGCTCAATCCAAAAAGAGCCCAGAACGTACAGGTGGGTCACAGGAAAACAACTGCAGATGACCAATAAGGAAGAAAAGATGCTGATTCTCACTCAAAATTGGAGAAGTGGGGCTTCCCCGGTGGCGCAGTGGTTGGGAGTCCGCCTGTCGATGCAGGGGACGTGGGTTCGCGCCCCGGTCTGGAAAGATCCCACATGCTGCGGAGCGGCTGGGTCCATGAGCCATGGCCGCTGAGCCTGCGCGTCCAGAGCCTGTGTTCTGCAGCGGGAGCGGCCGCAGCGGTGAGAGGCCCGTGTACCGCAAAAAAAAAAAAAAAAAAAAAAAAAAATTGGAGAAGTGCAAATGAAGATGACAGGACACTATTTTTTTCACCCACTGGATCATTTTCTGCTAACTGGCTACTAAAGAAAAAAGGCAAGTCTGCAGAGAAAAATATGTATGAAACAGACCCAGAAATGGGCATAAGACATCAGGAGATCCCAGAAACCCAGGACAAACAACGCGCCTGATTTTCCTTCCGGTCCTTAAGCGGGGGCTTCTGTGAGATGCCCCATATCCTTCTAATAAAGGTCCTTTTTTCATAAGCTACTTTGGGTGGGCTTCTATTCCTATAACAAGGTACTCCCTGCCCTTGGACAATCCCCTACATGCACTGCCCCGTAATGGTCAACGCCAGCCCCAAGGCCATTAGATCCACATCTGGAATCTCCTTCTGTGACCAAGCTGAATTGTGACTTCTGAAGTAGGACTTCCATAACTTCTCCTGGGAAAAAAATCACACCGCTCAACGGTTCAGAAGCTTCTCTACCCACGAAGTGGTATTTTCCACCCATACGTCACCTTTCTGTTTTGTTTTCTCAGAAACTCAGCATTTATGGACTTCAATCGCTCTGCACTGCTAATCCAGATTTAGAAGACTTTCCAGTAAAAGGCGTGACTTTACATTTTATAAATAATGCTCAAGATCACTGAGAGTGTTGCTTTTCACAAGCCAGAGGAAACTGTCAGAAAGAGCTCTGGTTATTCTGGGAAATAGGAATAGGCAATCACCTCCCTGAGGTGCGGCCGCAAAGGCACTTCCAAGGCCGCTGGATGCCCGAGGAAGGCCGGCCAGCCCCTGAGGCACAAAGAACCAACACTGGAAAACAGGTATAGAAATGCTGGGCAAAATGAGCTCTCCTCAAACATTAAGAAAGGGCATTCCGGGTAGAGAAGACTACACAAAATGGGGAAGGAATGGGTAGAGCTGAACGAAACAAGATTCCTTAGGAAAGTGCATGAGTAAGTTTAAAAAAGAAAAAAGCAAACAAAGAAAACCCTCTCTGCAAAGAAGCCTGAAAGCCTCATCCAATTAGGGAAATGCTAAAATGCTGGGGGCAGAGGCAGCCTCCTGCAACGTTAGAGCATATGAGCCTCACCTGCAGGCCTGGTTAAACCACAGATTGCAGGGCACACCCCCAGAGGGTCAGATTCAGGAGGGCCAGGGTGGGGCCTGAGACAGCATTTCTAACAAATTCCCAGGTGATACTGACGCTGCTGGTCCAGGGACCCCACTTTGAGAACCACAGACGGAGAGAAAGACAGGACGAAGAGCATTCTCTGCAACAGTTCACCCTGCCTCCAGCGGTTGGAGGTAGGGCTATAAAAAATAATTTTTTTTTTGAAAGGTACAACAATCAAACCAAGCCACGAATTACTCCTGACTTGAAAGCATCCACTGCTCACCTCCTTTCCTCTGAACGGGTGTTGTTGGCTGAAAACTGCAGCAAATAGTCAAGTTGGCCCGAGAGATGCGGAGAGAGAAAAGTGAACCCCACGGGGCAGATGCTCTGAGAGAGCAAAGAAGAAATCCTCCGGGACCACAAATGTTTGGGCTGTTATGCACGCCTCTTGAGGATTTCCTCTCCATCCCTAAAGCCCGCTAACTAAGAAGGCTTCGCATTTGCACACCTGGTAAGAGGAATTCACGCTCTGTGCACGAGAGTTGAGCCAGCTGGGTGGGGACGCGGTGTCCAAAAGCACTGTGTGCTCCCTGGCCCCTTCTGTCCTATTTCCCAAGACTGTGCCCCTGTTCTGTCCTCTCCGTACCTTTTCTGCAGTGTCTCCCCCATCAGCACATGTTAATTTTACATACCGGCAGCAGAAAGCAAGTGAAGTCTCTATCCGTGGCAGAGAGGAAGAGAAGGGAGGGGGAGGAGGGGATGGGGGTCTCCTTGACTCCCAGCCCAGAACACACCTCCTTCTGTGGCAGAGATCACGTGGCCCGGCATTCCTGGATGCTCCTTTGTGCCATAGAGAAAAGACCGGGGGCCTTTCAGGCTCCAGTTTGTGCATCTCAGCCCCAGAAGGATCCCCAGAACACGAGACCACCTCTCCAGAGGAACCGAGGAGGGTGGGATGTCGTGCTGGGGAAGGCGAAGCAAGAGAGAACCTTGGTGCTCAGCTCCCATCCGCTCCTCTATTTCAGAGAAGCTAATTTTACCTACTTGTACAAGTAATACAGGTCCAAGGGAGAAAACACCGGAAAACGGCAAAGTCAAAAGAGAACATAAAAATCCTCCCTGATCCCACTGCTCAGGGAGAACCCCTGCGTACAAGTTATCTCCCTCCACATCTAAATGCAATGGTGTGTCATGAGAGTGGAGGGCACCCCAGGCAGCAGGAATCAGGGACAGAGGGAGGTGGTGGCCGGGAGCTGGGTCCTGTCTGCATGGCCACAGGGCTCTGTCCTTAGGAAATACAAAGCTTGAAAGGCTTTCCAAAGCAGCCCAACCCTTCTCTTTTCAAGATGGGGGCTCAAGACCAGGATTGCTGGGAATGCACCTAGAATCTGGCTTAAACCGGAGATGAACATGACCTCCAGCCAAGTCCTCTCTGGTATGTTCAAGAGAAGCCTCACAAGTATCGGGAAATCAACTGCTTCATGAAGTGTCTCAATTCACACCGCTGTGCACCTGAAACTAACACAACATTGTAAATCAACTCTACTCCAATTAAAAAAAAAAAAAAAGGAGTGGGAAATCCACTTAAATGGGGAAGAGAAAACAAGTGTCTCTTTTCTGCAGCTCCTATTAAAGCTTTCCTGCACGCACATCTCTTGGAATTACTGGCGTTCTGGTACCCTGGCAGCTATCCTAAGCCGGAGCTCATACCTCACATTCGCTGATCGGCTGGCGATAGGTTGGCAACGTAACAGGAAGGCGGGCCACCCTTCCTGCTGCTGGTGCTAACTGCCCCGTAGGCCAGGTGTTCTGAGACACAGATGACAGATTGCTCCTGTCCACAGCATTGCGGAGGACAAAACACCGCTTGTTTGTTTTAGCAGTGCCCGAAGAGACCACAATGGCATGTTACTCTGGGCGTGGGAAATGTATTGGTTTCCTGGGGCTGCCCTAACAAAATACCACGAACTAGGCAGCTTCGACTACGACAGAAATGTATTGCGTCACAGTTCTGGAGGCTGGAAGTCTGAGACCAAGGTGTCAGCAAGATTGCTTCCTTCTGAGAGCTTGTGAGCATCTGCTCTAGGCCTCTTCCCTGGCTTCTGGTGGCCTCGGTCATTCCGTGGCTCATAGATGGGCTCCCTTTGTGTCTTCACATCGTCTTCCCTCTGTGTGTGTCTGTCTCTGCGTCCAAAACGCTTTGCGTAAGGATCCGACGTATTGGATGAGGGCCCAGCAAGCGCTGGGATCTTAACCTGATCGTCTGCAAAGACCCTATATCCAAGGTCACATTCAAGGGTCCTAGGGGTTAGGACTTAAACTTCCTTTGGGGGGGTGGGGGGGACACAGTTCAAAAGGCTGCAGCTGGCTGGGAACAGTAGGAGGCAGGGATGGAGGTCACACTAACCTATGGAGTTGATCTGGGGAACAGAAAGTCTGGACAGAGGAGTCCAGGGATTCAGAAGCAGAGGGTCCGGGTCTGTGGCAGGGCCCAGAGGGGGAGCAAGGAACTGGACCACCAGGGACCAGGGGAAAACTAAGCCCCAGCCCTAGTACATGTCCCAGCAGGCAGCCACGCAGAGCACGAGTGCCGTCAGACTGGTTGTTCAAACAGTGAAAAACGTCTGTACCAGTTGGAAAACTGCTTCTGCTCCGACCTCCCTACCCCAAGTATCCCCAGTCCCCGAGACCGCCCCATCCCCATTAGATCCCCACAAGGGCCATTAAGGCTGAATGCCTGGGGAGGGGGCGGGGGGCAGAATCCCCTTCCAGCATGTTCTTCGCGCAGTCCATCCCTGTGCTGGACCGCTCGGTAACTTCCTCTGCTCTCACCCATTGCAGGGGCTATTTCTTCTCGGGCTGGGTACACAGGTGCTAATAAGCACAGCCGGCAAGAGGGCAGCGCATCACTCCACAGGAATGTCCAGGAGCCCCGCCGGGTACAAGGCCCAGCCCATGACCTTCCAAGGACAGCAAGACCCTTCAGGGGAGGCTCCCAGAGCCCCGTGCCCAGCCCAGCGCCCCGCTGCCGGGGAGCGCACGCAATCAACACTCATCCCGCGCCACTAACTTCTCACCCCATCCTCCTCCCACACCTCTTGGAAGAGCACTGCCTACTCCGGAATCCTTCTTGGACTGAAATTACAAAAAGGCTGTTCCTCAGCTCCGAGACCTTCCTCCAACAGTGAAGATCTGATCGCCGGGACGCCACGCCAGCTCTCCGTACGAGGCACGTTCCCCAGCAGTGGTGGGTGAGGAGCACGGCGGTGTGGCAACTCCCTGTTGCACAGGATTTTAGGGCCGGAAGGGACCTGCAGAGGTCTGTTCAGGCAGGAAAGAAAATGGACTGCAACCCACGAGGAAAGTCTCCTTTAACAATCTCATCTCCACTGGGAGGCGTTCTCGAAGCCATTTGCATTGTGTTCGCCCACACCACCCCTGCAAGGAGCCATCCAAGTGCATAATGAGAGACGGGCACAGAGAAGGCATTGAGCAAACACTTGTGGCTTGATAATCCATTCACGTGGTCCTGGCCCACTCACTCATCAGAATATAACCTATGGATAATTTCCATTTTTGCCAGGAGTTCCACCGACTCCGTGGGACCCAACTCTTTAAACAGCATTGATGGCTATCTCTGTCCAGACTGCCCTTCCCTGTGGACCCCAACTTCCTGCTGCGGCCACGTGCTCCCACTGCCCCACCCCCACCCCGCACACACACACGCTTTACAGAAGCCCCCAAACGGCAACGCTTCCTGCACTAATAGGTCGGGTGCACATAAAAGCTCCAGGAATAAGGCAGAGTATGGGATGAGTCTGAAAGTTCTTCCTGAAGTGGACCGGTCAGTCCTTTCTCCCGATTCTTTCATCTCTTGCCTGGTCCCCTTTCATAATCTCTTATTTCCAAGTGCAGTTATAAAATAGATTCCTGATTTTATGCCTAATGCTAATTTTCCCCTGCAATACTTGCTGTCAAGCCATGAGGCTATGTCCAAACACAGGTCAAAGCTCAAGGCCCCACAAGCACTGGACATGTAAGATGCTTGCATGAAGCAGACTCGAGTAGAAGAAAAGTCAGGAGTGGTGGCAACCTGCTCAGATCCACCAGTGGCGTTCAGGCAGGAAGGCGGGTCGCACGCGGCCATACCTCACAATTTTTCAAAAGGAGACAAGTATCTGGGTGGGTATGAAACATGTCCCAATTTTTCAATGTTGGCAACTCATTCAACATCTTTAAGGATGGTGAACACAAAATAAAATCCTTCTGTGGACAGCCTCTGGCCTCCAGACCATCCCCCGTGAGACATCGACTCTACCTGAATCTCTGCAGGACAGCTCACCTGGATCTAGAGGTCCTGACCCTGCCTTGCCCCACCGCCACCAGAGGCACTACAACTGCCCTAGAAATGCAGTCATCACACACCAGAGTTCAACCCAAGCAAACGTCATTCCTTATGGATACACAGCTCACGATCACCTTGTACTTTTCTTGGCCTGTAATGAATACAGGTCGATCTAATGCCTGGAAAAGATCCTACCACTTTATATGGATGGACTAGCGTGACAGGGCTGGATTAGTCACTGGATACGATCCGATCCCACCACACTCACTAGGCCACTGGGCTCTGCAAAGTGATGATGAGGGCAAGGTGACCCTACACTGGTACGTATGTCCTAAGCAAAGCAGAGGCCAGCTAGGACATTCCGGGATAACGTTCTCCAGAGAAGAGAAATATGAAGGAAGAAAAACTTTACAGCTTTCTTACATCTCCAAGGCCTAGAACTCTTTCACTAGACTCCAAGTTCCTTGAAGGCAAGGATGGTGTTCAGATGTCTAGATGTCAGAGTGCCACAGAGAATGGGAAAATGAAAACAGTAGAAGCCCCAAAGCCTTTGACTTAGTTGCAGCTAGAAACAAAGTTGAAACCAGAGTTCATACGTCTTTTATTTTTTTAATGGCAAAAATACTGAGATTCAAAAAAAAATGTTTTTTGAGCTATTGACTCAAAAGCTGTGAAATGATAAGAACTGCCACTACATCCTGTTATGTAGACAAGAATAAAGGCTAGAGATATCTGCAAGTCTGCTACCCTGACAACACAAAAGCATAAACACAAGCCAGGTGAAGGGCCTTTCTTGGTATTTTATTCTCATTCTATATCCTGTCACTGTAAGATTGAGTTATTTGTCTTCAAGTCGTTTTTCCGCGAGATTCTACTTTAACGACAATGGTTTATGGTTATATAACCATAAACCATTTATTTAACCTTGGGACTATAATGCACGTTTACTTGTTCGAAGAAAATTGTATTTTCTCATTGAATGTCCACAAGAGAAAAACTGGATTTCAATGGACTCTTCAGCGTCAGAATATTTGATCCACTGACCATGCCATCATCAATCTGGTTGTCTCCTTAGACATCAAAAATAGGTGGTGACTATCAGAAAACAATTAAAGATATAAAGCAGAAATTTTTACTCGCTCCAAATAGTAGATTCCAATTCAGTAGGTCTGCGGCAGGACCTGTGTGTCAATATTTTTAAACAAACTCCCCATGTGCTTCAATGCCCACCAAAGTTTGGGAATCGGGCAGAAGGAATGCCCAACTGAAGCATCAAAGGACTTGTTCTAGAAGGACACCAGGAAAGTCACCAACTCACCCACCTACCTCTATATGCCTGTTTTTATTGTGATATAACTCATATACCATGAAACTCACTCTCTAAAAGCATACATTACAGGGGTTTTTAGTATATTCACAGAGATGTGCAACCACCAACACTATCTAATTTTAGAACATTTTCATCACCTCAAAAGGACACCCCTTACCCGTGAGAAGTCACCCCTTCTCCCCAGTCCCTGGAACCACGAATCTACTATCTGGGTCTATGGATTTGCCTGTTCTAAGCATTTTATATAAATGGAATCACACAACATATGGCTTTGTGTGTGTGGCTTCTTTCACTTAGCACGATATTTTCAAGGTTCACCCATGCATGTTGCATGTATCCATTAGTACTTGCTTCCTTTTTATCGTTGAATAACTTCCCATTGCAGGGACAGACCACATTTTGTTTCGGATATTAATTTTGGTGGGGGGGGGGCCCACACCGAGCAGCTTGTGGGATCTTAGTTCCCCAATCAGGGATTGAACGCAGGCCCTCGTGGGTAAGAGCATGGAGTCCTAATCGCTGGACCGCCAGGGAATTCCCAGACCACATTTTGTTTATCCACTCATTCGCTGATGGACGTTTGGGTTGTTTCTGGCCATCATGAATAATGCTGCTATGAACATTCATGTATAAATTTTTGTGTGGACACGTTTTCAGTTCTCTTGGGTAGATATCTAGGAGTGGAACTGCTGGGTCCTATGCCATACATTCTATTTTATTCCAGATCTGAACCACTTGCTGCTAACTGGAGACCCCACCTAACATCCAATGAGGAAAGTTCTTACACTGTTGACCAATAAGTTGTCTTTTTCAAAGTAACACTAGCAAACAATAAAATTCTGTCTGCTTTGTGTTTTGATTTTTATGGGACTTCAACTTCCTGGCAGCGTGAATGACTCTCTAACCCACCTCGCACCTGCCAAAATTCCAGGAGAATTTAAAACTGCTTAAAAACTGCTGAGAAATGAGAGATGTGTACTGAAATGTTACCTTAATATTACAGATTAAAATGAATTCTCTGGAAGGGAAAAACGCAACCCCACGGAAACAGATGAATAGTAAGATTTAAGGGCTCACAGCTTCCCATTAAGAAAGAGTCCATGAAAGAAAAATAATACAGCTAAAATAAAAAACATGAACACACACGCACGCACACACGCGCGCACACACACACACACACACCTATTTCAATCAACTGAATGTGCCAAATAAAAGCATCGTTTTAGTCTCACATTTGTTCAACACAGATGGACAGATGAAAACAGACTGATGTTTTTGGGTGCAGAAGTTTCTCAGGGCAACTTTTATTAACTGCTAATTATCAGGGCTGCTCTCTCAAGTATTCCAATTATTTGTAACAAAGAGAAGCTCAAGGAATGCTTTTAAAAAGGGTTCTACTGGAAAACTTATCCAGAAACTCACATTAGCTCCTGCTGTAATAAAGTTAGATGGGAATCTACTCATTTAAAGAAAAATTAAAACCAGAAATCAAGAAAAGTGCCTATTATTTGGTAAATGAATCCAAAAGCTCAAATCCTGGTTTAATCCTCCACGTTTGGCTCACAAACATAATAAAACATTTATACATATGAATTCTTTGTCAAAAGAGCTTAAAAACAGTTCCCAGCTCTCCTGGGTTTCAGTTGATGCTCTCAGAAGATAGTTGTGTTTCCCTTAAAAATAAAAGTTATCTCGGATTGTTTTTGCTACTAATCCATGTACTCAGTTATCCTTATTGCAAATTAAGTCACTGCCCTCCCCCATGCCCATCCTCCTGTATACTGAGGTAAAAAGGAAAAGATTAGAAGACAGGGGATCCAAGCATAGCTTGGTCTTTGAATGGGCAGGTAACTTTAACTGAGTCCCTTTACCCCATGGGGGACTCCCTTCCTCGTGTGTAAAATGAACGGGTTCTATCTGTTAGGCTGGGGATCATCAAACTTTTTCTTTTAAAGGCCGGAGAGTAAACATTTTTGGTTTTGTGAGCTATATGGACCCTACTCAACTCTGCCATCTTTGGGCAATAGCAGCCTTAGGCAATAAGGAAATAAAAGAGGGGCTTCCCTGGTGGTGCAGTGGTTAAGAGTCCACCTGCCAATGCAGGGGACGTGGGTTCGAGCCCTGGTTCGGGAAGATCCCACATGCTGCAGAGCAACTAAGCCCCTGTGCCACAACTACTGAGCCTGTGCTCTAGAGCCCACGAGCCAGAACTACTGAGGCTGCGCTCTGGAGCCCGCACGCCTAGAGCCCGTGCTCTGCAGCAGGAGAAGCCACGGCAATGAGAAGCCCACGTACCGCAACGAAGAGTAGCCCCTGCTCACCACAACGAGACCCGCACAGCAACAAAGACCCAACGCAGCCAAAAATTAAAATAAATATATATTAAAAAAAAAAGAAAAGAAAAGAGCACGCCTGTGTTCCAATTAAACTCTATTTACAGAAACAGGCTGCAAGCTGAATTTGGCCCAAGGGCTGTAGACTGCCAACTGCTGTGTTCAATGATTTGTAAGGTTCCCCCTAGGATGACTGAGTAAAAGTCATCGGCCACCGAAACCCTGTAAATAATCAAGTCATCAAGGCCTGACAGCGGAGAGAGATGTACAGCCCAGCACACAGTGGGACAGGAGCCTCCAGGCTGGGACAGACATTGGGCTCTTACTCACATTTCCATCGACTGCCTCCTCCTATTTTGGTGGGTACCTCACCCACGCTCCACTGACCATCGCCTTGGGCTTGGCTGAAGCATCACTCTGTGGGCGTGGAATAAGGCTTTCCAAGAGGCTGCTGGGGGTCAGATGCTACACCCCAAAGTGGGGGGAAATGGCTCTCCAAGCAGAGAAGCGTGGCCAGTGGGAAACAGGAGATGAGAAGGAGGGGAGCAGATAAAACACCTCTGCTCTCCCGTGGACTACTCAAAGGCATGACTCCTCTCTGCAAACCTGGTTCCAGAGAAGCGAACACACTTGCTGAGCAACCCGCTGGCTGTCAGTTCACTGTCAAGGCTAGCCAGCATCTTCCTTTGCCTCTCTTCCCCCCTCACCCACCCTCACCATTCTGGGCTTATACCTCCCAAATAAGGTGTTAACACTTAATCCTTGCCTCAGGCTCTGCTTTCTCGGGGAAACAGGACTAAGGCACCCTCTTCAAATGATCCTCTTTCTTTAGAAATGAAAGACAGATAAATGAAACTCTCAGATTTAAAGTATATAAAGATTAATCTATGTAAGAGATAAAATACTGACTCATACACTAAGCAAAACTAAGCTTGGCCTTCGTTACTGGCTTGAAATATCCCTTCGAGGTCCAAATAGTAAAAATATATCTTAAATAATATCTAAAAAGCCAGCATCTCTCCAAAAAGAAGACCTGAATATCTCTGACCCTGTTAAGTGATTAAATGTGCATATCTGGGCTTCCAATGATAAACGGAACAAAACAACTTTGTGCTGTTTTCTTGAAATGCAGTTATTTGTTATGCAAATAAGAGGTCCCGCTTAACACTAGCTTAGGTCCCTGAATAGGCTGGCTACTGATAATAGCTCAATAACCAGAAACTAAACACACTCTCATTTTTGGCAATAGAGTCAACTTTGGGTAGAACGGAGCACTGCAGCACAAGCAATTTCCTGATACCAGAACCCTGGGGCCTGAGCTCAGTACCACCCTGCCCGACAAAATGCCCCAGAGAGCCATAAACCGTGAGGAGATAAGGGGAGATGGGTGGGAGGAAGATGCCTCCCAAAGTCTCATGCTCTGATGGCCTTGCTGAGTTTCTACGAAAACAATAGTGTCATTGCATTAACTTACCCAACAAAATTTCCTGTGAGCCATCTGGCCCAACACCATTTATTAAATAATGTGTGCTTTCCCCAAAGACTTACAATATCCCCTCCCCCACCATAAATCTGACCTGTATTTCAGTCTGTCTTGACAATCTTTTCTCCTTTGCCATTCAGGACATTGCCTGCTCCTGGAAGCCTCACATCTCTGACGATTCTGTCCGAGCCCCCTCTGCCCCTCCCTTAAGCGTGGTTCTGCAGGGCTCTCTTTCCCCTGGAGGCTTGCCCTGGGTGACCTCCTGCACGCTCCTGATTTCAGTTCTCTGCTGATGAAATGCAAGTTCTGGGCCGCTACCTGGGCTTGTGCAGGTCGGTCCCTGTACAACGGAGTCAGACCAAGGGACAAGTGGGGGGTGTAACCCAGCCTGCTCTCTGCCCACCATGCCGTGCACCCACACAGCTCCCCAGCGCCTCATCTTTAGCCCAGATGACGACTCCTGAGTCACAGACCCATCCGTCCAACATACACTGCCCATCTCTCCCTGAATGTTCCCCAAGGAACGGTATGCTCAATGTGGAATCATCTTCTTTCTTCCAAAGCCATTCCTCCCAAGTTCCCTGTTCTCACTGAACAGCTCCGGCACACAAGGCAGAAAAGGAATCTGTGCGTTCTTCTTTCCTGGACCTGCCACACCCCGTCTGACAGATCGTATCTCCTCCTCTCCGGCCACACTACAGACACGGAGCTGACCTCATTACTTCTCTTCTCATCGAGCCTGTCAGGTTCCTGCTCACCATCCTATAACCCATCACTCTGCTGCACGAGCAATATCGCCGCAATATTCTGAGGATGTCAAGCCAGCGCTTCCATCGCTTTCCACGCCCACAGGGCAAAGCCCCAACTCTTCACGGTGCCCCATTGGGGTCTTTAGTGGATCAGACCCCCAAGTCCCCCCCTCTCTGTTCCTCACCCACGCCAGCCACATCAGCCTTCCCCCTGCTGCCTCCCCTCTGCTCCTGCTGCCACTGCAGCTGAAAACGCCCAAGGCAAGGACCCCGCATCCCTGCTCTCAAATACCTGTCTGACACCCAGATAAAGCTGGCGACCCCCTTCCTTGGGCCTGCAGGTTTCCACGTTAACACCCGAAACACTCATTGGCTTCCGTGTTTCTGACTCCATCACACCTGCAGTCGCTGAAGGCGGAGATGGCCTCTGGTTTAATTTTGTACCCCACAGCCCAGCACAGCAGCCCTGTAACAGTCCCCATGCAGAAAATCCTAAACGGATTTGAAAATAAGCAGATGAGCCAGAGCAGGGTAATACAAATGTAAATTGGGCTTTAAACTCCTTGCATTTGTACATGGTGTAAAAACGGGGACAGCACGTCTATGGTACCCCAGCGCCCTCTGCAAAAGCAGCGATTAGGGATTAAGGGAGACCAGGAGAGCTTGGAAGCAAGGTGGACAGACAGAAAGAAGAAGAAAGAAACGGCTCACGGTGCCTGCGAGAAGGGGTCTGCTTCCTGGACAGTGGCGAGCGATTCTGGCCAGAGTCCCAGGGCAGCAGAGATCCAAGAGTTGGGGCGGAAAGGTGGGTGCAGCTGGCCCGGCTGTGAGGAGACACATGCTTCCAGGAGTCAGGGGTCAGATAAACGTGGGTGTGAGAAGAGCGAGAGGCTGCTCTGATAAGCACCTTCCTGCAGAAAGGCAGTCAGATTAAAAAATTTACAAAGCAGTCCAGCAGCCAAACAAAATGGGGCTAAGATTCCAGAGGAGAATCAGAAAGATATCTGGTCTTCCTAGTGCCTTAAAACTAAAAAGCAAAATCTTTAACGTGATGTTCAGGGTCTGCATGATCCCTCCAAACATGACCGATATTGTTGTCATGCTTCTCATCTCAGCTGAAGGGAACCTCCTCCTCCAGGAAGTCTCCCCTGACCTCCCAGGGTCTCTCTGGGACATGCTCTCAAAACACTGTGGACTCCTCCTTCACAGCCCTGCTCTCGACTGCAATCAAATATGGACTCATTTAAAATCTGCTTCTGGGAATTCCCTGATGGTCCAGTGGTTTGGACTTGGCGCTTTCACTGTCAGGGCCCAGGTTTGATCCCTGGTCAGGGAACTAAGATCCTGCAAGCTGGATCAAAAGTTTAAAATATGGCCAAAAACATAAAAGTACAGCCAAAAATAAAAATAAATAAAATAAAATCTGCTTCCATTAGTAGAAGCTAAGTACTTTGAGGGCTGAGGCTCCTTCTTTTTTATTATTATATCCTCAGCATCCAACACTCTGCCTGGAACATACGTGAGGCCCAACACGTGTTTGTTGACTGAACAATTCAATCAACCAGATGAAGAATGAATTAAACAACGAATGAATAAAACTGGCATGTGTCTAGCGCCCTGTAGGATATTCATCAGCATCCCTGGCCTCTACTCACTAGATGCCAGTATATTCCCCAGTTGGAACAATCAAAATTCTTTTCAGACTTGCCCCCTGGTGAGCAAAATTGTCCCTATTGAGAACCACTGTTATACTGGATTGTTGAGTAGGCGAAGTAAAATTATTTATGGGTAATTTAGTGCATTTTGACATATAATATATATACAGTAAATGTAATTGTTTGATTATTGATTAAAAAAAAAAAAAGCTGGCATGTGTCTAGAATGCGAGACCAAGGAGCCAGGAATACAGCAACCAATATGGCCCATGGGCCAACACATGCATGTCATCATAGAGCTCGGGAACTCCTTAACTAAGATCGACTTTTACATTTTTTTTTTTTTTTTTTTTTCCAGTACGCGGGCCTCTCACTGTTGTGGCCTCTCCCGTTGCGGAGCACAGGCTCCGGATGCGCAGGCTCAGCGGCCATGGCGCACGGGCCCAGCCGCTCCGCGGCATGTGGGATCTTCCCGGACCGGGGCACGAGCCCGCGTCCCCTGCATCGGCAGGCAGACTCTCAACCACTGTGCCACCAGGGAAGCCCGACTTTTACATTTTTAAATGGCTGAAAAAAGAACCCTATTCTTTGACATGCAAGTTATTGGAAATTCACACTGCCTGGTAACATAAAATGGGATTTAACTATGCCCTTACTAAAGAGAGGGCTAGTTAAATGATTGAGAGCATATACTAGCAACGGACTGTTTGTTACACGGCTATTTTTAAAAGATCAGTTAGATTTTAGAAAGCTACTTTTACCCTTCTGCCCCTTTGCAACAGAGTGGCTAATTCAGGACAAGAATGGAGCCGAATTCTTGATGATCTCAGGATCATTTGGTCCAACTTCCGCATTTTACAGATGGGGCACTGCCCATAAACACACTCACCTCCGAAACTTCAAAGTCTGATAACAGTACAAAGCTGCTCTGTGCTTATTGTGAGGAAGCTTCTGATTAGAATGGTCAGAAATAGTTCTGCTTCCCTTTTCCTAGAAACCCCTGGTTACCTCTTCAACTAGAACACCCCTCCTTGAGCGGAAGGCCAGGTTGCCAGGCAATATAAACAAACCAGACGCCCCAAGTGGCAGCTGTCAGCTGCCTTCTCTGTTGCTTCCTCTAGACAGCAGCTGGCTCTCCTGTCACCAGTTCCCCACCCCGCTCCCGCCAAGTGCAGGTTCATAAACATAGACCATATCAATGGTGCTGTCGGGAGGGAGGAGGTAGCCGTAAGTCAGGTAGGCACAGATGGGGGAAGTGAGGTGCCGAAATCCTACCCGAATCCACGTTCTGCCTTGGCACACACATCTGTGATTCCCACCAGATCTAACTTTCTGTGTTTCCATCCTCTCCGTTCTCTGGTGGCAGTTTCCCTGGGGTCAAGAGACAGAGCTGATGGCTGGCTTTGCTCTGCCCAGCCCGAGACCACAGCCTGTACACTGCTCTGTCCACCTCGTTATAGATGCCGCCACTCCTTCTTGTATGACCCTGCTCCAGCCTTCCTGCAGGTCATCCTACAGCCTACGTGCTAGGATCCTGGAGTTGTTGTGAAGGCTCAGGCGGCCTACAATAATCGGAGGCAAAGAGCTGTGGTCCTGACCCAACTCAGAAATGCACAGGGAACCTCTAATTACCGGTTAGAATAAATAATCCATAACTAGCCCCAGAATTTCCCAGAAAACATCCTAAGAAACTCCAGCCAGTGAGATACTTCAGGGAAGAGAGAGCGACGTTGTGATGTAATTAGGGAAACCCCACTCTCATAACCCTTGTTTGGGTATCAATCAGCGCATTCCAAGTTCCAAGAAATCATGCAGTAGCGTAACCTGTTTGATTTGATTTAAACCAGCTGTGGACCGCAGACCCTCTGGCGATCTCAGTTTGGAAAACACAGCCCCAGACCATGAGGCTGGGTTCCACAAAGATGCCGGGTGGTTGTGAGGTGCCAAGGATGACCCCAACTTTGAAGGGCAGCTTTCCCCACCCAGGCTCAGCCCCCTGCCACCCAGCCCTGTGAAGAAGGCAAGATTCCCCTGCAGCCTCTGAGGTAGATTTTGGGAGGAAAAGTCTAAAGCCCAGGAGGTGAAGGAGGGAGGAGAGAACCACCCCTCCAGACGGACAGGACCCCGGGGCTGGCGCAGGACGCTGCCCAGAGCGGGACTCACCATTGGTGGCCGTGTTGACATAGTAGCGCCGGCCCTGAGGGGACAAGTAGCTCTGCCAGCCTGGTGGAAGGACAACGGTCTGGCTTTCCTCTCCCGGTGGAGGGGGGACCATTCCCGGCTTCTGTGGAGGAAGACAGAGAAGGTCACACACATGTGGCATTTTTGCAACTGTCTTTCGACCAGGAAGTCAGAGGCAGATGGAGTCTCCCTGGAGTGGCTCGACACTGGCGGGGGCGTGTGGCCCACGGGCCTCCCTGGGGGAGGTTACGGGCTGCAGGTGTGATGTCGGGGATTGCCTGAGCGTGAGGTGTGAGCAGCCCTTGATTTTCAGAACCACCGCAGAAGGGACAGCACCCCCCAGAGGACGGGGGAGATGCCCATCAGTTAACACAAGAGCTGGGCTTTCTCCTCCCGGGCCCCCAGAAAACCACTCACAGGGTCGCTACACCTGCCTGGAGGAGGCGGGTCACTCTCCAGCTCCCACTGTGGAATCTGAAAATCCTCAGGACCACCAAATACAGCAGCAGACAAGGCCCAGGGCCTGCTGTGGGAACTGACCAGGAGTAATGAATGCAAGTCTCAGCAGAGCGAGATGTTCAACCTTCCATAATAAAGCCAGGAATCAATGACGATCTAGGTGGGGTTTTTCTAGTCAAGTGTCCAAATCACTCTCGCAAAGAGAGCTGGGAATCTGAGTCGAAACAGACTTCCTTTCTATCGTACGCACTGATGTGCGGTTTAATTCTTTAAACTATGCACGGCAGTACTTTGAAAAAAAAAATCAGAGAAAAAGCATAGAACAGAAAAACAAGATGCAGACACAAAGGCTACAACAGAGGCGATCTGTGGTGGTGGGGTTCTGGGGAATTTTTATTCTTTTCTTTCTGCTTCTCTCTCTCATCTAAATTTTCTTCAATAAACACAAAAGCAAAAGTTGTTAGCTAAAGAACATTGAAAAATAAGAAGGTCCAAGTTAGCCCGTCATACAATTGCTGTTCCTTGTGAAGAAAGTAAATTGACTAAAATCAGAATTCCAGCCACACGAGGAGAGGTGCTGTGAATTTCTTAACAAAGCTGGACCCTGTTCAGACATATTAAACCGCGTCAGCTCCTAAGTGCCCTCAGCATCCCCCAGCCATGCCCACGGAGGCAGGTTCTGATCACTGATGACCACCGCTTAGGAAGATAAGAGATTGAAAGTGAGCAGTAGAGACACACAGCTCCCAGACTCCTCTCAGCTTTTCTGAAGCTGCAAAGCCACGTGCTTCTGCTTCCTGCGGTGCCCTGCACACCCTCAGCGGGATGGGATCAATCCTAGCTTCTCCTGGGACTTCGGTAAACACAGTCACCCTATGGCCCTCTGAGTAACGGCGGTGTATGTTTCATTATGAATTTTCACAATTTAACCAAAAGCTTTCCCCCACGCCCCGATCGCTTCTGTCTCCCACACCTGTTAGCTTACGGCTCCTCTCTGATTCCGTGCGCTGGCTTCTAAAAGAACTACCAGGGGCCAGAGAGCAGCCAGGAGGCCTCCTCACCAGCAGAGCATGTCCACTGAGCCCAGGCACACCGCTGTGCACGTTTACCTAGGCGTCCAGACACTGCTCCGGCCTCTTGCAGATTGGAAGGCGGTCGAAACACATGCAAGCCCTGTGCTGAGTACAGTGTCTGTGTGGATAACATATCCCACAGGCAGGAGACAGACATTCTGGCTGAGCGGAGTTGGGAGTAAAATACGAGCGGGGAGCTCAGGAGGTTGGCTGAAGAGAGGAACATTCTATCAATAGAACCAGGTTGCTTCTGCTTGAGTTCAGGTAACTTAGAGCATCCAAGAAGGGAAGGCCAGATTTCAGCTTGTCTAAATAACCTGGTAAGAAATGAGACATTGTTAAGAGGTATTAACCAAGGCTCAGAGACGGACGTGGCCAGAAAGAGGTTGCAGAGGAGAGAGGGACCCAGAAGCACCGTGAAAACCAGCCCGCCTCAGGCTCACTCAATCCTGACACGGCCCCTGAGCTGCCACGTGACCTGGGGAAGTGACTCAACCAGCTGTGTCTATTGCCACATCTGTGAAACATCAGCCCAGTTGTGGCAGATGCCGTGGAGATTAATAACAAACTGGCCACCTAGGACAGTGCCTGTCACCAGTTGTGCCCAATGGGCGTTCCCAGCGGAATGGGGGGCCGTTCAAGGCGGAGCAAGACCAGGCTTCACACAGCCTCTGCCCCCCATAACGTGAAGTTCAGGGTCACACACCCGGCCTCCGCCCCACCTGCCCCATCACTGCGGCTGAAATGTCCCCGTTAACAGTCCCTCCTCTGAGGTTTCTGTTTCCAGGACTCCTCAGCTTAGAAGGCAAACACAGACCCTGCAGGGGAGGCCACTGGGTCACGATGCCGACTCACATACTCTGGTGAAAAGACCTCTCCTTAGCTGGGCTGGTGGAGAGCGTGGACCGAACCTTCCGCCCCTCTGGGTCCCCCTTGTGAAATAGCACCAGTGACATCTGTCCTGTCTCCACAGCTGCATGGTGCTCTTCTCTTTAGAATGACTGGTTAACCTGCCTAACTCTGTAGGGTCAGAAGAAGCCCGGGTTTCCGTCTGAGGACACTGATGGCCAGGTAGGGGCCACGATGGCTCTGAGGTCTCCCCCGTCCGGGAAACGCAGGACCCTTTGGAAGGTACCTGGGGGAGGCATCCCTGATGCTGAGCCCAGAAGGGCCAAGAGGTGCTGAAAGAGGGGAGGGGGGCACCCGGGCCAACTCAGCCAATTTCCTAATTTGGCCAACGTGGCAAAGAGGTCTCCACATCCCCTCCAGCATGGCCACAGGGCCCCGCTCTGCCCACCATCTGACTGTGTTCTGCCTCCGCCCTGCCCCCCAGGCAGCCACAGTCCCCTTGTTTTCTCCCCTCTTCCAGAAAGAAGTTCCTCCCGTTGGCTGGCCTGTAGTAAGTCAGGAGTCAAAGACACGTGGACAGGGACTTCCCTGGTGGTCCAGTGGTTAAGACTCCGTGCTCCCAATGCAGGGGGCCCGGGTTCAATCCCTGGTCAGGGAACTAGATCCCACATGCATGACACAACTAAGAGCCCACATGAGGCAATGAAGATCCCACGTGCCGCATCTAAGACCCAGAGCAGCCAACTAAATAAATAAATATTAAAAAAAAAAAAGACGTGCAGACAGCTGGCTACGTCCCCAAGAGAACTGAAAACAACACTCCAACACAGAATTGGTACGCACATGTTCACAGCAGCATTATCTACAATTACCGACAGGTAGAAACAACCCAAGTGTCCGTCAACTGCTGAACGGACCAACGAAATGTGGTGTGTCCATAAAAAGGAATATTCAGCCATGCAAAGGAATGAAGTACTGATACACACTACAACACAGATGAACCCTGAAATCATGCTGCATGAGGTAAGCTGGACACAAAACCCCACCACATATCGTACAAGCTCACTGATGTGAAACATCCAGGACAGAAAAGTCCGTAGAGACGGAAAGCAGATTCGTGGTTGCCAGGGGCTGGAGGGAGGGGGAAATGGGGACAGGGATTCCTTTTTGGGGTGATGAGAATGTTCTGGAACTAGACAGTGGTGATGGTTGCACAAAACTGTGAAGGTATAAATGTCACTGACGGTAAATTTTATGTTAGGTGTATTTTCACACACACACACACACACACACACACACACACACACACACACACACACACACACAGAGTTGGCCTTCCCACCTGCAGGCCCTCATCTAAGAGGCCCAAACCACCACCATTACCTCATTCCTCATGGTCATGGAGGGGCAGGCCTCCTGGGAGAGCTGCCCCACAGCCAACAAGAGGATTCAGCGTGAGTAACTACCCAGTAATTAAGGTCTCTGCCAAACCTATTCTTCTAATTAGTTTCCTTCCAACTTAAATCCTTCCCTTGCCTTCCCTCGTCCTGTGGCTTCTCCCCTTCCATTTCAGCAGCTCTTTCCCATGGGAATAGGAACTAGAAGCAGGGGTGAGGGGTGAGGTTGGGGGCCCCACCTACAATGAACATGAGCTGAAGGAGTGTGAATCGGGGGAGATGAAGCCAGTTTCTTCCAACTAAGAAATTCTTAACCTCATGCACAGGACTGCTTTGTGGGAATGAGAAAATGCTGCCTCTTCCCCAGATGGGCCAGACCCGAGTGCAAGGCTGGGTTTCAGCTGTCCCTGACTCCCCCCCCCCCCAATCTGGGTCCCCTTGTTGAGTAAACAACCTCTTCAACTGTATATGACAGCCCATCCTCTGAGAATCTAAAGAAAACTATGGCTCTTCTGCCCCCAAAATGGAGGCACGTGTGCACCTACTCACTCACCCTATCTCCTATGGAACATCGAGAATTTCTAGACCACTTCAGAACCCTAGTCTAGAAGGTCCTCAAGAAACATCTGAGCTCAGATCCCATTTGCGCTCATTGATAATGACTTTCACCAAATGTTTACAGTGCACCAAGGACTGGGCCAGGTGCTTCACAAACTCGTCTCTAATCATTACCACAAGCCTGCCACAGAGATGCCATTTTTTTCCCATTTTAAAAGGAGGAATCTGAGACTCACAGAGTTTAATATCTCACCCAACACTGCACAGTTAATTAATTGGTGAAACCAGTTAAAAATATTAGCTTTGTTTCTACCCAGTTACCCAAATCCTAGTTACCCTCAGCTCATCTCTCCCCAGCTGTCTGTGATCAGCTCTGTATCTTCACCTGGACCACCTGACATCCCAGCACCCGGGCAAGGAGGATGGCAACTCAGGTCTGCTTCTCCTGCCTGTCTCACGGTCTCCAAACGAGCATATGCCTTCCCAGGAGACGTGCAGAAATATCACCACCCACGTCCAACCAGTCACGTTCCCCATCTGTGGGCTGACTTCCTTGTCTCCCTACATAGAACAACACAACCAAAGAAATTTTCCTCTTAATGATGGCTACTGATCCCCTCCTCGGAGGCGGAAAATAAGAGCAGACAAAGGGAAGTCACCTAGAGATTAAACACAAATCCCCCTACCGTGGTGTTTCTCAAAGTGTGGTCCCTGGGACACCCCGTCCGTCACCAGCGATGTGGGTTAAAGTGCAGATTCCGGGGCTCTGACTCCACAATCAACCTTGAGCCTAGAAAGCTGCTTTTTAACATGTACCCTTAAATCTCATGCTCAATGAACTCAGAAGAGATGGTCTGCAGCTTTCTTTAGAAGGAGGGATGGAGAGAAAACATCACTTCTGAGATCAAAACTGGGAACAGAAAATTAATAATTTATAAAAAGACAGTGTTTGGCTGCCTTACTTATAAAGAAGACACTCCTGTCCCGTAGCCCAGACCCTTCAGATAGACTATTCTAAGAGATCTTATCTTGCCTCTGTAGCCTCCAGGCAGTACGAACCCCACACTCAGACGCCCCCCAGTTTCTTCAAGTTCAACCCAGGACTCCTTGCCCCTTAGGAGACTTCCGGAAGCACCTGGTTCTTACCTTTCCGCAGGTGTGAGCAAACGGTACTTGCCGTTGGTAATGGGGGGCCGTCAGACACTTGATTTTGCAGCCGGATCGGACGGTTTTAAGGTCCCCCCATTCCGCGTCTTCTCACACCCCAAACCCAGAAGCAATAGGAGCGCTAAAGAAAGGCATTTCCACGGCCCTCACAGCCCCCCTCCCCCACACCCAGATCTATATATAACAGCGCTGAAGTTGTCAGCCTAACGAGCCACTTTCTGGCAGACCCGTTGCCATGGCAATGACTGCTAATGAGTCCGGTGCCGTGACTGGCAGCGCCTGAAGGCATCTCCATAAAGAACTCGCCAGCAAGTTCTCCCTTCCCAACGGCCCAGCCAGCTGGGACACCGGGGAGCAGCCAGGGCGTGGCCAGGTGTGCCTGGGAGCCATCAGCCCCCGGGAACCAGTTTGTTACAGATGCGCGCTGAGCAGTCCCCGACCCGGAGGCCAGAAGCGGCTTCCACTGTCACTCAATATGGGTCAACCAAATAGGGACAGGGTTGCAAGGGCGCCACCAAGAAGCCCAAGACCTGGGGCTTCCCTGGTGGCGCAGTGGTTAAGAATCCGCCTGCCAATGCAGGGGACACGGGTTCGAGCCCTGGTCCGGGAAGATCCCACATGCCGCGGAGCAACTAAGCCCGTGCGCCACTACTACTGAGCCTGTGCTCTAGAGCCCGCGAGCCACAACTACTGAAGCCCGTGTGCCACAACTACTGAGACCACCTGCCACAACTACTGAAGCCCGCACACCTAGAGCCCGTGCTTCACAACAAGAGAAGCCACCACAATGAGAAGCCCGTGTACCTCAACAAAGGGTAGCCCCAGCTCGCCTCAACTAGAGATAAGCCTAAAATGAAGACTCAACGCAGCCAAAAATAAATAAACTTAAGACAAACAAAGAAACAAAAGACCAAAAAAAAAGAAGCCCAAGACCCAGCGGGGCTGGAGACTGGAGAGTCACGTCCACCCTACACCTTTCTGCGGACACCTGTTCAGGGTGGAGAGATTCCCAGACAGAGCTGGGAAGAGCTACCCAAGGAAAGATCATCTCTGGCTACAGGGTAAGAGAGAAGGCATGAAGCCGGGCCCCACTTCCCACACCGATGCCGCCAGCCTCAGGGTCTGTGTCCACAAGAATACTGAGCACTTCTCCTCTGTCTCACAGGTGAAAGTATTGTTCTCTGTGGCTCTGGCAGCCTTTCTATCCATGGAGAGTGACTGAGAGAAAATAGCTGGGGAGGAAGGAGGGGACCCATGACAACAGCACAGTGCATTCTGGGAAATGTAGTCCTCCCAAGTAGTTTCATAGGCTGGTAGGAAGAGGATGGGCATTGACAGCATCTTCATGTTCTTCTAGGGGTGAGAGATTTGGAGACCCAGCCACAAGGCAGAGGAAGAGGAGGGGGAGGAGGAGGGGCCACACAACAGAGAAGCAGCGTGTAAGATTCAGGAAGGCAAGGCCATGTCCATCTTGTTCTTAGTCTCAGCTCAGTACCCAGAATACTGGATGGATGGATGCATGGATGGAAACTGGGAATTGTAATAGAAACTGGGCTTCTAACAGATTTGAGAGGCTATTTCCCCAAACAAGTAAACAGAGAATGGCTGTCCAAGCAATGCATGTGCCCCACCTGTGAACAAATCCCAGCTCTTCATGGACTGACTGAACGGACTGTTCAACTTTGAGTACAGGGAGGTGGGGGACACAAGATAATACAGTGTTTCTTGAAGTGCAGAACTTAAATTGAGGAACAGCATCCAGACGCCTCAGGAGCAGCACAAACGTCTACTCATGAGCTCATCTGGTCTCCAGAAGAAAAATTCCAGGAAACCATTTAGCAACCTCAAAAGAGGACAGGAAGATACAGCATCTATTATACAAACGCCAAAGTCATAAGGAGAGAACGAACTAATGGAAAAAAGGCAAGCTGGTTTAAAAAAATGATATAAAAAAAGGACAGGATGTGCTCAAAACTGTAGGGAAATTTAAAAGGTAGTGATAAAAGGAATATCCACATTGGTTGCAATAGAATATAAAATCAGTATTGTAGCGAGAAAAAAAAAGTCAGTTATGTACAAAACAAACTGAAGAATTTTTTTCCCAGAATGCAAAGGAAATGGGAAAACATGAAAACGGAATCGACAGAAGAGATGCTAGGTGTTCCTGAAGAAGAAACTAGAACAAAAGCCGTAGCAGAAAAGAAACTATAAACATAGGTTGATTGGGGGGGGCCCCAGGGAAGAAAACTTCCCTCAGCTGGAAGAGACACAAAGGAAGGTCCCGCACTGCTCCAGGCAAAATGGGTTTTAAAAGCCCAACAACAAGCTGACACCCTCTAACAATACATTTACACAGCAAAGAAAGGATAAAGTCCTACAACCCTTTAAGTGGGAGGAGGGTGTCTCTGATAAGGGAGCATAAATGAAGCTGCTCTTGGCTCTTCTGTGACCACATTTCCAAAGACACCCCTGGACCGCTAGGCAGAAAATGTTAAGCCCATTCTATGTGGCCACAGCTGTCTTTCATGAGTGAAATCGATCGAAATACACCGCTCTACGGACAAGGGTTCAGGATATTTACCAATCAAGTGCTTGAAAGATGTACTCCAACTGCCTGAAAGATTAAAACAATTACAGGTGAAGAATGAAGGCCTCGAGGTAAAAAGGACCAGGGCTGAACACTGAAAGCAGCTTATAAAAAATGTGTAAATAATCATCGTAAACCTAGTTACAGAACATGTGTAAGGATGACTATTCTCAATACATAGTGTAAAAAAAAAAAAAAAAAAAAAACCCCAGATCAAAAATTCCAGAAAATACTAGAAAAGATCAGGAGGTAGGAGAAAAAAATTGTGGACACCGAGAGAAAGGAAGCAGAATCCCACTCTCCCTTCCCATCCTGATAAAGAAAGTCCCCTTCTTCCTCTCCTCCCTCCTGCCAAGACTTTCAGGTACCTGCGCAATTCGCTACCATCCTCTGGCATCTGGTATTTGCCCTCCTCTATTTTCTAGAGAAGGACGGGTTTCCAGCCAGAGGGACCACGGCAGAAGGGAAGGGTCCCTGGAGACCACAAACCTTCTTCCACAGGGAGCCCTGAGCCCTGAAATCCATGAAGGCGGACAGGGTGGGCCCAAAGCACTTTGCTGGATGAGGGAAAGCTCAGGAACCCAGGGCTTCTAGAAGATCTCATTTGTTCCTCTGTTTGCCTTTGGAAACCCTCAAAGCCAGAGCCGGGCTCAGCACTCAGAGAAGACTGTCACTGCTGCCCAGCCTGAGTCTGAGCTTTTCTGCTTCCCTTGATCCACTCTGGTTGGACCCCGTGTGAAAGGGGGTCAAACCATAAGGCTCACCTCTAGCTTTTACCAGTCAGGAGCCACAGAGCCGCAGGATGTCTTTCTCCCTTCCACTTCTCTACGTGCAGAGTTTCTCAGTAAATGTGACCGACTCGTCAGAGGTTTTGCCAGAACCCTCCATGAGTATACTCACACCCCTCTTACTGAAATCACCTGGTTGGCAGGGCTGCTTCTCTGAGTCCATTTTATTTTATTTTATTGCACCACATTTACTTTTTTTTTAAAATAATTTTTTACTGAAGTATAGTTGATTTACAATGTTGTGTCTTTGAGTCCATTTTAAAGGAAATTTCCGAACCAGGCTCTAATCACTTAAATGCAAAAGCCCCCAGGACTCTTCTAAACCTGATACCCAAGTGTCCTCAGGCCTCATTGCTCAGAGTAGGTAGATGAATGGATGGATGGATGGATGGATGGATGGATGGATGGATGGATGGATGGATGGGGTAACTTTCACATCCCTCTGGCTGGACTCCCCCGCTTGATCACGCCAGACCTGTACCCACCCCATCCCCAAGAAGCTCCCAGGGTGATATCTACCAGTGGCCAGAGGGTGACGCACCTGGACTCGCCAGCCCCGTTCTCCATGGGCGTCTGCCTTGCTTTTCCTTGCCTGTAGCAGCGACCTTTCGCAATCCCCCCACTGGCTCCAGCACTGTCCTCCATCCATGACGCTGCTAGAGGAAGCCTGGCTGCCACTGGTATCCACTCCGAGAGGTGGACATCAGTGCCATGGGGGTTTTCTCCCGGCACCTACAAAGCCGTCAGCCCTGGGCCTGGAGGCTGAACTGCTTTGAGCACTGCAGGCGTGTCTGGCTCCTGAAGAGTCAGCGAGAGTCCTGGCCACTCTGAATATCCATCAGCAAGCCCCCCAGTGCCTCCCTGGGGGCCAGTCAACTCACTGGGCATGTTTCTTAGGACTGAACAGGCAGAGGACACAGAACAATAAACTCTGTATTTTCTGACCGTGAAAAGGAAGGGAGTGATCTGGTGAACCAGGAATTTTGATTAACACAATTACAATGTAGCCCATGCAGGGATACAGGAAGTCAACCCTAGCAGGAAAACTTGCTCAACTGGAAACCACGGGGTCTCCAGCGGGGCAAGGATGGAAGAAAAGCTTTGCAAGTGATACTGCGAATGACAAGAAAGCGTTGGATGAATGAACCCTCCTGGTTCAGAGGCCACTTCATGGCCTTGAAGTGTCTGGGGGCCAAGCAGTAGAGGGTGGAGAGTGGTTTCTACGTGGGCCCGGCACGCATTCCTGCATGGGCCCCACTTCACCAACCCTGGAGGAAAGAGATTTTGTTATTGTTGCACCGTCATACAGATATAAGACAGAAGGGCCAATTAACAGGGTTTAAGAGGAGACAATGCAAGGAACGAGGAACTCTGGATGGCGGGTACTTTTCCTGGTGACACCATCCAGCACGACAGGGATCTGAGAGGTGCGCTCTCTTCAGCAACTCCCGGGAGAATCTCCACATTGACCAAACAGCATAAACATGCCACTGAATATCACAGTCACTCTTGCTGTTTATGAGGTTGGGAGCAGGTACTCAGAGGCCTCATGGCCGTGTTGAGGGCCACGGGGGGAAAGGGGTTCCCGTGGATGTTCCTGAAATACAGAGAACAGCTCCGGGAGTAAGATGGGAAGCCACAGCTGCTTCCCCACCTTGGAGTCTGGAGGGGCTTGGGGAACCCCAGAGAAAGCCTCTAACTTTTGTCCTGTTTCTCAGGTGTGTCTGATCCTGATGCTTCAGAGCTATAAAGGAAGAGGCAGTGAGCTCCCAGCAGCCCGTTCCAACTCCTGGCTTCTGAGCAGGAAAAACCCAAGAGATTCTGCTCACTTGTGATTAACAAAGACATTTTTATTCAGACTCAGCTTCCTGATGGGCTGTTGAGAATGTTGGCTCCCTTCCTCCTACCCCTCCCCTAGCAGATAAAAATAGCAGGGGCTGTTCTGACATCCTACCTCCATCGGGAGTGTCGGCAGAAAGCACAAGGGTCTAGGCTTAAAGAGACTGTGTTCCCAGGCAACGAGCTGTGATTTACGCAGTCCTCTTTGCCTCTCTGGATGTCTGTCTCCTCGTCTATAAAACCAAGGGCTGCCAGCCCTCAAACACTGGGGTGCGGACTTCCCTGGTGGCACAGTGGTTAAGAATCCGCCTGCCAATGCAGGGGACGCGGGTTCGAGCCCTGGTCCGGGAAGATCCCACATGCTGCGGAGCAACTAAGCCTGTGCGCCCCAACTACTGAGCCTGCGCTCTAGAGCCCACGAGCTACAACTACTGAGCCCGCGTGCCACAACTACTGAAGCCCACGTGCCTAGAGCCCGTGCTCCGCAACAAGAGAAGCCACTGCAATGAGAAGCCCGCGCACCGCAACGAAGAGTAGCCCCTGCTCGCCGCAACTAGAGAAAGCCCGCGCGCAGCAACGAAGATCCAATGCAGCCAAAACTAACTAAATAAATTTATATAAAAAAGACCACTGGGGTTCCACAACCTGAGGCACGTCTTTCATAACAGAACCCAAAACTTCCACAAGGGAAATTTCGAGGCATTTAAATGACCAGCGCAAACTTGCAAAAGCAGCTTCTGTATAAAGAGGTGGCAGAAACCTCCTGACGAGGAACATAAACGGTCATGAAACATTACCCTTTTTTTTCCTGCATGATTCCCCCAAACTCTTTTGGGGTCCAAAGAGGAAGCAGTCTGAAACTCTTTTGGTCTAGAGATACCGCTTCATTCACGCCAGACTCAGGATTGGTGGGAAAGACAGCAGTGAAGTGATTAACAAAAATTGTAGATCATTAAGTTTATGCCCAAACCAGGATACTATTATAAAAATTGTGGGCATTAGACCTCAAACCACTGTGGGGAGACTGAACACTGAATTCTCCTCCCTTTTGCTCCAGGCCGCTGCTCTGGCCTCTTTAGGGCTGAAATGTCCCTATTTGTGAGAGGAAGGACTTGGGGTAAAGTTTCACCATTTCCATAGTTGTAAAGGATCTCAAGATACATCCTAGGAGAGGAAAAAAAAGACAAACAAAAAAACGCATCCTAGATTTTCTACAGTAGTTTACCTCCATAATGATTATCAATTATCCTGCCCTAGAAGACGCTTTTTGCAGGACATTTTGAGACTCACTCACCAGAAACACTCTCCCTAGGGAGCTCCTGGTAGGGTGAAGACCCCTCTAGATGATTCCGGGTCCAATTTCCCTTTGCAGAGGAAAAAGGCTGGGAATAAGAGAGTTTTGCCAACACTTGGTATTGGGAGGGGAAAAAGAAACTCGGCCTTTCTTTAGTATTAAGGTGCAAACCCCCCAAATGCCTATGCCATTCCTGGCACTTACAGAAGTTGTTATGACTCTGAAGAAAACCCCATAATCAAATTTCCCAAGCATTCTGTTCTGTTCGCAATGGATTTAAGAAGCTCAGAAGTGAGGTAGGGCGTTGAAAGTTGCTAGCCCGGGGAAGTCAGAGGCTTGGGTACCTCATGGAAAGCAGCCTGCCCGCCAGAAAGGAACTTCAAAGACAGGTGACACAGCTGTTGTCCACAGCTGCTCCAGGACTAAAAGCAGGCTTCCTCGTGGGGAGTGGGTACCGTTTTAAAGGGAGGCAGACTAGAGCTCGCTAGGGCACAAAGATGGGTGTCTCTGACGGCCAGTCTCTGGCCGAGATCCAGCTGATCCAGCTTTACGGATGCTACTCGCAGGCCTGCAGGCACCACAAGAAACCCGGGGCGGCCAGTCTTCTCACCATGGAGACGCATTCCAGTTACTCTGCAGTGCCAACGGCCTGGGCTCCCCGTGATTCCAATCAAAGACTTCTGACTCTGCGAGCTGGTTCCCAGAGATCCCTAGTTGGCTCTGAACCATGAACACCGGGGGGAGATTAAGGCTAAGAGGGGCTGGTACTGTTTCTATGAGTCAGAAGGGGTGCGATTCTGACCAACCCAAGTCAGCTGCCCTTTCTGGAGCCTGAGCTCCTGGTGCCTATAAAACTTAGACAAATGGGACAGCTGAGGACATGGCCAGCGCGGTTCCGGATCTACCACTGCTCTGGGGCACCAGGCAGAGAACACGGACTCAAGAGCTGCCGCTGTCTTGCTGTGAGAATTTGAGCAACATACTTCATCTCTGCTGGTACAGAATTTCCTCATCTCAAGAATACGGAAGTTGGACCAGATGGTCTCCAGGATTGTGTTTTTTGTTTGTTTATTTTTTGTTTTAAAGGTATAGCCTAATGCTCAATGATTCTGGATGTTAGTATCTCTCTCTTAAGGACGTGCCACTTTTGTCGGAGGGAAAAAGGCACATTCAAGTGCAGACACGGGATTCAGAAGCGGTCCTGGGACGCTGCCTGGGCCCCAAACACCTGGGCTTCTGCCTCGCTACCTTGGAGCTCAGTGCCTCCGCCTCTCACCATGGGGAGTTCTGGTGAGGTCTTCTGTCCTGCTGGCCCGTGTCCGCCCCTTCCCTGTCACTCCCAGAGCCACACACGGTTGCTCTCTATTTTGCCAAGAACCAGACATCCACCTGGCGTCCTGGTATTCCCTGTATCCGAAGTTAGAATTCTCCCCGCACCTAAGGCAGGCTCCGGAAGAAGAGTTCCAGACCTCCTGGCACACAGCGCCTCTGCTCACCACTCACGCTGCACCCCGCCAACGGCCCGCACCCCCTACACCTCAGCCTCTGCCCAGAGCTTTCCCGGGCTCCTCCCCGCTCCCCGAATGCCCCTCAGCGTTCACCTCCTTGCTAATCCCATCTTGCCCGTAAACCTCCCTGCCGCCATCCACAGCCAGGGCCAGACCTGCCCGGTGCTCTGCAGTCAGCTCGTGGGCAGCTGTAACTGTCAGCACTGGATTGATTGGTCTGGGTCCTTTACAATAGCCACCATCCCAGTGTGGTCCCTGCACCGGCAGCCCAGGCGTCCTCTGCAAGCTGGTTTGAAACGCAGGGCCCCAAGCCCCACCCTAGAGCCGGGCTCTTCGTCTGAAAGGTCTCTGGGCAATTCAGATGCACGTTAGGCTCTTTAAGCCCAGCTGGGAACTAGGTCACCTGGCTGGTCAGAGGATGCTCCAGGAAGGTGAGTACCATCTCTGCTCCTGGTATAGGTTCAGGCCTCGATCAGAAGCCACGCCACAATCAGAGAGGCTGATTTTGACCCAGCCAGTGGGATAGAATGTCCTGGAGGAAGGTTTTGTGCAGAGATAGATGGGACTTTCCACAGAAACTGGACCTCCTTCAGCTGTCCAGAACCTCAACAGAGAGGTCACTAAAGTCTCAGCTGACCCCTCTTGGTTCCTCTTTCCAAAGAAGGGGGGAGGCTAACTTCCAGAGGCAGGACGGTTGGCAAAATAAGGCTATTCTCCTCTTAAGTCTCCAGAGAGCGTCCATCATCTTTAGGGTGGCCACGGCTGCCACCACCGAACTGGACAGAAACATCCAGCCCAGCCTGGAACCCCAGTGCAGACACTGGGTTAACTGGGCAGAGATACTCAACAACCTTCTGGGGAACTGTGTCCTTTAATGGGCTTTCACCATCCAGTGTCCCATCTGGGACTGGGCCGTGGAGTAGAAAGTAGGTGGGTGGGTAGAAGCCAAGCTTTGGACGTGGGACACGTTACTGGGGGAGGCAGGTCTGGACTCCAATCCCACCACAGGAAAATCCACACGTCACCACTCTGCTTCTCCGTCACACTGAACTTAACTGCTTCCCCAGGTAGCCGAGGGGGACCCAAGACCCTTTCCCTCCATCCCCTTTTCAATCTTTTGCCCCCTCCCTTCCTGGTTTCTCCAACATCAGCCCACATCTTCTCCCCTCCTCTTGCCTCGGGCCCGGGAAAGGTGCCCCCGACACACCAGACTTTGTAAGCTCAGCAGTTGGGAGCCCGTATCTCGGAGGGTTCTCAGAAATGCCTCTTTAAAATGCTAAAGCCATCTCAGGAGCCTGCGGAGAAAGGAGAGCTGCACACACGCTGGCAGGTAAGCAGAACGATTCTTACCATTGGAGGAGGGCTCATCTTCTTTGGGGGCCGCTAACTCAGAGTCGTGGGTCCTGTCTGCAGTGCCCGGGCTGCTGGCCAGGCCCCTGCCAGCTTCCTCTCCACGGGCCCCTCGGCGGGAAATGAGGCCCAGGCGAACAGCTACCCCAGGGTCAGGGCTCTGGGCACCCCGGAGGATGTTTCTGTGGCTTTTCTCATCGCTGTTCTTTCACAAAGAACCCACTACATTGCACAGTTCCTTCCAAATCTGCCCCAGCTCCTGTGGGGAAATCAACGACGCCTTCTGGACTTTCCAGATACAAAGGATCTGGGGGCTTTCTTTCTGTCTCTCTCTCTCTCTTTCCCTCTCTTTCACTCTTTCTTCTTTCCTTTCTCTCTCTTTCTCTCTTCCTTTCTTTCTCTTTCTTTTTTTCTTTTTTGCACGCTCCCTTTTTCTCCTTCCTCAGCTAAAAAAAGTTGGCTGAGGTCACGACATACAATGGCCAAGCCTGTGTCACTGACCAGATGCCTTCCACCCCCAGGGCTGTGGACAAGAGCTCCTTTGTCCACTGTATTTTAGGCGGGACTCCCTGGGCCTGCCCAAGCCCTGCTGGGGAATGTTCCGCCTACTTTTTCCCATCTCGAAGTCACAGCTCTGGCCCCGGCTCCGGCCCCAGCTGTGCGAACCCAAGGCCAGATAAAAACCAACATAAAAAGGATGGAGAATGCTCCCCCAAAGAACCACTGTGCTGGACTCATCCAGGGCTGGAAAACTGCTGCCCCCAAAAGGGCAAGGTGAGGGTCCCCTGCCTTCACTCAGCCCCCGTCACCTCCAAACCTGGACAGACAGCGGGAATAGAGGAGGCAACGCCGGGCATCTCAGATGAAAACAGGCTGGGGATCACAAAACTGTCAGGTTCACGGGAAGAAAGGACTGGACCCTGAGCGCAACACTGCCTCCACCAAGGAAATGAGTTTCAGCACGGACCCGGCTCCTTGGTGAATATATCCCATCCCTCCGCTTAGAAAGCTTTTCGGGGCAGCTAAAGGTTTAGCACTTGAAGTACTAAACCTGCATTTCTGGGTTTGCTTTCAGATGCAAACCTTTGGGATTTTAGGAACTGATTCTTCACATCGAAGTAAATATGGTGTCCTGGAGGAACAGAGGTCCTGAGGACTGCGTGGCTTCCTATAAACTATCACTTCTCTCAAACGCATGGATGAAGTGTCTACCTAGGAAGGTTTCAAGGCCAGCTCCTTGGATGGGGGCCCGGCCATCAGTACTGTCATTTAGGGACAGAGTCAGATCAGGGTCAGGGCTTTGCTGGTTCACCACTGTGATACGTAGGGCAAGGTCTCTAAGCTTCAGTTTCTTCAAGGGTAAAATGGAGATTATCTTTCCCAAAAGGTTGTTGTGAGGATTAAAGGGGAAAAGAGCAATCCATGTAAACACTTAGTATAGTGCAAGGGTGATGCGAGTTACTACTGTTGATGCTGTTACTAACAGCAGGGGCTGAAAGAGTAGGTGCTGCTGTTTCCCTGGACACAAAAAAGTTTAGACTCAAGAACAAAAACAAACAACCCAATTTTAAAATGGGCAAAGGACATTTCTCCAAAGAAGATGTACAAATGGCCAATAAGCACATGAAAAGATGTCATGTGTCACTAGTCATTAGGGAAATGCAAATTCAAACCACAATGAGATAATACGTCACACCTATGGGGATGGTTACTATCAAAAAAAACCAGAAAAGAACAGATATTGACGAGGATGTGGAAAAACCGGAGCCCTTCTGCGCTGCTGATGGGAGAGTAAAATGGTGCAGATGCTATGAAAAACAGTAAGGCAATTCCTCCAAAAATTAAACACAGAATTAGCATACGATCCAGCAATTCCACTTCTGGGTATATACCCAAGAAAATCAAAAGCAAGGACTCAAACAGATATTTGTACACTCCTGTTCATAGCAGCATCATTCACGATAACCAAAAGGTAGAAACAACCCAAGTGTCCAGCACTGGATGAATGGATTAAAAAAAAATGTAGTCTATACAGAGATCTATATATACGCTTAAATCCACAGTTGTAAAATGGTCCCAAAGCGGCCACTAAGAGAAGAAGTGAGCACCGTACGTATCCAGAGGCGAGAGTCCTCCAGCGGCTGCTGGGTTATCTTCTCCCTGGTGCGGGAAGGGATGCCAGGTGCAAACTCACACCCTGAGCTGTGGGACCAGCCATGCCCTGGAATACACAGCAAGGTCCTTCTCTGCTCCTGGAAATGGGCTCCCACCCAGGAGAAGATGAGAACAACACTTCATCTGCATCTAGACTGCCAAGACCCTCATCTTCAGGCCCTCTGGTTTTGTGGAATTAAAATGGCGATGGAAGCTTTCACTGCCCATGACTTCTTGTTTTTAATAACAGCAAAGAGGGGACGGTTTTCAGGCCGGTCAGCCTTGACACCACTCTGACCCTGCAGCACACAGACGAGTAGATACAACCAAAGACAATAATGCCCTGCTGTAGGCAACACAGAAATCACCATCATGGTGGTTCTCTGTAAGGCCTCCAGCCAATGGCAAGGGGCCTTTCTGGGCCATTACAATCCAGGAGGCTGATCTGCGCTGACCTGAACTAAAGCAAAACAAACCAGGACTGCAGAGGTTTTATTCTTTAGGATTCACCCAAGTTAACATTTCTGGGCGTGTTAAGACTCGCATATACATTCCAATGGGTTTACTGTTTGGGGTTATCCTAGTGTTCTGATCCACAAGTCACTTCCGTTCTGCTTTATTGATAGTACTCTATCATTACAGTTGGCTGGGGAAAAGCACAAATCGTTCACCTCCTTTTTGGTCTCTGAAAACAGGTATGTTTCTAACTATGGGGCCACGAAACAAAAGACGTCAGGAGACCCATGATCCAAAAGCAAAAAGACTAGGCAATCATCTCCACTAAGCTTCATTTTCCCAAGTTGAATGGAGTCAGATGCAACCAACCCTCCTGCGACTGATTATTCTTTGTTTCAGTTGAGTTGAAAACTGTCAGCCAAAAATAGGCCACGTTTGCTGTGGGACCTCATCCTCCGTTGTCTTATAATGATAATTAAGAAAGAACATCTGGGGATGGCGGTGACTCACTTCTTCTAAATGCTTCAGAGGAATGAAGGGGAAAATTATTCACCAGCCCGTGCAGTCTCCAGGGTACAGGGTCTCAAAGGCAGCCCCACCCCCTGATACGCAGCCCCTTGGCTATACAATCAATCAGCAACTAATAACTAATCAACGAATCAAGTTACTAACGACCGCTTTCCTGAATGCTGTGGAAGATACAGGCAAGTCTTATATATATGACTTGACTTCTAAAATTTGGAAGATAAGGCATAAACACAAGTGTAAAAAAAAAAAAAAGGGATAACCATACCCATACAGACGAGTCTGCAAGGAATGCTGACTGCTAAGTAGGAAGACAATAAGCTTTCAGAGTCCTGAGGGCAGAGCCCTTTCAGTTGGGACAGGCAGGGGCAGTTCCTCAGAAGATACAGAATTTGCCCGACAGCAGGGATGAAAAGAAAGGGCTTGACCAGAGCAGAAGAACACTAAGTAAGAAGCAGAAGAAGCCTTGGCAACTGGTGAGACGCGGGGGGGGGGGGGGCGGGGGGGGAATGAGACGCGGGGCGGGGGGGAATGAGAGAAAGTAAAAGTCAACTCCAAAGGGAACGAGAGAAGCTAGAACCCGTTGCCCAGCGCTCCAGCTATGGTGGGAGCCATTTGCGGGGATGTGGTGGAGTCTGTTGTCTGCACATCCAAGTTCAAAGTGATCACTAGGCAACTGGGGTGAGTCTGGCCCTCGACACATAGAGCTGGAGCATCTGCACGGAGATGGTGGTGAAATTCTAGAGGTCAATGCTGAGTTCATGCAGAAAGGATGCACAGTGGAACCTATGGAGGGGGTGGGTGCATTCAATTAGCAGGAGAGTGAATCCATCCCACCCCCATGCCCTCCATTCATGCAGGCAGCACCCCCCGGGCCCCTCTCAGTACTTTTAAAGGCAAACAAACAAACAAACAAACAAACCAGGTCTTAATCTGTTTCCCCTCCAAACCAGTCATACTCAGGGACTACGTGATGGGGAATGAACGGAGGTGGGTTCTGAGAATCAGTCACAGGAAGCAAACGAGGATGGGATCGTAAGAAGAAATACATAGTTAAGTGTCCACACGAGATAATGAAGGAAATCCTTACTGACTACAGAGGGGAGGTTTCCCCACTAATCTCAGAAAGGAATATGGAAGTACGGTGGGCGTGGAAATCTGAACCCAAGCGCACAAGGGGCTGGGGAGTGTGAAGAGGTGCAGGGAAGCAGGGGAAGACATTCAGAGAGATGCCCATTCAGAAGAAAGCAAGAAAGGGACGGGGCTGTATGCACGTAGTGGCCGGATCTGGCCCACCAGGCCGAGCGATGGCCCCTGGGAAGTGACTGGTAGCCAGTTTCTTGCACTCAGTGTGGTGGGGGCCAAGGCCCCTCATAAGGTTTCTACGTGTCCCCATCATAAAAGAGTCCCAAGATCAAGTGGACATATCAGAAATGGCACCTGGTTTCAAAAGCCTCCTTACAGGCCCCGTTGCAGACCTACGGGATCCCCTCCTCAGCGTCGCCCAGACCTCAGTCGCTCACGTTCTGCTCTCAGAACTTTCCCACCGTCATGCGTCAGCCACACTATGATTTACTTGTTTTTTAACTGACTTACAGAGAACTTGAATTAAGCCTGGCCCTAAGCAGTAATATCTATGAAACCATGGATTTGATTGGTTTTTTTTTTTCTATTACACACGAAAATAAATGGAACTTAAAAACTGTTATCTCCATGTGTTCTAAGATCATCTCACATATCCCCAGTCGTAAACTCAGCCCACTTGGAGAAACAGTCTCAGGCTATGTGTAAAACTATCACGCAGCATCAGGCAATGGTTTACGAGGTTCTTCTTTCAATCCCAGAAAACCAAACTTGAATTTGTTACTGACCACATACCTACAACTGCAGGAATGAGGTCCCCAGTGTGGGCCTGAATCACCACGGGGAGGACCAAGAGGACAGTTAAAGGGGTACAGAGGGACTTCCTGTGGAAAGGGGCACCGGGCGGTAGCCCTGTGGACACCTCTGTCGAATCCCGGTTCGAGTGGCATTAAGAGGAAAAGATAAAACTTACCACGCTACAAAAAAAGCAAAAATAGTGCACAATCAGAATCTGAGGGAAAAACGCTCCAGGACCTTTAAGGCCAGTGGAGTAAACAGAGAAAATTTTACAAAACGGAGACTGATTGCGAAAGGGTTAACAGCATTTCACACCTTCACTGCTCTCCTTGCCTAATTTGAGATGCACTTGGCACCTTCGCCCTTCTCAGACCCCGATGTGAGATACAGGATCTGCACCCACCCGAGCACTAAACAGCCAGCCCCTGTGGCTCAGAAGCAGCCTGAGATCTGCCCCTCCCTCCCTACCACCCACTTCTGCACAGCGATGCCTGGAAAACAAGCCAGCGGGCAGTGCAGGTGGGTGCAGGGCCTGGGGAGGGGTGTTAGTCCTTCAGAGAGGTACGGACCCCACAGGTCAAGTCTGGAGAATGTCCTGACAGCAGTGAGTGGGGATGGGGCCAGGAGAACTGTGATTTCTCACGCACTTCACCCATTCGGAATATCAGCGAGCCAGGCAGTAAAAGAACAATGCACCAGGTGACAGTCGATTTGAAAACAAGAGAATCTACAGGTGAGCAAATGTGAAAAGGACTCAACCTTCCCCCAAGTGCACAGAGTGCCAAAGCCAGTGACAGATGACCTATACTCTTCTCGTATAATGCAGTGTCTACGTAGATCCTGCCTTGTTAAGAATGAGTTTGGGGCTTCCCTGGTGGCACAGTGGTTGAGAGTCCACCTGCCGATGCAGGGGACACAGGTTCGTGCCCCGGTCTGGGAAGATCCCACATGCCGCGGAGCGGCTGGGCCCGTGAGCCATGGCCGCCGAGGCTGTGCGTCCGGAGGCTGTGCTCCACATCGGGAGAGGCCACAACAGTGAGAGGCCCGCGTACCGCAAAAAAAAAAAAAAAAAAAAAAAAAAAAGAATGAGTTTGAAAAGCCGGGGGGGAGGGGCGGAACACATGGGAAATGAGTGAGGAAACACCATCCTAAAGGCTCAAAGGAAGAGCACATCTCAGAAAGTAATTCAGAATATAATTTAAAATGTCAGGAAACTGCTGGAATGTAAGAAGTTGTGACCTCTTAGAGGAACAGAAAATTCGTAATGGAAAAAAACAGGCAAAAGAGAAAGGTTGATATAAAGAAGAAAATAGATAAGGTCAGTATTATATGAAAATTGCTCATTTAAAGCCACATTAACAGTTGTGGATAAATAAAAATATTAAAAGTTAAATCAGTAAAGTACAGAGTAAACTTAAAAATATCTCCCCAGGGCTTCCCTGGTGGCGCAGTGGTTGAGAGTCCACCTGCCAATGCTGGGGACACGGGTTCGTGCCCCGGTCTAGGAAGTTCCCACATGCCGTGGAGCGGCTGGGCCCATGAGCCATGGCCGCTGAGCCTGCACGTCCGGAGCCTGTGCTCCGCAACGGGAGAGGCCACAACAGTGAGAGGCCCGCATACCACAAAAAAAAAAAAAAAAGTATCTCCCCAAATTGCAAACTAAAAAAAGCAATGAAATAACGAATCAATGTATGTTTAAGTAGTATTCCATTAGAAAAGACCACATCAAATACACTAAAATCAACAATTAATGACAAAAATAATAAAACATAATAAAAAATCATGCACACCAACAGGCAAAGAGAAAAGTTATCTAGGAAATCACTCCTTCCTCAGACTTTTCCTCTACTCCTACTAACAGCTAGAGAGCACTTCCCACTAGAATAAAAGCTCTGTGAGGCGGGGACTTTGTTTTGCTCACAGCTCATCAGCACTGGGCATCGCCCATCTGAAAGCGCTAGAAGACAAATGCCACTGAGGTCAAAGCTTCAGGGGCATGGCCATCATCTTCTTCATCCCTGTGGGTGTCTATAAACATTTGCTGAACGATGAACAGGCTGAGCTGCAAACATGAGTTTCTGTCCAAAAAGGTTGACATCCAAGACATACATATACAGCCAAGTCATATTACTATCTGACATGAAAGAAACAGGAAGGTTCTTGTAGGCATGCAAGTGAAGAGACCACACACTTCTGTTCAGACACTGAGAGAGAAACCAAAATTAGGAAGATGATGCTGGGGAAGTAACCATATAAATGCATTGCTTAGTGCACTCCCCCAACTCAGACATCCAGCAAACAGTACTGCCTGGGGTTAGGGTCAGGGTTAGGGTTGAGGTCTGGTGCCGAGTGTTTCCCTGGGTCCTCCTCTGCTGCTCCCCTCCCATCCTAGAACCAGGATACACGTTTCTCCTGCAACATCCAAGGCCAGTACAGACGAAGCCTCCAGCCATGTGTGGGGCGCACTTGTAACTTCTTGCTTCCTTTTCTGTCCAAGAACATGCCGACCGTGAAGGGACTGTTCAAGCTTTGTGGATTCTGTGCTGGGAGAGTCACCGAACAAAAAGTCTTTGTTTCCTTTGTCCACGCGAGCAATGCTGCACTATGCAGAACATCATAGCGGCCACTTTCTCTGCCAAAGAACTTGAGTGATGATTTTTTGTGTATTTAAAACTCATACTGAATGAACCAAGTCTTCCCCCCACCCCCTCAAAACAGGAAAGACTAATCAACCACCCAGTAGCCAATGCTTTCTGCCATCAAAACCCTCCTTTATAACATCTTCTAAACCCTCTTTTACATCATCTTCTAAGAGTGGTTCCTGTTTTAGAAACGAGAGTACGCAGCATGATCTCAACTATGGAAAATAATGCTCTCCCCGCCCCAGGCCAAGCACGAAGGAAACACACGAAAATGTTAACAGAAGTTATCTTTGTACTGTGGGACTCCTCTGGCTGTTGTCATTGTATTTCTTTTATCACGTTTACATTTCTGAGTTCTTTTTTAATTTTAAAAATGAAAATTTTAATTTTTCTTTATTTTATAAATGTATTTGTAAACACTGCCCTTCCCCTGAATCAGCATGGACAATTCTAAATATACCATATGATCCCAATTATATAGACAAATGTGCCCCGAAAAAAAAAAAAAAGACAAGCATGCTAAATATTTTTTCTTATTTTTGCTTTTCTGTATTTTCCAAGTTTTCTATAATGAGCATATTCATTTTAGTGCATTCTTTTAAAACAATCTTTAACTTGGATTCCATTAGGAGCTAATACATGAATATAGCCTTATGTAAAATATTTAGATAATATTTGCTAATAAAATCCCCCTTGACATATCCCATTTCACTTGCCATCCCCTAAGATGAACACTGTTTATCAGATTAAGGTTCATTGTATTATCTTTCAAACGGCAGGGAGACTGGGGGGGGCTTTATTTTTAGGAAAACTAATTGAATTAAGACAAAATGATCAACAGTAAAGAACTTAACCAATGCAGTGCTGACACAAAAATTAGGGATGGAAGGGACCGTAGAGATCACTTGATCCCATGTTGCCATTTTACAGATGGGGAAACTGAGGCTCAGAGACAGACGGGGGTTGGTTGGACACCAAGTCTCCCAGTCCTAATGCAGAGTCTTCTTCTCCTCACTCTTTGGCCCTAAACCTTGGTGCTGATGTTGCCACCATGGCTGGAGGAGTAGCTCTGGCCAGCTGGCATGGCAGAAACCAAGCCCCACTTAGGACCCCTCCCCAGGCTGACCCCCACAAGGCTCCGTGCAAGGCGACCTTGGCCAGTAAGTCTGGCTCTCAGCTCAACCATGAGCCACTTCCCATCTGTTTGTGGCCAGAGAGCCCCCGCGAAGGGGGGCGGGGGTGACCCAGGGAGGAAACATCTGTGCACACAGAAAGGAGTCATAAACGCACTTGATTTTCTCTTTTGGCAAATCCTCTTCTGCTTATTTTTTTTCCACTCATTGAAATGCAAAGCTCCATTCCAACAAGGGGGCCTGGAAGATTCCAGAGGCTTCGAGGAACCACAGCCTCTGCTCTGCAGAAGGGGCTCCCAAAATAAGGTATGCACGATGCGTAGGGATGTGGGCGGGGATTAGAAACAGAAGAGGCAAGCCCCACTAGCCACTCGAATGCCCACAGACATCCCTTTGCTTGTCTCCAAACCCAGCTTCTCACCTTCAGCCAGGGCAGAGGAAGTTCAGGTATAGGTTCTACCTCTTACCAGCCATATAATCTCAGGCAAGTCACTTCACCGCTTTGAACCTCTTTTTCTTTTCCACATGTAAAAATGGAAATACCACCACCCACTGCACAAAATTCTTGCAAAGACTAAATACGAGGGCCGAAATGATGGAAGAAACTCCGTAAGTATTAGCTGTGCTCCATACCGTCCCATCTCCGTTAAATCACTGAGCAGCCTTTAGGAGACTCAGCAGCTGAGGTCCCCGGGGCTGAGTCACTTGTGCTGCATGGCCTGCGGGCTAACCTCTCAGAGTGACACCTTCTGACCTTCCTGACACAGACCGGAGAAAGAGGAACAGCATGTGACTTGGAATCAGGCCACTCTGTGGGCAAGACTGGGGTTTCGGGGAGCAGCAGAAGGGGCCAGAGAACATCCACGTCCACCGGGGCTGCTGGGAAGCTGGTGACCCCCTGCAAACCAGACCGAGACACAGACACGGCCATGCACAACAGCCGTGGACCAACCAACGCAAAGCCTGGCAACCTTCCTAAAGCAGCCCGCGTGTGACTTCATTTGAATCGTTGCCCCCAGCAAGGACACCCCAGCAGAACACTCCCACCCCTGACTTCAAGCTCCTAAAAATGAGGTCGGATAATCACGAGGACAAAGGACAGGATTTCTTCTTCCCACCGAAGCCGATTCCCACTGTCTGTACTTCACCATTAGTCCCAACCTTTTCCGCGGTTCTCCCTTGCTGAAGTGCTTTCTGTCTATTGTGGGCCAGTAACTTGTATCTGTTGGAGCTTATTGGACCTTTACAAGAGCACTGGGAGAGAAGTATTCATTTTATAATCAAATCATTTTCATTTTATAATTGAATAAACCAAGGTCTTACCACCAGCAAGACAGAACTGGTTTGAACCCGGTGTTCCGTCTCCAAGGCTGATGGTTTTGCTCCTGACCCCAGGCCATCCCCGAGTTCCTCCACGAATCAAGGCTCAGCCTGGGTTCGATGCTCCAGCCGGGATGGGGCTCCATCTTGCTCTGTCTGGTGGGCCAGGCTCCTCACTTCTTGCTGTCTCCCTGGGAGATGCAGCCCCCTGCCCCACCAGCCCCACCTGCCCTCCCCCTGGTACCTCCACAGCTGCTCTTGTTCGGGGGCCAGTGATGAGTGGTCCTCACACCCCGCTCACCTGAGCTTCCTGAGAACATGAACAGTGTCCTACCCAAATCTGTCCCCAGACACAGAAAACATACCCAACAAGCATGTGTTGAATCAGTGGAGTTCCTTCAGTCTCCAAGTAGCACTGTCAGCCCACTAAGAAAGCGGGTTTCTTACTTTCCCAGGGTCACCGGGGCCCCAAGGCGAGAGGACAGGAAGAGAGAGAGGCAAGAAGGTAGAGGCAGAAGCACAGCCCGAGTGCTCATCTAGTTTTTACTGGGAGGGGTCTTACATACCGAAATGCCCTCAGGGGGCCCCCAAATCACAAATGAACTAAATGGGCCGGGGCGTGGTGGGGCAGGGGAAGTCATCAATGGCTTGGTCGAGGTCTCTGAAACAAGCCTTTCACGGGCCTAGGGCCCTTCAAGTAAATACACTCGGAAGAAATGTACTCTCTTGGCTCACCTAGACTGTCCACTGAGGTCATTAAAGCCTTTAGCCAGAGAGAAAGTAGGCGGAAGCCAAGGGATCATCTATGATTACAGCAGCCTGAGTGACCAAGGGCAGATCTGAAATGTCCATAGGTGATTGGCTCTCACCTCTAAGTATGTTAAAAACTGGTAATTATTTTCACCTAAGAACTCCTAGCCCATGAATGCCTGGTCATCTTTGATAAGCCTGAGCAGCCAACCTGGTCCCTCTCCGTGTGATGCATTCCCCGGCCTTGTTTGCTAGGGTCACACGCTGCGGCTCCCCTGGGAAGAGAGCCCGGTGACCATCTATCTCCCCAGGACTGTCAGAGACACCAGGGCTCCTCCACCACTGTTGCACCGACGGGACCCACAGATGTAAGCACTGGACTAAAGTGAACTGGAATTTGCTGAGCTCCCGTAGCCAGAAGTACTTCTCCAGCCCTCAGAGCGTGAACAGAAGTCTGCCTGGAGTGGCGTCGGGTGAGAACCTCAACTCCTCTTTGGCTAGGGATCCCCGCCTTTCCTCCCCTCTGGGTCTTAAAAGGATGGAAAGGGACAACAGAGGGTGCTGGCTTCCTGTCTGTGCTCTGAGCCTCAGAGCAGTGGTTCTCAGCCTTCGCTCCTTCAGCTGCATCAGAAGGGCCATCAGAACACAGACTGCCAGACCCCACCTTCCGCATTTCTGAATCAGCAGGTGTGGGTAGCACCCAACAGTCTGCGCTTCTAACAGGATCCCAAGTGATGCTGCTGCAGGTTCAGGCATCACACTTTGAGAACCACTGATTTCAAGGCAAAAACAAACACACAAACAAAAAGACACAACACCTGTTCTAAATCTACTGCTATTCCTTAAAACTTAGTTTTTAGGAGACCAACAGATTCACTTTCAGAAAGAGATTCTTTAACGTCTTCTTGAAAACTGCAGCCCTCTCACTTTCCCTCTTTTCACAGACATGGGCACCGGGTCTCTTTCATATTTCCTAACCGTAAGAAAGACATCACGAATCATGCGAATATCGGCAACGGTTCCATCCCTGCTCTCCATGCTGGTGATGGGTAGGGACTGTAGCAAACTGAAAGCCCCCCATTCATCGTCAGCATACTGCTGCCGGGCAGGACAGCGGGCTCAGTGTCACCAAAGCTACTCATTTTTGCCAGAGAAGCTGGAAATCTGAATTTTTAATGTGAAATCTGCTCAGTTTTAGAGGTTGGCAACCAACTCAAAAAATTTTAAAAGAAGCTATGGGCAAAAACGAAAACAAAACCACCACCAAACCCCCCTGCAGTTTTGCACTTGATTTTTCCCAGTGGCCACCAGTGTACAGCTCCTGGTGTTAACTGCTGGGGATCTGCATAAGCAGTCATTTGAAGAGAGGGCGCCCTCGTGTTAAAGAATTGAATACCACCGTCCTAGACCAAAAGTATAATCAGTACCTTTACCCTCTATTAACTATCCTCTTGCTAAGACCTCTTACTACCAACATCTCCTGGTGGGTGAGCTGAATACCAGCTTCCGGGTATCAGGACACACCTTCCAAGGGCTGCAAATGTGTGGCCAACTCCATCTCACGCCGGAGCTGAGCGCCCCAGCCTGGGTCCAACCTTCCTTGGAAGGGAAGCATAGGACAAGGTTTGGGGGCCAGAAGGGACCCTGGAGAGTCTGTCCTACTCTGTCTATGGAAGAGTGGTGCCTCAACAGCTGATGAGAAGGTTTGGAAGGGGAGGCGGTAGTGAGGAAGCTGATATAGCTTAAGGAGTGAGGCATGCACCACCGGCTGGGCAGGGAGGCAGAGAAGGTGGTCAGAGGCAAAGCCGTGCACAGAGCGGGAACCAAGGAGAAAGAGGGTCGGGCACAGCAGCCTCGGAGGACAGACGCGCATCCATGGGGTGTAAAGGTGCGACGACACAGCTGCCGCAGCGAGCAGAGAGATCCCCACGGGATTGCCGGTGCTGAGCAGCTGGAAGCCAGCACCCTTGCAGCACAGTGCCTGGGGGGGAGGACGGCTGGGTCCATCCCTCACCGGAGCAGTGTAGGGCTCCAGGGCAGGGGAATGTGTGTTTGGGGACCGCTGGGGAGGGTGCACGGGGAGCAGGCTGTCGCTGCAAGAATCACAGGCCCTGGGAGAAGGGGATGCCCCCTCTGGTCCCCAGACCTCACGCTTCCCAGCCAGCCTGCTTGTCCCTGTCCGAGCTGCACGCTGCATCACACCAGCTTCTCAAAACGGTGCTTGCGTGAGGCTCTCCCCCACCGAGAACCCTTCCTTTCTCCTTCCAGCTTTTTCTTGGAAAGGAAATCCCCGGCCATCCACAGGAGATTTCAGGCTCACTGGGTCACCACTCTAGGCCAGAAGGTGTCATTTTTTGCTTTCGAAAGTCTGACCCACGGTAAAAAGCACATTTTGCTTCACAACCCAATATACGTGCAAAGCAAAAGTTTCACGCAGCAATACGTGCTTTACCACGGGCAACGCACTCTGCTGTTTTCCCACCCTGTTTTCCACGCTGCTTAATACGGATTATAGACACATTGTGGCTGGTGACTCCTGCTTTGAGAAACACCACCTTACCTGGTCCCGATCTCCGTTTTTAAAACTCCCCCCTTTATACCCCTCCCCCCATTCTCCATCATAAATTCCTGCAAGAGATTCCTTCCCTTTGCACTTTCCTTGGCCCGCCCAGGCAGGGGTGAATGCTCCCCATCTCCAATCTTCCAGCCCCACAGACTGTACACAGGCCCTAGATTCCAACTGTACACATTTTCTCTTTTCAAGAACAGGGTCGGCACTTTGCTGTACAGCAGAAACTAACACAGCATTGTAAAGCAACTATACTCCAATAAAAATTAAAAAAAAAAAAAAAAAGAACAGGGTTAGGAATTCGCCGGCCATCCAGCGGTTAGGACTCCGCGCTTTCACTGCTATGGGCCCGAGTCTGATCCCGGGTTGGGGAACTAAGATCCCGAAAGTCACGTGGCACGTCAGAGAAGGAAAAAAAAAAAAAACTGGGTCCAAGTCTTTGGAGCCAGTGCACTTAAAAGAACTGTCGAATGTTTGATATTATAGAAGAGGGGGCCCGACTGAGACTTTTCTAAATGATGATAAAACTGTAGCATTTCAAGGCACACCCAAAACCCAGTCTCCAGAGAAGCCCTCGGGTGCATCACACCCCCATCAGGACCCAAATGCCGCTGCTGACGGTTTCACACTGGCTGTGACACTGACCCTCCACCACAGTGCTGGGGAAGAGATTCCAGGACTCAGTGGGGAAACTGAGCCTCAGTGAAGTGGACACAGTTGTCACACGGGAAGCGGCTGAATCCACGTGAATCCGTTTTCCAGACTCTAATTCCATGCTCTTTCCAGCAGCCTTCATGGCTTCTGATCCTGTTACATAATCCTGTGTTCCTTACACGCCCTCCAACTTGGGACGCAAGAAAGGAGCGCCCCCGAGTGGGCCACCCTCTCTGCAGCCCCCGTACGTCTAGTGTGTACACCCACGGCTGTCCTGACCCCACCACACAAATGCCCTCATGAGGCAAAGGGGCCCGAGTCAGAAGTCCCCTGGGGACCTGGTTCCCGTCCCACTCTCTCTCTGGCTGGCTGTGTGACATCTGGCAGAGCGTGTACCTCTCTGGGCTTCTCCCTCATCTAGAGCCGGGGGAGCTGAACCTACCGACTCCCAAGGTCCTTCCAGGCTTCTCCTGAATATTCTATCTGCACCATGTGAAGCCATCTGGCCCCAACCGGGAGCCACACCTGGGAAGGAAGAAAAGGCAAAACAGAGGAGGCGAAGATCCAGACCGGGGAACCAAGTCAAAGGAAACAAGGAAAACTCACTCTGCACTCAGCTCACTTCAGACACCACCCTGGCCAGTGGCTTGCTCCTCTTTCCGGAGCCTCCGGTCCCCGGGCGGCCCAGACGCACTGAAGGAGTGAGGAGAGGCGACCCGTGGGGAAACAGAAGAATCACCCTCCGGCCCAGCAGGAGGCCATCCAAGCAGGGCTTCCCTCCCTCCCTCCCGCCCGCAGGTGTGGGGCTGCCTTTCCCGCTCTCACCCTGCTCCAATGAGCTTCGAGCAACCTGCCCTATGGATCAGCGGCCACGCCCCGGGCGCCCACTCACCTCAGCCCCGCAGTCCCTCCTCTTGCAGAGCTGACCCACTGGTCATCTTCTGCCACCGTTTCCACATCCGCTGCTTCCCCCGTAGCATCAGCTAATTCACTGTGCAGAGCAGCACTTATATATAGAAAGTTGCAGCCACGCAGGTTAGCATTAAAATAGAGACTTGACGTTGCTGTGGCAACCAAACAAATGATATTCAAAACGAAAGAAGCATTCTGCAATCGGGTAAGCATGTCCACAGCTTTCCAGCACAGCCGCGCCGTTTCCCCCGCGAGGGTAGGTGGGCCTGGTCCTCCATAAACCTCCTCCCTGTTAAGTCACCAGCTCTGGTTTCAGCTGTGGCCATGGCCCCCTGCACCAGCTCCTTCCTGAAGCCAACTCCTTACCCAGAACAGACCTGAGGCCAAGACACTGAAGGAGTACGATGACCCTGACCAGGCATATCAGTTTGCAAAAGCTCTACTCCTCAAGCGCCAAGGGGAAGCAGCCTGTGGCCCTGGTGTTACTCCCAAGGATGCTTCTGGAAACAAAGGGGGTTTCTGCCAACCGTTGGCCACAGGCAAAGACTCAAGAGGCACCAGTGAGCTGAGTGACATTTGGCAGGCTGCTTTCCCTCTCTGAGCCTCAATTTAAAAATAAGGGAGCATACTACTATCTATACAATAGATAACTAATAAGGACCTACTGTATAGCACCGGGAACTCTACTCAGTACTCTGCAGTGGCCTAGATGGGAGAAGAATCTAAAAAAGAATGGATATATGTATATGTTTAACTGACTCACTTTGCTGTACACCTGAAACTAACACAACACTGTAAATCAACTATACTCCAATAAAAACAGAAATAAAAAAATAAGAAGGGACAAGGGATGGAGAAGTAGCCTAGTGCCTCCCACCTCTGTGATTCTAGGATGTGCATCTTTTCTCTGTTTTCGTTTCCCTTTTTTTCACTTTCCTTGTTTCCCTAGTCCCTGGGCATATGCCTTAACCCTGCCACATATGCCCTGACGTTGCTGCAGCCCCCAACCTCACGCAGAAGCTACTGGTTCCTAGTCTGCCACGTGGAATAAGCCTCTATCGTTCCTGTTCAGCACAGCCATCACCCAGAATGTACACAGCCGTCAAGTCGAAAGGTTTGGATTTTAGTTATTCAAGGAGCCACCAAGAGCCCAGGGGCCTTAGACAACCCTCTGAGCCTTTCTGAGACTCGTTCACACATTTCAAAATCAGACATGACCTAGAGTGACTAAAATTTAAAAGGTGGACTATACCACGTGCTAGCGAGGTTGCAGAGCAACTGGAAACCTCGTCCACTGCTGGTGGGAATGCAAAATGGTACAGTCACTCTGGAGAGCAGCTTGGTAGTTTCCTATGAAGTTAAACATACACTTACCATATGCCCCAGTAATCAATCCCACTCCTAGGTAGGTACCCAAAAGGAATGAAAATACAGGTCCACACCAAGTCTTATACACGAATGCCCATAGCAGCTTCATTCATAAAGACCCCAAACTGGCAACAACCCAAAAGAAATCAACAGGGATTAAGGAACAAACGATGCTACATCCATGCAATGGACTACTACCTACCAACACAAAGGAACACACTACGGACACAGGCCACAACCTGGGTCCATCCCGTACACGTTACATTAAGAAGCCAGTCTCAGAAGGTTACCTACTGTATGATTCCCTGTATACGACATTCTCCAAAAGATAAAGCTACAGGAATGGAGGACCCATGAAGGGTCGGGTCAGGGAGGGTGTGAAGGCAAAGGGAGGGTAGGAGGGAGGATCTTGGGGTGATGAAACTCTTCTATGTCCTGGTTGAAGTGGTGGTTACATCAATCTATAATATGTGTTAAAATTCACAGAACTGTACACCCAAAAAGGTCAATTTTACTGTGTGACAAAAATGAAAATAAATGCTATTTTCATCTTCAAAAAGTAAAAAAAAAAACCCACAAATGATGATACTATCTCCTCATAGGATTATTCAGATCAAAAGTTGGGTCCTCACAAGCAAGAAGGATATACTGTACAGCACAGAGAAATACAGCCATTATTTTGTGATAACCTTAAATGGAATATAATCTATAAAAATAGTGAATCACTGTGTTGTACACCCCAAACTAATATAATATTGTAAATCAACTACACTTCAATGAAGAAAGTGGGGTCCTCACCAATAAACTGTAAAATCCTGATAATTATTAGTTATTGGTACCACTTTTTTTTTTTTTTTTTTTTTTTTGCGATACGCGGGCCTCTCACTGTTGTGGCCTCTCCCGTTGCGGAGCACAGGCTCCGGACGCACAGGCTCAGCGGCCATGGCTCACGGGCCCAGCCGCTCCGCGGCATGTGGGATCCTCCCGGACCGGGGCACGAACCCGCGTCCCCTGCACCGGCAGGCGGACTCTCAACCACTGCGCCACCAGGGAAGCCCAGCACCCCTTTTAATTACAAAGATCCTCTTCTTGTTCTAGACCAACGGTTCTCAACCTTGGACTGTCAGCACCCGCAGCAGCCGGGAATTTGTTGGAAAGTACAAACTTTTGGGCCTCACCCCAGCCCTCCTGAATCAGAAACTCTGGGGGTGGGGCCCCGCAATCTGTTTTAATAAGCCCTCCGGGTGAGTGATTCCAACGCAGGCTGAAATCTGGGGACCACTGGCCTCCATACACCCATTAGACCCAGCTAAGGCCAGCCCATCATGGAACCGTCTGGCCCTTTAATATGAAAAGCATGGATACAGGCGATGTCTTTCTCCACATCCCCCCTTGTTCACTGACTTCTCCCTCTTTTTTCTTCTCTCCCTGCCTCTGCCTTTACTCTGCCCCCAGGCCAGCAGCTGCCCTGAACGGAGGAGCCAGGGGCCACAGCTCTGTCTGACCACCCCGAGGCGGCAACTGACATGGACTCACGTGCTGTTTCAGCTGAGATGCCTGGAAGGAAGCGTCCCTGTGACCTCAGCTGAGGACCAGGGAGCAACCCTGGGCTGCACAAATCCCCGGCAGGCTCTGCAAACGCTCCTCCCTTCTGACCCAGCCGCCCGCCTCCCAACTCTCAACTCCTAGAGCACCGCTCGAATCAAACCCTGGAAAAGCAGCATGTCCCACTTACCCCAGAACAACAACTTCAAAGCCGCTTCGCGTGGATCCTGGCTCCGAAGCCACACAGAGATGACGGATCACAAAGAAGAAATCGGAACCATATGGATTTCACAGTCGGCAAAACAAACAGAATTACAGCATCGGGGTTGGGACGAAGAAACCTGGGGGCTGTGTGTTTGGCCCAGAGCCCGGGCTTGGTGGCCCCCAGCACGGGCTGAGCTCCCCGGCCTCTCGTTCCCGCCCACGACACCCAAAAACAGTGCCAGGGGTGCCCGGCGTGCTGGCCTTCCTTGCCGAGAACTCTGTGAGCAACGCTGCTTCGGCTGACATTTATTGAGTTTTTATGGTCTCTTTTACGGTGCAGTTGAAGATAGTTCAGCTTCTTTTCTAGTATCGTACAAACATGCACAAGCACACTCTGCCACGGGTGACAGCGCCGGGAGCCTCGGGGAGGGGCGGCGGGGAGCAGCTGCGGCCCCTACCCCCACTCCCTTTTACACCACTGGTTCCTTCCTCCCAGAGAGAACCATGCTGGGTGTACAGCCAACCGTGCTGGGTGCACCCACTCCTGGCCTCATTCTCATCACAGAGACTCTTGCCCAGTTTCTAGGGAAACAGCATGGTGGTCCCCGTAGCCAGTGTTTCTGCATCAGGGGCGATTTTGCCCCACAGGGGACACCTGCCAATGTCTGCAAACCTTTACTGGTGGTCACAATGGGGGCGGGAGAGATGGGCAGGTGTACCCGTTCCCTATTGCTGCTGTAACAAATGACCGCAAACTTAGTAGCTTGAGACAACACAAATTTCTTAGAGTTCTGTATTTCAGAAATGGATCTCACTGTGCTAAAATCAAGGTGTCCGCGGGACCACGTTCCTCGTGGAGGCTCCAGGGAAGGATCTGTTTCCCTGTCTTGATTTTTAGCTTCTAGAATCCACCTGCATTCCTTAGCTCCTGGTCCCTTCCTCCATCTTCAAAGCCAGCCATGGTGTGTCGAGTCTCTGTCACGCTGCCATCTCTGGTTTTCTCTCTTCTGTCTCCCTCTGCCATTGATAAGGACCCTTGTGATTATACTAGGCCCACCTGGATAATCCAAGCTACTCTCCTCACCTCCAAGTCAGCTGATTTGCAATCTTAATTCCACCTGCAACCTCGAGTCCCCCTGACCATGTGACCTAACATACTCACAGGTTCCAGGAACAGGGACGTGGACACCTGGGTGGGGGGCATCTAGTGAGTAGAGGCAGGGATGTTGCTACACGTCCTACAATGAACAGGACCCCCAGGCCCACAACAAAGAACGATTCATCCCCAAACGCCAATAGCGCCGAGGCTAAGAAACCCTGGTACAGCCTACCACTGAGCGGGTCTTAGTTGGTTCCCAGTGACCCTGACTCAAGTCTATTTCCACGGAGAGACTAACCGTAGGACTTTTGAAGGTCATAGAGAAGCTCTGACACATGATTAAGGAGGAATATTTACCATCCTGTTAAACATTTTAAAGTAGATTCTGTGACTATTTCAAAATCTTCCTCAAATGATTCTTCTTTGATACACAGAAAATATACACAGGCTTTTAAAACAAATAAAATACATCTTGCCCACTGAAGGCATACTGGAACATACTGGACATAGATCATGTAAGTCTCTTTGTGTAAACAACTTCAAATAACATGGCTAATTCTGCTTTGCTGTCGGGGATGCAGTTTGGTCTCAGAAATCCCTGAAACAGCAAACCAGAGCTGCTCACAGCCCCAGGTCCTCTCTCCCCTCCCGCCAGGGAGGGCTGAGCCACCAGCAGCTGATGAGGATTCCTAACGACCCTGCAGATCTCAGACCCCACACCAAATGCCCTCCAGCCCCTGGGCTCCTGTGGGTACCCAGGGGGACCCCCACATGGGCGAGGCTGCAGGGGGGCCCCATCCAGCCCTGCAGATGGCAGGGGCCACCCAGAAAGGATGCGCCCCAGCCAAGGCAACCTCCGCCCCGCCGCGTGGGCCATCTGCTAGCTGGGTTTTCCAGAGTGGGTCAAGAAGAGGCAGCAGAGAGCGAGTCGGTGATGGTTTCTTGGCAATTCCCCGGCGGGAACAGGCAGGAGAGGAAACTGAGCTTCAAACAGCCATCTGCCCAGGGGTGGGCATGCATTTACAGCTCCCAAGTGGCAGCGCTTGGCGGGACTGGACCCCAGGTGGCCCTGAGGCTTTCTCAGGGTGACAAGCCCAAGGCCGCACCATGAACAAGACATGACACTGAGGGAGGGCTGAACCTGCACATCTGGCTCTGGACCTCTTAGCCAGTCAGCTTTCCTCTCACCTGCTCACTGTGGCAGCTTCCTGAGCACCGCCCAGCACAGCTCAACTGCTGGGCATCCTCCCAGGCCAAAAGCCTCCTTCAAGACCCGGGGCCCACGGCTCCCACCTCCAAGGGGTGCAGAGGGGGCAGGGGGAGTGCTATTTTCACGCGGCCACAGCAGTTCCTCTGTAGTTCAGTCCCCACCGTGAGTCTCCTCCCTCCACAGACCAGAGAGCCCTGTTGTAGCAGGAGCGCCCACCCCCGCTTCCCTTTTCCATTTCCCAAGAACGGCTTTCACCAGATCGAACATTAGTCATGCAAATGCCAAGAGAAGTTCAAAGATGCTTTGATAATGGGATTTTCTAATACAAGCAGCTGCTGCTGCTGGACCCAGACCTTCTCAACTTCTCCACTCTCTTACTGGATCCCCCACCTTTTGGGGCCTCCGGGGTCAGCTTTTCCATCTCCTGTAACGTGTGGGGCTGTTTTTCACACTTGGATTCTTGTGGCAGAGGGAAAGCCTCAAAGGCATGACCTGGCATCTCCAAGCGCAGCGATCTAGGGGCCTGGAAACCACCATGGGCTCCAATGGCACCTTCCCAGCCTCAGCAACTACGAGGCCAGAAGCAACTCGTGACAGTTACCCACTCCGTGTGCCTGTCCCACAGCTACACACACCCCTGCTTCTGGTGAGAGCACCCTGATTTTTTTGGGGGGTGCACCTTTCCCCCACTCTGTCATCACGGCTTGTGGGGACAGGTAGCCCTCACCTCTCCAAGGAGCCTAGTCTATCCCCCTGGCCATAGTGACTAGAGCTCTGGGATGGGCAGGTGACCCAGAGGCTAAATCCCTGAACTCTGGTTGGAATTATTGGAGAGAAGAAGCAGTGTTATATAGACTATAAGCCTGAAGCTACTGATGGTCACCTTGACACCCTACAGGAAAAAAACCCCACAAAACCTCCCTGACAATAGAAGCCACACAGAAAAGGAGCTGGTGAGGGACAGAGGGAAGAGATGGGGATGGGGGAAGGGGAGACATCAGACTGCTGACACTGTGTAAGCCCCTTGATCAAACCATGCCTGAAGCTGACAGCCTGGGACTGTTTCAGTTACACCAACCTATAAATTTCTTTTTCGTCTGAAGCCAATTTGATTGGCATTTCTGTAAGATGTGATAGAAAGAGTTGTGCCTAACATTCTCTCGGCACAGGCCAGAGCATAATATCAACAGCAGCAAAATTTAAACAACGTAAAGCAGAGAGTATGAGAGATTCAGCCCCTTCCATCAGCCTGCATCTGTGGTAAAGTCTTCTCCCAAAGACATATGCATTTCCAAAGATGCTCTGTACTAGCTTCCTATGGCCACTGTAAAAAATTACCACAGACTTGGTAGCATAAAACAGCAGCAGTATATTCTCTCTCAGTTCTGGAGGCCAGGAGTCCAAAATCTGTATTACTGAACTGAATTCAAGGTTTTGGCAGGGGCCACGTTCCCTCTGGAGGTTCTAAGGGAGAAGCCGTCCCTTGCCTCTTCCGGTTCCTGGTGGCTGCCAGCCTCCCTTGGCTTGTGGTCACATCACTCTGCCTCTGCTCATACCCCTCCTCTTCTGTGCAGAGCAAAATCTAACCTAATCTCTGCCTCCCTCTAATGAGGGCAACTGGGACTGCATTTAGGGCCATCTGGATAACCCAGGATAATCTCCTCATCTTAAAATCCGCAACTTGGTCACATCTGCAAAGACCCTTTTACCAAATCAGATAACGTTCCCAGGTTCTGGGGATTAGAATATGGACACATCTTTGGGAGCCATTCTCAGCTGTCTCCCCCAGACCCCACCCCCAGTCTGGCCAAGTCAGACCCTTATGGGAAATGCGAAGGAGACAGGTCACCATTCACAGCTCCGAGGCCTCACAGGGTCTGCTCGGCAGACCAAGTGGCACTGGGAGAAGAAATAACCAGAGAGTCGTTAAAACGGGGTCAGAGTAGAAGACATGCAAGGGAGCAGAGCGCCAGGCCCCCAGGATGAGGTCCGTTCAGGGACATTTGGGGCAGCTGGAGTCAGGGGCCTGTCTGCTTGAGGGTAAAATGCAACTTGGCCTCAGAGCAAGATGAGGATAATGAGAAGACACCCCGCACGTGCTCTCCGATGTCCCCGGTGAGCAGGAGGGATGGGGGCGGCATGGGGGGAGGGGTTCCCTCTGTAACGGAAGCAGGAGTGATGGAGGTAAAATGAGGGAGTATGATGTGTGACGGGAAGCCACGTCCAGCTGGGCTGTTTCTCACAGCTTCGGTGAGTCTGGCCTGTACCTGTTGTCCAGGGGGCCCCAGCACCAGAGAAAAGGAAGGGAAAGACCACCAGCTGGAGAGAACGGAACCTGGGGGTGCAGGTGCTCACCAGCCGGGCAAGGGTGGGGCCTTGCCTCTGGGGTGTCCCCGCGCCCCACTGTCAGGAGAACAGAGGCTGGCCACGCCCATAAGGGTGTCTGGGTGGACCCGGATCCACGTGGGGTGTCCACTGCTGCCACCCGCCTCCCCCGCCCCCAACAGGACTCGGGCAGCTGGGGAAGGTCCTCCAACCCCCACTGACCACAAGCGGAAGCAGCCTCCCGCCACGAGGGGAGTTGCGTCAGGACACGCCCACATCTCTAGGGAAACACGATGAGCAAAAGGGACTTTTGAGCTTCCCTTGCGGTCTGCAGACCTGGCTCATGAGGCAAAGTAGGGTTCCCCAAAGCGTAGGCATTCCCATAACACTACCAACACCCAAGATGACCCCGTAGGTGGTGCCCAAGATGACCTGGCAGGGCTAAGAGGCCCGTTTTTAAACAGTGTCGTACTCATTTTAAGGACTATTGGGGAAACCCATATACAACCAGCACATACGGAGTGTGTGGTCTCTGTCATTCTGCACGGGCAGCAATGATCCGCTTTGACTGGCTCCTTGGGGGGCTCACTGAATGCCTCCCTTTTACTTCTTCATGCAGACTAGTGCCCCCGCCCCCGAGTTTATCTCTGGCTGAATACCCCCCTGGAGACCCACACAGAGGACCGGGCCACCCTCACCAGCCTCAAGCCAGGACGTCTGTTTACCCGCAATCATGTCAGTTCTTTGAGAGTACAACTTGGATACTGCCCTGCTCTGCCCTGGCTTGCGGTGACGTTCATCCGAGGTAAGAAACCATCCCCCCGTAAGTCTTTAGAGAGACCCCAAGTAGTAGGCGCTGATTCTGTAACTGAGGGAAGCTGACAGCAACGTCCCTTAACCTTGATGCTGATCCCGAGGTGTGGTCACCTCCCATTTTGTAAAGAGCCAGGGTGTGTTGTCTCTGACACTATCTGTACCAAACAGTGGTCTTGACCTTGGTCACTTCTGCAAGAACTAGTCTGGGCCTGTGATCTTTCCTTCAGAATTTAACACACCCCACAGTTGAGACTGAGGCCTCACGTGAAGATACCCACCAGTTCCTCCCAAACCTCTTGAGCCGCCACGTGAGAAGCGCAGTAACGTCACACCAGCACCCCCGAGGTGCAGCCCCCAACACTTGATAGCCCAGCTCTACCTGTCAGCGGCATCAGTGCCCCCATACCCCTTCCCTCAAATGGCCAGTGGAGCCTGGGCTCTCCTCCAACTGGAAGGCAGAGACCGGCTGTGTCAGGGTTCCCAGGACCACCCAGGTCTGACCATTCACTAGGAGGACTCCTAGCGCTGGGTATGCAGCCATGATCTATTACAGCAAAAGGATACAAGAAAAAGCAATAAAGGGAAATGGTGCCTGGGGCCAAGCCCTGAGGAAACGGGGCACAAGCTTCCAGGAGTCCCCTCCCAGTGCAGCCACAGGGATGCACTGAATTCCTCCAGCAATGAGCTGTGACAGCTGTGGGAAGTGTGTCTACCAGGGACGCTCAGAGACTCAGAGTCCAGGGGCTCTGGGGGGGGGCTGGTCTCATAGGCACCCTCTGCCGGACACACAGCAAAACCCCGGACTCCCAGAAGGAAAAGCAGGTGCTCAGCGTAGGCCACAATGTCTTTAAGAGCAGTTTCCATAAGAGCCACCCTTATCATTTGGGGAATGCTGGGAACCCTCCCTGACTTCAAGGTCCCGGACGTCAGCCAAAGACCAACAACGCAAGCGAGCTTTGTAAGAGAGAGCGGTCTCAGGCCGGCTCTGTGAACGGTCTTTGCACACTGGGTATACTGATAGAATGTTCCTTAGAAGGGACCTCCCCCGCTGTCTCTGGCCCATTCAGTGGTAGATTCCTGCCACGGACGCCTAGGCAGGTGACAAGTCTCTGAAACGCTGGTGGAGAGCTCACTCCCTTACAAAGTGTGCTGGTCCATGGTTGGCCTGTGCTCACCGACAGCACTTTTCTCCCCGGAACACCGGCCTGCAAGTGCAATATTTCTCGTTGATGAACACTTCATATAATAACCACCACTACTTACTATCGCTGTATGTCAGGCACTGGGCCCAGCACGTGACACACATGAGCTCATTTAATATAATATTCACGGTTTACAACGGCATCAGCTATGGCTTAGACGCATGTGAGGACGTGCCCAAGTTTCCATTTTAATGGGCGTGAACTCTGCTCTATTTGCCCCTATAGCTTCCCCGGGGAGCCTGTCTTTCACTGACCACATTATCGTTTTCGGCATGACATCATACCACTGTTTCTCTTGTTTACTTAATATTTTTAGTTGACTCGCTTCTTTTTACTTTCAACAACATTTTATTTCTCAGAAAATTTTAGAGTATTCTCTGAATGGAAAATGAGTAACACCTGCCAGAAATCCACAGCACAAAAATAATTACAACCAAAAAACCAAGCAATGCTATTCAATCCTAGGTAGACAGTACTACCTGCTGAGGCCTGTTCTCACCCAGCACCACCCGAAACTCTCCTTAACTGAGAGCACTGCAAAAGGAAAACCCTTCTCCTTTTCTGATTCAATGGTACTGAAAGCCTTGCCCATAGACCACTGAGACCCACCTTTGCCCAGCCTTTTGGGAAACGCTACACAATTACCGTACGTACTACAGGAAGCTGCCCTGCCGGGCTCACTGTCAGGTAACAGGGAAGCAGGGGCTCCCTGCTACCTGTGTGCCCCACCCCTGATCCCACATCTGGAGGCAGGATATTCCAGCTCCTTCCTCCCCATTGGCTCCTTCGCTCTCCGGCCTCTGCGGCCACTGTGCCCTGGAGTCACGCGCCATCGGCATCCACCTGGGTCAGCTGCCCCTTCCGCTCCCAGCCTGGCCCCCTGTTCACCCTCATTCCTAGTTTCTGCTCCCATGGGCTCCACTCAGCTGGCCTGACCTTGGGGAGAGAAAATGCCAGCAAAGACTCTGTCCCTCTGGCCCATTTCCTAAATCAAGAGGAGGCCAGGAGAGAGGGGCAGAGGGACTCTCGGGGGCAAGTCATAATCTGGAATGTAGGAGTGGATCTGGGATGGGGGAAGAGCAATCAGAAGTTGGAAATGTGCCATTCGTCTCAAACAGGGGACTACATCCAGATTCCCCTTTTCCCAATGACCCTCTGGTCCGGCCCCACCATGGACGGGCTCGAAGGAGTCACCCAATCGGAGGCAGAGGGTCCCACTCAGAAGCCATCCAGGGTGGCAGCCCAGAAGGCATCAGAGACCCCTAAGCATAGAAAGGCAGTGGGATGGCTGAGAGCTGGGGCTTGTGAGACAAAGAGACCCGAGTCCTGACTCCACCATCCCCCTGGCTGAGTGACTTTCCACATCTGAGACATGGGATCAAAATCATACCTACCCCACAGGTCTGTCGTGGGGTAGCGGGAGGCGCCCAGGGTCTGGCCTCAGGAACATTATTTCTGTGGAGCTGGGCTCTGAGTCTGAGGCCAAGAACCAGAATAGGAAACGGCCGAAGGTAGGGTGTGTGACGGCGGGCGTACTCACCCCCGTGTGCAGAGAACAGCCCGACAGGTGGAGCCCAGCCCCACAGGTGTTTGTGTCAGACAGGTGAGGGCTCAGCCTGCAGGTCAGGGGCCTACATGTAAAAACCAGGAAATTTCCCATGAGAAAATAAAGTCATCTCATGAAAACTCAAAAAGGCCATACTGAAGTTGGCCTGACAGGGTGAGGATAAACGTTGCCATCTTCCCTGCCGTCTTCTGATGCAGTGGTTTTCAGCCTGGCTGCCCGTGAAAATCATCTGGGAGATTTTTTCTTGTTTTTTGGCCACGCCATGCAGCTTGTGGGATCTCAGTTCCCCGACCAGGGATTGAACCCGGGCCCTGGCGGGGAAAGCCCGGAATCCTAACCACCAGGGAACTCCGCATCTGGAAGCGTTAAAGCCACCTGGATGCCCAGTAATCCCCCGGCCCATGAAACAGGATGTCCCGGGGAGAGACCTGGAGGTGGCTGCCCTGCAAGCTCGTAGGTGATTCTAACATGCGGCCAACAGGGCTGCCCGACTGTCTTCACGGCCACCACCTGCCTCATGGGGGCTGCTATCAGACATGACCCAGCCCACAGCTTGTTCAACCAAGGTTAATAACAGGAAAGGCTGGGGCCCCAGGACACAAAGCCAGCACGCAGACCCCACCAGCCGCCCCTGCTCTGACCGTCAATCATTCCACAGCAGCAATGCTGGCCGGCGTGGTCCCCGGGTCCTCTCAGGGCTGCATCACCTCTGCCCATCCTGGGAAAAGCCAAAGGCCGAAGCTTACTGAGGGCCAGGAGTGCGCTGGAAAAGCGTATAGGGAGGCTTCCCCTGCCCAAGGTCTGGGGACGGCCCCAAAGGCATTCAGGTTTCGACTTTCCTGCTGGGGAAGAGGTTCTTCTGTCTTAAAATACACTTTCTGTAAAGCCCTGGAGCCAGACCAAGCCCACAGAAACCCCAGGTTCCATCACTCACTGATAGAATGATCCTTCTGTCCACAAGCCTCCCAGATCCACAGAAGTCGATAATGAACGTAAGGGAAGGAACAGAGCAGACCGCTTGCCAGCGCTGTTTCTGAGACGTGATGGGGAGAGCCAGGGACAACGGCTCAGGGACGGACTGGCACCCGTGGTCTGTCTGGCCCTAGGATTGGCGCATTACTGGCTTACAGGCAATCTGGGGCGCTGCCCACTGGTTTTGGGCCATTTCTCTAAAAAGCGGGGCCTAAAAAGAAGAAAGCCAGTGTCGGGATGTGACAGTTTGCCAGCCTGTATTGTGATTCTGGGTGTACGGAGTGACGCTGCGCCTGTCTTGCCCAGGGCAGGAAGCACGATGGAGACGTAACAGGAGACGCTCCCTGCCCGGGGACCCAAGTGAGAGCAAGGCGAAGGCTCGCGGGAATGAGGCAAGGAAATGGGATTTTGATTGCACAAAGTGTGACAGGGCCAGAGAACAGTGACAAGTGACATGTGAATCACAAAGATGAGAGCTTCCCAGGATGCAACATGTCCAAACAGGCCAGGTGGCTCAGCCTGAGAAACAGGAAAATGGGGCAGAGTGTGAAACACAGTTTGAGGCCAGCAATACTTCTCCCCTGCCAGCGTGGGCTGGGATCTGTCACAGTCGCTGGTTAACAATCCTGGAAGTCAGAATGGTTTTCATTTGAGCCTCTTCTCTAAGTATAGGGTCTGTCTGCTATCCCCGCGGCCCGGGGGAAAGCCGTGGTATAGATGACAAAACGATAGCACGGACCCTCGCTCTATAAAGCGTGGTCCACGCACCAGCAACGGTGAGCTTGTTAGAAACGTAGCATCCAGGCCCTTCCCCAGATCTCCAGCGTCTGCATCTGCGGTTCGCTAAGCACCCCAGGTGAACTGTGCTCCGGTTAAGGTTTGAGAAGCTCTTACCTGCAGCACAGGTTCTTTTACTGCCGCACAAGGTACCTCTCAGGGCACTAACCACGTGATCAAGCACGTAACAGTCACACAGACAGCTAACTTTATAGGTGGTTTCCGTTTAGGCATCTTACACTGAACTTTTTCCCCATCAAATTCAAGGCTGCAGCTACTTCCTCGGTTCCCGACTCACAGATCAACTGAGGTGATCGCTGATTAAAATGCCTCCCCACAGCCACTGAACTCGACAGAGTAACCTTTCCAGATTTATTTGCCCATCTGTTCACTTATTTATTTACTTGTTTGCTGCGCTCATTCAAACACTTCGTGGGCACCTACTATATGTCAGGCACTGAGAAGCAGAAGATAAACGACCCGGCCCGGTCCTGGGAAGAAGAGTGCCTCCCGCAGAGAGAGAAAGACGGCGGACAGGCAGTCACGGTGCAGAGTGACGGATGTGTGCGCTGCTAAGGGGAAAAACCAAGGGGTCCACAAAGGCATCGTGGGAGGAAACGCTGCCTACAGGCCATCATAACCACATGGCTTTCTCTTTACCGGGCTTTTCGCTTTGCATTTTCTGCTCCCTCCTGTCTTGCATTCTATCGGATTGATTGCATTTTCTTTATTCTCCCTCCAACCCCACAAACTTGGTATTTATAGAGTCTATTTGTACTACTTAGGTGGTTACACTGACGTTTTTTAACACGTACACTTGACTTCAAGCATCAAGTTGATCAATAGCTCTTTTCTCCTTCTGAATAATACAAAACGCTGCAGTGCTTTCACTTTGATCGCCTCCAGTGACCTTCCAGGTGTCCGGAGTTTGAATCAGTGGAAGGTGCTGTTTTCCCACAAGTCCTGGGGCTACCTGGTTTTCTGCTATCTCCTGCCACTGATCATTTTTCAGAAAAACTAAAAATTTCAAATTGACTCAGGCAGAAATAGAAAACCCGCATAGATCTATAACCTTCAAAGGAATCGATTCTGCGGCCTAAAAGCTACCTTAAAAAAACGATAATGGGTTTATGTGGTTTTACTGACAAAGTTTTCTCAAACCTTTAAGGAAAAGGCGACACTTAATACAATCTCTCCCAGAAATAGAGAGAAAAACCATCAGTTCCTTTTTATAATACCCTGATACCAATCTTCAAAGGAAAACAGTGTAAGAATTCAAAGCCTAACCTAACCTCACAGAGCACAGGTATAAAAATCCTAAATACACATTAGCAAATCCTGGGGATGGAAGGACCGTCTTATGCCCTCAATAAAGTTTTCCTAAATAAGAAATTAAAAGCACAGTCTATGCAGTAATAAATACGTTTGACTAGACTACCATTTAAAAATTCCACATGACAAAATATGCCATTTTAAAAAAACGAAAAAGCAATGCTTAAAAGACAGCGTGACGGAAAAGTGAGCAGAGTACGAACATGAAATTCACAGGAGAGGAATTCTGAAAGGCAAATACACATACGGAAATATACACAACCTCAGCAATGAAGGAAACGCAAACACAAGTTAAATCTGAGGTGCAATATTTTACACGTTCAGATGGCAAAAATAAGCGTGCCTTGTTGGCAAGGGGAGTGGATATTGTAATACTCTGTGGGTAGCAGTGTCTATATATTTGCAAAACCTCTTTGGAAAATATAGTGGCAAAATCCGAAGGTACATCCTCATACCCAGATATTCTCCTTCTAGGTATCTGCCCCGGAGGAATACTCACACAGGTGCACAAGGAGAAACGCACAATTGTTTCTAAATGTCTAAAATGTCCACCCACAGGAAAGAAACTATGAGATACACATGTGCTAGAAAACTACAGGGCAGTTGAAATGAACTAGGTGTACACGTACCAACATGGATAAACTTCAAAAACACCTGTGAAGAAAGCCAGTCCCAACAAGAGAAATATATTTCATGTAAGTTTCAAAATATACAAGACATTAGTGAATGCTATTTTAGATGCATACGTGCTCATAAAAGTTTTAAACATGCTCATGGGAAAGATACACCAACAACAGAACAGTGGTTACCTCCGAGGAGACAAGGAGAAAGGGGAATAGAACTGGAGGAACACTCAGGGATTTTTTTTTTTTTTAATGTCGAGTAATTGTGTTATTTTTGACTGACATTTGACAAGTGTTGATACTTGTGGAATCCAGAGATGGTGATAAGCACATGAAAAATGTTCAACATCATTAATCCTCAGGAAAATACAAGCTGAAAGCACAATGAGAAACTACTTCATACTCACTAGAATGGCAAAAAAAAAAACGTTGGCAAGGAGCTAGGATCATTGAAAGCTCATATGCTGCCGTGAGCGACGAGTGAGGTGCAGAAAATAGTTTTGCCATTTCTTATATAAACATACACTTACCATATGATCCAACAATTTCACTCCTAGGTATTTACACCAGAGAAATGAAAACATGTCCGAAAGACTTATACACAAATGTTCACAGAATTACTCGTAACAGCTAAAAGCTGGAAACAACCCAAATGTCCATCAGTTGACAAATGGATAAGCAAATTCTAGTATGCTCAACCAGTGGAATTCTACTTATCAATAAAAAGGAATCAACAACTGATACAACAATACGGATAAGTCTCAGATGTTATCCTGTGCAAGAGAGGCCAGATTCAAGGGTACACACCGCATGATCCGTTTCTATGAAAACCTAGAATAGGCAAAACTAATCTATAGGGTAGAAATCAGAGGTGACCTGAGGAGATGAGTGGGAGGAGAGAGAAAGTGACTGCAAATGGGCAAGAGAGAACTTCCCGTAAAGATGTCCACCGATGACAGTAGCAGTTGCACAGGTGTATCTATCTGTCAAGTCACTAACCTGTACACTGAGAATGGGGCATTTTACTTTCTGGTAAATTATAGCTTATGGTAAACTTTCTTTTATTTATTTGTGGTCAGTTATATACTTTATGGTAAAATATATAAATTACAGTTGATTTTTAAAATAGGGATAGTAGATACATTTGTTATAATCTCCTGTATTTTGTAGACAGATTTTATTAAAAATTAAGTGGATTTTAGAAAGTACTGATCATTAATTGCATATACTGTGGAGCAGGAGGCTTCAGGGGGAGAATAAAGAACTAAGAAGGACACTAATGCTAAGTCCTAACCCTTCCCAGTGGAAGAGCTGTCTATCTCATCATTGGAGCAGTCTTATTAGAAACCCAATGGTCCTTTGAGATTATCAAGTTCAAGTCTTTCATTTTCAGAAAAGCAGCTCAAAGTGAGATTTGTCCAAGATCCCTGCTGCAGACTTAGGCTGTCCAGTGTCCTTTACCTGTAACTTAACAGCCCCACTCCTTTTTTTAGGGAATTCTCTCTCTCCCACTAGGCCCTTTCTCTGCGCATCTCTTAATCCAGGTGCCAGCCCTCCCCCTACAAGCCCTAAGGGGTCTCAGGGGGCCCCTCCCCTTTCACAGGGCAAAGGTGTGTCTGCCTCCAGGTGGTCTCTGCTGACACCTGGGGAGATGCTCCTCCATCACCAAGCACACCTGACTACACTCTGTTTGCTTCATACGATCGTTGCTATTAGTCCTACCTCCTGGCTCCACACAGCTGAGCATCTCGGTTTCTATCTGCTTTCAGGAGGTTTCCCCAGCCTCCCGTCCATGCTGTGAGCTTCCAGTATCTTTGCAATAAATTCCACTCGGCTGACATCAGCCAGAATCGGTTTCCGAAGTGTGCAACCAAAGAACCCCACGTGACACATCACCCAACCGGCGCAAGGTAGACGGGGCCCACAGCCCAGAGTTTTGAATTCTCCAAGATGTCCCTGGGCGTGGCGGCCACCCAGCTAATGCCTCAGGATCCTCAGCGGCAATGTCTCAACCCCCCGAGGCTGCTGGGACATAGCATGAGAAAGTGATCCCGTATTGAGTGATACATGAAGCGCTCTGACACGCTTTAATTTCGTCCTTCCCACAGCCTGGTAATGTAGGGATTACCCCACTTTATCTATGAGGACGCTAAAGAGGAAGAAAAATACTTTCCCAAGGTTACAGAGCTCCTTAAGTGACAGTGTCAAAACTTGAGCCAACTCTGTTCAACTTTAAAGCCTGGCTCTTGTCATTTCATCAGGCTGCCTCGCCCCAAGGAAACATTCAGTCTTCTGCACCTCCTACTTCACAGTTAGGTCACCGGGACTTCAGATTAGGCATCAGAGGCACAACTGGATGCTGGCTGCACCCACAAAGTAGCGGGCGGTTTGGAGGGGGCAGGCAGCGCATGCAGTGGGCCAGGACACCCACCCAGGAGAGCATAACAATGGATGGGGTGGTGGCAGTGATGCGGTGCGGGGCTGAAGAGGACCCTGCAGCCTTAGGGAGAACACACGTGCCCGGGGAACAGTGTGGGAAACATCCACATCCCTGAGGAGCAGAAGTGAATTCTTTCTGCCTTGAGATGAATACATGTTCGCGTTCCCATGGCAATGGAGCATGCTCACTGTGGTCTATACCTGTAAGTGACTGACTCACGTTTTTTGGCATTGTACGAGCCCAGTCCTAAGTCATTAGCTAATCAGCTGAGAATGCATACACTCTTGGGGTGGGGTGGGGCGCGGGGGGGGGGGAGGAGGCGGGTAAATAGAGTTTCTGCGTATCCTTCTGAGGCCCCGAGAGCAGGGATCACGTTTCCTTGGGTTTTGCGCAGTGACTACAATACCTGGCACCGTCCCTGCTCCCAAACTATCGTAAGGAACCTGAGTTTGTTGTGGGCTCTCTAAGTAGAGGGGGATGGGAGCAGAGTTTCAGTTAAAACCAAGGGTCGGGAATTAAACATGATGAGAAAAGTGAATCAACGTGGGTTGCACAAGCTGTTGCAATAAGTAAGAACTGCTGGTCGGTGCAGAATTCCAATTTCAGACGAAAACTTGTTAATCGATACGGAAGGGTGGCCTGAGCGATCCTGCTGGGGGTCGAGCATGATCTCAGCTTGACTTGGGTTCGGTCATACACGTTTCCAGGAAGGAGGAAAAGGAGTCTTCGAAGATACCTAGCTCCTGGGAATGCACCACGGCTACTTGAACTATAAGAGAGACTGGCGAGGGGGGCAGGGTTAAGAGCTGCAGCCTAGATTCCAAAGAGATCCCAGTGCCAGAGTCTCTGTAGGAAGAGGAGGCCTAGAAACTACAAGGAGTCCTCCAGACCAACCTGGAAAACCTTCAGTGGCTCCCAAGTAACTAAAATGACCCTATCAGTTTAACAAAGGACCTCTACAGGGCACCAGCAGATACAGCGAAGGGTTACATGAAAGGGTTTTTTTCCCCTCTAAACGTAAAGAGAACGCCTATGGTCCCACTTAGTTTCAGGAGAGTTCATCAAGAGGCTCAGGTGTGCATGGGGAAAACCCAAAAAGGAAAATCTATTGGGGAGGGAGAGTCCAGAGAAAGGAGACATCCCACCCACCCACCCACCCAGATTTCAGAGGAAGCTGGGCCTGGCTTCCCCAGGAGGGCTGTACACATAAACTATCCCGATATCTGATAAGCAGGCAGCCCTCCCCCGGAAGATGGGATTACTGGTAAAGATGCGGACCAGGATGTTTCCTGAGGGGCATTCATCACCCCCACCATGTCAACGGCACTTGCCAGAAAAGGTTTATACTGGAGTTTGGCACCTGCTTGTCCCAGCTTGGCGATGAGCTCGTCAGCTCCTGGGACACAGGGGGCCAAGTGTCCACACCGGGTGTCTACACTGCCCACAGCACCCATCAGACGTGCCTTGCACACTGAAGAAATTCAATGAAGGTTCACTGAATCATGATGGATGGACGGATGGACGGATGGACGGATGGACGGATGGATGGATGGATGGATGGAAGAGGGCTTTCTGAAGGGTTCCCTCAAGCAGTTCGGAAGACTTCATTACCATAAAGAGGACTGACTCAGGGAGCTCTACCGTCTCAGAAGGCAGCCAGCGCGCCCCCGCCGAGCTCGGACACGAGGGCCCCTTTCTTTATGGCGCAGAAGTGGAAGCAGGGCTAAATTCTGAGGTCCTCGCAGTTCTGAAATCCACAGGCCCCTAAGCATCCTCTGTTAAGAAAGTAACGGAGGGAGCTCCCTGGTCATTCAGTGGTTAGGACTCAGCTCTTTCACTGCCGCGGCCCCAGGTTCAATCCCCGGTCGGGGAACTAAGGTCCCCACTAAGCTGAGCATCGGGGGCCAAAGCGACCCCCCCCACCACAAAGAGAAGGTAACTGCAAAGAAAGCAATGCATCCCCTGTTAGGGGGTATATCCAGAAGGAGGGGAGGCAATAAAGTCCTGATGGGCTGTGCCAGGAGCAGACAAGTCCGCTGGGCAGGGGGGCTGCTGGGGCTTTACCCCATCTCACTGTCAAGAGGCAACCGCACCAGCTACAACTTAGTAAGACTGAAGGGGGGAAAGGGATGTGCTGCTTCAAAAGACAGAAAAAAGGAAGAATAAATGACTGAGCCAGCCTAACTGCGGCTCCGTTAGGGGTACCAGGGAGGTGGGTTGGGGTCGGAAGGATGATGGAGATGGGTCCAAGATCCCAGGCAGCCTGGCTGCTGGCATCCTTCCTGCCTCTAACCGTCTGGTACCCTGAGCCCCTCAGCTGAGGCGACGAGGGTTCAGGAGAAGGGGACCAAGCGCGCCAACACGAAGCTCCTTGGCCTCCTGCCGGCTCTCGTTAAACCAGCACAGGCCCGGCCGAGGGCGGCTCCACGCGGCCCTGATTACCGAGCATCTTTTTACAATGCTCAGCCCGGCGCACTGAAGGGACTCCAGGTAACTCCTCATCCAGCCCGGTGTCTCTAATAGGGAAGTAAATCACCCTTAAGGACCCAGGGCAGGCCGCCCCGCGTCCTATTTCTGGAGTGGTTGCTTCCCATGCTGGCAGCGGGGTGGGGTGGGGGGAGTGCAGTGTGGGCACAAAACCCAGAGGAGGGAGGTCAAGTTCGGCAGGTCTGATTTCAGAGCGGGGAGAGGCTGGGAGGCTGGCGCGGAGGAGAGAGAATTAGTGAAAGTCCCCAAGCCACATTTCCCTGATGCAGACCCCGAGAGGGCCAGATTGGATCCAGAGAAAACAGGAGCAGAAAAAATGAGATGACGTCTGGCTGAGGTCAGGGACCTCTCCAGTCCAATCTCCCGGCACGAGGTGGGGCGGAGTGGGGGGCAAATCTGGCACAGAGCTTTGCAGCCAGAGCAAAGAGGGAAATGTGTTTGGCTAAAGGGTCCTCTGTGTCCTTAAGATAAAATAAGCCACCTGCTCAAGGGAAACGCCATTCCTACCCTAAAGCCGAAAGAAATTCCTCCAAGGGGTTCAGAGAAAGAAGACAGTTAAAAAAAAAAAAAATTCTTAAAAGATCATGAGTTTCATAGGGCTGTTCATTTTAACCCTTGGTTTGAACCAGGTCCTTAAAAAGCAATCCCTGGGTATCCATTTCCCAGCTGTAGCTTCTACCACCCAGGCATCAGTGAAGACCTGGGAAAAGGGCAGGTAGAGTGTAAACAAGCCCTCATCTTCATAACAGGGAACCAACAGACAGCGTTAGAAGTTAACAAATTCCGAAACAACACGTAAGCATTTTATTTAAAATTGTGGAAGTAGCTGCCAGGAGAGCTAAAAATCAAAGGCGACTGGAAAGGAGAGGCGTGGGCGTGAGTGTGCTGCTTTGCACTCTGGGCCTTCCAGTACTACTTGATTTTTGTTTTTAACCACATGTATGCTATTACTTTTGCTCCAAATAAAAACAAAGGCTTTTAAGCGTACAGCATGGAAAATGAGGAAGGAACGCATACCAGAACGCAAGGCCAGCGAGAGTGTGCTGTAACGGGGATAACTTTGAGTTGGCTCAGATTTATACACGAAAGCGGCGACCTCCCTGGCGGTCCAGTGGTTAAGACTCTGCGCTTCCACTGCAGGGGGCGCGGGTTCGATCCCTGGGTGGGCAACTAAGATTCCCGCGCAGGCTGCGCGGCCAAAAGAACCACTTATACACAAAAGTAAATCTCCCGCAAACTTCAGAATTATTAGGAACAGCTCTGTGCACCTCACCTCCCACCCGGGAGAGACACAAGCACATCACGCAACCGCATCAGAGGACCGCTCCTCCTAACAGTCCCATAAAATCCTGATGCCCGCCACGAGGCAGGCTTCCAACACCTGACTCTTCCGCTTTCATAGAAATTCGATTTGCCTAAGAACGGTAAGTCCTCCTTCCTGCTCGATTACGCCAGCTCTGTTTATTCTTGGCTTTCAGAGCCAGCAGAGTGGGGAGAAATCCAGGTGTGCTGACACAAAGACACCCACCTTCCCCGGACGCAGGAGCATCTTCACAAATATCAGTGATCTATCCTTGGGCAAGAAACCACTGAATTGCGGAGTCCGGCAGCTACTCACTGTCCTCGGTTTTTGGATGAGGATGCCCGCATGTGAAGTGAGACAGGCCTGAAGTCTTAAAACTATGAGGCGGCAACCTCAGAACCTGCTTCTCCAGAGTTCCGACCCAGTACTGTCTCCACTATATCACATCTTTTCGGACCCTGCGACGTGTTGAATAGCTATCTGAAATGAGGTTCTGCTGTCAAATGCAGATGAGCCTGAGCCTTCTCAGAGGCCTGAAGTGATGATGTAACATCCTGAATCCAAGCCTACACACCGTCTTCCTTCCCCACCTCTACTTTCGGCCACGGCTCACCCCAGCCACCTCTCTCAGCCAACGGCTCTCCTGGTTTTTAATTGGGGCCACCACCTCCTACTCATTCTCTACCCAGCAGTCACGATGATTTGTCTTAAAAACCCATCAAAGATCACATCACAATAGATAATCCACAGAGACCGAGAGTAGATGGGTGATTGCCCTTGGCTGGGGGAGCGGGGCCTGGGAGGTAACGGGCAGTGACTGCCCGATGGGCATGAGGTCTCCTTCAGGAGTGACGAAAATGTTTTGCAACTAGACAGGCGGCGGTCACACAATACTGCAAACACACTAAAATATCAGTGAATCATAGTTTAAAATGATTAATTTTAGGTTAGGTGAATTTTATCTCCATCTTTAAAAAAAAAAAATCATGTCATGCCTCCAATCAAATCTCTCCAGTGGATGCCCACCTTCCTCAGAGTTAAAGCCCCTCCTCCCTCTCTATTCCAGACCCTGTGTGTCAACTCTTCCTTCCCCTGGGACACACACTCCTGAGACAGCCACAGGCTTGCTGCCTTATTTTATTTGGGTCTCTGTTCAAATATTAGCAACCAGCGACTCTTCCTGTTGACCTCATAGAAAATAGCAACTCCTGTTACCCTCTGCTCTGAGAGGAAAACAGAACCTCATTAGCCCGGTATTATGTCATATTTGTTTTCTATTGTCTGATTTCCCCAGAAGAATCCAAGCAGTGTCGGCAGGGACTGTGTTATAAACGCCCAGCACTTAGAACAGGGTCTAAAGTGCAACAGGTGCTCAAAGAAAGTGTTGAATGAATGAATGAACGTTCATTTGTTCCCGGTTCAAAGTTCATTGACCAGGGATCACTTTTCCCCCCAAGGGGCCTCTTGACAGGCTGACTTTGACAAATGCTCACTGTATTAGTCTCTTGCAGCTGCTGTAACAAATAACCACAAACCTGGCAGCTTAAACCAACACCCATTTTTTTCCTCTTACAATTCTGGAGGCCAGAAGTCTGAAATCAGTTGCACTGTGTCAAAACCAAGGTGTCAGCAGGGCTGCACTTACCCTGCAGGTCCTAGGGGGCTTCGTTCCTCGACTCTTCCAGATTCCCGGGTGGCTGCAGGCATTCCTTGGCTTGTGGCCACATCACTCTAATCTCTGCCTCTGCAGAGAAGTGCGAACACGTCCTTCACCATGGACTAAGGGATGGGCGTGTGAGCTCATCAAACCAGCTTGCAAATGTGGGACAACTCTGGGCTGCCTCTCCCCTTCCAGGGTATGGATGACAGCCCAGAACAGCAGCCATGAAACCAAGGAGAACACAGCCCACGGACCGCAGGCTGCTAATCACTAACGGAAGACAATGTGCCCAAGATCAGCCTCTTGCGGCCCTTCCTCTGCATCCTCATGGACCACTCCCAGATCCCCACTCGGGTTCTGATGTGACAAACCACATTCTGCTTCAGAGACACAGGCCACTGACACCTCAAATTCAACATGTCCAAAACCGAATTCCATTCCCCACTCCATCCCTGCCATATATATATATATAATCAAAGAAGATTATATGAGGGACAGAGTGTGGCCCTGGGCGTTGAGGTGAGCGATGGGTCCCGTGTCCCCCACTTCCACTCACTTCTCCAGGACCTTCCCTGAGCCCTGTTTCCAAAATCATGCTTGTGAAATAAGCCTGCTGGATCAGACGATCTATCTCAGAGGCCCCTTCCAACGTCGCAGCCTGTGAGTCATCGGAAAAAGCAGAGGGAGCTGGGGACCCGCCCGTCCAGCCCTCCCCCTCCGCCACACCCCTGTTTACCAAACAGCGCCTGCTCTACCATCCCCTGCAAAGTCAGGATGCATTCCTGCGGAGCTCCAGGAAAGGCGATGCAGAAAGCCCTGCTAGGTTTCCACCACACATGCTGAAGTGGGCAGCCTGAGCAGGTGGGCACTTTGTCTTAAATCTCTCTGGCCGGTGAAAAGTTTAAACCGGGTCACAGTGTCAAGTGATCTGACAGAGGCATCTTTCCACTGCCCTGGGGTGGATTAGGTAGAGACAGCCAGCTTTCCCCATGTGGGTGCCGGACGCGAGGAACGAATTCCAGCATTTCGTAATTTCTCCTCCAACACATTTTCCCCTCAGTTTTCTTGCTCAGGTGGCCAAGTCGGGTGGTCAGACAGGAGCTGACTCCTCTAACACCCTGCAAGCCTGCCCTATGAGATACACCTGATACAACAGGGGAGCGAGCCAACCCAGGCAGTTACAACAGCGCCATCATGCCTACACACACGACCCCTGGTCTTGAAAAGAAAGCTGTGTCTTCATGACTTTTGCAAGATGAGTCACCCTGGATGCACTACCTAAGGGTGACCAGTCCATGTGGTGACCTCTGCTAGATCCTCCTCCCAGAGCTATTCTCTTGCAAACCAAGCATAGCTCAAATCTGACAGCGTGATCAGACTCACGATCAGACTCCATTTCACACCAAAAGGCATATCATGGGGACGGGGACAGGCCAGGACGTTTCTCTTCTCTCCTTCTTATTAATCCAGCTCCTTATCACCTTCACAGGAGACCAGGAAAGACAGAAGAAAAGAGGTGGCTAGGATCCAACTAGTCCTCTCCTTGTCAGGAGTTCTGAAGGCTCAGAAGGAGGAAATGGAAACTTTAGGTTAAAAGAAGACTTGGGGGAATAACTCACGTTTAACAGATGACGAAAGGAGTGGTTTATATGATTCCTGGCAGCCTTGCCCTTTGGTGATTAATTTCATTATATTTCTAGCCCTGCAACCGGCAACCTTGTCTCCTATTAACAGAGGAGCAAAATCTTGCCGCTGGACTTCTCAAAAGAATGGTCTCTGCCTGCCTGCCCGGCACCTCACCAGCGTGTTCTCTTCTTAATGCCCTCACGCGGGCATGGACAGTTAAAATCTCGCAGTTAAAACGGGGATCACCATCTCTCAGCGCCTTTTCCCAGACCTCATTCCCCCAAGCTCCTTGAGATTTTTCCCTTGATGTCGGTGACACTAACCATTCGGTCCTCTCTCTGCCTGAGAGCTGGACCTGTTCCCTCAAATCCCATCCAGGCTCACATCAAGGATTCCCTCACTGCCACATCTCGTCAGTTACCATTTGGGGGTAGATTTCCATTCTCCACCCTCTGGAACCAACTGACCTTGATCCTCCTCTGGGTACCACTCTTGTCCCTTCCTCAGTCTGTGTGGTTAGCATGACCCCACCTCTCAACTACGTCATCCCAGGCTCCACTGGAAAGCTGCCCAGTGATTTTCCTTTTTTCTCTTGGAGTTACTGAGAGTTTCTAGAATCTTTCTGAAGAGGTGACTAAGCTAGAAAATGACGCCGACACAGAGGAAAGTAAAGCCAAGAGATGGAGAGTTTTGATGAGACTGCCTTCGTCTCTTCTACTAGTTATTTACTGCTGCGTACCAAGTTAGTCCAAGGCTCAGGGTCTTCAAACAACAAATATGTGGTCTCAGTTCCTGCAGGGCAGGGATCTGGGTACAGTTTACCCAGACTTTGAGCCTCACCCGGGGTTTCTCACAAGCCTGCAACCCAGGGCTGTGGTCATCTCAAGGTTCAGCTGGCAGAGATTCCCCTTCCAAGTTCATTCGTGTGGGTGGTGTTTGCAGACCTGGGGTCCTTGCTGGCTGTCTGGGTTTAGTTCCTTGCCACATGCAGAGATCCTTTAGTTCCTGACTTCCATCGTGACTCCTGTTATGAGTTTTGGCAACTGGATGATAGGTTTCATCTTTTAAGTTGGGCTCTCAGTTTTTGAACTGTTTTTCTCCTCTGCTCTTGTTCATGACCAGGCTGGATGGCTCAAGGGACCCCACCATTCGAGTGCCTTTGTCGAAATTTTTTAAGGAGCCTGGGACTAGCAGGGATTGGTAGAAGCTTTGAGCAACACCCTCTACATACCCAAATGTGTCCCTCCCCCCACCCATGAAGCACATACATGAGGTAGACCAGATGCACCCAGGAGCTCTGAACTGTGTGCCAACACAGTCATCCCAGGACCCTATGAAGATTCCAGAACAGCCTGGTGAGCAGATTGCTCCTGCTGGCTGACGTGGAATTTCTCTGGTGGGACTATGTAAGACTAGGTGACTAGAATAGCCTTGGCATGCTGATTTGGGGTGACTCAAGTTGTTTATACAGACGGGGCCCACACGTCCTAAGGGCAATTGTGCCACCACCCCACTTTGGCCACCTACTCCCATGGTCATCCCCTTGACCTGGTATTTTAAATCAATGCTTCTCAAGCCTGGATGAACGCTAGAATCACCAGGGGAGCTTTTAAAACGTAGGGTGCCTGGGATCCACCCCACACAGATTAATTCAGAATCTCAATCAAAATCAAAATACCCAGGCTCTGGTGGGCTTTTTTGTTTGTTTGTTTTTGCGGTACGCGGGCCTCTCACTGTTGTGGCCTCTCCCGCTGCGGAGCACGGGCTCCGGACACGCAGGCTCAGCGGCCATGGCTCACGGGCCAGCCGCTCCGCGGCACGTGGGATCCTCCCGGACCGGGGCACGAACCCGTGTCCCCTGCATCAGCAGGCAGACTCTCAGCCACCGCGCCACCAGGGAAGCCCTGGTGTTTTGTTTTTAAGTCCTCCAGATAATTCTAACGTTGAGAAGACCCACTTTAAATAATGGTCACAAATCTCAAACTGGTTCTCAACCCTTGCTGCTCTGCCCTAAAAGTAAATTCAATGAGCGAACAGTTTAGGCATCTCCTGGACACATAAGAAATTGTCTTCTTAAGCTTCCCACTGCAGAAGTGCTATGGAGTCTTGCTACTCAAAGTGGGATCCAAAGCCAGGAGCATCACCACCACCCGGAAGCATGTTAGAAACGCAGAGGCTGCATTTTAACAGATCCCCGGGTCATTCATTTGCACATTGGTGTCTGAGAAGCATAGGTCGAGCCATCTAGCAACCCTACCATGGTTACGCAATGATTTGTTTTCCATCTTCAAAACAACGATTTCGCTCTTTCTCGTGAAAGACAAGAGCCATCTGACAGCAGTTGCTCATCAACCCAGTGCCCAAACTCCATCCTACCCACGTCAGTACCCATGTTCTTAGCCTGCCCTCCCATTACAGTGGCTGAAAGGCCCTCCTCCTATCAAAGGCAACCTACCTGCTTTCTACCTGTCAGCATATAACACCTGGCTTTAAAAAAAAAAAAGAGAGGATAAACAACAAGGTCCTACTGTATGGCACAGGAAACTATATTCAGTATCCTGTGATAAACCATAATGGAAAAGAATGTGTATATATATATATAACCGAACCACTTTGCTGTACAGCAGAAATTAACACAACGTTGTAAATCAACTATACTTCAATCAAATAAATTTTAAAATATATAAATTTTAAAATACATAAAATTTTTTAAAAAGAGAGATAAATCTATCCTTTGACCCCACTCCTCCAGGCCCTGCCTATTCCTCTGCTTCTCATCACAGCGAATATTTTCACCGAAAGACTTACTTATAGTCATGACCCCTGCTTTCTGACCCCTGATGCTCTCCAGCCCAACTCCGCTGAGCCTGATCTCCAGTATCACTAATGACCTTCATGCTGTTACCAAATCCAAGGGCACCTTGGACTCTTCTAGGCCAGTCCTTGGCCAGGCAGCAGCATTCAAGGAGTTCCCTCCTTCCGGAAACTGTGACTTCTCATGGCTCCCATGGCATCTCACGTTTTCTCTGGTAGTTGCCTGTCTGGATCTTCCCCTAAGCTCAATCTTAAATGTTCCAGCCATCTCCTGCCCCTACCCTTCTTTCCTATCTGCTTATTCTCTGTAGTGGCCCGACCCTTCCTGTCCCATAGCTTTATACACCCTCTACTTCCTGATGACCCTAAATGCACTTCTCTAGCCCTGACCTTTCCCCATGTCCACCTGGCTACTTGCCAGCGCTACACCGATGCTCGGAGGAATCTCTAACAGATCCAGAACAGAGCCCATCTTCCTCGCTCCCCCCCCCAAAAAAAGCAAAACCAAACCTGTTCTCCATGCCTCATGTTAGCAAATGGCACCATGATCCACCCTGTTGCTTAAGCCCCAAATCTAGGATCGTCAGCTTCTCCACCTTCCCAATCCAGCCCCTCTCAACTCCTGTCAATCTGCCTCCAAAGCTCATCCAGAATCCACCCACGTTTCTCCGTTTCCACTGCTGCCACCCTGTTCCCAAGGCCCCACCACCACTCCCTATATCATTATCATGGTCTTTGAATTGGTCTACGACTTCCCCTCTTCATCCCCTACAATCCTTTCTCAACACGGTAGCCAGAGCGAACTTGCAAAACATTAATCAGGTTATATCACCTTCTAATTAAAAGCAACTAATTAAAAGCACTCCTTCACAAAGGTGAAGGAATGAAGTTCGCAATCCCTTATTGTACTCCTCTTTGCAAAAAGGACTCCGAACGATTTCGCCTAATTCACAAAGCAATAAAGTCTGCCTCCTATTTACCTGATCCTCCATCATCTTATACCACTTCCCTTCCAGCCACACCAACTTTCTTGCTCTGTGCCATTCGACGCAGTGTGGACCACAGCCGTATCTTGCTCTTTAAGGTTAGATTTAAATTAATGACAACTAAAATGTGAAATTCGGTTCCCAAGTCTTACCAGGCACCTTTCAAGTGCTGAGTTGTCACACAGGGCTGCTGGCTGTGTGACAAGTGCAGATATAGAACATTTCCATCACTACGGAAAAGCTTGGACAGCGCTGTTTGAGCTGTTCCTTGGATGGGGAAAGTCTGGTCCTGCCTTATGGCGTTGGCATTCACTGTTACCTCTGCGCAAAGTGCCCTCCCCCCAGCAATTCATTCCCACGGCTGGATCCAGACATCGGCTTCAATGGGAGGTTCCCCCACGAGCACCGATCTAAAGAAGCCACCGTTTAGTTACTCCCAAGCACACACATGAACCAATTTAATTCTGCACAGCATTTACCACTGGCTAATGCTCTTCTTGTTTATTTGGGTTTGTCTGTTTATTGCTCAGCTCCACACGCCTCCTCACGCCAAAGCAAACTTCCAAGATCAGGGACCTTGTCCGTCTGGCTCACAGCATTCCAGCGCCCGACACACCTGCCCAATTAGTATTAACTGATTGTTAGGCCCATGCCATTCATATTTCCTTTGAAATCACCTTTTCTCCACCTTCCCTGCCACCACCCAGCCTGGGCCTTCATGCAGGCCACCCCGACGGCACTACAAACAGAATCCTGCCTCTGCCCTGCCTCGAGCCTGCGAACACCTGCAGGGGAATGTTAGTTCTCCTCCTGTCAAATCAACTCCCTGTCCCTGTCCATTCTGGCTCCAAACGGCCTCCGTGTCCCCAAAGGCGGCAATGCGCTGGTTCCTACCTCGGCGCTGCTGTCAAGTCTCTCCCTCTGCCTGGAGCACCCTCCCCGTTTCTCGGGGAGGCTGCACCTTCTCCTGTCTCCCAGGTGTGGCCCAGGTGGGGGTGCTCTGCAGACACTGGCCCCTCCTCCGGCCTCCTCCAGCACTTCCTGTCTGCAGCCCGGCTTTGGCACGCACAGAGGACAAGACGTTCCACCTTCCACGTACACACACACAGACCATCCCCGAGATGACTCCTAAGAGCAACGCTTCTCAAGCTTTACTGAGGGGCAGAGTCACCTGGAGAGTTCATAAAGGGCACACAGGTCAAGGCTTATGGGAGCAGGATAAGATCGGGCCTCTGTCCTTTTCCCACATTCCCTGGGTGACTCAGAGACCCACCAAAATATAAGCTGCACTGCTTTTCTTTTTAAATTTATTTTATTGAAGTATAGTTGATTTACAGTGTTGTGTTAATTTCTGCCATACAGCAAAGTGATTCAGTTATACATATATAAACATCCTGTTTCATATTCTTTTTCCATGATGTTTTATCACAGGATATTGAATATAGTTCCCTGTGCTGTACAGTAGGACCTTGTTGTTTGTCCATTCTATATATAATAGTTTGCATCTGCTAATCCCCAAACTCCCCCTCCATCCCTCCCTCATCCCTCTCCCCTTTGGCAACCACAAGTCTGTTCTCTACGTCTATGCATCTGTTTCCGTTTCATAGATAGGTTCATCTGTATCCTATTTTAGATTCCACATATAAATGATATCATATGGTATTTGTCTTTCTCTTCCTGACTTACTTCACTTAGTATGATAATCGCTAGGTCCATCCATGTTGCTGCAAATGGCATTATCTCATTCTTTTTTATGGCTGAGTAGTACTCCATTGTATATATGGACCACATCTTCTTTATCCATTCATCTGTCGATGGGCACTTAGGTTTCCATGTCTTGGCTACTGTAACTAGTGAGCTACACCGATTTACAACATCAGATCTTCAACAGGAATGGTTCAAGCCTTGTCCATTTCCACCAATCGGGAACACCTGGGAAGGGCCCGACTTGGCTAATGACCTTCTCTGACCCAACTTGCTCTCCTTCAAGTATTGAAAGCTCCCCCCTGGGGCAGGCTGGGAAATGGCCCCTCCCAATGGAGCCACATCTTAATCCCTGGAGCCTACAACTGTCGCCTTATATGGCAAAAGGGGACTTGCCAGGTGTAATTAAACTAAGGATTTGGGGATGAGAAGGCTTTGCTGGATTATCTGTACGGGCCCTAACGATAATCACAAGGGTCCTTATAAGGAGACAAGGTCAAAGAGAGAAGCAAAGCCAATGTGAAACCCGAAACGGGGAGAAAAGGTCACAGGATGTGCAGCCATGAGCCACGGAAGGAGCCGTTACAAGATGCGAAAGGAAAGAAACGGACTCCCCCCAGATCCCCCAGAAGGAGCCAGCCCTGGGACACTGACTTTAACCTCGTGACTCATCTCAGACTTCTTCAGATCTACGGAAGGGGATGCGTTCTTTTAAGCTGCTATGTTGGTGGCAATAGGAAGCTAATTCAGTTCCTTTCCTGTAAGCATCCTGATTTTCTACTTAACTCACTATTGAAAGATACAAGAAGCTCCGTTCAGACAGGGCGGGCTTGCTTCGTTCATCGCTGTGTCCACAAGGCCTAGCTCAGGGTCTGCCGTGCACATCCTCAAGGAAGGCCGATATTCCAAGTTGGAATTTGGGAACCTTCCCCGATGCGCCTGGCAGCCTAACCCCATTGGTGTTTCCCATAAGGGAAATACATGAAGTTCAGAAATGGGTCACCAAGCTCGAACATCTTGGGGAAGAACTGCTGTTGTATTCTGACTCGAGGAAACCTAGGCAGATACACTCTTCTTCTTAGACTCTTACTCTCATCCTGAAAAGCGTGTGGCTTAGAGCTGTGCTGTCCAATATGGTAGCCACTAGGCACATATAAGGATTTAAATATAAATACAAATTAAAATGAAGACCCAGCCTCTCCGTCACACTAGCCACAACTCAAGCGCTCACCAGCCACATGTTAGTGGCTACGGTACTGGATGGCACACACAGAGACCATTTCCACCATCGCAGAAAGTTCTACTGGACTATGCTGTCTGAGAGCATCTCTCCAAACACGCTTGGCTCCAGCTCTAGACCCCAAACTAGAAAACCTAAGGGGAAGAGAAATGCAGCCACCATACCCCATTCTACCCTGGAATTCATTCTTGAGCGTGCGTCCTAAGATACACAGCTTGGAGTGGTGTCCAGAGATTTTCGTCCAAGTCTGATTCTTTGTTGAAAAGACTCTGTCGTTGGAAAATGAGAAGGAGAAGTAGCAGCTGAGGAAACTGCAAACGAGAGATCGGACCCATGCAGGGGTGAGGTGGGGAGGATGGAGATTAGAGAGGGTAGAAGCAGGGGAAAGTAAGGGGAGCAGCACGTAGGAGATGGACTCTAGTGATGTGATCACGAGCAGAAAATTCAAATGTCGAAAAGGAGGCCTCCCTGGAGATCTGAAAGCACGTCAAGGAACAGCCAGCCTGCAGAGGGGCTGGACCACTGCTCAGAGAAGGGTCTGCAGGACAGACCTTCATCTGCCGTGGATACCCTGGTACCCACTCACCATCCCCATAGGGCAGCAATAGCGTGTGGGGAGAGATGGGGAGAGGAAATCAACGGAATGCAAAAACACAGAACTTTTCCATACAGAAAATTAAAAACTGGAAAGTGGGGGGGCTTCCCTGGTGGTGCAGCAGCTAAGAATCCGCCTGTCAATGCAGGGGACACGGATTTGAGCCCTGGTCCAGGAAGATCCCACATGAGGCGGAGCAACGAAGCCCACGCACCACAACTACTGAGCCTGCGTGCCACAACTACTGAAGCCCGCGTACCTAGAGCCCGTGCTCCTCAACAAGAGAAGTCACCGCAATGAGAAGCCCGCGCACCGCAACGAAGAGTAGCCCCCGCTCGCCGCAACTAGAAAAAGCCCGTGCGCAGCAACGAAGACCCAACTCAGCCGAAAAATAAATAAATAAATAAATTTATATTAAAAAAAAAACTGGAAAGTGCACAGTGCTGCCGAGGCTGTGGGTCAATAGGCACTCGTAGATGTAGCTGGTGGAAGGATAAATAGATCTGTCTCGCTGGAGGCTGTCTGGCACTTTGTATCAAATTTACAAACACACTCTTTGCTCCAGGCTTTCAACTTCAAGAACGGATCCTTCCCTGACACTCCCCCGTGTGCAGAACGATGGACACACAGGGTATCCACAGCGGGCAGAGGTAACAGGAAAAGATGAGAAGCAACCTATACGCCCATCCGTGAAATGAGTCAGGAAGGTATTAAAAAAAACGAGGACACTCCTTCTATTGACTAAACTCCACGATATACTGTTACAGGGTTTAAAAAGCAGCAGCGGCAGCAAGGTGAAGAAGAGAGAGGAAGCCAGCACAGGTGTGAAGGGAAATAAAGGCACACGTATAGTCGCAAATATCTGCACCATTTCCTCTGTACCCACAAGAAACTGGTAACTTGCTCACCTCTGGGGAAGGGAATTAAGAGGCAGAGGACAAAGGGCGGGAGGCAGGCCAACGTTCACTCTCTATTTTTTAGTGCCTAATAAATGACAGAATTCATCTATATGTGACCTATTCAGTAAGAGTAAAATTAACAAAGATACGCTTCCGGATATGTACCCTCGACAAAGAGTTTAAAACTTACCGCATGAACACCCTTCTGCATGGATGCTACAACCTCAGTGGGAAGACAGCACCTGCCTGGTGAGTGGGCCCAGGGGACCAGCTGCACAGCAGCCTCGAGCCCCCGGGTGCCACGGGCGCCTCTGTCCCCTCGCCCGGTAGCAGGTGTCACCTCCCCTGTGGTCCCGGGCCTCCGAGGAGGAGTTCCCAAAGCCCTGGCCCTCAGCAAAGCCGGGCTGTGTTCCAGCCTTGGAAATGATCAGGAATAGCCCTGCTCCTGCCTAAAGCCCAGCTTCTGGGTCCATTTCCGACCGGGGTTCCACCCCGCCCCAGGGCACCCACTGCCCGGGCAGTGATACCCCGCCAGCCTCTCACGCTAGGGGAGCAAATGCAAGCGGGTTGCAGGGCTGCGTCTGATAATCACTATGGACACCAGCCTGAATCAGGTCTGTGTCCAATTAGCCACGCCTGCAACACCACCATAGCAACGAAGGTAATATTATTGTTCCACGAAGAGAAAATGAAACACACACACACACGCGCACACACACACACACATGCGCGCACACACACACACACAAACACGATGTGTTGTCCAACAGCCTCCAAAGCCACAGACGTAACGCTTCTCCACGCCCTACAACTTGTGCCTCTCACTTCCCCGAGACGATGCAGCTTCTCTGACGGGAAGTCACAGGCTCGGGCAATTACCTCTTCACACCCTCCACGCCGGGTGCCCTTCACAGGGCTGCACTCCTCCCTCTGCCCTCTTCCTGCTGGAGACAGAGCGGCCTCCAGGTGAAGCTCCAAGCTGGCTGGCTGGCTGGCTGGCCGCTTTCCCCAGGCCAGACCCAAGCTGGGCACTGGTGTTTCGGTGGCTGCAGGCATGAACCACACACTAATCTTCAGACACAAATGTGGAAAGCATTAACCCAAATGGAAAGACATAAATCAGGAGGGGAGCTATGGCACGGAGGAAAACAGCTCCGCTCGGAGAGCCCGGGCCGTTGCACAAGAGCAGAGTTGAGTCACCCTCCAGCAGAGGGAGGGGAGCCCCGGTGGGACTGGTGGGTGGATGAGCCCGGGGTGGGGGTGGGGGGGAGCAGTGCAAAAGCACAGCTGTAAGTTCATCACCAACCACACTTCATCAGCAGCCTGGGGAGAGGGGGGCCAAACGTCACCTCCCCTCCCCAACTCAGGAAGTGTTTCAAAATGTGTCCTCTCCGGAGGAGACAGCAGCAAGGAGTCTTCCTAACAGCCAGCCAGTCACCCTTTACAGCCTGCAGCTGTGTCCCGGGGAAACAAATCCCAGGCCCTTCTCCTTCTTTGCTTCTCCCTGGCCATGAGCCATGCTGTTTTGGGGTCCTCAGGTCTAGGTGCCCATCGTGGGCACACAACGCTTGCCCTACCTGCTTGCCCATCACTACCGTTTCATATCTTTTCTTCCTTTCCTTCTTCCAAACACCCCATACTCCACACAAGCTGCTGGGGACAAGACAAACCTATCAGCTTCCCCATCCCTGCTCCCTGGGGAGAACCTCCCAGCTTCCTGTAAGACATTGCCTCACCCACCAACTCCTCGGCCAAGACTGATTCCCAACCTTCAAGTTCTAAGCACCTGCTCTGGGGCAAGGCCCTGCTGTCCCTGGGTGTGGCAGTGGGGGAGGAGGAGGCCCAAAGAGATAGCACAGCTGGAGAGCAGAGCAGTAGGAGGTCTGAGCCCTGGGGGCTCTAGAAACTACCATGGAAATGCCCTAGCTTTCAGCAGGACCCTCCCCGTCTCCAGGCCATCTTCATCTTGCTCTGATGAAATAAGAGCCTGCATTTAGAGATCAATGGGGTCCCTTAGACTCTGACAACGCTAGGTAATGTAGTGGAACTTACACCCCCCCCCCCCCCCCCCCGCCGTGAGTACAGACACACGACAGCCTGAGAGACGGGTAAACGACCCAGTTTTGTTGGAAGGGGACAAGTGATGGAGAAAAAGAGCAGAGCAGTGTAAAGGGGTGGGCATGACAAGGAGGGCAAGAGAGTCAAAAGAGATCAAAGAGTGGGTTAGTTTCTGGCGGCTCTGTACCAAATTATCACTAACTACGAAGCTTAAAGTCACAACACAAATGTATTGTCTTCCAGTTCTGGAGTCCGAAGTCTACAAAGGGGTCTCACTGAGCTACAGTCAAGGTATTAGCAGGGCTGGTTCCTTCGAGAGGCCCTGGAAGAGAATCCGCTTCCCTGCCTCGTTCAGCTCCTTGAGGCTGCCCGCAAGTCCCTGGCTCGTGGCCCCCTCCTCACATCCTCCACCTCTTGCTTTTGCTGTCACATCTACTCCTGACCTGACCCTCCTGCCCCCCTCTTATCAGGACTCTCTGTCCGTACACTGGACCCACCTGAATAATCCAAGATCACCTCCTCCTCTGAAGAGCCTTAATTTAATCACACCTGCAAAATGCTGTTTGCCTTGTAAGGTAACATCCACAGGCTGTGTGGCTTAGGACACGGACATCTCTGGGGGACCATTACTCAGCCCGCCACAGGGCTTAGCCACGTGGGCTGCCAAGGCCCTAAGGAGGAAGCATGCCTGGAACACCCGCAGGAACGCCAGAGAGGCCGGTGTGCAGCAGAGGGATGAGTGAGGTGCAGGGGAGGAGAGGCCCCCAAGGGCAGGGAGGTCACGGGCCCGACCACGTCGCACCTTGCCAGCTGCGGTGAGGGCTCCTTCGGCTGTTACTCTGCCATCGTGGGGGCCCATCGGGATGTTCTGAGGAGCAGCGTGATACGATCGCACTTATCATTTGAAAAGAACAGACTGGGGTCCGGCAGAGCCGTCAGGAGGCAACTGCACTAGTTCAAGGGCACAGGGCTGGTGGCTGTGGCTCAGAGCAAGATGACAGCAGTGGGGGTGGTGACGAGCGGTTGGAGTTTTTAAAAAATCAATTTGGAAGGAGAAGCCCACATGTTTACCTGACAGACCGAACATGGGACGTGAGACAAAAGGCGGGGGTGGGGGGGGTCAAGGTTTTTGGCCACAGCAGCTGGAGGGACGGACTTCCCATTTACTGAGCTGGACAGGCTGCGGGTGGCGTGAGGCTTGGACAGGTTGAACAGCAATGCCAACTGGATATGGGTCAGGAGGTCAAGGGCAAAACTGAGCAAAGACTGGAAATGGACTTGCCGACCACAGCTGAAGGCTCTCACTGTGGCAGACATGGGGGCGGCGGGGGCGCTGCCAGGGGTCTGGGCTGGGTCCAACCACCAGGTTGAGAACTGGTGTCCGGACTTGACCCTGAGAGTAATGGGATGCGCCTGGGCCCCACGGCAGCCCGGGGTGTGGAGTCAGCCAGGATGACCCGGATTAATTCTGTGGGTCGGGCACCAGTTGCAAGACAAGAAGGCAGAGGCTGAGTCAGCAGGGATTGCGTCTCAGCCCTCGATTGCTCAATCCGGCGTTTTCCTACTTCTCACAGCCCAGAGGGTGGGAATCCCAGTCGTGGGGAAGGTCGGGGGAGCGGGGCGGGATTCAGGAACGGGGTCAAACGCCAGGCTCCAGGATCCTTGGACAGCTCACCTCACTACCCAGTCGGTCTCCGCCTGGCCCTCGAGGGCACTCACTGTCCTGCCCATGAGTCCCGGAAAGCCTTCCTGTGTCCAAGCTGCTGGACGGTATCAGCGTGGTCCCACCTGAGGGGCCCAGTAAATCAGAAGGACAAAGCAGGTCAAGGGCAGGTGGCCAGACTGTGGGGCACCTCCCAGGGGACAACGTGCTGAAACATCTATTGCAAGCAGGATTCCCATGGCCCAACGGCACAAGCCAGGCCCTTTCTGGGCACTTTCATCCATTCATCCATTCATTCATTCGACAGATATTTAGTGAGGACCTGCCCAGGGTCAGGCGCTGTTTCTAGACATTTGGGGCACGGCAGTGATCAAATAAAAGGGGAAAAAACCCCTGCGTTTGTGGAGCATTGATTTCAGCAAGGGGGTAAGGGGAGCACACAATAAATAAGTAAACTATAAAGAGTATTAGAAGGTGATGGAGGAAAAAAAAAAATAGAACAAGGGGAACCAGGAGGTCAGGGTAGACTGGGAGGGTGGGCAGCAATTTTAAACAGTTTGAAATGTTACAACTGCTTCCAAGTCACAGCGGACAATCCTTCTCGCTCTTCAGCCCCTTCCTTCCCTCCTTCCCTCCCTTCAACAGTCACTGGGTGCTCACCCCAGGGCAGCCCCACGTGCTCCCCGCTCTCATGAAGATGTTTTATTTTACAATTGATTACATTTTATTATACATTTTATTCAAGGAGACAGAAGTTAAGACAGCTAGTAATTCCAGAAGGGTGACGAACGAGCAGAAACTCACCATCTCCCAGGATTCCTGCAAGCACGCCCATCACAATGGGGGACCCTCCCAAGAGTGTCTGATTCTTGGTCCAAGTCCCCAGCCCACTTCCTCCCTCCTACTTCATGTCCCCATCACCACCATGACCTGAATTAGTAGAAAGCACAACTCAGTGGTCTCTCTGGAAGCTGCCCACAGACTGTCCTTACACCTGGCCCAGTCACCATCCCAAAGCATCGACTGGCTTTAGGGCCTCTGGATGAACTTGTCTGTTCCGTGTTTCAGACTCAACATCTTCTCGAGGAGCACCGCCCCCCCCAATACCCCCCAAGGGGGCCCTGCCAGCCCTGCCCTCCCCTCCGCTCTGGGCACCTCTGTCGGGCAGGTTCTGATTCCTCTCGCCCGGCTGTGCTCACTCCCGGGGCCACGGCGGCCCGGGAGCAGAGGATGACAGGGGAGGATGTCACATGTGGGCTGTCTGGGGGCAAAAGGTGTTGGGCAGCTCACGCCTCTGACCACAACGTGCAACTCTCTTATCAGTGGCGCTAACCACTGGGGAACTACAAGCGAGCTGAGTACAAAGGCTCTTCCTGTTTGGAGGGAAGTCAAGGCTGGCCCCTGAGGCACATCCCTGACAGTCTTTTGGCGTCTGCACCCTCCCTCTCCTCCCACACTGCATCCAGCTGTGAGCCAGCTGGACCAGTGCTGGCCCCAGGCCCGGGTGGACGACACAGCCACCAATGGGGAGAAGCAGCCACCAGGAGCTGGCCCAGCCACTGTCTCACTCCCTCTGCCCTGCCACAGACCCTCCAGTCTTATTTCCCTCTAAAACTCGGGGGCACTGGAGAAGATAGGGCACCATCACTTTTCCTTCCTGCCGTGTTACTGAGTCTCCCCTAAATGGTTCAGCTAGACCAGGACTCAATCCGCAGACGACAATGATGGCGCTCAGCAGAGATGCTCTGAGCTCTCCACACCTCACAGCTGCACAGAGCTTCGGGGGCTCCACGGCCCTCTGTGGGAGGCCGGTACAGAATCGGTACAGCAACCAGTGGGTCAGATCACGGGCTCTGGAGAGAGATGGTCTGGGTACAAACCCTGTCGCTGACTGGGTGACCCTGAAGAAATGATTTCACTTCTCTGTGACTCAGTTTCCCCGTAGGTACAATGGGCCTGGTAGCACTCATAGGTTTGTTGCAAGGATGAAATGAGTGAGTACATAAAGATACAGCATCTGGAATGGCACCTGAAAACATAGCAAGTGCTACATAAATGCTGCCCAGTATTATTAAATATTTTTGATTGGACAGATCTGTTTTAAAATAAACTAACCACGGGACGTCCCTGGCGGTCCAGTGGTTAAGACTCCACACTTCCACTACAGGGGGCTCGGGTTTGATCCCTGGTCAGGGACCAAAAGAATAAATTAATTTTAAATTAATTAATTAAAAAACAGCCTATCCACCTGTGTGGCCACAGGCCCGTTCATTAGTTGAGAAAATATAGGTACGGGGAGAGTACTGACGATCTAACCGGGTACCACTGACACTGCTTGCTTATTCCTTGTCAGCCTCTCCCAGGCTTCTCCAACCCCATGCTTTCCATCAAAGTCTCAGAAGGCCAGGGGATTCCAGGGTGCCTCTAGCACCCCAGCAAGGAACTCAGCAACCCTCCCACCCAGGGCACAACACAGACATCTCAGAATCCACGGAGACCCATTGTCTTAGGGGAGGACTTGGGAGGCAGTGGACCCAGGGCCACCTGGAGCTCTGTGGGCCCCTGACACAAAGCCCCCCAAAGCACGTGGCACGGCGTGACACGCTAACAGCCACACAACATCTGCCCTCCACCAGCACCATCAAAGCCCCGTGCTCCAAAGGCCATCAGCACCATGGCTCTTGCAGGTGGCAAGACGGAGCGAAAACACATCAGGGGACACCACTTAATGATGAGCCGTGTGACCCAAACCCCAAGAGTGGGCCTTCCCATCTGTGAACTGTGGTGGTCTGGCTCTCCCAGACCCACCCTGCCAAGGACAGTGCTTCGCAGACAGTTCAGGCCGCTAGCCCTCATCCTTCCCTCCTGCTGAAGACTTACAAACAGTGCCTTCTCCTGGGAGGAGCAGCCAGTGCCTTAGCCAGCATCTCTTAGAAACCCTCACGTGTGGAGATAGGGACCCAGACATCCTTCACTGGAGGCATCGTCCCAAACACTTGGGTTGATGTGTGTGGCGGGTTTGCTCAACAGCCATGGGCGGGGAGGGAGAGTGGAAAGCCCCCAGCTCAGAGTGGAAAACCCTGGCTCCCGACCACGTCTCCACTGCACAAACCAGTTACTGATTGCCATCAGCCTTGGCTTTCCTCACCCGGTAAAACCCAAACACGACCTGACATGCTGCAAAATCAACTGAAATACGTGTCAACGTGCAGGCTGAGATCTGTATCATTTTAAGGTTCAGTGGGGGACTCCATATTTAAACACGTTTTAATATCTCTTTACCTGGATATCTCTAGATGGGGCTACGCCCCCCAGGTTACCACAGCCTCAACACTCATGAGTCACCTGTTGGACCCCGGAAAGCACTGAAAACTATTTTGAGCAGAGGTCCTGGGGTTCCTGAATTCCCTGGAAAGCATGTTCAACACAGATATCGGGGCCCCACTCCTGCTTTTTGACTGAGCAGGTCTGGGGGGTGATGCTGGTCCAGGGGCCACAGTTTGAGAAGCCCAGCCTTAGAATCTGAAGACTAGAAAGTACACCAGGAATCACCCAACACGACCACAGAAGAGCCAGGGGACAGTCCATGCCCCGCGCCTGGTTAACAGCTCCTGGTCCAGTCCTGCAGTCGGCCTGAACGAGGCTGTTCCAGCTCCCACCTCAGACACAGGCGGGGCTAAGGTGGAGGCGTGGCCCCCGGCTGCTTCCTGCTTCCTGTCCCTTGGCCCGGGGCGGGGGCGGGGGGGGGGGCCCCGAAAGAGACCACTGGGTCCCCGGGCTGCTGCCTTCAATGCCCAGCCCTCTTGATGATCCTATCCTTGGTCCCAGCTCCTCCCTTCCAGGAAGAGGCAGGTCTGGCACAGGAGGTCTCAAGGCTGGGAGGGTGGAGTCCTAGGCCCCAGGGAAGGGAAGGGGCACAGCAGGGCCCTGGGGCAGCTGATTCTAGGCCAAGCCCCTCCATCCTGAGCAGAGCCTGGAGACAGTGGGCTCTGAGGGGCGGGGAGCCGGGCAGGCGCGCACACTGCACCCAGTGTCCCGGCCACACAATGCATAAGGGGCCGGCAGGGCAGGCGGCCAGGGCCCACTCATGCCAGTACCATCTCGAGCCCTTGCCAGGCCTCAGAGGGCCGGTGAAGAAGCTGGACTCTGTCCCGGGGCACAGTCGGACTCTATTCTTATCTCAAGGGGGGAATGCGTGACTCTCCTTGCAGTGAACGGGGGGCCCCCCCGGCGAGGTGGGAGAGGAAACAGGGCCATCACTGTGCCTGAGAGGGCTCCCCACTCGGCCCCCGGCTCCAACTGGCCCCTGGTGCCAGGGCCTTGCACAAGCCTCCGACAAGGACAGGCCGGGCCGAAGGTGGACAAGGAAAAGTACAGCCCGGCACAGACTGGCCCTCACCGACCGCAGGACTCAGAAACCTGCACACACGGGTCCTAAGTGAGACCCAACAGGACGGGTCCGAGCGGGAAACACAGCCTCCTGGACACAGTTACTTACTGAATCCCAAAGGAAAGGGTCCAGATATCCTATGCACCCCACACACAGGCACAAGTTCCTGCTGGCAGATACGGGTCCCTCTCTCACCTAGCCCAAAACATCATTTGCAGGTGGCAACAGATCTCATTAAGACCTCCCTTTAGTCTGACAGAAGGAAACACAATGATTTTGACACGTATTCATCCCACTTTCTAGGTGTCTGAGGGCCGAAAAACAACCCACTGAAGAGCCTGGGTTACTACCATGGACTCAAAGCCTCAAACCACTCATACCTTAAGTCTGCAAGTATAAAGGTGCCCCGTGGTGGATGAAGTGACAGATGAGGGTGACAAGGGAGGTACCAGGGGTCAGGGGGATGGAAGAGAAGTTACGTGCACTGAAATAACTGAAGGATGATTAAAAATAAAGAAATGAATATTTAGTCATCACCCACTACGTGCTAAGTATGTAATTCTGTAAGGCAAGTATCAGCTTTTTTTTTATTCCCTTTTTTTTTTTTTGGCTGCGTTGGGTCTTTGTTGCTGCACGCAGGCTTTCTCTAGTTGTGGTGAGCGGGGGCTACTCTTCGTTGCGGTGCATGGGCTTCTCCCTGCGGTGTCTTCTCTTATTGCAGAGCACGGGCTCTAGGTGCACGGGCTTCAGTAGCTGTGGCTCGCGGACCCTAGGGCACATGGGCTTCAGTAGTTGTGGTGCAGGGGCTTAGTTGCTCCGCGGCATGTGGGATCTTCCTGGACCAGGGATCGAACCCGTGTTCCCTGCAGGGGCAGGCAGATTCTTAACCACTGTGCCACCAGGGAAGTCCCAGAGTTCCCAATTTTAAGATTAGAAAACAGAGTCACTGAGAAGTCAAGAGATGTTCCTTAAGCAGTTATGTACAGAGCCAGGATTCAGACCTAGGCCTTCACGTCCAGCCCTCTTTGCATTAGAGCAGCCCACTTCCTGGGAGTGGCAGGGATGGGCAGCAGCAGTGTTGGAGAGGGAGAAGGCATCTCAGGCATGAGGGCGTTGCCAGAACGCATTGCCACCAATTTTCCTTCACATGTTTCTCCTTTAGGCCTGCAGATCCGAGTCTCGGCCAGTGAAGGGGGCGGTGGGCATTTTCAAGGGCTGTAAATTGGTACCACCTTTCTGAAGAGCAACGATAGAATGGGTCAAAATGTACACCACAGATGTAACTGCAGAGCATGCTTCTTTCCAGGAGAGGATGCCTCACTAGGAATGTTGGCTTCAGCGATTTTAACAAAAGCCAAAAAGAAAAAAAAAGGAAAAAGAAGAAAGCAAGCTCAGTGTCCATCACTAGGGGATTATAAATAATAACTAGTTCATCCAAATGATGAACTAATAGCGAACACTAAAAATAATGCTTTAGATACATCTACTCATCCAGAAAGATATTTAACATATATTAAGTTTAAAGAAAAAATGCCGCAGAGCAACTAAGCCCGTGCGCCACAACTACTGAGCCTGCGTGCCGCAACTACTGAAGCCTGCGCACCTAGAGCCAGTGCTCCGCGACAAGAGAAGCCACCGCAATGAGAAGCCTGCGCACTGCAAGGAAGAGTAGCCCCGCTCGCCACAACTAGAGAAAGCCCGTGCGCAGCAACGAAGACCTAACGCAGCCAAAAATAAAAATAAAAAATTTTTAAATGCCTTAAAAAAGAAAAGAAAAAAAAAACAGGTTGCACAATTGCATATATAATATGATTAAAAGGGGGGAACAAGGGCTTCCCTGGTGGTGCAGTGGTTAAGAATCCGCCTGCCAATGAAGGGGACACGGGTTCAAGCCCTGGTCAGGGAAGATCCCACAGGCCGCGGAGCAACTAAGCCCGTGCACCACAACTACTGAAGCCCATGTGCCCTAGAGTCTGCGAGCCACAACTACTGAAGCCTGTGCACCTAGAGCCCGTGCTCCGCAACAAGGGAAGCCACCTCAGAGAGAAGCCTGGGCACTGCAAGGATGAGTAGCCCCTGCTCGCCACAACTAGAGAAAACCCGTCCACAGCAACGAAGACACAAAGCAGCCAAAAATAAATAAATAAATTTATTTAGAAAAGGGGGCGGGGGAACAAGGAGATTGTTCTTCCTTTCTCAGTAGGATGAAAGAGAGGGGTGAATGGTGACAGGGTGATGGGGGCGGGGGTGGGAGAGTCAGGGTGGTGCTGGGAAGGAAACCAGTGGGTGAGGGGTCAGCTGAGGGTGCGAGCCGGTAGAGAACTTAGACTAACTCCTGTTTGGCCTTCCTCTGGACCAGTCTTAAAGGACCAGGAAACATTCAGAAAATACTGAACTAGTAAATCTTTTAGAAGCCCCTCCCCCCTGCTTTACTTATTAATACTCCCCCCCGACTCCCTTCCCACCCTGGTGTTCCACCTCAGTTCCCATCACGGACGAAGCCAGAGGGGCCTGGACAAGGGGGACGCGGTGAGCTCCCAGGCTCTGCCCGCTGAGGGTGCTACCAGTCTGTGGCCTGGACTCACGTGACACCCGCCTCTCCATCTCAGAACAGTCCTCTCAGCCGCGGGGAACCCACAGCAGGCCCTGAGGTGACACTACTCGGGTTCCCCGGACACCAGCTCGCCAGTAGTGACCGACCCAGTGACTCAGGGAGGGCACAGTTAATCGGGCCTTTCCCGCAAAGGGGGAGCCACTTCCCAGACAGAGAAAAGTACAAGCAGACCTCGGAGAGATGGTGGGTTCCGGTTCCAGACCACCGCAATAAAACGAGTCACAAGATTTTCTTTTTTCTTTTTTGGTTTTCCAGTGTGAATAAAAGATGTTTACACTATAGTCTATGAAGTGTGCAACGGCATTATATCTAAAAAAAATACATACCTTAATTTAAAGATGCTTTATTGCTAAAAAATGCTAGCCATCATCTGACAACGGGCCACAAACCTTCAATTGGTTTAAAAAAAACAAAAACAAGAACGCAATACCCGAGCTGTGCCTGTATTTCCTTTCTCTTTCAACTCTCCAGTTCTCTTCCTTGGAGTTCTCAGGGAGAAAACCCAGGAACAATAAATGGGTGTGAGGGAGAAGAGGGAGAGAGAATTCACGTGCCCCCCACATACACACACACACACACACACACACACACACACACACACACACACACACACACACACACACACCCTCTCAAGATCTCCTCTTGTTCCTGAAAAGTCCACAGAATTCAGGGAAGCCGCTCGCTGGTCAAAGAGCAGCCCTGTTTTGAGGGTCAGGACCAATCCCAGGGTGGAGCTCTGGGAAGAGAACGTGATCGGGACCAAAAGACCCCACCTCCCATCCCAGTGAGAGCAGCATGGCCAGAGCCAGCCAGTTCTGGGTTCAAACCCCAGCCCTGCCCCTTCCTAAGCTGGGTGATCTTCCTTAACCGCGTTGGCCAGACACAGACCAGAGTCTGGGCTTCTAGAGCCAGGTGTGTGCAGGCTCCTGACCAGCCTGGCAACCTTGGGCGGGTCACCCTGTCCCTAGAACCCAACATCTTATGCAGGGAGACGGCTGCAAGCAGACAGAGGTTGGTTAAGTTCTGGCCGACACACTGGGTTGCTAGCCGTTGTTTTCAGTTTCAGTCAATTACCAACATTACAAAACGGGGTGATTTCAAATTTCCAGCTGGGCACACACTCCCTACGATTGGCTGTAGCTGCTGTTTCCGACGGCACGTCATTCCTCGGCGCTTAGTGACCTACCGACATCTGAATCTGTCACCCCCGCTCGAGATGACGCAACATTCCGTGACCCTGGGCACCTCTTTGCTCTGAACACTGGGGTTAACTCGGGGAGCCCTGGAAAGAAGGCAGCAGTGACCCCCACCCCGTACATAATCCCCTTTCTGGACCCAGCTCCAGCTTACACCAGGGGGACTCGTGGTTTCCTGGGGTTGGTGGGGGGACTGCACAGCCGGCAGTTGGGGGCTGCAGGGGGAGGGCTGGTAGGGGGGCTTTTGCTACTGGCTGCGTGGTCTTGAGGAGACCTGGGCTTGAAGTACTACATGAAATACTCACTTTTTCTTTGTTCCAGAACCCTCATCATCAACAGCTCCACCCAGCTCCCCCGAAAGCATTTCAGCTGTCAGCTCACAGAGGGACAGACTCCAGGCTGGAGGACATGCCGCTTACTTGAGAACTTTGATTTTAAAGACACTAACCTGACCCTGGGAAACACAGGACCTGAGCAGCGAAGTCCCCTAAGCCCAGAGCTCTGACCGGATTCCCTTCCAAGACCTGCGCCTCCACCTCCCTGCCCCAAACCCCCCGAGACTGGGCAAGTTCCCACCAGGCTGAGAGGACCAGGGCAGAAAGCTCTGAGCAAATCCTGGAACCCGCGAGCCTCTCCCTAGAAACGGGGATGAAACACGAGAACCACACAAAGATCTGAGTGATTCCAGGACCACCTCCGGGGCCACATAAGCTCTCCACAGAGCACACACAAACACTGAGCCAGGGTTCTAAACATCTGGGGCTTAGCTAATCCTCGGCTCTGGGGCCTTCAGCTTGGGTGGACTCCCAGAAACAGCCGAGCCGGAGGGGGATCCGGGTCCAGTTTCCAGGGAGCTGGGCCAGGCCTGGGAGCCCTGCACCTGGCCCTGCCCCAAGCCGGGGCCCCGAGTCCCCACAAGGCCATGCATGCATCCTCCTGGCCCACACCCGCAGTTCCGGGGCGGCTCCACCGCCCAGCCCACACGTGGAAGGCAGAGGCCTCAGCGCTCCAGGATTCCATTCTGCGGTGGAGGCTTCTAGAGGAAATAATTCCCTAATCCCCTTCCTAAATCAAGGCCAAGAAACAACTTGCGCAGAGTCCGCCAGACGACGGCTGCCCAGCTGTCCCTGCACTGACCTCCTGTAGCTAAGGAGGAACTGGGGGAGCCTGGGGCGGGGCAGGACGTGGGGCCCCTCGTGCTCATGGACCCACACTTGATGCAGTCGGCTCTGATTTTCGGTCCACAGACCATGGGATTCCAGAGTGAGCAGAGGCCAAGTGCTTCCCCTGTTCACCCTTAACTGGGCCAGAAGACAAAACTCTGCGTTTCATGACATATTTATTCAACTGCATTGTCTGTTGCCTATTTTCACTTGCGGTGAAAGTTTTCATCAAAATCTTGTTTAAAATTCCAAAAAAGGCATCTTTTAATGTCAGTGATCCTTGACTGATTTAATTTCTCCCTGTGGGTCAAGAGACAGACATGGGACATTTCCTTACCCGATGACTTCAATACATAAAATGGTTAAAAGATGCCTCGATGACAAAAGTGCCAAGACCATAAAACAGAGACGGGACAGTCTTATCAACAAACAGTGCTGGGACAAGACAGCCACATGCAAAAGAATGAAGCTGCCACCTTTCTCTCACCATTTACAAAAATTAACTCAAAACAGATCTAAGTGGGCTTCCCTGGTGGCGCAGTGGTTGGGAGTCCGCCTGCCGATGCAGGGGACACGGGTTCGTGCCCCGGTCTGGGAAGATCCCACATGCCGCGGAGCGGCTGGGCCCGTGAGCCATGGCCCCTGAGCCTGCGCGTCCGGAGCCTGTGCTCCGCAACGGGAGAGGCCACAACAGTGAGAGGCCCACGTACCACACACACAAAAAAAGATCTAAGTTCTAAATGTAAGAGCTACAACTATCAAACTCATAGAAGAAAACAACAGTGTAAATCTTCATGACCTTGGGTTAGACGCCAGTTTCTTAAACAACAAAAACACACGGGACAAAGGGAGAAAAAACAGACATCATCAAAATTAAAACTTTTTGTGCTTCAAAGGACACTCTCAAAGAAAATGAAAAGACAACCCATAGAATGGAAGAAAATTTTTGCAAATCGTCTCTCTGATAAAGGACTTTTATCTGGAGTACATGAACACATACAACTCAATAATAAAAAGACATTTGTTATTTCACTCAATATGAGGAAAATGGGCAAAGGCTTTGACAAGACCTTTCTCCTAAGAAGATATATGAACAGCCTATAAGCACTTGAAAAGATCTTCAACATCATTAGCCTTCAGGGAAATGCAAATCAAAGCCACTTCACACCCGCTAGAAGAGCTGTAATCAAAAAGATAGATAATAACAAGTGTTGGGGCTTCCCTGGTGGCGCAGTGGTTAGCGCAATGGTTAGCGCAATGGTTAAGAATCCGCCTGCCAATGCAGGGGACATGGGTTCGATCCCTGGTCCGGGAAGATCCCACATGCCGCGGAGCAACTAAGCCCGTGCGCCACAACTACACAGCTGGCGCTCTAGAGCCCGTGAGCCACAACTACTGAAGCCCAGGTGCGGCAACTACTGTAGCCCACGTGCCTAGAGCCCGTGCTCCGCAACAAGAGAAGCCACCGCAATGAGAAGCCCGCGCACCGCAACGAAGAGCCTGTGAACAGCAACGAAGACCCAACGCGGCCAAAAAAAACCCCCCAAAAACCAAAAAACAAAGAAGCAAATAACAAGTGTTGGCAAGGATGGGAAGACCCTGTACAGACAGCAATGTAAACTGTGCCCCAGCTTTAGAAAATCCTCTGGCAGTTCCTCGGAAGGTTAAGCACAGTTACCATCTAACCCAGCAATTCTGAATTCCTGATTATCCACCCCACCCACGCTGCGTACGTGCATCCATGTACATGTTTGCGTGCATACACAGATAACCGCCACTCACCATCAAACCCCTTGTCTTCACAGCCACGACCTCCCCGTGGTATCACATTTGAAGAAACATCACCAAGGCAACGAAAAATTGTTATAAAAGCAATTTGATCTTTACTGAAGTCTCTTTTTAAAGGAAGAAAAGGGCTTCATTCACAACACGTAGCAAAACTTAAAATCTTCCCCTCCCCTCCCTTTCAATCTGACTCGCAGGCAGCGGCCAACGCCCGAGTCTCCTTCCTACTTTCTCCAGAGGACTTTAAATTCCTCCCGCGCCCCCATGGCTTGGGTCATTCCCCACTGCAGACCTCCTTCTCCAAATGACAGACAGACTGACAGACGCTCATACACAAGCCCTCAAGGTCAGTCCTTTCTCTTTTCTTCCTAAAACTACCCTTCCAGACTGCTCCAACTCTGTCCCTCTCTGCCCATTGCTCAGATAGGTTCTCCACAATGAAGGCCAGGGACTGAGCTGGCCAGATTTCTCCTAAACTAATAAAGGCAGGGGGGAAGCTATGAACATTCCATCACGCTCTGCTGGTTTATGTTTGTTTATGTTTCCGACTTGACCTTTCACAATTATTTTTACGTGTGCTTTCCTGTCTCCACGTGGCGGGAACAAGCCCGGCAGTGCAGGCACGACGCCATTCTCTTTCCCGTCCACCCACAGCTCTGGTACCACCTTCCGAGCTCCATGCCCCATGAGCACAGAAGACGTAGGCTCAGAACTGGTTGTGGGGATGGGGGTGTCCGCCAGCCAAGGCGGGAGGTGGTGTCTGCATTGCTCAGAGCTGGATGCCTCAGCTCTGGGAAGGAAATAAATTTCCAACAGAAGATCAAAGGAAGGAACACTAGCAGAAAACCATGGGGGAAGACTTGAAGCCGCAACATTTGAGGAGAGATGAGATTTTTTCTGGTTCAGAGTTGCAGGGAGAGTTTAAAGGGCAAGGACATAAATTAGCAACTTGGCCCCAGAGCAGCACGGGGTGGCTGCAGACAGGACAGCACAAAGGGACGTCTGCAGGAAGACTAGACGCCCTGAATTAAAGCAAATGCCTCCCAAACACGGTCTGTCTTTTATTAATCACGATGTCACCCGTGGCGGAGTATCCTGTGACCACCGCCAACCGTGACAGGGGGCGTGGCACCAGCTTGCTCAACTTCCTTTCCAAAGGAACCTCCCTCCGGGAGGCGGAGGCTTCTTCCATGGATCCGATCAAACTGTAGCCTGTGTTTCTGGGCTCGGCCTCAGAACAGGATTTCTCGTGGGGACATCCGAACCCCTTGGTTATTTTCATGTCTCGGTCCAGCCAGAAGTTTGGAGAGTCGCTGGGGTTTCTCTCAACTCAGCACAATGCTGCTGTGGAAAATACAGGCCAGATTTCCAGTCTTGGAGAAGGGGAGCTTGACACACTTCCTTCTCATAGGAAAAGTCAAGGAGCTGTCTCTAAGATGAGGCTCGCAATTCATCAGCAACTCCGTCAGCGCCTCCTTTGACGTGGACGCTAAATCTAACACTCCTTACCACCTCCGCCGTATCAGCCCAGGCTGGACCTCCATCCCCTCAGGTCTGCTGGCCTTGGCTCACAACCGGCTTCAATCCATCCTCCACTGGCAGCCAGAGTGACCCTTTAGGATGGAAAGCCTTACCATGTCACTCACAGCTCACCCACCACACCCCCCCAGAGGCATCCCATCTTACTTAAAAAAAAAAAAAAAAAAAGAACAGAGCATCTATGACAGACCCACAAGGTCCCGCATCATCTGACCTTCCTCGACCTCTCAGCCCCCAAATCTTCGCCCTCTCCCACCAGCTCACCCAACTTGGGCTCCACGGGCACGGCTAACCGTCCTCAGGGCCTTTGCACATCCCTCCCCCAGATCTCCAGGTGGCTCATTCCCCATCTTTATTTCATTCTCTGCTCAAATGAGAGAGGTCTTCGCTGACCACCCCACTTAAGGTAAACCTCCCCCCTCAATCTGCCTCACTCTCCACCCCCTCCCCCCGCTTCATAGAGCTTCACATTACGTATCACTCAGCTGACATACGTGTGAAAGTGTGTGTTTATTGGGATGTCAGCTCTACTGCGCAGGGAACTGGTCTACTTCGTTGACGGCTGTATTCCCAGCATCTGGAACAATTCCTAGCACTTTGCAGTTGCTCCATAAATATTTGTTGGAGGAATGAGTGAATGAACACGTGAATTCCTGGTTGATGATGGTCCAGTAAGGAACATCGTGAAGCCCCTCATTTTACACTTGTGTCATGGTTCAGATGAGAAAGCATTTACGTAAATGTAAAGGAAAGAACTATTGATCCACTGCGATCCTTCCAACTCACTAGCAAGAAAGGGAGGAAAACAGAACTATGCCCACGTGACAGAGAAGGAAACGTTGGGATACTGTTAGAGGGAATAAGGAAGCATATGGGCCGGTCCAAGGTCAAATTTGTAACCAAGAACCAAACTAGAGCCAGAATCCGGCTTCCCAGACACTCTGTCCCATGCTCTTTCCAGCAAGTTGTTCTGATTTCAACACTGTCCTGCTAGAAAATCTATTAATATCATTAACCATATTAATATTTCAAAAACCTTTTAAAATATGATTATCTTGAGAGATGCTATAAGGCATCATTTGATAAATTTCCACATCTATCTGTGGCTTCAAAAATAACTCTTCTTGGGACTTCCCTGGTGGCTTAGTAGTTAAGAATCCGCCTGCCGATGCAGGGGACACAGGTTCGAGCCCCGGTCCCGGAAGATCCCACATGCTGCGGAGCAACTAAGCCCGTATGCCACAACTACTGAGTCTGTGCTCTAGAGCCTGTGAGTCACAACCACTGAAGCCCGCGTGCCTAGAGCCCATGCTCTGCAGCAAGAGAAGCCACTTGGTACCAAAGATCAGGTGTGTTTTCCAGAGATGCACAGCCAGGTCTCGAAAGGGAGTTCTCAACTGTGGCTGGCCATTCCATGGCCGTTCCACCCAGATGGCGCAGGAAACACTGGTTGCCCCAGGCAGAGGGTGGGAGACCAAAAGAAAACCCTCAGCCCATCCCTGGCAGAAAGCCTTGCTCAGCTGAAGGCTGCAAACACCCTGGTGTCCAGAGCCATCTGCCAGGGGCGTGGGGACAAGTACTGGTAAGGAAAGTTCAAAGGCGCTCACAAAGCAAAGAAAACAAACTGTATTTCAGAGAAGTGCTGGGAAGGGGGTGCAGAAAGAATGACAGAACTCCCAGGTTTCTCTGGAGCAAGCCATGCCCAGCTTAGTCCAAGGAAAAGGTGCCCAGGGAAGCTCAGGCAGCACGAAGACCAGAAGGGCCCCCCATCCGATCATTAGAAAACTTAGTTAAGGGAGGAAGCAGCAGAGGCTTGGAAGAAACCTTCCGTAAAACCAGACGCTGAAGCCCTGCCCTGGCCCTGGGGGGTCTATCACATAGGTGGCATTGAGATGAAGCAGGGCCCAGGGCCTCTAGGACCAAGTTCCGAGTTCCTACAGGTGTAGCAGTCCAATCGGCGGCCTGGTCCTGGTGTGGGGAAGAGAGGCACCCGTGGGTCCTCTGTTCCTGCCGGGGACACCATCACACCTGCTGCTGGACAGACAGTGGCTGGGTCAGGACCAGCAGCCAGGGAGTCAGTGCGTGGCCGGGGCTCAGGGAGGGGGTGTGAGAGCAACGCCTTCTAAGACCCCCAGAAATGAGGGCCATCTCCCAGCCCTCAAAGGAGCACAACCCTGGAGCAAAGCCCCAGGGTTCAGTGAGGTGGAAAGATACATTTTGTCTCTGTGGGGCAGAGCAGTCACCTCGATGACAGAACTTGCTCCTGCTGGTCTAAAGCCAGGACTTTCTGGGAGGGGCCCAGAGTGTGAGCCCCAGGCCCTTTGAACCAGCAGGCTTTGTGACCAAAACCCCTATTAAATAGAAAGGATGGATAAGAAATGGAATGTTTTGCCCATCCCAGCCTACTTCCCGGGTCAAGCCGAGAACAGATGCCCCAGGATGGGGTCCTAGCCAAGTCTCCCACGTTGGGACTGACCTTCACATCTTGTTTTACAAAGCAAAATCCTCTCAAGAGACAGAAAGTGGATTCCCTGCTACTCAAAGTGGGGTCCACAGACCAGCCTCACTAGGAACTTGCCAGCAATGCAGACTCCCAGGCCCTCCCACGGGCTCCGAGGCCCCATTCTGCTTTGATGCACCCCGGCTGGAAACTGACCACCTCGGTATGTAACAGGCTACATCACGGTCAAGGGGTAACAGCCTAAAGAACACTCCTTTCCTACAGTGAGACAGTAAAAATTCCTTATTTTAGGACCTACTATTTCAGAATCCATGCTCCTTTGGGCACGCTAAATTGAGATCTCCCTATTAAGTCAAGAATTTCTACAAGTAAGGAGGAAACCAAAAAGCCCTCTTCACATGCTTAGTCACCCAGTTTACATTTTTTGTTAATGTGTTAATGGCAAAATACTTATTCTTACCTTCCCAATTCAATTTAAGACATTTGAAAGTATTTTGCTCATCTTACTTGTGCAAGATCCCCTACGTGCCTGGGTTTTGGCTCATGAATAAATAGTTGTTATCCCACTTTCAGGCAAAGCCAAGTAGTGAGGTTTGTTTTTTTTTTTTTTTTTTTTTGAGGGGAGGGCCATGTACGTGTCCCTGTGTTTAATCACAGCAAAGTATAAAGATACAGCTGTGTCTCTGAAACCCGCAAAAACTCCCAGGCAACCTCAATTAGGCAGATTTTTTAAAACACTCAGACAAAAGGAAACAACCCGAAAGTTTCTGTAAACGGTGTTTGATCCCAGCTGAACCTATCTCCCAGTTTGGAATTTACTAGCTAGTTAAAATAACAGGAACATCCTTCTATTTCCTCTTAGAGCTCAAAGTGAGACACTAAGACCAGCCAAGCAGGGTAAGAAACCTCACATAAACATAGAAAATAAACTCGTAAAAAGATATTGGGTAACTGTGTTTGTACACACGGGATGGGACTGGGGGTACACACGGCCACCCCTCTCCCTCGTGCCAAAGATGCAACCGGAATTTTATCAAAGCTTCCTCAAACCAAGCTCAAACTCTCTAACTTGATTCTTTAAAAAAAAACACAAAAAACAGAGTACCTTTATCTAGATTTTAAAATGAGTGTGAACACTGCCAAGAGCTCGTAATAAAAGAGTACAGAACTCTGAGTCAAAGGGTCTGAATGCTAACTCTGTTCTTGACTAACGGCCACTTCCTAACCTGGAGCAAATCGCAAATTCCTCGCCTCCCGTGTCCTGGGCTGTAAAATCAGGAGGATACGAGGAGTCACCGCTCGCCCAAGTTCAAGGTCCTGCTGAGGACCCACCGTGAGTGACACGTGAGAACACGACAGACCTTAAGGCTCACGCAAACCTTAATTACAGTAAGTCCCCTACATACGAACCTTCAAGTTGCAAACTTTCAAAGATGCGAACGTGCGTTCACGTGTCCAATCACATAAATTAGTTCACGTGTCTGGCGTACACCGTCATGTGCGTGCATCCTCTACAAGTGGTTGTGTTTTGGTGTACTTTACTGTACAGCGCTGTATAGAGTACAGCAGTACAGCATCTTTATTTCAAGCCCAGGTTGTCCGTTAGCATGCGTAAAAGCAGTGGTGATGTAGCTGGTACTGCTGAGAAGCGCCAGCTGTTGTACTGCACTGCTGTGCTTCTCAAGGTACCGTCCTGTAAGATTAAAAATGCTTTATCTTGGGACGTCCCTGGTGGTGCAGTGGTTAAGAATCCGCCTGCTAACGTAGGGGACACGGGTTCGATCCCTGGTCGGGGAAGATCCCACATGCCGCGGAGCAACTAAGCCTGTGCGCCACAACTACTGAGCCTGCGAGCCACAACTACTGAGCCCGCACGCCTACAGCCTGTGCTCCGCAACGAGAAGCCACCACACCACAATAGAGTAGCTCCCGCTCACCGCAACTAGAGAAAGCCCACACGCAGCAACGAAGACCTGATGCAGCCAAAAATAAGTAAAACTTTTAAAGAAATTTTTTATTTATGTTTGTTTTTTATGTATTATTTGTGTGAAAAGTATTATAAACCTATTACAGTACAGTCCTATATAGTCATTGTGTTCGTTGGATACCTAGGTTAACTTGGTTGGACTTAGCGAACAGATTGGATTTACAAATGTGTCTTGGAACGGAACTCATTTGTACGTAGGGGACTTAACAGTACTGCCAAGAACAGGCATTTTTGACTGAGCAGCTTGGGAAAGAGTCAGGATCACCTGTTTCAGGGTTTTCTTTAATGTCTTAGTTGCATCTTGGTATTGGGGGGTCACTTTTGTGGGATGGGGAGTAGCTTTGTCAGTTTGGGTTAACCTGGGCCCTTCTCCATCCCTCTGATGACCCTTTGGGTTAACCTGGGCCCTTCTCCATCCCTCTGATGACTCTTTATTGCTGGTCACGAATCACCATGGGGGAAGCGGTGATCCTCCCTCAGGAGACTGCATCCCCAGGTGGCCTGGAGGAACCCACAAGCCAACCTCCAGCTGCAGAAGGTTGGCACATGGCATGTCAGCTTCAACGGAAGAGGGGCCATTTTAAAGGGCATACCATAACCCATCTCACAGAATTTAGGACACTGCAGTCAGAGAAAGCAGCACCAGGCTACATTTTTACAACCTTCCATAAATGACAGTTAAGGATTAGAGGTTAAAGAGCTAGGAAAAGTTTGGCAATTCCTCAAAAGGTTAAGCAAAGAGTCGCCACGTGACCCCACGATTCCACTCCTGAGTATACACCCAAGAGAAATGACAGCTGTCCACACAAAAGCCGGTACACAAACGTTCACAGCAGCATTATTCACGATGGCCCCAAATCAAAAACAACCCAAATGTCCATCAATGGATGAATGGATAAATAAAAGGTATTCTATTCACACAGGGAATATTATTCAGTCGTAAAAAGGAAAGAAGTGCTGACATGCTACAACATGGATGAACCCTGAAGACATCATGCTAAGTGAAAGAAGCCAAACACAAAAGGCCACAGTGTATGATTCCATTTATATGAAACGCTCAGAACAGGCAAATTTTGAGAGACAGGACATTAACAGTTGCCAGGGGTGAGGGAAGGAGGAAGAAGGGGGTGACCATGAATTGGGTACAGGGTTTCTTTTTGGGGTAACAGAAATGTCCTAGAATTGAACAGTGAATATACACTGAAGTGCACACTTTAAAAGGGTGAATTCTGTGTTATGTGAATTATATCTCAATTTTAAAAATATATTATAAAAACAAAGAGCTAGGAATAGTGCTTCATCAACTCATTAAAATGTAAAAGGACAGCCCTAACAGGAGATACTCACTACTGCGCAAGAGAAAATCAGGCGTGACATATACACTTGATGTCATCTTACCTTCAACCTCCTAACCCCACGTGTACTTGGGCATCGTTTAACCTTTTCTTTCCCTTTCTCCCTCCCACCTCCTCCCTCCCGCATCTGTCTTTTCTTCCCTTTCTCTGTTTTTCTTCTATTTCTTTCTCTCCCTTAACTGGTTACGTCCTTAAGAAAAAAAATGAATGATTGAATGCAATCTAGGTGGTAGTGGGCTTTTTAAAAAATAACTTCTCAGGACTCCCCTGGTGGTCCAGTGGTAAAGAATGCACCTTCCAATTCAGGGGACACGGGTTCAATCCCTGGTCAGGTAACTAAGATCCCACATGCCAAGGGGCAACTAAGCGCGCGTGCCACAACTACCGAGCCCGCGCGCACCTCAACGAGAGAGCCTGCGTGCTGCAACTACAGAGGCCACGTGCCCTGGAGCCTGCACGCCACAACTAAAGAGAAGCCCACATGCTGCAACGAAAGATCCCACATGCCTCAATGAAGATCCCGCGTGCCGCAACTAAGACCCGATGAAGCCAAAAAAATAAAGAAAATAACTACTTAAAAAAATAATAATAACTCTCTCCTTTTAGACAGCAGTTAATAAATGACTGTGAAAGGCAGCATCCTGGGACTGATGAGTATGACTTGGGGGAGAGGCTGCTGGGCTTCAATCAGGCACCGCTGTGACCGTGGACAAGTCACTTTACTCCTGGGCCTCAGTTTCCTTACCCGTAAAATGGGGGCAATCGTAGAAACTACTTCATGAAGTCTCTGTTAGGATTAAAAGAGTTAGAACAATGCCTGGCACGCAGCAAGTGCCCTATGAGTGTTTGATAAATAAGAAAATGAAAGAAAGAAACCTATCAGCTAGGGCTGGCTCTGAGGTTCTCCAGACCTGACTTAAAAGCACTCTTCCTGATGCAAAACTTCTTTTGCGTCAGTTAGACTGTTTTCTAATTGCAAAACTAACACGTGTTCATTGTTCCTTGGTGATACTTTGCCTTATTACATATTTTTCTACATCATTCCGTGGCAGCATAGCATTTGATTATAGGAAGATATTGTAGAAACCTGTTAAATAAAATCTTCCAGTTTTGACTTTTTACCTGCAACACCCTTTCTCTTTCCCTTTTGTTAATGGGACAAGAGAGACCATGGTTGCCTTCTAGGATGGAAGGAAAAGAGAGCCAGGGCTTTCAGTAATCCACAAGTTTAAGCCAAAAAGGATGGGGAGGGCGTCGGGGGAACGGGGCTTATAAGCTCCTGTTACTGGGTGGAGTTCAGGGATGACTGGCTCCAGGGGCTCACACAATGTCAACAGGGCGCCATCTCTCCCCTCTAATTGGCTCTCCTCTGAGGGTGGACTCTCCCTAGTTTAGGGGGCCTTGGTAACTTCCTCCTGCTTAGCAACCTACCGTGGTTGACAAGCCCCACCAGGACTACAGGGTTGCGGGTGAGGGGGAGAGTAGGGGTGACTCCCCCCAAAAGATGAGAGAAAGGGCATCATGAGAGGCAGATCAAAACCAACGCTATAGATGTGGCACAAATATACAAAGGACTATTACTCAGCCATAAAAAGAAACGAAATTTATTTGTCGTTAGATGGATGGACCTAGAGTCTGTCATACAGAGTGAAGTAAGTCAGAAAGAGAAAAACAAATACCGTATGCTAACGCATCTATATGGAATCTAAAAAAAAAATTGTTCTGATGAGCCTAGAGGCAGGGCAGGAATAAAGACACAGACGTAGAGAACGGACTTGAGGACAGGGGGAGTGGGAAGGGTAAGCTGGGATGAAGTGAGAGAGTGGCACGGACATATATACACTACCAAATGTAAAACAGATAGCTAGTGGGAAGCAGCCTCATAGCACAGGGAGATCAGCTCGGTGCTTTGTGACCACCTAGAGGGGTGGGATAGGGAGGGTGGGAGGGAGACGCAAGAGGGAGGAGATATGGGGATATATGTATACGTATAGCTGATTCACTTTGTTATACAGCAGAAACTAACACATCATTGTAAAGCAATTATACTCCAATAAAGATGTTTAAAAAAAATAGAAATATGGAAAAAAAAGCTTCAGCAATACACTTTGGAAAGCAATCAACTGCTCAAGAGGCTTTTACTGGGAAACTATTACATGCTCAGCACTGGCTAAGGCATCCTGGTGGAATACAGGAGGATGGACAACAGTACCCTGGATTTCTGTAATTTCACTTCGCAGTGAAGAGGTGGTTTCCCATACATTGATCTCTTAACCCTTACAGCACTCAGTATTATTAGTTTAACTTTACACCTAACAAAATAAGGCCCACCTAGACCGAGTGACTCAGTCAGGTCACACAGTCAAGATGTGAACCCAAGTACAAATTCCTCGAATCTCAGGGCTTCATACATCACTGCCCAGGTACGAGAGACCATATCAAAAATCACAGGAGAGAGTCAGCTTCTGCCTTCAAGTGAGGACCTCTCTATCTTAAGGTACATGCTTTAAAAGTGCCAATTCAGGGCAGTGTATGGAAGATGCCTCTTAGGTACTTCCTTCCCAAGGAAGGAGAGACTCGAGGGCTGGATGAGCAGCTAGACTTCCTGGAGGAGGGCCTTCCTTGTAGGATGCAGGATGCAGGGAGATGGCGAGCAGGGCCAGACAGGCCGAGCCAGGGTACAAGAGAGGTCATTTGTTAGACTCCTTCAGAACATTCTCCAAAGAAATCAGTAGGAAAAAAGATAACAGAAGAAAATCTATGAACTGCTAAATTATTTACATAGACTAACTCCTTTATTGAATGCTCCCCACTCTTCTATGACACAAGTCCCATATTATTGTGCCCATTTTACAGATGAGGATGTGGACGCAGTGAAAGGTTTGAAAAGCCTGCCGCAGGCCAGAGGGACCAAGCAGGGATTCAAACCCAGTTTGAGCCCCTCGAGTTCCCAGGGCTTTTAACAACTGTAAGATGCTGCCGATCCGTGATGCTCCAACCCACCTAGAAAACGTCTTCGTTACAGCTGAAAAGAGATGTTCATTGTTTCATAAAAGTGGAGTCACCGTCAACCTCTACCCGGGTCTGTCTGTCTGTCTCTCTCTCTCTCTCATACACACACACACACACACACACACACACACACACACACACACACACACACACACACACACACACACACACACCCCTAATACCCATCTCCACAAAGCTTCAGGGAACCTCTACCACTAAATCCTACTGACCACTGACTCTTCAAGATGAGAAACAAAACATTTCAGTAAAAAGTTTTCCTCTCCCTCCACCTCCCTCCCCCCAACACTCTTCCTTCTGTTACCCATGCCCTCAAGCTGTCCCCCAATTGTACCCTATTCAGAGCCAGAAGGTCCTAGTACCTTTTCATACTAAAGTGTAAATGACTGCTGAGCTTCAAATAGCCACCTCTGTGACAACTGATCAGCCTCCAAACAGAAGCTAACTCAAGCCAATTTCCTTGGCTCACTCCCCACCGCTATCTGAAGGATCAATTTGGATTATGGCTTCCTCCCACTCTCCCCTCTCTGGTGGGACCACTTTTCCCCACCCCCCCCACCCCAAAACTGCTCCACTCGGTCCTTTCCAGTTCAGAGGCCGCCTTTGGGACAACAACAGAGTACCTGAAGACCAAATCACAAAGCAGTGGCTTATGGTTTCTGGCTACTCACTAGAAACACCCAGGGAGCTTTAAAAATATGCTGATGCCTAGGCTCCACCTCCAGGGGATGCTGGTTTAATTCACGGGGCCCGAGCAATGATATTTTTTAAATGACAATCGTATTAACAGGTGACACTAATTACCTGATGACTCCGTGCCGGGCATTATTTTAAGGTTTATGTCTACTGACTCACTGGAACTTTAACACAACCCTATGAGATGGGTATTATAAGGGTCTCATTGCCAGATGAGAAGTCTGAGACACAGAGAGGTTAAGTAATCTGCCCATGATCCCACAGCTATGTGGCAGAAGAAGCCAGCATTCTGAACCATTATCCTCCACAGCCATGGATAAGCATCACCCGGAGTCGAGATCCTGGGGAATAACCTTTCCCACCAGCAACCGGCTTCAGCTCAGCCCACTCCACAGCCTGTGCTCCCGGCCCTTGTCTTTCTTGTTCCACAAGCCAGCCTGTAGACCGGGTTCTCGACCTCTGACCTGGCCGCTTCTCCACTCTGAGTTGACTTTTCCTTCTTGTTCGGTACACCCTAGGCTCTGCCACGACCTCCCTCCTCGCCATCTCTTTCTGGTGTTTTGTTTTGTTTTGTTGTTTTTCGGCCACGCCGCACGGCTTGCGGGATCTAAGTTCCCCGACCAGGGACTGAAGCTGTGCCCCCTGCGATGAAAGCACCGTCTTAACCACTGGACGGCCAGGGAAGTCCCTCTCCATCTCTTTTTGATGATGCGATCATACTTCCCAGGTACCTCCACCCCGAGGAGCTCGTTCTGGCTCCCCCCACCTCCTAGACCCACAATTCCTCCGAGGTGCCTCTGCTTCTCCCAGCCCCTTGGCGCCATGGCCCACCAGTGCCCCTCTGCCACCATTTCCTGACTTAAAGGCAAGCAGAGGAAGGATCTCTACGTTCAAGACCCGTCCCCCCCCGTATTTGCACTTGATCTCACATCGGTTCCTAGGCCAAAGCTCCCTTCCAAATTCTCCAAGAGGGTTTTTAAATGCCCTCCACCGAGAGCAAACATGTTGCCACTTTAACATGGGACAAAGTTCTGGAAACACCTCCGGGCTGGTTACTCTCCATCTGCCCCTGGGGATCTACACCCGGCCCTTCTCCTGCCTGCTCTGTGCACCAGGAGGCCGGCCTGCATGGACTGCAGCTAAGGACTCCCTTGTCCACCGGTTAACAAGTGGGTTCGGCCAGTGGCGGAGACAGGCGGGAGGTGAGGGTTCAGGAGGAGAGCAAGGTCCAGGCATTTCCACCTGCTCCCTCTGCAGGCTGCGGTTGGCTGTAATATCTTTCCACCAGTCACCCCTCCAGCTACAAATCTCTCTCTGGCTTCCTGTCACTGCTCCCTCCCCCGGGCCTGTTTTACCATCCCCTAACCCCACCAACACCTCTGGAAAAAGTCCCTTCTTTAAATTCCCCTCGAGCTCCACAATTATGTTTCTTTGCCCTCCAGACCCTGATGGATACACCCTCGAACGGCGCAATTCGGACACAAGTGCCACCGAGAACAGGGTCCTTGGGGGACATTTTGGCGACCACCGCCTTCACAGAATGATGGCTGATAAGAAACGAAAAGCTAACCGAGGATGTGGGTGACCTCACTTCTCCCCCAGTCCAGCCCACTCTTCGTGACAAGGCCACATGTGCCCAGCTGCAGGATTAGACAGACGCGGCCAAGGAGGAAGAGGGGGAAATACCCACCGCGTACAAGCCTGCAGCAAAACAGAGTCCTCACCCACGAAGCGTGGGACAAGAGCTGACCAGGGAAATTCTTTTTTTTTTTTAAAAATCCCTTTCTGTCAACTTCCCTGAGAAGCTCCACCCCTGCACCAGCACCCTCGCTTTGCAATATGAGGACAAGTCTGACACCATCAGAGCCACACTTCCTCTGGCAGCTGCTGGTCGAATCTCTTTATGAATCTGCTAATGATTTTGAGTCCTCCTGCTAGCCTGACACTCATTGGAAGGAAAGTTATATAACTGGAAATGATTAGAAGAGAAGGCTTCGAGGGACATGCTTCAAATTTTCACTCCTCTAACCGATGTTTGGATGAGTTTTTAACGTATCAGCATTTCCTCGTTGGGAAGTCTTACAGGGTATGAGAGTCGACCTTCAATTAATGGCAGACACCTTGGAATTATATTGTTACAGGAATATACTCTTGGTACCCCCGCCGATCAACTGGGCTCTTTCCCTCATCCCTTCCTCCCCCCACCAAATTAAAAGTCATCCTTAGACATGTTACAAGAGAGGAAACCCCAACGTCCCGTAAGCGTATTAAAAGGTGCTCAGCATCATTAGTCATCAGGAAGATGCAAATTAAAACCACAGTGAGGGCTTCCCTGGTGGCGCAGTGGTTGAGAGTCCACCTGCCGATGCAGGGGACACGGGTTCGTGTCCCGGTCCGGGAAGATCCCACATGCCACGGAGCGGCTAGGCCCGTGAGCCATGGCCGCTGAGGCTGCGCGTCCGGAGCCTGTGCTCCGCAACGGGAGAGGCCACGACAGTGAGAGGCCCGCGTACCGCAAAAAAAAAAAAAAAAAACCACAATGAGATTCTAGAGTGGAAAAAAAGATCAGAGCCATGGTTGCTTCTGGCGGGTGGGGGCAGGGACTAAGGGGAAGGGGCTTTGGGTGACAGTCATGTTCTGTAACTTGATAGGGTCTGGGGCTGCACAGGTATAGGCAGTTGTCAAAACTCAACAAATGACTCTTACAATATATGCACTTGACGGTATGTAAATTAAACCTCAAAAGAATGAAATAATGGCCAACACTGTACTGTGGTTAGTGCTGTGTATGCTGAGGTGTTTAGGGGGAGGTGTCCTGATGTTCTCAGCTTACCCTGAAATGCTTTCCCCCCAGAATACGATTGACAGATGGACAGAAGGATAGACACGTGATAAAGCAAACATAATAAAATGCTAATGGCAGACTCCAGATGAAGGTGCAGGAGTGCACGCTATGAAATTCTTGGCAACTTTCCGGTACGTTTACAATTTTTCATAATAAAACACTGAAACTGTTCAAATTTAAAAGGTAAAAATAAAACACACAGCATGAGACTACTACACACTCACCCAAATGACCAAAAGTCCAAAGGCCGCGGCCAGCGCAGACTAGGACACGGGGCAACGGGGACTCAGATGCTGCTGTTCCAAGTAGCTAAACAGCAAAAGGTCCCAGGGAGAGAGGGATCTCCCTGGGCCAACCTGGGGCACATGGCCGCTCCTGGGTCACTATGGCCACGGAAGTCAGGTCAAGGCTGGTTCACATGTCCCTCCTCTTAGGGTTCACGGGTAGCACCAGCTCCAACAAAAGCATTTGTTTTCTATGCCTCCACTGCACCTGTGGTTCTCCAAAGACAAACTGAGGTGCTATGACCGGAATAAGAACAAGAGACAACAAAGAACAGATATGCACATAGTCACCGGCATCTTTGTCCCCAAACTCAAGCATCCCAGCAAAATTCTACCATGGCCCTCAGACTTTGAACTTGAGTTTCCCAGGGGCTCATACATTTCAGCTGTCAATCCACTCAGTGACTAAGTATCACATTTAAATCAAATATGCCCTCTGGTTAGCCAAAAACATCCAATGATAGATGAGGAAGCCAAGACAGGCAGGCAATGTGCCCATCGGCCTCCTACAACTTCCAGTCTCCCGCAGAGTCTTTCATGGGCTTCCGCTCTGAGCGCTAACTCCCCAGGCACACTCTGGTCCCTCTGGGGATGCAACTGATGCAGCGCCTTGGCCGAGGACCATCCCTACTCTGGCAGCCGGGCCAGGGGAGCGGGCGCTGCCCCATGTTAGAATGACACAGTCTGTGTTCAGAGGGCTGGAGGGACTTGTTTCAGAAGAAAAAAAAAATCCCATGAATCCTCTCTCTCTAGGAAGGAGCTACATATTTTATGAATGGTGTGAAACCACGCCTGGGTGTCATTTCCTAAATTTATTTGAAGGGCTTAATTTACCCTTCAAGTTTCCTGGGGTCCCCCTCCCAGGCACCCCTGACAAACATCCTGGGAGAGTTCGTATCTTCTGTTTGTTTGGTTTTTTTAAAGAAGAAAAAAAAACCTCAAAAAACTGCAGAGGTCCCAGTTTGCTCCATGGTCATTTTTTTTTTTTTTTAAGTTCAATCTTTTCATGTCACTGACCATTTTGACCATTTGTCACATTGCTTTTCCCGATAGGTACAAAGTAAGAAAAAACAGAGCCAGACCTGATCAAGTCTGTATTTTTCTATGAATCCACAAGGTGGTATAAAAGAATAGCACAAAGGATGTTAAAAAGAAAAAGAAACAGGTCCAAAATGGAGTCACTTGTGCTAAGCCCCACGGCAACAAACCAAAACATAATGCCTAACCTAACTGGAGTTGCAGCCTCTCCCAGGAGTAGAATTTTCAACCAATCAGTCTGGAATTTCCTGATCAACACTAGGGAGGTAATCTGCAGGACAGAGCCCAGCCCTCCCGGCAAAGGATGGTGACCTTGCCCCCAAACAACGCTTTTCATTCGTTTATGGCTTCCTTGTCCTACGCACACCCTGCCTATAAAAACCTCCCCTTTTGTACAGCTCTTCACAGTGCTTTTCTATTTGCTACCTATCAGGATGCTGCCCAATTTATGAATCGTTTAATAAAACCAATTAGACTTTCAAATTTACTCAGCTGAATTTTGTTTTTTAACCATTATTTACCTACTAAAAATGTTTTAGAATGCTAGGTGAAATAAGCCCATCGCAAAAGGACAAACACTGTATGATTCCTCTTATAAGGGGTTCCTAGAATAATCAAATTCATAGAAACAGAAAGTAGACCGGTGGTTGCCAGGGGCTGGGGGGGGGAGGGGGGATGGAGAGTTATTGTTTAACAGGTACAGAGTTTCAGTTTTAGAAGGTGAAAAGCTCTGGAGACGGATGCTGAGGATGGCAGTGCGACCAAGTGAAGGTACTTAATGCCACTGAACTGTTTAAAAAGGTGAAAACAGTACATTTCATGTTATGTATATAGTACCACTTTTTTTCATAGGTAAAAAAAATGGACAAGGAAAAAAATATTTTACATAGGAAAACATACACAAGAACAAAGTTTAAAGAAATAAAAATATTCAGGTATAAAGAAAATGCATTAGAGAGGAAAACACTCTGTTCTCATCCAGCTAAAGAGACCTTGTGGCACCAACGCAGTTCATCCATTGACCTCCACAGCCTCCTCGTTACTTAGCAATGCCTTCTGCCATCAGATTCTATAGCCTGCTCATCACGTCGGCAAGCTTTGTCCACCAGCTGAGTTTTTGCCAAGAGTACCTTTAAAAAGTCAAACCTGGGCTTCCCTGGTGGCGCAGTGGTTGAGAGTCCACCTGCCGATGCAGGGGACGCAGGTTCGTGCCCCGGTCCGGGAAGATCCCACATGCCGTGGAGCGGCTGGGCCCGTGAGCCATGGCCGCTGAGCCTGCACGTCCGGAGCCTGTGCTCCGCAAAGGGAGAGGCCACAGCAGTGAGAGGCCCGCGTACCGCAAAAAAAAAAAAAAAAAATTGAAGTGCACTTCCAAAGTAAATACAACCAAAGGGTCTACCACTTGCATCTTCGTACTACACTTACCCTTCCCACACAGAGCCCCCGAACTCCAGTTCCTCCCACTGCAGCCCCCAGCAAGGTGGCGATCCAGGTCTGGAAACAGGACGCCCAGGTGGGCCTGGTCAGACATCCTTTCACCTTGTCCCATCCCAGGGCCTCCAGACACCCTAATATCACACAGAAAGGCCATTCTGCCCTCAGCCAGCCTCCCAGAGCTCTAAGAGCAAAAAGCATCCAGGAACACAGGGCCATGGCTCCTTTCTAGGGGCTGAGGTCCTGAGGGAGCCCCTTCATCTCACTCCCCGGGAGAATTTAAACTGTACAAATGGGCACCAGAGTTTGCACCATACCAAGGTAGGGACATACCTTTTTCCTTTCTCTGGTTTCCTTCCTTTTAATTTTTTTCAGTTTTATTGAGATAGAATTGACATATTGCACTGTATAAGTTTAAGGTGTACAGCATAATGATATGACCTACATACATGAAATGATTATCGCATAAGTTTAGTGAATGTCCATCATCTCATATAGATACGGAACTTAAAAAATAGAAACAAGATTTTTCTCCTTGTGATGAGAACTCAGGATCTACTAACAACTTTCATTTATTATCATACAGTCGTGTTAACCATAGTTATTCTGGTGTACATTACATCCCTACTTCTTATTTATCTATTAACTATGTGTACCCTTTGACCACCTTCATCCAATTCCCCCTTCCTCAACCCCTGCCTCTGATAATCACAAATCTGATCTCCTTTTGAGTTTAGTTTTTTGTTCTTTTCAGTTCTACACAAGTGAGATCATATGGTAGGTGTTTTTCTCTTATTTCACTTAGCATAATACCCTCAAGATTCATCCACGTTGTCGAGAATGGCAGGTTTTCCTTTTTTATGGCTAAATAATATTCCTGTGTGTGTGTGTGTGTCTGTCTGTCTGTCTGTCTTGCATCTCTCTTATCCAGTCGTCCATCGATGGACACTGAGGTTGTTTCCATGTCTTGGTTATTGCAAATAATGCTTCCATGGACGTGGGGGTGCAGATCTCTCTTCAACATAGCTTCCTTTACCTTTCTAATGAAATACGGACACTTCTCTTTCCATAAATTTTCAGGTGTTTCTCCAATTACAATATCCATACACGTTATCTGAAGGAAATTGAGGAAGGGGCTAATTGGAAAAAGACCAAAAAGCAACTATCCATTCCCTTCAGCCAGCAATAACCGTCACTCACATTTCAATCAATCTTCTTTCAGACTTTATACCCACACACATCTTTTTTTACACAAATTTAGAATTTTACTGTACATATTTTGTAGCCTTTTATAATATGGTGAACTTAATATATGGTGAACTAATCTTTTTTGAAGAAAAATGTTGCCTATTCTGCTTAGTCAGGGAAAAGCATCAGACAATAAAAACAACTTCAAGCACTCTCATCTCTGAAAAAATAAGGAACCCCTGACTGAACAAAAAAGACTAGCATCTTGATAAAGCCAGGACCCAGCCTCCCATGAGCTCTGGCCTGGGCAGCAACCCCAGGCAGGTGATCACAGACCCCAAGGACCCCAGAGTCCTTCTCACCTGCCAGCCCATGAAATGGGCAGGGGCTCAGCCCCAGGTCTTCCTTTTCCACTACCTGCTGTGAGACTTTAGACAAGTTATCAATATTTCCCTTTTCTAAGCTTCAGTTTTCTCATCACTAGAGTAGGCCGTGAAAAAGACTCTCTTTCTGGGGTTGTCACAGAGATTTAAGGAGACACCGTGCTCCAAGGACCTGGTATTGAGCCTGACGCCAGCTGGGTGTTCAGTCTTCCCTTTCTCCATCCCTCGTCCCTAAGACTCCAGCCTGTGAGAGGACCATTGGTCCTGACACCTAGGAAGTCCTCGTCTTCTGCTACCCTCGAGAGTCATCAAGCATGCGCACGTGTGCAAAAAATGAGCACTACGACAGGATTCCCTGGCGGTCCAGTAGTTAGGACTCAGTGCTGTCACACCGGGGCCTGGGTTCGATCCCTGGTCAGGGAATTGAGATTCTGAAAGTTGGCGAGGCACCGCCAAAAAAACAAAAAAAGAGCATTACAATGGTATATATATATATTTTTTTTTTTTTTTTTTTTGCGGTACACAGTCCTCTCACTGTTGTGGCCTCTCCCGTTGCGGAGCACAGGCTCCGGACGCGCAGGCTCAGTGGCCTCATGGCTCATGGCCATGGCTCATGGGCCCAGCCGCTCTGCGGCATGTGGGATCTTCCCGGACCGGGGCACGAACCCGTGTCCGCTGTGTCGGCAGGCGGACTCTCAACCACTGCGCCACCAGGGAAGCCCTACAATGGTATTTTTAATAGCCAAAACAAGAGGGGGACGGGGGAGAAGGAAAGAGAAACTCAGAAACACCCTGAATATCCATCAACACAAAATATAAAATGAACTACACCATATCCATACTACAGAATATCACACGGCTTTTATAAATAACCATTGATGTATATGTACCAACAGGAAAACACCTTCAAGATGTATTATTGAGTGGAAATGAAAAAGAAATAAAGAACTAATACACTCTTGTTCTTAAAAGAGGAACTAAACCCACGAATCATTAGCATCTATTTCCACAAGGGGCTGGGGAGGTCATCAAAGGGGGGGCGCTTAGTCTGATTCGGTTTCTCACCCTTTTTTTTCAGGATCACCCCCTCTTAGGTGCCTTTGAGGACGTCTTTCGTGATCACTGCCCCACCATCATGAAATTTTAACACTTCAGCTATACTTGTTGGTCTGTATGTGTATTATGACCCTTTGGAGGGTCACAAACCACAAGTAAGACCCAGGACATCCTTGCCGTCCAAGAACCAATTCCCTCCCACCCATTGCAGATGTATAGTTTAATTCATATGTGACTTGTGTGGTTAAAAATGAATAATTAGGGACTTCCTTGGTGGTCCAGTGGGTAAGACTCTCCGTGCTCCCAACATGGGGGCCCGGGTTCGATCCCTGGTCGGGGAACTAGTTCCTGCATGCAGGCTGCAACTAAGAAGCCCACATGCCACAACTAAGAAGACTGCATGCCACAACAAAGATCCCGCGTGCCACAACTAAGACCCAGTGCAGCCAAAAATAAATAAATAAATAATAAATAAATAATTTTTTTAAACACTATAAAATTTTTTTAAAATTAATAATTAAAAGTTCCTTCCCCAAACTATTTGTAGATGGGGCCGCCAGTGAGGCCTGGGAGTACAGGAAATGCAAACATGACTTCAGCCATACTAAGACAGTTGTGCTTATCCCCAAAGGATACAAAAACCAGAAGAAAATTCTAACCCTCCTATAAACTGCAAGTCTCATCTCAGCTACTGTTTGGGATGTACCTAGTGTCCCTTAATGCTGTCTAGTCCTTGAGAGCCCTGATGTCCCAATGACCCTGAGCTGCTGTCTCAGAGCCCAGTGAGATTGCTCTGGTCTTCTGGTTTCCCTCCCACCCACCCTGTGGCTGAACCATCTTCTTTGCGGTTGGTTTCCTCCTCGCCCCCTCTGGGTTGCCTCTGGGCTCCAACCCTGGCCCTCTTCTCTTCTCTATCCACTGGACTCCGTGGGTGACCTCATCCAGTATGGCAGCTTGAAGACCTACACCAGAAAGACTTCAAAATTTTAACTGCAGCCAACTTCACCCCTGAACTCGAGCATCCTCTTTCCAAATGCCTACTCAATATCACGACTTGACTCTATATAGGAATCTGAAACTTGACACGCCAAAACGAACTCCCGACATTCTCCCAAAACCCAGGTCTGCCAATCCTCACCTTCTCATTTAGTACCAGCTCCTTCCTTCCAGTTGCTTAACCCGAAAACTTTGGAATTATCTTCAAGTTCTCTTCAAACCTTACACATCCAATCCCTCACCAGATCCCATTGGTTTTACCTTCAAAATACAGCCCAGATCCAACTGTACTACCCTGGTCAAAGCCACCATCACCTCTCACTTGTGTTACTGCGATAATCACTCTACTCATCTCCTCCTTTCATCCTCACCCCCCACTCCATCTGCATCCCCCCACATCCATTCTTAACAAAGCGGCAGAGTGACCCTTGCAAACAAATCAGGTCACACCAATCCTCTGCTCAATGGCTCCCCCTGGCACACGAAGTAAAAGTTAGGATCTCCTGAGGGTCTCCAAGGTCCTCTGGCCCTGGGCCCCTCCCACCCCTCCCTCGAATACTCCCCACCCCACCCCCACACACCCTCGCTTGGCCCAGCGGCACAGATCTTGCTGCTCTGAACTGAAAGTATGCACAGGCCACAGGGCCTTTGCACTGGCTGTTGGCTCCGCCTTCTGGCTCTTCTCCCAGAAATCTACACTCTTACTCTCTCTTCCAGAGGCCTTTGCTCAAATGTCCTCTCCTAATAAGACCTTCCCTGCCCATCCCATTTACAATTACAAATCTTCTTAATCACTACACAGTTTAGTTTATGGTCTGTTGCCTTCAACTAGGATGTAAACTCTATGCTGCCTTGTTTACTACTGTATCTCCAGCTTTTATGTGGCACCTTACACACTGGAGGTGTTCAGCTCTCAGTCAATGAATGAACTTATCTTGTTCATGTGCCAAACGGTTCCAACGGGAGGGAAGTGCCTTTTTATTATACCCAGCAGTTCTGTCACCTCAGGGAAGGTCTCTAAGCTTAAAAACACCACCTCCCCACCAATACATACCCACAGGTCCCTGAACAACTCAAAGGCCAGTGGGCACTTTCTGTGGCTGAACCAGCAAACACCACCGGTTCATATGTTTTCTAAGCTCAGCAATTTGCTGAGGGCCCAGACAAGCAGAGGGCCCCTCCTAACTGCCAGGCACTGTTTTTCTCTCCACAACTTTACCTGAGCCACGAAGAATCTAGGCTCTGTGGAGCTCTGAGCTCCATTCATGGAAAACCCTTAAACTTCCTTCATCCCTTAAGTCAGAATATTTTCCTTTTCTGATTTGGAAGAAAACCAGAGGTGTTAAAACCGTACATCTTGACCCAATTTCCTCCGGGCACGCTCTCCCTGGGCTCACTCACTCCAGCACAACCCGTCCCTCCCGCAAGACCCAGTAGGAGCCAGACTTCTCAGCGACTTCATCCAACCCAGAGCTCCGGCAGTGAACCCGGAACCCAGTTCCAAGCGGCAATGTCATCCAGAGCTGGCCCCACGCCTGTCACCAGGAATGACAACAGTTCTTTAAATCAGACTCTCTGCTAGCAAATGAGGAACACACCAAGATAGAAGGAAATCAGCTTTCCTTGAAGCTTCTCTGAAGTCTGTTGAGAAAAGAGGAATCTGTACTGATTGAGTAATAGGGAAGGCCACCTGCAACTTCCACAGAACTTCTTCTGGACTTGAAAATTCTATGAGGTCAAAAAAAAAAAAAAGATTTCCAAGATGAAAGTGTTCCAACTGTACAAGGATTCATTTCTCATCTCCCTTTATAAGTGCTGCCACATGGTTGTAAAACCCCTGCGAGGGAGGGGGAAGCAGTGGGGAGCGCTGGTCCCAAGCAGGGACCCGCCCCCTGCTGCTCCTCCAGCTGGCTGTGTGTCCAGAGCAAGTTCCTTAACCTCTCTGAGTCTTAAGTCTGTGGATTTGAGAAACGGAATCCACCTTGCCAGCCTGCTGAAAAGACAGACAAGAACTCCCGTGTGGAAGGCCCATCGCAACCATTATAGGACTAAACAAACGAAGCTCTTATCACATACATTCAACACTACTTATGTCCAGAATAAGTGAGCAAGCACCGTGAGCAAGCACAAGGGGGGAGAAATAAAAGACAGCCATCGCCCTTGCCTTCAAGAAGCTTAAACTTCACCTGGGAAAACAGCACACACAGGACTGCAGAAGAGGTAGCCTTTGCAAAGCAAAACACCAAGAAAAGCAAACACCTCCATCTGTTGCTTTCCTCCAACTGTCCCTTGGGTCTGCTTATTTGGATCTAATATCTGCTTAAGGGTCCATCAATCTGGCTACTTCCCGCACTGCTAAAGGCCTCAAAACTGACTGTAAATGAAGTCTCTAAAGCCAAGCCCAAGGGGATGGCAGGGCCATCTCGGCCCACATTCTCCCGCTAAGGTCCAGCCGTGGCTGACTTCACCCCATCACCCAGCCAGGGCTGCCAACCGCCTGCCCCTGTCACCCATCCCACCCTTCCCAAGGGTGCCCGTACAACGTCCATCATCCTGCTCATCTCCAGTATAGCACTGGACAGAAGACCACCTGCTACATCCCCAGGCCAGCTGAAGAAAGAGGAAATGATAAGAAAGGAAAAGGGAATCCAAGGGCAGCCATTAGTAAAAAGAGAAAAGAGGAAGCAGAGGGAAAAACAGAAAGCAAGAAAAATCATAGGAAAAATGAGGAACGTCAGTAACTCTCACTTGACATCTACCTTTGCAGCTTCGGAAGGGCTTAAACTTACGTTCTATGATTTGTGCCTCACACAACATTCTGGCTGAGGAAGGCGGGCAGAGAATGCTACCCCCATTTTGGAAATGAGCCAACTGGGGCTTGACAAAACCTCAGAGAAGGAGGAGAGCTAGGACCGGGAACCTGCCTTCTCATTTTACAAGTGTTTTTTCCACCACCAGTAACCTGTGCAGCCTGGATGTAAAACTAAAGTGCATTTGGAGGTAGAAATGGAGACAGAAAAAGAAGTGAATGGTACTAGGCACGACAGCCAAAACGTGGAAACCCACACTCCCATCAGCTGATGACTGCATAAGCACACGTTTACGATAGAATACGTAGAATATTTACGATAGAATATTATTCAGCCATGAAAAGGAATGGAGTCCCGACGCGTGCTGCAATGTGGATGAACCACGAAGACATCATGCTAACTGAAAGAAACCAGACACAAAAGGTCACACGTTGTTTGGTTCCACTGATATGAAATGCCTAGAATAGGCAAATCCACAGACAGAAAAGAGACAAGTAGTTGTCAGGGGCTGGGGCGGGGGGGCGGGGTGAGGAGGGGATGGGAAATGGCTGCTTAATGGGTATGGGGTTTCTTTGGGGCGTGATAAGAATGTTCTGGAACGGGACAGCAGTGATGGCTGCACAACACTGTCAATGTATTAAATGTCACTGAACTGTATACTTTAAAATGGTAAATTGTGATGTGGTATGTGAGTTTTATCGCAATTTTTTTAAAAGGTGGGAATATGAAAAGAAAAATGAGAAAACTGGATGCAGAGTAGGAAGAACAGAAAGTAGTCAGAAATTCTTGGGCAAGTCACGATTTTCTCCAAATCAGGGACCCTCTCTGCACGTCAGACCAGGGGAACTCTGCCGTATCAAAGGAGACATCTCTTCTTACACTGAGGAGGTAACAGACGCCTTACCCAGGGGCTGCAGACAAAGAACCACCAGCAACAGCCTGAGAAGAAAAACAGCAGTGAGCAGAGAGGAAAGGGGCTTTGAGGCAGTGGGCAGGGGGAGGAGAGGTTCCTGCAGAAAAACTAGCTGGATCCCCCCAGGAACTGCCGAGCATGTACTATTTATCTGCACTTTATACTGATGTAACTGTTGATTCCCCAAATATAAGTCCCCAACTCTGGGCCAGCCACTGTCATCGGTGTCAGGGATGCTGCAGTGACCAAACCCCTGGCCTCACAGAGTTAACCCTCTGGGGGGTAACAGCGCTCAAACCCATTGGCTGGTATGACCCAGCTTAATATAATATGTGGCTCAGCCCACCAAGTGTAAAGAAAAACGAATAAATGAACTCTTCTTCTCTGATTTTTTAATACATTTTAATCACATCTGGTGGCTGGGTAGACATTAGAGAGACAAGGGACACAGTCTGTAGAAAGAGCGGAAAGCCACCTCACAGGGGGGGCTCCAAGCAGAGACCTGGACGTGGAAAACCAGCTATTTTAACTAAAAATTCTTTGAGGCCCAGAGTGAGGAATTTGACTTCAGGCCATTGTTTCAGACAGAATTCATCCCAAAGACATGTTCCAATGCCTACGTGGGCCCTCACTTGTCCTGGATTTTAGGGACCCTGCAGTGAACAAACCAGAAGCGCAGCTCTGCCCTCGTGGGGCTCACAGTCTACTGAAGGATCTGGAACATAACGTATTCACAGGAACACGTGTGAAGGAGAAAAACGGGACAAGCACAGTGTCCAAGGTTTTGATCCCAAACTTATGACACAAATGAGTCTCCCACCCAAATCCAGGTTCAGGGCCCTGTAGGAGTTGTCTCTGGCGGCCAGAACAAAGTACCACAGGCTGAAGAGACAAGAGGAATCTGTTGTGTCCCCGGTCTGGAGGCCGGAAGTCCAAGATCAAGGTGTCGGCAGGGTTGGTTTCTCCTGAGACCTCTCTCCTTGGCTTGCAGACAGCCGTCTTCTCCCTGGGCCTTCATGTGGTCTCCCCTGTGTGTCTGTGTCCTAACCTCTTCTTCTTCTAAAGACATTCTAATGACCTCGTTTAACTTATTACCTCTTAAAGGACCCTATCTCCAAATACAGTCACCTTCTGAGATACAGTAGGTTAGGACTTCAACATATGAGTTTGGGGTGGGGGGGGGCGGGGGGCGGGGACAATGCAGCCCATCACAGGTCCCAAGTGCTCCCAGCACCCTGGACTGCCTCCTAGGGCCCCTCACTCCTCGGGGCCTATCTCCCTAGCCACTCACCTGGTTCCCCATGGGTGACGAGCCCTCTGACCACCGGGACCCGTGAGTGTTGGACAAGACGCCAATCAGTCTCATTCTCAGCTACATCCCCAGGGCCTATAGAACACGCACAGCTGGTGCCTCGGAGGGGCCCAGTTAAAGGCCACAGGGATGAACCTGATGAAGCTCTTACTCCAAATGCTTAAAGCTTGTCTGGGACAAGAATACTGACAGTTTTTTTAATCACCCAAGCAGGGGATGAGGAGGTGGCTTCAAAAATAAGTTCAAAGGGGGCTTCCCTGGTGGCGCAGTGGTTAAGAATCTGCCTGCCAATGCAGGGGACACGGGTTCGATCCCCAGTCCAGGAAGATCCCACATGCCACGGAGCAACTAAGCCCGTGCACCACAACTACTGAGCCTGCACTCTTCTAGAGCCCGCGAGCCACAACTACTGAAGCCCGCATGCTTAGAGCCCATGCTCTGCAATAAGAGAAGCCACCGCAATGAGAAGCCTGCGCACTGCAATGAAGAGTAGCCCCTGCTCGGCGCAACTACAGAAAGATTGTGCACAGCAACGAAGACCCAACACAGCCACAAATAAATAAATAAATTTATTTTAAAAAAAAAAGTTCAAAGGGTCCAGTGCAGAAAGGACCAGAGCAGAGGGCTGAGTGGTTGGGACAAGGCCGAAAGGGAGAGTCGGGACTTCGGGGTCCAGGAGCTCCAGACCCTCCCCCGTCACCACCACTTCCTGCGTAGCCTCTGATAACAGGCCTCACACGCATCACCAGCTCACCCTGAGTTTTAAAGCATGTTCACACCCACCATCACCTTGAAGATTCTTCCAACCTAAGAGGCAGCAGAACGGGGGTCACCTCCCTTTTGCACAGGTGAAGAAACTGAAAGTCAAAGATTTTTTAACGAATTTTCAAGGTCAAAGATCCAAGAAGTGTGTGCGGGTCCTACAATTAGAACCCAGGCCTCGCGACCACTGTCCACAGAGCCCTCAGCTACACCTAACCGTCCCTGCGGCAGCCCCGCCGAGAAGCGAGACGGGCAGAGAGGACCAGCCCACAGGACACCTGCTCACCCTTCCCCCTGCCACTCCGGGGTGTCATGTCCTGTGGCCCAAAGTGCCTTGTTCTCCAGGATCCAGTGGCCTGACTTTGATGCTCAGTGCCAAGCTGACCTGGCTATCCGCCTTCTGACCTGGGCCTTCCCATGACCCCAGTCCTCACACCATGACAAGGCCATTCACATCTTTTCAGAGAAAGACCGCTTAGGCCATGAACCAAAATCACAGCAAGATGTGCCCAATTCTCTAGGGCAAGCTCTCTCCTCATCCTTTTAGTTCATCCATCCATCCAGCCGGCCGTCCAACAGTTACCGAGCCAGACCTCATGGATGCCAAGCACTGTGCCCTTGTTGGTGGGTGGGTGGGGGGGCAGGGGGGATGGACAAGGACGAGCAGAGATTTGGGAAGCAGGTTTCCTGACCTGGAGGAGTTCAGAGTGCAGGAGGGACGTGACTGCAGCCCAACGTGGTCAGTGCCATCACAGTGGGAGGCCCTATGGAAGCCAAGGAAGAAGGACCAGCTCGCCAGGGGAGAGATCAAAGGCCACGCTTGGGCCGGTTCTGGAGGAGTATCATTCCCCAGGCAGGCAGGAGGGGGAAAGGACCCCAGACAGAGGGGCAGCCACGCAAAGGCACAAGGGTGTAGAGGTGTGTTGCCAACAGAGGGGCAGTGAGGAGGTCAGGCCGGGAGGCCAGGTGTGGTCTGTGAAGGCCCGTGTTTGTCCCTCAAGAAGCATCCTGACACCAGGACAACAGGGAGACAGCGGAGGGCTCTGTCAGACTCAGGTTTTAGAAGTTCACTGCGGACGGTCACGCAAGGCTAGGGGAGAGAGGGGACACTGGCCCTAGCCTGGCATTCCTGTCTCGGTGGAAATACAAGGAATATTTACTAAGAAGCAGGTTAACGGAAAACTTGTCCACTGCCAGGGGGGTATCAGGCACCTTCAAACTGCTTCCCTGCAGCCGTGCCCCTTGGGGCGCAGCCCTCCAAGGACAGCTGTTACTCCTCCTCTCCTCCCTCCCCGACAAACCAGGGGAAAGCCAAGTGCAGGTGACTCTGTGACCACCCACCATGCCAGCCGCAGGTCCCCACGGTGACCCTTTCCAACATGCCTGCATTTCATACCGGTCCTCGTCTGCAAGAGACTTGCCACTGTAGCTGAATATAGAGAGTCTTGAAGATTTGCAGGGAAGCACAATTTACACCTTCTGCTGCTCCTCCGAGGAATCCTCTCCCCAAGACTAATAATACAGCAGACCTGGCACCTACAGTAACGAAGCACCCCAACCAACCCCTGGCACTCAATTCCAAAACAAACGAGACTGGCACTCGCGCTGGCATCTCCCAGAGCCATGCTGACGGGCAAAGAGGAATGCTGGCGTTCAGCGGACCATGATACTGGGCTTTTTAAACCGTCTCCCCGCAGAGCGCTAGGGTTTCCTGGAGGCATCCCCGGAGTCATCTGAACAGCATGGTGATCAAGGTCCCCACCCACCCACCCCCACCACGGTCCCCGGAGGGCGTGTGGAGCCAGGAAGGCAGCACTTGTGTCAGACCCCCCCAGGAGCTATAGCACCAGTGACCCCGGGTCGGGGTGATTTGGAGACTTCAGGCCAGCTCTCTTCCCCCTGCCCCCATTCACGCCTCATCCAAGCCATCTTCTTGGGCCGGGGACATAGTCAAAAGCAAAAGGCAAGAGGCTCAGGCCAGAGGTGGCTCCACAACCCCCCCGGGGTGGCCGATGATGCTTTGGCCAGGCTATTCGCCACACGTGCCCCACTGGCAGGCCTCCCCACCTGCCAAAGGTGCTCGGCATGGCTCCCCTGGGGACTCTGCCCAGGTGAGGAAGAGAGCCGGCTACGCTTCTACTCTGGCCATCTTCTCCTGGGGGTAGCAGAGGAAGCCCATCTGAAACCCTCCACACCCGCGGCATCTCCGCAGCCACGCCCACCGCAGGGCTCCTTAAGGGAGCAGGTCTCGTCCCACCGCTGTCTGTAGGAACCCCCCCAAACCCCAGCTCGCTGTCTCTCTGATCCCAAATTCCCAATCCACGTGCCTCGGTCGTCCGGCCTGAGTAGCAAGAAGAATCCTTTAAAAGATCCACACCAATATTTTTTTTTTTCCTGAAGACCAGACTGTCTCTTCTTTTCACAAGAGAGTCGAAAACAGGAGACCCTCCCTGCTCTCTCCTCTGGGTGGGCTGTCGTGAGCCCAGAGAGATGACTTCTCCTCTGTGCCCTTGTTGGTGGGTGGGGGGGGGGGGCAGGGGGGACGGACAAGGACGAGCAGAAAGCCCTACAAGTGCCACCATAAACAGTCAGATTCTAGGGCCGGGGCAGAGGGGAACAGGGGCAGAGGCAGAGTTTCCCGCTACTGTGCTCCCTTCCTGCCCCCAAAGAACCTACAACAGCCATGCTCAGAAATTCGGCAGCTGGCAGGCTGAAAGAAGGAATCAAGGGCCCCACGGCCACATCACAAACACATCAACTTGAAAATATCCGTGGGTGCTGTGACCCCACCTCACTCTGAGCAGTACCCTACCCACAAGGCCTCAGGATGCAATCTTCTGCAGAAAAATCTGCCTTTACAGGCGGGTTTATCCGCCACAGGCTCTAAGATAAAATTCCCCTCAATTACTGACCTGCAGCTAAGATTCCAATCTTGGTCACACCCAGGCAGGTTTATCACACTCGGGGAGGGTCTGGATGGGAAGAGATTCAGACAACTGTGACATTTCAAAAAAAGGAATTTCTGGCTTAAGTTTGTGGTCGAAATACACCACGACAAAGCCGTGGGTCCATCCACAGTAGGGCTGTGACTTCCACTGGCAAACACACCTTCAGTGATGATGCAAAACCTGACGGAAAGGGACTTACTTGGAAGAACCAAGATGGGAACTGACGTGAGGTGACAAGAGCCAGAGAGACAAAGTCTCTACCAGAAATGGTGACCAAGAGGTCTGGCTTGATGATCAGGGGAAACAGGTTTTTTTTACTAAGAAAATAATGGCAAGAACGCTGAGTAATGGGTGGCCACCAGCATATCCGGAACCTTGACACCAGGCTCCCTGCAGAGCATTTACAACAAAGGACACAATTCTAACTTTCACAACGACTCTCTGATATGGGTCTTAAAGATATGGAAACTGAGGTCCAAGGTCAGGTAAGCAAGGGGGCCCAAAGTCTCACACAGCCAGCACCCAAACCCAGGTCAGCTCAGCTCTGAACACCATTCCACCAGACTGTCTACAAACTGAGGACAGTCCCACTGGAGGATTCCAGGATTGTTGCAGAAAAATGGGGTCATCCTGGAACATGAGACAGGCCCCAGGGTGTATGGGGTTGTTAGTTTTTATGGGCTGGGTAATTTCATATGCTAATGAGCGGGAGGAATATTCTATCTTGGAGAAGGGATGGGGATTTCCAGGAATTGGGGCACCGCCCACTTTTGGCCTCGAACTGCCGTGGTGCCAGTGGGCGTGTCCTTAACATGCTAATATTACAATGAGTGCATAATGAGGCTCGAGGTCTAAGCACCGGAAGTCAAATCATCCGCCATCTTGGGCCTCGTAGGTTCTAACCAGTTTCTGTCGTATCCTCAACGGCTGTGTCACTGTTTTAACGGTTGTGTCCTGCCCCCTTCCCTCCTGTCTCAGCCTTATGGACAAGATGACGTTCCTACTTCCCAGCATCACGCATCCGGAGAAATGCTAAAAACAGCTAAAAACACGGCTGGGGAGGGAGGCAGCGGCCAGGTTATAAAGGGCCTTGTAAGCACAGCTAAGTCATATTATATCATAAAGGCAACCAAAAAGCTAAGGAAAGTCTTCAGCAGGAGCGTTCCGTGGTCAAACTGGCTAGAAAAATCACTGTGGCGTCGCTACGGAGAATGGACATCACCAGGGGACCAAAGGAGCAGCCACTGCTGTTAGGGACCACGGCAGTAATCCAGGCAAGAGGAGAGAGGCCAAGTGCAGAACAGTGTAGACCTGAGGGCTCCACCCAGGGGCTGCGGGGGACGCCTGCTTGGCGGCACCAACCACCATCTCCGGTTCCGAGCCCTAGAACACCGGCCCTGTTGTCCTGAGCCCCATAACAACGCTTTCAGAAGAGAATTTCCAGCCAGGCCCTTGAAGCAAACCTTGCCTTTGGCCCAGGACCAGCAAAGATGAAAAGGAATGTCGAAGTCCTTTAGCAACCTCCTGCATGTCACCTCTCCGGACAAACAGCCTTTTTCTCATTATGAGAGCCTCTTCGGGGTGTGTCCGGGCAGCCGGAGGCCCATCTGACCCAGGTAAGAAGCAATTAAGACTAATTAGCCCAGCCTGAGCAGTGGCAACCATCATGAAGCAGTTCCTGAAACACCCCCAGAGGTGCTCTCCAGTTGTGCTACTCAAAGTGTGGGCCCAAACCAGCAGCATCTCCTTGTCAGACCTTTTGAGAAATGCAGGCTCTCAGGCCTCACCCCAGACCCTCAGAATCCAAATCTGCATTTAGTAAGATGCTCAGGTGATCTGTACCCATGGGTCAGAAAGCCTTTTTTTTTTTTTTTTTCTTGGCTGTGCCGCACGGCATGTGGGATCTTTAGTTCCCCAACCAGGGACAGAACCCATGCCCCTTGCTCTGGAAGCGCGGATTCTTAACCACTGGACGGCCAGGGAAGTCCAGAAAGCCTTGACCACGGCGCTGCAACCAGCCAGCCTTGTGCTTGATCTCAGAGGGGCCCAGGGAAAGAGGTTTCTCTCACCCAGTAGCACCCCATCCATGGAAGCCCAGTTAACGAGCAGCTCTCAGCATGCAACTTGGCATGATCCCTAGAACATGTGGGATGTAAACTCCACTAACAGAGTGTATACGAGATGCCAGCTCCCCTCACAGGAACCCTAGGAAACTTAGGAAGATTCTGCAACTCGCCCAGGCAGCAGGGGCTGAGGCAGGATTTGAACCCAGAGCTGCCAGACTCTTGCTCTGAGCTCTGCGGCCCACATGGGGGGTTGGTTCTGCCCCCGTCTCTGAACACAGTCAGAGCAGTGCACACCAGTGGTAGCTGCAGGGCTCACGTTCCAGCCCACAAACCAAACCACACAGTGCATCTAGCATCCCCTTGGAACCGATAAACCGCCTTGAGATGTGGTGGCCACACCCCCACTGCATGTTTTTCCTAACACAGTCGGTATCTGGCAAGACCACCCCGGGCTCTCTCTCTGCCATCAAGTTCGTACTGCACTCGAGACCCTGGGCCTACTACCATGCCCACGTCACTCACCACTCAGCCCGCAACCTCTCTTCCTCATCTGGCCATGGTAAAACGTGCCTGAGCCCCACCTCCACCCCGTAACTGTGATCAAGGGACCCCTCTGGGCAAACTGGAACACCAGCTACCACCCTCCCCGATCCTACCTTTTTACCATCTCCATACCTCTCTTCTCGGATGAAACAGGCTCCAAATGAGGTCTAATTCCAAAACCTGTGTTCCTTCCCTGACCCTGCGTAGCCTCACATAATCCGTGAAGGAAAAAGAAAGTAAACTAAATCCAATCTAATTCCAGAATTTAATCATGACTTGCAAACTTTAAAACCCCTTAGGGTAACTCAAATGCTTTCCCACTCAAATTGTGGCTCAGAGGCCAGCAGTATCAGCATCAGCTGGGAGCTAGGTAGACAATGCAGTCTCAGGCCCCACCCCAGAGCCAGTGAATCCAAATCTGCATTTTAACAAGAACCCTATGTGATTTGCATGCACCTTAATACGTGAGAAGTGCTGTCCTTAATGTCCTACATGGTAATGTTGTACAGGTAGCTTCTATGCGCCCACACCAAGCGGGAGGCCCCAGGCATCCAGGACCTTCTTTACAATACGAAAATATTAGACTGACTACCAGATTAGTAGATTTTGTGTGAAGTATGTCCTTGATTATCCAAAACTCAACAGAGTTTTATTTTTCACTCCAAACACCACAAAGGCTTGTAGCTATTTATCAATAAAACACTTGCTAAATGAGAACAGTGGCCTCCAACTTCCTATTTCTATTTCTACATTATATTGTGAATCAAAAACAAATGACACTCTTCCATGAACCACTGCTAAAATAAGGAGCCTCTGTTATGATTAAATTAGGACAAGAACTCATTTCTGTAGAATTTTTGAAATATCATCTCTAAAGAGTTTTTACAACTTAATTTGGTTTTTTTGTTGACTAATCCGGGAGTTCCCTGTGCATCTGAGGAGCGAGAATGAGAAGGGTGGAGGAATGAAGGCATTTGAGAAAGAACAATGGATGCAGAATGTCTGGAAGGGCTTTCATTCCAATAGAACAAGTGTGAAACTGAAGTCTCTTAGAGAAATCACCTGCCAGAGTCACCTGGAGGGGCTGGCGCATCCCCGAGGCACACTCCAGAGAAGACCTTGGCTCCAGGTCTCGACTTATCCCCTGAGACTTGCTGAGAGCCTGGCATACACAGTAGGTGCTCAACTATAAATATTTTTGTTGAACCAAACGTTGACAGATGTATTTACCGCAAAGAAAAAAAAAATCACAGGAAGTCTGGGATCAGGCCAAGTATCACTGGTGTGCCCAGCATCATGCTAGATGCTGGGAGAGCTTGCGGGAGGGGGAGCTGATTTGAAAGCACAGTAAGCACTCATCCTGGTCTCAGGAGCCATGGGCACCTGCTGAGGCTGAAGTCATCAGACTGCTGCAGAGTCCCAAGCCTCACCCCAGACCTACTGAGCCAGAATCTGCCTCCAACAAGGTCCAGAAGCCTTGCTCTAGAGGCATCAAAATCAGCTTGAGAAGCACCACTCTAGGCATGGCCATAAAATACTGAGATTGAACTGGAACAGGAACGGGGCATCCCCCTGAGTCAGGACACACCTGGTGGTCACCAGAGCTGTCCACATACATTCAGCTCACTCCTTCTCTCCTTCTGGGCACATGGCAGGATCGCATTTCCCCACCCACTTGAAGTTAGGTGTGGCTGGGCTTTCATCAATGAGAGCTGAGCACAAATGCCATGTGTCACTTCCGGGAAGACGCTTTAAGAACCATGTGCTGTTGATCAGCAGCAAGATTATAGACAGTGGCTGCTCCCTCTTCTTGGGTCCTGGTCCTGCAGCCCCAAACCAACTGAGATTTGGGGGCTGTTTGTTATGGCAGCATTTCCTAACCCATCCTGACTGACACAGCATGTAAGCCCCCAACACTGCCATCTTCAGAGCATCTCTGTTACTCCCCCATCGAGATCTGCTTAAACGCAGCATGACTTGAGGATAGGACCTCTTTTTAAATCCCAAACAGCATTACTTAACTCGATTACCTTCTACACTCTTCAGACTCCAACCATCATCTTCTTTTCTCCTTTCCCCAGATTTCCCCACATACTAATGCTTTTATCTTACCATACCGTATGCTTTTTGGTAAGCTGCTTTACATCCTTTTCTCAACAAGGTGATAGACAGACAGTCACACATACAGACACACCAGACGTGGCTCCAAATGAATTTTGGCTGTTTCCAAAAAAATCAAATTCACCCCTCGAAAGACAAAGATTTGCTGTTACTAAGGATATCTAAAAGAACGTGGCCCTGGGCCAGGCAAGTATTCCTTCAACCTGTTCTTTGCACAAAAGGATGCATGGGACACAGTCTCTGCTCTTAAAAAGCAATTCATTCTTGGAAACACCATCTCTTTTTGCCTTGTCATAAGATGAAATCCGAACCATGCTAACTCCATGAAAACGCTTAGCATCACTGACAAAAACGTTTTATTCTTAAAATTCTGCTGAGCCCCTTTTGCGTGGCTGGCCTTGTGTGATGAACAGGTGAATCTTATTTTAACCAGTTCCTCTTGGTAGGCAGGTAGGGTGTGGCCAGTTGAGCTATATTAGAAACAGGCTGCAATGGGTATTCTGAGGCTTACAGCTTACCTACCAGATGCTTTCTGAATCCACATTTCTAGATGTGGAATTGCTGGATCAGAGGGCACGGTACGCTGTTAAGGTTTTAAGGTATATTGCCAAATTACACTCCAGGAAGCCCACGGCAGTTTTCCTACACCCTTGCCAATACTCATTCTTTTTTTATTTTGACACTTTTCATTAAAGCTACCTTTTTAAAAAATGTGCAATACTTTGACTACTAGTGAGACTGAATATGCTGATGACTTTGCATCTTCTACTATAAAGTGTCTATCCAAGTTCACTGCCCATTCTTGTACTGATGTGTTCCTTTTGGGCTTTTAAAAATAACTTGTAAAAGAACTTTCTGCATTAAGGACGTTAAATTTTTCACAATTTTAATTTGCCTTTTACCTCATTTTTTTTTTTAAAGGAAGAGGTCTCTGGTGGCAGAATGGGCGATTCACAGATGAGGACAATACCACAGGGACAGTGCATCACAACTCACCTGCAGAGGTAAGGCCCCCTCGCCCTCCCCAGTCAATCTACCAGCAAGTCCTTTTGACTCAACCCTCAAAATACATTCCAGTTCCATCCACTTCTCTCTCAGCACCTCCACTCCCACCAGCCTGCTCCCAGCTTCCTAACTCGTCTGCTTGCTTCCCTCCCTACCCTCTGCAAATCCATCCTCCACACTACAGCCCAGGTGAGCTTTCCAGAACAAATCAGAGCACGCCAACCGAAAGCTACCAACCACTAAAAAGGAAGGATAATTAGGGAATGTGACAGAGGTGCTAAATATCGCTATCATATTACAATATATACACGTATCCAATTAACACGTTGTATACCTTAACTTTACACAAGATGGCATGTCAAATGTATTCAATTAAAAGAAGCCACTGGTAGCTTCAAATCAGCCATGGCAGGAGTACTTACACCCCAGAAATTGGCAAACGCGACAAATCAGAACTTCTCTCACTTCACCTCCCACCCTCCATCCGCCAAAGCTGATTGTTAAACATTTACCAACACACCAGTGGAGGCAAAAGAAGCTTCAGTCGGTGTCAGAGAATGACACTCCAATTTTGTCCTCCCAAAACTGCTGAGGAGGAGGAGAGGGAGGGACCCTTCAGACGGGAGACTGTCTCTGGCAAAAGTATGGATAGACAGAGACCCACGCGGGGAGCACAGCTCAGCAGATGCCCAAAGGACATCAAGGAACAGCTGGGCCCTTGGAATGATGATTTTGCAGTTAAGCCCCCAGACCATAAATGCAAACCTGGGGAAAGGCAAGCAACCTCAAATTATTCGACAGTTCATTTCTTCCGCCATGCAGGATAGCGATTCAAAATACAAGTTCGTAGAGAAAAATCAAGTGACATATTTGGGGGCGGGGGGAGAGACAACTATCCAACTTACCTGCCTCCCTGTCACATCCCAAGCTCTCTTGTCCTCGCTCCCCGCTCTCTAACCATTCTGGAATATTCTGGTTCTCTCAAATCTATCAAACATGCACCGCTCTTCAGGGTTACCTGCATCTGTAGTGCAAATACTCACACACACCCCCAGATCCTCACACAGCTGGCTCCTGTGCCTCACGCAGGTCTCTGCTCACACACACCCTCCTTGGGGAAGCCTTCTCTGACAGTTTCTGGAACCCCTCCCTTCCTGCACCCCACACCCCTAGTTTGTCACAGTACCCTGTTTTCTTGGCCCCATACCACTTTAAAAGTATACATACATATATATATATATATATATATTTTTTTTTTTTTTTTGCTAGTTTACCATCTCCCCAACTAAAAGGTAAGCGTCTTTTCTATGTCTTATCACTGCTTCAGCTCCAGCAGTGCTCACAGCCCATCGTCGGCACTCAATTAGGGGTTGTTGAACGAATGATCAACTTTTGAACAGGGACTGGCAAACTACACACAGCCCATAAGCTAAGAATGGCCTATCCATCTTTAAATGGTTGAAAACAAAGCGAAAGAAGAAGGATATTGCATGGCACAAATTCAAACCTCAGTGTCCATAAATAAAGTTTTATCGGAACACAACCACACCCGTCGGTTTGGGGCTCCTCTCTAGCTGTTTCGTGCTCCGCGGGCAGAGCTGAGCCACTGTGACAGAGACCATATGGGCGCTCTCACGGCTTCTCACTGCCTGCAGCGCACTACACATCGCAGTGATGCAGCTGTAACTCGAGTGTGCCTCTTGGCCTGCAAAGCCTAACATGTTTCCCGGCCCTTTACAGAAAAAGTTTGCCAAGGCAGGTGAAGAAGGAGAAGGCTCTGAGAAACGTTTCTCAGGGAGAGCAGACCAGGCTTGCCACCCGAATGAACAGGAGAGAAAAGGTAAGAGGCGGGCAGAGTCAGGTGACGCGGTAGAGAGATGGTGGCGACATGCACAAGGGTATGGAGGGTGGGGGGAAAAGAGGGTGAAAGGAAGGGAGCGATTAAGAGTTTAGCTTGGACATGTAAGTCCCTGGGGACTGAGTCTGGCGACCAGCTCAAGAACCGAGGGGAATACAGTGAACCGGGAAGTTAACCTAATAAAACAGATCTTTACCAGATGGAAGACAGGAGAGACACTAAATGCGGAGGGAGGAGGTGGGTGAGTCCTCTGAGGAATCTACACGAACCTGGCACAATTCACACACCTGTCGCAACTGAACCTACGCAGTGTCACCCATGCTCTGGTCCTCCAAGGGACAAGCCAGGCCGAGCTGCTGGCCACCATTTCTACTTCTCTCCACGGGGCAAACACCACCCAGAAGCCTTGCCGCCATAGGCAAGAGCGGAATCTACTCATTGTGCAATTAAGGACCGGGGGACCCGTGCTGACATTCTGGTGGAAAGCTTGTCACGTGCCGCCTGCCTGCTGGGAGTGATAAGCGGGCAGCTGGGAGAACACCGTCCCCTGGAGCGGCCCGACAAAGATCCCGACACCTAACCGGTATCCAAGCCTTCCTGGTTTACCAAACCTTTTCTTCCACCGGCCACGTAGGGACCAGCATCCGTCCTCGTAGACGAGGTCGACCAGGCTGTCAGATAAAAGCTGGGCTTTTTCAGGCTGGGAAGAGTACAAGCGGGTCAGCGTCCCATTCATGTTTCCAGCTGGTAATGGACTGCAGGGATTCATGTGGTGGTTAACAGATGTCAGGGATTCCTGCCGACTTGTTGCTAAGGGAACTTTTGTGAAGATGCCCCGAATCCAGAGACTCCAACAAGCCCGGCCGACTGCTTTGAAGTCCTGAGGGGTGGCCAGTTGACCAGACCAGCACAGAGCAGTGCAGAGGGGGGACGCCCCTCCGGATCAGAGGCAGGCAGAGTATGGGCCAAAGGGAGAGTTTCACACAGCACAGGAGCCACAAACGCGGGCCACAGCCCCCAAGTCAAAGGGCAGGATGACTTCGTGAAGATGGCAGAAAGCACCGTAATCTTTTCGATCACAGCTACATGCTCTGCAAACCACCAGCCCTAATTATGCCTTTTGTGAAAGAGCTGACGACCGCCTTAAAAAATACGGGTGTGAGGAACAAGGTCACGTCCATTTTAGGTAATTTCCACGTAACAGAAAGAAAGGCCCTGTATTAAAATCAGTTTGTATAACACATCAAGCATCTACTAGATGTCAGGCAGCTCGGAGGCACCCTGTCCATTAACAACCAGCACCAAACAGCCCCGCCCTGAAAAAGCTGGGCTGGCCTGTCCGTGGCCCAGGGGACAGACCCAGGCTTCAGGGACAGGAAAATCTAGTTTCAAAATCAGCTGCACCATTTATTGTGTGGCCTTTATAAAGAAATCCCTGGCGACTTTAAAAACAAAAACAAACAACGAACAACAACAAAAACTTGCAAGGATGGCGATGGAGAATTTCCTAGCAGAATGGCCAAATCTGTTCGTTCTACCCCCACCGCCACCCCAGGCTCTCTCGAGGGTCTGGCCTGGCGCTGCTTCCTCTCTAATGGATCATCTGTCCCAGGGTGTTCTCCCTACCCTTCTGAGGTAGCTAGTCTGCAAGACAGCCTCAATGAACCTTGCCTCGCTGTATAAACACCTGTATGCACCTCCCTCCCACACTGTGACTCACTTTACCCGTGGAATGTGGTAGAAGTGATGCGCCAGTTCTGAGCCTACGCCTTAAGAAGACCTGGCAACTTGCACTTTTGTGTTAAGAAGCCTGAATGTTAAACACTCCAACTGCCCTGCTGAAGAGAAAGGCCATGCAGAAAGGCACCCGAGGATGACACCACGCAGAGAGAAAGGCCAGATGGAAGGCACCGGGCATGTGAGTGAAGACACCATTTTGGAGGTGCCAGCCCAGCTGAGCCTCCAGGACCCCAGCTGCGGCCACCATCTAACTGCAAATGCATGAGAGACACCAAGATCGACGGCAGAAGAAGCGCCCAGCTGAGCCCCGTCAACCCACAGAAATGTGTGAGATAATAATAAACGGTTGTTTCGCGGTGGCTTGTTACATAGCAATGGATAAAATATTATCCCTTAATGATCCACGGCACAGCCCACCTCCCCAGCCCCACATCTCTCTGCCCCAGCCGCACCTTGTAAACTCCTGCAGCACAATCACCTGAACCCAAAAGGGGAGAACAGAAGGTGAAGAGAAGGAGGTGCAAGGGTGACCCTCTGCAGCTGACTAGTTCAGCTGGCAGTGTCATATTCCGTTAGTACCTCTTGAGTACCTTGCAAGTGACCTTGCAGCCAGATCGTGGATCCAGAGAACAGCACCTCTGTCAAGGAAAGCTCTGTTGTGTATGCATTCCAGTCTTATTACCCTCCAGAATTATTTCCCAAAAGCTCTGGTGGTTTTTGCAGATGCCTGACAGTATCTTCCAGAGCCCTAATTTCTTCTCTTCGTTCGAGGGAAGAGCATCACCTCAGCTCCTCCTAGGCCACGTCTCTCTCAGATCCTTGACCTCTTCGTGGCTGAACAGACCCTCAAGAAAGATGTTCCTGGCTGCTTTTATCTAAGGGCCTTGATAACTCCTGGGCAGCTGTGGGTCTTATCTGTTAGGCTTCCTCCCTTCTCTGGGAGGAGCTGGCTCCCCTCCACCTGGCACCCTCTGAAAGGCTGCCCCACTCACTGAATAGCAGGATCCTTGTGGCCAGTCCTTGCCCACCAGGGCTCCCCCCAGCTCTGCTTGGCAGAGGTTTTCCTGGAGGCCGCCCTCTGTAAGCCAAGTATGCTCTGTCCTGTCCCCCCATTTCCTTGGGGTCTTGACCAAAGAGATTTCCCCAGGAACCAGGACCAGAACCTCCACCAAACTGGCCTCTCCGCAGGGGCAGGCCACCAGGGTGGATCTTTGGGCCGTCTCAGTTAGCTCGCAACTCCCCGCCACGGGGTATGCTTCCTGCAAACCAGGGCCTCTCAGTTCCCCTTTTTTCACATGAACAAGGAGGAAATCCTTGGGGCCTGTGCATTTTGCACACACTGCCCTCAATCTTTAGCACACTCTTGCCAAGACGGGGTTTCCTGACATCACTCTTTCCGCCAGAGAGCAAACGGTGCACTGGGGTGGGGGTTATGCGGGCAGTGCCATTCTCAGCTGTGCACCCACCATCGCACTCCTGCCGCAGGAGTCTGGTGGAGCCCCTCCTGTCTGTACTTGTATCTGCGACAGCTCCCCTGGCCTTCTGAACTCCATGCCCCCAGCAGGCTCAGTGCCAGGCGCCCACTAGCAGAAGCTTCCCAGCTCTAGTAAGTGGGCCCTTCTCTGGCCTCCTGGCTTCTGCACTAACACCTGGCTGGCACTCCTCCAGTGCCATATGCTGGCCAGCCCACCGCCGGCAACCCCCTCAGGAGTTCTGCATTCTCCCCTAACCCAGCCTGTCTCTGGGGAGTCACCCCATTCCAAGGGACCCTACCTGCATCTCCTCCATCCCTCCCCAGCCTCAGCCTCGAGGTCCAGCCTGCTCAGGGAAGAGGTTCCCACAGACAAAAGGGCCTGATCTATGATCCTCCCTGTGGAAGATGCGTCTGCTTTGGCCCTGAAAAGAGTCGCGGGGCTCAGGCCCACTCCTGTCTCTACCTGTGGGAAAAGCAGCGGGCTCTGAGCGAAATCAAACTCCAGGCTTCGCAGGAGAGATGCTCCAGGTAGGAAGGAGCAGCTGCCCTCCTTGGAGTCCCAGCATCCCTGCCTCCCTCATGGATGTGGTCACTGGTAGGTGGACCTCGGGAGCTGCACTGGCCCTTTCCCACAGGGATCCAGACCCTTTCTTCACTTGCCTTCTGGTACAGCTGGGTTTAAAAGAGACACAGGCACAGAGGGTAGCATTCAGCCAGCTGAGCTGCTAACCAGCTACGCAAGCATTACTCCCTGGCCAACTGCCTTCACCTGTCTCACATTCAGTTTGCCTGCCTGTAGAATGGGGATAGTGCCTCCCCCTTCCCAGGGCTGTCTGGGGAATTGGTGACACTGTATGGACCATGCCTGGTGCCTAACAGGTGCTTAACAAACGTAAACCCCTCTAGGGGTACTACTCACACAGATGGGTACTTGTCTGAAAACACCTTAGGCAACACACATGCCACGAACTGTGACTGACACACCCACAGCTGTCCTAGCTGATCATTCTGCTTGTCCCCTGGGTGGTCTGATTCACGCTCCCTTTCCCCCTGGGAAGAAAAAGCAAAGGCACTTCACTCTTGCTAACACAGCCGACAAACCCACCAGTCTCACCCCCACCCAACACACAGCTGGCTGAGTCCAGCCAGGGACACTCCTCACCAGACATCCAACAGCCAAATTTCCACATCAGTGTTTCCTGGAAAAGCGTGGCCACCAGAGGACTCTACGACAGGAGTCTCTGCCAGGGCTGCTGGGCTAGAAACAAGGAGGCTCCGGGTCTTCGTAAGAAGCAATTCACTTGCTTTCTTCCACACCTGAATCTCAGGAAGGGAACTACGAAAGCTGAGGAACACCTGAACCTCTCCTAGGCAGCCAGGCTCTCAAATGACAGAACCACGAAGGTGCTCGAATATACTCAGCTGACAGCCCAGGAAGGCTCCTTCCAGCCTCAACTTGGTCAAATGCTACTAATCCATGTAGGACGGATTTTGTTCTCTGGACCTGAAAGAAACATCACGTACCTCTAAGAGGCCAGGCTCTATTTTGATAAGGTTTCCACAGGATATTTCTCAGGCAAACTCGCCCATAACCGTTTCACCTCTATCTAGCTTTCTTTCTGTCTTTTTTGAGTGGCACAGAGCATTTTCAGTCAAAATTTGCTACTTTGTTCTTTGTGAAGTAGGTGGGGGGGAGGGTAAATTATTAATCAGTTTAGTCTCTATGATTTGGACAGTTTTGTCAGAATACTTCCGTCTACTCACAGCCTTCACAACAATCTTGGGGTCGGGCAGCCTTTCACTAAAGGGGACACCCTGTAAAAGCCCACCCCGCACGCCACCAAAGGACTTGGGGAACTTAGAATCCCACTCAGGCTATGACCATGAGCTCGGCGACGAGAGGACATCGAGGCCTCCCAACTGTCACCCAGACGATAAACAGCCAGCCGACTTGGCTCAGCAGGTCCTGTGAAGCCCGGGGCCAGGCCAGAACACCAGGACAGGCCACTTTTCAGGCTCTGAACCCTGGCCTCGGGGAGCTGGGCCAGGGGACGGGGCGCTGGCCCGGGGGCTGCAGCACCCCTGGATCAAGCCTGCTGACGGGGCTCGGGCTGGTGGCTAGCCAGGCTCACCTGACCAGTAAGTGGGCGGCCCGGAGGCGGCCAGGCAGCTGACCCGCCGCAGGACGACCGTCCACGGGTCGGCAGGCTCGGGGCTCCGGGGCCCAAGCGGTGCCACTTTCCCCAGCCCCATCCTCCGTGCGTCTTCCCTGGACCGCCAGACGCCGCAACCCTTCTGCGGCCCCGGCCACCGCCGGAACGCGCCCGCCAGCTCCCGAACTCACACTGGCAACAAGTTCTCGCTTCCTCAGGGCGGCCTCGATGTACTCGGGAGGCCCGGCACGGGGAGCGCGCGGAGGGCGAGCCCCGCGCTGCCCACGCCCGGAGAGGCGCCCGCCGCCTCCGCCACCCCCAGGAGCGCGCGGCTCTGGGTCGGGCGCGCATCGGCGGCCCACGGGGCGCCCCTCAGGCAGGGGCGGCTCCGGCCTCCCGGGCGCGGGCAACAGGTATGCGAGCGCGCCGGTCTCCCAGCCCCGGCCCTCGCCCCTTACCTCCAGCAACTGCACGTAGCTCGCCGGGAACCAGCCGCGGAGCCCGTCCTCCTTCTCGCCTTCCCACCAGCCGCCGTCCGGGACCTGCAGCAGCGTGATGAGCTCGCCCGCGGCGAAGCGCAGTCCCTGGCCGTGCCGCTCCCCGGAGAAGGGGTACAGGGTCCGGCAGCGGGCGCCGGACATGGCCTTGGCGCCCGGGCTCACAGCGCAGCCTGCATCCCTGCCGAGCCCCGCAGTCTGAGCAGCGGTTCCGCGGGGTCCCAGGCGCCCGGCGCTCCGGGCTCCCGCGCTCTGGGCGCGCGCCGTCTCGGGGGTGCGCGGGGGTCCCCGGCTAGGCGGGGGACGCGCGCCCCGCGCAGGGAAGCTGAGACTTGCTGGCTTCGGAGCGAGCGGCAACGCCCCCGGGCCGGGCGGCTCGCGGCTCCCAGCTCGGGCCGGGGGGGGCGGGGCTCAGGGGGAGGAGACCCAGGCGCCGCGGGCTCCGGAGACAACTTCCCGGGGACGCGGAACGCGGGCGGCCGCCGCGAGGGCCGGCCAGAGCCGGGGCCGCCCTGGCGCGCGGAAATGCGCAGCTCCCCGCGGAGGTGGGACCTGAAGCATCCCCCTCGGCCCCGCTCCGCGGCGAGGGAGTGGCGGCGGACGTGGAGAAGGGGCTGGCGGCCGGGTAGCCTGCCGGGGGCTCTCTCGGCGCGAGGGGGCGGGACTGGGCGGGGGCTGGACCGGGGCGGCCACGCCCTCTGAGGGCCGGGCGCTCCCTAGCCGAGCGGGCGGGTCACAGGGGAGGGGTCTCCCGGCTCGCACCCGCACCACCGAAAGCCGCGGGGATAGAAACACCACTCTCTACGCGTTTTGTAGGCCTCGTGGCTGGTGGTGGGCGGGCGCCTCCTCTGGGGTGCCTGTGAGGGAATGTGTTTGTGGCCGTCACTAGGGGTTGAACCTGGGGTTGAACTTGACTCACCGGAAACTGGACAATGGGTGAGAGACAGATTTGAAGCCGGGCGCCTGAGCCGGGAAGCCAGGTGGCAGCGGGTTACACCGGAGGGACCGAGCGGCGAGGCGACGGAGTCGGAATCCGAGTTGGTAGAATTGGAAGGAGATCACTACGGATAAAAGGAGAAGAGGGGAAGGTGAGAGGAGCAGGCCCCGTCGCTTGTGCGTGCAAAGGGGAGGCTGGCCCAGGGTACCGGCTCTCCTGAAATCGAGATGGGCCAGGCTGAGGAGTCTACACTCGTTTACTCAGTCAACAGACATTAGTGGGAGGCTGCCACGTTCCACGCAATGTGCCAGGTACCTACAAAATTCATTTGGGACAAGCTCCTGCTCTGCTGGTACCAGTGGACCTGGGTGCTGAAGGAAGCTGACCTTGAACTGATGGGCTAGAAGTAAAAGAAAGCTTTCTTTGTTCGCCTACTCTATAGGAAAACTTAAATTGCATTTCCTACACTGTAAATAGCCGAACCCTTTAATCTCTCTGTATACTCCTAATTGCCTGCCCTTACATCCTGCTCAGTAACCTTCCATGGCTCCCTATTACCTTTTACATTAAACTTAGACTTCTCAGCCTGTGCATTTCAGGCCCTCCACAATACCTCCCCCACCCTCATCTCTCACTGTGCTTCCGTAGATACCCTTTACAAAACCAGCCCAGCTGGGCTACGAGAGCCTTAAGAGCTCTTTCCACACTTTGAATCAGTGGCTCTCATTAGAGTCACCTGAGTAATGTTAAATGCTCATGGCCAGGCCCACCCTAGCTTTGAGAATCACCGTTGAGCCAAATTCTGCCTTTAAGCCATCTGCCCTAGCAGCCTCAGCCTGGCCTCTGGCCATGGGCAAGTTGACAAACGCAGATTGTTTATCATATTCCATCAATTGCAAATTCACAAACCCTTGCTTGTCTACAATCATGGGGAAACAAACTCTTGACCACGGTCACCACTAAGAGTCCCTTAAAGCAGAGCTGCAAAATTTGATACAGAAAACAGTCACTAAAAGTAACTGACCAGGGCTTCCCTGGTGGTGCAGTGGTTAAGAATCCGCCTGCCAATGCAGGGGCCACGGGTTCAAGCCCTAGTCTGGGAAGATTCCACATGCCACGGAGCAACTAAGCCCATGCGCCACAACTACTGAGCCTGCGCTCTGGAGCCCGCGATCCACAACTACTAAGGCTGCGTGCCACAACTACTGAAGCCCACACGCCTAGAGCCCATGCTCCGCAACAAGAGAAGCCACCTCAATGAGAAACCCTCGCACCGCAACGGAAGCTGGAGAAAGCCCGCGCACGGCAACGAAGACCCAATGCAACCAAAAATAAATAAAATAAAATAAAAAATTAATTTTTTAAAAAAGTAACTGACCTAATCAAAGTCTTAAACGGGACTAAAATGCCCTATATCAGGGGCATTTGTGCAGGCTGACCTGAGGTTTCATATCTGATGATATGGCCCAGTTCAAGTTAGGATGGCTGGTCCAGAGCCTTCCTGCAATCCAGACTCCTCTGGGGTACCTGTAAACAACCTGTGATCCAGTCTGGACTTGTGAAATTTCAGCTGACACAGCATGCCATACACTTCAGTTCCAAATGACCGGCCCCAAACAGTTCTGCAGCACCAAAATTGATCATGGCTGTCAACTTCTTCAGTTCTCTCATTTTATTCCTGTAGTCCTATGAGCTGGTGTAGAAAAACTACAAGTACTACTTTTCTACTTTTTCCAAGTAGAAAAACTGGGCTCAGAGGGCATGACTTGCCCACCATTATATGGCTGGTCAACAGCAGAGGTCAGACCTGGCTTATTGTACATGGAGCACTGCTTCCTCTGGTCCACTCTGCCGGAGTCAGAAAATGCATTGTGGCTCATCCACAAATAGCATCTTAAAGGACTCTCTGGTGATACCCAATGTCACTCTCGATACAAGTAAGACTGCACTAGCAGTCAGTGGAACTCCTGTCCCTGATCTCAGATAAATCCCCTGACACCTCTGGGTCTATTTCCCCATCTGTGATTGGAGACTGAATCCAATAGCTGGACTATAGGACTTGAGGTGGTCAAATGTATAGGCTCTGGACTCCCTGTATCCAAAGTTCAGTTCTGCCATTTTCTAGCTGCGTGCCCTTGGGCAATGTACTTAACCTCTTTGAGCCTCGTTTTCCTCATCATTAGAAGATGATAGTAGTATTTCTATCATAGAGTTATTAAGAGGATTGAATGAGTAAAAATGTAAACTGTTTAGAGCAATGGCTGGCACATTAAGTACTCAAATATTAGCAGTCATTATTATCTACCTAGCCCAATGGTCCTGGCTAGTTATTATCCAACACTTCTTTTTGAACTAAGATTTCCAGGGCAATAATAGAAGTGGAAACCCTTACATCTTTGGAATGCCAAAAATTTTCAAGGAACACACTCTGGGTTTCTGTTTTCTCACAAGATCTTGAAGGAAAGATGGGTTCCTCCCTTATCTATTTTCCTCCTTGCCTTCCTCCCCCACCCAAATCTTCTGTTATTATCTTGAACTTGTATTTAAATCTCTAATTATCTAACTTCTTTGATAACTAAGTCTTACATTACTGATTAGATGCTTAGTAACTCAGGGGAAGGATACCATGTTTGTTTTAAATTTCCGTCTATCCCTCCTAAAGCCTAACATTGCAAAAAGTAGGCATTCAGTACTTCCTCAATTCGTTTTGCACAGATAGTTTGGACCTTTGTGCAGATTCAGATTTTCCATATTGCCAAGTTACTCTATAAACACATGTGTTAGAACATCTGGATTAGACTGTCAACTCCCAAGATCAGGCTTTGCTCCCTTTTTCTTAGCTTTCTCTCAACACTGTGCACTTGATAACCACGTGCTGGTGGATATTTCTTTTCTACTTGAGACAGTCTCACATGCCCTTGCACCCGCAGCCTATGGATGGCAGAGAAATACAAGGATTTCAATTTCTTAAAAAATTAAACATAACTTTACCGTATGACCCAGCAATAGTCCTAGGTATCTACGTAAGAGAAATGAAGACAACCACACAAAAACTCGCAGTGGATATCCACAGCAGCACTATTTCTAAGAGCCAAACAGTGGAAATCATCCAAATGCCCATCAACTGATGAACAGAGAAGATGTGGTATACCCATACAATGGACTACTCACTCAGCCACAAAAAGGAATGGAGGTCTGATACAGGATGCATCTCAAAGACGTCCACCATGCCGAGTGAAAGAAGCCAGTATTGTGTGATTGCATTTATGTAAAATGTCCAGAAAGGGCAAATCTATAGAGACAGCAAAGAGATGAGCAGTTGCCTGAGGATGGAAGTGGGAATAGGGAGTAAGCAAAGGGGCAGGAGGTTTCTTTCTAAAATTGGGCTGTGGTAATGGTTCTGCACAGTTCCAGAAATCATTGAATTGTACACTTAAAACAAGTAAATTTTTTGGTATGTAAATTATACTTCAGTAAAGCTGCTAACATAAACCAAAAAATAAACAAAAATATGCAAAGGCCTCATTCATTCAACAAGGATGCCCTGGGACTTCCCTCGTGGTCCAGTGGGTAGGACTTCGTGCTCCCAATGCAGGGGACCCGGGTTCGATCCCTGGTCGGGGAACTAGATCCCACATGCATGCCGCAGGTAAGAAGTCTGCATGCCACAACTAAGACCCGGAGCAGCCAAAATAAATAATAAATAAATATTTTAAAAATTAAAAAAAACAAAATAAGGATGCTCTTCCATACCCATGGGCCAGTTTATTCAGCAACGACCTGAAGAGCTATTAAGGCTGTGCTATCACATGGACAGTGTGTTGGGCCTGGGATAGAGAGACAAGTATGGAGCATATATAAAGAGTTCCTATCAATCAAGAAGAAAAAGATGGATGACGCAATAGAGGAAAGGGAAAAGACTTGAACAGGCATTTCATGAAAGAAGACATCCAAATGGCCAATAACATTAAAAGGTGCTCAACTTCATCAATCATCAAAAAAAAAACAAATCAAAAGGAAGTAACAATATACACTCACCAGGTGGTAAATATAAAAACAAAATAGAAAATACCAGGTATTATGAGGCTCTGAGGCACATGGGGTGCTCATGCACCGCTGAGAGGAGCCCGTTGGAAAATGCGATATTTAGCACAGCTGCAGGGAGCATCCTTTATGACTCATCCATTCCCCTCCTAGGTATAGAGCCAACTGAGAGCTGTGGTCATATGTTCATGGAAAGACATATACAACGTGCATAGCAGCACTATTCATAAGAGCCCCAAACTGAAACAGCCCAGTGTCCATCTACAGTAGCGTGGGTAAAATGATGACATAGTTATACAATGGAAAACTTTACACTTCGAGAATGAACAAACTATTGGTACAGGTAAGTGAACCCCACAGATGCAATGTTGGCCAAAAAACCCACTAAAGAGTACGTATAGCATGATTCCATTTATATGAAATTCCTAGCAGTCAGGAGAGTCGTTATTTGAGGGACGGGTATTGAGGGCGGGGATCTGGGCTCCTGGTTGATCTGGGTGTGAGTCACACAGGGCTACTCTCCGGGCTGTACACTTACCTGTGCACTCTTCTGTGTGGATGCTATGCTTCAGTACAGTTGGTTAAAGAGAATAACATAGTCCCTGACCTCAAAGAATATATAGTGTCTTGATTCTAGAGCGATGTTCTCCAAACTTTATTGACCGTGCACCTCTAGCAGTAAAACTCCCAAATATATGTATTTCTATTATTTATAAATTAAATACATGAACCATTAAACTAATGTATCTTATAATACACAAGATTAAAATTTTTAAAGTTACATTAGGGGCTTCCCTGGTGGCGCAGTGGTTGAGAGTCCGCCTGCCGATGCAGGGTAAACGGGTTCGTGCCCCGGTCCAGGAAGATCCCACATGCCGCGGAGCGGCTGGGCCGGTGAGCCATGGCCGCTGAGCCTGCGCGTCCGGAGCCTGTGCTCCGCAACGGGAGAGGCCACAACAGTGAGAGGCCCGCGTTCCACACACACACAAAAAAAGTTATATTAAAATATATATTATACACAATTAGAGATTCTAACATTGTCTTCCTGCATTGTAGTGGATGTTTTGTGCATTTCTTGGGAATCGGTGATCTTGAGAATCAGCTTTAAGCAGACACTGGGAAGGAAAAGAAAGTTAGTGTACAGAAAATAAGCATTTTGAAATCATGACTTTGGAAAAAAATAAATGGGCCCAGTTCTCTTGGAGTCCGGGAAAAAGCTGGCATTGGGCCTACAAGGAAGAGAAAGCATTCAGAGCTCCATCTATCCTCGCCCCACTTCTCCCATGTGGAGTCTGAGCCAGAGGTGCAGCCAGAGATTCTGAAACTTCAGTGTGTATAAGAATCACCAAGGGGACTTCCCTGGTGGTCCAGTGGGTAAGACGCTGCACTCCCAATGCAGGGGGCCCGGTTTTGATCCCTGGTCAGGGAACTAAGATCCCGCATGCCGCAAGGAAAGAGCCCACAAAAAAAAAAAGAGAGAAAGAAAGAAAGAAAAAAGAATCATGGAGGAGCATGTTAAAAGTGATGCCTATTCCTGGAGATTCTGATTTACTGGGTCTATGATAGGACCCAGAAATCTGTGTTTTTAATGAAACCTCTGTATTATTCTACCGGAGTCCTTACACCGTACTTTGAGAAACCCCATCCTTAACACTAAGGTTGCCAGCCATTTTCAGGTAGTCTTCGTACCACTGGAGAACGTTATAATTTATAAGTCGGAAGCGTTTGCATTTGCATCCTATTTGGCCAGACACCACCAATTAAAAAGATGTCGAGGGAAGCAGAAGCGGAACCAGAGGCAGGCAGAAAATGGAAGGCAGAGACGTCATAGATAAACGAGGAGAGGAAGCCATTGTGGGGAATGGGAGAGACGGAGGCTATAGAATAAGAGAAAAGGGATGGGATAGAAGCGAGAAGGGGAGGGGGAGAGAGACCAGGGAGGGAGGACGGAAGAGAAAAGACAGCCCTGCTTTCCCTCACTCCGTCCACCACCCATATGCACCCACCCACCAGGCTCTGAAGGCAGAGCAGACTCTGGCCAGACCCCGCTTCCCTGGTGAAATTCATTTGCAAAAGAAGCATGAAGACAAGAAAAGAGAAAGGGGAGGAGAGAGGAAAAGAAAGGCCACAGAGAAATCGTAAGTTGTGGGACCAAAAATAACATTTAGAAATAGAAGAAGTCCATCTTTATAGCGGTCCTTGGCAGGTGGGTGGCAAGGGAGTGTCTGCCCCGTTCCCACAGGACCCTGGCGGCAGCTGGAAGTAAGGAAGTGATATTCCCCTTTGGGAGTAAATAACAACAAAATATGCACGGAGGAGCCCAGCAGAGAGAGGCAAAGCCACATTAAAGAGACAGCAAGCCTCCAGGGCCAAGACCCACCTCTAACGCGATGGCGGCTATTAACATATGTGAAGCCTGGAAAAATCCACCCAACGTGGGCTGGGCTCTCTGGAAGCTTAGAAAAGAAATTTGAGAGGTTTCTGAGAACTGCTGCCCCTCCTGGTCTCTGCTGCCTTTGAAGTACACAGACACAGACACACACACACACACACACACACACACACACACACACACACACACACGCACGATAGGCTTTTGATTACCATCCAGCCTGCTTCTCTTACCCCAAAGATAAGCTAGACCCTAATTCCTTTTCCCTAGCAGCGTGGCTGAGGCTGGGGTTTTCATTTGGAGGTGCTGCCGCTCTTATCAAGGTGTGAAAATAGTTCTCCAAAGTCGCTTAGGCGGACACAGATCCCTGGGGAATCTTGAGCTTTGAAAAAATGCACCTCGCTGCTGGTTGTTGGTTTCCTCGTGGGAAAGGGGGCTGGCCTGGGAAAACTGTCAGGAATAGCACGTTTCTGGCTCAGAACAAAACCCCACCACGAGTCTCCATTCTTTTGAAGACTAAAAATAAATTCGGAATTAATCACAACAGAAAAGGAACAGTCTCTTCAATGACTATAATTATTAGGCTCATCCGAGTCCCAACTTTTTTGCTTACTAATTGCACGGCTGGGACAAGTGACTTCACCTCCCAGAAACTCCATTTCCTCATCTGCAGACGGCGGGAGTGGGAAATGGGGTGGGTGGTGATACCTGTTTCAGAAAATCATGGGAAGGATTGGCTCACAGGAGGCCATCTGGTGAATGTTGTCGGTCAAGAGTCCATCTCTAGCAAGTGTGCCCTGGGCTGGGTTCAGACTGGAAGAGACTTTACCCAAATTTGGGATTTGAGAAGGCAGAGAGTGGTGTGTGGAAACTTCTAGGCTTGGTGTCATAAGCAGGTGGAATTCATACTTATTTACTCTCTAGACTAATAAAAATTCCTTCCAGAACAACCTTGGGGAGGAAACAGAACACAGGTTTACATTCCTCCTGACTTCCCCAGCAGGATTTCCCAGTCAGGCAAATGCTCTCCTGTGGTCACCTGGAGGTCAGAGCCTGAGAAGCGTGAACTACTCTATGAGGACCCTGGGTGCAGCCTGGAGATGGGGCAGGACTCAAGCTGCTTCCTGAGAACCTTGTAGCAAACTGCCCTTCAGACCTGCCCATACCAGCATCTTGAGTGACAGCTAAGAAATGAAAGGGTGCATGACAGGGGTCCTCTGTGGATATTCAAAGTGATAAGAATGGTACAGGAATATCCAGATACTTCAGGAATCCAGAATTCAACAAGAACTGAGCAAAATGGAATTTTGAACAAACAAGGCAAGAAACGCATGTACCATGTTAATTGTAGAAGGCGGGCTGCTTCAGCGGGGGTGGGGGTGGGGTGTCATTATTCTAGTCTCTCCTTTTTTATAAGTTTGAAAAGTTCCATAATAAAAAAGGAGGTACAGTCCCCGAGCCTCTTCCATATACCTAACTCTTAGGAAAGTCCTTCAGAATCTCAGTGAGTGCGTATTCACACCGTTTCCAAACAATTCTAACAAACTAATTTTCCTTCGCTAGTTTTTCAGTCCATAGTATATGGGACAAGTATCTCGGCAGCGGGAGGAAGTGCCAGGTGACAGCTGACACTGGCGGGGAGAGGGATCTGGGAGAATCACTAAAAAAGGCTCAAGAAAATAAAGAGTGCCTTAGCCCAGAGGTGTTTCTAAGACGTTGGTGAGGGATGTTCATTAACACACAGGGCAGCACAGACAGCGGGGGGGGGGGGGGGGGGGGGGGGGGGGGGTGCAGAGCTGAGTAAGCAGATCCTGAACTAAGCTTGAAAAGCAAGTGATGGGGATGGTAGCCCAGGCTCTGCTCTTCTAGCCAGAGCCTCAGCTTCCTCATCTGTGTCTGCCTTATCCTGCAGGAAAAAAAGGCGTCTGCCTTATCCTACAGTCCCGTTGGAAAAACCAAAGTAGGAAATGCATTGAAAGGTGGCTGCTGAACTATAAAACACTCTCCAATATGAAGTTTTGTAAGAGTGACAATGACCCTGAGCCCTTCCATTTCCAAAGTCAAGGCACTGTGTACTACTTTCCGGAATGATCTTTACCTGAGCCCATTTCGGCTGCTATAACGGAATACCCTAGACTGGGTGGCTTATAATCAGAAATGTATTTCTCGCAGTGCTGGAGGCCAAGGTCCAAGATCAAGGCGTCAGCAGATGCAGTGTCTGGTGAGGGACCCGCTTCTTTGTTCATAGACGGCTGTCTTCTCACTGTGTCCTCACAGGGCAGAAGGGACAAGGCACCTCTGTGGGGTCTTTCTGGTAAGTGCATTAATCCCATTCATGAGGGCTCCATCCTCATGACCTACTCACCTCCCAAAGGCCCCACCTCCTAACACCATCACACTAGGGGTAGGTTTCAACATATGAATTTTGGGAGGGCACGTTCAATCTATGGCAACCTTCATCCACAGTGCTTAAACTATCTCAAGTTATTTCAAGTGTTTGCAAGTAAAAGGGACAGGGTTTTTCTTTAAACTGAAGTATAGTTGATTTACAATGTTTCAGGTGATTCAAATTTTCAGATTCTTTTCCATTATAGGTTATTAGAAGATATCGAATATAGTTCCCTGTGCTATACGGTAAACCTTTGTTGTTTATGTTTTATATAGTAGTGTGTATCTGTTTTTTTTTTTTCTGTGGTACGCGGGCCTCTCACTGTTGTGGCCTCTCCCGTTGCGGAGCACAGGCTCCGGACGCGCAGGCTCAGCGGCTATGGCTCACGGGCCCAGCCGCTCCGCGGCATGTGGGATCTTCCCAGACTGGGGCACGAACCCGCGTCCCCTGCATCGGCAGGCAGACTCTCAACCACTGCGCCACCAGGGAAGCTCCAGTAGTGTGTATCTGTTAATCCCATGTTCCTGATTATTCCCTCCCTCTCCCCTTTCCCCTTTGGTAACCATAAGTTTGTTTTCTATGTCTGAGAGTCTGTTTCTGTTTTGTAAATAAGTTCACTGGCATTATCTTTTTAGATTCCACATGTAAGTGATATCATATGGTATTTGGCTTTCTCTGTCTGACTTACTTCACTTAGTATGATGATCCCTAGGTCCATCCATGTTGCTGCAAATGGCAATATTTCATTCTTTTTGTGGCTGAGTAGTATTCCATTGCATATGTATACCACATCTTCTTGTCCATTCATCCGCTGATGAATGGTTGCTTCCATGTCTTGGCTACTGTCAATAGTGCTGCTGTGAATATTGTGGTGCATGTATCTTTTCAAATTAGAGTTTTTGTCTTTTCCGAGTATACACCCAGAAGTGGGATTGCTGGATCATATGGTAACTCTTTTTAGTTTCTTGAGGCACGTCCACACTGTTTTCCGTAGTAGCTACACCAATTTACATTCCCACCAACAGTGTAGGAGGGTTTGAAAAAAGGGACAGTTTTGATTCCAAGCCTCTGGAAGCAGTTGTCTCCTAGTGAGTTGGTATTAGATTGAACTGCACAGAAACAACAATGCCAGATCATCTTCGGTCTATACAAATAGCAATCTTAACTTCACAGTTGCAGTGCCACATCCCCCAGCCAGACCTACCCCCAAGAGGCAATGTGAGGCCCACAGAAGCCTCCAATCCATCCCGTTCCTCCCACATTCCTTGCTGACCCCCCACTCTACAAAGTTTTGCCTGATGTTATGCTGGATTCATGATATGAAATGCCAACAGTTCTCTGGAATCACTGGGAACTTGTGACAAATTCCGATACCTGGGATTAACTATGGAGACTTTCATCATTGAGGTCTGGGGTGTGTGCATGCTTAAGTTCCCTGGTGGTTCTCATGCACAAACCTGGCTGAGACCCTGGGCTTAGTGCAAGGCTTCCCACCCTCTGCTGTATATTAGATTCACCTGGAGATCTAAACCATCCTGATGGCCAGGCTGCACTCCATACCCTTTAAGCCAGTATCTGGGAACCGGGCATCAGCATTTTGTAAAGATCTCCAGGGGATGCCAATGGGCGGCTAAGTTTGGGAACCACTGGCACAGTGAATGATGGGCTTTGCTGACCTTTATTTGCAGATGCAGGAGTCACCTGCATCCCAGCACTGACCACATCATCAGGGAGTGAAGACAGCGCAGGGAGGACAGAGACCTGGCTACGTGGGGCTCCGGTTAGGGCCTGGGTCAAGCTTACCTGTTCACCGAGTGCCGCACTCGCTGGCTTTGTCACCTGGCTCTATGCCTCTTGAGATGGGATACCCACTAAGCCTTGCTGCCTCCGCCCCTTCTGTTTCCCCGGGCAGCTCGCCTTCTGATGCCCACAGTGACAGACACATTTGGGAGCTGCTTCCCCTGCCTGGGAGTGCAGCCCAGGACCCGCCAGGGAGCGTGTTGCCATGGCGATCATGGCATACTGCTCCCTAGCCCCTTCTGCCACTGTAAAAGCCCTGTGAAAAATTAGAATTCACAGGGCTTTTCAGGCTGCCTGGACTTCTCCACAGGAAGGGGATGTGGGAGATTTTTGCCCTCTGTGCTTTGGGAAGATGGGGCAATGAGGGAGGGGAGAGCAGCCTCAAAACAAAACCCCAGGTTTCCTGGTCTCTTGGGATATATGAAGACATCTACTTTCTTAGAGCAAGGGTTGTCAACCGTAACCGCTGCCAGGATGTTTGTCAAGAGGAAAACGAGTGGGGCTGTAGGAAGCAGAAAGAGCCATTTCTTCAGGTGGAGGAGGAGGGCAGAGATGGATGGAGGGCGAGGAGGGGGGGCATGGGGGCTGCATCGAAGGGGGATCCGTAGAGAGAAAACCGCAGCTGAAGAAAGAGGATGAGACTGAAGGGCTGCATGGAGCAGTGGTGGGTAACCTGGTGAAGAAACCAGGGAATTTAGCCAGGAAGAAGAGATGGATTGGAGAAGAGAAGACTGATAAGGAAGTGTGCACTAGTTACCTATTGTTCTGGACCAATTCCTGCAAAACGTAGCATCTTAAAACAATGATAGGGGCTTCCCTGGTGGCGCAGTGGTTGGGAGTCCGCCTGCCGATGCAGGGGATGCGGGTTCGTGCCCTGGTCCGGGAAGATCCCACATGCCGCGGAGTGGTTGGGCCCGTGAGCCATGACCGCTGAGCCTGCGCGTCTGGAGCCTGTGCTCCACAACGGGAGAGGCCACAACAGTGAGAGGCCCGTGTACCATAAAAAAAATCCAAAAAAACCCAAAAAACAATGATAAATATCTATTACCTCACAGTTTCTGTGGGTCAGGAATTCGGAAGCAGCTGAGCTGGGTGCTTCTAGCTTGGGGTCGCTCATGAGGCTGCAGTCAAGATACTAGCAGAGGAAATTCCCTGACGGTCCAGTGGTTAAGACTTGGGCTTTCACTGCCGTGGACCTAAGTTCAATCCCTGGTCGGGGAGCTAAGATCCCACAAGCTGTGTGGTGTGGCAAAAAAAAAAAAGCTACTAGCAGGGGCTGCATCATCTGAAGGCCTGACTGAGGCGGGAGGACTAACTTCCAAGATGACTCACTCATGTGGTTGACGAGCGGGTGGTGGCCGTTGGCAGGAGGCCTCCGTTCTCAACACATGGAGCCTCTCCAAAGGGCTGCTTGAGTGTCTTCATGACGTGGCAGCTGGCTTCCCCCAGAGAGAGTGATCCAAGAGCCAGTAAGAGAGAGCCGCAGTAATATTTGTGACCTAGCTTCAGAAGTTATTCATCTTATTTCTACACTATCTTATTGGTTACACAGCCCTACGTGGGGCTGGGAGGGATTATACAAGGGCGTGAATACCAGGAGGGGAGCCTCACCGGAGGCCCTCTTGGAGGCTGGCTACAATAAGGAGAAAAATCCTTTCTGAGTCATGGGACTATCGAGTATATTGTGCAACTTAATCCCTGCACAAGGACACCAGGCATATGGGACAAGTGGGGTTTGCAATCCAGGCTGAACCCTGATAGGCTGGCCATGCCCCAGCCTGAGCAGGCAGGTATGCCTTTTTGCAATGTGCCTCTCTAGGAGAGGTACATGCACTATTCCTACAAAGGTATAGCTTGTGCCCCAGTCTCAATTTATCAGGACACTTTTAATTGTAAATAACAGAAAATCCAGCAACAACAACAAAAGAAGAATGTGTGGTATTGATTTCTATAAATGAAGGATGCAGGGATATGAAGCTTCAGGCACGGCTGGATCCAGGGTCTCAAACAGCATCCTGACCTCTCTGTATCTTAACTCTGCTTTCTTTTGATTTGATGTAACTCTGTCAACTTTATTCTTTATTCTCATCATGTCAGCCAGCATCTCCAGTCTTACTGACTCTCAGGTTCAGCCTAGGTATGGAGATTCTCCAAGTATTTGAAATAGAACTTCTGACCCTGACTCTCTTTGACCCCTGCCTTGAACATTCGCTGGGGGCAAGCAGATGGGACTCGCTGGTTGGCTTAATCTGTAATATATGGCCACCCCTAGAAACTAAGGGGGCGGGCTCAGCTCCATCCAGCAATTTCAAAGAAGTCTTCCCAAGAGGAGGTGCTGGATGCTGGTGCCAGAAAAAGGAGGGATAATGCCAGGAAGGTAAAAATCACAGTGGTCTTCCATAGCTCCAAGGCAGTATTTGACTGAATCAGGAAGGAGAGTGTTCCTCCTGGAGCCTTGGGGTGATGCTAATGATCAGAAGATGGGCCAGATTAGTGCTGAGATATGGCCGTAAAGGAGGAAACATGTGACTGCTCCCTTAGGTGAAGTCAGAGGCCTTGGCTGGTGGAACCCTGGATGATAGGCTTGTGATCTAAACTACAGACCTTTTAGAATTAAAAAGGAGAATTTTATTTTCAGATTACTTTTCCCAACAGTAGCATATAAACTAAAAGAGAGAATCTATCCACTTATCAGCTTTTCCATCAAACACATTTGAATTGCTTCCTCCTCGCCATGACAACTTGTGATGAAACAATGCTTTAAAAAAACTGGGGTAGAAGAAGAAAAAAAAAAAAAAAAAAAAAACTGGGGAAATATAGGTACAAATCCAGGACTGGCCCGGTTTAGAATTTAACTGTCAGTACCCACTGCTTCTCCATCCATATCTACTCCCAGGCATGAGCTAGATTAGCCCGACTCTCTTTCTGGAGTTGGAGACCTCCCCAGATACGCCCATGCGGGCAGTTCCAACTTTGGTGATGAAATTGTCCTGCTCTGTCTGTTCCCCTGCTTGAGTCATGGGAAACTTCCATAATCGACATATTCTTCTCCAGTTGGGGACCTTATCAATTCTACCACCTTACCATCCCTCAGCGTTAAAAATCCTTGCCCCTTCCCTTGCGCAGCAATTCCTGGTTCACTACGTATCCCTCTGTCCCGAGGCAGAGAAGAGAGAGAAACACATGGAGACCGGCAATTCCGGTTCGAGCTGGAGAAACAAGATTCCTGGTAGCTAGATGCTGCCATCAGATCCAGCCTCCTGCTGGCACACTCTATGGCTCTCTCCTTTAAGGGTCCTTATCTATATGTTAGTAACTCTACCAAGGATGATTTAAGATTCTGCTAAATTCTGCATTTTAAAACCTGACTCTGCGAAAATTTGCTGGAGAAATGGCTTCTATTTTTAAAGGGGCTGATTCTTTCTTTTTTCTGATTATTTTCAAGTGAAATTTGAATTTAACGGAGCAGTTTTGAAAGCCCAGCTGCACCGTGAATCCTCCCTAAGCTGTGCAGAACTGGGTCAGTGTTTCATAAGTGAGAGGCACTTCTAGTGGTGGTCTGGTGATTTAACAGATAATTGTAGGGGGCATGGGATGAGCATTTAAAATGATGTTAAACTGAAAATTTTATGAGTATCAAACTTAGGATTTCATGAATTTTTTTTCTAGCACGAGGTGAAAGTAGAAAGCTATATTATTAGCTCAGAATTTATTTGAAGACAAATGTTAGTAAACAATTACACTATTGGTGTGCAGACTTGGCAAAAGTCATGAAGGTGACTCTACTAATCTCCCATGGCTGCTGTAACAAACTACTACAAGCTCGGTGGCTTACAAGAACATACATTTTTTTCTCTCACAGTAGTGGAGGCCAGAAGTTTGAAATCAGTCTCCCTGGCCTGGTCCAGTTTCACGGCCTCCAAAGGCTGCAGGGGAGAATCTGTTCCTTGCCTCTCCCACCGTCTCTGGTGGCTGTGGACATTCCCTGGCTTTTGGCCACATCACTCCAATCTCTGCCCCTCTGGTCACATTGCCTCTTCCTCTTCTGTGTGTAGCAAATGCTCCCTCTGCCCCTCCTTTTATAAGGATGCATGTGATGGCATTTAGGGCCCACCTGGATAATCCAGGATAATCTCCCCATCTCAAGATCCTGAATTTAGGCTAAACAAGAAGGTCCTGCCGTATAGCACAGGGAACTAGATTCCATATCCTATAATAAAACACAATGGAAAAGAATCTATGTATATGTATAACTGAATCACTTTACTGTACACCAGAAATGAACACAACATTGTAAATCAACTCTACTTCAATTTAAAAAATATCTTGAATTTCATCACATCTACAAAACCTTTTGGGAATTCCCTGGCCGTCCAGTGGTTAGGACTCAGTGCTTTCACTGCGGAGACTTGACCCCTGGTCAGGGAATGAAGATCTCACAAGCCACGAGGCTCAGCCAAACAAAAAACAAAAAACAAACAAAAAGTCTTCTTTTTTTTCCCCCCCCAAACAAGGCAATGTATTCACAAGCACCAGGGATCAGGGTGTGGATATCTTTGGGGGGAAGGGGGCTATTATTAAGCCTATCACAGTGGCACAGGAATTTGCAACAGAGCAAGTTAAGAAATGAGGCTTCCTGCCTGCAGAATTCATACACCCACCTGCGGGTCTGCACCTGCTGCAATGGATGTTGCCCTCTGTTCCCATCTCCCTCTCACTAAGGACACTAGAGGAGAGGGATGTACAGGGGGAAGGACAGTCTCCAGGCTCCTGTTGCCTTTGGAGAAGAGACACTTGTGGGGGCAACCCTGGACCCATTCATTCCCCACAGCCTGTGATTCTTGGACAGATTCCCTGGTGCACACCTCGGCAACAGCTACCCTGAAAAATAGGACTTTAAAATTTCCCAGGTTCCAATGAGTGTGGTTTCGCTCCATACAGATCCCTACCTTGGGGCCCCCTCTCAGACTTGCACTGTATTTATTTAAATTGCTTTTGAAATGTTAATCACCGAATGTTAATAACACAGTAATTATTCTTGATTTTCCTTATGCGGTCCATTTATTAACGGGAACTGATACTATTCATGATTTCACAAGGAAGCATGAGCTCTAGAAGCAGGCTAACGGGCTTGGCTTGTGAAATTAACGAAGACATCTTCTTATTGCGTAATCAGTAAATTCGACACGGGATGATGGCGTTTAAGGGAAAGGTGTGGGAACAGCTTCTCGCGAGATCTGATTAGTGCGTTCACAGCGAGAGCTTGCTCTTGGGAGCCTTTCTGGAAGGAGGGTTTATCAACTGAACTCCCGTAATTCAGCAAGTTGAGTGAAAGTGTGCAAGCGAGGCAAGTGGGAGGGACAGTCTCTGTCTCCATCAGCTTTGATCCCATCCGGCCTGCTCCCCACTCCCATGCCCCCGCCGCCCTCCGGGCATCTGCATCTGCGCGGGCCTGTAACTGCTCTGACTCCAGTGACACCAGCAAGTGACGTCTCCTTTGGCCAAGCAGACAAGAGCTGACCAGAGGAGCCAGGGAGCTCCGGGGCAGAGGCCTGACGGTCTGCAGCTGGCGAGAAGGAAGCCAGACCAGTGTTAGGCATTAGCTCTTCCTCAGAGCAAAGACTGAGAACCTTGCCAGGGAAGAAGCTTGTTCTAAACCCCCCAAAGGTGAGAGGCCTGAAGATGACCTTTCTTTTTTTTTTTTTTTTCTGGCGGCGCCCCACGACTTATGGGATCTCAGTTCCCCGACCAGGGATTGAACCCTGGCCATGGCAATGAAAGCCCGGAATCCTAACCACTAGGCCACCAGGGAACTCCCCTGATGACCTTTCTTTGACCTTGACCTTCTTGGGGCTTACCAGGTGAGTGAGAGATGCTGGCGCCGGACACCCCGCGTTTTCCTGCTCAGCTCCTGGGGCTCCCAGCGATCCTGATTCAAATCCCAGGGTGGGGTGTTTTCCCTACACAGGGTCCTTTTAAATGAAAGCCGTGCTGTTCAGGAAGATAGGAGGGCCCTGAGGGCTTTGGTCAAACACAGAGCAGACCTCCTCAGGCAAAGAGGATGAAGTGGTACAGAGGCTGGGGTCCTAGCTTACAGGGAGACAAAGTTCTGATCCCAGCTGGTTAGAGACACGTGGGGAGGGACATCTTGCTGGATTTATTCACAGGACCTTTCACTAGTGACCAATAGTTAGAAGCAATAAAGATAGGCCTCAAACGATAAAATTTTAAAAAAGAAGCTTGAACCTTATATACATATTTACATATAATAAATGGGGATTGATCTCATTATAAATTATGCAGGAAGCATATAGAATTTTTTTTTACCTGAAGTATAGCTGATTTACACTGTTGTGTTAATTTCTGCTGCACAGCAAAGTGATTCAGCTATACATATATATACTACCTTTTTTTTTTTTTTTTGGCCTAGCTGCATGTGGGATCTTTGTTCCCTGACCAGGGATCGAACCCATGCCCCCTGCGTTGGAAGTGTGTTGTCTTAACCACTGGACCACCAGGGAAGTCCCTATACATTCTTTTTCATATTCTTTTCCATTATGGTTTATCACAGGACATTGAATATAGTTCCTTGTGCTATACAGTAGGACTTTGTTGTTTATTCATTCTATATATAGTAGTTTGCATCAGCTAATCCCCAACTCCCAATCCATCCCTCCCCCATGCACTCCCCCTTGGCAACCACAATCTGTTCCCTATGTCTGTGAGTCTGTTTCAGTTGCATAGATAGGTTTATTTGTGTAATATTTTAGATTCCACATATAAGTGGTATCATATGGTATTTGTCTTTCTCTTTCTGACTTACTTCACTTAGTATGATAATTTCTAAGTCTATCCATGTTGCTGCAAATGGCATGATTCCATTCTTTTTTATGGCTGAGTAGTATTCCATTGTATGTATGTACCACATCATCTTTATCCATGCATCTGTCGATGGGCATTTAGGTTGCTTCCATGTCGTGGCCATTGTGAATAGTGCTGCTATGAACATAGGGGTGCATGTATCTTTTTGAACTATAGTTTTGTCCAGATATATGCCCAGGAGTGGGATTGCTGGATCATATGGTAACTCTATTTTTAGTTTTTTAAGGAACCTCCTTATGTTTTCCGTAGTGGCTGCCCCAACTTACATTCCCACCAACAGTGTAGGAGGGTTCCCTTTTCTCCACACCCTCTCCAGCATTTGTTATTTGTAGACTTTTTAATGATGGCATTCTGAATGGTGTGAGGTGGTACCTCATTGTAGTTTTGATTTACATTTCTCTAATAATTAGTGATGTTGAGCATCTTTCCATGTGCCCATTGGCCATCTGTATGACTTCTCTGGAGAAATGTCTATTTAGGTCTTCTGCCCATTTTTCAATTGGATTTTGTTTTTTGTTGTTGTTATTGAATTGTAGGAGCTGTTTGTATATTCTGGAAATTAAGCCTTTGTTGGTCACATCATTTGCAAATACTTTCTCCCAGTCTGTAGGTTGTCTTTTCATTTTGTTTATTGTTTCCTTTGCTGTACAAAAGCTTGCAAGTTTAATTAGGTACCATTTGTTTATTTTTGCTTTTATTTCTATTGCTTTGGGAGACTGACTTAAGAAAACATTAGTATGATTTATGTCAGAGAATGTTTTGCCTATGTTCTGATCTAGGAGTTTTATGGTGTCATGTCTTATATTGAAATCTTTAAGCCATTTTGAGTTTTTTTTAATATGGTGTGAGGGTGTGTTCTAACTTCATTGATTTACATGAGGCTGTCCAACTTTCCCAACACCACTGGAAGCATATAGAATTTGCCTTATTATTTTTTTGGATAAATGTTCTCCAAACTATCATGTTTATAACAAACAGCATTTAAATAAAATAAATTTATTTTCTGACTTAGAATATTAAAAAAAAATCCCAAGTCCAGTGGGGTGATGAGGTCAGAGACTTTAAAATTCCCTCCAGTCCTAGGAGTCTGAGTCCTTTATGAGTCTCTCATGCCCTCCTCCTGGGCAGAGCTGTGGGGTGGACAGAACCTGGGCTCTGGCATCCGGCAGCCCCAGGTTTGAATCAAATCCCACTACTCACAGCTGTGCGGTCTTGGGTTTGTCACTTCACTGGTCACTTGTCCTTGTCCACAAAAGTGGAGATACCGTGTCCCTTGTGAGGTTGTTGGTAATTACGAGACAGAAGGACATTGGGCCAGGTTCCTGAGTCCTGACAAGCGGCCTGCCCCCTGATGTCGGTTCATGAAGTGGCCGTTGAGTCCCCCCAGTGTGTTCACTGAAGCTTGTGGCCAATCCCAGCTTGGACCTTCCTGTCCCTTCCCTACCCGGCCTCACCCTGCCCCTGCCTGGTTTTGCAGGTGGACACTGTCCAGGTGCATCTGGGCACCTAGGGTTGGAGAGGCAGGAATCCAACTAGAAGAGCCAGAAAAATTCCAGTACAGGGAGGGCCCGAGAGAAGTCCCAACAGAGGACGGAACAGACCTGGCCACATGGACCCCAGAGCCATGGAACACTTTGCTTGTTACACCAGTTGCGCCTCCCTTTGGGGACCTCCAGCCAGTGTTTTCTGGTTAGGGTTCCATCAACAGTTTCCTCTGGGGCGGTGGAGACGGGCCAGGTGTGATCTGAGGGGAGGTAGTGGGGAGCCCCCCCTAGTGGCCATCGCCGAGCATGTCAACCAGGGGCCTCTTGAGGCTGTTTGTCATCCCCACCAACCCCTTCTCCATCCCACCTTCTCAGTGCCTTGTCCTTTCTGAGCATGTTTTCCCAACCTGGCCACTGCCTCGCTACACAAGGCCAGAGACCATAAATTAGAGATCCAGGGCTCTAATCTACTTGGCCAGCACAGTGTTGTTGAAACATTTTATTACATGCCAATACTTAAACATCAGATTTGACATAAAAATCCAGGTATGTCATTTCTCTTGAAAAATCAGAAGCTCTGGCAGCACTGAGCTTGGGCGTCTGCCTGGCAACAGTGGCGAAGGCAGTTTACAAAACAAGCAAAAATCCCTGCCCTCTCGGAGTTTACGGTCTGGTGGGGGAGGGGAGAGAGAAGGAGCCCTTAACAAAGCCAATTATGATGCATATATAGAGACAGGGGAGGTCAGACCAAGCAGGGCTTATAGGCCACTTAAAGCAGCGGTCCCCAACCTTTTTGCCACCAGGAACCGGTTTCGTGGAAGACAATTCTTCCACAGAAGGTGAGGGGAATGGTTTCGGGATGATTCAACCGCATTACATTTATTGTGCAGTTTATTTCTATGATCATTACATTGTAATATATAACGAAATAATTGTACAACTCCCCATAATGCTGACAGGAGGGGAGCTCAGGCGGTCGTGCGAGTGACGGGGAGCGGCTGTAAGTGCAGATGAAGCTTCGCTCGCTCGCCCCCTGCTGGGCGCCCTGCTTCCTAACAGGCCACGGACCGGTGCCGGCTTGGGGACCCCTGACTTAAAGGCCAAAGGCTTTCACTCCGGTAGACTGGGAGTCACAAAAGCGTTCCGGGGAGGCTGATGTTACTTTCGACTAGGTCGTTCTGGCTGCTGTGTGGGCTGTAGGGCACAGGAACAGGGGCAGAAGGTCCCGTTAGGGGGCTGCTGTTATCATTCAGGTGGAGGTGACTAGGATGGTGTTAGTCAAGGAGATTGGAAGTGGTTGGTACGGAAGAGAATTAAAACCTCCCGAGTACATACAAAAGCATCTCCCCGCCCCCGTATCTCCTGACCTCTGTTCCCACCCAGGCAGAGGGTCCCTGGTTGCAGCCCCATCAGCTGTGGCCTGAGCCACTATCCACTGGACTGGAGGGTTACCCTCCCCCCAAGACTTCACAGGTAGCCCATGTTGGTACAGCCCCAGGGGGTCATTCACCAGGACCCAGAAGAATACCAGTCTGTACCCCCAACATTTAGAAGACACAGGCAAATGCCAGCCCCCAGTGTGGCCAACGGGACAGTGAATTTTGTTAAAGTGACTTCTCTCATTGAGTCCTGATAATGAGGGATCTTCTGGAGAGAGCAGAAAGGTCGTAACAAGCAATACAGCTGCCACCCATGTGGAAAACTCTGAAACTTCTGAAGTTTTCAGCTATAAGCAGCACAGCTGTCCTGAGGCCGCCATGCTGTGAGGAAGGCCAACGTCCCATAGATGGAGAGGCCCTGAGACTAGTTGAAGAGAGAGGCCCAGCCAGCCCCCAGCTGCTCTGGCCACTGTCTGATTGCAATTGCATGAGACCAAGGCCAGAACCACGCAGCCGAGAACTTCCTGAATTCCTGACTCATAGAAATGACTATCTTTATTTTAAGCCGCTGAATGTTGGAGTGGTCTGTTATACAGCAGGAGATCACTAGAATAGCTCTTGACTTCAAAGAACTTAAAATCGAGTTGGAAAAAAGCCAAGAGGTAAGTGAACTTAGCCAAGTTTATTAGACAGTGCCAGCAGTCTGGATGACCAAGGCCCAAACTATAAAGCCCTATCTATGTAAATGTAGTAAATATAGCCACCCTCGCACCCCACCTTTTCTCTCCCTCCACCTATCTTACTCCTATATTTGCACCTATCTTGCTCCTATATTTGCTCCTATCTTGACTGACCTTCCAAATCCTTGATTCTCGTCATAGGTTTGCAGTTCTCTGCAGGGCTGACACTTTCTCAAACTCGCAACCTGCTAAAGCCCTAAGTTAACAAGCTACCTGGTCTCCCCAACTTCACTTTGGATATACTGCCAAGAGTGGAATCAGGGATGTTTAGACCACAAGTCCCTGGTTCTGGTTCCTAGTTCTTGGCAACAGTCATCACATAAATTTTCCAACAAGAGACACATCCGCATAATTAGACCAACGATATCGCAGACTCAGACACATGCAAAGAGGGCAGGGCCGAGAGAAGGGTACTATTCATCAAAACCTCATCATAAATTCAAGTTGAAGGACTGAAAAGAAACAAAACATGGACACTCCCCAAACCCGGCAGCTGGACCTCTCACTGAAATCCTGAAATCACTGCCGCTCAACTCAACATCTGGGAGAGAATAAAAAATAATAAAGATTTAAAAAGAACAGACGCTGGACAATTACCAATTGAAGTGCGGATTGGGAATATAAATTCACCAAGAGCCTAAAGACAGAAATATACATTGGCATGTGGGTCTTACGACTGTGAATTTCATCCAGCTGTGGCCACCGTTCTTTTTTATTATGGCTAATATTTAGTTAGCAAATGCACTTTCTAAGCAATGAACATAATTATGTTCAGGTTGACATGACCTGAATTAGGGTTACTGAATTTTTTTAAAAAATATTTATTTATTTATTTGGCTGCGCCGGGTCTTAGTTGTGGGATCTTTAGTTGCAGCATGCGAACTCTTAGTTGCAGCATGTGGGATCTAGTTCCCTGACCAGGGATCGAAGGGGAGTCCCCTGCACTGGGAGCGTGGAGTTTTAACCCCTGGACCACCAGGGAAGTCCCAGTGTTACTGCATTTTTACTTATTCAGCACTGGCAGTGGAATACAATGTCCAAAAAGATTTGTGTGCTGAGCAATAGCCCCAAAGAACATTGGGAAGAATGTTGTATTTACATTTGAGAGACCTGGGTTTAAGTCTTGACTCTTCCATTTACTAGTTGCATGAAATTGGCATTTTTTAACCTTCTGAACTTGTGAAGATGTCAATAGAGATAAGACTTGCCTCACAGGTTTTTTTTAAAATACTTTTTAAATTTTAATTAATTAATTAATTTATTTTTGGCTGCATTGGGTCTTCGTTGCTGTGTGCCGGCTTTCTCTAGTTGCAGAGAGCAGGGGCTACTCTTTGTTGTGGTGCATGGGCTCTAGGCACGTGGACTTCAGTAGTTGTGGCACACAGGCTCAGTAGTTGTGGCTCACGGGCTCTAGGGCGGAGGCTCAGTAGTTGTGGCGCACGGGCTTAGTTGCTCCGTGGCATGTGGGATCTTCCCGGACCAGGGCTCGAACCCATGTCCCCTGCATTGGCAGGCTGATTCTTAACCACTGCCCTACCAGGGAAGCCTGCCTCACAGAGTTTTTATGAGGATTAAGTTAGGTAATTTAGCTTCAAAACTCCTGCAACATTGCTTTCAGCTTCCTCACCTATGAAACATGAACAATACTTCTGTCACAGAATTGAGTTACATTGTAAGGATTCCTTAGCTTATGATACTACTTAAGCTACTTTTAAGACAGGTAAGAAACTTTTGGTTGTAAATAACAGAAAGTGAGACATAACAGCTTTAAAATGAAAGGTTTTGAATTGTTTTAGTCAAAGATAAGGCAGGAGGTAGGTGGTTCCACGGTAGGATCAATGATGTCAGGCATTGAGTCCAAGTCTCTGCTCTCCATGTGCCTCTCCCCTCATGGTGACAAGATGGCTGCTTCAGTGCCAAGCATCACATCTTCACACCAGAACATCCAAAGCATGAGAGGAGAGGAATCTATTCAGACATCTCTCTTATCAAGGAGGAAACATTTTTTAAACACCTCCCACAGATTTCCCTTTTCATCTCATTGGCTAGAACTGGCCCATGGCTGTCTCTTGCTGGGAGGGAATCTGGGGAAATGAATGTCCGCATTTCCAAAAGCTAACATGGGAAGCCACTTCTACCAGCAAGGACGAAAGGAGAGAAACATAACTTTGGGGTAGGAACCACACATTCTGGGCCTTTCACTGTAACATGCGTGAAAGTGCTTACTATGAGGGGACCCATTAAATGGAGGTAGCATTTATGGAGTACTTACTGTATACTAGGCATCATTCAAAGTGTTATACATGCATCACTTCATTCCATCCTCTCAACAGCCCTATGAGGAGGAACTGCTATTATTCTTGTTTTATAAATGTGGAGACTGAGGCACAGAGAAGTCAATAAACTTCCCCAAGGCTACGCAACACATGAGGGTTGGGCCAAGATGTTGACCTGAGTCAGAGCAGATTGAGTCTTCACGGCAGGACCAAGGTGGATGCTCAGCTCACCTCTAACATCTTGCTTTTCCTGATCTCACCTCAAGGTCCAGTGGGTTTGAGTTGTCATGTGGTTGTTGGATTACCTATTTATCTATCTTAGAAGTGATCACGTTCCTGAAGCATTACCATAAAGCAATGAGATCTTTGAAATTGTCCAGAATTTACATGTTTGAATTGTGGTGGTCACTGGGGGGTGGGGACCTCATGGTTAGATTCACCGGATCAGTGAGGTCAGCGACCCCGACTCATCCTGGGATGGATTTGCACTCATCCCTTTACCTGGGGGCTGAGAGATCGTCTCCAGGGATGGGGACAGCAAGCTGGGGGACACCTGGGCTTTAGCTGTGCTCAGGAAGGTCCTGTGACCTGGGCTTGGAAGGAAGAGCCTAGCACAGACCACGGGGCCCTGGGGAGAGGGTGAGAGCCTGGCCTGAGGAGCAGGACCCAGCCGCGGAGCCTGAGGTTCTGGGTACAGCACCTGGATCTTCCCTGAGGGAGAAGGTCTTCTGTAAACGTAAAGAAGCATCTCTAACCCTGCGTGATCCCAGGCCGGGGAGCAGGACAGTGAGGAGGAGAGCTCTTTCCCAAGCTGTTCTGGCGATAAAAGCCAGCCCAGCATTCCAGGGCAGAGCAGAGCACAGCAGGGCCGGCCAGCGTCGGGGGCTGGAAAGCAGCAGGGCCGCTGGTGCTGACGCGGAGCCCCCTGAGCCTGGGGAGAGACAGCCCAGGGCACTACCAGCTGTGGACAGAGGTCTTTCTTTGACCTCCTATTTTGTGCCAGGCCTGGGCTGGCTCAGCCCATGCCCTCTACAGATTCATTGACCAGTGAAAAGGAAATGAAAACAGTGTGCTAAATTCCGGGACGGGGAAGTGCAGGGTGCCAGAAGTGCCCGCAGGAGGGGCAGGTCCCAAACAGGCTTCTAGAAGCTTCTTACTAGGGCTTTCCTAATCTCTGTCCCGCTTTCTCGTGCTTGTTCTTCCCTACAGCACCCCAGCCTGCAGAGGGCAGCCAGATTTGTCATCCCGAAGCAGCGTTTTCTCAACCTTTTTACCATTACCACCCCTCCCCCACCCCATGAAATTTTAATACTGCAGATATATTGTATGTCTGCTTATGTATTGTACACATATCTGTGCTTTACACATACAAAAGGTAAGATTATTCCACCTCCCGAGAACCAATTTTTGATCCCTCATTGGCAGAATCACCCCTAAAAGAAAAAGCCCATTTCCCACTGATTGGCCATAGGGTGGTCCTTGGCTACGCTCCAGTGTGTCTTGTGTAAAGCCCTTCAGTCTTTTCTGAGGGGTGTGTAGTAGAGCCCTTTAATCTGCTGCTGGAATGTTAAGGTGCGGATGAAGGGCACACCCAGGAAGACAGTAGCCAGTCGTTGGGCTGGTAATCCGTTGCTCCGTGACAATTACTCTGAAATGAAGCCACTCAAGACACACATGACCTTTTGGTTTCTTTGGGTTGGGAATCCGGTGAGGCTTAGCTGGGTCACCCGGCTCAGGGTGTCCCACAGGCTTCAGCCAAGATGTTGGCCAAGGCCAAAGTCATCTCAGGCTCAACTGGGGAAGGATCTGCACCCAGGCTCCCTAGTGAATGATCACTGGCAGGCTTCAGTTCTTTCCAGCCTACTGGACTAAGGACCTCAGTTCCTCAGCGGCTACTGTCTGGAAGCCCCCCTCAGTTCCCTGCCATAAGGGCCTTTCCGTAGGGCAGCTTATAACATGGGAGACAGTGGGTGGGTGGAGGGGGGCGGGAGAGGAAGAGGGGGAGGGAGACAAAGGGAGAGAGGCGGAGAGGGCAAGCAGGAGAGAGAGTGCGTGTGAGCGGAGCAGGAATCAGTCCTTTGTATCTCAGGAGCATCACGTTTGCAGTGCTCTTTTCCTTAGGAGGCACTGGGTGGGTCCCAGGAGGCAGAAACTTTGGGAGCCATTTCAGAAGCTGCCCACTGCAGCGGTCAAGCTGAAATCAGGCAACAAACAGGTCACAAAAGTCAGGCCGTGGGTGGTCTAGGGAGGGCGGAGGGTCAACATTCCAGGCAAGCAGTTCGGGACCTGTTATTAGGGCAAAGCCACGGGCCAGTACCAGAGGAGTGAACCGGAATCAGGCATCTGCAGGAATCAGAATTCCAATCGAGGTGTTGGGTCAAGTTGGGAAGGATTCCCCTGGCCCCAAGCAGCCCAGGCAGCAGAGATGACGCAGGGCAGCAGGAAATGTGTAAAACTTGGTGATGGCTACCTCAGCCGGGAAGCTTCTTACACGCCATCTGCCTGATGAAGATGCCCCCAGACCTTGGTGGGTCCAGGGAGCAGTGATGCTCTTTAGGAAGGAGAGGAATTGGGCAGCTAGAGGCAGGGCTCAGAGCAGACAGGGAAGCAGCACAGGAAAGGCTCTGGAACTAACCTGGTGGGCCTTGCATCCTAGCCCAGCTGTTGCTTGTTGTGGGACCTTGGGAGAGTAAATTTTTCTTTTTTATAAATTTATTTATTTTATTTTATTTATTTATTTTTGGCTGTGTTGGGTCTTAATTGCTGCGTGCGGGCTTTCTCTAGTTGCGGCGAGAAGGGGCTACTCTTTGTGGCGGTGCGCGGGCTTCTCATTGCGGTGGCTTCTCTTGTGGCAGAGCACGGGCTCTAGGTGCACAGGCTTCAGTAGTTGTGGCATGCGGGCTCAGTAGTTTTGGTGCACGGGCCTAGTTGCTCCACGGCATGTGGGATCTTCCCGGACCAGGGATCGAACCCATGTCCCCTGCATTGGCAGGCGGATTCTTAACCACTGCTCTACCAGGGAAGTCCCTGGGGGGAGTATATTGACTTCAACCTGAGTTTTCTCCTCTCTAAGATAATACCTAACTCACAATGAGGCTGAGAAGATGAAGTGAGATACTAAAAACCCTTAGTACAGTATCTGCTGCAGGGCAAGCACTCAATAAATGTTCATTATTGTTATTATCATTATTATATAAAAGTAGTACGCTTAGAAAGGAAAATGAGTTCATTCCTTAAAATCAAAGCAACAATAACAAAAAGAGCTGAATCTTTTATGGTTGAGAAGATGCCACTCGAAGGTCTAACACAATTTCGTATTTACAAATGTGGCAGGCATGGTGAGAACTACAGCTGTTGAGTGGCTATTCCACGTCAGACATTGAGCGAGGTGCCTTATAAATTATCTTCGTGCCATCCTTTCAACTCACATAAATGATGGGTTATTATTCCCATTTCACAGATGAAGCATCAGAGATCCAGAAAGATCCAGTATGTTGCTGAAGGCCATGCAGTTAACAAGAGTCAGCTATAATTTACATTATAATTCACATACCATAAAATCACCCATTTTAAGTGTACAATCCAATGATTTTTAGTATGTTTACAGAGTTGAGTAATCATCACCACAGTCTAAGTTTAGAACATTTTTATCAACTCCCAAAGAAATCACATACCATTAACTGTCACTCCCCTTTCCTCTTCTTCCCAGCTCCTGGAAACCTGTAATCTTCATTTTGTCTCCATAGATTTGCCTATCCTAGACATTTTATATAAATGGAATCATACAGTATGTGGTCTTTCATGATTGGCTTCTTTCACTTAACATGAGGTTTTTCTAGATTCATCCGTTTGTAGCATGTATCTGTACTTCATTTTTTAATTGTTGAATAATATTCCATTGTATGTATACATCACATTTTGTTTACCCATTCATCTGTTGATGGGCACTTGGGTTATTTTCACCATTTGGCTATTGTGAATAATGCTGCTTTGAATATTGGTATAAAAATATCTAAGTTTCTGCTGTCAATTCTTTTGGATATATACCTAGGAGTAGAATTGCTGGATCATATGGTAATTCTATGTTTAACTTCTTGAGGGACTGCCAGACTGTTTTCCACAGCAGCTGCACCATTTTACTTTCCCACCAGCGATGCACAAGTGTTCCAATTTCTCCACATCCTTGCCAGCACTTGTTATTTTTGATTCTAGCCATCTTAGTGGGTGTGAAGTGGTATCTTATTGTGGTTTTGATTTGCATTTCCCTGATGGCTAATGGTGTTGAGCATCTTTTCGTGTGCTTATTAGTCATTTGTATATCTTCTTTGGGGAAAATGTCTATTCACATGCTTTGCACATTTTAAAATTGTGTTTTTAAAAATATTTTTAATTGAATTGTAATAGTTCTTTATATATTCTGAGGGCAAGTCCCTTATCAGGAAAAGAATTTGCAAATATTTCCCCTCATTCTGTGGGTTGCCTTTCCACTTTCTTGAGGGTGTTGTTTGAAGCACAAAAGTTTTTAATTTTGATGAATTCCAATTTATTTTTTCTTCTATTGCTTACGCTTTTTGTGTGATATCTAGGAAATCATTGCCTGAGCCAACTTCATAAAGATTTACTTTATGTTTTCTCCTAAGAGTTTTATAGTTTTAGCCTTAAGTTTAGGTGTATGATCTATTTTGGGTTAATTTTTAGATATGATGTTACATAGGGGGGCCCAATTAATTCTTTTGTGTGTGTGTGTGGTACGCGGGCATCTCACTGTTGTGGCCTCTCCCGTTGCGGAGCATAGGCTCCGGACGCGCAGGCTCAGTGGCCATGGCTCACGGGCCCAGCCGCTCCATGGCATGTGGGATCTTCCCGGACCGGGGCACAAACCCGTGTCCCCTGCATCGGCAGGCGGACTCTCAACCACTGCGCCACCAGGGAAGCCCCCAATTAATTCTTTTGCATGTGGATATTAGTCTTTGTTGGTATATATTGAGAGTTTTCCACAATAAAAAATTAATTAAAAAAAAAAAGACAATGACAAATCATATACCAGGTAGGAACTGTGTTTAGCTGCTAATAACAACTACTTAAAATAAGAGTGGGGCTTCCCTGGTGGCACAGTGGTTGGGAGTCCGCCTGCAGATGCAGGGGACGCGGGTTCGTGCCCTGGTCCGGGAGGATCCCGCATGCCGCGGAGCGGCTGGGTCCGTGAGCCATGGCCGCTGGGCCTGCGCGTCCGGAGCCTGTGCTCCGCGGCGGGAGGGGCCACAACAGTGAGAGGCCCACTTACCGCAAAAAAAAAATAAAATAAAATAAAATAAGAGTGGCTTCAGCAAGATATGTTTGGGTTTTTTTACTTATTTATTTTCGGTAAAAGAAGTTCAGAAGTAGGTACAGCTGATATGGCAGTTCTGTAATCGTTATTGAACCAAGATCCTGCTATCTGTTTGTTTCAACATTCCTACATGTGGCCTCCATCCTCAAGATTACCTCATGGTCACAGGGTAGTTGCTGGAACACCAGCCAACACCTCTGCATTCTGAGCAGGAAGGAAAAAAAAAGGCAAAAAAGGCTCTTTAAATAACTACACCTGAAACCAATTTAAAAACTTGGGTTTTCATCTCACTGTTGACTCCTGGGGTAGGGAGGCTGGGCACCTTAGCATACCCATCAATATAAGGACTCTGAAGGTAAGTCAACTGCGTATGCACAGATATCAAGTAGCCAAAGCAACAGGCCATGGTGGAGAGTGGCAGTTGCCTACCCAGTATCTGTTCTTCAGCATCCTTAGGGGCAAGTAGGACTGAGGGATCGTGAGCTCGGTATTGCCAGAGCTTCCAAGTTTTACAGGCTTGGATTCTCCATTTTATGAGCCCTCCAGATTTTTCAGTGTTGGCAATTAACCAAAACAAATATTTAACTTCGCCTGGGCCAAACACAATACATCTGCGGCCCATATCCCATCTCTGTGCTGCTCGTTGGCAACTCCTGCTTTCAGGTGAACGTCAGAGCCCTTTAAACACCTGAAGGGCATGGGAGCCATATTACACTTCCTCTGTGTGGCTCTGAGCCAGTGCGTGGAAGTCACGAGCACGGAGGTTTTGGCTCCACAGTAGGAAGAGCTCCATCCGCAGAGCCGTCAAAAACAGAAGGAGCTGCCTGGGGAGGTATGAAGTTCCCTGTTGCTGGAGGTGTTTGAGCAGATGCTGGAGAACTGCTTGGCAATGACTTCTAAGGTCTCCCCAACCCCAGGAATCTCTGAAAATTACCACGATGACTACTGCTGCTGCGATGACTTGCTGAAAGGAGATGAAAAGAACGCAAGGGGCTCTGCATCTGGATTGTTAGGGAGCTGGCAGCCCCCCAGCTGCTGTGTCCCCACCCTCTCAATGACAAGGAATATGCCCTCACCATTGAGATGACCTCTAGTCAGTTTCGCCTGTAGAGACAGCAAAGGTTGACTTCCTGATATTCACAAGCGTGATTTGACTCTTCTCCACTCATTGTATAGTATACAACAGATATGTGGCTTTTCTTATGGAGGATGATCCAGGCTATTCAACTCAATTCATTTATTTATTCAGACTTTCAGGGCTGGTTTCATGGGCATGGGACCTGTGCAGGTGCACAGGGACCTGCATTCAGGAGGACCCCATGTTTGGCTTGATGCTTTCTTCCTTCCAATTATTAATCCTTTTGGAACAGGAAACGCCACATTTTCATTTTGTAATGGGCCCTGCAAATGGAGTATCCTGTCCTCCATACTTTTACTCAAAATGTATTCACTGTCTAGCAAGTGCCAGGCATTGAGGATACAGAGCCACAGCCAATGTGTTCACACTCCAGCTGGGGGCAGAGAGATGGGAAAAGCTGAGAGGTAAGAAACTACTGAGAGAGCCGCTATGGAGCACACTGTTTGCAAGAGGGACATCTCACCTAGACAGAGAAGTCAGGGGGTAGAGAAGGTTCTTCAGAGGAATCAAGGTCTGAACTTCAATTGTTTGTTGACATTCATGACTCTATCCTCAGAGAACTACAGGCAGGCACATGGCTGCTTAACTAAGGACTACATTTCCCAGCAACCCCGGCAGTTAGTTGTGGTCACGTGACTATGTTATCACCAATAGCATGAGTGGAAATGATGTGGCCCACTTCTGGGTCTGGACTGCAAAATATCTCAGGGTTCCTTCTCCAACCTCTCTTTCTCCTTTACCACATGGAATCCACATGTGGTGGTGACCCAGCTTCCAGCATGCAGATGACCTGAGGACCTGGGGGTTGGCAGAGTGGAGACTTGGAAGGAACCTGGGTTTCTGAATGACCACAGGGAGCAGAGCTTCCCACTCACCTGGACTGCTCATCTCAGAACTGCTACCTGAACAAAAAGAAACTTATATTCTTTAAGCCGCTGCATTCTGGGGTCTTTGTTAGCCTACTCTACCAAATACAGTAAGTACACAGGAGCTAGGCATGTGGGAAAAGGGAGACAGACGCCAAAGCACCCAGTCAAGAGAGGACGTGGTACTTCAAGATCCTGAAGTGGTGGCTGTATTCAAACACCTCAGACTGCGTGGCTTAAACAACAGACACTCATTTCTCACAATGCTGGAGTCAGGGAAGTCTACGATCAAGGAGCCTGTAGCTTCAGTTCCTGGTGAGAACTCTCTTCCTGGCTTACAGAAGGCCTACTTCTCATTGTGTTTTCACTTGGTGGGGAGACGAAGCTCTGGTCTCTCCTCCTCTTCTCATAAGGACACTAATTTCATTAGTAATTTCATCACTAATTTCATAATTTCTACCCTCATGACCTCCTCTAACCCTAATCACTTCCTAAAGGCCCCACCTCATTGGGAGTTAGAGCTTCAACATATGAATGGGGGCAGGGGCACAAACATTCAGTCCATCACAGGTGGGAGGAAGGAAGACTGGGCCACATCTTGGACCTTGTGTGCCGGGCGGCCCTTGCCTTGGATGTCATCCTCTGGGCTGTGGGGAACCAATCAGGGAGTGACATGATCAGGTTAGCTTTTTGTTCTGTCAGCTTGAGCTGGAACCTGCAAATTTTTTAATTTATGAAGTATTTCAGAAGACCAGCCAATAGTATTGGGCTGGCCAAAAGGTTCGTTCAGTTTGCTCCATTAAGATGGCTCTAGCAGTACTTCATTGTCTTTAACTTCATTCAAAACAATTTTGTTAGATTGTATGTGACAGCTGTCATATCAGTGTGCATTTAAAAAAAGACATAAAAATTGGTGAAGTTTTGTGTAGCCATTTAATATTGGAGATGAAAGAAAAAAAGCAAAGTTTTCAGCATATTATGCTTTATTATTTCAAGAAAGGTAAAAAATGCAACTGAAATGCAAAAAAAGATTTGTGCAGTGTATGGGGAAGGTGCTGTGACTGATCGAACATGTCAAAAGTGGTTTGCAGGGACTTGCCTGGTGGCACAGTTGTTAAGAATCCATCTGTCGATGCAGGGGACACGGGTTTGAGCCCTGGCCCAGGAAGATCCCACATGCTACGGAGCAACTAAGCCCGTGCGCCTCAACTACTGAGCCTGCGCTCTAGAGCCCACACACCACAACTACTGAGACCCGTGTGTCTAGAACCCGTGCTCTGCAACAAGAGAAGCCACCGCAATGAGAAGCCCGCGCACTGCAACAAAGAGTAACCCCCCGCTCGCTGCAACTAGAGGAAGCCCGCGCGCAGCAACGAAGACCCAACGCAGCCAAAAGTAAATAAATAAAATAAATAAATTTGTTTAAAAAAAAAGTGTTTACAAAATTTCGTGCTGGAGATTTCTCGCTGGACAATATTCCATGGTTGGGTAGACCAGTTGAAGTTGATAGCGATCAAATGGAGACATTAATTGAGGACAATCAATATTATACCACTCGGGAGATAGCCAACATACTCAGAATATCCAAATCAAGTGTTGAAAATCATTTGCACCAGCTTGGTTATGTTAATCACTTTGATGTTATGGTTCTGCATAAGTTAAGCGAAAAAAACCTTCTTGACCACATTTCCACATGCGATTCTCTACTTAAACATAATGAAAATGTTCTGTTTCTAAAACAAACTGTGACAGGCAATGAAAAGTGGATACTGTACAGTAAAGTGGGATGGAAGAGATCGTGGGGCAAGCAAAATGAACCACTACGAACCACACCAAAGGCCAGTCTTCATCCAAAGAAGGTGATATTGTGTATATGGTGGGATTGGAAGGGAGTCCTCTATCATGAGCTCCTTCCAGAAAACCAAATGATTTATTCCAACAAGTACTGCTCCCAGTTAGACCAAATGAAAGCAGCACTCGATGAAAAAAGTCCGGAATTAGCCAACAGAAGACGCATAATCTTCCATCAGGATAACTCAAGACCGCGTGTTTCTTTGATGACCAGGCGAAAACTGTTACAGCTTAGCCAGGCAGTTCTGATTCATCTGCCGTATTCACCGGACATTGCACCTTCGGATTTCCATTTATTTCGGTCTTTACAAAATTCTCTTAATGGAAAAAATGTCAAATTCCCTGGAAGACTGTAAAAGGCACCTGGAAAAGTTCTTTGCTCAAAAGATTAAAAGTTTTGGGAAGATGGAATTACAAAGTTGCCTGAAAAATGGCAGGAGGTCGTGGAACAAAATGGTGAATATGTCGTTCAATAAAGTTCTTGGTGAAAATGAAAAATTTGTCTTTTATTTTTACTTAAAAACCAAAGGCACTTTTTGGCCAACCCAATACAATGAGCACTCACATACCCAACCACCTAGCTTGAAAAATATATTACAGATAAAGTCCCCGGTATTCCCGTCCCAATCCCATCTTCAGCTTTTTTTTTTTTTTTTTTTTAAAAGGGCACTTGGAAAAGGCAAGAGTGGAAACAGGACGTGCATCATTGAACATCTAGTGTGTCCTCAGCACCGTGCCAGGTACTATCCTTCTATACGTATAGAAGCAGCCACAGCTGGGTGGGAAAAAACAACAACAACAAAAAACGAAAAACTTGTGCATTCCCAGAACAAGGTGACTCCCTTCTGAGACCAGATGTGGCATGCTTGGAGAAACAAGATACAGGATTTTCCCTGGATGGAGCACAGATACAAGATGTGATGGGATATTTGCTCAGCATCTCCAGCCCTGGCCCACTTCTTGTGATTCATGTGCAGATAAATGGTGCAATAAAAAGAAATCTGGAATACGTCTCTGGAAGTTTTAAAGTTCTCAGAAGGACTTGGAAGGTTTTGAGTATACGGGCGGTATTCCATTTTTTCATCCAGCTGATGGCTCTGACTTTGGAAGAAAAAGGAGAGGATACTGGGAGTGAACAGCTGGGGATGTTGATGGTGTTGACGAGGGTTTCATTTCCTGGGCAAGAACCCAAGATACTGGAATAGGAGGCTCCTGGCAAAGGACAGAGAGTGTCACAAAGACAGGGAAGAATGTGTTTGGCAGGAAATTTCCAAATGGTATCAAAGGGCATTTAAAAAGATGGTCATGGGATGTGGAGGGGACAGCTGCTGTTTTTGTCTGCTCAGCAGCCGTTTGCAATCTTCTCTTAACAGCTTCTTTATCTTTGAAGGGAAACCATCCATCCTCAACTCACAGTTCATGTGGCTAAAGAGGGTTGATCCCAACCTTTGGCTCCAGAAAAAGTCAATCACAATCTCAAAGGCTGTTTCAGAACTTGGCTACATGACCGGATCTGGATCAGTGAGAGCGGTCGCCAGGACTTTGCTCAAATGATTGGTAATGAGGTATGCTTTCTTTCTCGCTTAGAGATGGTACATTATAAGCCTGGAGCTGCTGAATGCTACCTTGTCTAAATGAATCTGAGAAGGGAGTCAACATAGCGGAAAGCCAAGTCTAATGATGGAGAGAAATTCCTGAAAACATTAGAGTTCCTGGATTTAACCATGTTTGCGGCTAGCCCTACCCCTTGGACTTCTCAGTTATGTGAACCAGTATTCTCTCCCCCAGCCCCCCAGCCCTGCCTCCCGGTTTAGTGTAGTTTCTGTGGACTTGCTACCACTGATAGGAGAAAATGGAAAATAACATTTGTGATATAGACAGAAACACAGTAATAGAGACAGTACCATTATTCTTGAGCAAAAATAAAGACAACTGGGCCAGAACTTTATTTATGGTCCTGTATGTCTATCTCCTAATGCAAAGAGTACAGGGAATGGATAAGGCAAGATTTTCATGGTACCCAAAGAAGAGAAATATAATTTCATAAACATCACTTTTGCTTGGAGGGGATTCCTAAATAGAAAGGAACAATGGAAGGATATATATTGCTCAAAAAAGGCAAATCTAATAGAAAGGGAAAATTATGTAGCGTCATCAGCAAAGAAGGTCTGTCCGTCAGGGAGGAGGGCTTTTGGGTCAGGATGAGGAGAACCACAGAACAAGGCCCTACTTCACCTCCCCCTACCCAGACCAGAGGAAAATTCCAGAACGTGCTTTCCTAACACATATCACAAAGGCCACAAAACAGGGTTTTCATGGGGAATTCCACTTATTCAGACATAAACTGGAATTCTCCTTTAGCTAAAGTTTAGACCATCTGATAACTTATTAGCTTTATTGCTAATATTTGATATAATTATTTGCTAACAGTTTCTCAGAACACAGGAGTAGTAATAGAAGATGTTCTTTTATTTAAAAAAAAAACTTTCCCCCTTGAATATAAAAGGAAGACGTCCCTTTTATGAAAAATTGGATAATATGGTGGTCCAACAGCAAGCACTTATAAATCTATTTCCAGGTGTTAAGTGATGGGACTCGTGTGTCAGATGCTGGCTGAGTATTTCATAAATAGGCTCATTTAATCTCCGCAACAATTTTGTTTTTTCTTTTCTTTTCTTTTTTTTTTTTTTTTATTTTTTTGCGGTACGCGGGCCTCTCGCTGTTGTGGCCTCTCCCGTGGCGGAGCACAGGCTCCGGACGCGCAGGCTCAGCGGCCATGGCTCACGGGCCCAGCCGCTCCGCGGCATGTGGGATCTTCCCGGACCGGGGCACGAACCCGCGTCCCCTGCATCGGCAGGCGGGCTCTCAACCACTGCGCCACCAGGGAAGCCCTCCGCAACAATTTTAAGAGGTCCATGCTTGTACGGTCCTCATTTTGTAGATGAGGAGATTGAGGTTTAGCAAAACTAAAAAACTCCCCTGAGCCAAGCGGGTATCATAGAATCTGAACTCAGCCGTCTGGATCCTAACCCCTACACTATGCTGTGTATTTCTTCCGTTGATATAAATTCCCCGTTTGATTGTATATTTATCATCTTATAGCTTGCTTTTCTTCCTTCCACTGGGTATTATAATATAAGCACTTCCCCATTTTGTTAAAAACTCTTATTAAAGTTTTCCAAAAAAATAAGTAAGGAGGCTAATCTAAGGGATGCCCGTGAACCCATCACCCAGCTCCAACAATTAACAAATCAAAAGCAAAAAAAAAACAACAAACCTCAATTATCAACCCACCTTGTTTCCTCCATCCACTCCCCACTCCATTATCTAAAGCAAATTGCAGATGTCACATCATTTTATCTGTAAATATTTCAGTATGAAATTTTAGTAATTCTTTAATAGTATCAGATATTCAGTCTGCGCTCAAAATTTCCTGGTGTAAACATTACTGTAAATGCTATTCTAAATTTGGTTCTGAGGATGCATCAGGAGGAATTGGCGGCTGGTGTGGAAGTGTCAGAAACCTTGCACCAACGTGATCCTGTCATTTGGGGGTTTGCAGTAGCAAATAAAGTTGCCCCCGAAATTTAGGAAACCAGATTTCCAAAAGTTCAGTAGAAAGAATTGTGTACAACTTCATCTTGAACTGCATTGTCAATGCAGGACCACTAACCACACGTGGCTATTTACATTTACGTTAATTAGAATTAAATAAAATTTGATGGGCTTCCCTGGTGGCGCAGTGGTTGGGAGTCCGCCTGCCGACGCAGGGGACGCGAGTTCGTGCCCCGGTCCGGGAAGATCCCACATGCCGCGGAGCGGCTGGGCCCGTGAGCCATGGCCGCTGAGCCTGCGCGTCCGGAGCCTGTGCTCTGCAACGGGAGAGGCCACACAGTGAGAGGCCCGCGTACTGCAAAAAAAATAAATAAATAAATAAAAAATAAAATTTGAAAGTCCATCCCTCAGTTGCACTGGCCACCTTTCAAGGGCTTGATAGGCACGTGTGGTTAGTGGCTGTCCATCATCTCAGAAAGTTCTATTGGGCAGCTGGTCTAAGAAGGAATAGTATTTATCAATATAAGGGCAGGAGATTCTAAACAATTTTAAAATATCTTCATTGATAATGGTGGAAGGTCTTGAAAGTTCGCCACGCATCTGCGTGGGGCACTTGACCAGCTTAACGCTCAAGAGGAAGCAGTGTACACACCTCAGGTCTCATTGTTCATTTCTTGAACTGCTCTGATTGAACTGCCCCCACTTAGCCATGCACCAGTGAGGTTGGCTTTATTTTTATAACTTACTTCCTTTTTTCTCAAGAAACCCTATTCACGCTCACCAGTGGAAAAACTGAAGTTAGCCCAATCTTATAAATATCAATTCTGCCCAGCCGCTTCCAGTTTAAAATAGTTTCATTTCAAGGAAACATTCCATCACATTCAGATGTTGCTATTTTGTATCACATTTCGGTTGAGAGACCCTGTCCTGGGCTTGGGAAGCCTAAGACAGCTTTGTTTATTAACGCTCCCTTCCCTTCCTCCTGGCAGCCCCTCAAGCCAGCTCCAAGGGTGTCCCCGTGGGAGGTGGAGAAGCAGGACCTCTCCTTTCTGTGCCAGGCCATGCTTCTCTGCCCGACCAGGCCCTCAGTATCCACTGCTGGCTGTGTACTTGGCTGGATCCACCTACATGGGGTCCCAGGGAGGATCTGGCTGTGATGCTTGGTACAGGCTGTGGCCCGGCAGTGTGTCTCTGTCCAGGGTCCTCATCCCCCTTTGTCCCCCTACCCTTTTCCTTACTTCTCCTTGGTGCTGAGAGCTACTAACTCAGTTTACAAGGGTACGTTGGTTACCCATTGCTGCAGATCAAATGACCCCAAAACGTAGCAGCTGAAAACAACAAACTGTTATTCTCTCACATAGTTTCTGAGGGTCTGGAATCCAGGTGTGGCCTAACTAGGTGGTTCTGAATCACGGGGTCTTGTGTGGTTTCAGTCAGGATCTCAGCCGGAGCTGCATCGCCTGAAGGCTTGACTGGGGCTGGGGAAGCCACTTCCAAGATGGCGCACCTACATGGCCATTGGCAAGAGGTTCAGTTCCTTCCCACATGGGCCTCTCCACGGAGCTGCTCACGACAAGGAAGCTGGCTTTCCCCAGACCAGCTGATCCAAAAGAGAGAGAATGACCAAGATGGAAGTGTCTTTTATATCCTAATCTCAGAAGTGACATACCATCTCTCCTGTCATATCCTGTTGGTCTCATAGACCAACCCTCACACAATGTGGAAGGGGAGCTACCTAAGGGTGAGAAAACCAGAAGGTAGGGATGCTGGGGGTGGAGGGAGGCTGGCTACCATGTTGAGGTTCATCCAGTGTGAGAATTTAGCTGGAAATCAAGCTCTCTTTTAACTTGTTCTTTTATTTTATTTATTTATTTTTAAAAAATATTTATTTATTTGGCTGCGCCAGGTCTTAGTTGCAGCACACGGGATCTTCGTCGCCGCGTGTGGAATCTTCATTGCCATGTGTGGGATCTTTAGTTGCGGCATGCAGGATCTAGAGGGATCTAGTTCCCTTACCGGGGCTTGAACCCGGGCCCCCGGCATTGGGAGCGCGGAGTCCTACCCACTGGACCACCAGGGAAGCCCCTAACTTGTTCTTTTAGAATTAGACAAGTTGTTTTCACCATGCATGAGCTTTTGCAGGAAAAACCCAGGACGGGTCCTTGCTGCAATTACCGTGGATACACCTACTTATAAAATCTGTTTTTATTAGATAAGTAACATGTATTCATTGTTGAAAAGGAAAAACAAAACAGACAAGTGAAAAAGAAGATAAAAGTCATCTTTTAGTTCACCCTTCAAAAGTAAACTCTGAGGCTTCCCTGGTGGCGCAGCGGTTGAGAGTCCGCCTGCCGATGCAGGGGACACGGGTTCGTGCCCCGGACTGGGGAGATCCCACATGCCGCAGAGCAGCTGGGCCCGTGAGCCATGGCCGCTGAGCCTGCGCGTCTGGAGCCTGTGCTCCGCAACGGGAGAGGCCACAGCAGTGAGAGGCCCGCGTACCGCAAAAAAAAAAAAAATAAAGAAAAGAAAAATAGTAAACTCTGACATAGTTTTACAGAATTTTCTTCTGTATGAATGTTACTTTTACAGACTCTTTTCTGTCCATTCATGCTTTTAACAACTATTTTTTGAACATCAATTATGTGTCAGTAATTCTACTTCCAAGGATTTCTTTAAGGGAACATTCAAGGCCGTGAGGAAAGAGTTAGATACAACCAATTTAATCCAACACATTTACCCAATAATCTTGATGCTGTTTTACATTTGTTTGTATTTCAGACTTTTTCTTTTTCCTCATGGTTTCTGGTTCTGGGAGTTCTTATCCTCATCTAAGTTTACGTAAATTCATTTTTAAGTGGTGGGATTTTAAAAAATCTTTCTACTTTCTTTGTGTTATAATAAAAAAAGGTATAATTATGGCCATTCGGTGTCCTCCATAGATACACTTTTCTGTCATCATTTTTTGTTTCTTTGTTCTTTTTCTCTGAATTTTGAAAACTTTTTTCAAGATGGTCCCTACACATGAATATTCCCCTCTTTAAATTTTAAAATTCTTTAAAAAATATTTAACCAAATAATTAAAGCAGACAAAATAATATTCACAACATACATATAAGATATAAACTACCATCAGCTTAGGAAATCAAACAATACCGGTATCTTAGATGCTTTTTCCTCCTCTCTGGTAAGCACTATCCTGAAGTTTGTGGTTGTTCCCTTGCATTTCTTTATAGTCGTACAACAAACATGCGTATCTTTGTTTGTTTGTTTGTTTTTGCGGTACGCGGGCCTCTCACTGTTGTGGCCTCTCCCGTTGGATGCGCAGGCTCAGCCATTCCACAGCATGTGGGATCTTCCCGGACTGGGGCACGAACCCACGTCCCCTGCATCGGCAGGCGGACTCTCAACCACTGCGCCACCAGGGAAGCCCAAACATGCGTATCTTTATACAGTACATTGTCTAGTTAATGCATTTTTTCTGATGCAAGTGCAATCAAGTTGTATACGCTCTGCTGTGAATTGCTTCCCCTCCCTTCCTAGCATAATATTTGTGACACTCATCCACACCGATGGATACAGCTGCAGTTAAAGTTTACTGTGCTGTAGTGTTTCATTGTGTGAATGCACCCCATTGTGTCAATTCTGCCCATGGACATTGGGAAATTCCTGGATTCTTGCAATTACAAACAATGCTGCGGTGAACATTCTAGTAGATGTCATCTGTTGCACACACACACAAGGATTTCTCTAGAGTATTCATTCCCAAACTTGGCTGCACGTTGGAATCACGTGGGAATTAACAAAAAAACAACCTATTGATGTGTGGCTCACCTCCCGCGCCCCCCCCCGCCCCCGCAAGACATTCTGATTTAATTGGTTCAGGGTCTGACTTGAGCATCTGGGTCTTAGAAAGCAGGTTTGGAGCCATTACCCTAGTGTATCTGCCTGGGGGTGGAATTGCCAGGTTACAGGCTATGTGCATCTTCCGTTCTACACATTTTCTTACGAGGAATGTCGGAAAATTCCAGTTGCTTTAGGTCTTCACCAATATATGGTATTGTCTGATTCAAAAAATGTTTTGGTAACATCAGTTCTACCGTTTGTGAAAGGAGTGGTGATGTGAGTTTTAATCTGCTATTGTTTTTAGTTTCCTTATACTCCTTCCTTTATCCCCCTTTTAATGCTACTTTTATTTATCTCAGTCTGTTGCCTTTTCACCTGAGTCTGTTTCTCCTTATGATCCTATATTTCAGAAAGGCCGTGTCTTCTTGTATCCTCTGGTGGATGCAAAAAAGTCTCCCGGAATCTATCTACTGATCCGGCAATGGCTGGTTATCAATGCCTTGCACTTCCTCTAAGTCGTCTTCTAATGAGGCATATGCTTTTTTTTCCATTCCTTTCTGTATTTTTTTCATGGACCCCATGCTGGTTTTGTGCTCTTAATTTGCTCTGAACAACACATGATCTGATGCTTGTCAACAGGTAGAAGGCAAATCACCTGTGGTCTCATGGGGGCAATGGTCCCATGTCCTTCCCAGTCTACAGCTGAAGTGAGGCTTGATCAGTACAGATCCTGGTCCATTTCCTTGATTAAAATAGGCTCTCACTTGGGATTCCACAGCTCTGTGGAGTGGCATCTTCTTCTTGCTCCCATCATAGGCTTTGGGGAGGGGTCAGATTTAACTGATTCAACACCAGGTCTTCCTGTGTTAATAGTGGGCTAGGAGAAGGTTTAAGTGCATGTGGTCTTTTCTGAAAAATGGAGATGATAATAGCGTCTGTGGATTAATTGCCCAGAAAGGGCTTAGCATAATGTTTGACAGACGGCAAACGTTTAATAAGTGTAGCTGCCATGACTATTTTATTGTTGTTATATTATTAGTATATTGTATGTTCCTGTGTATATTATTGACATGCAGTATTATTACTGTTCATCTCTTTGCAATGAAAGTTACAATGAAGGTAAGGATTTTTGTCTATTTTGTTCATTTCTTTATCCTCAGCAACTAGAACAGTGCATGACACATGGTACACACCCAAGAAATATTTGTTGGATGAATGAAACTTTGAGAATTTGGAGAGGCTATAGTCGGAATTGCTCACCATGGGCTATTTTGAATCAGAAGTTGGCAGTGTTATTTCTATTAGCAAACAATTTTGATCAACCTACAGGTCAAATAGCAAGGGTTAGTTGAATAAGTTACAGGACATCGTATGCTGGAATGCTGTGTCCCTGTGGCAAATTATGCTGTGCAATACTTTTTGATGGGGGAAATGTTTACTTATATTGCTGGTATGAAAAAAGTAGTTACAGGACAGTGTATACAGTATAATCTCAAATATATAAAAAGTGTGTATATGTAGAAAAAACTGAAAGTAATATAACAAAACACTCATAATGGTTGTCTCTGGTGGTAGGATTAAAAGTAATTGTGAATTTGCTTCTTTGAGCTTCTTGGTATTTTCCAAATATGGTTACGATAAGGATACATCATTCTGGAAGCAAGAAAAGATCATACTTTTTAACAGACATGTACCAAAGATGAATTAAGTGGCATATATTCCAGGGATGCAATACTGTTAGTGCAAATCTGGAAGAATAATGTCAGGAAGGTTAAAGCTGAGAATGGTTTAGGGCTCAAAGGAAGTTTTAAAAGAGAATAAAATGGGTACTAGATCAGCTAACAGTCTTAGTTGCAAGCACCAGAAACTAACTGGCCAATTTAAGCAGCAAGGCAATCTATTAAACGGGACCAGAGTAGCTCATAGCATTGCCAGGAGGGCTGGAGGACCAATGTCAGCAGCCGCTCAGCAAGAAACAATGCTCCAAATCCCACTGCAGAACTAGCCCAGCTTCCCCTGCTGACACTGGGTACACTGTCAGTTCTGTTGCCCTGGGACCCAAACTCGCCCCTGCTGATACTGGATACACTGTCAGTTCTGCTGCCCTGGGACCCAAACTCGCCCCTGGGAACCACAATCATCATTGTAGAGGTTGCTCTAACTCAAGGAACTAGCGTGGTCCTGGGAGCATTAGAAATGCAAATTCTCAGGCTCTACCCCAGACCTGCTGAGTCAGACTCTCTCAGGGTGGGACCCAGCCATCTGCATCTCCGCAAGACTTTTAGGTGATCTTGAAGACACTAAGGTTTGAAAAGCACTCTCCGTAATTGCTGGTGATTCTTTGCATTCAAAGTCCAAGAGGAATGTATCTGATTGGCAGATCCTAGGTCATGTGCTCACATCCTTGCTGCAGGAGAGGCTGGGGAAGTGGGTGTCAGCAATGATCAGCTCTGCTTTGTGCTGTGATTTATGGGGTGTGAGGTTCTCGAGACATAGAGAAATGGTCCAGATGCTGACCCACCAAAGGGATGACTGGTGTCTACATCCTATCCCAATGTTTGGAGCAATCAAAGAAGCAAGAAGGGATAAGGTCATTGTGTCAGCAGTATTGCTTGATAATCGTTTTGCTCCGGTCTTCTGAAAGAAGAACAGAACTTCAAACTGAAAAATGCACAACAAATTCTTTTTTTTTAATTTATTTTTTATTGAGGTAATGTTATAACATTATATGTTTCATGTGTACGGCCTTATATTTCTACTTCATTGTACTCTACAGAGTGCTTACCACCAAAAATTTCATTACCATCAGTCACCATACTGTTGACTTTCTTTACCTGTTTTGCCCTCCCCCCTCCCCCTTCCCATCTGGTAACCACTATTCTGTTCTCTGTATTTATGTGTTTGTTTTCATTCGTTTTGTTCATTTATTTTGTTTTTTGTTTGTTTTTTAGATTCCACATATAAGTGAAATCGTACAGTATCTGTCTTTCTCTGTCTGACGTAGTTCACTTAGCATAATACCTTCAAGCTCCAACTGTGTTGTCCCAGCTGGCAGGATTTTATCTTTTTTTATGGCTGAATAGTATTCCATTGTGTGTATACACCACATCTCCTTTATCCATTCCTTTGATGGACACTTAAGTTGTTTCCTTATCTTGGCTATCATAAACAATGCTGTGATGAACATTGGTGCACATATATCTTTTCAAATGGGTGTTTTTGTATTCTTTGGATAAATACCCAGAAGTGAGATAGCTGGATCAGCCAGTAGTTCTATTCTTAGTTTTTTGAGGCGTCTCTATACTGTCTTCCACAGTGGCTGCACCAATATACAAAATTTTCAAATGAAAAAAACCTCAGTAATGTGCATTGTTTATGGATGCATATATGTGTACTAAAAATACAAATGGCAAAGGAATTACGTACTCCTTCTTTTGGGGATGGGAGGGGCATGGGAGTGGGGCTTTAGCTGTGTTTGAGACACCTCATTTAAAGATAGCTGAGACAAATATGGCAAACTACTAGCATCTGTTTCATCATGGTAGTGGGAACATGGATGCAAGAATGATATTAATAATATTTAACCACTGACACACCCTGGGTATGACCAGAAGAGACACTGACTGCAGGGTTGGAACCCTATCCTGCCGTGCCAGCCATCACCTCGTTAGTTGCTGGATTGGGGGTGGGTCCTTGAGAAAGACTGGGAGAGACATAAGCTGTCACCAGAGCTTTTAGATAGGTTTGTAGATGATTATCTCTCAGGCTGGAGACATATCAGCAGATTGCCATGGGGCCCAGCTCTTGGTTCTGTTCTATCCAACAATGTTATCTGTAACTCAGATGAAACCATAGCAGGGACGTTAGTCAGATGTGCAGGTGATGCAAAACCAGGATTCATGAGAGATCCCATACTTGACTCAATCTCAAGATTTCATATTTGACGCTCAAGAGACAAGACTGAATCTCTAGTGTAACCATCTCAACGGAGGAAGGAGAAACTAGAGTCAATAAAGTACAATGAAAGAAGTATAGGGCTTCCCTGGTGGCGCAGAGGTTACGAATCCTCCTGCTAATGCAGGAGACACGGGTTCGAGCCCTGGTCTGGGAAGATCCCACGTGCCGTGGAGCAACTAAGCCCATGCGTCACGACTACTGAGCCTGTGCTCTAGAGCCCGCGAGCCACAACTACTGAGCCCATGTGCCACAACTACTGAAGCCCGCATGCCTCGAGCCTGTGCTCCGCAACGAGAGAAGCTATTGCAATGAGAAGCCCATGCACTGCAATGAAGAGTAGCCCCCACTCGCTGCAACTAAAGAAAGCCCGTGTGCAACAATGAAGACCAAACGCAGCCAAAAATAAATAAATAAATAATAATTTAAAAAAAAAGAAGTATAAATACAGTATATCATTGAGCTTAAAATCAATGACTACTTACAGACACCTGGCTTGGCAGGCTCTCGTGAGAAAATTCCAGGAGCCTTAAAGGCTTTTATAATCTGCTGATGGGAAGGTACATTGATTCTGGAGGGTAACCTGGTGATAGATAATTAAAAGCCTCACAAGAAAACACATGTCTTTTGACCCAGCAACTCAACCTCTAGGAATTATTAAGAAATCATCAGATATGCTAAGTGAAATAAGTCAGATAGAGAAAGACAAATACTGTATGATCTCACTTACATGTAGAATCTAAAAAAACTGAACTCAGAGAATCAGAGTAGAGTGGTGGTTCCCAGGGGCTGGGGGTATGGGGAATGGGGAGCTGTTGATTAAAGGGTACAAAAATCCAGTTACAAGATTCACAAGCTCTGGGGATCTAATGTACAGCATGGTGATTGTAGCTAATGCTACTGTATTACATACTTGAAAGTTGCTAAGAGAGGAGATCTGAAATGTTCCCCCCCACAAAAAAGAAATGGTAAATATGTGATGGGATGGAGGTGTTGTCTAATTCTATGGTGGTAATCATTTTGCAATATTTAAGTGCAGCAAATCAACATGTTGTACACCTTAACCTCACACAATGTTGTATGTCAGTTTATGTCTCAATAAAGCTAGAAATAAAAGAAGTCATCAGAGAAATATACAGAGATGGATGTATAAGAGTGTTTATCAAAGCATTGTTTACAATAGCAAACAAAACAAAACTGTACAGAACCCATTCAGAGGGTACTATTTAAATATATACCATACTTGGAATATTAAACAACCGAGAGAAAAGACAATATAATAAGCAGATAAAATACTCCGGAAGCTTTACAAGAATATGTTTTTAGTGACTATCCCTGGGTGGTGGGTTGTGAGAGTTCTTAAATGTATCTTTTGTTTATTTGTATTTTCTCATTTTCAAAGATTATGTGTTGCTTGTATGATGGAGAAGTAATGAGTTTTAAAATTAGGTTTTTTTTCCTAAAGATTCTATACTTTATTTTTATGTATTTATTTATTTTTGGCTGCATTGGGTCTTCTGCATTGCTGCATGTGAGCTTTCTCTAGTTGTGGGGAGCAGGGGCTACTCTTTGTTGCGGTGCGTGGGCTTCTCTCTTGTTGCAGAGCACGGGCTCTAGGCACGCGGGCTTCAGTAGTTGTGGCACGTGGGTTCAGTAGTTGTGGCTTGCAGGCTCTAGAGCACAGGCTCAGTAGTTGTGGCACACGGGCTTAGCTGCTCCGTGGCATGTGGGATCTTCCCGGACCAGGGCTCAAACCCGTGTCCCCTGCATTGGCAGGCAGATTCTTAACCACTGTGCCACCAGGGAAGCCCTAAAATTAGTTTTAATTGAATATATATTATAATGTAATCCAACAATGTAATTCTGCTGCTAAAAAAAAGTGACCATTTATGTAATTAAGGAGAAGAACGAGATAAATAATGATCCTAGTATACCCTTCATGTTCCCTGGATGGGGGTCACATTTTAAGCGTCCAGAGGAGTGGCACCAGGATGTTGATAGACTTGGGAAATTTGTTCTACAGGTAACTGTTGAGAAATCAGGGCTGTATATTCCAGAAAATAGGTGACTAATGGAAAGTGTATTGTCCTCAAATATTTGAATGTCCATCCCACAGAGAATATTGGCTCAAAGTTTCTCCAGGAGCAGGAAACAATTGCTCTAGAAAACAGTTGCTCTAGCAAACCGAATGGGGTAGAAGTTGCGTAGAGGAAGAGTTACGTTTGCAATAAGGAAGAGCTTTCTAACAGCTATGGATGTTACTGTTGCCACAGTGAGTTAAATCAGGGTTCTTTGGTTGCAAACAATAGAAACAAACTCCAGTTAACACATATGCAGGAAAAAAAAATATTGGAGGTTGGGACGTCTCAGGGAGAGAAGCCTGGGGAAGCAGGCTTGGAAACATGGAAGAAGCAAGAGATGTCTAGGATCCTAGACAGAAGGAACAACTCAACAGGACACTACTGTTGGGATAAATTAGCACCCCCTACCCCTACTTTAAAGGTTTGGCAAAGACCTAGACTTCATGGAGGAAGAGTCCGATGAGCCTGGCTTGGCCAGGGAAAGGCAGGGTCTCTTCATTGACAGTCCCTCTAAGATCTCATACAGTGGGCAAGAGATCATTTCAGAGAGACAGGCGGGGGGGCAGGGTGGAGAGCACTGTTTCCATAAGAAGAGAGAATGAATTCTAGGGACCAAACAACTAATGCCAATACATCATTTTACTGGGCTAACCATTTGCTTCATCACTGAGGGACTTTAAGCAGAGCCTGAATGGCCACTGGCTGATAACTGTCGGCTGGGGAAGGGGGTGCTGTGGACTAAATGAGTTCTGTGGTCCCTCAGCAACCCAGTCAGCCCAACATTCTATCTTTGAGTCACACTGAGGACGTTTTGCGGAAACCAGTGGCAGTTTTCATCCAAGGATGTTAAGGACGTACTTCTTAAAACTCCCCACTGTCTTCTTTACCATCTGATATGGTTCCATTACCCATGAGTTAAACAAACCTTTCGTGAACCCAAATATTTTGTTATACTCTACCTCTTCTGGGGACTTAATTGGTCCATCAGCTTATGAAGTCCAAAAGATCATTGCCATATAAATGAGTACTTCTGTTTCTTGGTCCTCAAATTCTGCATTCATAGGTATCTGTTATTGTCATGTTTTGGGGTTTAGTGAACAAGTTTATGTTTGCCCTCAAAACTCATTTTATCTTTTTTTTTTTTTTTTGGCGGGGCCACGGTGCAGCTTGTGGGATCTTAGTTTCCCGACCAGGGATTGAACCTGGGCCCCAGCAGTGAAAGCACCGAGTCCTAACCACTGAACAGTCAGGAAAGTCCCCAAACTCCTTTTATTTTAAAATTGGCAATTTTAGAATTGGCCCTGCTGCTCACCCCTACCCTCCACCCCAGATTTATTAGCCCGTGGAATGATCTTTTATGGGACCTAGTGGAGCAAATGATTATGCATAGAGGGACTGTATGTTTTCTTTACATGGGAGAGGTTTCCCCCCCACTGATCAGAGCATCATGTAGTCAGAAGAAAACGTGCATGGAAGGAAAGAAGCTGGGAATAAGGAGCCCAAAGGAGAAAAGAACCAATATGACATTCCCCTTCCATGCCAGGCATCATGCTATGCACTTGTGTAGTCCGGATTCCTAGTTATAAGCACAGAAAATTACTGACACAGATTAAAGCAGGAAAAACATTATTTTGAGGCTACTGGGTCATTCACAGAATTCTCAGAAAGATCAGATAACCAGACAGAGCAAATAGGCAGGAACGAAGCAGGGCTTTGCAGTCAAAGAACAGCAAGAATCGTGCCACAGAACTGGTTTGGGAAAATAGAAAATAAAACCTGCTGCCAGCACCACTAAATTCCAGAGATCAGAGGCTGCACTGCTGAGCCCTCTGGCCTGGCACCATTACTACTCACACACTACTGTCCCCCAGCTCCACCCCATTCCTCTTTTCTAGCTTCAGTTCCCCTCCCTCTGCTCATTCAAAGCATAGGAGCCTGTGCGTCGGATTGACAGAGTCTAGGTCACCAGCCATGCTTGAGCTTCACGGGAGCTTGGAGAGGAAGATCCAGAATGTTCTACGTATCTAGTTACTGCAGGACTCTGCCCCTCATTCGGACAGCCAAAAAAACACCAAAGTCCACTTTAGCGCTTGACATATTTTCCTTTCTTTCTCTCTCTTTCTTGATGGAAGTATAGTTGATTTACACTGTCATGTTAGTTTCAGGTGTATAGCACAGTGATTCAGTTATACATATATATATACATATATATCTTTTTCAGATTCTTTTCCCTTATAGGTTATTATAAAATATTGAGTACGGTTCCTTGTACTATACAGTAGGTCCTTGTTGGTTATCTATTTTATATGTAGTAGTGTGTATACATTAATCCCAACCTCCTAATTTATTCCTCCCCCAGCCCTTTCCTCTTTGGTAACCATAAATTTGTTTTCTATGAGCACTTGACATATTTTTCTAATCCAGTTTTCTTAGCAATCCCGTGAGCAAGTATTTCCCCCATTTTATAGATGAATAAGTTGAGGTTCAGAGAGGTTCAGTAACTTGTCTGAGGTCATAGAGTCACTGAGTGGCCTAACTAGGGCTTGAACCCGGGTCCCCTCCTTCATCTATTATACCATGGTGTCTCTTATATGCCAGGACTATGTTTAGCCCTTGACACAACAACCCTACAAGCTAGGCGTTATTATACCCATTTCACAGATGAGGAAGTAAAAGTTGACTTGAGGTTCTCAGCTCATAAGTTATGGGAAGCAGGTGGCATGACTTCAGAGTCAGTCCTTCAACTGCTACGCTGTACTGATTCTTGGGGAAGGAGAGAAGTGGAATGTCTTTCTTTCTCATGCTTTCAGTCTTTTTCGGACAGGCCTTGGTGTAGGAAACATGCCAAGTCACCACCCAGACACCCATCTCAGGCAATAGGACACTGATCCCATTGTCACCTAAGATTGGAAGCTTGGAGCATTCTCAACTCCTGGTTTCTCACTCCACATATGATGAGTTGCCAAGTTCTTTTTCACGTGCAAGATGTGTCTTCAATTTCTCCTCCTCCTCCATGCCCATAGCCACATCTCTGGTCCAGGTGTCTGGTCCAGTAATCTTGCACTCTCCCCTCAGTGTGTCTCCCTGTCTTCAGTCTCCCCTTGGAGCCCATCTGCAAGCTGGCAGCCAGGGTCTCTGTGGTAGACATCACGGTGGATGCTCCAGTGTCATTCCAGCTCAGATGATTGGTGCAAGCCAGGCATAGCACATGCCTCTCTCCTCTGACAGCACCATGTGACCCAGTGAGACGTGGGGAGAGGTGCCTCCTGGGAGGATGCTTTAGGATTTGTTTGTGCCTGAATGTGTTACTGGAACGGCCACTTTGCCACCACCCCTGAATAAGGCAATAACTAGAGTTTGCACAGTGGAGACATGGAAAGGTCATGGGTCTTTGGGGGGCTGATTGTACCATGCCTATAGCCTGCCTATCCTTGAATTTCCAGTTAGGTGAGATAATAAATGTCCTTATTGTTTAAGCTAGTTTTCATTGGGGTTCTTTTATTTGCATCGGAAAGCATTGTCAGTGATAGTCATTTAGCCGGAATACAAATCTAATCATTTCCCTTCTCTGTGGGTTTTCTAAACATAAATTTATTTAATTTATTTATTTTTGGCCATGTTGGGTTTTTGTTGCTGCGCACGGGCTTTCTCTAATTGCGGCGAGGGGGGGGGCTACTCTTTGTTGTGGTGCACGGGCTTCTCATTGTGGTGGCTTCTCTTGTTGCAGAGCACAGGCTCTAGGCACGTGGGCTTCAGTAGTTGCGGCTCACGGGCTCTAGAGCACAGGCTCAGTAGTTGTGGCGCACGGGCTTTGTTGCTCTGCAGCATGTGGGATCTTCCCGGACCAGGGCTCAAACCCACGTCCCCTGCATTGGCAGGCAGATTCTCAACCACTGCGCCACCAGGGAAGCCCTTCTCTGTGGTTTTTGCATTGTCTTTGGAATCAAGTTCATGTTCCTTAACACGGTTCACAAAGTCCTTGGGCTGTGATCAGATCATCCTGCTTCCTTTTCCCAAACACACCTGGCACTTCTACTCTGTTTCTTCCCTAGAATGTTCTTTTCCTTTTTCTCTACTTTTTCTCTTCTTTTTCTTTTTCATCTACTGGACTTCTGTTCACCTCCCAGGGTCAGCTCAAGTGACAGCTCTTCTTTAGTTTTTCTTAATGCCCCAGGCAGAATTAAGGAACATTTTAAGTGTCTCCGAGCACTTTGTGTCTATATAATGGAGCTTTGTGCAGCCTCACACACAACCACAGGCGCTGCTGTTTCTGCTCCTTTGCTAAAGTAAGAATTCCTTGAAGCCTGGGGCTATGTTCCATCCACCTTGTTGCTCCAGTACCTCGCGTAGGACCTAAAGAGTCTATAAGTAGTAATGAAATGTTTGTTGAATACATCCTTATTCATTCAGCTTGTAGATAACTTAACATATGGCTATTAACTTTTTATTATTTTTATGAGAAATAAAGCAATATTATCATCAATAATAATGTCTTTCGGACTTTGCTGTTTAAGAAGCTCTTTAATATACACTGTCTCAATTAATCCTCACAGAATTCCTATAACACCAGTATTATCCCCACTTCATAGACGAACTGCGCACCCAATCAAAGTATATTTGTTGAGTGCCTGCAATTTGCATAATGTTATGCAAAAGGCCAGCTGTGGAGGGAGGTGGCAAAGAAGTAAAAACCATAGTCTCTCTCCTCACAGAGTTTACAGTTTACTTGGGGAGATAAAAAATAATACAGAATGTTTCAATCACAAGAGACAAGAGCAATGCAATACAACAGTGCAGAGATGTTGAAGGCAGTAATCTATTACATAATAAGAGAGGAATACAAGACACAGTTACCATAAGAATTAAGATAACACTGTGGGCTTATGGTGGAGGTCCATGGTGCATCTTCCAAAAGAGAATCGACCCTGGATTTTAAGTGTCAGTGGGATTTCACAGAATGAGGAAGGGGGAAAGGCATACCCTGTGAAAAGTGAAGGCTAAACAGGGAGAAAGTACATCTCTACGAGGCCAGGAAGAAGGAAGGATAGCGAAAGTCCCACAGAAATGAATGAGTACTTGTTGGATGAACGGACGGTGGTATGGATGGGTGGATAGATAGATATCTAGGTTGGAAAGATAGGTGGATAAGTGGCTGGGTGGCTGGATAGATAGATGAATAGCTGGGTAAATCTGCAAGTCACAGAGGCTGGCACTCAGTTTACTAAGAACATCTCCAAACACAGCAGCGTGATGATGAATCCTATTCTCTTCACAAAGTAACTTGGTTTAGCTTGTCCAGATGAAAGAAAGACATTGGAGATATTCAAAATCACTTGCTGAATTGAAGCATTTGAATGTGGTCAGAGCTACATGGACAGGCCTGGCTGGGCTTAGGATGTCATCACACCAGTGTGGCCTTTTAACATTATGTGTGGGTGTGTTTTCTCACAAACACATGTACAGAGACATACACAGAACTTTGTTTGGGGTTTCTCTTTTCCTTTTTACTGCATTATGCCAAACTTCTGTTTTGACTGAATTGTCACTTTCCAACTTCCCATGAGTGGGAGCCCAAAGGCCCATGAATCAACATAAATGAGACACTTGGACCCATAATAATGGTCATAACAAGTGTTTATGTAACTCGGGTAAAGGATACAGTTCAGCCAGTTTGGGAAAAGGATATTCTTGATGGGAGGAAAATGGACTTGGTTCCTCTGTCCCGTCCTTACTCCTGACATAATCATGTCCAAGGTCGATGGGCTTTTGTGATCAACTTGAGATGAGAGTTGCCCCCCTCCTCTAGCTTTTGATCCCTAACTACTGATGAAGCCGCATTATTAGCATAATATGGTCAAATTTCTGCCTACTCCACAGTGTAACCCATCACCTGGCTTCCTGGAATAGAATTTCTGGCTGTGCCCCAGAGCCGGGAGCCATGCATTCTGAACACATGGGCTTTTCCTCCAGCAGAGGGGCTTTCCAACCTAGGGTTTTTCCTAAGACAGGTCTAACTCGGGTCTAAGTCAAAATGTTTGGACTAAGTCTGAAATGTGCCTTTCTTCTCAGCTTTTAAAAATTTCCCAGCCTAAAATGGCTTGAGCAATCTTCATTCAAACGTCTTGTGATTCCTCTGCGAAGGCTTTTCTGGCAGACAGTGTTGTTTGCCTACACAAGCCATTTCTGGCCCCCTTTTTTGCTCTTGCTGCCTCCAATTTCAGAAACAGAAAAACCAAGTACAGAATTTCCCAGAGGTAGTCATGTGACCTGATTTGGACCAATGAGAAGAAGAGGAAGTCTACCTGGGACTTCTGGGAAAATTTTTCTTCCTTATATAAGAGACAAGTTGAGATGCTCCGTGATGTCACCTTTCCCTCCTTTTCCCCATCTTGAAGGCATTCATGTTGAGATATGACTTGAGTAGTTAAGGATGTTGGATTGGTGGGTTGAACAAATTCTGCAGATATTTACTGAGTCTCTACTGTGTGCCTGACGCTATCCCAGGTACCAGGGATGTAAGTCTCGAACATGACAGGATGGGTGCCTATCCTCACTGGGTTGACAGTCTGGTCCCTGGGAGGGTAAAGTCATCATAGAAGAAAAGAAATCGATGGACCAATATTGACTGAAATTGGGCATCAGAAAAGAACTTTCCCGGTCTGAGGAGGGAGAAGGGGTGGACCCTCCCAGAGGGTGCTTCTATTAAAATACCGCAGACAGGCAGGCTGAAGATGAAGGAACCATAGCAGGGAGCTTCATAACACCTACCGGGCAGAGATCAATCTTCACCATGAAAGGGAGGACGGAAGAGGGGAGAGCAAAGCAGGAAAAGCAATAGGGGTCTGAGGAGCACACCTCCAGCTGCAGGCAGAGAGAAAGGTGGTTAAAATAAAAGCCTTAAAACTCTGTCAGGGCAAAGAGGAGTCGCTGGTAATGAAAGGGATTCTCACAAGTGCCTGGAAATAGGCTGGTGAGGATTGTACAGACTAAGCCTTAAAAAGGCTTTGTTCTTCTGTGGGACAAGGAAGGTGATTGTGGTCCACAGGTACACAGGAAATAAGGAGCTCCGGGACTCGTGTGTGTGTGTGTGTGCACGTGCGTGTGTGTGCGTATGTGTGCGTGCGTGCGTGCGTGTGTATGTGAGATTGGGGGTTGGGGGAGCAGTCTCTAACCCCAAACGCAGAATGATGGTCGGTATCTCTTCTGGATCTTGCACCTGCCTGAGCAGAGGGCTAGAATTGTCCCCGTGGGGACCCGATGCAGCCAGGCCCTGGGGTAGGAAGGTTGGGGTGTCGCTGTGTGTCTGAGTCACAGCACATGACTTTCTATGAGCCAGCACCACCCTGCTGAATCAGCGTCGGGGCATGGAGCCCCTGCTTTGGGGCCCCAGAGCCCATCAGGTGGGGTGCAGATGCAACAGGGAGACGCGGGGACTGACTGTAGCCTGGAGAACCTGCCCCAAGGACCTCTGGGTAAGACAGAGAGCCAGTGAATGCAGGACCACAGCTGCCCTGAGGGTGCCCCCACTGTGACCCCGAGCGTTAGGTGGGTCCTACGGTCTGGCTCAAGCCAAGTCTGGAGAGTGACCGGAGAGCTGCGGAGAACACCAGGCTGGGATTTTCTGCCTTCCATCAGAGGAGCCAGGTACTGAGGTCCAGAAGAGTGTGGGCTCCAGGGTCACCCCCAGGGTCAAATCCAGGCTCCAGGGTGGCTTTAGGCAAATTTTAACCTGTTTCTGCACCTACAAAATGGACACAGTGGTACCTCCCTCATGGGGCTTAAGGGGAAGTGAAAGCTTAAAAAGTGTGTAGGACGTAGAAAGCGCTCAATAAATATAAATAATAATAATAATATTATTATCATCATCATCGTTATTGCCTTTGGGAGTTGTTTGGCAAGGGAAGGGCACACACTCTTTGGAATATACCATTGCCCCTTGTTCCTTAGTTTCAAGGGCAACCAACATTTTTCAGTACAGGGCGAAGTCTAAAGACACACTTTAAAACGAAGTCCCAGACCTCTTAGCTGTCACTTCTCTCCTCTGCCCGGGCAGCGGTGAGGAAGCCTCCCAGGGTGGTGTAACCCTGGCTTAAGAACTGCTGGGAACCCAGCCTGGAAACACACAAGCTCAGTCGTCCTTCCTCCCCAGAAGTTCTAACAGCTGACGACATGAACTGGGTGATCTGGACATCAGCTGCTCCTGCCACCCAAGGTTGGACTTTATTAAGGAGACGTGGTAATCGTTCCCCGGGCACCCCACCGCTGCCCACCCCCCCCCACACTGCCTTCTAGACTCTGCCCAGGGCAGCCCTCGCCCTTCCTCTGCTCTCTGCTCAGTTTCTCCTTGACCCTCCGGGTGCACGGGGTGGGGGTGGGGATGATTTATGTGCATAACATTTGAAAACAGAATTGTGGCAGCTTTTGTTAGATGCCAGGGGTCTTCTGAAGGGCACAGAGGCCAAAGATGAAAAAACAAAAGGAAATATTCTGGAAATTCCCAGTTAGTTCTTAGCACCAGTAGGAATCTTAACTCACTAGGAAGCTTTTCTCTGCGTCTCAGTCGCCCCCCACCTTCCTCCTAACACTTTCAGAAGCTTTGTGAGTGAGTGCCTGGGGCCAATTTGAGCCTGAAACGAGCCCTTAGAGGTCCCAGGTGGTATCTCTGGGTCCATCGCTAGAGGTAGAGTTTGTAGAGCAGGTGTGCTCAGATGGGGAGCTCAGTGTGTGTCCCAGTCTCTCTGGAGTGCCTTGGCAGCCAGAGCCCTTTGGGAACCGGGGATTCCACTGTGGGCCTCGGCCATGGCCTTGTTCTGCGTGGTATTCCTAATAATGGTACATGGGATAGGAACAGTAACTACCTCTTTGAACTGTTGTGGGGATTGAATGAGTATATACACAAAAAAGGTTTGGGACAGCGCCTGGCACATATGAACTTTCAAATCTTAGCTATTTTCTATAGTATACTATTTGTTAAAAGTAAACTGCTTTTTTTAATTTTTGAATTTTATTTTTTTATACAGCAGGTTCTTATTAGTCATCAGTTTTATACCTATCAGTGTATATATGTCAATCCCAATCGCCCAATTCAGCACACCACCATCCCCACCCCCCCGCCGCTTTTCCCGCTTGGTGTCCATACGTTTGTTCTCTACATCTGTGTCTCTATTTCTGCCCTGCAAACCGGTTCATCTGTACCATTTTTCTAGGTTCCACATATATGCGTTAATATACGATATTTGTTTTTCTCTTTCTGACTTACTTCGCTCTGCATGACAGTCTCTAGATCCATCCATGTCTCTACAAATGACCCAATTTCGTTCCTTTTTATGGCTGAGTAATATTCCATTGTATATATGTACCACTTCTTCTTTACCCATTCGTCTGTCGATGGGCACTTAGGTTGCTTCCATGACCTGGCTATTGTAAATAGTGCTGCAATGAACATCGGGGTGCATGTGTCTTTTTGAATTATGGTTTTCTCTGGGTATATGCCCAGTAGTGGGATTGCTGGGTCATAAGGTAATTCGATTTTTAGTTTTTTGAGGAACCTCCATACTGTGCTCCATAGTGGCTGTATCAATTTGCATTCCCACCAGCAGTGCAAGAGGGTTCCATTTTCTCCACAACCCTCTCCAGCATTTGCTGTTTGTAGATTTTCTGATGATGCCCATTCTAACTGGTGTGAGGTGATACCTCACTGTAGTTTTGATTTGCATTTCTCTAATAATTAGTTATGTTGAGCAGCTTTTCATGTGCTTCTTGGCCATGTGTATGTCTTCTTTGGAGAAATGTCTTTTTAGGTCTTCTGCCCATTTTTTGACTGGGTTGTTTGCTTTTTTTAATATTGAGCTGCATGAGCTGTTTATATATTTTGGAGATTAATCGTTTGTCCGTTGATTTGCTTGCAAATATTTTCTCCCATTCTGAGGGTTATCTTTTCATCTTGTTTATGGTTTCCTTTGCTGTGCAAAAGCTTTGAAGTTTCATTAGGTCCCATTTTTTTATTTTTGTTTTTATTTCCATTACTCTACAAGGTGGATCAAAAAAGATCTTGCTAAAAAAAAGAAGAAAAAAAGATCTTGCTGTGATTTATGTCAAAGAGTGTTCTTCCTATGTTTTCCTCTAAGAATTTTATAGTGTCCGGTCTTAAATTTAGGTCTCTAATCCATTTTGAGTTTATTTTTGTGTATGGTGTTAGGGAGTGTTCTAATTTCATTCTTTTACATGTAGCTTTCCAGTTTTCCCAGCACCACATATTGAAGAGACTGTCTTTTCTCCATTGTATATCCTTGCTTCCTTTGTCATAGATTAATTGACCATAGGTGCGTGGGTTTATCTCTGGGCTTTCTGTCTTGTTCCATTGATCTATGTTTCTGTTTTTGTGCCAGTACCATACTGTCTTGATTATTGTAGCTTTGTAGTATAGTCTGAAGTCAGGGAGTCGGATTACTCCAGCTCCGTTTCTTTCCCTCAAGACTGCTTTGGCTATTTGGGGTCTTTTGTGTATCCATACAAATTTTAAGATATTTTGTTCTAGTTCCATAAAAAATGCCATTGGTAATTTGATAGGGATTGCATTGAATCTGTAGATTGCTTTGAGTAGTGTAGTCATTTTCACAATATTGATTCTTCCGATCCAAGAACATGGTATATCTCTCCATCTGTTGGTATTATCTTTAATTTCTTTCATCAGTGTCTTATAGTTTTCTGCATACAGGTCTTTTGTCTCCCTAGGTAGGTTTATTCCTAGGTATTTTATTCTTTTTGTTGCAATGATAAATGGGAGTGTTTCCTTAATTTTTCTTTCAGATTTTTCATCATTAATGTATAGGAATGCAAGAGATCTCTGTGCATTAATTTTGTTTCCTGCAACTTTACCAAATTCATTGATTAGCTCTAGTAGTTTTCTGGTGGCATCTTTAGGACTCTCTATGTATAGTATCATGTCATCTGCAAACAGTGACAGTTTTACTTCTTCTTTTCCAATTTGTATTCCTTTTATTTCTTTTTCTTCTCTGATTGCCATGGCTAGGACTTCCAAAACTACGTTGAATAATAGTGGTGAGTGTGGACATCCTTGTCTCGTTCCTGATCTTAGAGGAAATGCTTTCAGTTTTTCACCATTGAAAATGATGTTTGCTGTGGGTTTGTCATATATGGCCTTTATTATGTTGAGGTACATTCCCTCTATGCCCACCTTCTGGAGGGTTTTTATCATAAATGGGTGTTGAATTCTGTCAAAAGCTTTTTCTGCATCTATTGAGATGATCATATGGTTTTTATTCTTCAATTTGTTAATATGGTGTATCACATTGATTGATTTGTGTATATTGAAGAATCCTTGCATCTCTGGGATAAATCCCACTTTATCATGGTGTATGATCCTTTTAATGTGCTGTTGGATTATGTTTCCTAGTATTTTGTTGAGGATTTTTGCATTTATATTCATCAGTGATATTGGTCTGTAATTTTCTTTTTTTGTAGTATCTTTGTCTGGTTTTTATATCAGGGTGATGGTGGCCTCATAGTAAGAGTTTGGGAGTGCTTCTCCCTCTTCAATTTTTTGGAAGAGTTTGAGAAGGATGGGTGTTAGCTCTTCTCTAAATGTTTGATAGAATTCACCTGTGAAGCCATCTGGTCCTGGACTTCTGTTTGTTGGAAGATTTCATTTTTTTTTTTTTTTTTTTGGCGGTACATGGGCCTCTCACGGTTGTGGCCTCTCCCATTGCAGAGCACAGGCTCTGGACACGCAGGCTCAGCGGCCATGGCTCACGGGCCCAGCCGCTCCGCAGCATGTGGGATCTTCCCGGACCAGGGCACGAACCCGTGTCCCCTGCATCGGCAGGCAGACTCTCAACCACTGCGCCACCAGGGAAGCCCATGTTGGGAGATTTTTAATCACAGTTTCAATTTCATTACTTGTGATTGGTCTGTTCATATTTTCTGTTTCTTCCTGGTTCAGTCTTGGAAGGTTATACCTTTCTAAGAATTTGTCCATTTCTTCCAGGTTGTCTGTTTTAGATTTGCTTGTACTAGTCTCTTAGGATGCTTTGTATTTCTGAGGTGTCTGTTGTAACTTCTCCTTTTTCATTTCTAATTTTATTTCCCTCTTTTTCATGATGAGTCTGGCTAATGGTTTATCAATTTTGTTTTTAGCTTTTAGTTTTATTGATCTTTGCTATTGTTTTCTTTGTTTCTATTTCATTTATTTCTGCTCTGATCTTTATGATTTCTTTTCTTCTGCTAACTTTGGATTTTGTTTGTTCTTCTTTCTCTAGTTCCTCTAGGTGTAAGGTTAGATTGTTTATTTGAGATTTTTCTTGTTTCTTGAGGTAGGCTTGTATAGCTATAAACTTCCCTCTTAGAACTGCTTTTGCTGCATCCCGTAGGTTTTGGATCATCGTGTTTTCATTGTCATTTGTCTCTAGGTATTTTTTGATTTCCTCTTTGATTTCTTCAGTGATCTCTTGGTTATTTAGTAACGTATTGTTTAGCCTCCATGTGTTTGTGTTTTTTATGTTTTTTCCCCTGTAATTCCTTTCTAATCTCATAGCGTTGTGGTCAGAAAAGTTGCTTGATATGATTTCAATTTTCATAAATTTAGTGAGGGTTGATTTGTCACCCAAGATGTGATCTATCCTGGAGATTGTTCTGTGCGCACTTGAGAAGAAAGTGTAATCTGCTGTTTTTGGATGGAATGTCCTATAAATATCAATTAAATCTATCTGGTCTATTGTGTCATTTAAATCTTCTGTTTTCTTATTTATTTTCATTTTGGATGATCTGTCCATTGGTGTAAGTGAGGTGTTAAAGTCCCCCACTATTTTTGTGTTACTGTCGATTTTCTCTTTTATAGCTGTTAGCAGTTGCCTTATATGTTGAGGTGCTCCTATGTTGGGTGCATATATATTTATAATTGTTATATCTTCTTCTTGGATTGATCCCTTGATCATTATGTAGTGTCCTTCCTTGTCTCTTGTAACATTCTCTATTTTAAAGTCCATTTTATCTGATATGAGTATTGCTACTCCAGCTTTCTTTTGATTTCCATTTGCATGGAGTATCTTTTTCCATCCCCTCACTTTCAGTCTGAATGTGTCCCTAGGTCTGAAGTGGGTCTCTTGTAAACAGCATATATATGGGCCTTGTTTTTGTATCCATCCAGCAAGCCTGTGTCTTTTGGTTGGAGCATTTAATCCATTCACGTTTAAGGTAATTATTGATATGTATGTTCCTATGACCATTTTCTTAATTGTTTTGGGTTTATTTTTGTAGGTCCTTTTCTTGTCTTGTGTTTCCCACTTAGAGAAGTTCCTTTAGCATTTGTTGTAGAGCTGGTTTGGTGGTGCTGAATTCTCTTAGCTTTTGCCTGTCTGTAAAGTTTTTGATTTCTCCATCAAATCTGAATGAGATCATTGCTGGGTAGAGTAATCTTGGTTGTAGGTTCTTCCCTTTCATCACTTTAAGTATATCATGCCACTCCCTTCTGGCTTGTAGAGTTTCTGCTGAGAAATCAGCTGTTAACCTTATGGGAGTTCCCTTGTATGTTGTCATTTTCCCCTTACTGCTTTCAGTAATTTTTCTTTGTCTTTAATTTTTGCCAATTTGATTACTATGTGTCTCGGTGTGTTTCTCCTTGGGTTTGTCCTGTATGGGACTGTCTGCGCTTCCTGGACTTGGGTGGCTATTTCCTTTCCCATGTTAGGGAAGTTTTCAACTATAATCTCTTCAAATATTTTCTCAGGTCCTTTCTCTCTCTCTTCTCCTTCTGGGACCCCTATAATGTGAATGTTGTTGTGTTTAATGTTGTCCCAGAAGTCTCTTAGGCTGTTTTCATTTCTTTTCATTCTTTTTTTCTTTATTCTGTTCCACAGCAGAGAATTCCACCATTCTGTCTTCCAGGTCACTTATCTGTTCTTCTGCCTCAGTTATTCTGCTATTGATTCCTTCTCGTGTAGTCTTCATTTCAGCTATTGTATTGTTCATCTCTGTTTGTTTGTTCTTTAATTCTTCTAGGTCTTTGTTAAACATTTCTTGCATCTTCCTGATCTTTGCCTCCATTCTTTTTCCAAGGTCCTGGATCATCTTCGCTATCATTATTCTGAATTCTTTTTCTGGAAGGTTTCCTATCTCCACTTCATGTAGTTGTTTTTCTGGGGTTTTATCTTGTTCCTTCAGCTGGTACATAGCCCTCTGTCTTTTCATCTTGTCTATCTTTCTGTAAATGTGGTTTTTGTTCCACTGGCTGCAGGATTGTAGTTCTTCTTGCTTCTGCTGTCTGCCCTCTAAACTGCTTCTTTTTTAAGAAATCCATCCTTTCCTATGCCCCTTGGGTCCCTTTTGGTAGGGCAAGCAAATCTTTTCACTTTTTTTTTTCTTCTTCAAGAATACACTGGAGATTCTTGATCTTTTGCATTTCCTTATAAAATGGATTAACTTGTTAACTTCTGGAAAAGGAAGGGGGGTGGGGAGAGGAAGGGTATGAGGGAGGAAGGAAGGAAGAAGGAAGGCTATAGAAATGTTTACTTTGGATTGTACTGAGTCTATAAATTGATTTGGAAGGAAATGATACCTTTATTCTATGGAGTCTTCTCATCAATTAACATGCTGTATCTCTGTTTTAGGGGTTTTTTTTTAGTAGTTATTAATGATCTAAGGTCTAATAGTTCTATAATTTTCTCTGTAGAGGTCTTGTATGTGCTTTGTTTTATTTGATGCTAGGAAATTGATTTTTAAATTTCAATTATAAATAGGATAATTAAAAAATCATTTTCTACCTGTTTGGTGCTGGAATATACAAGTATAATTTACTTTTGTATTTTTATTTTTAAATTTTTATAAATAAACTTTTAATTTTGGATTAATTTTAGATTTAGAGAAAGGTTGCAAAGATAGTACAGAATTCCTGTATACCCCTCATCCAGTTTTCTCTAATTTTTTTGGGGGGGTCACACCATGTGGCATGCAGGATCTTCATTCCCCAAACAGGGATGGAACCCTCGCCCCCTGCAATGGAAGTATCTTAACCACTGGACCTCCAGGGAAGTCCCTACATGTCTTATTCTTGATCTCAAAGGAAAATCTTTCAATATTTTACCATTAAGTCTGATTTTTTTTACAAGCATGTATAAAAACTCGTTGTACAATCATGGACATTCCCTTTTATTTATAGTTTAAGAAGAAGCATTTAAAAAAAGGTATATGGAGGGACACTAGTAATAGCACATGCTTAACGTGGTAAATGGGTGTTGAATGTTTGTCAAACACTTTTTTTTTCTGCACCTGTTTCAGGGAAAAGTGGTGGGGTGCGAGAGGATGATCACGTCCCAGGTCTCTGGCGAGTCCCTGGGATGGGCTGCCAGTGTGGGTTCCTGGCTTCGAGTAGGAAAGAATTCAAGAGTGAGCCGTAGTAAAGTGAAAGGTTTATTCAGGGAGATACACACTCCATAGACAGAGTGTGGGCCATCTCAGAAGGCAAGAAGCCCCAGGGTACGAGGTTGTTAGTTTTTATGGGCTCGGTCATTTCATAGGCTAATGAGTGGGAAGATTATTCCAACTATTTTGGGAAAGGGGTGGAGATTTCCGGGAATTGGGTCACCGCCCACTTTTTGGCCTTTTATGGTCAGCCTTGGAACCGTCATGGCGCTGGTGGGTGTGTCATTTAGCATGCTGTTGTATTACAATGAGTATATAATGAGACTCAAGGTCCACTGGAAGTCAGATTGTTCTTTATCTTGGTCCTAGTAGGTTCTAACCAGTTTATGTCTGTCCTCCATGGCTGTCATTCTTTTAACGGTTGTGCCCTGCCCCCTTCCTGTCCCACATGCATTGAAACGATCATATGATTTTTCTCCTTTAATCTGTGTATGTAGAGTGTTAACACTAATTGATTTTATAACGTTCCATCAAATTTACAATCCTGGAATAAACCCAGTCTTATCCCAGGATACACTATCTTTCTTATATGTTGCTGGATTCCGTTTGATAATACATGTTTTAGAATTTTTTGCATTGGTGTTCATGTTCATGATTGAGATTAACCTATAATTTTTGTTTTGATATCAAAGTTTATACACTGACTTCATAAAAGGAGCTGGTGTGTGTGTGTGTGTGTGTGTGTGTGTGTGTGTGTGTGTGTGTGTGTGTGTGTGTGTGTGTGTCTTCCTCTGGAAGGGTTTGGGTAAGTTTGGAATTATTTCTTCCTTAAATATTTCACTCCCATGAGTGTCTACGGCCAGGAAATACAGGATCCTGACTTGAGTGTCTCACAACCATTTTGCTGTATGTTTCTCTCCAGAGCCCTGGAGCACCCCTCGTGAGTTACACTAACCCTTTACAGCCAGGAGGAGAGCATGTGTGGCTCATCCTCTCTGGGCTTTGCAACACTGGAGGCAATGGGCTGATCGCAGATCATTTACACCAGTCAGTCGTTCTTTAGGCTCAATATATGTGATGGGTGGGTGGGGAGGAGATGGGGGATTACAGAAAGCCAGGGTGTAGAGCCCCAGGCACCCAGTGCAGCAGGGAAATTCACCTAGACTTCAAAGCTATTCCTTGGATGTTTGTCCAGAAGCAGCAGAATCAGTGTAGAAGCATGGAGGACAGACAGTCGTCCACGCTCTCCAGCTCCGCTTCCTCCCTTTAACCCTCTCTTCTCCCACTGGCCAAGGCATTCTCAGTATCATCTTCCTTGATGGGGGAACCTCCAGGGGCATTTGTTTGGAAGGACAGGGTGTGACACCAGTGGGGAGGCTGGCGGGGCACATTCCAGGAAAGGAAGCAAGAGAGAAGGGTTCCTTTTGCCTCTTCCTGTCCTGCATCCTGGGGAGGTTTGCTGTCCTGGAGGCAGGTTGAGGTTGTGCTGGCAGAGGAGTAGAAGGAGAATCTACTTTCCTTTCCAAAGCTCTGTCCTCAACAGACCCCTGAAGGTTTAGCTAAAGTCCTATGCTAGCCATTCTCAAAAGTCTTGTTCTCTGGACCTTTTAAAAAAATTAATTAATTTTTGGCTGCGTTGGGTCTTTGTTGCTGCGCACGGGCATTCTCTGTTTGCGGCGAGCGGTGGCTACTCTTCGTTGCTGTGCACGGCCTTCTCACTGCGGTGGCTTCTCTTGTTGAGGAGCACGGGCTCCAGGCACGCGGGCTTCAGTAGTTGTGGCACGCAGGCTCAGTAGTTGTGGCTCGTGGGTTCTAGAGCGCCGGCTCAGTAGTTGTGGCGCACGGGCTTAGTTGCTCCGCGGTATGTGTGATCTTCCCGGACCAGGGCTCGAACCCGTGTCCCCTGCATTGGCAGGTGGATTCTTAACCACTGCGCCACCAGGGACGTCCCTGGACCTTTTTTTATACTTTAAAAAATTATTGAGGACCCCAAAGGGCTTTTGTCTATGTGGATCCTATCTAGGGATATTTACTGTGCTAGAAAATAAAACTGAGGCACTTAAAAATATTTAATTCATCTAAAATAACCACAATTAACCCATTAACAACAATCACCCCTGTAGGGTCTGAGGCTCACCGTGGTTGAGCACTTTAGTCCAGAGCCTGACCCCCAGTGAAAGGAGAGCCTCAGCTCTGGGGAAGAAAGGATGAGCAATCTGCATGAGCTCCAGTGAAGCCAGCTGGCTAGAATTCATGAAAGAAGAGGCCCCAGTTTCTTTAAGGTAGGAGGGGTCTTAAAACCAGCAGACCCAAACTCCCACGCAGGCTCCATCTGAACCACCAGGTGATGTGGACCTGTTCTGCCACTTGACCTTGGACAAGTCAGTTTCCTCATCTCTAGAATAGAAATGGTAATGTAACAACTTGGCCCACAGGGCTATCGTGAGGTCCAAGGGAAGTAAGGAATGTTAAAGCATTTCGTAAACAGTGAGCTCACCTGTTTCTGCGCTACACAACATTGTTGGAACTTTCTTCTTTCTCTTGAGCAAGGATATGCGTCCTGTAACTCTTTCCCACTGGTCGGGACCTGTCTTCTCACTATGTGATCCCAGGACCAGCAGTGTCAGCATCGTCTGGGGGTGTGTTAGAAATGCAGACTCCCAGGCCTCACCCCGGAGCTAATGAATCAGAAATGCTGGGCATGGGGCTCAGCTGGCTGCACTTTAACAAGCCCTCCTGGTGATTCTGAGCCCTACCGGGCAGGACGAGTCCTCCACTCACACCAGATGCAACTCATCGCCCCGGTTCTGCAACACCAAAGATGGTCAGAGTGTGGTCCGCGGATCAGGAGATTGGATATCACTGCAGTTGTCACATGGCTTTAGAAGCCTGCAAACACTCTCAATTTCTGTACTTGTCCTGCGGGAGACCGTTAACAAACAGTTCAGAGATGGGCAGTGGCCTCTGAACCACAATGAGAGTCGAATCGCTCCAGATCTGTGCTTCTCAGATTGAATGTGCTTACAGATCACCTGGAGATCCTGTTCAGGGGCACATTTGGATCCACTGCATCTGGGAGCGCCTGGGATTCTGCACTTCTGAGCGCCCAGGGGATGCTTTTGTGACCAAGTTGACACTTTTGTGACCCTCTCTACAAGGATCCCCCACGCCCACCGCCCGGAAGCCCCCTCCTCCATCTCTCAGGACCCCCCCAAAGCCGGCCTTCAGCCAGGGCTTTGTTTCAGAAGATCTTTGTTTGCTGGGAAGGAGCAGAACTGAGTCAGTCTCATGTCCTAACATCTCAGCCAGGATTCGTCTATCAAATTAGGGAATAGGTTGCCCAGCCCCCAGGACATAAAACTCACAGGTAGATAACTTTAAAAAATTATACACAGCTTAATAGAAAATGAAACCTCAAAGATATGAGAAACTCCATTTCATCACCCTGATTGTGGGCTTGTCTGACACAGGGCTGTCATCAGCATGTATATATTAACTTAAGCTTCTTTCATTTAACTTCTTTGAGTAAATATGTTAATATCTACATCTTCATGTAGTCAAATGCTGTTTGTGCTGTTGCCTGTTAAAGGATACATAACCCTCCAAGTAATCCTAGACTAGCGTGGTGATTGCAAGCTCGGGCGCTACCACTTACTAGCTGTGTGACATTAAGCAAATTCTTAACCTCTCTGAGCCACACTTATAAAATGAGGAGAAAATAAGAGCCAGTAGCAGAGAAGTTTTGTAAGTATTAAATGAGATGATGCATGTCAGTTTCTTAAAACAGCATCTAACACATAAAACGTGCTCAATTAATGTCAGCTGCTGTTATAACTATTCCCATAAGGTATTCAGGGAGCCCTCGATTAGTAAGCGTTTTAGGTTATTTGCAATTATTTTATTATTGTGAAAATGCTGTTATGAATGTTCATCCTTTCCAGCAACCTCTATGGACTGCCTCACCTGCACTAGAGGATTCTAAGATGATGAAGAGGGTGCTGGCCCTTGAAGAGAGGGCAGTTTAGTGATGCTGAGAAACCAGGAAGTGGAGGATTACGATAATTCAAGGGGCCAGAGAGGAATGCGAGAGGGCAGGTGGGGCAGGTGAGAGTCAGGAGCTGCTCGGTGGAGCGCTGGAGGTTTGAGATGAACTTGTAATACCTTTGGGAGGAAGGCACTTCTCAGGCTTGTTGTTTATTTCCCCACTTTGTTCCCAGAGCTTAGAACAGCTCCTGGCATGTCACGGGCCCTCCGTCAATTCACTGTTGGCTGGTTGCGTTGTCTGCTTGCTCTCCAGAAGGAGCAATGCCCCGGCAGTGCCACCAGCCTGCTGTGGGCTGGCCCTGGGTCCAGATCCCAGCCGTGTCCTGATCTGGGTCCAGATGTCTTGTCTGGCTCCACCCAGAGCTCTCCCCCCACCCCGATGCATGAGACAGGAAGCTCCTGGCCTTGGGGCAGTGCCTCTGAGCTCCGGGCTTTTCCTTCTCCCGTCAGCAGTAAGAGGCCCTAAGTGGAATTCAGGTCACTGGTGGGGGAGGAAATGATGTGATGTTACGAGAAGCTGCACTCTAGCAGAGTGTTGAAGGACGAGGGGTGTCTGCCGTGCCAGCTGGGTCCACAGCGAGTGAAGAGAGATCCTATACATACCCTATGACTGAGAAATTTGTGTCAGCAGTGGTGCCTCTTTGGTGGGAACGCGATAAGTAAGGAAGAAAGGAAAATGCCAACTGGCATTTTAGAAGCGCACTTTGTGCCAGGGGGTTTACAGCTGTTGTATGGGTTTGTCCACACAGTGACCCTGTGGGAAGGCAGCCCAGTTCCGAAAGCAGAAGCAGACTCAGCAAAGCCCGTGGCCCTGTGCTCGTGAGCCCTCGTAATGAAGAGTCGGTGCCCTTTTTCCCCCGACACCGCTTCTGGGAATAGGAGCTTGACCTAGTAGGAGGAATAGGAAACACCCCTCCTGACTCTGGGTTCATGGGGTTTGGGTGCAGCTGGTCCCCCTTGACTGAGAACTGACCAGTCAAAGCCTCACATCCTCCTACCATCTCCCGACCAGGGGCCTGACCATCCGGGCAATTACAGCCAATGAAAACCAGCCCTTTGGCTTTTGCAGGAACTACTGGGCAAGAGAAGCTCTGGCATAAGATGGTAAGATACAGGATATAAGCCTGGCCATTTTGTAATCACAGAGGGGCAGCCTTCCTGGGAATAAAGTTAATTTAGAGGAAATCAGAATGGAGAGATGGAAAGAGAAAAATAAGTCATCTGAAAACCTAGATCCAACTACATGTCTGTGGGCCCAGTCAGCATGAAGATTGACTACCCTTGAAATTTTCATTTAGGTGAACCAATAAATCTTCTTTTTTGCCTAGACATTGGAGCTGAACTTCTGTCACAGCTGAATGAGTTCCTATGCCCTAGCCGTGGAATTGGGACTTGGATGGCAAGGTCCACATTGCCTTCCCGTCCTCCCCAACTTCCCTACACTCTGCAGGGTGCAGTTCTTAGCCCCGAGAAATCCTCTCAATTTGCTGCCTTGAATCAGTTGACCTGGTAGGACCTGTGGGAACATGGAGGGTGGGCTTGGCCCTACATACTCCAATATCTTTATATACAGAATTGCACATTTGTTTTTACTTGGGTTTCATGGGTTCCACTTAGTGGTGTGCTGGTAAATGTTTAACAAGCTAACAAATAAAAAAAGCCCTGCATTGACCTGTTTGCCAGTTTCCGTGGTGTAAATATTTCCACCACGGCCAGGTTCAGGATCCCCCGTGACATCACTGAATGTGGAGACAGGAAGAGATGTTAAGTAGCACCCCATTGGAGAGTATTTCTACCACACGGATGTAATAGTCATAAATCATAGCTCGTAACAAAATGTAGTAAATTAGTTATATGTATTGATTTTTTAGTCCCTTTGTTTTTAGTATACAGGTCCTCCCTGACTTAAGATGGTTCGACTCACAGTTTTTCAACTTTAGGAAAGCAATATGCATTTGGTAGAAACTGTGCTTTGAGGTTTGAGTTTGGACCTTTTCCCCGGCCTAGTGGAATGCAGTCTGATCCTCTGGTGATGCTGGCAGGGCAGCAGCCACAGCTCCTAGGCAGCCATGCAGTCACAAGGGGGAACAACTGATACACTTACAGCCATTCTGCACCCAGACGAGTATTGTATTTTTCGCTTTCAGTACCGTATTCAATACATTCCACGAGACAGTCTACACTTTACTATCGAATAGGCTTTGTGTTAGATGATTTTCCCCAACTGTAGGCTAATGTAAGGGTTCTGACCGCGTTCAAGGAGGGCTGGGCTAAGCTACAATGTTTGGTAGGTTTGATGTATTAAATGCATTTTTGACTTAATAGTGTTTTCAATTTACAGTGGGTTTACTGGGATGTGACTCCATCGTAAGTCGAGGAAGATCTGTAATTTATCTCATTGTAATATTACAAAATTTAATTTTAATAGTAAGTGAATTATGAAATTTAATTGTAAGAACTGGTTCACAGAATTCCTAAAAAGTTTTATAATTGGCTCTTGCGAACCGGTACGGGCTGGTTCCAGGACACCACCGATGCCACTTAGATCTCAGCAGGAAAGGACTGCTTCTTCCTGGGTTTAAGAGCTATGAGTTTAAATGAAAAAAAGGACCTGGATGCAATCCTAAAAGCGTCATTTGAGGGGAGGTCTGCATCAAGTGGAAGTGTGCAGTGACACGGAATGGGTCATTAGCGATCCGAGTGGGATTTATGACCTGGAGATGTACGCTGGCCGCAGCGAGGTAGTGGTGCTTTGCATGGTCAGCTGGCCCCGCTCCATAGGAGGGCCGTGGAGCAGGGAAATAGATGTGCAGGGCAGGGTGTGTATCAGCCAGGGCTCCGGCAGGAAGCAGGCGACACACTCAGATCAGCACAATGTGTGGGGTGTTTGAGGGAGAGACTCTTTAGGGAGGTGTGGGCAGGTTTAGGGAGGCCACAGGGGTAGGGCAGAGCTCCAGGTGCAAGCAAGGTGAGGGGACCGGTCGCTGGAGATGGACACAGAGAGGGCTGGGGAGTGCGATGCCTGAAGGGAATGGGACCTTTGCTTGCAGGGAATAAAGGGCCTCTCTCTCCTCTTCCCCTCTGCTTTTCTGTCTCAGCTCCCTGTTGGCTGGATCCACCCAAAGGCCAGAGGGCAAGGAAACCCGTTGTTTCGACCCCTTTTGGGACAGGAGAAAGGTGGGAGGGGTGTGAAGGATCAGATGGCAAAGGTCTTGACTTGGGTATCTCACTGTGGAGTGGACGCCCTGGTTCTTTGTCTTGGGCCTAGGAAAAGGGCCAAGAGACTCACTTTTGGAAACTCCATGGGCCACCTTCGTCCCAGAGAAACCCGGGGTCTGATCACCCACCCCTGCTAGGGGCAGGGGGCTGTTTGTGGAGGTCCACTGCCTTCCACTCTGGGGCCAACACTTCTCTTGCAGTCTGGTGGTTCCTGGGATGAGGGCAGTGAGGTCTGGGAGAAGACCCTTGGCCATGGTCCCACCCTCTGCTGCCAGGGCCATCGCTGGGGCCCGCTCGCTGCCTGTCCGGTCCTAGGCCTCCATCTCAGATTCTGCAGGGTCCTCTTCTACGGACACTCAGTTGAGGGGGCCCTGGTCTGGGAGCCCCGAGACCTGGGCGTCTGGCTGTGACACTTCATCCTGTGGGGTTACCAGATCCTATCACGAATCTGAATTTTCTCATCTGCAAAAGCAGGGGCCTGGATGGCATGATCCTGATTCCCAAGGACACCTCTGACTCTGAACGTCTAATGTCAAGACTTCAGGGGTGCAATCCCTAGGTCATTTGCAAAATGAAAAGCATGTCTTTCCATAGCCAGGAGGTGGCAGCAAAGCTCTGTTTTGAAGAGGCCTGTGGGTCAGGGTAGGTTCTGTTCTCCCAGGCCCCAGAACTCGAAGCCCAGGTTTGGTGGCTAGGTTTCACTGCTGAATGATAATAATAATAACAACAACAACGATCTCATTATTATTATCATTCTTGTTAGTAAAACATCTCCAATTTGCGCAGTACCGCGTTTCTGGGGAAATCTCTTGCGCAGCACCACGTGGGAATCTTTCAACAACTTCATCCTGAGGTAGGAAGTTCCAGGACTTCCTACCCCATGTTGGGGCTCAGGGACATTCCCTTACTTGCCCAAGGCCTTCTGGAAAGTATGATGTGCCAGAGATCTGAGGGCCCAGGGTGGGGAGGTGGGGGACCAGGTAAGTGCAGAGATGCTAGGCAGCTCCAGGTGACCTGGGGAGTGTTTGAGCAGATGGAATCCAGATCTGCTTTTGTTGGGGTGTCAGGAGTGATTCCACAGGAAAATTTTTTGATGACCCTCAAATGCATGGTGTGTTAGCCCCTCAAACCAGAGGAAGCTCCTTAGAGACACAGTGAAAGCCCCAGCCCATCTGGGCCCCTGTCTTACACTCCACCTGTGCCCTTAGACCATGTGTTACCTCTGCCCACCATGATGCCAGGCTACCAGGGTACAAACTGTGTGTCTGGCTCCAGACCAAGGGCGTTCCTTGCATATTCTTACTTACTTCTCAGTATAACCCTCTAAAGTACATTGTTACATCCCGTTTTATACGTGAGGATGCTGAGGCTTAAAGCCATGGAGTAACTTGTTCCCAATCACACAGCTATGAATGGCAGGGCAAGACTGGGACCCCGGCAGGTTGGCCCCAGGGCTCTCACCACGAAAGCCCATGCCCACACAGAGGGAAAGGCCACTGTGTGAGACTCCGTGCTGCACGGTGAGTCTGAAGAGCTGCCATGTCAGTTCCTCCTCAGCATTGGAAAAGCCACAGTCCATCTGCAGCCCCGTCAGAAAGTGAAGGTATTAATATCTGCCTGACCTCCTGATGGGCTTGTTGGGAGGCCAGGATGGAAAAGAGGAAAACGGTCCCATAAATACTCAGCATCATACAAAATTGTTCGTGTATTTGAAATTGTATTACTTTTATTGGGAGGGCGATGCAGTAGGGTGGCAGAAATTTAGGATTAGGATCTGGTATCTGGGGACTTTGAGAACAGCCTTGGTTTCCTTGCCTGTAAAACTGAGGAGATTGAAGAGATCATTTTTTTTTTTAGCTTTTTAAAATTTTTTATTTATTTATTTATTTTATTTTTGGCTGTGTTGGGTCTTCGTTTCTGTGCGTGGGCTTTCTCTAGTTGCGGCGAGCGGGGGCCACTCTTCATCGCGGTGCTCAGGCCTCTCACTGTCGCAGCCTCTCCCGTTGCGGAGCACAGTCTCCGGACGCGCAGGCTCAGCGGCCATGGCTCACGGGCCTAGTTGCTCCACGACATGTGGGATCTTCCCGGACCGGGGCACGAACCTGTGTCCCCTGCATCGGCAAGTGGACTCCCAACCACTGCGCCACCAGGGAAGCCCCCGAAGAGATCATTTTTAATGACCCTTTCAGTCCTCAAGTTTAGCCATGATGATGGTGATGATGAGAATGGGGATGATGGTGATGATGAGAATGGGGATGATGGTGATGATGGTGGTGGCGATGTCAGACATCTGAGATCACCCGACCTCAGAATCATTTCCTGCCACCACGACTGGTGCCACCCATCGTTGACTTCCAGCCCCACTGTGTCAAAGGCACAAGGGGTGGGCTGGTGATGAGATGGAAAGGAGGACCTAGAAGGCCAGAGAGAAGGGACGATCTCAGAGGTCAGAGGAGAGTGCATCTCAGTGCCTGGCACATAGTAAGCCAGGAGCCCTGCACGCCTTGCCAACACCCCAACCCCCCATCTGTCCCGGGACAGCGGGGATTTTTATTGGTATCTCTGCCTGACAGAATAAGGAAATTGAGGCTCAGACCGTTAGTCTTAAGTTGCCCGAGGCCACACAGTTGGTATGTGATAATATTGGGATTCCATCCCGGTTTGCTGGAACCCAAAGTCCATGCCCCTGACCACATGGGTCAGTCTGACCATTGAGGCAACTCAGGTTCAGAGAATGTATGCGGCCAACCCAGGCCACACAGCTGCTGCTACGAAGGGGTCAGGCTGAGGCTCAGATTTCGTCTCGGCTTCTGATCCTGTCCTTGTTTGTCCTGCTGCTTTACGACCCTTCAGGGTAAGCAAACCAACATAATGACACTCAGCAAGATCTGGCTGGGATCTGGGAGCGACCCTGAGACTAGCTGCGCCCCTCACCCTCGGCTCAAGCACCAGGGGGAGGGTCCATGTGCGTGGAGAGGAGGGACCCGAAGGAGGGGCAGGGCTTGCCGGACAGGCCAGCCCCTAGGCAGTCCTTCCCGAAGCATCTGTCCTCCCAGGAATGCATCCCAGGTTCAGGAGCGCCTACTGCCTCCAAAGATGTTCTGGGAGCTGTGGGTGGTCTGAGAGGAGTGGAGACACGGCCGCTGGGGGGGGACGGGATGGAAAAGCAGAGCTGCTTGGTGGAAAGAGCCCTGCTTGGGGGGCCTGGGATCTTGGGGTCTAGTCTCCCACCACCCTGGACAACTACAGTCAGAGTGCTTAGTCTATCTGGGACCAGTTTCCCTGGCTGTAAATTTAGGGGAACTGAATTGGAAAGAATTATGAGTTCCTAGGCAGAAAAAGGGGTGTGCTTATCTGAAAGGGTTTTTATTTTTAACTGCTGGGGAGCTGGTGATATATCTCCAGATGGTTGGATTTCCACCTTTCCTTCTCAGGGCCAGGAGGGTGTGCTTTCACGTCCCTTACTTTCTTTATAGTTTATAAACAGACCTGGCAAGAATCTGCAAACCACCCCACAGAGGAGGAATGGACCGTGATGATAAACACAGCAGAGCCAGGGACCCGAGTAGTCCGGGGAATTTATTTCTCACACCTTCTCTCCGTTTTCCCGAGGTGTCCCATGGCAACGGGGGGGAAGGGCTCATTCTTCCATCTTCTGGGGGAGAAAAAGAATTGTACACAGGAAATGAGTCAAACCAAAGGTGAGGCTGGGCACTGTCTTCAAGTGGGGGCAGCTGGAGCCTCAGGAAAATATTCAGGCGTGGCTTTATCTCCCTTCGCGCGTTGTAAAAACAAACCAGTCGAGCTCCCGGAGTTGGGGTGAATCCCCCCCAAAGCAGAGGCTTCTTGGGCAGCGCCTCTTGCAACAGGGAGTGGCGGGCATGATAGGGTGGTCTGGCCCCTGGTCCTGCACTGCTCCTGTGAGCCTGGAACCACGGGGTCTTGTGGCTGCACGACCAGCAGCGGGGAAGGCGCACTGACAGGCACCCTCCAAACTCTCCTGGGTGCTGCCTGGTCCTGGGTCCTAGGACGTCTGGGGAGGAAGTCTGCTCTCACTGGGGCCCCCATGTCGCGGCTCTTGGCCCGCAGCTTGTTGACCTGGGACTCGGCGATGTCCGCCCGTTCCTCGGCCTCCTCCAGCCTGCGCTGGACCCTCCGGCACCTGGACAGCCGTGTGTTGGCCTGCTCCTCCTGAACGGAAGGTGGAGGGGGCAGGAGGCTGAGGAAGTCCCTCACTCTGGCGCTGAGGCCCCCGGTCCCTGGTGGCCTCTGGGGAGCCGTGGAACCAGGAGAGCTTGGGCCCCCAATTCCCTGGCGGCAGAGGAGGGAAAGCTGAGCTCTGCAGCGGTGAAGACGATGCCCCTGGCGCCTGTGTGCACTGCCTGGTTACCTCGCAGGTCTGCTGCCCCCAGGATGCCTGCATGTTCCCCTGCACCCCGCCTCTCTGCCATCCCCCCAACCCCGGAGCTCTTGGGAGGAAATCCAAGTGTCCCAAGGCATGTGGAGCTGTCAGACACCAAAGGGCCAGCCCCCGCCCCCCCCCGCCCCCGCCTGGGCCTGCTCCCCGTACTGTCTGCCTGCAGCCCGGGCATTGTACGGGTCTGAGAGCCATCCAAGCATTTCTGATGAGGGTGGCCTCCTGGGGCCCCTCCAGCCTGGCCAGTCCTGCTGCGACTGTACTGATCCTCCCCCACCTTAACCAGTTCAGATCTGCTTCCCAGAGGTCAGCACAGAAGCACCAGGCTCTTGGGCGGGGAGTAAAAAGGACAGGGGAGAGGCCACACCCTCCGTCATTTATCTAGGCCAGACTCCCCCAGGTTTTGTTCCTCAGGACACTGGTCCTGTGGGAGGCTCTGCCTCCAATACAAAGATGCCAAGGTCCACTAAAGGGTGGGAGATGCTACAATCTAGAACGCCTTTTCCACTCTGGAGTCCATCCCGTATTCCCTGCAAAATCTGAGAAATCCTTGAAGTAAAGCCACCCACAGTCCAACTTTGTGTAACCCAGAGTTTCCCAAACGATTTCTTTTCTGTAAAATACCTCCCCCTCCCCCCACCTGCTGCCCCAACTTCCTGCTATTAACATCCTCCAGACCTAGTGGCCCCAGAAGATATTTGGGAAATGTTGGTTTCAGCCCAAACTATTTCCTCACTGTTGGTTTCACCTGTTTGCTCAAGGGCAGATCAAAAAGGGTGAACTGGAGGGTGGGAGCTAGGGAGGCCAGGGAGGGATGGATGTGGTAGAAGCCAGGGCCAGGGCTGAGATGTGATGATGTGAATTAAGGCCAGGTGTTCAAGGTTAGCTCACTGGGCAGGGAATTCTGAGTAAGTTGGGGGTGGGTGGAGTCAGCCAGTGTGGGTGGGATTAAAGCCAGGTGGGCTGAGGCAGAGGGAAGGGATGGAGGGGCGGGGCCAGGACTAGTGAGGCAGGAGGCCCAGGGGAGGGGGAGGTGGGGCAGGTTTGCATAATGCAGACCGGGGAGGGAAAGGGCAGGCGTCCTGAGCTTGTGTTTATAGCCTGCAAATGAAAACTCAGGCCTCAGCTGCCGCGGGCGCTGTGAAACAGGGACGGACTCCTGCTCGGGGCCAGGGCGCCTCCCCCCGCACTCCCCGGGACCCCCCTGCTCACGGCCTCCTCCGCCTGCTTCCTGGAAGCCTTCACTTTGGCCTGCAGCTTGTCCACCAGGTCCTGGAGCCTGAGTATGTTCTTGCGGCCCTCCTCGGCCTGCCAACACAGCGTCGTTGCCAGGGCCCCAGACCCCCTCCCCCGCTGCTTCTGCTGGGTCAGATCCAGGGGATGCAGGAGAGCCGTTGCCTACCTGGTAAGTCATTTCCTTGACCTTCCTTTCGTATCTGTGCGCGCCCTTCAGGGCCTGGGCTCCCCTCTTCTGCTCAGCCTCTAGCCTGCTATGTGACTCCTGCTCCCAGAAGAGAGCACAGAGGTCAGGTCACGCCTCCCAGGCTTTTCTCACCCACTCACGTGCCGGTTGTTTTAGGGTAAACTCAAGATGCTCTACTTATATTTTGCGCAGATGACTCCTCCTAGGGCTCAGGAACACATGTGGTTCCCAAGGCCGCCACTAGTCCGTGCCGTGGCTTTGTGCAAGTGACAACGAGACGCCGTCTTTGGGCAGGAGCACCCCGGGTGCACGCGCCTCGCCTAGTGGACCAGGCTTTGCAAAAAAGTGACGCCTCCCCTGGGGCCGTGCAGCTCGGTGAGGGCTTCCTGATCAAGGAAGGTGGCAGGGGTCATGGAGAGAACCTGGGCCAGGTAGAGTCCAAGGTGTGTTTCAGCCCCCCGTCCAGCTGATCCATCCAAAGTAAGCCCGTTGTCATCACTGAGTATGAGTTTCCGTGTATTTAGAATGGTGATGATAATTCCTGCCCAAACCACCTTGAATGTGGGGATCAGATGAGACAAAGTCTGTGGAAGTATTTTTTGATGATAAAGCACTACACAGGTATTGTTGATTTCATAGCTGTGTCTGCGTTTCCTGAAGTCGTGAGGGGGCAGGACAGCCACTGAGAGTGCAGGTCACCACCTGGGGCCCGATTCCTCAATCCAGGGAGAGCCCAGTGGTGGAGCTGGCAGCCAATCCCTGGGCATCCCAGTAGCCACAGAGAGGGCGGCTCTGGGCCTGCAGACCCACTGGATCAACCTTGAAATCTACCAGTGGAACAGGCAGCTCTGGGCACTGTTCCAGAGAAGACCCCACCCACCGCCCCGGGAAGCTGTCTTCCATCAGCTTCCCTGGGAATTCTCTCTAGGCCTCTGTAAGGTTCATGGAGCTAAGATAACTGGGCAGCTGGGGATTGGAGGACAGTCAAGGTGCCTCACCACGACAGAGGGGAGGTTGGAGGAGGGTTCCCTGCCAACCCAGGAATCAAAGTATCAAAGAGGGTGGCATGGGATCTAATTCCTCCGTCCAGGGAGGGGTCCGTGTGAAGGACAAGCCCAAGTTTGTTTTAATAGAAGAGGACTGGGAATAATTAAAAATAAGCATTTAAAGAATTCTGGAGGGAGCTCTGACTTCCCTGGTGTTTACTTTTGTTACTCATGTGTCTACAGCCTTGTAGTTTTTAGCCAAAAAATTGTTTCACATTTAAAGTGTACAAGTGCTGGTGACCACATCCTTGGGAGGCTGGCATGAAGAATGTGTTCGGGTCTTTCCTGCTGGGAGAAGTTGTTTCCCTCTCTTCTCCTCCCCTTCATCCTCTTTCCCTCTTTCGTGCCCCTTCTCTGGGGGACAGCAGAGACAGTTTAACATCCTCTTCCTCCTAGCCCTTCTCCAAACTGCAAATGGGTAATGCAGCCTGTTTAGAAAAACAAATAAACCATCCAGGGTCTAACGGGAAAAGCAAGGGGTATAGGAAACAAAGGGAACCACCAGCAAAGAAACTAAAAACTACGCTCCCAGGTAAAGAAAAATCAGGACTGTCCTGTGTGTGGATCGCACTTTGCTGGCGAGTTAGCCTGGGGGAAACGCCAGTCACCCTGCATTTAGGATGGAGTTGAGGAAAGCAGCAGAATTGCAAGTTGTGTTTCGACATTAGGAAATCTGGGAAGGGAATGAGATCCCGGAATGGGAGGGCAAGGGAGACTGCATATCTTATGTAGGATGGGCCATTGTTTATCAAAGTGGAGCCTGGTCCAAAATGTAAATTGCACCAAAATGTGTAATCTTATGATTGTAAGGTATGTTTCCCCTTCCATTTATGTAGATCTGAATCTGTATAAAAACAGAATGTGAACATTTGAAACGTCCTTATATTGTAGGTATCGAGGGATACGCGTTCAAAAATGGGTTTGTGTGTGTCTTGGGGCGTAGGGACCAGAGAGGGAGAAGTAGGGGGGACATTTGGCTCACAGGGAGTTTCACAAGTGGTCCTCAAACTGAACCTACAGTCGACTCAGTGCCCAATTCCCCGCCACCTAAGTTTCTGGACTGTGGTTCTGCCAGGGGCGGCTGAACTGGTGTCACTCTGGGAGTGAGAGTCCTCTCCCGCCATTCTACCCGCACCTCCAGCTTCTGGATCTGCTTCTTCCCGCCCTTCAGGGCCAGCTGCTCAGCCTCGTCCAGGCGGTGCTGCAGGTCCTTCACCGTCTGCTCCAGGTTCTTCTTCATCCGCCCCAGGTGGGCGCTGGTGTCCTGCCCCTTCTTCAGCTCCTCGGCCATCATGGCCGCCTGGTTAAGTCCACAGGAGCATCAGTGGGCCACCCACCCCTCCTATGCGGGCACACGGAGGATGCTGTGAGGCTGGTACTAGGCATGCTGATGCTTTCCTCCTTCCCGCAGCCGCCGCTGATTCTGCATGGCTCCCCTCCCGCTTGGCCTCTGCTGAGGCTCCATCTCCTTCCGTCTCTCCAGGAAGCCACCACTGACTGAATGCAGGGGTGAGGAGAGGAAACCTACTTGCAGGTCCCGGCTTAGAAGCCCCTTTCTCATCTCCAGACAGCATCTCTGATAAGAAAGAATGGAGCTCACATCCGTGATGGCCTTCCTGGCCTTCTCCTCTGCATTTTTGGACTCCTGGATAGAGTTCTCCACCTCTGCCTGGCATTGGGCTATGTCAGCTTCCAGTTTTTTCTTGCTATTTATCAGGCACGTGTTCTACAAGAAAAATTAGAGAAGAGGTTCGGGCTACCTTTGGACACGTACAACGATTGGAAGGGAGAGGGTTGGGTGGGGAAAGAAGTCAATCTCGAGAACGTTCCATTTCTTATTTTTCACACAGGTGAAAAAAATGAAAAAGACGCTTTCATTTTTGATAGGACAGCTATCCCAAAACAGGCCCGAGAATTGTACAGAAAAGAACTGAGTAAATGATAAATGTGGACATTCAAATATTTGAGGAAGGATAGATTATTTAGTTAAACGTGCTGGAACAAGGAAATGGTGGACATAACTGTGAAATGAAAAATAATTCTCATGATCAAAACATTGTACATAGAGTTGTTAGGATGATGACAAACGAGAAAACATTTGCAGTGTGCATTACTGAAAAAATATTTCCTTCCTTAATATGTAAAAAAGACAAATCATTAAGAAAAAAGGGCAAAAGTACAAATAGCTAAGACACACCAGAAGAAATACAAGTAGCCAACAAATACGACAAAATGTTCCACCTCATTAGTAATCAAAGAAACAAGAATTTTTAAATGAGGCATTTTCAACCATAAAATTGGTGAAGATTAAAAAAATAATAGCTAAGCACGCTCACATATTTTCCCCATGGGAATAAAAGTTGGGACAACTTTGTTTAAAGACCAGTTTACAACATATCATAAATGTCTTTGCTGTTTTGACCATGAATATATACTTCCAGGAATATTAAGGAAATAGTAATCATGGATATATGTGAAAATTTAGTTATGAAGAAGTTTGTCATACAATCTTCTAATCATAAAAATTTTTATTGGGAACAGTCTAAAAATATCCAACCATAGAAGACTGATTAAATAAAAGTGTCATAATACACAACTAAAGTGGACTGCTTTTCTGCCATTAAAAAACTGTATCGTAGAAAACTATTTTAAAATATAGAAATATGGGCTTCCCTGGTGGCGCAGTGGTTGAGAGTCCGCCTGCCGATGCGGGAGACACGGGTTCGTGCCCCGGTCTGGGAAGATCCCACATGCCGCGGAGCGCCTGGGCCCATGAGCCGTGGCCGCTGAGCCTGTGCGTCCGGAGCCTGTGCTCCACAACGGGAGAGGCCACAGCAGTGAGAGGCCCACGTACCGCAAAACAAAAACCAAAAACACCCCCAAAAACCCCTAAAATATAGAAATATGTTCACAACACGTTGTTAAATGAAAAAAAGTTGCAAAAGGATTGATCACGTTTACAAAAAATATCATATTTGTATAGAAACAAGAGCCTAGAATAAGAGATCCCAAAATGCTAACAATATGGTTGGTATTTTTCTATTTTTTTTGGCTAATTCAAAAAATAGTTTTTAAAGCAAGGAATTTTGGGGGAATTCCCTGGCGGTCCAGTGATTAGGGCTTTGTGTTTCCACCGCGCAGGGCGCGGGTTCGATCCCTGGTTGGGGAACTAAGATCCCCTATGCCATGTGGTGTGGTCCAAAAAAGTAAAAAATGAAACAAGGAATTCTTCAACTTTCCTAAAAGTAATTATTTCAAAAGACAATCCTAATTTTCTAAGCTTGCAGCTTATATGTTACTGCCTCTGTGAAGCCTTTTCCAGCCCTTTTATGCAATAATTCGTCATTCCTTGCTCCGATTTCCCCATGATCTTTTATCTTCAGATAAAAGAAAGCTTAGCAATCTGTCCATCTAGAGACAAAGTTATTCCAAGAACTAGGCCTAATGAAAGTTTGTCTTGACCACTAGCCTGGAAGGAGTGGTGGGAACTCCTTTCCATCAAGCCTGGGTCCTGCCTGCCTCAAGGGTGGACCCTGGGTGGAGTGAGGATGGACACACCTGGGAGTGAAGAAGCTGCACGCGGTCGCTGCCCGCCAGCAGCCCCTGCTCCGACAGCTTACGGGTCCGCTCTGTCTGCTCCAGGGCCACCTTGCTCTCCTCCGGCTCCTCCGGCAAGAGGCCATTCCTGCGCTCCACGATGGCCGGCTGCCCCGTGAGGTCCTCATTGCCCCTCAGGGCATCATCCAGATGCAGCTGGGAGTCCTTCATGAGAAACCAGGGGTGAGACCGGAGCCCAGGGCAGGCTGAGGTCCCGCCAGGTCCTCCAGGGGCCGTGCACTCACCTTGAGCTGGCTCCGGACTGAGCACAGGTGTTTCTGGGTCTGTGCCACCTGGCGGTCGGAGTGACGCAGCTGAATCTCCATCTCACTGAGGTCCCCCTCCATCTTCTTCTTCAGCCTCAGAGCATCATTCCGGCTCCGGATCTCAGCGTCCAGCACGCTCTGCATGGCCTCTGCTGCCCGCTGGCTGTTTCTTTTCAGCTGCTCGATTTCTCCATCCTTCTCAGTGATCTCAGGCTCAGATTTCACCTGGTTCAACTCTAGCTGGACACGCAAAATCTTGCTCTCTTCGTGCTCCAAGGAACCCTGATAAAAGTCAAGGAGTGCTTGGGATTGCCGGGGGCAGCCACCTTCTCGAATGAGGTTTTTCATCCGCATTATGATAAAATGGGTATTATTAGACTCATTTTACAAATAAATAGAACAGTACTCAAAAAGGTCAAACAGTTTGCTTCCAAGTTGTTACTAGTAATGAAACTAGAACTGAAGCTTTGTTGTTAACAATCTTATGTCTTGAGGAGGACAGAGCATCGTTTTCAATTAGTAAAAATTTTGATTACTGAGTCTTTTTAAATAGTGACCATAAGTCAGGAGCCAACCTCTTCTCAAAAAAGACAGAGAAAGACAGAGGAATTGCTCTCCTGTTATCCTGCATAGTGCAGATTTCCCTAGAATGTCTTAAGATCTCAAAGTAAGTACTTTGATCTCAAAGTAAGTTGAATTAACTTTAACGAAAAACAAAATTCCTTTTGGAGGGACTGTCACAAAAGTAAAGAGACAGCGCAAAGCCCCAAACCCCTCACTGGCCACAACTGATGATTACATCAGGATACTGCACTCTTTGGACCACACAGAATTCCCAACAGCCAAAGATGACTGTGTATAACTCTCTGTTTAAACTAAGGCATTCTGAGCTGGCTCTCAGGATGTTTGGTGATTGAGTTCTTGCTTTCTGAGAGGAAGACGTTGAGGACATAATGAACAAGTTTATTTATTCAGTAGGAGAAATATGATGGACTAGAGGACACCCAGGAGACGAAGCAGCAGAGAGCAGCTGGTCCCCCCCCCCCGGCGGGGGTGGGGCTGGATTCTTCCCATTGGAGCCCCAGTGCCTCCTGCAGGAAGGGCCCCTGGGGGTGGTCTAGTCCCCTTCCTCAGTGCCCCGCCCTCCTTCACATCCCAGACACTTGCCTGCACCTCTTCTAGGGCAGCCTGGAGGTCTGACTTTTCTTTCCACTTGCTTCTTGGTCTTCTCCACTTCCTGAAGATTCGTGCTCATTTCCGCAATCTGCATGGTTAAGTCGGAAATCTCTTCTGCAAAGGACAGGCCTGATCTAGGCTGTTTTCACAGGCTCTGTCTGATAGCACAGGCATTTGCCAGGGAATTTGGGGATTGGTGATTCATTCATGACATTCATATAGGAGAGAACAAGTACAGTGAAACCTTTCGGGGAAGGTGTGGACAAGACCCAGGTGTGTGGCCTCACCTGAAGATGCATGGGGAGAAGCAACAGAACACCTGTATGACCCTGAACCTTCACACAGGACACAGAATGGGCACAGAGAGGACCGGGGGAGAGAGCTGTGGAGAAAACACATCGAATCATGGTCTCGGAAACAGAAGGGGCTTTAGGGGGCACTGGGTCTGGTCTAGTTTTATAGTCAGCAGTCTGAGATCCTAAGCGATCTAGTGACAGGGTCAAGGACACAAAGCCATGTAGAGACAGAATCCATGGAAGATGTGTTCTGTAGAAGAGCAGGGAGCTTAGCAGCCCAGGGAGCCCTCTGTTCTCAAGAGCAAGGCTTGGCTGTGAGTATGCCTCACATCGGGGGAGTTTGGGTCTCAGGGTAAACTGAGTAGATGTGAGGATTTTGTGGGGCAGCAGGAAGGAGGATGCTGTGGCCAAATGGGGGAGGGGTGGCCAGAAGAGAAGGGGGACTGTCACACACCTGTTGGGGGGAGAGAGCTGGGGGCTGTCACCTGTTGGGGGGAGAGAGCTGGGGGCTGTCACACACCTGTTGGGGGGAGAGAGCTGGGGGCTGTCACCTGTGATGGGGAGAGAGCTGGGGGCTGTCACACCCCTGTGATGGGGAGAGAGCTGGGGGCTGTCACACACCTGTGATGGGGAGAGAGCTGGGGACTGTCACACCCCTGTGATGGGGAGAGAGCTGGGGACTGTCACACCCCTGTGATGGGGAGAGAGCTGGGGGCTGTCACACACCTGTGATGGGGAGAGAGCTGGGTACTGTTACATACCTGTGATGGGGAGAGAGCTGGGGGCTGTCACACCCCTGTGATGGGGAGAGAGCTGGGGACTGTCACACCCCTGTGATGGGGAGAGAGATGGGGACTGTCACACACCTGTTGGGGGGAGAGAGCTGGGGACTGTCACACCCCTGTGATGGGGAGAGAGCTGGGGGCTGTCACACACCTGTTGGGGGGAGAGAGCTGGGGGCTGTCACCTGTGATGGGGAGAGAGCTGGGGACTGTCACACCCCTGTGATGGGGAGCGCTCACCTTGCAGAATTTTGTTCTCCGGTCTCAGTGTCTCTAGCTGACCCACCACCTGCTCGTAGGCATTGCGCATCTTGAAGATTTCAGTACTAAGTGACCCGGACTCTTTCTGAGCAGCTTCCAACTCAGCTTGACTCTCATCCAATTTTTGTTTCCGCTCTGTGAGGACCTAGGAGGTGACAGAGGGACACGTGAGAAGCCGAAAGGGCCAGGGACTTGGACGAGTCATGTCAACAAGGGCCGTCAGCAATGACAAGGTTGGACCCTTCTATCCTTAGGGACCAAAGAAACAGGGTGAGCCCCAAACTCAGGGGTTCCAAACTCTGATATCACTACAGAGATCTGCTGTATTCTTGAAAGATATGTTGATCTCAAAGTAAGTTGAATTAACTTTAACGAAAAATAAAATTCATTTTGGAGGGACTGCCGCAAAAGTAAAGAGACAGCGCAAAGCCCCAAACCCTCCACACTGGGAGTTGATGCTCGAGGGCCTCCCCGAAGGTGTGCATCTCACACATCTCTTGCATTGTGGCTGCCGTCAAGCGGTGGGGAAGGACCTCATCGAAGTTCCTCCGCTTCTTGTCCAGGCAGGCGCAGGCGGTGTTGGCCTGCTCCAAATCCAGCATCAGGTCGTCCACGTCTCCCTGGAGCCTCTGCTTGGTTTTCTCCAAGGAAGCACACTTGGAGCTCACAGCCTCTGTGTTTTCCTCTGCTTCCTGGAGCCTCTGGGCCAGTTTTTTTCCTGAGAGAACCAGGTTTGTTGTTGTTGACAAAGGTGGACCATTTCAGAAGTAATTATCAGATCGGAAGGGAATTGAGCCATCTATAAAGGACTGGAATTTGAGAAGACCTAGAGTTTGACGATTGGACAGTACGTATCACCTGAAGAGTCCCCAGATGGGCAAAGCAGTCACCTAGGAGGCGCCGAGGGGACCAGGCGGAATGGACAGTACCCTGGGAGAGGGGCAGGGAGACCAGGTCTGCGTGTTTAAGAAAACTCAAAGGCCTGGGGAGGAAGAGAAGGTCTGTCCTCTGTCCCTTCCCTTGTGTCTTAGGGTCGACTCTCCTACCGTAACCTGGGAGCCCCTACTTGGCCTCCTCCAGCTGCTCCGTGTGCTGGATGGCGTCCGTCTCGTATTTGGTCCTCCACTGGGTCACCTCGCTGTTGGCCTTGGACAGCGCCCTCTGCATCTCGGCCTTGGCTTCCTGCTCCTCCTCATACTGTTCCCGCAGCAGGTCACAGTCGTGGCGGGAGGACCGCAGGGCGTGGGCCAGGGCGCTCTTGGCCTGCGGAATCACAGTGGTGACAGATTGCAAAAACGTGTGGCCATTTTCCAAGTTAAGGTATTTTTGTTTCAACCAGTGTTTCCCAACTTGTATCACTCCCTTGCTGCCTTCACAAACTTTGCTGTAGCAGTATATCTCCTGTTTTATTTACTTTATTTTTTAAAAAGTTGACTCCTTTATTATATTTAAATATATTTATTTAAATGGAAAACCATTAACATTTGCCATAAACAGATGATAACTATAATAAATGCAATGGAGGTAAGGCGGTGTTTTCACCTTCTAATGAAGTACTTCGCTGCTGTGCCTCTGTGTCTGAGGCCTACTCTCTGCGTCTTAGTGAGGAAGATACATCAGTGTTAGAGAGATGGTATCCAAAGCGAGACCTTTTCCTTATTTAATCAGAAGAATTGAAGTAGAATTGGAAAGAGAATAATTTTCTCACTACTTAATGCAGTGTTATGGAGTACTGTGACCATGAAAACCCCAAAAACATCTTTTGGTGTCACCAGTGGGCTGTGTCCCCGCCCGGGAACTCTGACATGAGCTATGCCGTTTCCACAGCTCTGCCACCTCTTCCCAAGCAGGAGGGGGACATGCCCAGAGGCCTCCATCACTCACTCCCACCTGGTCGGGAAGACAATGTAGCTCTCATTATAATGGTCACAAAATACTTTCTGGTCAACCCGGTGCAATAACTCATACATTTTTATCCTTTTAAAGACACAAATAAACAACAAAACTTTGCCCAGGAAGGAAAGCTTAGCTGTATCCTGGCCAGAGGACAGCCTTGCTCCTGTAATGGACCTTCTCAGGTTCTGGTTCTCTCCACTCCCCCTGCCTCCATCCAGTCCACCAAATACCCCTACCCTATAATAGGAAGATGGGAGACTAATATAGCACTTCCTTTTTGGAAGGGGCAGATGGAGCTTGGTGGAGTTCCAAGAGACTGCCCTGTAAGTTTTAGCTGGCACATGGTAACCTCAGAATTACACTCATGCAGGTTTGCGGACTTCTAGATTCCTATTCTAGTGCTCGAACACCCATCAACAGCATTTACTAAGCACCTACTGTGTGCACTGTTCTGTACTTACTGTTTACTGTTACAGCGGGGCAAAATAATTCTTGCCCTTTAGAAGTTTACAGATTAGTGGGGAGACATGAATTATAAACGTAAATAGCTTGATATTGACGTCAAGAAGGTGATAATGGTGTCCATGTTTATGCAGATGTCCCAAGGGTGCTCCAAATGTGGTCTCTTGGAGGAGGGGGGCTTAAATGTGGGTGTTGTAGCTGGTGATACACAAAGAGTGATGAAGGAGAAAGAGGAGGGCCTTTCAAGGGGCTGGGATGAATTGCTGGGCAGAGTGAAAGAATGCACAAAGAATGCACAGAGGCAGAGATGCCCAAGCTAGTACAGTGATGGGGAGGGGATGCCCCTGGCTGGGGAGGGGCGTTTATCAGCCCCTCCAGGGGGGCACAGAGGAGCTCTGAGGATGGAGCACCCTGGTAGAGTTTTCTAGCTCTGAAGAAGGAGATCCAATGCCAAGGTCCTGTAACCTCCAAGAACAGGTTCCTTCTACTACAAGGAAGAGGAACATCACGCTTCATGAGGCAGCAGTGCCCCCAGCCGGCCTGGTGACTTCTCAGGTTCCACCTGACTCTGCCTTCCTGAACAGAGGCAACCACCCTTACCTTGGTTTCTTCTTCTAGCTGCCTCTTAAGCTCCTCCAGCTGCTGGGTGAGGGCCTGCTTGCTTTCGGTTAGCTGTGAAATCAGAGCCTTCTTGTCTTCCACTTGGTGGCTCAGCTCCCCTGGCAAACAGATGTGGCCCCACGTCAGAGTTTGGACCACCCTCTCCCACGGCCCAGTGGTCCCACCACCGGGCCCTGCCCGTCCTCACCATTTTGGGTCTGCAGCCTCGCCTTCTGCATGTTCAGATCATGGATTAACTGTGTCTGTTGGTCATCCTTGGCTTTGACTTCATTAAATTGGTCTTCCACAGTCCGGCACGTTCTTTCCACGTTACTCTTTAAAAAGAAAAGAAAAGAAAAAGCCAACATGAATGGGAAACATGGGTCCCTGGTGCCCAGTATTGAACCGTTTGACAGTTTAGCTTCTCATTAGGTAAAATAAGAATAAAAATACAGAACACATAAAGGTCAGTTTAAAAAATTGGTCATTTCAGGTTTTCTTTATTTTTATGTGTGATTGCTGCTTAATCACCAATATCTTAGACCATCAGCTTTTAATAGATAAGTATTTACTGGTTTGTAAACAAACTTTTGAGAAGATGACACTCAAAGGAACCATGGGATCTTCTTAAAGTATAGTAATTTTTTTTTTTTTTTTTTTTTTTTTGCGGTACGCGGGCCTCTCACTGTTGTGGCCTCTCCCGTTGCGGAGCACAGGCTCCGGATGCGCAGGCTCAGCGGCCATGGCTCACGGGCCCAGCCGCTCCGCGGCCTGTGGGATCTTCCCGGACCGGGGCACGAACCCGTGTCCCCTGCATCAGCAGGCGGACTCTCAACCACTGCGCCACCAGGGAAGCCCTGGAACTCACTTTTAACAAAATTAGAACAGGATTGGAGCTTTCGGAACCCAAAGAGCTACATTCAAGTGGGTGCTAGTGATGATGATGACACTAGCAGCTAACATTTTACTGAACACCCTCTACGTGCTGAGCTTTCCACGCATACCCTCCGAGGTAGAGCTTTCCATGCAAACCCTCCGAGGTAGAGCTAATTGTATCTCCATTTCACAAGGTGGGGACTGAGGCTTCATGAGTTAAGTGGCTCACTCAGCATTCTAGATTCATTTGGAATGGGCTGAGATCTGAACTCAGGGATTCTGGCTCTAGAGTCGGAACTCTCAACCCCTGCGTCCTGTGTAGACCCCATCCTGCCTGCGCTTCCACAAGTAATCAATGTTAGGGCGTAGTAATAAAATATCCTCACGTCGTCTGCTTGCTGCTCCAGCCTGACTTTTATTTTGGTGAGACCACGGGCTTTGTCTTCTTCAACCTGAAGATCCTCCAATGTTTGCTGATGGGCTTCCTGCAGAGATTTCTTCTCTTTGGTCAGTTTGGAAATGTTTTCTTCAAGCGCTGTCATTTCTTCTGAAAGATTCTTTACCTAAGAGAGTATCAACACCAATTGAAAGTTCAGACAATTAAACCAGAAGCTTCTGGCAAAGGCTGTTGATTCTTTTTTTTTCCCTTTTCTGTGACTTTTTTGTTTTTTGGCTACTGCTTCTTTGCCTCCGCAGCAGGTGCTCACAGTGTTGGCTGCATCATCCTGAAATTGGCAGCCTCTGGGTTTTTTCAGTCCTCACTGGCCTATCACAGAGCCTCAAACCCTCCCCTAAAGGCTGATTCCTTTAAAGAGGGTGTTATATGGTACAAGGAAGGACACGGATAAATGCAAATATGCCGCCGCTGGAAGGAACACAACAGTCTATATTCATCGCAATACATCCAGTGGAATTGTTTATTAGCTGACCCGGGGTTTAGAATGAGGCAGGAAGGGGAAGAAGGACAGGCATGAGGTGCTACGCAGGAAAATCCAGAACAGGAGTCCTGGGTGTCAGGAAGCAGGACAGCGGCACCAACCGCAGAGATTTTAAGGCGTTAAATTGAACTTTTTTCCATGTATGACGCTCTGCCAGCTCAGAGGTTGGTAATTCCTGACCTATGGGCCGAATCTGGCCACATAATAGTTTACAACTTTTGAATAAAAGTTGAAAAAACATGAGATTTCACTTAAAATCTGGGATGTCTGGTTTCTCAAGGAAAATTGGAAGCTCTGGCAGTGCTGGACTCACATGGCTACCGGGCACCAGCTGGCTGGCGCTGGGCCCTGGCTGCCACCTGGGGGCAGGGCAAGTGCTCTCCAGTTCGCCGCAGTCCCCACCCCTCCCTATCACCTCCCTATCAACGCCCGGTTGTCTGTCCCACACTGACGCGGGTCATCTCACACCTGGCCAACCTCATCCTTGCCTCTGTCTCACTGGCAACCATTATGGTGTGAATCATGGATTGTGTTTTTCATTTACTTTTGTAAAGTGTATGTGATTTTGTGTGCGTGTGATTTTAGTCTACATAAATGGTACCATGCTGTATATTTCTCTTTCTTCCTTTGTCCTCTTTTGCATCCATCTTGTTGCCCTGATGGCTGTGTAGTATACCCTGCCATGCGTCCTCTGCCCCGTACCTCTCCATCCCTCCAGGGTGGACCCCAATCTTGCCTCCAGCACCCCCCACCACAAGCCACACTGCCATGAACATCCTCATACATGTCCCCTCGTGGACCTGGCAGAAGAATTCCCTGGTCTGTATACCCAGGAGCAGAATCACTGGGTTGAAGGATTCGTTTTTTTTTTAATTAATTAATTAATTTATTTTTGGCTGTGTCGGGTCTTCGTTGCTGTGCACGGGCTTTCTCTAGTTGTGGCGAGCAGGGGCTACTCTTCGTTGCAGTGCATGGGCTTCTCATTGCGGTGGCTTCTCTTTGTTGCAGAGCACGGACTCTAGGCGCAGGGGCACAGTAGTTGTGGCACGCGGGCTGCAGTAGTTGTGGCTCGCGGGCTGTAGAGCGCAGGCTCAGTAGTTGTGGCGCACGGGCTTAGTTGCTCCACGGCCTGTGGGAGCTTCCCAGACCAGGGCTCAAACCCGTGTCCCCTGCATCAGCAGGTGGCTTCGTAACCACTGCGCCACCAGGGAAGTCCGGATGTGTGGATTCTTCATTCGACTAAGAATTTCCAGATGGCATTCCCGAAGGCCGCATCAGTCTACATTCTACCAGTAATGCACGAGGGTCCCTGTGCCTCTAACCTCCCTGCCAATCCCTGGTGTGGTCCACTTTCTGCCTTCTTCATCACCTCCTTCCCTCATCATCTGCCTGGCCCTGTAGGCACATTTGTCGGCTCCCCCTGTGCCACATGCTTCTCCTGAAGCATCTCTTGGCTTGTGGAGGAAGGGTTAGGGCTAGAAGTTTGTGGTGCAACCAGGCAGGCAGCCGGAGCGGGGGAAGAGCCCATGGGGTCTAGAACAGGGCAGAGGCGGACTCGCTGGGATGTAACTGCCCGTCCACTGGCTCCCCTCTCACTTCTGGACAATGTTGGGTGAACGGGCTCCTTCCCCGCCTCTCTCCTCCTGGCGGGGGCTGGGCGTGCTCACCTTGTTCTCCGTGGCGTGCTTCTCCTTCTCCACCTCGGTAAGGGTCAGCGCCAGGTCGTCAGTGTCTCTTGAGGGAGGAGCATTTATCTTCCAGGTTCCTCTTCTTGACAACCAGTTCAGAATTCATCCCCCCCTCCTCTTCCAGCCTCTCATTTAGCTCCTTCACTTTGGCCTCCAGCTGAATCTTCCTTTTGATGAGCCCCTCGCACCGTTCCTCGGCATCCATCAGGCTGTTTCCTGAAAGAACCAGATCGTGATGTCTTTTAAAAAATTGAATTTATTGAAGTATAGTTGATTTACAGTGTCATGTGAGTGTCTGCTCTACGGCAAAGTGATTCAGTTATACATGTATATTCTTTTTCATATTCTTTTCCATTATGGTTTATTACCAGATATTGAATAGAGTTCCCTGTGCTCTACAGTAGCGTCTTGTTGTTTACAGATTGTTATTTTTGGATCAGCCTCTTGACCAACCCCAGAAGGGAAGGGCTTTGCCCTCCAAAAGGCCATTACCTGGGCCCAAGTCAAGGAGTGAGTCATGGCCACGCACACACTCGCACATATATATCATCCAAGTCCTTTTTTTATTAACCACTAAGGATGTCATCTACTGAATAGAAAATCACCTAAGCTAATCTCAAGCAAAGGCGTTCATGGCATTCATAGAGCCTCTGCAAATTTGCCACGTTTGGACCCCCAGCCATTTTACTCTTCCTTCTACCAGGAGTTGAAAAACAACTCATCTCCTCTGTGCTTTCACAAGCTAACTAATAGTTCCCAACCATGACTACCTTTTTAGAGTCTCCACAGAAAAGTGCACCCTGTGTCTCCTCAGCCCTGCCTCCTCAAGCCACGGAACTGAAAACTCCAAATAGACAAAAATGAGTGATTGTGTCATCGCTTAATACATACATGTCCCAGAAGACTCTGTATTGAGTCTCTTGGAGTGGCCAGGGTTAGCTAATTATGCTCTTAAACGTAATGAGACTGTGTCTTCTCCTACCAGAGTATTGTAAGAACTGGACACACATTTCGAGGTAAAGGATGAAAAGAGTCTGGCGGGAATAGCCTCTGTGTTTGTTGAACGTGTGCTGTGTGCTGGCATTGTACAAGCACGAACTCACCTGATCTTCCCAGCAACCCTGCGAGGTGGCTACTCTTGCTGTGCCCATTTTACAGAAGACTGAGGCACAAAAAGGATGTCACCTGCCGAAGGTCACACAGCTCCCAAGTGGGGGATCTGGGATGTAAACCAAGAGATCTGATTCCAAACCTTGTTCTGCCCGCTGTGCTTGGGAAAGGGTTCCTAACAGCTGCACGTACTGACTGGGAAAGTGAAAAGGGGAGCAGTAAAATGTTGGGGGTTTATTAAAAAGGGCAAACGATCAATGTCTTAACTCTGTGAAAAGAGACCATTATGCTGCCAGAGTGTTACCTACTGGTTGTATGGTTTCATTTTCCCTATTTCTTTGATAAAAAATGCATATCTTTAAAGCATTTTTATTTTATTTTATATTTGTTGTAAAGGAAATGAACAGTAATTTATGAATTACGTATATATAAAGCATTTTTAGAGTATAATTATTTTCTTGAAAATCACGTATAGAAAGTTACTGTTTCTACATTGAATTGAATGATTTAATTTTAAACATTTGTTTATTTATTGCCGCGCTGTGCGGCTTGCAGGATCGCAGTTCCCTGACCAGTGATTGAACCCAGGCCACGGCAGTGCAAGCCCGGAATCCTAACCACTAGGCAACCAGGGAACTTCCAGTGATGTCTTTTTATTTACAGTTTTTAAAAAGACCTGGTGCATTCCTGACAGCTTTTTATTCTGATGACAGACACATCCCCCTAATGCCCACAGCAAAATACATCTTGCTCCGCTATGGAAGACAGGGAGAAATCAGAGCGAGCAGAAATTCTCTTTGCAGATGTGTTTTCCAGGGTGATCTGAGGGCTGGCCTCCTTCCCTGGCAGGGTAGTCATGCAATACGCTGTAGGCCCACTGAGTGGCACTGCTGTCTCTTGAATAGACACTGGTGGGGCCTCCTGGTCTCAGGGAGATACTCACAGACTGGACGTGCAGCTGGAGGTCATTATTTTCCTGCCGCAGGGACACCATTTTCTCCTCCAGTTCCTTCCGATGAGCCTCAGCTGTGGCCAGTTCTTCGTTGGCTCTCTCAGATTCTTCCTTCATGGTGGCCATCTCCTTCTCGGCCTCTGCACTCTTCAGCAGGGGCTTGATCTCGAAGAACAGGTTCATCCAGGGCCAGTGCTTGACGTTCATAAAACATCAGATGTTGTGCTGGATGCAGAAGATGGAGTCCCTGTGCATCGTTAGGACTGGGGTTAATGGGCCATAGCAAGGCCCAGTCTCCGCTCACCTGCCCCCCAGGCCCCATGACCTTCACCTTTCCCGTCCAGGTGGGAAGGAGGTACAGCCAAGCTGTGCAGCTTCTATGGACTCCAGAGTCCCTTCTGCAAATGAAAAGCAGAGGAAACAGCACATGCAAATCTGGGAGGGGAGCGAGGGTCCAGGGCCACTGAGGGTCTCCCATCCACCTGGCCTCCATCCCCACTACCCTACTGAAAATGCTCAGCGTAAGGTGGTCAGTGGCCTCCAATTACAATGTGATGAGCTTCTTTCATTCCCATTTTATTGGGTCTTTCTCCCACATTTGAGTTGTTAACTCTCACCTTTTTTTTTTTATGAATTTTTATTGGAATATAGTTGATTTACAATGTTGTGTTAGTTTCTGCTGTACAGCAAAGTGAATCAGTTATGCATATACATATATCCACTCTTTTTTAGATTCTTTTCCCATATAGGTCATGACAGAGCACTGAGTAGAGTTCCCCATGCTATATAGTAGGTTCTTATTATCTATTTTATAATATATAGTAGTGTGTATATGTCAATCCCAATCCTTTTGCCCTTGATTCCCTGATAAGACAGTTTTCTTGTTTCACTGTGTTTTGCCATATGGGCTCCTGCTTCCTGCTGAAGTGTTGGTGTCCACCTAGGACCTGTCTCCAGCCCACTGGTCACCTCCCAGACTCTTGCCTTTCTAGGACTGATCTTTTTTCCGAACTTAGACTGTAGCCTACGTCCCAGTGACACAGACACTGTTTCCTAATCTTCATCCTCCACAGCTTCGTATCGAACTCACGTGAACCTGAAAACTCGCTTTTCTTTCCATTAAACTGGTCCCTTCTCTGAGATTTTTTTCGTTTCCATGCTGGCTTCCTTTCCCTTCGCCGGGACAGATGCCCGGGAGGTATTCTTGACTAATATGTAATGGTGGCGTGTTATGGCGATGACAACGGTAGAGCCGTATGGGATGTCGGGGAATCGGGACAAGGTGCTTCCATCAAATTCCCCTCTCCCTGACATTCCCACACAGGACCAGCCATCAGAGCTGCTGTTCCTCCTGTTGAATTACTGAAGGCCTAAGGCCCTTCAAGCTTTTTTCAGTGCCTCCCCTTCTCTCCCCCATGATCTGTTTCCTAATTCAGGTCCTTGTCATCTTTTATTTGGACTTCTGTTACAGCCTGGTCTTGGCCCCTCTTGTGCTCTCAGGCCTGCTCTTCTTGTAGCTGCCAGAGCAACCTCTCAGTGTGTGTGTGTGTGTGTGTCTGTGTGTGTGTGTGTGTGTGTGTTTGGCTGTGCCGTGCAGCACACGGGATCTTAGTTCCCCGACCAGGGATCGAACCCATGGTCCCTGCCGTGGAAGCGTGGAGTCTTAACCACTGGACCACCAGGGAAGTCCCCCAGAGTGACTGCTCTGAGCTATAAACCTGATCCTCTCACTCGTCTCCTCCATGGCTCCTCATCAACTAGAAGATTTAACCTGGGCTCTTTAATGTGGCATGTGGGGACCTCCACGCCTCACCCCAGGCATGTGACCTGCTTGTCGGTCTCCTTCCCCCCAGGCCACCTTTTCTCAGGCCATGCAAAGCCTCCTTCAGAAAGTTCTTTCTTGCTGACCCTTTCACGCCAACCCCAACGAGTCCCCCCCGCCCCGAATATAACTGACGTTGCGCTTGTCATAGGCGTTAAAGCTAGCCACGCACGTGTCTGCTTTCTGCTCCTCTACGGGTTCCTGGAGGCCAGGGCTCATTTCTGCATCCCCAGTGCCAAGCAGAGGCCCTAGCACAGAACTGCAGCTCAGTAAATGTGGGTTAAAGGGGTGACCGAGTAAATTAATATCCCCAGACAAGAGCAGGAAGCCATAGTCAGCTCCAAGGAAGAGGGTGGGGAGGTGAGAGTCTGCGTCACCTCCTCTTCATAATCTTTTTTTTTTTATTTTTTTTATTTTTGCGGTACGTGGGCCTCTCACTGTTGTGGTCTCTCCTGTTGCGGAGCACAGGCTCCGGACGCGCAGGCTCAGCGGCCATGGCTCACGGGCCCAGCCGCTCCGCGGCATGTGGGATCTTCCCAGACCGGGGCACGTGTCCCCTGCATCGGCAGGCGGACTCTCAACTACTGAGCCACCAGGGAAGCCCCCACTCTTATATATTTTGGTCTACCTCTTTAATCATGAACTGACAGAGTTTATTTAAATTCACCTACAGCTATTGTTGTAGTGCTGTCTACCAGCATTTAAAAAACATTGAGGTGTAATTGGCATGTAACATTTTACTAGTTTCAGCTGTACAACGTATTGATTCGATATTTGTATATATTGTGAGATGATCACCAAAATAAGTCTGGTTAACGTCCGTCCACATACATAGTTACAATTGTTTTGTTCCTGTGATGGGACCTGTTTCAAATGCTTTACGTGTACTGGCTTATTTAATCCTCACAACAGCCCTCTAAGGCGGGTTAAATGTCTTAATATTTACAAAATGAGTCAACACTTTATAAGCGCTCACTCAATAAATAAATGAATTAATAACTAAGCGAATGCCTAAAGAAAATGCCATTTTAATCCTCCTTTTATAGACCAGAACTCAGCTGTGGTCCCTTGGGCAGTAGTAGGTGGAGCTGGGATCTTTTCTTTGATCATCTAATTCCTCTGCTCTCCTGTAACATTGCTGAAGCAGGACCTTGATGCCAGAAGCCCAGCCTTTGGGATTCAACAGCTTGGCTGATGAGAGAGCTGCCTCGTAGCCACAGTCTGTGTGACGGTTTGTTCTTTCCTTTGTGACAAATGGCCCTGAAACTCAGCCATATCTGTGCATCCAGGATTGTTGATGGTTAAAGGTCTGCTGTACCACATGGTGTTCTATGTCTATATATCTGGTCTCTGACTCTCAGTTTTCTCATTTATAAAATGGAGATGATTATGTTTTTCTTGCAGTGAACTGCTGTAAACAGTAGAGATAACATAATAATGGGACTGCACTAGGCTCAGAAAACAGTTGTTATTGACGCTGTTTTTATTATGGAACACCTAAGCTGATTATTTGCCAAATATAGTGGCTCTTCACTTTGGGGGGAAAGGTTTTTGAGAATCTTATGAAAGGTATGGATTTAATGCACCTATATATGTACATAACATTTTGGATATAATTTCGTAGTAGGGATGCCAGATAAAATATGCCCAGGCTGCCCAGTTGAATTTGAATTTCAGAGAAACAGTAAATACTTTTTTTTTTTAGTATAAGTATATCCCAAATATTGCATGGGTCATATTTATACTAAGAAATTTTTCACTGTCTCATCTGAAATTCGAATTTAATGGGGCGTCTCGTGGTTTTAATTTGCTAAATCTGGCGGCCCTGTTTCATAGACTGAGAAGTGATAAAGGCTATCATGATCCTGTCCCCAGGGAAACACACACGCGCGTGCACACAGACACATGTACACCCATACCCACACCCACAGAATTTTGCATACATTTCAGGGAGTCCTGCTCTGAGGGATTCTCACTCACCAGGAGTCTTGGGAATCAGACATCGCACAAAGTGAGGACGGGTGCTTCTTAAATTGGCCATCAATTTGTTTAAATTTTCCTGGGACACAAACCAGAAGAAGCACATTTACCTTAGCAAACGCCGTTGCACTGGGTAGAAATACAACCGAATGTGGAAGTCGCCAAAAAACAAACCCTGAACACAGCGGACACGGTCTGGAAAGAGGAGCCCTTCTTCTTCCCGCCCTTCTCGCTCACCCTGGCGTCGCCTGGAGACGGACACAGAGGGTGTGTCCGGTGAGTCCTGAGGACATAGTGGTGGCCTTTCCTACCCACCTGCCCCACCAGTTTTATTGAGATGTAACTGACATAGAACACTGTATATGTTTAAGGTGTATAACATAATGATTTGATATATGTATATATTGCAGAATGATCACAGCATTAAGTCTACTTAACATCTATCCCTTCACTTACAGTTTCTTTTTCTTATGATGAGAGCTTTTAAGCTCTACTCTCTTAGCAACTTTCAAATATACAGCACAGTGTAATTAACTACAGTTACCATGCTGTACTTTACAACCGCAGAACTTATTTATGTCATAACTGGAAGTTTGTACCTTTTAACCCCTTTCACCCAGTTCTCCCACCTCTCACCCGCCACCTCTGGCAACCACAGATCTGATCTCTGTTTCTATGAGTTTGGTTTTTTAAGATTCCACATATACATGAGATTATACAGGATCTGTCTTTCTGTGTCTGATTTATTTCACATAGCATAATGCCCTCAAGGTCCATTGTTGCCAATGGCAAGATTTCATTCTTTTCTATGGCTGAATAATATTCCATTATATATGACCTTTTCTTTATCCATTTATCCATCAATGGACACTTAGATCATTTCCATGTCTTGGCTATTCTAAATAATGCTGCAGTGCACATGGGGGTATCTCTTTGGGATAGTCATTTCATTTCCTCTGGGTATATACCCAGAAGTGGAGTTGCTGGATCATATGGTAGTTCTATTTTTAATTTTTAAAGGAATCTCCATACTGTTTTCTGTAGTGGCTTCACAAATTTACATCTCCACTAACAGTGCGCCGTTTTGTCAGTGGTGGCCTTTCTAAACCACTTCCTCCAAACCCTGAAGTGAGAGTTTGGTTTTCTTTTGACATAGGAGAGCTGAGGGTTTTTTGGTTTGTTCATTTCTGTATTCTGCTTCTTAAAATTCCTCCAAACTACTCAGATTTGGGAACACTGATTTTTATCACTGTGGGAACGGAGTGGGGTGGGATATGGGTGGCATTTAACTGGGAGTATAATTTAGACTCTCTGTATCCAAGGAGAATCTTTTCCTTTAGACCTCAGACATGAAATCCAACTGAATAGTTGGCAAGATTGAGATGTTCCTCTTGGTGAGTGTGGTTTCTTTCATGAGTGTCCCTTTTAAAAATTCTTGAGTCCCTGTTTATCTCTTCCTGAGGAAGTAACTGAAAGTAATAACAACTGAAGTTTCTCAGAATATTCTACAAGTCAATTTTTTTTCTTGTCTAAAAGGAACAGCCCAACTTAATGAGGCATCAGTGATATTGGGTCTACTTTTTCTGAATGGCTCAATTTCAGATTTATCTTCTGATATGTAATCAAGATTCAGCCCTTGGGGAAATTTCATGTCTCATTTCCCCCACCCTCCTCTCACTCCACCCTTTTGTCCCCAGGGTCTAGCATGACCATGTGTTTGGGTGGGGAGGAGAGGCAGGAGAGCCACTTCCCCAGGTTCATGCCTACACAGGAACTTACGTTTAGAGTCCTGGCATCATTGCTAAGTCAGGTTATGCAATACAGTTATAGAGATGCCCTAATTAGATTTGAAGACGATGGTGTTCATCATTCAAGTTTAAAGTTATGCCCATGTTTATATTATACCGCCCAATACACTAGACATTAATTGTAAAAAATTATCTAATGAATGATTATATTGCATGAATTAAAAGCATTAATTTGTTAAATTAATGCATTTAAAATAGTCCATAATTTTTAAACCTTATTCTGGAAATTACTTTAAAAATATATAGGTAATCTTAACAAGTGATACTGGCTTGTGCAGCCATTTGGGAAAATGGTCTGGAAGTTCCTCCAAAAGTTAAACACAGAGTTACCATATGATTCAGTAGTTCCATCCCCAGGTATGTACCCCAAAGCATTAACAATGTCCACATAGAAACTTCTATAAAATGTTCATAGCAGCAGTATTCATAGTACCCAAAAGTAGAGAAAACATAAAGGTCCATCAACTGATGAGTGGATAGACAAAACTGTGTTAAGATCCACGCAGTGGAATATTATTCACCTATAGAAAGAAATGAATTGCTGACACTTGCCGCAGCGTGGACAGCTGAAGAACGTTAAGCTAAGTGAAAGAAGCCAGACACAAAAGACCATACAGTGTATGATTCCACTTACATGAAACATCCAGCATGGGCAAATTCGTAGAGACAGAAAGTAGTTTGGCCACTGCCACAAGCTGGGAAGGAGGCAGGTGGAAAGTGACTGCTAAAGTGTTACTGGTGTGATGAAAATGTTCTGCAATTACGTAGTGGTAATGGTTGCACAACCCATAAATATACCAAAAACCGCTGAATTTTTTTTTTTGATAAATTTATTTATTTATTTTATTTTTGGCTCTGTTGGGTCTTCGTTGCTGTGCACGGGCTTTCACTAGCTGTGGTGAGCGGGGGCTCCCCTTCATGGTGGTGCGTGGGCTTCTCATTGCGGTGGCTTCTCTCCTTGCGGAGCATGGGCTCTAGAGTGCAGGCTCAGTAGCTGTGGCGCAGGGGCTTAGTCGCTCCGCGGCATGTGGGATCTTCCCGGACCAGGGTTCAAACCCGTGTCGCCTGCATTGGCAGGCGGATTCTTAACCACTGCGCCACCAGGGAAGTCCCACCACTGAATTTTTTAAAGGGTGAATTTTATGCTATATGAATTATATCTCAGTAAAAAGAAAACCTATTAAAGAATGTGGTATTGGCTATTGTGTCCACTGGGAGGCCCTGTTCACCTCCATAGAACCTAATCTCTTTAAAAAAATTTTTTTTTCGACTTAAAAACATTAATTTATTTTTTATTGAATGAAAATTCCTTTAAATTCTACAGTGCTTTACAATTTTCACAAGTTTCACAACGTGATTTCATATAATCCCATAATAACCCTTTTTCCCTCCCACCCTTGTATTGCCGCTCCCTCTTCCCTCTCCACTGGTAACCACTAGTTTGTTCTCTGTATCTGTGAGTCTGCTTCTTATTTGTTTTATTCACCAGTTGGTTGTATTTTTTAGATTCCACATGTAAGTGATATCATACAGTATTTATCTTTCTCTGTCTGACTTATTTCACTTAGCATAATGCCCTCCAAGTCCATCCATGTTGCTGCAAATGGCAGAATTTCATTCTTTTCTATGGCTGAGTAATATTCCATTATATGTATATATATCCCATCTTATTTATCCATTTATCTGGTGATGGACACTTAGGTTGCTTCCATACCTTGGCAATTGTAAATAATGCTGCTATGAATATTGGAGTGCATGTATCTTTTCCAATTAGTGTTTTTGTTTTTTTTTGGATATATACCCAGGAGTGGAAATGCTGGGTCATATGGTTAGAGCTTGATCTCTTAAGGAAGAGGAAGAATAGAAGTAGGAGAAAGAAAAACAGAGATCAGAGACAGACAAATAAATCAAGCTCAACTTGAAGCTCATGTCCAGCTACTGGTTCTTCATGAGTTATGAGTAATTACACAGAGTTTCCACAGGGGGAATTAAAAAAAAAATTCACCTGCTTCTGCACCAGCATAGTTGGAAAAAAGGAAGGACAGCAGCTTCAGCGAAGACTTCTGGTACAGGCCGACCACCGTCTCGTTCAGGGGTTCCTTGTTCTGGTCCAGCCACCCGGCAACGTTGTAGTCCACAGTGCCTGCGTAGTGGATCAGGGAGAAGTGGGCCTCAGCCTTGCCTTTGGCAGGCTTGGGCTTCTGGAAGTTGTTGGACTTGCCCAAGTCCTGGTCATACAGCTTGTTCTTGAAGGAGGTGTCTGTGGCCTTGGGGAACATGCACTCCTTTTCCAGGATGGAGAAGATGCCCAGTGGCTGGAAGGAGGATAACAGATTATCCTCAGTGTTTACTAGTACATCCCAATGACTCTGTCATCTGTAGGAGTCAAGGACAACTTCTTTGGTGCTGTCACTCTGTTACTAGGAACGCTGGGATGTAAGTACTGTGAGAACAAGGCTGTTGGTCTGTTTGGTGCGATGACAGAACAGTGCTCGACATATGGTAGGTGCTAATTTAGTATTTGTTGAACAAAAGAGCATGGAATGAAATTGCATGTATATAAATGTAGCTCATTGTGAGGTAATAGAAAATATATATATTGGTCTCTGTCCCTGTTTCCTGGCACAGAACTTCTAAAGCCTTTGTAATTTTCCTTAGTGATAAGCGTACTAGGAGCATCTGTTGTTCTGTTGAGGTGACTCTGGGTGCGCTCCTGGATGGGGGCTGGTCACCAGAAAGACCAAGCCACGATTAGAAGCTTGGGATTTTCAGTCCTCTCCTCTCATCCTCCAGAGAGGGGAGAGGGGCTGGAAATGGAGTTAATGATCGATCGTGCCTACATGGGAAGCCTCCATAAAATCCCGATCGTAGGTGGTTCTGAGAGCTTCCGGGTTGGAGAACACATCCACATACCGATAGGGTGACACACGCCAGCCCGATGGGAACGGAAGCTCCTGCACTTGGGACCCTCCCTTGCCCCCTGTATCTCTTCATCTGGCTGTTCATCTGTATCCTTTATCATATCCTTTAATAAACTGGTAAACGTGAGTGTTTTCCTGAATTCTGAGCCCCTTTAGCAAATTAATTAAACCTGAGGACGGGGTTGTGGGAACGTTCGATTTGTAGCCCAGTAGGTCAGAGGTTGTAGGGCACCAGGGACCTACTGCTTGCACTTGGCATCTCTGGGTAGATAGTGTCCGAATTGACTTAAATTGTAGGACGCCCAGCTGGTGTTGCAGAGAATTGCTTGTCGTTGTGAGGAAAAACCTCCACACATTTGGTGACCAGAAGTATCGAAAACGAAGCGTCTATGTGAGTGGTAAAGGAAGTTCACAGGAAAGAAACACGCAGTAGGAAAGAACTGGGTTTTTCCCTACGTAGGAAGGAAAAAAGCTGAGGTTTCCCCAACTTACTCACTTTTAGCAATAGATTTACCAAAAATGTAAAGTTGGATACTTAGACATAAAATCACATGAGTAATAGTTTAAGCAATAAAATCTGGGTTTCTCAGTAGCCACCTTAGGAAGATAGGCTTCCAACATGACCAGTGCTCAAAATGTGATGGGAATTCCTTTTTAAAAATGTATGTCATCTGCTTTTTTTTTTTTTTTTTTGGCTGCATTGGGTCTTCGTTGCTGCGCATGGGCTTTCTCTAGTTGCGGCGAGCGGGGGCTACTCTTTGTGGCCGTGCGTGGGCTTCTCTTGTTGTGGGGCATGGGCTCTAGGCACGCGGGCTTCTGTAGTTGTGGCACGCGGGCTCTAGAGCTCAGGCTCAGTAGTTGTGGCGCACGGGCTTAGTTGCTTCGCCGCATGTGGGATCTTCCCGGACCAGGGCTCGAACCCATGTCCCCTGCATTGGCAGGTGGATTCTTAACCACTGTGCCACCAGGGAAGCCCTTGCTTTTTTCATAGTAACATTCCTCCAGGAAGCCCACTGCTCCATGGTCCTCCTCCTGGGGTCTTTGGACAAGTCAGGTATGTATGAAATGCCCAGTCACCCCTGGGCTCCATGCACATTCTCAGGGGTAACTGAGCCCTGGGATGTTAATCACCCACACACCTCTTTAAGCGTCTGAACAGATTCTGTGTGCCTTCCAAACATTTACCCTTTCTGCACAGGGAATTCAGCTATCTGAAGGCTCAGAGCCTGGGGGAGTGGGTTTAGGGGAGCCAATCCATTAGCAGAAAAGAGTTAGAGCAGAGAGGTGGTCGTCCAACCAAGGCGGAGCTGTCCCTGGAGAGCAGCGTTTCTTTACCTTCTCGAGGAGCTCCATGCAGGCGGCCGGGTCCATCCGGAAGTCGATGAACTCCCACTCGATGCCCTCCTTCTTGTCCTCCTCCTGCTCCAGCACGAACATGTGGTGGTTGAAGAACTGCTGCAGCTTCTCATTGATGAAGTTGATGCACAGCTGCTCCAGGCTGTTGAACTGGGTATTTCGAATACTAAAGACTTTGAGTGAGTTTGGAAAATCCAATGGAGACTCAGCAAAGCAGACACAAAGCGGAAGGGTGCTTTGAGGCTTGTCATTGATGCAAACAACTCGCGTCAAAGATCTCAAAGCCAGTGATGTCCAAGACCCCAGTGAAGTACTGCCTGGGTTGCTTGGTGTCCAGCTGCTGGTTGATGCAGGTGACCACCCACAGGAACATCTTCTTGTAGACGGCTTTGGCCAGAGCGCCCACCGAATTGGTCACCTTGAAAAAACGAACATCCACTCAACCCTCGAATGTTTTTATGGTTGTATTAAGTTGAAACAGACAAAGTTCACATCTTGAAAGTCAAAAGCAGCTGGAGATTGGCAATTTCATATATTTCAGTCTAATATTACATCTGTCTTGAGACATCTGCTCCGTTCCATGAGGTCTATCCCATTTACAAAGATCGTTTTCTACCAACCTTGGTTATAACACGTGACTCTATCCCCGGCCACACCTCATTGAACCAGAGGTGGACATTTGGTCCAAGTTGGGCTAAACAGAGTGTCTCTCCTGAGAATTTGGAATTGGGATCAAAAGATGCTGGTCTCAGTCTCAGGGTGAGGCTGGAACCACGGAGATGTAAACTTGGGAGTTCTGGGGTGGCCACGGGCAGGAGAGGTGGAGAAAGCTTACCCACCTAGTGAGAACACAACAGAGCAGGAGAGAGAAGACAGCCTGGAGCTGTCTTGCCAGAGAGGCTGCCTGGCTCCAGAGGGCTCTTCACTTCCTGGCTCCAGACCCTCATGGCACCCAAGGCACTCCTTGAGTTACCCCTGAGGCCTGAGAATGAATCCCCCCTTCATGGTGAGGCCAGTTTCATATGTGTTTCTGATTCCTGCGACCGAAAGAACTTTAGGATGGTGGTTAAAATAGCAAAATACATGAGTCATTCGGATTCAGAGCATCTCCATTACCTGCTGGACATTTTGCCCTTTAGTGACATATTCGTTCCCAACCTTCACCCTTGGACAGCACAGGCCTTTCAGCATTTCTGCAGAATTCAGACCCATCAGGTACCCAGCTTTGTCAGCCACTGAAGGAGGAGGAGAAATGGTGTCACACAGACAGCAGCTGCTAAAACAGCCAATTAGGCCCTGGGTCCTCCTAGAAGTATTTTCTATAATCCTTTGGGATGTTTTTATGTTTTCCTACACGCCCCAGGCCTGGACTTGACTAATGGAGTTTCGACCCCATAATCCAGGGTCCTGGGTTTTCGAGAACTTTCACTTTGCCTTCTAGATACAATCTTTAGAAATAGGTTGATCTTGACTTACTGATATTTAAATTTCATTAAAAAACATATTGTTATGTAGTATTGTTGGAGTCTGATAATACAGCAACATGGTATATGAGTAAAGGAAGTACCATTTGGACAGTTAATATAAGTTCAGCACCTTCCTAATTTCTGCAAAGTGCCCTGCTAATAGCTGAGAGAGAAGTACGAAACCTTCACCCCACCTGCAAGTATTTGGAGATGGTCAAGCTCAGTTGAATGTGGGCAATTTCATATAGTTCACTAGGAGTTCAGTTGACTTTGGGATGGACCGGGCTGCCTGCACTGAGCTCATAGAAAAGGTAAAGAAATGCTGCTTCCCAAGGACAGCTCCTCCTTGGTTGGGACCGTCGCCTCATTGCTGGTTCGGGAGCCAAGATAATAAAAATCCAGGGCAGTGTTTGTTAAGGACTTAGTAAGAGACCAGTTGTGTGTTTTACTCTTTGCTCAAACCACCCCTTCTTCCTACTTTGCCCATTTACCATTATTCTTCTGGTTACTTAAACTTGAAAGCTTGGGGTGGTCCATCCTTCTTTTTCACCCCCGACATGCAGTGTTGAGAGAGGCATCTAGGTCCTGTTCATTTCACCTTAAAAACAGCTTGCATCTCTATGGTTTCTAAGACTGTAGAATAGTAAAGTGGCAAAGAGCCTGGGTTCAAATTTAGGCTTTGCTCCTTTATGCCTCAGTCTTGCCATCTGTCAAATGGGGGACAGTGACAGTACTTATGTTACCGGGTGGCTGTGAAGCAGTCCTGGTATACAGTAAGCACTCAGCAAACTCTGACTTGGGTGGGTAGCATCATCAGAGGAGCTCAGGCCCCGGTTACAGCCACCGTTTTCCCCTTTGCCAGGCTCTTTCTGCTTCTCAACACTGCACACGTGGCTGCCAGGGCTGGAAGAGGGTGTGGGACCTTGCCGTGATACATATCCATATGGTCCGCCTGCGCTGAGGAGCCTGAGGCATTTTTTCCCTATATTCCACACTCTGGGTGAGCATGACTACAGATGGATTGATTCCAGGCTGTCACACATACTCCGCTGCTGCTTGGAGTGCCAGCGGCTTCTGGTGTCTATCACATACATTCTAAACCATTTATCCTGGCACTCAAGGCCTTTCCAAACTGAGGCCAAAATAATCGCTTTTTAATTCCCATCTCTTACAAATCCACTACACATATCGTCTTCTATAGCCAAAGTGGACCGCTCTCTGCTTCTCTGTCCCCATCACATCCCTTCCTTAGCCCCCTTGCTCATCATTTCTTCTGCTTAGACTGCCTGCCCCCCCACCTTTTAGGATCCTACCCATCTTTCAAAGTCCAAGTCAATGACCCCACCTCCCCCAGGAAGCCTTCCCTGACTACCCCAATCAGAAGGGCTCCCTGCTCTGAACACGTTGAATTTTTCTCCTGTTACTTCCCATGCACCATTGGGAGGACAATGCACCCGTGGGTGTACATTTCCTGTATAATCCCCTTCACTTGAGTGTGGGTGGAACCTGTGAATGTAATGAGATATCACTCCCAGGATGAGGTTACTAATCAGTTGACTTTGAGTTCATAACAAGGGAGACCATCCTGGACAAACCTAAGCGGATCAGGAGAGCCTTTATGGACAGTGATAAAGTCATGTATATTTTCCTGGCCTTTAACTCATGGCTATCATTCCTTTTTATCAGCTGGGGTGCCAGACGCACTGCTTCATGCAGTGTGGGGATGTTATCAAAAGGTAGAATTATTAGGGATGAACCAGCCTTTGACTCTGGGAGCTTGTAAGATGAAGTGCTAGAGGCATGTGGCATGCAGGGTATATGGCGATGGGTCTGGCCGTCGGCCCCTACACTGCCCTCTACTCTGTTTCCAGGCCTGTTTGGGATGAAGGCAGAGGCAGGTGGTGAGGTCATTCAGGTGAGAGTCGTGGGGAGGAAGATTTGTTCACCAGTCCTTGTTTCAGGGTCAGTTCAACAGATGTAGGAGGCGGAAGAGACAGTGATAGGAGGGAGAAATTTATCTGCCACCTAAACTGGCAGCTAATTAATTCAGGTTAATTAATTTATTAACCTGAATTAATGGCTGCCTAACCAAGGTTCTTATTTTAGGCTTAGTGAGTAGGACGATATTCTGGATATTAATAATGATATGTAAGCACAGAAAGAAAGTGAAATTCACTCAACCATCATAAATGTCCACCCTAAAATAACAGGTAAACTGACGGTGAGAGATAGTGGACAGAGATTATTTACTTATGAGATGATGCTCTTGTTTGCTAAGGAATCTCCACTAAATGATTCCTTGACCAAGTCAATGGACTTCCCCAGCACATGTTCAAAAAGCTGTGGACAACCCAAATTCAGTTTGTATGGTTTTCCAAGAGCAGCTCTTGAGATGAACACAAGGTTTATCTCCTGTGGCCCAGTCCACATGTGAACGCAGGGGGAGAGGCAAACCTCTGTCCCGTTCCCAGATGTGGTACCTTCGGTGCCGTCTGGCTCTGCCTGCACTTCCCGCTGTTTCTGCTTGAATTTCACGTTCCCGCAGTGCATCATGGCGCCTGTGAGCTTGTAGATCCCAACTTCCTCCTCTGAGCTGAGGCCCAGGATGTCAGTGTCATTCTGGGAGTTAGAAGAAAAGGACAGCCGTCACAGCAGGCCTCAGGGACCCAAATGCTGCTTTTCCCCGGCATTTTGTATAGCACGTGAGACAGCATTTACCCCAGTAAGTGGATGACAGGTGGGGTATGACAAGTTAGGGCTTAAAAACCGTGTCTTAATTGAACATGTTTGTGTGGGTGGGTGAAGATTATGGGAAGAAAATGTGAATAATCTGATTTTAATCCTTTCCCACTGTGCATAGATGTGGGCACTGTTTCCTGGATGAGAACACTGGGAAACATTGTGTGATGCTGGGAGGATGTACTTTCACGGCCCCATACCAGAGCTTGCGAACTCTGCATTGCACCCCAGGAATTACAGTGTAGTTCAGCATGGAGATAATATAGCGCCGTAGACTATTAGAACTGGAAGGGAAGATAGTTTTCAAATGGGAAAGGAGCTAGGTAGGGGGCTAGGCCCTGAGAAATGGAATATTTCCTGCCATATCAGTAAACAGAGGATGTCACAGTCATCAGCGATTGCAGCCCTCCAACGATGGTGCCACCTAGTAGCCATCAGACGGCAGCCGCTCTCCCGGTGAGCCCTGAGGAAACTCAGGATGTGAAAACACGGGACACTGGCCCCAGATGGCTGAGGTGCATATCGAAGGAGTGATTTCGGTGAGCTCAGACTCTTGCATCTTCCCACACACAGAAAAGTGCTAAATTCCTTAACTTGGGATTGCTGGTTTTCTTTAACGAACAGTAACCTTTTGATGTTCAGACTACCTGCCCTTTGTGGCAAAACTTCTGTATAACCTGGCTCCCCCCTCACCTCCTCGGGGCACTTCTCTCAGGGTTACTTGAGATGCTGCCTCCTGAGCTTGGAAGTCCTAAAAATTCCCACCAAATAAAACATAACTCTCAACCTTTAGGTTGTGAATATTTTTAAAGTCGACAGCACCATCCCTATGTTATCTCATTAAGTCCCTATGAGAACGTTATAGGTGTGCAAATTTTTTCCAAATTTCTGGGTGAAGAACTGAGGTTCTGAGGGACCTCCCTGCAGGGAGGATGTGATAAAAAGGGGATGGGAGCAGCACTGGGTCACTTCAAAGCCTATAGCTGATGCTGATTTGATTTTATAACCTCTTGTTCTGCCACAATGGTTTTAAACTGGAAAATCCTTCTCTGGGGTATACATATGATTGTGTAGCAGGGTTTGCAGCCCAAGCCTAAGCAATGCCCAGGGGTGGAGTTGAAACATGTCTGGATGTGTCGGGTAAGCTGGTGGGACAGACCGTGGTATTGAAACGTGAGGCACTCTTGGGGTGGCGCCCCCTTGTGGGGGAGGGAGAGTCCACTCCAGGAGCTGACAGAGGGGAGGAGAGATTCTGAGGCCCTGAATTGTATCCCATCCCAGCTGATGCATATCTGTGTCCTAGGAACGGGCGGCTGCGGGAAACTAGAGAAAGAACTTTCTTTCGCTAAGTGCTGAAAGGAAGCAGGTGAGAGCGCGACTGCGTGGGAGCCTTCTGGAGAACGCAGTCACTCGGAGGCAACAATCCCCCTCCATCTGGCCGTAAACCATCACCCTGGAGAAGCTCCGTGGGAGGAAGGAGCAACAGAAGCCCTGACGGCAGGGATCTCTGGTGAGGACCTGAGATACTCTGGGGACTTTGAGAATTCCTTAGGAGGGCCTTTCGGGGGGGTGGGGGAGGGTGGCTGGAGGCCTTGTATCCGTCACTAACCCTCCTCCCCAGCTGGTAAAGACTGGGGAAAGCTGGTTAAGAATATATAATAGCCAGACTAATGTAAAATGAAGTTTGTTTGACCATGAACATTTTCTCCTTGCCTTAAAACAATTAGCATCACCTGGAAATGTCACAGAATGAAGGCCAGGGAGCTGGGCCCTGGGCAGGAGCCCCTGGGGTGTTGGGCGAGACTGCTTTCCAAAAGCTTTTAGAGCTTCCGTGAGGGCAGAGCCAGCAGGGGTAGAGATTAATTGCACTGAGATGGTGTATTTTAGTTAAAAATGCAAGTTCTGGGGTTGGGCAGATCTGGGTTCCGACTGTCGTTTACAAACTGTCTTCGAGCAAGTTGTATGTTTTTTTCCTAAGACTCAACTTCTACCTTTATGAAACGGGTGTAACAGTGGTGCTGATGCCAGAGGTTTCGTTGAGGCAAAGCTCTTTTCTCAGTTCCCAGCGCGCGTAAGTGCTCAACGCACTTAGTTAATATTATAGTTATTGACCCTGGAGATACTCCCCAAAGCTAAAGGCCAGAGGCCTGACAGGTGTGTGAGCCCGAGGTGGCAGGTAGCCGGAGGAATGGAACGGCTGCTGCAGGGCGGGACTCTTTTTCTCCTGCGTTAGACTTTCCTGTATTTTCCAGATTTTCTTAAAGAGCCATGTAGATGGTTTTGCGCCCTGAAACCTTCCAACAAAACCTTTAAAGACCTTATCCATGCAAACATTTACTCTAAAAAGCTGGCGAGTGGAACTGAAGGCCTATTTTGGAGAACTTTCTGTATTCCCATTTCTGGAATCTTCTGAAATGGAACCAAGTGGGGGAGGGGTGTGATCTGTACTAATTCTCTGAGCTCTTGGGTCTAATCGCTGAGCATCCCTGCATCCCAGCTGCCTCCTGAGATCATGGGTACCTCTCGGTTCATAAATTCAACAATTCCTTACTTAAGTAAATAAAGACACAAAATACATCAGTGGCCAACAGTTCCTCACTGTCGTCAATAGTGGCCACGGTGACCTCTCCTTGGCTCACAAAGGGGACGTCAAAGGGGTAGGTTGAAATGAGAAGCAGGTCTGTGAAGCAGAAGGATCCCTTCAGCATCTTATGCACAACTGACTCTACGTTTTTTTCCAATGTGATCGATTTGGAAGATGAGAATGATAACCAAGGAACTTACCGATAAGTTCCGGCTTCTTGTTTGACATGATTTGGTAAAAAATATGATAGTTTCTCTCACGGGATAACTGAAATGTCACCCTGGATTTTTCTAAGAGATCTGAGATAACAAAAAACGATGTGATTTTAGGGTCCCCAGGAGATGCCTCTGTGGCCAAGTCCAAGGTGCCAGATAGAGTGTTTGGACTCACAGGTTTCAATGTCCACTGATGCCAGCTTTCCTGTGGCCCCAAAGTGAATGCGAATGAGCTTCCCCCGTCCAAAGACAGATTGAAAAACACAGTTATTTTCTTTATGTGGTACTGTAGCCAGCTTCTGTTAGGTACTACTGAGGATGGGTGGGATGTGTTGGGTCACGGAGAAGGTGATGCCAGAAGCATGAGGTCTTTCCTCCTCTCTGTTTGCTTGGCATCTGGTCCCCACGCCGGCTTAGCTAAGACTCAGGTAGCTCTGCCCAAAGCACCTGGCCCTGTTCCTACAGCTCTGAGGATGCCTGCAGGCTCCCTCTCAGGTCTCTGTTCGGGACTACCTCACACCTGACTGTCTCCTTGGTCTTTATCCCGCTCAAACTCTTTATAACACCTTTGAACTGATAACCTGGTTGGACTATCTGACTTTTTTTTTTTGCCTCTGAATGTTACTTCTGAGATTTCTTGCCTCAGTTTTCCTTACTACTTACTACATGCAAACCTAGCTCCCAGGCCAGGCCTCCTGGCTCCCAAAAGACCCACTCAGCCCTTGGGTTCCCCCAGTCTTGGGGAGTGAGAGGTGAAATTATATATAGCATATGTGTGTGTGTGTATACTCCCTTCTTACATCACCTGCTTAATTGGTCGCTACCACCCTGTGAGCCAATATGAGGGCAAAAATATTGCCTTGCTTGTTCACCCACAGACCCTGGAATGTAGTACGTACTCAGTAGTTTTCTCAGTATTTTCTGAATGAAACCTAAGAAGAATTAATGAAGAATTAACGAAGGACCAGTGGAGGTTGATGTGAATTATGTGTTCGCTCTTCAGGAGTTCTAGCTGCTGAATGGAAATGCCTCTGGGTACCTGCTCTACTGGCCGGTGAAATTAGATAGGAGGCTGGATACTTGTTTATTTGCCAGTGTCGGAAGTAAAGGCCTCTTTGGTTGAGCTAAACCCAAGTGAAACGTTGAAGGATGGGACGTATCCTTCAATATCTCTAGTATCAACTTCTTCCCAGTTTTTGAGCTCTGCTGCCTCCACCAGGTTTTCCCTCCTCCCAGCACCCCCTGACCTGGAGAAGGTCAGATCTGCTAACTAACTTCACACTATGTCTTTCATGGCTAATAAGTCAGTGGATACCTTTCAACAGACTTAGGTATTTTAAAATGCTTCCACCTGAAGAGACCAATTTTAGCACAGAGAAGTCATTTTGTACTTGTGGAATTTGAATCTGGAATCATTGTACCTTCAGGATGCTCTGAGGCGATGCGGATTAGTTAGGGAAGGACCGCTAAATCTTCCTTCGGCTGGGAACAAGACAAAATGTTCTTTGAAGGGTTATCAGAATATCGCGGTATAGTCAGTCTACTTGGGGGTAGACTAAGGCCAGGTATATCCTAGTTTTTGTGGCCATTTTTCATATGCAGCATTGGAGGAGAGCGTTTTCTTTCTGGGGGTCATTGACAATTGGACCGAGTCTTACGAATCTCGAGGAGTTGTCGTTCCTCACGGTCTTGGCCTTTCTAAAGGCCTCCAGGAGGGGGTTGGCCTGCATGATCTGGTCTTCCAGGGTTCCCTAATAAAAAGTGAGAAGAGGAAAAGAGAGGACTTTGGACGTCTTCTGAAGTAACTTCCCAGTGACTCAAAAGTGTGGATGCTCTGGGAAGGACCCAGGGAGGGATGTCGCCCTGCTCAGGCTGGTGGCAGGTGCAGTTGTGCTGAGTACCCACAGGCCCATCCCCACCCCACCCAAGGAGGTTTCAAGGTCCCATCGTAGAAGGGGTCTTAGCACAGCATCAAAGTGGCTTCTGGCCACACCAGATTCCAGGTTGGAGCACTACCTGCTACATCTCAATCTCCCAGACGGCCTTTCTTCTCTGATAACATTTTATTATAAATCATGGATTTGTAAAATATAGACCTCTGTTCCTGCACGCACCAGGACCCATTTATATAGATATTCGGGTTCAGAAGTAGAAATAGACTGTGAGCAATGAAAGTGACCCATATGATAGAAACAGTGGTTCTCAAAAAAATTTTTAAGTTGCATAAAATATTTTGTGAAAATTATTACGTAGAAATCCACTTATAGCAAGCAGAGTTTTCACCTTCCCCCCCTTCCCCACACGAGTGCTTGCCTTTCTGACGTCAGAGCTGTCCAGCCCAGTGGTTCTCGAAGTGTGATCCCTGGACCGGCAGCATGAACAATGGGAACACGACAGAAATGCAACATGCCAGGATTTTGAACATGAGATAGGAATTTCAGTCAGAAATTCTGGGCCTGGGGACCAGCAATCGGTTGTTAACGAGCCCTCCTGGTGATTCTGATGTGCACTCCAGCTTGAGAACCACTGGCCTAAACCATTCCTTCTCCAAAGGAGGATGTGGAGTTGCTCAAGGTCACTCGGCTGTTGTTGATGGAGCTGGTGCTAGAGCCTGAGTCCACGAGGTGGAGCCATTTCCCGCCTTGCCCCGTAAACACCCCCTGGGGCAGGACCTCGTGCTGTGCATCTCTGCTGGGCACAAAGCCCTGCAAACACTTGGTGCTCACCTGGGAGTTAAGGTATACTTATTCCAGCAAGCCTTCCAGGTGCAGGAAGCTGCTCACCTGCATCTTGCCCGGCCGCTGCTCCTTCCTCTTCTCCCCAGTGACCGCAATTGTTGCAAAGTACTGGACGACACGCTGGGTGTTCACTGTCTTCCCAGCCCCGGATTTTCCGCTGTTGATTTAAAAGTAAGTGAGAGGGACTTCCCTGGTGGTCCAGCGGTAAAGAATCCGGCTTGCAATGCAAGGGACGCGGGTTCGATCCCTGGTCAGGGAACTAAGATCCCACATGCCGTGGGGCAACCAAGCCCGCACGCCATAACTACTGAGCTTGCGCGCCTCAATTAGAGCCCACGTGCCACAACTACAGAGCCCACGCACTCTGGAGCCTGCGTGCCACAACTAGAGAAGAGGAAACCCGCACGCCACAACTAGAGAGAAGCCTGTGCGCCACAACGAAGAGCCCACGTGCCCCAACAAAAGATCCCGAGTGCTGCAACTAAGACCCGACGCACCCAAAAATAAATAAAATAAAGTAAAATAAAATAAAGTGAGATACACAAACATAGGGAACAGACTTGTAATTGCCAAGGGGACCAAGGAAAGGGGGAATGGAGGACAAATGGATTGAGAGTTTAGGATTAGTAGATGCAAACTATTATATATAGAATGCATAGCCACCAAGGTCCTACTGCATTGCACAGGGAACTATATTCAATACCTTGTGATAAAACGTAATGGAAAAGAATATGAAAAGGAATATATATGTATAACTGAATCACTTTGCTGTACAGCAGAAACTAATACAGCATTGTAAACCAGCTATACTTCAATAAAATATTTTTTTTTTAAAAAGTAAGTGAGGTAAAGGAGAGCAGAAGGAATGGACAGCCCCTTCCAAGTCATCATGGCAAAAACAGTTTACTCACGTGACGAGGATGGACTCGTTGTCTCGATCTAGAAAAGCAGAAGGAAGCAGGATGGAGTAAATAAACAACATATAGGCAGGATATACAAATCAGGCAACATTGGGGGTAGACAGAGCCCATGAGTTCTAGTTCTGGCTTCACCATTAACTAGTGGTGTGATGATTTGGTCATGTCTAGTCTTCTCTGAGACAATTTGGGCAGATTTCCCAAATGCTGGATGTGTAACGTGGGCAGCATGGGAAGTGAACGGTGAGTCCCACAGTGTGAAAGTTATTCACGTTCACAGATCTTTACCTCCTCTCTAGCACTTTCTTATCTCCCTTTTCAACAAAGAAAGCAAGTCTCAGACTTAGAACTTGTAAGAAGCCACAGCTTCTAATTAGAATTTCTGGACACTGGTTTGTTGTCATTGCATTTTTCTGTCACCTTTACTTTCTACTTGTGGATAGTGACCGCGGTTTTCCATTGACAAGAGTGTTATAGGTTGAATTGTGTTCCCCCCAACAAATTAATATGTTGAGGCCCTAACTAACCCCCAGTACCTCAAAATGTGACCTTATTTGGAAATAGGGTCATGGCAGATGTAATTAGTTAAGATGAGGTCACACTGGGGTAGGTGGGCCCCTAATCCAATATGACTGGTGTCCTTATAAAAAGACAAATTTGGAGACAGGTGAGAACACAATGTGAAGATGAAATTGCAGATCAAGGTGATGATTTTATAAGCCAAGGGATGCCAAAGCTGGCCAGCAAACCGTTGGAAACTGGGAGCGTGGCCTGGAACACATTCTCCCTCTCGGCCCTCAGAAGGAACCAACCCTGCTGACACCTTAATCTCAGACTCCCAGGCTCCAGAGCTGTTGTCACAATGCATTTCTGTTGCTTAGGCCACCCAGTGTGTAGTACTTGGTTACGGCAGTCCTAAGAAACTAATACTAATAGTGATATTATTCTTCCTTTTTTTAAAAAAATAGTTTTCCTCCGGATCAAAAGGCAGATTTGTTCGGTTCCTATTTTATTTTTATTTTTGGCCACGCCGTGTGGCAAGGGGGGTCTTAGTTCCCTGAGCAGGTATCGAATCCGTGTCCCCTGCAGTGGAAGCACAGAGTCTTAACCATTGGACCGCCAGGGAAGTCCCTATTCTTCCTTTTTGAAATGGACGGAACTTCAGTCACTATAAGGAAAGATTTTAAATATGCAGAAATGGCCAGGATCGCGAATGTGAAATTGGCATGGCTGAAGTTTGGGCAACATTGTCCTGGATGACTTTTAAGCATCTTCAGATCTCAGATGATTGCTTCTACTTCTTCTCTCTGCACCAAGTCAAATCAGGTGAGAGTTGAACAGACTGAAGTGATGTTAGGCATGACAGGGTGACGGTATTACCACATCTCTGCTATTTCATCTGCTATTCTGGGAATTTAAGGAGGAGAAAGAGGGAGCCTGAGAAAACAGGTGAAGGGAAGTTGCTGTGCCCGTTTCTCCAACTTTGCTTTCCTAAGTGGCTACTAATATAGTCTCTCTTCCAAGTGTGTTCATGTTGGGGGTTTCTTTGGAGGTGGGGGCAGCGCATGTCCTTGTGCTCCACATCCACCCCCAGAGAAGCATGTACTTAGCGTGGCTTCAAGAACCGTGACTGGTAATGGAAGATGCTGCGCCCCTGGCTTTCCATCCTGACATCCTCTGAATCTCCTGAGGTCACTTTGGTCATGGCACCATTTGGATGACCAAAGCCTGTGACGGGCTCGAGTAATGAACTAAGAACCAGTACAGGTAAAGGACTTGAATACTTCACTAAAACTATTCTTTTTAATATGCATTAAAGAAATGACTCACCAGTCAGCATGAACTGATAGGCGTTGTCAGAGATGGAGAAGAGGTGGGGCGGGGCCTCCTGGCGCTTTTTGCCTCTGTAGGCCATCACCACCTCGGGGTTGTACACCAGCAGCCGCTTGTAGGGGTTGACGGTGACGCAGAAGAGGCCCGAGTAGGTCTGAGAAAATCAGAATATTCAACATGTGGGATTTGTTTTTACTTGGAGAGATAGGTGGAATAAAGAGATGTTGAAAGGCGCTCACATAGATCATCCAGGCTGCGTAACGCTCTTTGAGGTTGTACAGCACTGCTGGCTCGTGCAGGTGGGTCATCATGACCATGTCCTCGATCTTGTCAAATTTGGGAGGGTTCATGGGGAACACCTGTTCACTGTTCAGAGTGAGTGTCTGGATATTGAGAGGAAAATCACGTGATGAGTGGGAGAGCCGATGTGGTGAGCTACCAGTGTGGTGAAAACGGTGAGATATTGTGGTGAGATTACCCCATTACTGTGGTTAACTTTATGGATCATTTCTGTGCCCAGAGATGATCCGTAAATAACTGTTCCTGATAAATCTAAGTCTGGTCAAAGTGTGTAACCAATTCTGGTCTGATGCCCCCACGTCAGCGTGCCATTCTGTGTGCCAGAAGCGGGTTAGAGGTGTGCAACGTTGAGAGCCCTTCAGCCTCAGGGTGGCCGGTGGAACTCAGCATGGCCAAGGCCACGGCAGCTTGCCTGTGTTAACCCCATTTGCTATGAGTGCTGCAATGAGCTCAAGCTTGGAATATTGGAAAAAACTCTTCCAGTGTATTCTGTGCATCTCCACCTCAATACCTCTGCTCATGTGGGTCCCTTTGTCTGGAATATATCTACATTGAAATTACATCTAGCAACCTTCAAAGCTCTTCTTAAGTGCCACCTCTTCCATGACCTGTTTCTGCTCTCCCCTGTCTTTTCAAGGCTTCCAGAATTCCTTGCACCGCTGCTCTAATAGTTAAAACACTTGGACTTGAAGCACGGTCCATGGCTGAACAGTATTTTGAGACTATTACCTAATTTCCCCCTCTCTGCTTTCCCTTCCCTTTAAGCATACAACTGGCACTCCATTACTCAGGAAAGGTAGAAAATAAGGCATAAAAGTAAGAAAGCCTGTAAGCCTTTCTAGCGTTTGTTTTCCAAAAGCCCAAATCCTTAGGAGAGCTTTGAGGGTTTTACCGAAAAGATAAAAGGGAGATTTGTTGATATGGACCAAATCTCTTGAGGAAAGGAAGCCCTTCTGCCCCACTGCCCTAAACTAGAGAGAGAGAGAGAAACACCCAAAATAGCATAAGGGAGATGGAACTGTGTGTCCTGAAGATTCAGAAAATGGGGCTTGTTTCTTAGTACATCCTTCAGGGGGGCAGTGACACCCCATGTGGTATTACTGAAAACGTGGCATGGCTCTGGGGAGGGGACTCCAATAGTAACTCCAGAAAATTTATTTCCGGCCCTGTGAAAAGGGGCTGACACCAGAGGTTAAGTTTAATAATAACAATCATCATCGTCATCATCATCATCATCATCATCATCATCATCATCATCATCATCTGTCTCGTATGCTTGAATTTGTGAACTGCGATTCATACCCACCATGTACTCTTTTTTTTAAAAACTATTTTATTAATTTATTTTTGGCTGCGTTGGGTCTTCCTCGCTGCGCACGGGCTTTTCTCCAGTTGTGGTGAGCGGTGCGCGGTCTTCTCATTGTCATGGCTTCTCTTGTTGCAGAGCACAGGCTCTAGAGCGCAGGCTCAGTAGTTGTGGCGCACGGGCTTAGTCGCTCCGCGGCATGTGGGATCTTCTGGGCCCAGGGATTGACCCCATGTCCCCTGCATCGGCAGGCAGATTCTTAACCTCTGTGCCACCAGGGAAGTCCCCATACCCACCGTGTACTCTTGATTCCTACACTAGATGATAAACTTTGGGGAAGCAGGACTGAGATGTGCTCACATTTGCAAAGTGATAGACACGGTGACCTAGACATGATGGGTGTCCAGTAAGTGTTGAATTGAATGGTGCTCTGTAATTCTCTGCATTAAATTAGGCATTGCCTCTGGAGCTCCCTCTGTAAGTCCCTCTGCAGCCTAGAGAGTTCTATTCGGTATATTCGCCCATCCAGCAGCAACCTGTATCAGTCTCTCCCTTAAACAGTCCAAACGCTTCCACCACCACCTTCCCCTTTCTCCAAAGCAAACATCATAAAAACTCTCAAAGCCCAAGTCCTCGAAGGAAAGAGCCAGAGCAGAGGTACGTGCCATGGCAGTTTTTACCTGCGGCTTCACTCAGAGGAGGTCAGTGAGGCTTGTGCTATCTTCAGATTCCTGTGGACCAGCGTGCAATTTCTACTATTCTACTCCAAAGGAAAAGAAGGATGCCCATGTTAGCAAGGACATCTGAGATCAACACTTACCCGGTCGTCAAGGGTCTTGACTGTGACTTTGTCATCTTCCTTGCTCTGGATCATACCTTTCACATAAAATTCCTTATCATCCACTGCAAAGCAAGCCTTCTTAGAATCAAATGGGCGATTTTGAGCCTCGATTCTCTCCTTCTCTGATTTCCGCGGGTAGGGAGCTGCTTCTCCAAAAATGACCATCTCCGCATCAGAGCTCGTGACTGCAGGGGCTGGGAAGACCAGGGCTGCTGAGTCTGGAGCTTTGGGGAGCTCCATCCTGTTATTTCCATTCAGACAGGGGGCCAGATTCAAAAGTTCCTGGGGTTAACCTACGTTCTGAGGAATCCAAGACCTGGTATAGGGGCCTAGAGTGGGCAAGTGGGGGTGAGCTAAAGGGGATATTTTACTCCAAGAAAAAGGTTTGAGGGGACAGCGCTTAGTCCAGCTCCAGGTGTGGAAGTCTAAACCAATTAGAGGAAGCCAAGCTGAGCCTAATAAAGGAGGCCTCAGAAAATACTTCCTTAATCACACATCACATGTGAGCCTCATGAGCTCGGTGGCATTCCCAAATCTTAAGGGTGTCTGAAAAGAATGATTGGAATGTTGATAATTCCTAGTAGAAAGTTCAGATAGCCCAGTGAAAAGTAATGACTTGAACATAAAGTACTGCCACACTTGTTTAGCCAATTACAGGCAACAAGGTGATAGGAGACATTATGGCCTAGTGCAATGGTTCCAAACTTTAATATGCAGCAGAATTACCTGGAGAGCTTGTTTAAACACAGATTTCTGGGCCTCACCCCCAGAGCTTCTGATTCAGTAGGTATGGGATGTTGCCTGAGAATATGCATTTCTAGCACGTTCCTAGGCAATGGAACTTGTGTGTGGTCCTTGTGATCCTTGAACATGTTGCATCAGCATCACGGAGGAGTTGTTAGACATTCAGAATCTCAGAACCACCCCGCATTACAAAACCAGAATCTGCACTTTAACAAGATCCCCAGGTGATTTCTAGGCACCGTAGAGTTGAGAAATCCTGGGCTTAAGGCAGGGGTCTCCAAACTTTAGTTATGTGTAGCAGTGTCAGGGTGTGACAAACAGTGTTTAATTAAACACCTGCTTTAGAACTCACTGCTTAGCGTGTGTGTGTGAGTGTGTGTGTGTGTGTGCATGTGCGTGTATTTATGTATCTTTCTGCCTCTCTCTCTCTGTCCACCCTCCCGCTCATCCCTCCCATCACTTCTTTCCAAACCATCCCCTTTCACAGACCTTCTCTTTATGTGTTTTCCTTGCTTAGAAGCTAGAAATTTTGGCTTAAAGTCCCGGCACTGAACTTGGTCAAACCACTTACCTTCTTTGGGCCACTAATTTCACTTAAAATGAAGAAGCAAGCCTAGCTCATTTCTAAGGCCCCTGCAGGTTGTGTGACCTTTCTGGTTCCTTTTCCTCATCTGCATTTGCTTTTCCTGTTCCCTCTGGGCCTCTTCCCGCATCCTTCCTGACCCTCTACTTCTTTTCCCCACAACTCTCCCCCTTCTCCCTTTCTTTCTCTGCTTTTTCTTTTACATACATTCTTCTGTAAGTGACCATAAAATGGAGTTCAATTACACACATGTATCCCCATATCTCTCTTAAGAAGTAGTTCATATGTTTTGAATAAGGCCTTTTATGTTTCCTATTAAAAGTGGGAAAATTGAACATTTGATAGTTGTCTCTTGGAACTTCCCCTGCCCCCAATCTTACACTTTATGAAATTACTCTTCATTGGTAACTGACTGTTGTTTCAATATCCCTCCTTGAGATTCTGGGGGGATCTAGTCCTACAGAAAGAGGAGCAACTGCTTCCCTCTGGATCTTATTCAGGATAAGTTGCATTTCGATTTTACTTTGGCCAGCGGCTCTGCTGAACCATCTGTGTGCTCGTGGTTAAGTTTTCATAGTTAAGAGATTGGAGCTCAATATAGCACCACAAAGAGGACCTCTGGCTTGCAGGCTTCATGGTGGAGAGGAAGAATTCATCCATATTGTTTCCTCATCTGCTGCTGAACCATCTGTGTGCTCGTGGTTAAGTTTTCATAGTTAAGAGATTGGAGCTCAATATAGCACCACAAAGAGGACCTCTGGCTTGCAGGCTTCATGGTGGAGAGGAAGAATTCATCCATATTGTTTCCTCATCTGTGAAGATAGTCCCTTCTTTTGTGGCTTAAGTGAGTTTTACGACAGTAGCAGTTCTCAAACTTTGTTCTCTCAGAACCCCTTCACACTCTTAAAAATCATTGAGAACCCAGTGAGTTTGGTTTATGCAGGTCATATCTACCAATATTTATGATATTAGAAGTCAAAATTGCGAAAATCTAATTCATTTAAAATTCCTATCAACTTCATTGCCTGTTAACATTAATGACATATTTTTATGAAAATGAGTATATTTTCCAAAACAAAAAAATTAGTGGCAAGAGTACCATTGTTTTTCATTTTTGCAACTCACTTTAATGTCTGCTGAGTAGAAGATGGATGGATTTTCATGCCTGCTTCTGTATTCAGTCTGTTGCTGTATGGTTTTTTTGTTTTTTTTTTTGTTTTTTGGTTAAAGTAGATATAGAAAATCTTTCACAGATATATAATTTAGAAAAGGAAAGAGTATTTTAATTGCCCTTTCAAATAATTGCAGATATTCTTTTAAGATACTATACCAAATCTTGACACGTGGTAGTTTCTGTGGTAGTTCCTTAAAGGCTAGTTGCAATGTGGAATCTGAAACCATATCAGCAAACATTATGATCTGTTGGTCTGTGTTGAACTTTGAATGAAACTTTTACCCATGTGTAAACATCATACATTGATCATTTGGAAAATATTGTTCACTGAATTATACGGAACTTCCAAATATTGGCACGTTTCATTATACAGTATAAAAAAATCACAATCATTAATATAAGTACTGATCTCATTAGAAAATTCAAATATTAGGAAGTTGTCAAGCTAATGATAGTAGATACAAGTCTTCCAAAATTTTAATTTTTGCTTGAAAACTCAACTATATCATTAGTAAAAGATACTGTCAGTAGTTTTCCTTGAAAGGATAAACACACTTCACTGCTTTTTGAGAAACTGTCTGGCAGCTATCCAAGTCTGAGAAGCAATAGTTTGTCCGCTCGTCGTTCTTTCAAGTAAAAATGGTGCTTCATGAATCAAGTGGCTGGTTCATCTTGCAGCTCAGACAACTGCACATGTGTTTTTCCTTGAGAGAAATGTCAAAGTCCAGTGTGCAGAGGGAGTGATTTTCATGGACTTCCTGTTTGATCATGTAGAATATTATAAAGATGTGGATAAAATTGAGATGTAATGAAATTAATACTTTCCACTGCTGCAAATTTTAGGTCATTTTTCAATGAATCTGGTTTTTTAAAAAATTTATTTATTTATTTATATTTATTTTTGGCTGCATTGGGTCTTCGTTGCTGTGTGCGGGCTTCCTCTAGTTGCGGCGAGCGCTACTCTTCGTTGCGGTGCGCGGGCTTCTAATTGCGGTGGCTTCTCTTGTCGTGGAGCATGGGCTCTAGGCGTGCGGGCTTCAGTAGTTGTGGCACACGGGCTCAGTGGTTGTGGCTCACGGGCTCTAGAGCGCAGGCTCAGTAGTTGTGGCACACGGGCTTAGTTGCTCCGCAGCATGTGGGATCTTCCCGGACCAGGGCTCGAACCCTTGTCCCCTGCATTGGCAGGTGGATTCTTAGCCACTGTGCCACCAGGGAAGTCCCGAAGCTGGCTTTTTAAACTAAAAAAAATGTTTTTTCACTGTCAGTGTATGGCTGTGAAGAATACTATGACTACTAGTACAGCTTGGTGTCATGTCTTGATTTGTAATAAAGTGAACTTTATTACAGAACTCCTATCCATCCTTGCTTTTGCATCATTAAGTTAACACAGTGAAGAAAGCACATGGCATCTGGGTATTATTATGAAAATTGTTTTGACCTCATGTACCTCTTGAAAAGTTCTTAAGAATCTCCAAGGATCCACGGGCCACAGTTTGAGAATGGTTGCACTATAGTGTGAGGGAATCTCGTCAGGCCGCAAGTTTACGATCTGATGTCATTTAGCTTGACTTAGTGTTCAGCCTGCTACCCAATGTGTTGAAAGTTGACCCACATCAAAATCATCTGCAACAGAATCTCTGTGGTTGGGACTGAGGAAACTGAATTGTTCTCAAGGGCCTCAAACACAGTGATGTTTGGGAGCATTAATTTGCTTTCATAAAGCCACTTTTTCCAAAACCGTGGCGTGGTCCCAATGGTCAAATACAAAATGATTATAGGCAACTATTTCTTAATTTTGATAGTTATATTAAAGTCTATTACCTTATTTTAGCAAAATGTAAGATGCCATCAATTGTAAGATAAACTATTTTGTGTCCCACTAATAAAGGAAAACACCCTGCTAATTACAATACTCCTTTCATTGATTATAAGATGCATCCCAAGTTTAGAGATAATATTTTGTGAAAATGTGAAGAAAGTTAGAATAAAATAGAATAATATGTGCTAACCACTTAGAGACAGTGAAATATCTGTTTATAGTGGTGATATAAAGCAGTGTTTCTCAAACTTTGGTGGATATAGGGAATCTAGCTGGGAATCTTGTTGAAATAGATATTCTGATTCAGCAGATCTGGAGTAGAGTTTGAGATTTTGAATATCTAAATGTCTCCGCTGATGCTGAGATAGACGGTCCAGACTTTCGTAGCAAACATATAGGGTAACTTTGAAAAACACATCTAAGAAGAAAAAGGAATCAAGGTAAATCAAACTATTAAGTGAATTAGCAGTACTGGTCTTAAATGGGTATTGCAAAATTTGTGGTAGTAGTGTAAGAATGAAGTCTGAAGTTGGGGAAAGCCTACAGTGACTCACGGTCAAACTATACCTTTAGGTCTCTTAGAAAAACAAGACTTTCCGTCTGGGATTCAAGTCACTGCGTGTGTTGAGGTGGAGATTTTTCTTCTTCCACCCACAGCTCTCACCATGACTCAGAATCCAGTATCTCCTAGTTTTACTGCCTAGATGATGCCTGAGTTGTCTCAGCGATATTCTTGCAAAAGTGTTGTCCAGCCTACTCAGATGCCTTCAAGGTGACTTTTTTCCCTTTCGGAAATTTTGGAAAATCATTTGGGGTAGTTTCTGGAGGCCAAAGATACTTCCTGCTTGAAACTGAGATCTGGCTCTCTGTGATTCAGGATGTTTGATCCTCCTTTCGGCTCTTGGTAACAACAGAAAGAGTTCAAACCTTCTCCCCACAAGACAACTCTTCACCCATTTGATGGCTCCTCTGGGTTCTCCTTAGCTGTTTTTTTTTTTTTCCGGTACGCGGGCCTCTCACTGTTGTGGCCTCTCCCTCTGCAGAGCACAGGCTCCGGACGCGCAGGCTCAGTGGCCATGGCTCACGGGCCCAGCCGCTCCACGGCATGTGGGATCTTCCCGGACCGGGGCACGAACCCGTGTCCCCTGCATCGGCAGGCAGACTCTCAGCCACTGCGCCACCAGGGAAGCCCAATGTGGACCATTTTTAAAGTCTTTATTGAATTTGTTACAGTATTGCTTCTGTTTTACGTTTTGGTTTTTTGGCTGCAAGGCATGTAGGTTCTTAGCTCCCCGACCAGGGATTGAGCCTGGAAGGCGAACTCTTAACCACTGGACCTCCAGGGAAGTCCCTCCTTAGCTTTTTCTTTTCCAGCTAAGTAGCCCCAGTGCTGTCTTCATCTGTTTCTTCCATGATATGCTTCTGCATCTCCTTTACCATCACAGTGAGCTCACTCCTGTTAATCTCTTAAGTGTGACATCCAGGCCACATGTTGTCCTCCATCAGCATGTACCCTCACCTCTCCTGACCTAGGTGTCATGCCCGAGGTGGTGACTGCCCTCTGGCAGCCTCATCACACCAATGACTCACCACTCACTGTCAAGCAAAGCCCCTCAACGCACGCTGCGTGCGTGCGGTTGCTAAGTCAGATCTTGTCCCCATATTTATACAACTGGACTCTGGGACCCAGGGCTAAAACCATTTATTCTTGGCTGATAAAACTTTCCCTTGTTAGGTCTCATCCAACTCTCTTGGCATGACTCATGGTGTCCCTGGAAACTCTACCCCCAGAAAGTCCCCTAATTATCTTCTTCTTGGTTTTGAGAGCTTGACCTCCTTCCAACCCTACACAGCTGTGTCCCTCCAACCATCCCCTCTGTTCCTGTCTTTAGGGGTCTTCCAATGGGGATGGCCATCCCAGTCTACCTAACCTCCAGCACCACCTTCTGATTGCTCCCCAACCCCTCTTTCTGCTGTCAGTGCTCTATGACACTGCTCTCAACTTTCATCCCTCTCCTGGGAAGTTCTCAGCTACTGCATCTTGTCAGCAATGGTGTGGTCATGACTTAATTATACTTTGGTTTCCTTGGTCCTAATTCATCTAGAATTACTTCCAATAAACACAGATTTTGAGGTGGGGGAGTAATTTTTTTTTATTACTACAGTGGACATAGGTTTGAATCCATTTCTCCTTATTCTCTCAGCATTATTTGTGAGTGAAGACACAGCTGAGTGGATTCAGGGGTGCGGACTCTGCTCAAAAAACAACAAAGTTAGACTTGTGTGAAGACTGAATCTTGAGCCTACGAACATCATGTTTGGGGCCAACCTGAGTATATTGACCTGGAGCTCGTGTGTCACAGTTCTGCAGTGTGTTTTATTCCTGTTAGTGTGATGAGCAAATTTGGGAAGCCCTTCTTCCTTAGCTGCATATTTTGTAATCTGTCTTTAGAAATACTTAAGTAATGGATTTTAATTTCATCAATTTCAGATTCCTATGAGTGTGGCAAGAATGAGAATGTGTAAAACACTGTTTGCTAATTTCAGTGATTGTATTCCCAATCAAGATGAAAGTGACTCTTACCTTCTTGGTTTCCAAAGCAATGGTTAGTGTCTTTCAGGAATGAAGTGGCTTCTGAGAGAGTGATTCCAGAAATCAAAACCAAACCAAACAAAGAACAAATGAACTACGAAGAGTTTAAATAAATCTAGAAATTGTACTTTTCTAAGTTTAGCTACATTTAAATAGTACACAGCGGATGGTGTGGGCTGGAAATAAATTTTCTATCTTTCCCTTCGGTTAAATCATCATTCTTTAAATAATTGGGTAATTACAGCATTGATTAACAATTTTTTTGGGTCTCTTCTGTCTGTGCAAAGTACCATGTCAGCTCCTTAAGGGGGTATAAAAAAGGATAAAGACAGTCTCTACCCTAAAGGAAGGCAAAATTTAGGAACAGTTAAGAGAAATGCTCAAATAAATCTTTGAACAAGGAAGAATAATACAAATTCTGTAAGCATCTAAATCAAGTGTTATGGGGACTTAGAGAGATGATGCTTCCCGCTGAGGGTAGGGGGCTGTGAGGGGTCAAAAAACAAAGGAAGGACGGAGGGGAATGATCCGGATTGTAACTTGGATGCTTTTAGACCAGAAGTTGAATTCTTTGGCAATGAGGGAAAAGTTGTGAATTATGGGCAAGACTTCTTTAAGAGGTCTAGGAAGGGCACTCTCTTAAATATCCTACATTCTCTTGGAGAAGATGAAGGTAGGGTAGCTGATAACTTATTTGGGACTAAGGAATCTCAGTCCAGAAGTTTATAACCTACATGAAGATCTCAGGATACCATAAGAGTCTGAATAATTTTCAATATCAAATTTAACTTAAACTTCCCATTTGCCACACAGTACTTTTATGGAACCTGGGGAACATGTCGTGAAATACCATTTAGGCAGGAAGAGACATTTCAACACTTGCTTTCCTACTTTGGTTGCCTACCCTTGGTCTCTTCCTTTTATGAGTCTCTAATAATCTCCAGCTATATCCTGAAATTCTCACAACTTTCTCAGGAAAAGATTAAATGATTAAGTATCATATTCTGAATCCTTGGTTCAAACGAAATCACACTTGGAGGCAGAACCTCCGTTTTCTATTGCCAGCTCTGTAAAGTAGCTGTTGTAATTTCTTTGAGCTTTGGTTTCCTTCTGTAAAATGAGGCAGATGGACCAGAAAATCCCCAAGATTTCTCTTAGCCCTGTGAATGTATGACAGAAGGTATTCTGGTGAAGATGATGGCCAGAAGCCAAAGCGTCGCAAGTCTCCTAAAGCTATTAGAATCTCTCTGAGGGTTGCTCCTGCAGTGTCAGACATGACCCAGCCCAAAGTCCACAAGGCATGCCATGCATGAGCAGTCTGGAAACTGGTCATTAGTAAGCAAACTAGGATGCATTCTGAGATGGATAAAATGCATGAGAGAATTTCTTCCCGCAATCATCTCCCAGAGATCCTAAGAAAAAAATTTACGTAACCACAAAAATTTCAAATAATACTTCAAGGCAATCACAGAAGAGAGATCACACATTAGCATGTTTATTTGCTAACTGCAGTTATAATACTGACCTAAACAATTAGAGGGGTAATACGCATTATATTCAGCTTTATATCCTGCAGGTTAGTTGTGGGTTTTTTGGTGTCATAATTGCTTAGATTCTTGTCTTTTTACTCTTTGTGGAAGCTTCTTGAAAGGCCTCGCCATCTTGTCTCCCATATTGCCCTTAACACAGTTCCTTACGCTTAGTAGACCCTCAGCAAAGACTGCTGTGTTGCATTCTCTCCTCTCCAGGTAACCTGATCAGGTATGATCACAGCTACATGGAGCAGAAAAGCGGGCACTTGTGAGCACTTACCTTGCGATGCTGCGGTCGAAGCAGTTTCGAAAGTGTGGTCCCCCCAGCTCCCTTTATACTCCCCAATGTGCAAACCCAGCACTCTCACTTGGCTGTATTTGGGGGATCACCATTTACTCCTTAGATGTAAAGGCGTCGTAGCCCTGATCTCTCACTCTTGTTAGGTTACTTGGATAAATGACCAGCGGAGGCTGTGTAATGCCAGGTCAGCTGCGAAGGGATTTTGACGTTGGACACAGATCTTTGAGACTTAGAGAGTCCTAGAGGCTGAGCAGAACTGGGGCAGAGTGTGCTAAGAAGGTCAGTGAAGGGCAGAGGCACAGGGTGAATTGTCAAGCGATGGGTGATCAATAGCATGGATGCTAACTACATCTCCTTTACCCAGCATCGTAAACGTGAGGTGGTGTGCGCCTCTTCTCAGAAATCTCCGGAAAACCTAAGATTGGCCATTTAACACATCCATTCTTTTTTTTTTTAAACGTTATTTTTTAATTGAAGTATATTTGATTTACAATGTTGTGTTAGTTTCAGGTGTACAGCAAAGAGATTCATATATATATATATATATATATATATACACACACACGTATATATCTATATATTCTTTTTCAGATTCATTTCCCTTATAGGTTATTACAAAATATTGAGTATAGTTCCCTGTGCTATACAGTAGGTCCTTGTTGTTTTTCTATTTTATATATAGTAGTGTGCATATGTGAATCCCAAACTCCTAATTTATCCCCCCCCTTTCCCCTTAGGTAACCGTAAATTTGTTTTCTATGTCTGTAGGTCTATTTCTGTTTTGTAAATAAGTTCATTTGTATCATTTTTTATTTTTTTAGATTCCACATATGAGCGATATCATATATTTGTCTTTGTCTGGCTTTGTCTGTGATAATCTCTAGGTCCATCTAACACATCTATTCTTATCCATTAATTTATTTTGTTAAAAAAATCCATTGTAGATGGAAAACTTTCTAAAATATATTATATATTATCTTGATTTATTTAATCTAGTATCTTGAATAGACTAACTTTTCCTTGATCACTCAGGGGCCTGGGAGGTGATGTAATAAAGTTGTCAGGGATATTATAGTTTCTTCGTGGATTTTACCCTACACTAATTGTTCCTAGGTTGCAATGAATTTTTGTCACCTTTCTAGTTTTTATATCTACACCTTCAGGGCAAGATACTCAGCTGTATTCTGTCTGTGGTTAGTGTGTTTGCCTCTGTGAGCCCAATCTTCCTTTTCCTAATCTGCTATAGAATGGGAAACAGATGAGCAGACTAAAAGAAAAAAAAAAAAGAAAAAAGGAGTCAGAAGTTCCATGGGAAGTTCTAGAAGTTCAATGAAAAGACATGGTCTTTGTGACAACTCTTACGGTTGCTTCGGGTTGTTTTTTGGCTGAAACATAAGTAATGTTTGACTAGGTAGGAATTACCATACATTTTAGAAGTTAGAGCCATTTACAGCAATACAGTTTGACTTGTTTATGTTGTATATGATCAATGTGTACTGAATTATACTCAATATTTTGTAATAACCTATAACGGAATATAATCTGAAAACAATATAACTGAGTCACTTTTCCATACACCTGAAACTAACACAATATTGTAAATCAATTATACTTCAATTAGAAAGAAAAAAAGATACTCTAGTTTCCCAGTGGGTAGTCTCATATAGGTGAGGCATTTCCAAGGACAGTTTGCATTAGTCAAAATGAAATTGTGGACAAAGGAGAAACAGACGGGGATAGGACTTCCACGTAGCATTTTCCGAAGTAGATTTGACAGAATGCTGACTCTGAGAGAAACTGTGAAATAAAAGGTCCCGTGTCTAAATGAGTTCAGGAAATGTGGCCAACTCTATTCCCTGTTGTTGGAGATTCACCATAAATACTAGCATGTTAAGGGGCCTGAGAAGCCTTGCAGTAAAAAAACACGAAGCACTTTTTTGTACCTGGTGATTTGATGTTGGAACACCATCTTACTCCCTGCTTGAGAAAACAAGAGGAGAAGGCTGAAGGCTGCAATCCACAGAGAACTTGTCTCATTCTTAATACCATTTGGCCCAGAAGAAAGCAACAGAGAGTGATCAGGCATAAACACAGCTGCTTTTATTCAAGGGACAGTATTTTGTATGTAACAGATGCTCAGTCGATTTTGTTCCTGTGTGTAAATGAATAAGGACGATTCATGGGGAATCTGTGTTGAAAGATGGCTGAAGTGATAAGGCAGAAAAGAATGGAATCAGACTCAGTCTCACTTAATAGTAATAGTTTATATTTATTAAGAACTCACTACGTGCCAGGCTTTATCCAGATTGGCTCACTTAAGCATCATAATAGTTTTGTGGGGTAGGTGCTAACATCATTCCCATTTTTTTTTTTTTTTTTTTTGCACACTGCTCCACAGACTCATTTATTTATTTATTTATTTTCAACATCTTTATTGGGGTATAATTGCTTTACAATGGTGTGTTAGTTTCTGCTTTACAACAAAGTGAATCAGTTATACATATACATATGTTCCCATATCTCTTCCCTCTTGCATCTCCCTCCCTCCCACCCTCCCTATCCCACCCCTCCCATTTTATGGCTGAAGAAATTGGGTCACTGAGAGTTTAAATAAACTGGCTAAGGCCACACAACTAGTAAGTGACAGAAATGGGATTCAAATCCTCTCTGGCTCTAGAGCCAATGCCTATGACCTTTCACTTTTGCAAGCCCATCACTTTTGAGTGCTGGCAATGGGGAAAGGAGATATGAAATAGGGACATTGCTCCAAAGGAGGTGATAATGGACATGGGAAGAGAGTACATAGACACGAAAAGATAAATTACTTTTCCAAGGTTAAGTGCCAAGATGAGTGAGATGCACAGTGGACTAGATGTATGGACAAGGTATTTAAAACCCACAAGGTATGTTGTGTATGTAATATATTCTCAGAATTGTTATTAATGATAATGATACTGCTTTGGAGGAGAGAAGAGATCTGAAGGGGATGGTGACTGTGGAGATAATAATAATGCTTTTCGTAATTCTTTCCAGTTTACATAGCATTTTTGTATATTTTATTATGTTTATTTTTCTCTGCAAGCCTTAGGGGGTTATACTGTTTATATTCTTATTATTCCCATTGTCCATATGCGGAACTGAGGCCTAAGGGAGTTAAGTGATTGACCAAAAGGCCCCACAGCTAGTAGGCAATGGAGCCAGAATTGGCATCACAGGTTGCTGATTCCAAAGCCTCACCTTTTCCTCTATCCTCTACTCTCTCTTAAAGGAGGCAGATTTTAAGAGTACAGGGAGGAGGTTCCAGGCTTAGGGAACTTAGGGATTGTGGTTAGAAACGAGACTTCCCAGGGTGTGTTTCAGGAAGGTGGACTGGGCAAGCCTGGGTGGAAGGGTTGGGGGTAACATGGAGGTGAGGCTGGAGAAGTAGGCTGGGCTTGTCTGTGATGGGCTCCCAATGCCCATGGAAGGAGTCAGGACATTATTCTGAGATCATTGGGGAGCCTTTCAAGGTTTTAAGCAGAAAAGTGAACATGTGTGTGTGTGTGTGTGTGTGTGTGTGTGTGTGTGTGTGTGTGTGTGTGTGTGTGTGTGTGTGTAGACACACACATACATCTAAGATTAGTATAGAACTGATGGTAGAATAGAATGGAGAGGGAGAACCTGAGGTCCTAGAACCACTTAGCAACTATTTAGAAAATCTTGGTATACAACTTGCCAAGATGATTATACGGGCTCTGATATGATTTATGGGAGTAGGTGGGCAGTTAGAATTAACCCCTGGATGACCCTATAAATTCAGATCTGTGTTAAAACTCTTCATGGCACCAGAGGGCTGGCTTTCACAGTGATTGTGCCCTGGTATCTCCTGGTCCATCCAGTAGATTCAAGAAGCGTATTGTGTGGGCTTGAAGTTGTCTGCCTCACTGTCCCGTTTAGGCCTGGCAAAAAGAGAACCCCAGGAGGTGAAAGGAATATGTTTAGCTCATTTAAGACCTCTCTGAGCTCTAGACTTATTATTATTATTTTTAATATTTATTTATTTATTTAGGCTGCTCCAGGTCTTAGTTGTGGCATGCGGGATCTTTAGTTGTGGCATGCACGTGGGATCTAGTTCCCCGACCAGGGATCGGACCCGGGCCCCCTGCGTTGGGTACGTGGAGTCTTACCCACTGGACCACTGGGAAGTCCTCTAGACTTATTTTTTGAGGCCCTATCCCACATTAATATATTAAAATCCTCTCAACATATATTAAACATGCAAGTAATATCTATTTGCATTGAATATAAAAATAATCGTGGTGTCAAATGAAGAGGGCCTTGATTAAGCAGTACAGAAATGAGATGTAAAAGGAAAGAGAAAACCCAAGGGATACCCTGAAGGCAGGATCCACAAGACTTTGATGATGCTGGGTTTGAGGAGGAAAAAGGAATCAGAGGATCCTACCTTTTGTCCAGCCTTCATTGCAGCCTAGAAATCTAGGGGCATGATAGCAGCCCAGGAGAAAGACTGAAAGGGGAGAAATATGAATTTAGATTTTGGACAGATTGAGATGGAGATGATGGTGATATCCAGCTAAGTAGGTAGAGATAAGGGTTCAGAGTTTACAGGAGACATTAAGACTGAAGATGTAGGTCTGTGAGTGTGAGGGTGTCACCTCTATACCGTTGGTTGAACTTATTAAGGAAGTTGGGTTCTCAGAGAAAGGCTGCATGTTGAGGAGCTGAGAAGCGGAAATGAAGACAAAGAGAGTGGGAAAAAAAAAGGTTATTCTTCAGGTAAACAAATACCTGAGTGAGATCTTGTTGGAGTCGAAAGAGCCACGTGGATCCACATGTCACTTCTGTCATTTACTGCCGTAAATGGCAAGTCCCGTCACCTCCCTTCGCAGCTGTGATGTTTTCCCCTTCCGCTGCAAAATCAGAAACATAGTTCTGTTTCTGCCCAAGTCACGAGGATAGTGTGGGGATCCAATGAGGTACTGTCAAGATGTGGCTGTCTCCGCAGGCAGTCTGCTTCCAGCCGGTGCCAAACAGTATGCTTCAGTCTGTAACAACCTTGACACAGACCTTGGCAAATAATCCACTAGCACAAAAAACGTAAGTGAGCAATGCAGACATTACTGGAGATTTTGTAGAGCAGACTAGAAGAGGATTATATTACATCCCCTAAAGTATTCAGTTTCCAGCAGCAATGACTTCTGCGAAGTCCGTTTTCCTTCACACTGATGCAGGTGGTGATTTCCTTTCTTCCCCTGAGGTGTCTGCCCGACCCCAACGGGTACTCAGTTGTTCCTCTGTTACATGGAGCCATTTAGCTCTGCCACTGACCTGCATTCCTACTCATCTGGTTACTCAACAAAATAAAAGTCCTCAAGTAAAGAACACCACTTTTATCCTTAGAAAGTTTGGTGATCACCTATTTTTACTCACATATTCCCTTTGGGAGCTTCATCTTTATCCCACCACTATGCCCTGTAGTCCACAGCTCACACCCCACACCATCATTCCATCTCTCCCAGCCCTGAGAGGAGTTCTGTCAATGAGCGTTTTCTCCAGTCTTGTTACAGAATCATTTTGTCAACTCTAAAGTGATGGGAACTTTATTCTTAGCGTCAGAAGAAGTTAAGGGAGGTGGTATTTTCGAGAGGGTGGTATTTTCAAGAGAGAGGATGTAGTAAAAAGCTCTACAGAGAAGATGGAGAAAAGGAGGACCATGAAAAGGGCATTGGGTCAGTCAGAGAGGTGATCCTGACATTAATGTCAGCAGGATGGTGGGGGTGGAAGCTTTGAAGGCAAGGATTAAGGAGTGAGCAGGTGTTACGGAGGAGGAAAAAGTTTTCCTGATTTCCCTGGGAGCAAATCTCTCCACCAATCGTTATATAAGGTGCATTCAGAGGAAATGCAGATTTGGATGGAGAAAGCAGCAGCAGGGCCAAATAGAGAGGCCCAGGAAACAAGTGTAATCAATCAAGTTCATTCCGCAGAGAAGAAAGGGCAGTTAATTGTGCTGATAGGAGGCTCATCCCTTACCCTTTACAACTATCTAAGAGCTTATGTAACAGATGAAATTTCCAAAAGCAGCAAGAAGTTCCCCAGCCAGAAACAGACACTTCTGGGCAAAAGTCACAGGACAGGTACATTAGTGAATGATACAAATTTATATTTAATCGCCTAATTAAAAATATTGAGTGAGAATATTAGATTCCAGAACTAGAGGGGAAACTTGAATATTACCTAATCTAACCCTGATGGTACAGAATCAGAAACTGAGGCTCTGGACAGGTTACCTAATTCATGCTAATTAATTAGACAGACCGCCCCCCCCCCTTCCCATTCTACTCTCAGATCCAAGAGCGCTAGTTCAGAACTCTTTCAAGTGCAATACATAACCTTCCACACTGCTGGCATTTATACACTACAATTTTGCAAAGCAAAAAGTTGATGGGGGATTATCCAGAGAATTATTTCAACTGATTTTCCTTCAATCAGTGAGGACATAGATTTATCAGTTTTACAGGTTGGAAAACTGAGGCTTGGGAAGATCGACTAGTCATACGGCTAGTAAGCGGCAGAATGGGAGCTAGAACAAGTCTGGTTTGACTCCAAGTCCAGTTTGTGTTTTCACTACAAGACAGCTGTTTCTGGCTTTGCAAGATCCTGTTAAGACACTAACGCTCTCAGTATTATACATGCTTCTCAGCATTACACACAAATGAGGCATCCTTCTCTGAAAACATCATGGAGAGAGTGTGTGCATGGCGTGGGAACACTGTGTTCAGAGGAGAAATTCTACCAGTTAGGTCTGGCCAGTAAACTGGAGACTTTCTTGTCTGGCCTCATAATCCTGACTGATGCCTGTGAGAGTTAGGGTCTACGTCATTTGCCCTTTTTTGTCTAGTAGTTGTATTTTGGTTTCTTCAGTGCTTAAAGTCTCATTAGAACTAAGAAAAGCGTGATCAGTTACTTTTAATTTCAACTGTTGGGGTATGAAACAACATAGCCTAAAAAAAAAAAAGATTTATGCCCTTGGCTAGGCATAGCCCAAATGTATATTTACATTGTTAAGAGCTGCATGATAATGTAGTGACTAAGAGTGGAATTTTTTTTTTTTTGGTACTCGGGCCTCTCACTGTCATGGCCTCTCCCACTGCGGAGCACAGGCTCCGGATGCGTAGGCTCAGCGGCCATGGCTCACGGGCCCAGCCGCTCCGCGGCATGTGGGATCTTCCCAGACCGGGGCATGAACCCGTGTCCCCTGCATCGGCAGGCAGACTCTCAACCACTGCGCCACCAGGGAAGCCCTAAGAGTGGACTTTGAGAGTCAGAATACTGAGGTTCAAATCCTGACTTCACTATTTAAACTATTTGAATTGGCGCAACTTATTCTACTTTTCTGAGCCTCAGTTTCTTCATATGTAAAATGGGGATAATAACAATACCTAACTCATGGGGTTCTTGTGACAACTGAGTTAATAAATGCATGATAGGCTACTTTTTGAAAGTGACATGGAGTGGGTGAGGCCATGTCAACAGCAGAGCCTGAGACTTAGAAGCCAGGAACTTTCTCTAGAAAACGTACCAACCATTGCCTGTGCCAGAGGGCTCTGGAAGCCAGGACAGCATCTTCTACATTGTTCTTTCATCTCGTTTTTGTTTCTGTTTGGTAAGGCCCATCAGCTGACCACAGCCTGACTACTGTCCATCCAGTCCTCCCATTCTACCCACTACATATAGCCAATTTCCTCTCCAGATGGCCCAGAACACTTTTAAGTCACTGCCACCCCCCACCTTCTCATTCCACACACTCACAACCATAAAACAAGACGAGGAAGATGGAGCCTAGATACCTCAAAGCAGGGTTGACCAACCTTCCTAATTTGCTTGGAATTGAAGAGATTCTTGAGACTTCAGTTTTAAAATCAGGACAATCCTGGGCAAACCCAGATAAATTTATCACCCTACCCAAAAGGTGGTTGGGGGTATGATGGCAAAATCCTCAAACTTGACCAAGATGGGGCTAGATGGAACCAGCTTGAGATCTCTCACAAAACCAGGATGGTGATGAAATTCACATATGGAATTGCTAATTTTGAAGCTGTAATGCACAGAGCCGGTAACAGGGAGCATGCACTTATTCAATTGTTTATTCATCAAACATTCATTGAGGGCTTACTACATGCTGGGAAGATTTTAAGCACTAGGGAACAGAACAGGCAAAGTCTCTGCCCTCATGGAAATTTTATTCTAGTGTGTGCCTATGTGGGGACAGACAACAAACAAAGATATCAAATGTCAATTAGGGATAAATTCTCTGAAGGAAAGGACAATTAGGATAAGGAAACAGTGGCTGTGTGGGTTTGAAATAGATCAATCAGGATAAGTTTCTCTAAAGAGATGATATTTGAGCACTTAGAGAAAGAGCAAGCCAGGAGAATGTCAACGGGGCACAGTATTCCAGGCAGAGAAAACAAGTGCAAAGGCTCTGGGAGGGGAACGTGCCTGCACAGGAACAGAATAAAGGCCAGTAGGGCAGGGATTAAAGGAGCCAGGGATACAGTAGCAAGGAATGAAGTGGCAGAAGCGGCTAGGGGCCAGATGCTTAGAGCCTTGCAAACTAAGGTAAGGATTTAGGGTTTTAAATGCCAGCTGTTATTATAAAGGTAACGCTATGCTTCCATATTCTCTGCTGAGGGTTGGCTCTGTTATCTGCTGTTTTTCTACTCAGCTTTGCTTCGTTCTGTCAAACAAAAAGTTTAGCGTCTGCTCTTCATTTAACAAATGGCTTATAAAGACACTGTTCCAGGCATTGTGGATTAGAAATTGGTTCTCTCAAACAGCTTACCATCTAGTTAGGGGAGGGTGGGTGGAGCACATTATTGAAAACACGTGAAAAGCATCAGCGGCCGTGGGCTTCCAAGGAAACACCTGATAACTACCAAGAAGAAACCAGGTTTGAATTTCCCAGAGAGGTGAGGAGTTGCTTCCGGTGCGCCCCAGGGCATCATGGGAGGAGTGCGCCACCGGGGAAGGGAAGGCTGGACGGGATTCCGCCATGGTTGGGACCAGCCGGGAGACGCTGAGGGGCCGTAGCCGGTGAGTGTACGTTTGGAGTTTGTGAGAGAGGCAGGCTTTCCTGGTGAGCTCCGCGATTCCAGAGCGTTACTGTGTGTGTGGTGGGAGGGTGTGAAACTGGAAGTGGTGAGGGAATTCGAACCCCCGGCTCTTGACGTGACTGGGCCGCGAGGAAATTTCTGAAAATTCTCAAGTCGCCAAATTCCATTTGAAGTTTTTCAGTACGTTTATAGGCATTTGATTACATTGCATATACATATACTTAGGGCTAAATCCATTTTGGGGTACTAAAAACTGTGGGTATCAATAGAATTATTTTTCAGAATATACCGGAAAAAAATATGATTCTTTTGTTCCAAAGATACCACCTTCCCATCCATCCTCTTAACATTTTTCGTAATTTGAGGGCTCTTTCTGTGTTGTACCTCAGTTTCCCCGAGAGAGAGCCATAAGCCATTATTTCTGTGAGGAAATAGCCCCACCTCTTGGAAAGGTCAGGCTACTATAATATAAGAAAAGCCCTGTTTTGGGTGTGTTCCCCAAGGGGAATGTTTTTCTCCTTCATCAGCGAAGAGGCTTTTTTTTTTCTCTCGTGGGCTCCGGAAGCAGCATCTTGGTGGCGCTTGGAGCCAGGAGGGAGGAATCAGGCTGGTAAATTCCATCCTTAAGTAAGTTGAGGTTCTTTCCATCTGCCCACAGCTGATTCTTCAGCTTCCCACTTAGGAAAATGTGACCGGCTAAGTCCGCAGTGAAGGTGCCTGGGGACACTGGTGTCAGTGTAACATGTGCCCAAACCTCTGTCACAGCCAGGAGGCAGAATTTAAGTTTGCTCACTGACAGCTGCTGTGTTAGCCCCGGAATGTTAATGCTTACCGAAAACTTGGATGAAAGGCAACAAACAGCTTTTAGTGGTTGTGCTAATGGTCTCATCCATTAAATGACCCTTTCCTCTTCACCTTTCTATTGTCAGTTATACCGATGTCTTTGATGAGAATTGGATATGAAGTCCTGTTAAGAAGCACGTTACTTTTAGTGATTGTATTTAAAAAATATGAGCCTTTAAAAAAATTCCCAAAGTGAGGAACACATTGTAGAAAGATTGAAAAACATAATCAGACATACTGAAGGAAAAATTTAAATCACTTCTAAGATTTTAGCATAGAAGTAATCTCTACCTAAATTTGGATTAAGTCCTTTTACACCTTTTTTTTTATGTTTGTAAACACATACACACTTTTGTTTGTTTTTTTTAAACGTGCTTTAAACAAATACACAATTAGGGTATCAGCCTGTAAGCATGATTTTGTGTTCTGCCTTTACAACTTAACAGATTATGGGAAATTTTATAATATTAACTCTTCTTCTACATCATGATTTTTAATAGTTACATATCATTCCATCCTATGACAGTTTTCTATTTTGGGGCATTTAGGGTGAGCTAATTTGTTTTTCTTTTAAATATTCCTGTAAACATATGTGTGTATATGTTTATGCATATCTTTATGATATTTATAGAATAGACTTTCTGGGCAAAGGCCATGACTGTTTTAAGGTTTGCAGTAGTATAATGCCTGTTATTAGAGTCTCCACAGTAGTGATGTGGCATAAGAAAACAGTAAGTATTCTCTAATGATTGTTGCGGAACCCAAGCTCATATTGCTTGCCACACAACAGGTCAACAAATCAAGAGACGAGTTGTTGGGGCAGGGAATAGTGACTTTATTCGGAAAGCCAGCAGACCGAGAAAATGGTGGACTAGGGTCCTCAGGTGAGATGGTCCAGAACCAGCTTCCCTGAGGTAGAATTCAGGCTTTTTTTTATACTAAAAGGGAGGGAGTGTTGTTAGCTGTTGCAGACTTGGTGTCAGAATCCTTTGTTTTTGCAGCTGTCCAAGTAGGTCAGATCATGGTGTTTCTGTAAACCTCCAACAAGACAAATGTTATTCTCTGTTCTGCAACTTTTTACCTCTATATGAATGGAAAAGTGTTACACTTGTAAAGGCCAGAGCCTTGAGAATTGACTCTCTTGTATATTTCAGGCTATAGGCAACAATTAAGTTGTAGCAAAAACAATAGAGTAGGAAGGTTAAAGTAAAAGAAACAGATCTAATATGGAGTCAGTTTTGTTATTCCCTAGTACATGAGCATGCTGATTTTCAGCTGTTGTAAATATGCAATAGTCAGTGCAACATGACTGCAAAGTAAAATGACAAATACTGCCAAATTTTCAGAATTTAATGAAGTTGTTGAAAGTGGTATTAGACTGCTTGAATTTTGCAAAGCCACTGGCCAGGGTGATGCAGCAGCACTGAACTAGTTAATAATTAAAGTTCTGAACATTGACAATGATGATGATCCAATAAGTGCTTCAAGAGAGTGAGTTTAGGATCAAAGGATTAGGAAGACCCTTAAAATATCAATGAAGACATCATACAGTTTTTGCAAAAAAGGACATTCTTTATGATTGCATTGCAAAAGTTAAAGGGTGCCACATCATACAGGATTGTGAGAACGATGTTCCTTTCCTCTCAACTCCAACATTGATTCATTCTTTGTTCTAAGAATTAACAGAGATGCAGTTATAACGTAAATCTTGTGACGTATAAGAAAATAAATTTATTTCAGTACTTCTGGCTTTTTATGATAAATCCCAATCAGACTTTCCCCCCACAATTTACTGTGTAATTTTGGACTTCATTTTAATTAATTTAGATTCACCTTAAGTGGTTGTTTTCTGAGGTACATGATTGTTGATGTAGAAAATCACAAAGAATTTCCCCCCAAACTCAGAACTATGAAGTGAGTTCAGTAGGGTTTCAGGGTATAAACATACAAATATAAACAAATATAAACATACAAAAATCAGTTGTATTGCTTTATGCTGTATGCTAGCACTGAACATGTGGACACCAAAATTAGAAATACAGGGACTTCCCTGGTGACGCAGTGGTTAAAAATCTGCCTGCCAGTGCAGGGGATACAGGTTTGATCCCTGGTCTGGGAAGATCCCACATGCCACGGAGCAACTCAGCTCGTGCACCACAACAACTGAGCCTGTGCTCTAGAGCCTAAGAGCCACAACTACTGAAGCCCGCGCGCCTAGAGCCCGTGCTCCACAAGAGAAGCCACCGCAATGAGAAGCCTGTGCACCACAACAAAGAGGGGTCCCCGCTCCCTGCAACCAGAGAAAAGCCCATGCGCAGCAACAGAGGCCCAATGCAGCCAAAAAAAAAAAAAAAAGAAATACAGTACAATTTACAATTACTTAAAAACAAAAAGAAAGAAAAAGAAGAATTTAGATGTAAATCTAACAAAACATGTACAGGACTCGTATGCTGGAAACTGTAAAACAAGGAAGAAAGAAATTGAAGAAGATCTAAATAAATGGAAAAACATACTTTATTCATGAATTGGAAGAATCAACATAGTAAGTAAGCTAATTTTCCCCAAAGTGATAAATAGATTTAATGTAATTCCTATCAAAAATTATAACTCTGGCTTTAAAGTTTGACATACAGTATCCTAATTATTATTTTCCCAAAGCACTATAATTGTAGTATTTCCCCCAATGAAAAATTTTAACAGCTTTATGGGGATATAATTGATGTATGACGAACTGTACATATTTAAAGAGTCTCGACATATGTATACACTGTGACACCATCATCTGAATCAAGATAACGAACATGTCCATCACCCCCAAAGTTTCCTCCTGGTCCTTTGTAATACATCCTACTGTCCTTCTGTGCCTCCCATAAATCCTGCCTCTCTATCCCTAGGCAACCACTGGTCAGCTTTCAGTCACTATAGATTCATTTTTTTTCTAGAATTTTATATAAATGGAATAATAGAGTCTACACTTTTTTGGTCTGACTACTTTTCAATCAGCATCATTATTTTGAGATCCATCCATGTTTTTGTGTGTGTTAATAGTTTATTTTTATCATTTAAAAAATTATTTTATTTATTTATTGTTTCTGGCTGCGTTGGGTCTTCATTGCTGCGGGCGGGCTTTTCTCTCGTTGCGGCGAGTGGGGGCTACTCTTCATTGCGGTGCGCGGGCTTCTCATTGCGGTGGCTTCTCGTTGCGGAGCACGGGCTCTAGGTGCACGGACTTCAGTAGTTGTGGCTCTGGGCTCTAGAGCGCAGGCTCAGTAGTTGTGGTGCATGGACTTAGTTGCTCCGTGGCATGTGGGATCTTCCTGGACCAGGGCTCGAACCCGTGTCTTAACCACTGCGCCACCAGGGAAGCCCAATAGTTTATTTTTATCATTTTGTAGTATTACATTATATGGATTCACCACAATGTATTTATCCATTCACCTGTTAATGGCCATCTGGGTTGTTTTCAGTTTGGGGCTATTACAGATAAATATGCTGTGAACATTTGTGTTCAAAGTTTCTGTGTGGACATATGTTTTCATTTCTCTTGAGTAAATACCTAGAAGTGGAAAGACTGGAACAAATGGGTAATTTCTTAACTTTTTAAGAGGCTGCCAAACTATTTTCCAAAATGGTTATGCTGTTTTACATGACCACTAGCAGGTGTGAGAGGTCCAGTTCCTCCACCTTTTGGCCAACACGTGGACTTTTAGTCATTGTAATAGGTGTGTTGTGATATCTCATTATGTTTTAATTATTATTCTCCTAATGATTCATGATGAGCATTTTTCATGTGCTCTGCGTATATCTTCTTTGGTGAAATGTTTGTTTAAATCTTTTGGCTCTTTAAAAATTGGGTGATTGTTTTCTTTTTAGTGAAGATATAGATTTCTATATGTACTCTGGACACAAGTCCTTTATCAGGGGTATAATTTGCAAATACTTTTTCTCAGTCGGTGGCTTGTCCTTTCATTTTCTTTAACAGTGTTTTTCAAAGTGCAGAAACTGAATTTTGATGAAATCCAGTTTATCAATTTTTTCTCTCATGGCTTGTGCTTTTGGTGTTGGTATCTAAGAAATCTTTGCGTAAACCAAGGTCACAAAGATTTACTCTTATGTTCACTTCTAGAAGTTTTTGTGATTCTACTTTTGGTTTCCTCTTTGATCCAAAATTTAATTTAGGAGAGTATTTTGAATTTTTTTGTTTTAAACTTATTAATTTTAGACATTTTTGCGATTGAGGCCTGTGCAGTTTATACTGTAAAGGAATGAAGCTGATAGGGGTTGGGAGGCAGGGGAGTGTGGATGGTAGAAGGTGGAAGAGGGACAGGAGTGCATAAAGTACAATTTTTGTCTAGATTGCATTTTTGTTCTCCTGTGTCCTTTCTTTCTAGATACCAAACTCCTCATGTTTATACTGCACTAAATCTTTCTTGTCTTATTCTTCCTCATTTCGTAAGTCCTTTCTCTCTCTTTCTCTCTCTCACCCACTCATCCATTCAGTCTGTCGGAAAACCCTATGTGCACTACCTTCACAGTACATCTAGAATCCATCTGCTTCTCGTCATCTCCCAGTGCCTATCTCTCTGGTCTAAGCCACTGTCATTTTTTATCTTTTATTTTGCAGTAGGCTCCTAACTGGTCTCACAGTTTCTACCTCTGCCCCCTTCAGTGTATTCTCAATGCAGCAGAGTGATTCTTTTTTTTTTTTTAAAGACTTATTTATTTATTCATCTTGGCTGTGTTGGGTCTTCGTTGCTGCACATGGGCTTTCTCTAGTTGTGGCGAGCGGGGGCTACTCTTGCTTGCGGTGCAGAGGCTTCTCATTGCGGTGGCTTCTCTTGTTGCGGAGCACGGGCTCTAGGTGTGCGGGCTTCAGTAGTTGCGGCACGCGGGCTCAGTGGCTCGCGGGCTCTAGAGCGCAGGCTCAGTAGTTGCGGTGCATGGACTTAGTTGCTCCACAGCATGTGGGATCTTCCAGGACCAGGGCTCGAACCCGTGTCCCCTGCATTGGCAGGCAGATTCTTAACCACTGTGCCACCAGGGAAGTCCCCAGAGTGATTCTTTTAAAATGTGTGTTAATATCACTCCTCTGTTCAAAACACTCCAAAGATTTCCCATCTCACTCTGAGTGAAGAAAAAAGCCCTCAGGTGGCCCTGAAGCCCTGCATGATCCCTGGGGTCCCAGGTTCCTCTCTTATGCCATAACTATCTTGCTCATTCTCCTCTAGCCCTGCTGGCCTCCTTCCTGTCCCTGGGACATGCCAAACTGCCCCTGCCTCAGGGCCTTTGCATTTTCTTTTGTTCCCTCTGCCTGGAATACTCTTGCTTCCTTCAGGTCTCAGCTCAAATGTCTTTTTATTAGAGAGGCCTTACTTGACTCCTCTCTACAGAGTACTAACTGCCTCCCTCTTACTTGTTTTATTTCTCATGAGCACTTATCTGACACATTACACAGCTTCTTATTTTTTTTGTAGATCTTTTAAAAAATTTATTTTATATTGGAGTATAGTTGATTAACAGTGATGTGTTAGTTTCAGGTGTACAGCAAAGTGATTCATTTATACCCATACAAGTATCCATTCTTGTTCAAATTCTTTTCCCATTTAGGTTATTACAGAATACTGAGCCGAGTTCCCTGTGCTATACAGTAGGTTCTTGTTGATTATCTATTTTAAATATAGTAGACACAGCTTCTTATTTGTTGACTGCCTTGCTTTCCTTGCAGAATATAAGTTCCCAGAGGGAGGGAACTATGCTTTGTTCACTGCTATTCCCATAGTACTGAGAGCAGTGCCCGGCGCATAGTAGCTGCTCAGCAACCACCTGTGGAGTGGGTGCATGAGTGTGCCCTGTCTGAAGGGGTAACCTCAGTGAGTGTTTTCCTTAGTAATTGGTATCAATCTAGAGAGATTTAATAAAATTAAGTCCAGTGAAAGATAATTGTGTGTGTGTGTGGTGGAGCTGGAGATTGGGAAAGGGATGCTGGGTGGTGAGAGAGGTACAAATATTGAATGTTCCACAAAGCCATATATAATGTTAAAAAAATAATAGCTAGGTGAGAACTGTGTTTGAGAATAAATAATTTTGGAAATAACTGAGTCTGGTTCAGTTTATCAGTTCACTGTAGTTTTTATTTATTCAGCATTAAGAGAAAAACATCACAAAGCAAGTGACCCAAAATAGCACATTTTGTGCATTTCTTCAGCCCCTTGGCAGCATCATGCAGATGTGTTCACTCTGGACTGACTTTTGTGTGAACCTCCCGGCTCTTCACCCGCAGCTTGTTGACCTGGGACTCGGCAATGTCAGCCCGTTCCTCGGCCTCCTCCAGCTCGTGCTGGAGCTTGCGGAATTTGGCAAGGTTAGCGTTGGATTGTTCCTCCTAAGAAAAAAGTTGTGAGAGTTAGACTTTGTGGTTCTCATTGCACTTGTCACAAACAGGATTATTTCCTCAACTCAGATATTTCCTTCTTATGGTTTGTTTGTCATATCTGATTTCAAATCCAGACAGAGGGCTTCCCTGGTGGCGCAGTGGTTGAGAGTCCGCCTGTCGATGCAGGGGACACAGGTTCGTGCCCCGGTCCGGGAAGATCCCACATGCCGCGGAGCGGCTGGGCCTGTGAGCCATGGCCGCTGAGCCTGCGCGGCCGGAGCCTGTGCTTGGCAACAGGAGAGGCCACAACAGTGAGAGGCCTGCGTACCGCAAAAAAAAAAAAAAAAAAAAAAAAAAAAAATCCAGACAGAACTTGTAACTTCAATTACATTTTTCACTCTAAAGAATGAAAGAAGAAACAGTTTTGAAATGGAAGAGACAAGCTCATTATGTCAAATCCATGTATACGTGAAATCTATTTATGATGTATGGACTGGGTGGAAAGGAGGAAGAGACCCACGTACGCTTGGTCACAGGGGTTAGAAAGTAAATGTAAAGTCAAAGTCTAACTTTGGGAAAATGCCAGTTGAAATGTTTTTGCCATATATTTTGATTCTGGTATACAGAGATGCTGTGGGTGGGGGGATGGGGATAGGAAGAAAGTATGCCCTCTGTTGGTTGGACTTACTACCGTTCGTGCCTCTCCCTTTCGTGTTCCCTTTTCTTACCTCTTACCCACTACATTGTGTCTGGGAGAGTGGGGAACAACCAGGAAAAGTGAAGCTGGAGAATCTTCCAGCGCATCCTAATTTGCTACAGCGAATGTGCAGGGATAAGTCCCTGCTGATGACACTGGTAGTGAGGGAAGGAGTCAGCTGGGGTGAAAGATTTCTGTTTGGCTTTTGGAAACAGTTGATTTTGTGCATTTCTAGAGGGAGAGGAATATTTATCATGGTGGTAGATTTTCTGCTGGATGTTCTTTGCAGCTATCAAGTAAGGTGGGTTATTTGGAATTTTCTTTTTTTCCCCCGACCCCTACAAATTGCTTAATAATAAAAATGTCTTGAAGTCTTATTCTATAATTAGGATTTGGGGGGAAATTCATATTTATATCATCTCTTTTAAAATAAGAATGACGTATTCTTACTTGGTCTCTTTCTTTCTCATTAACACATTCTCTTAATACACTTTCTACCCTCAAAGAAGTTTTCTTCTTCCCTCAAGGGCTTAAAGATACTTACAGCCTCCTCAGCTTGTCTCTTGTACGATTTCACCTTTGCCTGTAATTTATCTACCAGGTCTTGCAGCCTGAGAACATTCTTGCGGTCTTCCTCAGTCTGGAAGTTTGAAAAAAATGGTCTGCATTGAATCCAGCGAAATAAACCCACTACAGGTGGTGAAGTAAATCACTTTGATATGATGGCAGGTGGGCCTGGGGTAAATGTGGTCAACTCTGAGGCTTCCTTCGTAGTATTAACAGTAGCCACTCTTGTTAAATGTCCACTGTGTGCAGGCACTATATTGGAGAGTTATACACGTCTCTAATCCTTACCTCCCTACTCTGGTGAGTAGATGTTTTTATTCTGTTTTACAGGTGATGAATTAAGGTTTAGAGTGTTACGTAACCTATCCAAGTTTATAAAAGTAAGAGAGGCCAAACCAGGACTAATACCAGTTCATCTGTCTTTGAAACCTATATTCTTTCCTCACACTGTTTTCTAAAGGCCTTCCTGATTTTCCTAGCTTAGGAAAGGGTCTGTGACAGGTGATTGTGCCATTTGCCCCTTACATATATATCAAGTTAATATGTAGCTATTTGTGAGTACCACATAGTCACCAGGTTTTCAGTTTCCCTTTGTGCAGGAAGTCTGGATATTCTAGAAAGCTCTTCCCCTTACCTGGTAGGTGAGTTCCTTTACTCTTCTCTCGTGTTTCCGCAAACCTTTAACAGCCTCAGCATTACGTTTCTGCTCACTTTCAACCTCTCCTTCAAGCTCACGTACCTACAATCAAGAAAGATATTTATATAGTCAGTCTTGGGGGATGTTAATTAACTCAGGACCTACTGAAGATACTGGGTGGCTGTCCCCAGCCATAGGATAAGGATGGGAGCCAATATACAAGAAGAGAGAAGGATGGGGGAGTGCCGTTTTCACTTCCCGGATTCAGAGAGATTGAGAGACGCACCCTGGCCTCCAGCTTCTGGATCTGCTTCTTCCCGCCCTTCAGGGCCAGCTGCTCAGCCTCGTCCAGGCGGTGCTGCAGGTCCTTCACCGTCTGCTCCAGGTTCTTCTTCATCCGCTCCAGGTGGGCGCTGGTGTCCTGCTCCTTCTTCAGCTCCTCGGCCATCATGGCCGCCTAATTAGTAAATAAACCAGTATAATAAACCTGGTAATGGCAGGTAACACACAGTTTCATGAAACAAATGCTCATTTGCTCACATCAGTGATGGCCTTCTTGGCCTTCTCTTCTGCATTGCGCGATTCTTGAATTACTTCTTCCACTTCACTCTGGAGTTGTGAAACATCATTTTCCAATTTTTTCTTGGTGTTGATCAGGCTGGTGTTCTGTTAAAAGTAGTGGAAATTTACAAGACCTGCAGTTTGCACACTTGGGGTTTTACAAATGTATTACTCGTTGGCTTATGCAGGGGACCTAATGGCAACATTTCACTGAACTTTAAATATTTGTTCAGTGCAAAATGTTAATCATTTGCACGGTTGGTTCCCCCCGCCCCGCCACTGCCCCAATGTCCATCTGATTTATGCATAAGGACGTGGAGGTTCAAGAATGTCTATATTAGTTAATTGCTCTTTCAATTATATGTCAACCAGACATTGCTAGTGTTCTGTCCTTAAAAGGTTGGAAATATTAGAATAGAGTAGATTCTTTTTGTGAGAGCCTGGTACTGAGAGTTTCTCAGTTAGAAGGAATCTATTCTCTGTTAACTTGAACGGTTTGCTCCCTTGGGGAATACTGAATTACTCTTACGAAAACACTTCCTTAAAATTTCAACCCAGTGGTTCTCTAAGGGAAGCAATATCACCTCAGTGGGTATTTGGAAATGTATGGGGGTGGATATTTTTGGTTGTCAGAATAACTAGGGCGTGCTGCTGCATTTAATGCCCAGGCTGGTCAGTGACGCTAAATGTCCTGCAAGGCACAGGGACTGTAGACATAGCAATGGTGAACGCTGAAGTGCTCCTGATGAGAAACACTACGTGGAACATTTTCAGATTTTGGAGTCAACAGATATCTTTATTCAAGTTTATTCCACACTATGGTTTTCAAAATAATCTAGAGTCAAATCTTATTTTTAAATAAAAAAAGTAATACCCCTGCCCCGTTTTGGTAGAAAATCTTAAAAAGAACACACAGCAAAAAATCATCTATAATCGCATCACTTCAGGGTAATTGCAATTAATATTTTAAAGCATCTCCCCGATCCTTTTAAATATACACATATTTATAAAAATAGAGTACTTCCATATTATAATTGAGTCGTCACTTTACGGTACACCAGCGTTTGTTTGATGTGAGGGTCTCACCTGGGTGTGCAGGAGCTGGACGCGCTCGCTGGCGTCCAGGAGCTCCTGCTCTGCCGTCTTCCTGCTCCTCTCCGTCTGCTCCAGGGTGGCCCGCAGCTCCTCGATCTCAGCCTGCAGCAGGTTGGCTCTGCGCTCCACGATCGCCAGCTGCTCCTTCAGGTCCTCCTGGCCCCGGAGGGCATCATCCAGGTGGAGCTGGGTATCCTGTTAAGTTAATAAAAGACTGAGACACCCTGAAGAGGATGTGCACATCCCAGGAGATGAACTGGAAGAATGGGTTGGTGCCAGGAGCGGGAAATGACAGGCCTGTCATTTGAATGAGCATGAAAATGGGGATGTCACCTGCTTAGGTGAGAGAGGATTATCAGGAGACTGATTCTTGTTGTGTTTTATGCCATCAGCTGGTTATTTTTCATGTGCGAGTCACCAGTATCTATAATTTATGGAGCATTTTCCATATGCTATACCCAGCACTTGACATCTGTCTTCTCACTTCATCCTCACAAGTAACCCTATGAGGTGGGTAGTTTCATTCTTAATTTGTAGAAGAAACAGAGGTTCTGAGAGGTTATAATAACTTGCCTAAAATCAGGCAGCTAGTAAGTGACAAAACTAAGACTCAACCTCAGGCCTATTGGTGCCAAAGTCTTTTCATTTCACTCGTATCATAGCTTATCTCTGGGCTTCTGTTTGTTCTTTTATATAACGTTTCTTTAAAAGTAATATATTCGGGGCTTCCCTGGTGGCGCAGTGGTTGAGAGTCCGCCTATCGATGCAGGGGGCATGGGTTCGTGCCCCAGTCCGGGAAGATCCCACGTGCCGCGGAGCAGCTGGGCCCGTGAGCCGTGGCTGCTGAGCCTGCGCGTCCGGAGCATGTGCTCCGCAACAGGAGAGGCCACAGCAGTGAGAGGCCCATGTTCCACAAAAAAAAAAAAAAAAAAAAATATATATATATATATATATATATATATATATATTCGGACTTCCCTGGTGGCACAGTGGTTAAGAATCTGCCTACTAATGCAGGGCACATGGGTTCGAGCCCTGGTCCGGGAAGATCCCACATGCCACTGAGCAACTAAGCCTGTGTGCCAGAACTACTGAGCCTGAGCTCTAGAGCCCGTGCTCCGCGACAACAGAAGCCACCGCAATGAGAAGCCTGCGCACCGCAACGAAGAGTAGACCCTGCTCGACGCAACTAGAGAAAGCCCGCCTGCAGCAGCCAAAAATAAATATATATTCTATGTGTATTTATTTTTAGCTACCTCCATACTATGAACTGTATAATTTGTTAAAAGGAAAAAAAAAGATGGTGTAACAAGAAGGTGTTGTGATGAATGGGAGATGGATGGGTCACTTCCCTGACTTGTCTGGGCTGTTAATGTGGACCCATCTACCTTCAGGATCCCTTGGGTGTTTCTGTAGTTCCTCAAGCTCTCTGCTGCCAAGCGGTTGGCGTGGTTCAGCTGGATTTCCATTTCATTCAGATCTCCTTCCATCTTCTTCTTGACTCTCAGGGCATCATTCCTGCTCCGGATCTCAGCATCCAGCGTGCTCTGCATGGTCTCCACGACTCTAATGTGGTTCCTCTTCAGCTGGTCAATTTCCTCATCTTTTTCAGCGATTTTCTTATCAACTTCAGACTTGACTTGGTTCAACTCCAGCTGGATACGCAGGATCTTTCCCTCTTCATGTTCAAGAGATGCCTTAACAAAACAGTGATCAATTAATTAATAATCAATTAATAATGGGAAATGAATATTTGGAGGGTATTCCCTTGTGAGCCAAACTCTTACTAATATCAGTTTGTCTAATATTACAAAGTACAATAAAAGAGCTCTAGGACCCTACTAGGTAAATCATCCTTTAATTTATTCAGTCATAGACTTTATTGGGCAACTCTTTAATAAGGGTGCTTTGTAAAGTATAAAGGGCTATACAAATATTATTCATATGAGTAGTAACGAAAATTATATGATTAAACTTATGTGTAGTAAACAGGAATTCTCTCCCGTTCTATAAATTAAAATGTTCACGTGATATTACTAATTCCTGTTGTAGAAATTCTCAGTTTTAAAACATATATATAATTTTGATTACAAAATATGTGTCCATTGTAGAATGTGGGGTAATTTATAAAAACAAAACTTTCCTATTTTTCCTCCACTTAGAGGCACAATTTTAATGTGGTACATTTTTTTCTAGTTTTTTTCCTATTTATATATATTTATACATGATAAAGTTATATTGTATATGCAAATGTGTGTCTTGCTTTAAAAATTATCCTCTACCATAAATATTTCCCCATATTAACTACATTTAATGGCTGTAGAAAATTGCATCATATGGATGTTCTATAGTTTGCTTTACCTTGTTTTTGGATTGGACATCTTGTGTTTAAACTTTGCCTCCATTTAGGATAATTTTCTTGGGATAGATTCTTAGAAATAGAACTGATAGGTCATATTATTACATTTTTAAGACTTTTGATAACTATTGCCAAATTGCCCTTCATAAAGGTTATATGAGTTCAGATTCTCACCTGCTCTGTAATAATGGATCCATCTCATAGTACCATTGCCCAATGAAAACAGTGGTGTTTCCACCAATGTTTATCTTTGATTTTCCCCCCACAACATCAATATACATACCTCTGCTTCCTCTAAGGCAGCCTGAATTTCACATTTCTCTTGTTCCACTTGCTTCTTTATTTTCTCCAGTTCATGGATTTGCTTCCCTCCCTCAGCAATCTGCTCAGTGAGGTCAGAAATCTCCTCTGTGGGTGAACAGAAGAGAGAAGTGGTCAGACTGATATAACATGGAAAGGTCTTTCCAGGGCCATATAGGGTAGGGAAGTTCAAGAGCACTCACGCTGCAAGTTCTTATTTTCTCTCTTTAGCATTTCAAGGTGTTCCAGGGATTCCTCGTAGGCATTCTTGACCTTGAACAGCTCCGTACTGAGAGAACGGGACTCCTTCTGGGAGCCCTCAAGTTCAGCCTGGGTTTCCTCATACTTCTGTTTCCATTCTGATAGGACCTGAAAAGCAGTAAATTGTCAGCTAATGGAAGGAGAAAGAGAGACTAAGTAAAACATCGATGGAGTTTGAGCAGGCTGGGCCACCTTGTCAAAGTTCCTTTGCTTCTTATCGAGAGCTGCGCAGGCAGCATTAGACCTCCCCATGTCAAGCATGAGGTCCTCCACTTCATTCTGGAGCCGCTGCTTGGTCTTCTCAAGGGAAGCGCATTTGGCGTTCACGGCTTCTACATGTTCCTCAGCTTCCTGCAGACGCTGGGCCAGCTTCTTCCTAAAAAGTTAGCCAGGCAGTTAAGGAGAGAGGTCAGGAACAGGGGCAAGTGCTAAACTCCTCAGCCCCCTTTCATAGTCCTTTTTTCTACAATGTCAAGTAGCATGGTTTTCAAAACTGTGGTAGCCAGAACTGCTTTCTAGATGGATTAAACTGTGAAAAGGTCCAAAGCGGTGAACAGCTGGACTCAAGTCCTTTTAGTTGTTGAATTGTTAGAGGCCATTGTTGGAGCTGACACTGTGTGTATGTATCTTACAGACATTGTGTGTATGTATCTTACAGCATATGATTTCAGGATTTTCAGGGCTTCTGATTGAGTACGGTATGGAGAATGATTAGCCAGGGCAATTCTATTGATTGATTTAGATCTCATCTCATTCCAAAAAGGATTTGAGACTAACTAGATATTTTATTGGTCACAGATATACTGGGCATATTCTTTTGCTTTGTCAGACTTTCCATTTTATTTTATATACTTTTCTTCCTAGAGAAAAATAGTCAGTTTCTTCTAATAATATATATTTGGTCAGTCTCACCTGAGAGGAATGGATAAATAAATCAGGATAATTCATGTAGTCTAAGCAAAGGCAGGGTTTTTCTTTTTATTCCTTCTGAATTGTCTACGTTCTTGCTTTACTCCCAATTGTGTGCCAACTATACATGCCTAATGTACACAAAAACCTTTAGCCCTGATGCTCTAGAAGATCTACCTGAAGGTCTCCTTTGGTCTGTACCCAGACTAAGGCTTTGCTTTATTCAGACTAACTCTGAACATTATGCACAGTTCGGATGGCCTCCAGCATGAGTTTTAAGAGATCTGTCTTTGTACTACAATACTTAAGAAGGTGGTCTCTGGAATCAGAATGTCTTGTTCTAATCCCAGCTGTACTATTTATTAATCATATGCTCTTGTGTTAGTTGGTTAACCTCTCACAGTCTCAATTTCCTCATCTGTAAAACAGGGATATGAATAATAATGCAATATAATGTTGCTAAGAAAACTAAATGAGTTAATATACGATAGTATTTGACACACAGCATGCACTTAGGGTAGCTTCTGCTTTTGTTATCATCATCACAGCTGTTTTCTGGGAGTTGCTGAGCTGGGCAGCTAGGAAACCATGTCATGTCCCTCCTCTAGAGTTCACAGCACACACTTGGCCTCCTCCAGCTCCTCCGTGCGCTGGATGGCGTCCGTCTCGTATTTGGTCCTCCACTGGGCCACCTCGCTGTTGGCCTTGGACAGCGCCCTCTGCATCTCAGCCTTGGCTTCCTGTTCCTCCTCATACTGTTCCCGCAGCAGGTCACAGTCGTGGCGGGAGGACTGCAGGGCGTGGGCCAGGGCGCTCTTGGCCTGTGGAGGTATGAGTTCAGTGACTTAAGTCATTTCTTCAGTGATATTTAACTTACACACTTAAAGGAGAACCTAACTGAATATGTTTAGATTTGATCAGTCAAGAATACTTTTGGTAAAACTTACTTTAGTTTCTTCCTCTAGCTGACATTTCAGCTCCTCAATCTGCTGCGTAGATGCTTGTTTGGTCCTTGAAAGCTGAGAGACCAAAGCATCTTTCTCATCCAATTGTCGGGAATATTCACCTAAGAATTACCGAAGTAAAGGAATTTGTTTATGGCATAAACAAACAAGCCTAAAGTTTGTATATATAATTATATGTACATGACAAATATATACTTTATCTAATTATAAATATTGTTACAGAACTGGCTAGATTAAAAAGCAGTATTGCTATTGTAGTGTAACAAATAAACTAGTCTACTGATTCTTTCTTGCTTTTTAAAATTTTTTTCTAACCCGCTCAGTAAATTCCTATAGTTGATTACTCCCCTCTAATATGGGAGTATTGCTATAAATTCAGAACCCCCGGAATTGCTTTTGTCTAGGCCATAATCGCGGGCCTGAGGGAGATCTCTACCCGCTTCCGTCTGCAGGCGTGCTCTCTGAGCCGTCAGGTCACTGAGCAGCCGCTGCTGCTCTTCCTCCTTTGTCTTGAGTTCACTCACTTGGTCTTCTAGAGCGCGGCACATCTTTTCAAGGTTTCCCTGCGGCACAGGTACCCATGAAAGATGAGACATTGAATACAGTAAAAAAAAAAAAAAAAAAAAAGTTACCACTGGATTCTTAAAGTATTTTTAGAGTGAATAAATTTACGTCAAGTGTGAGTAGCAACTGATGGCGCCAACTCTGTGGAGCATGCTAGGATTCAGCTATGACGGGTGCATAATCTCCCCAAAGTGCTCATTGTTGGAACTCATTCATTTATCCCAATGATACTTGACACTGACAAAGTAGATTTTGAAATAATCTTAACAGATTATATCCAGCATTTAAAAAAAATGAAATAAAATGGAATATATTAGAATACAAAATTTTAGATCAGTGCTATAAACTGCCTACAAACAATGTTTAACGCCAGAGAGCAATGAGGGTTCTTACAGGTTATTAACTCTGCTCATTTGAAGACAGTATTGGGTACCTTGGCTTTGGAAATGGTCTCTGCATTACTGCTAAGGTCGTCGATCTCCATCTTCAGCTCACTCTTCTCCTTCTCCAGCTTCTGCTTGACCCTCTGCAGGTTGTCAATCTGCTCCCCCAGCTCGGCCACACTGTCCGCGTGCTTCTTCCTCAGCGTGGCCGCCGTGGCCTCGTGCTGCAGGGTGGCCTCCTCCAGGTCCCTGCGCATTTTCTGGAACTCGGCCTCCCGCTTCTTGTTCATCTCAATCTGGGCCGAAGTGGCCCCGCCGGCCTCTTCCAGCCTCTCGCTGATCTCCTCCAGCTCCCGGGAGAGGTCCGAGCGCTGCTTCTCTGCTTTGGCGCGGGAGGCCCGCTCTGCCTCGATCTCCTCCTCCAGCTCCTCGATGCGGGCCTGGCAGTGACACAGCACATTAACATGAACTCACCTCAATTTCAGTGTTTTTGGGTGCAGAAACAAATGGAGGTGAGATGACTCACCTGCAGCTCTTTGATTTTCTTCTGTAGTTGAATTTCTACTGCCTGCTCATCTTCAATTTTGCTTAGCAGATTGCTGATTTCAAATTCTTTCCTTTAGACAGAAGAACAAGGTGTATTAGTGCCCATAAGAATTGAAAGATGATGTCGCGTAGAATTTTTTTTCTGGCGTTCCTACTTTTTAAATTTCTCATCAAGTTGCTGTTTGTCATTTTCTATATCTACTATGGATTCTTGGGCCAATTTTAGGTCACCCTCCAGTTTCCTCTTGGCTCTTTCTAGATCCATTCGAAGTTTCTTTTCTTGTTCTAGAGACCCTTCAAGCTAATGAGAAAATAAACTTTGTTAAAAATTTAAAGTATATTAAAAAAAACCTTTCAGATGGATATTAAAAACACACATCATCCACTTGCTGTTCTAGCTTGGCTTTAGCTTTGTTCAGGGTGTTCACTTTGTCCTCTTCTGCCTGCAGGTCATCCAGGGTCTGCTGGTGGGCCTCCTGGAGGGCCTTCTTCTCCTTGGTCAGCTTAGCTATGACTTCGTCCAGGCCTGCCATCTCTTCTGTGAGGTTTTTCACCTAGAAAGGTTAAGGAAGAGATTATCTCTGCTCTAAAGCAGCTTAGTTAGATGGCAGAGTCTCTATATGCTGTATACAAATATATTTCATACCTTGTTCTCTGTGGCATGTTTCTCCTTCTCAACCTTGGCCAGTGTCAGCTCAAGGTCATCTATGTCTTTCTTCAGTTCCGAACATTCGTCCTCCAGTTTCCTCTTCTTGGCCGTCAGCTCAGAATTGATCTCTTCCTCATCCTCAGCTCTCTCAGTCACCTCCTTGATCTTTGCCTCCAGCTGGATTTTGTTTTTAATCAGTTGCTCACACCTTTCCTCTGCATCAGCCAAGGCGTCAGCTTCCTGTGGAGAGATTTGCTGAGCTGGTTAGAGAATTTGTTACTTATTTTGAAATTGTTCTTTGCACAAAATAGTAGTGTTTACTGAATGCTAATGAATTTTTCAGTATGAATATAAATTAATTGAACATCATTCCATCGTCTGGAGAGACATAGCTAATTAGATATGGCACTATAGATTTAGAAGCAAATTAGCCTGAAAAATGACTGGATTGAAGCAATTGACTATTTTAAAAAGTATTGTGTAGAAGAGTGGAAGGACCAAAGGAAGCCTGGGTTCTTGTCTCAAATTTGCCTCCATATGTATGACCTTGCACAAATTGATTTACTCCTCTTACCCTCAGTTATCTCATGTAATTAAAGAGGATTGGAATAAATGATTGCTAAGAGCACTTCAACTATATTATTCAAAGATTTTTGACTTAGATTGCCTCAAACAACTAGTTGCTACATTGAATTTTAAAAAGAAAAACTACGTAACGTTATGCCTATAAATACATTTCCATGAAGCATTTTTCATATACTCAAAACCTCCCTGATAGACCATAACAGTGCTGTATAATTGCCCAGGGCTTCCATTTCCATTTCCATTTTAAGAATTACCTATTAGTCTCAAAATGAATATTAGACTATATAAGAACTTGTAATTTTGAGAAACTACATAACTCAGTGAGGTTTTTATAAATGATTAAAGGACTCATAAAAATCAGTTCAGCCACGACCTTATTACTCTGGGCTGGGGAATTTCTTTAACTTCTCAGTGTTTGTTTATATCTTAAGTTTTTAAAATGCTTAAACATTTGATAATGAGGACTTCGAGGGTTCCTTTGCTTTTATTTTTAATAGTTATACACTCAGTATATATTTACTCACTGACTAATGATAATACCTATGAAAAGAGGTTAAGATGAAGAGGCTGTGATTGGGAAAATGTAACCTTCATATAAGTGAGCTTACCAGAAGGAAAAGTTGAAAATAGCTTAAACGTTTTAAGAAAACTATCCTTTTTTTTTACAGATTTCTTCATGACATTGTTGGGCTTGTTGGGCCAAGGAAATGGGAGGTTGTATTTGGCCACAGTGCTGATACCAAGCCTGCCCCCACCCTGATGACAACTTCTTCTTTAACCAATGAACAGAGACCTTGAGAACTCAGGATCAGTATCACAGGAAGAATCACAGAGGTCACTAGCTCTGTCTTCCACTGTGGTAGTTCAGTTCAAGTAACTGCAAATGAATTTATTGAGCTAAATCCTGGGGGTTGAGGAAAAGAGATACAGAGAGCAATAAGAACAACTGTCTTTTATGAGTGTAAATACAATCTCATACACTTGTATTCAGGAAATAGGGCCCTTAAGACTGGGATGAAGCAGGCAGGGCAGATGAGTAAAATGACTGAGATTTGGGGGCTTTGCCTTTCAACTGCTTCCTTCATGCCTGTTAAATTTGTGGTATTGTTAAATAAATTCTTCAGTCTCCCATTTTCCATTTGCAATTTGGAAGTAGTTGGTGCCTTACTTCTTCACAGGAATATTGAAAGTTAAGTGAAATACTGAAAAAAGCAACTAGAAATTTTCTTTTAAGAAAAGGCCATTTGTAAATCCAGAGTGTATGTGAATTCCAGAAAAGCTTCCGTGACATGGTGCATTCAGCACACAGAGTACTCACAGATTGAACCTGGAGCTGCAGCTCATTTTTCTCTTTCAAGAGAGTCACCATTTTTTCCTCCAGTTCCTTCCTTTTGGCCTCTGACTTGGCGAGTTCATCTTTGGTTTTCTGGAACTCTTCCTTCATGGTGGTCATCTCCTTCTCGGTTTCTGCGCTCTTGAGGAGGGGCTTGATCTTGAAGAAGAGTTTCATCCAGGGCCAGTGCTTGACGTTCATGAAGGCACGTACATTATACTGGATGCAGAAAAGGGCTTCTCTGAAATGACCGAAAAGTATCAATGTAGGTTGATCCATTAGAGACAATGTTATTGTTAGTAGTAATTTTTTACATACAAACTGCCCTTTTAATGACCCCCCCCACCACATGTAAGTGATGTATCAAATTCTGTATATTTTATATGCAGGACACAAAACACACACACCCTCACACTCAGAGCGGTCCTCAGTATGACCACTTTGCTAATGTGCACTGCTCATACTGAACTATTGTGTGTTCTCAAGTCCCTGTCACATTAGCAAAGAAGCTGACTTTAGAGGAGGAATCCTTTGTATATATGAGCAACACATACCATTTTAAGAACATTTGAGAAATCACAATATTAGTGACTTGGGAGTGGGTGTGGCAGGTGTAAGTTAATTGTGCTGCTTGGCCTTTGGCATCCTGATGTGACCTGTGAAAGGGCATGGCTTGCTTTCCTAATTGCCCACCTAAATTGAGCTTATGGTTTACCCTGTTTTCCTTGAAACCTCTCCTCTTATTTTAATCACTGCCAAATTATCTACTCCATAAACAGCTTTTGTTAGTTTCTTCACATAATAGACTGGCTTTTCTCAAGTCCTTTCAAATGCCTACTTCTTACCTGCTCAGTTAGATTGTTAATGTCTGCAGAGCATTTAGCATGGATTGAGCTACGAAATTTGTTTTATTTAAATAACATTTTAAAATAGTAATAAGAGATATTCCTTCTGCACACTGTAGCAATAGACTGGCAAGGTTTACCTGCCTTATAACAATGTGTGTGCCTCTTCAGGCTTGTTAAAATGGAGATTCTATTTCTATAGGTCCAATTTATAAGAACCATATCTCTGAGAAGGCAGATATCATGCCATAAACCATAATGTTGACACATGGAAAAGACTTGGGAACACTTACACCACAGAAGTAAATGAGTACAGATGAGCAAAATGAATGCAAAACGTGTGTGTAAGGACAGCAGTAGTGCTGGGTGGATGGGTTGGATAACGTTAATTAGAGGAGGCGGAAATGGAAGTCTTGAATTGGTAAAGAGATAAATTAGGCTGAGAGGGGAGCGCTTGTGCAAACAGGAGAGAAGGAGATAAGCAAATTGTTTAGCCTGGCTGGAAAAGGCTGTGCGGTGGGAGATGATAGATGAGGTAGGGAATAGAGAGTGGCCTTGACAGACACACAGGCAACTTGGATTCGATGTGGGAGACCGTGGGGAACGGCAAACAGATACGGTATGATGGAAATAGTGTTTACTGCAAATGATTCCTGCTGCTGTATGTGAGATGAATGAAAGGGAGAAACTGAGGGAGGAGAGACATTTTGAAGAGAATCCCAGTGTGAGGGGTTAAGCAGAGGCTGATGTGTTGTAAGAGTGAGTTTGGAACTGGGTGAGAAGTGCATATTAACCACAAAATGAAAGAGTTAATGAATAAGGAAGAGCGAGGTAAAGTCCCTAAGAGACCTTACAGTCCTTATCCTCTGCATGGTTACCTCCTTTGCAACATCTTCTGATATTCTGCCCTCATTAGGAATCCCCTACAGATGGCTTGAGTTCTTGTTATAATCTGGGCCAACTTTTCATCTCTCATTTCTTCCAGAAGACCCAGCAGGCCAGCTTTGAAGAAAACCTGGAGAAAGGGAAAGTTACAAATCATCCCCAGACTACAGGAGATATGGCTATGGCAGAGGACTTGGATCAGGTGTAAGTAACAGCCATACCTTTGTATGTCCGAATTTGTACTGGGTGTGATCAATATCAATAGAGGCAAGAAGTTTCTCAGAAGCCTTCTTGCTGTCAATGAACTGTCCATCTGGAATAGCGCTTGCATTTAAAACTTTGTATCTGTTCAGTCGAAGAAAGAAAGAATGATTAGGAGGGTGTGATCATATATGAAAACCAAACAACACCAAAAAAAGTCAGTAAAAAGGGAAAAAGCAAAAGTAGAAAATCCAACTGTCCTTTTAGGTTCAGATAGTAAAACAATATGATTTTTCCACAAGCTAATGCATGCTTCTGTCCTATTTTTAAGAAATGCCACCATCTCTAGCCTGTATTCTGTTCTAGCACCACAAGACTATATTATTTGACTTAATTTCATCGTATTGATGAAGCAGGATACGTAAAAACAATGAACAGAGGGCAACAGTGAAAATGATTAATTAGTCACAGCATTCAGTGAAATATGACAGAGGGAGACTGGCCTTTGTTTAAAATCCCCATATAAGATTCTGCTTGGGAACCCCTTCCTGCAGATGCGGATGCCCTCCAGCACACCGTTACACCTCAGCTGGTGCAGGACAAGCTCATGATCCATGGCGCCTAAAAATAGATCAGAGTACTTACTACTGGGCACTGAATTTTCAGACTTGTGCCTGTGTGATTATTTCATGCTCTTAGATCTTACCAGGAGTTTTGGTTTCGTTGGGAATGATGCACCGTACGAAGTGAGGGTGTGTGCTCCTCAGGTTGGTCATCAGCTTACTTAAGTTTTCCTAGAAAACCAGGTAGAAGGGACTTGATGAGAAAGTTCTATTTCAGATTACTTTTTTTGGTAATTATATGGAACGAACCTAGGCATTTTCCTAACTATATTAGGTAAAAGTCTGTGAGGCTTCAGTTGCTCTGTGTTTTAAAGGTCTCAAGAGTTCTAGCCTGCCAAAAACTGAAAGGCTAAAGTGCTGGGAAGAAATGCAGCTCTCCCTGGTATTCATTTATGACACCTAGGATCTATCCTGTAAACAAACTGCAAATTCAGTAGCCTTGACACACAGGAAGTATTCTTGACCGGGAATCAGAGACAAAGGACTACAGTCTCACTTTGCCACTAATGAGCTGCTTGATTCTATAAAATCCCTTTTCTCTTTCTGGGCCTCATCTGAAAATAGTTGAGATTACCTCTAAGGCCTCTTTCATCTGTCTCAGTGCTAATATTTTTTACAGTAGTAGTTTACAGTGGTAACCTAGGTTAGCCACTGTCCCAATGTTTGCCATTCCTTCCTTGAGTGTATTATTCTCTGGGACCTGTAACCTCTTGGTTTTTGTTTTGTTTTGTTTTGTTTTTTTTCTGAAGAGTCTAAAATCATAAGACTGTATGACCTTGTGTGAGTGGATCTTGAGTACCTGAGAATGATCACAGTCTGAAGCATATGGGGGGAGTTATTCCAGAAATAGAGTAACTGACTATGACACACAGTGGTGTTTTACTCCACCACAGAAGACTAGCAAGTAGCTATTTCTCAGTATTTCTTAGGTATATTCGTTGAGAAGGCAGAGTTGCTTTATTTTTCATATCTCAGTTAACTATTAGGAAATAAACAAAATAAGTAATGTGAGTTTCTAATCTTGCAATTATGTACAAGGATAAGTTGATGAAACACGGGCATATTTGGTGAAATAATGCAAATTGGTAGTGAGAAAAAAAGAACAGGGCTGTTTTCTTGTTTAGGTCATACATAGTATCTGCATTTTAGTCTTAAAAAGAACGAGACTTAGCCACAGAAATCCTGACAAAGCAGCCATTAGACCAGATGCTCCATATGTTCCCCTGTAGAAGAGCCAGCTGTTAAGCCATCTAAGAGAATCACATTATTTGCAGTAATGTTATTATTACTGTTATTCTTAAGAGATATTTTTCTATCTTAATCATCCATCTAAATCACTAGGTTTGGCTTTAGATAATTTTCAGCTATTAGAAAAAATTAAATCCATCTCGGAGGACAAAGATGTGATTTGGTGGAAGGATGTCCTAAAGGGTGTCTTGGGCTCAATTCTCAAGGGGGGAACTCAGGAACATTCTCAAAGGGCAACATTGGTGGCTTTCCACAGGGAGACCTTTGAAGTTCAGCTGTGCTTCCTTAAAAATCGGCCTTATTATATAGCGAGAAAGCTTCTAAGGGCATTTTGGAATTCCTGAATACATTAGATGAGCATAGTAAGGAGTAAGAGGTAAAGCATTCAGCCCTACAGGAGGAGTATTGTTTTGGCTGTGCCCTGACAAAGAAGGAATACCTGAAGTCATTCCTATTAACGTTCCACTCCCTCCTAATTTATTCTAAATCCTTTATCCTTATCCTAATTATGATAAGTCATAGGAACTGAATAGATCTTTCGAATTAAATTTGTACTTTACCCTGAAAAGGGCTGACACAGTCTGGAAAGAAGAGCCCTTCTTCTTAGCACCTTTCTTTGCGCCGCTGTCTAAGATAAAAAGAAAACCCATCAATGAAAGTAGAATCCCAGAGGCTGGAATGGTATGTGAACATTCTGTGGGGATAGGTTAATTTAGATCAGGGGCTCAGAAAGTACCGGCTTCAGCACTAGCATATGTGGAAAAGAGACTGGCCAGAGTCTTCATTGCGGACTTCTGGTACAGCCCAACCACAGTGTCGTTCAGGGGGTCCTTGTTCTTGTCCAGCCAGCCGGCAATGTTGTAGTCCACGGTGCCCGCGTAGTGGATCAGTGAGAAGTGGGCCTCGGCCCTGCCCTTGACCACTTTGGGCTTCTGGAAGTTGGCAGACTTGCCCAGGTGCTGGTCATACAGCTTGTTCTTGAAGGAGGTGTCTGTGGCCTTGGGGAACATGCACTCCTCTTCCAGGATGGAGAAGATGCCCAGTGGCTGAATTCAGAAAAGTAGACATTGGTGTCAACCTATCTTGTCTCAAAAGATATAGACACAGTGGTTGTCATTTGATTGAATTATGAGCACTCCTAATTAAATACATTTATAAAGTAAACCAGGGTCATAGCTCAAAGAGGTCTTTTTGTTGTCACTAGAATGACTTTTCCACCATTCTTTCTCACATTAAATCCGTAGCATTATTTTCAATTAAAAGAGTAGCTGGATATAAACTCCAAATGTCAGCACTTCATAAGTGGGGACGACTTATTAAAATGTTCTATGATTACCACATTTTCCCCTGTTTGGTGAATTAATCTATTGTCAGAGTTTTGTTTTTCTATGCAAAGGACTTACTGACTTAGAAGGATGTTTACTTTATATGCAATAACTTAACGGTATAAATAATGCAAACCTTATTTAAGACATTTTGTGCCTTTAATCCCTTAAAGATAGATTATGAAGAAGCATAGCAATTTGACTCTTGACTTCCAAACAGATTACCTTTGATATAAGCCCTAGCTGTGTTACCTGTGCATTAATTTTGATTTAGAAAATAGTTATTTCTATTGTTGACATCTTGGATCATAGTGGAGATAGATTTAGAACAAATGAGGTAGTTCTTCTAGTGAAGCAGACCATCTCAATAGAGATGCTGCTTTAAACTTGGATCTGAGCCAGTGTTAGAACAGAACTTATTATGACATAGTGAAGGTAAACACTTTCTGATTCTTCTTACGTAAAAGTTGAAAAGAGAAAGTCATTTCTAAAGTAATTTTCTAACTTGTTCTAATATCAGTCTAGTTAAGATTACAGTAATACATTCTGGAGTTGCTTAAGGCACTTGGGAAAGTTATCCTTTCAGTTCGGGTTTCCTTTAGAAGTCAAGCAGACCTTCTCGATGAGCTCAATGCAGGCGGCCAGGTCCATCCCGAAGTCGATGAACTCCCATTCGATGCCCTCCTTCTTGTACTCCTCCTGCTCCAGCACGAACATGTGGTGGTTGAAGAACTGCTGCAGCTTCTCGTTGGTGAAGTTGATGCACAGCTGCTCCAGGCTGTTGTACTGCACAAAACCAAATTTCCAACATTAAGTGGATTCTTATAGCAGTAGAATTCATTACTGAAGAAAAATCTTTTATCGAAAATATGTGGAATACAGTAATGAAATAAAGTTTAAACTGATTGTTGTCTCTTCAGAAATCCCAGGGAAAAAAATGATCATTTTTGACATGAACCCTTTTCATGATTTCTGAGCATTATTTAAAGGCACAGCTGTCAATCACATAGCAAGAGTTCTGGTAGAATCTACCTCTTTCCACCTCTGAAGACTGCATGGGCAAAAATGTGCATTAAAAGTATAAGCATGATCCTATGAGTTATGGTTCAGATTTAAGGGTGAAAGTAATTCATTGCAAAGCCTCACTTCTTTTACCACCACCCCCCCCCCAATTCAAGATAAAGGTCACATTTTCACTTTTGGCGTCACATTATTAAGGAAAGCTTTTCTTAAGACCTTTAGTTGATGTGCAGAGTGAAATTAATAGGCTAATTGCTCTTCTATTCATACCAAACATTTGGTAAATCCTCATTGTCAGGTCTGTGAAAGGGGGGACCTGATGTGGTATAGAAATTGAAGATCTGATGGAGTCTTTTTTTTTAAATTTATTTATTTAATTTATTTTTGGCTGTGTTGGGTCTTCATTGCTGCCCACGGGCCCTCTCCAGCTGCAGAGAGCAGGGGCCACTCTTCGTTGTGGTGCGTGGGCCTCCCACTGCTGTGGCCTCTCTTGCTGCGGAGCACAGGCTCCAGGCGCACGGGCTTCAGCAGTTGCAGCATGTGGGCTCAGCAGTTGTGGCTCACGGGCTCCAGAGCACAGGCTCAGCAGCCGCGGCGCACGAGCCTAGCTGCTCGCGGCATGTGGGATCTTCCAGAACCAGGGGTTGAACCCGTGTCCCCTGCGTTGGCAGGCAGACTCTCAACCACTGCGCCACCAGGAAAGCCCCATGATGGAGTCTTTATAATAATTGACACCCTCATTTTATAGATGATAAAGCTGATGGCCCAGAGGGGAAATGGTGTGTGTCAGATGAATCTGGAAGAGGGAAGACTATGAACTGTCACTGCGCTTCTACCTCTAGGCCGTTTCTCCTCCACGGGAGGTGCCTTGTGTATGGACCAAACGTTGCATAGCCAGGTTCCTTTCGTGGCTTTGCCTTATATGGCTGGAGGATCTTTAGCAAGTGTTTTGATTTTCTTGCATCTGTTTCTCCACATGTAATTAGAAGTAATATTAGTTACTCCTTCATGGGTCGTTGTGAGGATTAAATGAGGTAACATTGTGAAGTGCTTAGTAGAGTGCCAGAAATACAGGCTTCGTGATAAATGTTAGCTATTATTATTACTTCTGTTATTATCTAGTTATCTCCTAGCTGTTTCGTCCTAGGTGCCATGCTGGAGAAAGCAATGTAGACACTACAAGTGTAAATGAATAATAATACTCAGTATATCAAAACCCAAATTGCCTTTCTCCCACTTTTTATTAATATGAAGATAAACTCACATCAAAGATCTCAAAGCCAGCGATGTCCAAGACCCCGATGAAGTACTGCCTGGGCTGCTTGGTGTCCAGCTGCTGGTTGATGCGGGTGACCATCCACAAGAACATCTTCTCGTAGACGGCTTTGGCCAGAGCGCCCACTGCATTGTATACCTTCATGGACAGAGTAATGTTTGTTGGCACTATGAAAGGCCTGGGATGTGTGTGATTCATTGAGGTTGTGCACTTACCTGCTGCACAGTCTGGCCTTTGGTGACGTATTCATTGCCGACCTTGACCCTGGGGTAGCAGAGGGCTTTGAGTAGATCAGCAGAGTTCAGACTCTGGAGATAGGCAGCTTTGTCAGCAACTGCAGAGACACAATTCAAGGAATGTTGTTTAACAGCAGATACTTCTTCAAGGTAGTCTTTCCATTTCCTCCACCCACTTTCGTTATTATTTAAATAGAAAGGTTTAAATAATTCTAGAGAAGATCAGGTGAGGCTCTCTGTATATTAGAGCATATACTTGCTAATAAATGGTCAGTCAGTTACACTGGCCTTTAGTGATTTGTTGCAAGCAACTCCTGAGAAATTTAACAACAATAAAAATATGTCCAGTGTTTATGGAAATAATTTATGTAACACAAAAGCCAGAGTCCCTGCTCTTAAGACACAGTAGGTGGGGGTGGAAGGTAAGATAAATACACCTTATCTCAATTTAGCTCCTCCCAATTTAACCTCAGCGAATTAGTTTCTTTATCTGAAAACGTGAGGATTAAATTTTAGTGCATGATTCCTACAGAGTCCCCTTCTAAAATTTTGTCAATGACTATGATGTAAATGAGGGAGAGAGGATGTCGAGCCAGGGTGGTCAGGAAAGGCTTAAAGGAGCAGATAACTTTAGCTTCCGTGGTGGATCCTGTAAGTTCCATGTTCTTTCCATACATAGAGTATGATTTTTCTTTCTCAGTTTCTTTTTTATCTTGTTGCCTAGATTGTCTGAGGGTTAAATGTAGACAACACACACACACATGTGCACAGATGTCCTCCAACCCCAGCTCTGTGTTTGGGCAAGACCCTGTATCCCTCCACTAGGTTTGCCCAGCTGGTGCTGAAATAGACCAATATGCCAAGTTATCCTATATACCTTCTCGCCATTGCTAAGGCAAAGCAAGCTCACGGTTCTGTCTCATTCCCTCTCTAATGATCTGGCCCCAGGTTGTGCTTTTTAGATATATCCTTACAAGTGGCTGTTAGGGTTCATTTGGGCTGCATAGAAAGATGGAGATATGGAGATGTGAGGAGGGAAAGGGGGTGAGGAAAGCATGCAGTGTGTGTAAATGTGTACATGCCCCTCAGAAGTCCAGCTACAAAGGAAATGTGAGTTTAGAATAACCTGTTTTTTTCTTGCTGTATTCTCTAATTTAAACCCAGATGGAGGTTCATTTGGTACCTTCGGTGCCATCTGGCTCCGCTTGCTCCTCACGCTGCTTTTGCTTGAATTTCATGTTCCCATAATGCATTACTGCCCCTGTGAGCTTGTAGATGGACACTTTCTCCTCGGGAGTAAAGCCCAGGATGTCAATGGCTCTCTGCCAGGAGAAATGACAGGGCAAAGTTAGGGCAGAAGAGACTAACATATTTTGGAGAATTTACACTATATTCTAAGGTAACCACACTTATGGTGTGGTTGCTATTGTCATTTCCATACATAATGGATTTTTTTTTTTTTTTTTTCCGGTACGTGGGCCTCTCACTGTTGTGGCCTCTCCCGTTGCGGAGCACAGGCTCCGGACGCACAGGCTCAGCGGCCATGGCTCACGGGCCCAGCCGCTCCGCAGCGTGTGGGATCTTCCCGGACCGGGGCACGAACCCGCGTCCCCTGCATCGGCAGGCGGACTCTCAACCCCTGTGCCACCAGGGAAGCCCCATAATGGATTTTTTAAAAGTGAGTGTGTGTCTTACATCAGTGGCCATCAGCTCTTCTTGGTCATCGATGCTAGGGACTGTGATCTCCCCTTGACTGACGAAGGCATAGTCATACGGGTTGGTGGTGATCAGGAGCATGTCTGGGTGCATAGAATTCAGGGTGTATGGTTTACATTAGAAGTTGTTAACAAAAATATTAACTTTTGTCTGTGAATTTAAGTTCATCCTTACCAATCAGATCTGGTTTCTTATTGGAAGTGATCTGATAAAAAATATGGTAGCTTCTTTCTGCCTTTAACTGGAAAGTAACTCTAGACTTTTCTAGAAGATCTGGAAAGAGAGGGAGATAGACACTGAATTAGAAAAAAATATCAATGCTGCTGAGATATTAAATGAACTTCAGTGTCTTTGGCTAAAATTGGGGCCTAAATTACGTTAGGCTCCATTGAGATTTCAACGTGATGATCGATCCTGTTGGTACTACATGTAAGAATTCCAAATACGTATGGCAATTACTCAAGGTTCTCGCCATCTAAGAGCAGAGAGTGAAGTATGCATGCTCTAGTAAAAATCAACTTTGCACATGGATGACCTCTGTATTATAATTGATCCTTAATATCCCCTCCTTCCTCAGATCACCTTGGATTCTTTGGTGAGGGACTACCTTGGAAACACCTACCAAAGCCCAGATCAAGAGCAAATCACAGAAATGTATTGTAAGCCTATAGATAACTCATAGGAGTCCATAGATAGTCCTACTGCTTTCCCTGGAGAAAATGTCATAGTTGCTTCTGAGGCAGGAATTGCAGAATGTGTTATAGAGCCATCAGTCTGAGACTGAGGTGAATAGAGCACACAGCGATTATGGATAAGTCTGGCATTAGCTCCCGGGCAACACTGCCAGCAGGCTCAGTGCTCAACAAGTGTTGCAAAATATCCCTGCAAATGACATCACTTGTTTCTCTGTTTGATTTTCAATGGTCCTGTTACTCACATGTTTCAATATCAGCAGAAGCCAGTTTCCCTGTGGTACCAAAGTGGATCCTGATGAATTTACCCTTGCAAGTGAGAAAGATGATGTTATATACAAAACTGTTAGCACACGAGTAAGAAGAGATTGAGTTAATAACTCAGACATGCCTTTTGGGGCATTTAAGGCCTGAGAAAACCCTTCTGTGACCCAGAGACTCACAAAGCGAGAGGAGTTGTCATTCCTCACAGTCTTGGCGTTGCCAAAAGCCTCCAGCAGGGGGTTGGCACTGATGATTTGATCTTCCAGAGTCCCCTGTAAAGGCAAGAGCAGTCCTCACATCTGGGGCTTCCTGTGTGCCCTGCCAGTCTTGATTCTGACACACCTGTCAGACCCACCTGCATTTTGCCAGTTTCATCCTTCTTCTTCTCTCCAGTAACTGCAATTGTTGCAAAGTACTGGATGACACGCTTCGTGTTCACAGTCTTTCCTGCCCCAGATTCTCCGCTGTCAAACAGAAACCAGAGAAGAGATCAGAGCTACAGCTCACATTGTCGACATCTAAGACAATCACCACAAACCAGAGAAGAAGAAAAAAGTCACATACGTGATCAGGATGGACTGGTTCTCACGATCTGTAAAAGAGAAATCAAGACCATCAGTTTTTAAAACTAGTACGCATTCAATACAAAGATTATTGACTCTGTAAAGATTAATCAGTTTATCCTTTTTAACATTTTGAAGATGTTGCCTGTGATCTTGGTTTTGTGTGTAGCTCCCAGATAGTACTTGCCTCTTGGAGTAAAATTTGTGAAAATAAGAGGCAAAGAATCATGTGTTTCTTCTTAAAGTATTATTAATTTTAAAACTTATGGGAACTTTCAAACGTATACAGAGGTAGAGGCAATAACGTATAAAGAGCTCCTATGTACCCATCATACATACAGTTTCAACAGTTATTATTTGGCCAACTTTGTATAACCTGTACTCCCATCCTAAACTCACTTGGTTATTTTAAAGAAAATTCCAGGCATCATATAATTTCATCTGTAACTACTTCAGTAAGAATCATACAATTTTGAAGTTTCATTTAACAGATGAAGAAACAAACCCAGAGAGAAATAAGTGACTTTTCTAATAGTTACATAGCTTATCAAGATGTTTAGGTCTATTTGACTTCCAGCTTATATATTTTTCTGCTACCTGGCCTCCTCCCGGTTTTTCATATTAATTTGACAGCTGGTAATACTAAAAAAGGAAGGGATCTGGAATTGTAAATGTTGGTGTTCATTTACTTATTTTCCTTTTTATTTTATACACGTTTCTAAGTAATGAAAACAAAAATTGTCACTAGTTATATGACTGATACGTTGGATATATACCAATTTTCTGATTTGTTAAATCTTTAATTCTATACTGATACAGATTTTAGAGCATTCTCAAATCTAAAAAAATCTATTCAGAGAAATAGATGCTAATTTGGGTGCTATTTAGATGTAGATATAGACTTTAGAGAACTTCAAAGCTCTATTCAGGGAAGTAGAGACAGATTTTGGAACATACTCAGATTGATTTCTTTTTCCAATAGAAGAAAAATCAAGAAAGATCATATCACATCTAGTGGGAGCATAGATAAGAAAACAGTGTTCTAGTCTCTAACCGGTCAAATGCCACAGTTTTGGGTGTTTTTTTTACAAAAATCATGTTTGGAGATAAGTAATCTTGAATTCAGAGCAGGCCCAAAACTTGGGGGAGTGGGGACCTCTGTAGGGGTGGTGGTGTACATAGCAGTGTAAATGCAACTGCTAAGTGTTAAAACCTCTGGAATGAGCCCACATTTGGATAATTTCTGGAAGGTAGCTAGCTTCTGCTGACAACCAAAGAACAGGTTCCTGGTATGATATCCTTGTAGAACTGCTGGCCAATTTGTAATGGAAGATTCCTATTTTATCACTTTCTCTTCCCTCTTCTCCTTTAAAAGACAATTTAAAAACAGTGCATAAAAACAATCAAATAAAAAAACAAAAAGGAGCAAAATCCTCTCCAGTTTCTAATATCTCATGGAAGAACAGGCAACTCAGGAATTTAGAATATTTCCAAAGGCAGTACATTTGGTGTGTGCCGATAAAAGGTTTTCATGCTGTATTTGGGCCTACATTTTGCATCAAAGCCATTTGTTTATGCTTTGATAAGACAGGAATAACAGACTTTGATATAATTTTTAAAAAATATTTTCAGGACTTCCCTGGTGGTCCAGTAGTTAAGACTTTGCCTTCCAACGCAGGGGTTGCAGATTTGATCCCTGGTCAGGGAGCTAAGATCCCATATGCCTCGCAGCCAAAAACCAAAACAGAAGCAATATTGTGACAAATTCAATAAAGACTTAAAAAAAAAAATGGTCCACGTCAAAAAAAAAAAAAACTTAAAAAAAAGTATTTTCAAAGAAAGAGGGATTTCTATTTTCTTCTATTCTTGTAGGAAAATGCTTCAAAATCTTTGAGAGGAAAGTCATGGCTCGCTCTTTACTCCTGTTCTACCCCAAGGCTAGTGATATTAGCTGTGTCTTTTAAAGATAAGGAATTCACAAAGCTTTCCCACTATGGCTGGTAACTGTTTTCCTTGATTGCTGTAGATGTGGATATTTAAAAAAAATCTACTTGAACTTTTTTTCTGTCCAAATCAGAAAGTAAAAAAATGTAAGAAAGCAACAACAAATATGTTTACAGAGGTCTACTAATTATTTCAACAAGGCTTCTGGTTACCAGCTGGGTTAGCTTCAGTAGGTCAATGAATTCAGTGAGCTTCACTTTACTCATCTATAGAATGGCTGCAGGGAAGAATATGTGATATTACAGCTCTGAAAGTTTCTTGAAAGCAGTGAAGCCCCATGTGGCTGCAATGTATTATTGTAATCAAAGCCCATAGTCTGTTTGTTAAAGATTCTATTTCCACATTTCTGTAAATAGATGCATCACTCACTCACCAGTCAGCATGAACTGAAAGGCGTTGTCAGAGATGGAGAAGATGTGGGGCGGGGCCTCCTGGCGCTTTTTGCCTCGGTAGGCAGCCACCACCTCAGGGTTGTACACCGGCAGCCACTTGTAGGGGTTGATGGTGACGCAGAAGAGGCCCGAGTAGGTCTGAGAAAATCAGAATATTCAACATGTGGGATTTGTTTTTACTTGGAGAGATAGGTGGAATAAAGAGATGTTGAAAGGCGCTCACATAGATCATCCAGGCTGCGTAACGCTCTTTGAGGTTGTACAGCACTGCTGGCTCGTGCAGGTGGGTCATCATGACCATGTCCTCGATCTTGTCAAATTTGGGAGGGTTCATGGGGAAGACTTGGTCTTCTCTGACAGTTAGAGTCTGGCAAGTAAAGTAAGAGACAAGTTTGTTATTAATGGTTGGAGGGAGGATTTATGTTTATCTGCTTTAATTATAAGACTGCAGTTGTGGACACTTTCCATTATATTATTCGGTGTCCTTTAAATAAAGGCATGAAAATACATTCATCTTAGCGTTTGATGGTAAGAAAATCTGTTTCCTCTGATGAGCTAGAATACGTACTACTCTTTAAAAATTACTTTTCTCCTCCCACATTTCCTTGTCCCAGGTTTATTTATCAGTTTATATCATTTTACTTAAATGGGTTAAAATTTTCACTTTTCCTGGCCATTTATTACAAGAAACTTCAATTTGGGGGGAAGTAATGGGGATATTAATACATTGTTTATCTAATTAGATAGTAATTGTTTTGATAGGAGAAGCTAGTTTTTATTTCTCCCAAGTTTGGGGATTTAGACTGGGAAGTGAGGAATTGAAGGAAGATGCTGGAGGCCAAGCCTAGTGGCTTTAAAGTCCTTTGGGTAGTTGGGAAAGGGAGAAATGAGGTTACTGCTGAGAATTTCTTTTACCTCCCAGATCTGATGTCTGTTAATGGACCAGAAGGGTGTCTGTATTGGCAATAGGCTTAGAGATTCTGAGCAAGGAAGGCTTCAACTTGAAGCGAGGAGGTGGAGGAATAGGGCGGGGAGTATTTTCTCCTTATGTTTTTACTTACTGCTCCACATTCTGTCTTTACAGTTACTTTCCCTCCTTCTTTGCTTTGTATGATGCTCTTCACATAGGATTCCTTGGGCTCCACCGCAAAGACTGATGATTTAGCATCGAAGGGCTTGTTTTGGGCTTCAATCCGCTCCTTTTCCGATTTTCGAAGGTAGGGAGCAGCTTCGCCAAAAACAGCCATCTCGGCGTCCAAACTCGCACTCATGGCTGCGATTTATTTAGAGAGAATTTTGCCTTGGGGAAAAAATCAGGGAGAGGAGACATAGAAACCGGAAGTTATACATGTGAGCTAGGATTTGAAATGAAAGAAATGTTGAGGCTCCATCGCCTGCCTGGGCTGTAACTGTTCTTCCAAGCTGTTGCTGACCAGTGGTTCTCATACAGTAACCCTAGCGCAGCGCTGCTTTGGAATGAGACTGCAGTCTGAGGCTGCACTTTCAGGGCTTTGAAAATGTCCTTCCCAGATGGCATGTCTTGATCTTCAGGGCTAGGGCATCGACAACTGAGTGAGAACGGAATCCTTGCATGTTTTATTCTCTAGACTGTAACAATATCTATAGCTAAGACTGTTGTTGATGGATTGTTTTATAGCAACTGTCATTCTTTAATCCCCACTTTTCCTTCTGCATAATGTTTGCATCTGCCATTTGCCAGGACAATCATAGAGTTAGGAGGGAAAGTTTGTTTTGTGCAAATGGGGATTGATATTTTCCAAGCTATCGAAAACATCTTTGCCTTTTAGGTGGCCATTTTTTCTCTCATAAGCCAAATAATTATTTTTAACATCTACTTTATGTTGATATTTGGTGTTATATCTCTCGGTGGGGCATTAAAAACCCCATACTAAATTCTTGTCATTCTAGGTTTTTTGTTTTTTTTTTAATCATTTGGCTTGTTACCAAGAGACTTAGCATTGCCTTAATTCCAAAATCTCTTTTAACATTCTCCTTTTGGCATGAGAGATTTCAACTGTCAGTTAACAGATCTAACCACAGAGAAATGAGAGCTTCAGCACGAAGAAGTTTCTTCATCCCACATAAATTCCACAGGCTTCTTTTCTTTCCGTCCAGAAAAAGAAAAGAGACAAAAATTTAAGAGTTCATCGCATGTATGTGAGCCACCGTCCTCCGTTGATAGATGTGTCTCTCAGTGTTGGCGTGTTACTTCGGTTGGGTCTTTCCTTTGCTCTCAGGCAGTGAATTACTTGGGGGGAGGGCCAGGATCTCTTCTAAATTAGGTACGATATTTAGCCCTCTGTGGGTGTAATACTTGTGATTTTTTAAACGAACAATAACAAACCTTTCTAAAAACTACAGTGAATCATGAAAAGGTAGCTAAAATACTATGGTTTTAATAAGATGTTTGTTTTTGTTTACATTTTTACATTAAGAATTTTTCTGGGTATTTAAAAAATATTGGTAAAGTGGATAAGTATTCATTGCTTGTCAGGAGGGGGAGGTTAGCATGGAATAGTCCATTGCCCCTGGACAGTTCTAAGTGCAGCTGAGAACTCACTGTCAAAATTCATTCTTTCCTAAATGGTCCTTTAATCCTGGAATTCAGATGAGGGTGGTCTCTGAGAACAAGACATTCTGAAAAAATGATTTCCCAGCATTTATAAGCAGACATTTGGAAGCACAATCTATTTACATAACTGCAAAAATATGGAAATGCTGTACAGTGAAGAGCTGTTCCCAGCATCGTTAGCCTAAATAAATTCCCTCTGTCATCAATAAATGAATAAAGCAGAGTCTTACCTCTGGATTCCAGATGAAGATGCAGGTTCAGAAGCGTCTAACACTGTAAAACAACAAGTTTCTTATTAGTGAAGCTCTGAAAGTCCAGTAAGATAGTTATAGAATTAAAATATTTCCCTGGTCTAAAACTTGGCTGTATGAAAATAAAAGTCAAAGTTGGGAGGAACAGTCTCATGCTCAGAGATGGGCCACGGGGTAAGCTGTTTCTGCCCCCAGAGTCCTTCAGGTCCCAAGGCCCCCATCACTTACCTCTAGGTTCTTGGTGGAGATGAAGCAGGAGGGCTCCTTCGTGCTTATATAGGGGCTGATGTGCTGATGCTGCAGCTACCTCCTCTTTGTTAGAGCAAGACATTTGGCAGCATGAACCCTCAGAATAATTTGTACTGACATTTGTCACGTTTGGATATAATTAGAAGTATTCATATTATTTTGAGTATGTGAACCAATCTCCTATAAATAACTTGACAGCGACCAATATGCTGGCAGAGAATGCTTTCTAGTGTGCTGGGAAGGTAATCTTTGACAGTGCCTGGTGGGGCCTCCTAAAAGCTATATTCGTTTTGGCAAACTCTCTCGCACATGCCTGTGGTGACTCAGTGATCACATACTCAGCGACGCATTGCTTTCAGGACCCTATAACCACTTTTCTTTCTTTGGTACCACAGGAACCCCCACCTCCTCCACACCCTTGGGCCACTGCCAAGGCTCCCCCTTGGAGTCTGGGCTCAGGCAGCAGGGCCAAGGTGAGAGGAGATGCTATCCTGAGTCTCTACCGTCGGGTCAGTGCCCATCCACCCAACACTGAAAAAAATGATTATTTATTACAAAATAATACGTATTCATTGTAGGAAAAAATACAGATAAGCAAAGAGAAAAAATGTCTATAATCCCAATATGCAGAGGTAAGATATAAACATATAAGTGCATATATGTATAAGATATAGACATATAAGTACATATATGTCTTACAACCTACTCTAAAAATTATATCACAGGTAATTTTCATACCACTAATGAAATTTACACCCTTATTCTTTCTTTTTTAAAATAATTAATTAATTAATTTTGGCTGCGTTGGGTCTTCGTTGCTGCGGGCAGGCTTTCTCTAGTTGCGGCGAGCAAGGGCTACTCTTCGTTGCGGAGCACGGGCTCTAGGTGCGCGGGCCTCACTAGCTGTGGTATGTGGGCTCAGTAGCTGTGGCTCGCGGGCTGTAGAGCGCAGGCTCTGTAGCTGTGGCGCACGGGCTTAGCTGCTCCGTGGCTTGTGGGATCTTCCCGGACCAGGGCTCCAACCTGTGTGCCCTGCATTGGCAGGCGGATTCTTAACCACTGCGCCACCAGGGAAGTCCCTACACCCTTATTCTTTAAACAAATTATATTATGATCATTCTTTTAAAATTAGAATCTTTTCTTTTTTTAATGGCTAGGGATATTGAGGTATAATTTATATACAGCAAAATTGACTCTTTTTAGGTGACGGTTATATATAAGAGTTTTTCTGCTGCTATTTAAAAAATATTTTTAAATTTACAATAAAATTCACTTCTTTTGTTTTATAGTTCTATGAGTTTTTGCATGTGTACTCTTTCTTGTAACCACTGGCATAGACAGGATGCAGAACTTCATTTCTGTGAGTTTCGATAAACATGTGCTGTTGTGTAACCTCTTACGTTCTAATTATATGAAAAATTAAAGCCTTGTAGATTAGACAAAAATTAATTGGATTGCATCTAATGTCTCATAAAATATGATATTTGATGTATACTTTATATCTGGTTTTCGAATAATTGTAATCATAAATGTGAATTAAACTGTTCCATTCGTAGATATAAGGCCAAGAGAATTGAAAACATACACTTATACAGAAACTTGCACATAAATGTTCATAACAGCATTATCCATAATAGCTAAGTGGAAACAACCCACATGTCCATCAACAGACAAATGGATAAATAAAATGTGGTATATCCATACAGTGGTATATTATTCAGCCATGAAAAATAATGAAGTCCTGATACATGATACAACATGGATGAACCTTGAAGACACTAATGCTAAGTAAACGAAGCTGGATGCAATGTGTTCATATTTGAATAACAAGAACAGGCAAATCCACAGAGACAAAAAGTAGATTAGTGGTTGCCAGACAGTGGTCTGGAGAGGAGAGATTAGGGAATGACCGCCAATGGGGTTTCTTTTTGAGGTGATGAAAATGTTCTCGAATTAGGTAGTGGTTATGGTTGCACAACTTGGTGAATCTCCTAAAACCACTGAATTATTCATTCAAATGGTGAATTTTATAGTATGTGAATTATATCTAAAAAACTGCATTGGATTTTACCAGTGTTTTTTCTGTATCTATTGAAATTATATTTTTTTCTTCTCTCACTTGTTAATATAATGAACTGTGTTAGATTTCCTCACTTTTACTGTTCTGCAATTCATGAAGTACAACCTATTGATGTAATGTTTAATTTCCTGCTGCTTTTAAGTTTATGCATTTTTTTAAAAAAATGTGGGATTTCTGCATCTGAGTTCATATGGGACTAGGCCATAGTTGTCTTTTCTTGTGCTATCCTTTTCTGGTTCTGATATAGGATCGTGCTAGTTTTGTAAAATGAGTGCCTCCCATTTGTTTCTATTTTCTTCAACAGTGTGTTTAGGATGTGAATAATCTGTTCCATGAAGGCTTAGAACAGTTCCTTCAGGAAACTCTTTTTACCTGTAGCCCCTTTGGAGGAGAAATCTTTCACTGTAATTTAAGTTTTTTCATGACTATTGATTAGTTTGTTCAGAATTTCTACCTTTTTTTTTTTTTTTTTTGCCCATTTGGAGAATTTATATTTTCCTAGAAAATTGCCCATTTCATGTGGGTTTTTAGATATTTTTATGCCTTTTTATAGTTAAAAAACCTCCTGTGTAGGCATTTATTCCTTATAATTTTTTAACGTATTTTAATTTTTTTCTTTTTATTTTAAACCATATTTGCCAAAGTTTTGTCTTTTGTGTTGGTCTTTTTAATTTAGATTTACCAAATAAGTTTTTTTCTATTTTATTATTTTCTGCTTTTAATCTTATTCATTCCTTTATTTCTTTAGGTTTATTATATTGGTCTTTAATCTAGCATCTTGAACTGAAAGCTAACTTCATTTATTTTCATTCTTTCTTATGATCTTGCATGTTTATATATGGTTATGAATTTTTCTTTGGTTACTACTTTGGCTAAATCCCATGGGTTGATATGTAGTACCCTTGTATGATTGTCCTTCAATTATAGTTGTTTTAAAGCTTCTATTTCCATTTCAACTCCCAAATTATCTAAAGTATTTTTTTTTTTTAATTTCCAGATGTATAAATTTGGGCTTTGGGAGGAGGATTCTCTTTTAGCTGATAGTTCCTTTTATCGTATGTGTGTGTGTGTGTGTGCGCGCGTGCGCACATGCAGTTTATTTCCTGGTAGGTCCAGTAGGAATGAGGGATCTCATGTGTTTATTTTTGTGCATGTAAGTAACACAGTAATTCAGATAGCATCCAGAGCAGAATATTATCAGCACCCCATAAACCTCTCTTGATCCTCCTCATTATAACTCTTATTTCCCTCTCCTAAAGGTAACTATGATTTTTACTTTATTTTTTATTAAGAAAATTTTTTTTACCATCTTTATAGGAGTATAATTGCTTTACATTGTTGTGTTAGTTTCTGCTGTATAACAAAGTGAATCAGCTATATGTATACATATATCCCCATATCCCCTCCCTTCTGCGTCTCCCTGCCACACTCGTTATCCCATCCCTCTAAGTGGTCACAAAGTACCGAGCTGATCTCCCTGTGCTACGCGGCTGCTTTCCACTAGCTATCTATTCTACATTTGGTAGTGTATGTATGTCAATGCCACTCTCTCACTTCGTGCCAGCATACCCTTCCCGCTCCCCGAGTCCTCAAGTACATTCTCTACCTCTGTGTCTTTATTCCTGTCCTGCCCCTAGGTTCTTCAGAACCATTTTTTTTTTTTAGATTCCATATATATGTGTTAGCATACAGTATTTGCTTTTCTCTTTCTGACTGACTTCACTCTGTATGACAGGCTCTAGGTCCATCCACCTGACTACAAATCACTCAATTTCATTTCTTTTTATGGCTGAGTAATATTCCATTTTATATATGTGCCACATCTTCTTTATCCATTCATCTGTTGATGGACACTTAGGTTGCTTCCATGTCCTGGCTATTGTAAATAGTGCTGTAATGAACATTGTGGGTACATGGCTCTTTTTGAATTATGGTTTTCTCAGGGTATATGCCCAGGAGTGGGATTGCTGGGTTATATGGTAGTTCTATTTTTAGTTTTTTGAGGAACCTCCATACTGTTCTCCATAGTGGCTGTATCAATTTACACTCCCACCGACAGTGCAAGAGGGTTCCCTTTTCTCCACACTCTCTCCAGCATTTATTGTTTGTAGATTTTTTGATGATGGCCATTCTGACCAGTGTGAGGTGATACCTCATTGTAGTTTTGATTTGCATTTCTCTAATGATTAGTGATGTTGAGCATCCTTTCATGTGTTTGTTGGCAATCTGTATATCTTCTTTGGAGAAATGTCTATCTAGGTTCTGCCCATTTTTGGATTGGGTGGTTTGTTTGTTTTTGGTATTGAGCTGCATGAGCTGCTTGTAAATTTTGAGATTAATCCTTTGTCAGTTGCTTCATTTGCAAATATTTTCTCCCATTCTGAGGGCTTTTTGTCTTGCTTATGGTTTCCTTTGCTGTGCAAAAGTTTTTAACTTTCATAGGGTCCGATTTGTTTATTTTTGTTTCCATTTCTCTAGGAGTTGGGTCAAAAAGGATCTTGCTGTGATTTATGTCATAGAGTGTTCTGCCTAAGTTTTCCTCTAAGAGTTTTATAGTGTCTGACCTTACATTTAGGTCTTTAATCCATTTTGAGTTTATTCTTGTGTATGGCGTTAGGGAGTGTTCTAATTTCATTCTTTTACGTGTAGCTGTCCGGTTTTCCCAGCACCATTTATTGAAGAGGCTGTCTTTTCTCCATTGTATATTCTTGCCTGCTTTATCAAAGATAAGGTGACCATATGTTCATGGGTTTATCTCTGGGCTTTCTATCCTGTTCCATTGATCTATATTTCTGTTTATGTGCGAGTAACATACTGTCTTGGTTACTGTAGCTTTATAGTATAGTTTGATGTCAGGGAGACTGGTTCCTCCATCTCCGTTTTTCGTTCTCAAGAATGATTTGGCTATTTGGGGTCTTTCGTGTTTCCATACAAATTGTGCAATTTTTTGTTCTAGTTCTGTGAAAAATGCCATTGGTAGTTTCATAGGGATTGCATTGAATCTGTAGATTGCTTTGTGCAGTATAGTCATTTTCACAATGTTGATTCTTCCAATCCAAGAACATGGTATAGCTCTCCATCTGTTTGTATCATCTTTAATTTCTTTCATCAGTGTCTTACAGTTTTCTGCATACAGGTCTTTTGTCTCCTTAGGTAGGTTTATCCCTAGGTATTTTATTCCTTTTGTTGCAGTGGTAAATGGGAGTGTTTCCTTAATTTCTCTTTCAGATTTTTCATCATTAGTTTATAGGAATGCAGGAGATTTCTGTGAATTAATTTTATATCCTCTTACTTTACCAAATTCATTGATTAGCTCTAGTAGTTTTCTGGTAGCATCTTTAGGATTCTCTATGTGTAGTATCATGTCATCTGCAAACAGTGACAGTTTTACTTCTTCTTTTCTGATTTGCATTCCTTTTATTTCTTTTTCATCTCTGATTGCTGTGGCTAAAACTTCCAGAGCTATGTTGAATAATAGTGGTGACAGTTGGCAACATTTTCTTGTTCCTGATCTTAGTGGAAATGGTTTCAGTTTTACACCATGCAGAACAATGTTGGCTGTGGGTTTGTCATGTATGGCTTTTATTATGTTGAGGTAAGTTCCCTCTATGCCTATTCTCTGGAGAGTTTTTATCATAAATGGGTGTTGAATTCTGTTGAAAGCTTTTTCTGCATCTGTTGAGATTATCATATGATTTTTATCCTTCAATTTATTAGTATGGTGTATCACACTGATTGATTTGCGTATATTGAAGAATCCTTGCATTCCTGGGATAAACACCACTTGATCATGGTGTATGATCCTTTTAATGTGCTGTTGGATTCTGTTTGCTAGTATTTTGTTGAGGATATTTGCATCTATGTTCATCAGTGATATTAGCCTGTAGTTTTCTTTTCTTGTGACATCTTTGTCTGGTTTCGGTATCAGAGTGTTGGTGGCCTCGTAGAATGAGTTTGGGAGTGTTCCTCCCTCTGCTATATTTTGGAAGAGTTTGAGAAGTATAGGTGTTAGCTCTTCTCTAAATGTTTGATAGAATTCACCTGTGAGTCCATCTGTTCCTGGGCTTTTGTTTGTTGGAAGTTTTTTTGTGTGTGTGTTACGCGGGCCTCTCACTGTTGTGGCCTCTTCCGTTGCGGAGCACAGGCTCTGGACGCACAGGCTTAGTGGGCATGGCTCACGGGCCTAGCTGCTCCGTGGCATGTGGGATCCTCCCAGACCGGGGCACAAACCCGTGTCCCCTGCATCGGCAGGCGGACTCTCAACCACTGTGCCACCAGGGAAGCCCTGTTGGAAGATTTTTAATCAGAGTTTCAATTTCAGTGCTTGTGATTGGTCTGTTCATATTTTCTATTTCTTCCTGGTTCAGTCTTGGCATGTTGTGCATTTCTAAGCATTGTGCATTTCTTCCTGATAAAGTCTTGGCACGTTGTGCATTTCTAAGAATTAGTTTCTTCCAGGTTGTCCATTTTATTGGCATAGAGTTGCTTGTAGTAATCTCTCATGATCCTTTGTACTTCTGCAGTGTCAGTTGTTACTTCTCCTTTTTCATTTCTAATTCTGTTGATTTGAGTCTTCTCCCTTTTTTTCTTGATGAGTCTGGCTAATGGTTTATCAATTTTGTTTATCTTGTCAAAGAACCAGCTTTTAGTTTTATTGATCTTTGCTATCGTTTCCTTCATTTCTTTTTCATTTTTTTCTGATCTGATCTTTATGATTTCTTTCCTTCTGCTGACTTTGGGGTTTTTTGTTCTTCTTTCTCTGATTGCTTTAGGTGTAAGATTAGGTTGTTTATTTGAGATTTTTCTTGTTTTTTGAGGTAGGATTGTATTGCTATAAACTTCCCTTTTAGAACTGCTTTTGCTGCATCCCATAGGTTTTGGACCGTCGTGTTTTCATTGTCATTTATTTCTAGATATTTTTTGATTTCCTCTTTGATTTCTTCAGTGATCCCTTGGTTATTTAGTAGCATATTGTTTAGCCTCCATGTGTTTGTATTGTTTACAGTTTTTTTTCCCTGTAATTGCTATCTAGTCTCATGGTGTTGTTGGAAAAGATACTTGATATGATTTCAGTTTTCTTAAATTTACCAAGGCTTGATTTGGAATCCAAGATATGGTCTGTCCTGGAGAATGTTTCATGAGCACTTGAGAAGAAAGTGTATTCTGTTGTTTCTGGATGGAATGTCCTATAAATATCAATTAAGTCCATCTTGTTTAATGTGTCATTTAAAGCTTGTGTTTCCTTATTTATTTTCATTTTGGATGATCAATCCATTGGTGAAAGTGGGGTGTTAAAGTCCCCTACTATTATTGTGTTATTGTCGATTTCCCCTTTTATGGCTGTTAGCATTTGCCTTATGTATTGAGGTGCTTCTATGTTGGGTGCATAAATATTTAGAATTGTTCTATCTTCTTCTTGGATTGATCCCGTGATCATTATGTAGTGTCCTTCTTTGTCTCTTGTAATAGTGTTTATTTTAAAGTCTATTTTGTCTGATATGAGAATTGCTACTCCAGCTTTCTTTTGATTTCCATTTGCATGGAATATCTTTTTCCATCCCCTCACTTTCAGTCTGTATGTATCCCTAGGTCTGAAGTGGGTCTCTTGGAGACAGCATATGTATGGGTCTTGTTTCTGTATCCATTCCGCCAGTCTGTGTCTTCTGGTTGGAGCATTTAAGCCATTTACATTTAAGGTAATTATCGATATGTGTGTTCCTATTACCATTTTCTTAATTGTTTTGGGTTTGTTTTTGTAGGTCTTTTCCTCCTCTTGTGTTTTCCTCCATAGAGAAGTTCCTTTAGCACTTGTTGTAAAGTTGGTTTGGTGGTGCTGAATTCTGTTAACTTTTGCTTATCTGTAAAGGTTTTAATTTCTCCATCGAATCTGAATGAGATCCTTGCGGGGTAGAGTAATCTTGGTTGTAGGTTTTTCCCTTTCATCACTTTAAGTATGTCCTGCCCTCCCTTCTGGCTTGCAGAGTTTCTGCTGAAAGATCAGCTGTTAACCTATGGAGATTCCCTTATATGTTATTTGTTGTTTTTCCCTTGCTACTTTTAGTATTTTTTCTTTATATGTAATTTTTGATAATTTGAATAATATGTGTCTCAGCGTGTTTCTCTTTGGGTTTATCCTGTATGGTACTCTCTCTGCTTCCTGGACTTGATTGACTATTTCCTTTTCCATGTTAGGGAAGTTTTCGACTAAAATATCTTCAAATATTTTCTCAGACCCTTTCTTTTTCTCTTCCTCTTCTGGGACCCCATAATTTGAATGTTGATGCATTTAATGTTGTCCCAGAGATCTCTGAGACTTTCCTCAATTCTTTTCATTCTTTTTTCTTCTGTTCCACGGCAGTGAATTCCACCATTCTGTCTTCCAGGTCACTTATCCGTTCTTCTGACTCAGTTATTCTGCTATTGATTCCTCCTAGAGAATTTTTAATTTCATTTATTGTGTTGTTCATCACTGTTTGTTTGCTCTTTAGTTCTTCTAGGTCCTTGTTAAATGTTTCTGGTTTTTTCTCCATTCTCTTTCCAAGATTTTGGATCATCTTTATTATCATTACTCTGAATTCTTTTTCAGGTAGGTTGCCTATTTTGTCTTCATTTATTTGGTCTTGTAGGTTTTTACCTTGCTTCTTTGTGTGTAACATATTTTTTTGTCGTTTCTTTTTTTTTTTTTTTTTTTTTTTTTGATGGGTGGTGCTGTATTCTCATCTTACTGGTTGTTTGGCCCAAGACATTCAGCCCTGGAGTTTGCAGGCAGTTGGGTAGAGCTGGGTCTTAGTGCTGAGTTGAGGACCGCGGGAGGCCTCACTCCGGGGTCTCACTCTGATTGATATTCCCTGGGATCTGAGGTTCTCCGTTAGTCCAGTGGTTTGGACTTGGAGCTCCCACCACAGGAGCTCAGGCCCGACCTCTGGCCTGGGAACCAAGATCCCGCAAGCGTGCGGCAGGCGAAGTAGTGGTCCTCCAAAGACATGGACATCCGTATCCCTCGAACTGCCTGGCTGATGCACGGCGATGGGGACCTGGCGCCACTGGAGGGTCAGGTGGTGGCCTGAGGCACACAGGGTGGCCTGGTGTCCTCGGGGTCAGAACCGGGCCATCTGTGCCGCCCGTGCTGACCAGCGTGCCAGGGACGCTGCATGAGCTTGACAGGCATCTGCACCCCGGATTCACATCCGATGCCCCGGATTTGCTCTTAACATTTTCTTAATTGTTTAGGGTTTGTTGTTGTAGGTTTTTTCCTTCTCTTGTGTTTCCTGCCTAGAGAAGTTCTTTTAGCATTTGTTGTAAAGTTGGTTTGGTGGTGCTGAATTCTCTTAGCTTTTTGTGTCTGTAAAGATTTTAATTTCTCCATCGAATCTGAATGAGATCCTTGCTGGGTAGAGTAATTTTAGCTGGAGGTTTTTGCCTTTCATAACTTTAAATATGTCCTGCCACTCCCTTCTGGCTTGCAGAGTTTCTGCTGAAAGATCAGCTGTTAACCTTATGGGGATTCCCTTGTATGTTATTTGTTGCTTTTCCCTTGCTGCTTTTAATATGTTTTCTTTGTATTTAATTTTTCATAGTTTGATTAATATGTGTCTTGGCGTGTTTCTCCATGGATTTATCCTGTATGGGACTCTCTGTGCTCCTTGGACTTGATTGATTACTTCCTTTCCCATGTTAGGGAAGTTTTCAACTGTAATCTCTTCAAATATTTTCTCAGTCCCTTTCTTTTTCTCTTCTTCTTCTGGGACCCCTATAATAAGAATGTTGGTGTGTTTAATGTTGTCCCAGAGGTCTCTGAGACTGTCCTCAATTCTTTTCATTCTTTTTTTTTATTCTGCTCTGTGGTAGTTATTTCCACTATTTTATCTTCCAGGTCACTTATCCGTTCTTCTGCCTCAGTTATTCTGCTATTGATTCCTTCTAGAGACTTTTTAATTTCATTTATTGTGCTGTACATCACTGTTTGTTTGCTCTTTAGTTCTTCTAGATCCTTGTTAAACGTTTCTTGTATTTTGTCCATTCTATTTCCAAGATTTTGGATCATCTTTATTATCATTACTCTGAATTCTTTTTCAGGTAGACTGCCTATTTTCCCTTCATTTGTTTGGTCTGGTGGGTTTTTACCTTGCTCCTTCATCTGCTGCGTATTTCTCTTCTTCTCACTTTGCTTAACTTACCGTGTTTGGGGTCTCCTTTTTGCAGGCTGCAGGTTCGTAGTTCCCGTTGTTCTTGGTGTCTGCCCCCAGTGGGTAAGGTTGGTTCAGTGGGTTGTCAAGGCTTCCTGGTGGAAGGTATTGGTGCCTGTGTTCTGTTGGATGAGGCTGGATCTTGTCTTTCTGGTGGGCAGGACCGCATCCAGTGGTGTGTTTTGGGGTGTCTGTGAACTTAGTAGGATTTTAGGCAGCCTTTCTGCTGATGGGTGGGGTTGTGTTCCTGTCTTGCTACTTGTTTGGCATGGGGTGTCCAGCACTGGAGCTTGCTGGTTGTTGAGTGGAGCTGGGTCTTAGTGTTGAGACAGAGATCTCTGGGAGAGCTCTCACCAGTTGATGTTACGTGGGGCCAGGAGGTCTCTGGAGGTCCAATATCCTGAACTCAGCTCTCCCACCTCAGAGGTTCAGGCCTGACACCTTGCCGGAGCATCAAGACCCTGTCAGCCACATGGCTCAGATGAAAAGGGAGAAGAAAAAGAAAGAAAGAAAAATAAAATAAATAAAGTTATTAGAATAAAAAAGTTTTAAAAATATTATTTAAAAAAAGAGCAACCAAACCATTAAACAAATCTGCCAATGATAACAAGCACTAAAAACTAAATTAAGATAAACATATAAATCAGAAAGTAGTTAGTCACATACAGCAAACCCCAAGTCTACAGTTGCTCCCAAAGTCTACACCTCAGTTTTGGGATGATTTGTTGTCTATTCAGGTATTCCACAGATGCAGGGCACATCAAGTTGACTGTGGAGTTTTAATCCGCTGCTCCTGAGGCTGCACGGAGAGATTTCCCTTTCTCTTCTCTGTTCACACAGCTCCTGGGGTTCACCTTTGGATTTGGACCCACCTCTGCACATAGGTCGCCCTCTGGTGTCTGTTCTTCGCCCAGACAAGAGGGGGTTAAAGGAGCGGCTGATTAGGGGCCTCTGGCTCACTCAGGCCGGGGGGAGGGAAGGATACGGACTGTGGGGCGAGCCTGCGGCAGCAGAGGCCAACATGACATTGCACCAGCCTGACACGCGCCGTGTGTTCTCCCAGGGAAGTTGTCCCTGGATCACGGGACCCTGGCAGTGGCGGGCTGCACAGGCTCCTGGGAGGGGAGGTGTGGATAGTGACCTGTGCTTGCACATAGGATTCTTGGCTGCAACAGCCGTGTTAGCATTTCATGCCCGTCTCTGGTGTCTGCGCTGATAGTCGCGGCTCGCTCCTGTCTCTGAAGCTCTTTTAGGTGGTGTTCTGAATCCTGTCTTCTCACACACCCTGAAACAATGGTCTCTTGACTCTTAGGCAGTTCCAGACTTTTTCCTGGACTCCCTCCTGGCTAGCTGTGTCGTCCTAGCCCGCTTCAGGCTGTGTTCATGCAGCCAACCCCAGTCCTCTCTCTGGGATCTGACCTCCGAAGCCCGAGCCTCAGCTCCCAGCCCCCGCCCGCCCCAGCGGGTGAGCAGACAAGCCTCTCAGGCTGGTGAGTGCTGGTCGGCACTGATCCTCTGTGCGGGAATCTCTCCACTTTGCCCTCTGCACCCCTGTGGCTGCGCTCTCCTTTGTGGCTCCGAAGCCCCCCCCCCCCGCACACCCCCCATCTCCACCAGTGAAGGGGCTTCCTAGTGTGTGGAAACTTTTTCTCCTTCACAGCTCCCTCCGAGAGGTGCAGGTCCTGTGTCCCTATTCTTTTGTCTCTGTTTTTTCTTTTTTCTTTTCTCCTACCCAGGTACATGGGGAGTTTCTTGCGTTGGGGAAAGTTTTGAGGTCTTCTGCCAGTGTTCAGTAGGTGTTCCGTAGGAGGTGTTCCACATGTAGATGTATTTGTGATGTATTTGTAGGGAGGAAGGTGATCTCCACATCTTACTCCTCCACCATCTTGAAGTTCTTCCCAATTTTTACTTTTATGTTAATAGTTTCTCTGCTTTTCTTTATAGTTTATTATTTTGTATGCTTCCATAAACAATGCATATACATTTTCCTTGCCCCCACCCTATGCATATACATTTTTTACCTGTTCTTAAGCTTCATATGAAGACAACTTTATTTATTCTTTAGTGTCTTGCTTCTTTTGCCCAACATTATTGAGAGATTTTTTTCCGTGAAGTTACATGTAACTATTTTATTTTCATTACTGTACAGTATTTGATAATATAATTTATTTATTCATTCTACTCTAGACAGAATTTGGGGTTGTTCCCAGTTTTTTCTATAGTTTAAATTTTATTTATATTTTGCAAGATGAATAGTGACCTTCACGTCTGTGATATTTTGTTCTAGAAATAGTTGATACTTCTTTTGTGGCTTTGTACGTGGGTCAGGTGTTGTTCCTCCCCTTCCTCCTTCTCCTCCTCTTCTTCTTCTAACAGGTTCATTCAGGTAGAATTTTATATACCTTAAAAGTCATTAATTTTAAGTATATAGTTCAGTGAGTTTTAATAAATTTATGCAGATGTGCAGCCATAACCACAATCCAGTTTGTTTTTTTTCACAATCCAATTTTATAACACTTTCATCAACTGAAAAAGTTCCCTTTGCCCATTTGTAATCACATTCCAGCCCAGACTCCAGGCAACAACTCATATGCTTTCTGTCTCTATAGTTCTTTTTCTAGAAATTTCATATAAATGGAATCCTACAGTGTGTAGTCTTTCCTGACTGGCTTCTTTCCCTCAGCATGCTTTTGAGTTCATCCATGTTGTTGCATGTATCAGTAGTTCATTCATTTTTGTTGCTAAGTAGTAGTCTATTGTATAGATGTGCCGCATTTTCTTTATCCATTCAAGTTGATGGACATTTGAATTATTTCTAGTTTTAGCTATTATGCATAATGCTAATGATAATATTCCATACAAGACATTGTGTGGGCATTTGTTTTCATTTCTCTTGGGTAGATAACTAGGAGCTGAATTGCTAGATTGTATATGGCTACTTTCTTAAGAAACTGCCAAATTCTTTCCCCCCGTGGCTGGACCATTTTACATTTCCACCAATAATATGAGGCTTCCAGTTTTTTTACATATTCACCTACACTTGTATTGTCCTTCCTTTTGGTTATAGCCATTCGAGTGAGTGTAAAGTGGTATCTTACTGTGGTTTTAATTTGTATTTCCTTAATGAATAATGATTTTGATTACTTTTCAAGTGTTTATTTGCCATTCATGTATTTTCTTTAGGTGAAGAGTCTATCCAAATCTTTAGCCCATTTAAAAAATTGGATCATTTTCATATTTACTTATTAGAGGTCTTTATGCATATATACATATATAGATATATGTTTTGATATAAGTCCTTTATCAGATATATGATTAACAAATATTTTATTTCAGTCTGTGGCTTGTCTTTTCTTTTTCTATTTATTTATTTATTTGCATCTGGTCTTAGTTGCAGCAGGCGGGCTCCTTAGTTGTGGCATGTGAACTCTTAGTTGAGGCATGCATGTGGGATCTAGTTCTCTGACCAGGGATCGAACCTGGGAGCACAGTCTTATCCACTGTGCCACCAGGGAAGTCCCTTCATTTTCTTAAGGGTGCCTTTTGAAGAGCAAAAGTTTTAAATTTTGATGAAGTCCAATTTATCAATATTTTCTTTTATAGATCATGCTTTTTGTGTCATATCTTACAAATATTATGCTTCCTTTATGCTTTCTAAGTAAGTTTTAGAGGCAGCAAACTGGCTGGTGTGCGCATTTTATGGTGTGCACAGTGTTTTAAATATCCATGTAACTAGCCAGATGTTATTTTTGTATAATTTTAGGCAAGTCACCTAACCTCTGTAAGTTTCAGTTTGTTCATCTGTTAAAAGAAAATTGTAATAATTTCCCACCACCTCACAGGATTAATGAGAAATATAATTAATCCTCACAGGATCAGTGAGAAATACGTGTAAAGTATCTAGCATAGTATCTGGCACTGTAGAAAGTATTTGATAAATATTGGCTATTACCACTCTATTTAAAACCATGTAAAAGATAGGGCTCTATCACCATGGGTCATGGGATATCACTGGAGTCTTTTAAACAAGGAACTGATGTTATAAGATTTCCATTTTAAACACAGTTATGGTGGCAGCATGGAAGATGGATTAGAGGAGTGCAACAAAGATAAAGAATCTCTGCAGTTGTTGTACTATTTTAGGAAAGAGCTAAGAACCTAAACTAAGCCAGTAGCTCTTGGAAAAGAAAAGAGGTGGGGAGTGGGGAATTGTAGACTTGACTGTGCTTGTTGCTGGTGACATAGAAATAATTTTAGATGTTTAGGAATCCTTTAAATTTATCCTACCCCAAGACAACGAAAACTAAACTGAATTTCCTGAGATTAGGGTAATGTTTCTCAGTGGAAAGGGAACAGACTTGGAACTAATAGGCGAAGGATAGAGCTATAATTCAACGGCAAATTGCAATATTAGAGTTTGTAGTAAAAGAACGAAAGTTTCCAGGAATAATAAACTTTTACCAGACGATGAAGTAGCAAGCCACCCTACCTGACATCAAACATATTTTAGAAATGTGGTGATGAAAACAGTGTGAAGTTAGTGTAGGTGAAGACAAGTAGATCAGTAGAACATAATATAGTCCAAAAATGGGTTCTTGCACGTATAGAAATTTAGTATATGAAAAGGTGGCTTTTCAAATCACTTGGAGGGAAAGAAAGGACTATTCAATAAATGGCATTGAAATTTAAAAAAAAAATTAAATTAGGTCCTTGCCTGACACATTTATAAAAATAAATTCTAAATGAACTGAAGTCTTAAGCATGAAAACAAAGCAAAACCGTAAAAATCAAGAGGAAAGGGAGAGACAAGCAAATAGAAAAAATAGCCAAAAGATACAAATCGACAGTTAATGGAAGAGGCAATATAAGTGGTCAATAAACTTGAAAATACTCAACCTCAGGCAGTGTAAGACCAAATAACAGCTGGTATATTTCACCTCTCAGGTTGAACAAAACCAAAAACAACCAAAATTTCAGAAATGGAGACTTGATTGAAATAAAGAGGCATTATCTTGGGATTTACTAGGGCTGTAGCCCAGGAGACACAAATCCAAGAAGCACTTGAACGGTGTTCCGCTGGACTACACAATGGGGCCGGCGTGTATAGGCAAAACCCCCACAAGGTCGCATAAATTGTTTGTCAGGAAGTAGGATTGGAGAGGTAAGAAGTAAGGTGCTTGTTAAGCAAGGATTGGTTGGGGTCTGAAATGATTACATGGTGGGGAGAGTACTTTGAAACTCTAAGGTTGTAGCTAGTAGCTGCTAGCTGGTATTGTTTTGAAAACGCCTGTTGGTGTCCTTGAGTTTGATACAGTTCAGAGAAAATTCAGGTTCTTTTGTAGGAATGTGTCTGAAACCACATCCACAATGTCTGCCTGGCTCCATTTTGGATGCCTGAACCATGGTTACTCCATTTTAATTTTTCAGTGATCTTAAATATGTCATCAAAATTGATAGTAGCAAAGGATGGTGTGGGGGAGTGGATGCTGTCGTATCCTGTGGATAAGGGTGTAAAATTCCAGGGCGATTTGTTATATCTTTTGAAATTTAAAATTGCAATAATTTCCCTCTTACTCTCTTTTCTATGGAAGCACAGGGGGACAAGAAGTATGCCAAGGTTATGCATTTAGCATTTCTTCTAATAGCAAAACTTTAGAAACAGATGTCCTTTCAGTTACTTTGTAATAAATTAAGTGGCCACCTGTTGAGTGGTGGTGCTCTGGTTATGTGGTGAGTGGTTGAAACCTAACACTTTAATCTAGATTTGGATCAAGATAATGTATTTTCCACTTGTTTTCTTTGAGATACAGCCCTGAAAATAGAAAACCTTATTTAAAATGACAAACGATGAAGTAAAGAGTTTTAATGGGCAATGTTTAAGAAAACTAAACTATGAGCTATATTTTGCTAAAGCTTATTTATTGGTATATTCCAATCTTTCTCCAATGCAGATCTCTCTCTTTTTAAAAAAATTTGTTCATTTATTTATTTATTTTTGGCTGCGTTGGGTCTTTGTTGCTGCATGTGGGCTTTCTCTACTTGCGGTGAGCCGGGCTACTCTTGGTTGTGGTGTGCAGGCTTCCCATTGCGGTGGCTTCTCTCATTGCGCAGCATGGGCTCAGCTGCTCCGTGGTGTGTGGGATCCTCCCGGACCAAGGCTTGAACCCGTGTCCCCTCCACTGGCAGGCGGATTCCTAACCACTGCGCCACCAGGGAAGTCCGCAGATATCTCTTATATAATTCTTGTGTGACAAGTCATTTCTTTTAACTTAGAGCAAAAGCTCTTCCAGGGTCTGGCTTATATCCCTTGTCCTTGCTCTTCTCGCTGGTATGTGCTTACAGTTAAGCCCAGAGTCAGCATTAGGTTACTGTATCTAATGATCCTTCTGCTCTGAGAGCCCTTGCCAAAAATTAGTTTACAATTTCCAAGACTCTCTTTGCCCTAAGGATTTCTCTATATTTCTCTCAAGTGAGGAAAAGCAGAGGAATTATAGCCACTTAAGGCATCTCTACCTTTCTGATATGAGACTGTAGTTATCTCATCTTCAGCCAAAGGAAACAACTACTCTCTTTTCATGACTCATGCCAAAGAGGGATGTTCTTTAGATACATCTATGTTCTTCCATGTAGTTCATTTCTTTTTATTGGTGAGTAGTTTTCCATCGTGAGGATTTACCGTATTTTTTTCACCTATTCTCTTGCCAATGGATATTCTTCCTTTCTGTGGACATATGTTTTATTTCTTTTGGTTGAATCCAAGGAGTGGAATAGCTATATCAAAAGGTGTAAAAGTATGTATTTAATTTAAAAGAAATGGCCAAACAATTAAAAAATACTTGAACCATTTTACATCCTCACTAGCAATATATGAGAAATGTAGTCGCTCAGAATCCTTGTCAACATTTATCATTGTCAGTCTTTATAATTTTAGCCATTCTTATGGACGTGTAGTGGAAGCTCCTTGTGGTTTATTTTTTAAATTTTTTTTTTTTACATCTTTATTGGAGTATAATTGCTTTACAGTGGTGTGTTAGTTTCTGCTTTATAACAAAGTGAATCAGTTATACATAAACATATGTTCCCATATCTCTTCCCTCTTGCGTCTCCCTCCCTCCCATCCTCCCTATCCCACCCCTCTAGGTGGTCACAAAGCACTGAGTTGATCTCCTTGTGCTATGCGGCTGCTTCCCACTAGCTATCTATTTTATGTTTCGTAGTGTATATATGTCCATGCCACTCTCTCACTTTGTCACAGCTTACCCTTCCCCCTCCCCATATCCTCAAGTCCATTCTCTAGTAGTCCATTCTTTATTCCTGTCTTACCCCTAGGTTCTTCATGACATTTTTTTCTTAAATTCCATATATATGTGTTAGCGTATGGTATTTGCCTTTCTCTTTCTGACTTACTTCACTCTGTATGACAGACTCTAGGTCCATCCACCTCATTACAAATAGCTCAATTTCGTTTCTTTTTATGGCTGAGTAATATTCCATTGTATATATGTGCCACATCTTCTTTATCCATTCATCCGATGATGGTCACTTAGGTTGTTTCCATCTCCTGGCTATTGTAAATAGAGCTGCAATGAACATCTTGGTACATGACTCTTTTTGAATTATGGTTTTCTCAGGGTATATGCCCAGGAGTGGGATTGCTCGGTCATATGGTAGTTCTATTTTTAGTTTTTTAAGGAACCTCCATACTGTTCTCCATAGTGGCTGTACCAATTCACATTCCCACCAGCAGTGCAAGAGTGTTCCCTTTTCTGCACACACTCTCCAGCATTTATTGTTTCTAGATTTTTTGATGATGGCCATTCTGACTGGTGTGAGATGATATCTCATTGTAGTTTTGATTTGCATTTCTCTAATGATTAATGATGTTGAGCATTCTTTCATGTGTTTGTTGGCAGTCTGTATATCTTCTTTGGAGAAATGTCTATTTAGGTCTTCTGCCCATTTTTGGATTGGGTTGTTTGTTTTTTTGTTATTGAGCTGCTTGTAAATTTTGGAGATTAATCCTTTGTCAGTTACTTCTTTTGCAAATATCTTCTCCCATTCTGAGGGTTGTCTTTTGGTCTTGTTTATGGTTTCCTTTGCTGTGCAAAAGCTTTGAAATTTCATTAGGTCCGATTTGTTTATTTTTGTTTTTATTTCCATTTCTCTAGGAGGTGGGTCCAAAAGTATCTTGCTGTGATTTATGTCATAGAGTATTCTGCCTATGTTTTCCTCTAAAAGTTTGATAGTTTCTGGCCTTACATTTAGGTCTTTAATCCATTTTGAGCTTATTTTTGTGTATGGTGTTGGGGAGTGATCTAATCTCATACTTTTACATGTACCTGTCCAGTTTTCCCAGCACCGTTTATTGAAGAGGCTGTCCTTTCTCCACTGTACATTCCTGCCTCCTTTATCAAAGATAAGGTGACCATATGTGCGTGGGTTTATCTCTGGGCTTTCTATCCTGTTCCATTGATCTATGTTTCTGTTTTTGTGCCAGTACCATACTGCCTTGATTACTGTAGCTTTGTAGTATAGTCTGAAGTCAGGGAACCTGATTCCTCCAGCTCCGTTTTTCGTTCTCAAGATTGCTTTGGCTATTTGGGGTCTTTTGTGTTTCCATACAATTTGTAAAATTTTTTGTTCTAGTTCTGTGAAAAATGCCAGTGGTAGTTTGATAGGGATTGCATTGAATCTGTAGATTGCTTTGGGTAGTAGAGTCATTTTCACAACGTTGATTCTTCCAATCCAAGAACATGGTATATCTCTCCATCTATTTGTATCATATTTAATTTCCTTCATCAGTGTCTTATAATTTTCTGCATACAGGTCTTTTGTCTCCTTAGGTAGGTTTATTCCTAGATATTTTATTCTTTTTGTTGCAGTGGTAAATGGGAGTGTTTTCTTGATTTCACTTTCAGATTTTTCATCATTAGTGTATAGGAATGCCAGAGATTTCTGTGCATTAATTTTGTATCCTGCTACTTTACCAAATTCATTGATTAGTAGTTTTCTGGTAGCATCTTTAGGATTCTCTATATATAGTATCATGTCATCTGCAAACAGTGACAGCTTTACTTCTTTTCCGATTTGGATTCCTTTTCTTTCCTTTTCTTCTCTGATTGCTGTGGCTAAAACTTCCATAGCTATGTTGAATAAGAGTGGTGAGAGTGGGCAACCTTGTCTTGTTCCTGATCTTAGTGGAAATGCTTTCAGTTTTTCACCATTGAGGACGTTGTTGGCTGTGGGTTTGTCATATATGGCCTTTATTATGTTGAGGAAAGTTCCCTCTATGCCTATTTTCTTCAGGGTTTTTATCATAAATGGGTGTTGAATTTTGTCGAAAGCTTTCTCTGCATCTATTGAGATGATCATATGGTTATTCTCCTTCGACTTGTTAATATGGTGTATCACGTTGATTGTTTTGCGTATTTTGAAGAATCCTTGCATTCCTGGAATAAACCCCACTTGATCATGGTGTATGATCCTTTTAATGTGCTGTTGGATTCTGTTTGCTAGTATTTTGTTGAGGATTTTTGCATCTATGTTCATCCGTGATATTGGCCTGTAGTTTTCTTTCTTTGTGACATCCTTGTCTGGTTTTGGTATCAGGGTGATGGTGGCCTCGTAGAATGAGTTTGGGAGTGTTCCTCCCTCTGCTATATTTTGGAAGAGTTTGAGAAGGATAGGTGTTAGCTCTTCTCTAAATGTTTGATAGAATTCGCCTGTGAAGCCATCTGGTCCTGGGCTTTTGTTTGTTGGAAGATTTTTAATCACAGTTTCAATTTCAGTGCTTGTGATTGGTCTGTTCATATTTTCTATTTCTTCCTGATTCAGTCTTGGCATGTTGTGCATTTCTAAGAATTTGTCCATTTCTTCCAGGTTGTCCATTTTATTGGCATAGAGTTGCTTGTAGTAATCTCTCATGATCTTTTGTATTTCTGCAGTGTCAGTTGTTACTTCTCCTTTTTCATTTCTAATTCTGTTGATTTGAGTCTTCTCCCTTTTTTTCTTGATGAGTCTGGCTAATGGTTTATCAATTTTGTTTATCTTGTCAAAGAACCAGCTTTTAGTTTTATTGATCTTTGCTATCGTTTCCTTCATTTCTTTTTCATTTATTTCTGATCTGATCTTTATGATTTCTTTCCTTCTGGTAACTTTAGATTTTTTTTGTTCTTCTTTCTCTAATTGCTTTAGGTGCAAGGTTAGGTTGTTTATTTGAGATTTTTCTTGTTTCTTGAGGTAGGATTGTATTGCTATAAACTTCCCTGTTAGAACTGCTTTTGCTGCATCCCATAGGTTTTGGGTCGTCGTGTCTCCATTGTCATTTTTTTCTAGGTATTTTTTGATTTCGTCTTTGATTTCTTCAGTGATCACTTCGTTATTAAGTAGTGTATTGTTTAGCCTCCATGTGTTTGTATTTTTTCCAGATCTTTTCCTGTAATTGATATCTAGTCTCATAGCGTTGTGGTCGGAAAAGATACTTGATACAATTTCAATTTCCTTAAATTTACCAAGGCTTGATTTTTGACCCAAGATATTATCTATCCTGGAGAACGTTCCATGAGCACTTGAGGAAAATGTGTATTCTGTTGTTTTTGGATGGTATGTCCTATAAATATCAATTAAGTCCATCTTGTTTAATGTGTCATTTGAAGCTTGTGTTTCCTTATTTATTTTCATTTTGGATGATCAGTCCATTGGTGAAAGTGGGGTGTTAAAAGTCCCCTACTATGAATGTGTTACTGTCGATTTCCCCTTTTATGGCTGTTAGCATTTGCCTTATGTATTGAGGTGCTCCTATGTTGGGTGCATAAATATTTACAGTTGTTATATCTTCTTCTTGGATCGATCCCTTGATCATTATGTAGTGTCCTTCTTTGTCTCTTCTAATAGTCTTTATTTTAAAGTCTATTTTGTCTGATATGAGAATTGCTACTCCAGCTTTCTTTTGGTTTCCATTTGCATGGAATATCTTTTTCCATCCCCTTACTTTCAGTCTGTATGTGTCTCTAGGTCTGAAGTGGGTCTCTTGTAGACAGCATATGTATGGGTCTTGTTTTTGTATCCATTCAGCCAGTCTCTCTTTTGGTGGGAGCATTTAATCCATTTACATTTAAGGTAATTTTCGATATGTATGTTCCTCTTCCCATTTTCTTACTTGTTTTGGGTTTGTTATTGTAGATCTTTTCCTTCTCTTGTGTTTCTTGCCTAGAGAAGTTCCTTTAGCATTTGTTGTAAAGCTCGTTTGGTGGTACTGAACTCTCAGCTTTTGCTTGTCTGTAAAGGTTTTAATTTCTCCAACAAATCTGAATGAGATCCTTGCTGGGTAGAGTAATCTTGGTTGTAGGTTTTTCTCCTTCATCACTTTAAATATGTCCTGCCACTCCCTTCTGGCTTGCAGAGTTTCTGCTGAGAGATCAGCTGTTAACCTTATGGGGATTCCCTTGTGTGTTATTTGTTATTTTTCCCTTGCTGCTTTTAATATGTTTTCTTTGTATTTAATTTTTGACAGTTTGATTAATATGTGTCTTGGCGTGTTTCTCCTTGGATTTTTCCTGTATGGGATTAGCTGTGCTTCCTGGACTTGATTAACTGTTTCCTTTCCCATATTAGGGAAGTTTTCAACTATAATCTCTTCAAATATTTTCTCAGTCCCTTTCTTTTTCTCTTCTTCTTCTGGAACCCCTATAGTTCAAATGTTGGTGTGTTTAATGTTGTCCCAGAGGTCTCTGAGACTGTCCTCAGTCCTTTTCATTCTTTTTTCTTTATTCTGCTCTGCAGTAGTTATTTCCACTATTTTATCTTCCAGGTCACTTATCTGTTCTTCTGCCTCAGTTATTCTGCTATTGATTCCTTCTAGAGTATTTTTCATTTCATTTATTGTGTTGTTCATTGTTGCTTGTTTCATCTTTAGTTCTTCTAGGTCCTTGTTAAATGTTTCTTGCATTTTCTCTATTCTATTTCCAAGATTTTGGATCATCTTTACTATCATTATTCTGAATTCTTTTTCAGGTAGACTGCCTATTTCCTCTTCATTTGTTAGGTCTGGTGGGTTTTTATCTTGCTCCTTCATCTGCTGTGTGTTTTTCTGTCTTCTCATTTTGCCTATCTTATGTGTTTGGGGTCTCCTTTTTGCAGGCTACAGGTTTGTAGTTCCTGTTGTTTTTGGTGTATGTCCCCAGTGGCTAAAGTTGGTTCAGTGGGTTGTGTAGGCTTCTTGGTGTAGGGGACTAGTACCTGTGTTCTGGTGGATGAGGCTGGATCTTGTCTTTCTGGTGGTGTGTTGTGGGGTGTCTGTGGACTTATTATGATTTTAGGCAGCCTCTCTGCTAATGGGTGGGGTTGTGTTCCTGTCTTGCTAGTTGTTTAGCTTAGGGTGTCCAGCACTGTAGCTTGCTTGTTGTTGAGTGAAGCTGGGTGCTGGTGTTGAGATGGAGATCTCTGGGAGATTTTCGCTGTTTGATATTATGTGGGGCTTGGAGGTCTCTTGTGGACCAGTGTCCTGAAGTTGGCTCTCCCACCTCAGAGGCACAACACTGACTCTGGCTGCAGCACCAAGAGCCTTTCTTCCACACGGCTATGCGCACATTATGGGAAAAGGAAGGCTTTAGACACCGAAACTCGCCCCTGCTGAACCCCGCAGGCCCTCCTTGGAGAGGGATGGAAAGGGGCGCTCGCTCGGGGGTGGGACGCCTCCAAGTCTCGGGCTGGGGGCGGAGCCTGCTCCTTGTGGTTTTAATCTGTATTCTCTAGACCAGTGATACTGAGCATCTTTTAATTTGGTTATTGGACCTTCACATATCTTTTTTTTGAAAGTGTCTGTGAAAGTCTTTTGCCCATTTTTATTGGACTGTTTGCTTTTTTATTGGTTTATAACATTATATAACTTTTATGTGTACAGTATTACATTTCAACTTCTGTATGCACTATGGTGTGCTTACCACCAAAGGTTTAGTTTCTATCTAGTCACCATATAGTTGACCCCCTTTACCCATTTTTCCCTCCCCCAACCCCCTTCTCCTCTGGTAACCACTACTCTACTCTGTTCTCTGTATCTGTGTTTGCTTTTGTTTATTTTGTTTCGGTTGTTTTTGTTTGTTTAGTCCACATATTAGTGAAATCATACAGTATTCGTCTTTTTCCATCTGATTTATTTCATTTAGCGTAATACCCTCAAGGTCCATCCATGTTGTTGTATATGACAAGATTTCACCTTTTTTATGGCTGAGTAGTATTCTATATATTACCACATCTTCTTTATCCATTCATCCATTAGTGGACACTTAGGTCATTTTCATATCTTGGCTGTTGTAAATAATGCTGTGATGAACATAGGAGTGCATATATTTTTTTTTTTTTTTTTTTTTTTTTTTTGCGGTATGCAGACCTCTCACTGTTGTGGCCTCTCCCGTTGCGGAGCACAGGCTCCAGACGCGCAGGCTCAGCGGCCATGGCTCACGGGCCCAGCCGCTCCGTGGCATGTGGGATCCTCCCAGACTGGGGCACGGACCCGTGTCCCCTGCATCGGCAGGCGGACTCTCAACCACTGCGCCACCAGGGGAGCCCCGCATGTATCTTTTTTAATTAATGTTTTCATAATCTCTGGATAAATACCCAGAAGTGGGATAGCTGGATCATATGGTAGTTCTATTCTTAACTTTTTGAGCAATCTCCATACTGTTTTCCGTAGTGGCTACACTAATTTACATTCCCATCAGCAATGCATGAGGGTTCCCTTTTCTTTACATCTTCACCAACACTTGTTACTTCTTGCCTTTTTGATAATAGCTGTTCTAACAGGCTTAAGGTGATGTCTCACTGTCGTTTTGATTTGCATTTCCCTGATAGTTAGTGATGTTGAAAATCTTTTCATGTGCCTGTTGGCCATCTGTATGTGATCTGTGGAAAAAATGTCTAGTGAACTCCTCTGCCTATTTTTTAATCAGGTTGTTTATTTTTTGGTTGTTGAGTTGTATGAATTCTTTATGTATTTTGGATATTAACCCATTAATGGACATATGATTTGCACATATCTTCTTTCATTTGGTAGGTTGTCTTTTTCTCTCTCCTCTCTTTCTGGTACTCCCATTACACATATACTGGTGTGTTTAATGGTTTTTCATGTTTCTCTGATTTTTTTTTTCCATTTTTTTCTCCTCTGTTCTTTGGTTTGCATAGTCTCTATCACTCTGCCTTCAAGCTTGCTTATTCTTTCTTTCTGTTCAAATATACTGTTAAGCCCCTCTAATGAATTTTTTTTTTTTTTTTTTTTTTTGCGGTACGCGGGCCTCTCACTGTTGTGGCCTCTCCTGTTGCGGAGCATAGGCTCCAGACGCGCAGGCTCAGAGGCCATGGCTCACAGGCCTAGCCGCTCCACGGCATGTGGGATCTTCCCGGACCAGGGCATGAACCTGTGTCCCCTGCATTGGCAGGTGGACTCTCAACCACTGCCCCACCAGGGAAGCCCCCCTCTAATGAATTTTTATTTGTTATTGTGCTTTTCAATTCCAGAATTCAATTTGGTTCCTTTAAAATAATTTCTGTCTTTAAAAAATATATATTTATTTATTTATATTTTGACTGCACTGGGTTTTTCTTTTTAATTTATTTATTTTATTTATTTATTTTTGGTTACATTGGATCTTTGTTGCTGTGTGCGGGTTTTCTCTAGTTGCAGTGAGCGGAGGCTACTCTTTGTTGCAGTGCGCGGACTACTCTTCGTTGCGATGCACCGGCTTCTCACTGCGGTGACTTCTCTTGTTGCAGAGCTCGGACTCTAGGTGCCCGGGCTTAAGGAGTTGTGGCTTGCTAGTTCTGGAGCGCAGGCTCAGTAGTTGTGGCGCATGGGCTTAGTTGCTCCATGGCATGTGGGATCTTCCTGGACCAGGGCTCAAACCCATGTCCCCTGCATTGGCAGGTGGATTCTTAACCACTGCGCCACAGGGAAACCCCTGCACTGGGTTTTAGTTGTGGCATGCAAGCTTCTTAGTTGCAGCATGTGGACTCTTAGTTGCAGCAAGGGAATCTTAGTTGCGGCGTGCATGTGGGATCTAGTTCCCAGACCAGGGATCGAACCTGGGCCCCCTGCATTGAGAACGTGGAGTCTTATCCACTGGACCATCAGGGAAGTCCCAATAATTTCTGTTTATTGATAGTTTCTATTTGATGTGAAATTGTCATCGTGCCTTCCTTTACTTCCTTTTATCATGATTTATTTTATCTCTGTGAACATATTTATAATTGCTATTTTGATGTGTTTTCTGTTAAATCCAACATCTGGTTACTGTCACAGGCAGCTCATGTCACCTTCTTTTTTCAGTGTACAGGTCATAATTGTTTCTTTGTATGCCTCATAATTTTTTGTTGGAAACTAGACATTTTAGATAATATGTTGTAGCAACTCTGGGTGCTGCCACCATTCTCAGGGCTTGTTAGTTTTATTTGCTTATTTATTTTTTTTAACTGGCTGACTTATTTTAATGAAGTTTATTTCCTACCGATAGGCTTAAACCTCTGATGTTACTCCCCTTAGAAGTGCAGTTTTGGTATGCCTACAGTCACCTTAGGATGGCGGTGGTTTTGATAAAGCTCTTTTTCTGTCTTTTCCTGACCACATCTGACTGTTAAACTCCACTAATTTCTGGCTGATTACTTTATTGTTTTTAATAATGCCCTTGGGCATAGATTGTTCTACAGATTAATCCAATAAAATTCTGGCTCCTTTAAAAAAATAGCTTCTGAGGTCAGTGTTTGATATTTGTTCTTACACCTGTAGGATTCCTCCTAACTAGTATTCCATAGTGTCTCCTGAATGCTAGCTGGCCTACAGGTTAACCTGTATCATGCATCTTTCCCAATTTCCTTTCACAACTTCTGCTGTCCTTGAGAGTGAAGTTAGGCTTGAACTTCTCTGCCCTCTTTTGCAAATGAAATCAGTTCCTTTGGGCAAATATTAGGAGCGCTCTGTTTTATGACCTGCTTCTCCCCTCAGGCAAAGTCTCTGAGCCAAGGCTTTGGAGCTGGTGGTAGGCACAACTGTTAACTTCTCTGCTAGTGACACTCCTACTCTAGGAGCTGAGCACTTGCTGGTGCCTGAGGTCCTCTTGGCTTATCCCTCTTGGAGTGGAACCAGCACCTTAGAAAGCAGATGTAGGTTTAATCAGGGCCTCAGTGCTCTAAGCACACTGGATCCATGAAAGAGCCTTTATTCCATGAGGGATGGCTGGGAAGGAGAGAGCCCCCACCTCATGACTGCACTTTCCAAGGAGTTAGCCTCAGAAACTGGTAGCTGGAGGGAGAATGAGAAATACTGATGTCTTGTCCTTCCTGGGAAGAAAGTGCTCTGTCTGGGAGCAGCCTGTGTTCTTCTTGGCTTTAGTAATTGGGAGTGGAGTCCCTTTTTCTCTGAGCTGGGAGGGTGGAAGAGAGGAAGTGATCTTGATTCAAATATTGCAGACCCTTAGGGACTTCCCTGGTGGTCCAGTGGTTAAGACTCCACACCTCCAATGCAGGGGTCGGGGAACTAAGATCCCACATGCTGCGTGGCAAAAAAAAAAAGTCACAGACCCTTACCTTTCTTACAGAATTTTTATAGATTTTCTTGATAGACATTTCTTCATTTGCTGTTTTCCCTTAGGACCATTTCCGAAGGCTTTCAATATTGTTGTTTTTAAAGTAATTTTCACCAGTTTCACTGGGCAAAGGGTCAGTGGGACTCCTCAGGCTGTCTTACCAGAAATTGGTCCTTCCTATAGTATTGGGGTGTGTGTGTGTGTGTGTGAGAGTGTAGGTGTGTATTTCTTTGCATGTCATTTTTGTAGTTGCTTTAGCTATGTATATAGAAAACTTACCATTGTCTTCTTTTGTTGTCATGTTATCAGTTCAAGTGAAATATAGAAACTTTACCTCCCTATAAGTCCCTTTACTCTCCCCTATTTATTGATACAATTGTCTTAAATATTTCCTCTCACATACATTTATAGCCACATCAGACAGTGGTATATTTTTGCTTCAATCATTAAACATAACTTAGAAAACTTAAGAAGAGAAAGCCGGTTGTATCTACTACTATTTTTGATTCCTGTGTTCTTTCCTTTTTGATGTTCCAGGGTTTCTTCCTTTATTGTTTCCTTTCTATTTAGAGGACTTTCTTTCGCCATTCTTTTAGGATAGGTATGCTGATGACAATTTTCTTAGTTTTCACTTTTCTGAGAATGCCTTGATTTTCCTTTCATTCCTGAAGCATATTTTTTTTCCTGAAAACAAAATTCTGGGTTGACAGTTCTTTTCTTTTAGCACCTGAAACATATCCTATCACTTCTTTCTGGCCTCCCCGGTTTCTGGTGAGAAATTCTCGATTATTTGAATAAATGGTATCTCTGGCTGCTTCCAAGGTATTTTTCTTTGCTTTTAGTATTCAGAAGTTTATGATACGTCTTGCTGTGGATTCTCTGAGTTTATCCTATTGGGATAAACTCCCTATTAAATCTGTAGGTTATGTCTCTTGCCAAATTTAGAACTTTTCAGCCATTATTTCTTTGAGTACTTTTTCACTCTCTTCCTTCTCTTTATCTAGCACTCTGATAACATGAATCTTATATTTTTTTGTTATGGAGCCACAGAGCCCTTAGGCTCTGTACATTTTTCCTTTCCATTTTCTTTCAATTCTTTAGATTGGGTTATTTCTGCTCTATATTCCAGTTCACTGATTCTTTCCTCTGTCCCCTCCACTTTTCCATTGAGCCCATTTATTGAGTTTTAAAAATTTGTTATTTATTTTTCATTTCTAAAGTTTCCATTTGTTATTTTTAGATCTTCTGTTTCTTTGCTGAGACTTTATATTTTTACATTTGTTTTAAGCAGGTTCATAATTGCTCCTTGAAGCATTTTTATTGTAGATGCTTTAAAATCTTTGTCAGATAATTCCGATATCTCTATCATCTTGATTTTGGCTTTTTCCATTCATTTATCCTTTTTCATTCAGTGCGAGATCTTCTTGAATGGTGAGTGATCTTCAACTGAAGCCTGGACATTTTTGTATTACATTCTGAGATTTTGGATCCCATTTAAACCTTTTATCTGGTTTCCTGTGACATTGTTCTGTCAAGGTAAGGGGGGTGGTGGCAATTCAATACTTCCAGGTACGCGTCCAGGTTTCCTTCTGTTGACACCTGAGAGGGAAGTCTCCTTATTATTCGTGAGTGGGGATAGGTGGCTCCCATGTGTTCTCCTCTGACACCGCAGTTGGGAGGTGGTGGCCTCATTACCACTGGGCAATGGTGAAAATGCTGACTTTCTACTAGGCCTCCTCTGACAGGGAGAAGGACAAGAGGTGCCTTGTTGTTGCCTGATGGTTGAGAGTCAGGGATCCCCATGTCATTTTTTTTTTTTTTTTTGAAAAATATTTGGTAGCATGGATACATGTTCACAACACAATCTTAACTGAAAAACACAGCATATAACATTCTTTATTTATTTTCTTTTTTCTTCCTACTATAATGCATGCTCACTGTAGTAAGTCACATCACATGTTGTAGTAAGTCAGTATCACCCCATGACCCAATTAATATAGTTAGTGTTAACAATTTGGTCAGTTTCCTTCACACCTTACTTCATGCTTATATAAACATACACAATTATATACATATATACAATATGTTTTTAATTTTATAAATCTATTTATAGATTTTAAAAGTACTGGGTGGAATCCAGTACTGTATGGAATCCAGTACTTTTAAAATCTATAAGTAACTTGGATGGAATCCAAGTTATTTCTGAGAAATTGGATTAGGAAATATTTTTTTATTTTTCTGTATTTTCCAAATTATCTCTATAGAACATTAAAAAAACACTGAGTGAAGCCATACCTGAGTTAACCAGGTATTTTTTGTTTTGTTTTGTTTTTTTAACATCTGTATTAGAGTATAATTGCTTTACAGTGGTGTGTCAGTTTCTGCTTTATAACAAAGTGAATCAGCTATACATATACATATATCCCCACATCTCTTCCCTCTTGCATCTCCCTCCCTCCCACCCTCCCTACCCCACCCCTCTAGGTGGTCACAAAGCACCGAGCTGATCTCCCTGTGCTATGTGGCTGCTTCTCACTAGCTATCTATTTTACATTTGGTAGTGTATATATGTCCATGCCACTCTCTCACTTTGTCCCAGCTTATTATCCTTCCCCCTCCCCATATCCTCAAGTCCATTCTCTAGTAGGTCTGCGTCTTTATTCCCGTCTTGCCCCTAGGTTCTTCTGACCATTTTCTTTTTTTCTTTTAGATTCCATATATATGTGTTAGCACACGGTATTTGTTTTCCTCTTCCCCATGTCATCTTTACTGGCACCATTTGTGGGGTCCCATTACTGGCTAGCAAGCATGAAAGTCTCATCTTCCGTGAATGCTGTGAAACTGTCTAACTCCCTCAGTGCTCTTCTGGGCCTTTCTTTATACCACTGTTGGAACCCTGCTTTCATTCTGCGTTCTTATTAATTTCTGTCATTGTCATCTCTAATGTGGGGCTGTAGTACATTATATGTAATTCCTTTGTGAAATACTTGGTCATGATATAGAGCTGTGGTTTTCAGAATGTAGTCCCTGGACCAGCAGCATCAGCATCACCTGGAACTTGTTAGAAATGCAGATTCTTGGCCCCAACATGGACCTACTGAATTAGGAACTCTGGAAGTGGGACCCCAAAATCTGTGTTTTACCAAGTCCTCCAGATGATTCTGATGCATGCTACACTTGAACACCACTGATGTGGAGGTTCGCATAATCCCTTGGCTCATGAGGAAGGATGCTGGAGGTCTTAATGCTCAGAGTCACCCCTCAGCAAAATTGTTAATAAATGGCCTTTGTGGACATATTTTCTTATCTCCCCCTTGCCCTCCCTCAGGGTTGCCTTCCTTCCGGCACATCTCAAGAGACCTCTTTCTTTTAGATACTTTCTTAGTTGAATAGCCAATAATTCTAGCTAGGGTATTAGCTGAAATTAGTATATTTTCAATTTAATAAGAGATTAAAGTGAACATCCTCCAAGATGCCAAGTATTCAGTCTCTAATAGGAAGCTATTTAGATATAAGATTGATAGACAGGGAGGTAATGTTTTGGAGTAATGTTTGGAGGTAATGTTTTGAGATTTCTTCTGTTCTTGGTATCTCTTGGTTATGTGAACAGTTACGAATTGAGCCGAGGGAAGAAGATTCATGGTATTTCCAAGTATCAGTATGTCAGTGGTCCCAGATTTTGCTTTCAGTGACCATGGCCTTTAAGGCCTCAGAACATAGAGTGGTAAAGAAACTGGCCTTAGTATAAATTCTTAGGAGATTTTATTAGTTTAATGATACCTGGCTGGATACCAAAAGCACTAGGGCATGGTTGTCTCTACCTAGTTCCCTATGTGTATATTTTAAATAGGTTCATCAATAAGTTAGGGAAAATGTCCCTTGCCCTTTGTAACTTTTCACAGTCTTCTCCCAGTCTCAATTTCTTTCCAATACAGTTAGTCTAAGAGCTACTTATCAGGGAGGAATCACTTAAACTACCTCTACTTTTCCTGATTTAAAGTTGGTTTTGGAGTCAGCCTCCTGCTCTCTCCTTGCTTGTATCCTGTTTAGATTCTCTTATCCAGTATCAATAGTTTAGAAACAGTTCCCAAATCTCAATGATCCCTCATATCAATTAAAGAAAATACAAAGAGTGTTATAAGTATTTATAGATGATCATGTGTGGTTTTCTTGTAAGATATAAGGAAATAGGTCTATGAATCACTTAATCTGTGAGGAAGATGAAGAAGAATATTAACTAGCATAGTTGTGACTCCAAATCCTTGCTGCTTTAATCAGGGACACCAGAGTAATTGACCCCTAGATAATGAAATCCACTCTCAACTCTCTACATAAGCAATTATTTAAATAGTTAGGAGACAGAATAATAAAGCAGTTGCTCATTGCTTTTGAGGTCAATAGGTTAACTCTGCAGAGTTTAATTAAAATTTGATAATAAATGCTTACTCTAGGCAGGATATTTCATTAGTCTTCATCGTGGCCTAGGTAAAATATTCCTTATAATTATTTTCTACCCCTTTTAAATTCTCTTCTCATGAAGCAGGCTTCTTACTGCTAATTAGGATTCTCACACCGGGGAAAGAGATTCCCCAAAAGCAGCCTCCTCATTAGCAAGGGGTATCCACCACTGTAAAAGAATAAATTGGTATTCAGCTATGTTATTTTTAAAATGTCTACACAGCGAAGCCAAATTGTACGCTTTAAACAAGTATCACTGCTCCCCATCCCCCACTTTGGCAACAGCTATGATAAAATTTCAGTCACATTCTTTTTGATATTAAGAAATTATTTGTCTGGTTCCTGCTTAAAATATGTATGGTACTGAGAAAATTCAGGTTCCTTGGTAAGCAGAATTGTATGTAGAAATTAGGTCAACAGGAAGATTTATCTAAAAAGTTCTGTCCTTTTTGTTGGAGAGGTATGTGGTTCAGAGGAAAAAAATTTCCCCCCAGACAGAAATAAAAATCTATAACCACAAAGTAACTGGGAATGCTGTCAAACTGTCTAACCTCCCCAGTGCTCTCCTGGGCCTTTCTTTATACCAGTGTTGGAACCCTGCTTTCATTCTGCGTTCTTGTTCATTTCTGTCACTGTCATCTCTGGTGTATCTCATTTAAAAAGCCTCCATAGTATTTCTAGGGTCTGGTCTTTCCTATCCTCCTTCATCCTCCACGCTACTGCCAGAATTGCGTCACCTCTCCTCCTTGTGAAATTTGACCGGTTAGATACGTGTCCTAATTCCTTAGCCCTGCATGTGAGGCTGAACCCCTCATAGTCAGGTCTCAGCTTCTATCTCTGGCCTTCTCGGATGCCCTTTGTTCATGGAGCCTCTGCTTCAACTACTCTGAAATCTCATGCTTGTTTTCTCTTCTTAGAATGGCCATCTCCTTTTCTCTTTCACATGATAACTATTTACTCATCTTTTAGGAGCTAATTCCATCTCCCTTGAGAAACCTTTCTGGATTCCCCAGGTTCACATCTCACGCTATGTTATTACCACACTTTGTTTTCATGCTTCTCTCAGAGTACGCAAATTGTACCAGCATCTGTTTGAATTGCTGTCACTTGCTGGCTTGAGCTCTTCAAAAGCAGGGATGGTTGTCATATCCTTGGTACCAATTTCTGTACAGACACGTTCTTGACACTCAATAAAATTGGTTGAATGGAATTGAGTATCCCATTAACTACCTTTGCATCCTCTTAGACCACTTCATTTCATTTGCCTTCTATTAAAGTTGGTTCCCTGACCACATTCGTTTTTTGTCATTGCCTCTGACTGCACACAGTAGGAGCATAACAAATGTTGAATAAATGAATTAGTTCTAATAGCACTATTGAGCTTGTAATGAAGAGACACATGTATTTTTAGATTGCAAAATTCTCTGCAGATTTATTTCCTTGACATTACAATGACATATGACAGTGACAAAGAACTTCACATTTTGTGCATTTCTTTGGTCACCTTTCAGCATTTGAATGAATTACTCTTCACTTATGACTTTTGTGTGAACCTCCCGGCTCTTCACCCGCCGCTTGTTGACCTGCGACTCGGCAGTGTCAGCCCTTTCCTCGGCCTCTTCCAGCTCGTGCTGGATCTCGTGGAATTTGGCAAGGTTGACATTGGCTTGTTCCTCCTGAGAAAAGAAATGCATTTGAGAGAACAAGAAAATTTGACATTTTCTGATTCTTACTGCCTTTGTTACTAAGAGCAGCTATAGAATTTGCTTCATGAGTGAGAAAGCAAAAGGTTCTGTTCTTTGATGATGTACCTATTTGGGGTAGGGCATCCCACATATTCACCTCTGTGTTGGTGGGCTTACAACCCCCTGTTCACTCTCTCTCACTTGACTCTCTTCCTGACAAACTTAAGATGCTACAGTGACAACAGGGATATCAAAGTAGCAGGAATTTGAGTCAGCCTTGTTTCTGTGGAACAAACTTTAAAAAGTAGGCACTGTGGTAGTATTGGGTGTGGAGAACCTTAAGGAAGGTTTTAGAATTAACAGGATGAGAAGGATAACTGCAGCCAAATGGAAAAGAAATGTTCTGAGGTCGATTCATCATGTACTTAAATAAGGCTTAGATTCAGAGTGCTCATTTGCACAGCCCCTATGGGTGCTGGGAATTGCTGGGAGTAGAGTGTTCTAGTTAGGGAGGGAGGTGGGTTGTAACCAAGATGCATCTCTACACTGCTTTGTCTGGAAAACTGCTAGAGGTCTCAGAAGAAATGAACCCGAATCTCTAAGGATCCAATAATTAGTGGTACGATTTTTTTCATTCTAAATAAATACTCATTTTCAAACCTAATTTTGTGTTCCCAATTTAGTCTTCTTTGCCTTAATGAAAGCCTCTTAAATTCTATGAGCTTTAGTCTCCACAAATCCTGGCCCTGTTCCTGAACCTTTCTCTCTCACTGGGGAGGTACTTACAGCCTCTTCAGCTTGTCTCTTATAAGCTTTAACTTTGGTTTGTAATTTGTTCACCAAGTCCTGTAGCCTGAGGACATTCTTGCGGTCCTCCTCAGTCTGGAATGAAAGAGGTAGCAAATAGTGTCATTGTTTGAAAACAACTCATTTTTATTTTCTTGAAAGCAGTAGGCTTGAATTATATGGAAAGGCTGATCACCTAGTAAGTAAGTTCCTTCACTCTTCTGTCATGTTTCCAAAGACCCTTGACAGCCTCAACGTTGCGCTTCTGTTCATTTTCAACCTCATTTTCAAGCTCCCTCACCTGGAAGAGGACAAAGGTGTTTAGCCACTTGGCTGTAACTAGCAGCATGAACAGGCTGGGAATTGAACAGGCTGGGAGACCCACCCTGGCCTCCAGCTTCTGGATCTGCTTCTTCCCGCCCTTCAGGGCCAGCTGCTCAGCCTCGTCCAGGTGGTGCTGCAGGTCCTTCACCGTCTGCTCCAGGTTCTTCTTCATCCGCTCCAGGTGGGCGCTGGTGTCCTGCTCCTTCTTCAGCTCCTCGGCCATCATGACCGCCTAATTAGCAGTAAAATAAAACCAGTAGAGAGAGCTGAGACAGCCCATCAAGATTCTAACTTGACCACCCCCATGTGGCCCTCTGCTCACGTCAGTGATGGCCTTCTTGGCCTTCTCTTCTGCATTGCGAGCTTCTTGGATAATGTCCTCCATCTCTCCCTGGATTTGGGAGATGTCTGTCTCCAGCTTCTTTTTCGTGTTGATCAGGCTGGTGTTCTGGTTAAAATATCAAATTTAGAAATACTGAGTACATGAGAGCAAAATTACAATGTCCAATGTTCTAATGAACCCACAAACTAATTAATTAAGGTAACTAATTAGTATCCCTTCTTGTTCCATAAATTATCTGAGTTGACAATATACTTTTACAAGACAGTCAACTCTGAATGTCACAGTTCATATAAACAAAAATATTGTTAATCCAAAGATATTTTAAACTTTAACCTCCATAAAACATTATGAATACATTTTTAGATAGTACTAAGATTTGAGCAAGAATTTCATTTCCAGTCCACTGTATTTTTTACTTTTATGTTATACTCACCTGGGTGTGCAGGAGCTGGACGCGCTCGCTGGCATCCAGGAGCTCCTGCTCCGCCATCTTCCTGCTCCTCTCCGTCTGCTCCAGGGTGGCCCGCAGCTCCTCGATCTCGGCCTGCAGCAGGTTGGCTCTGCGCTCCACGATCGCCAGCTGCTCCTTCAGGTCCTCTTGGCCCCAGAGAGCATCATCCAGGTGGAGCTGGGTATCCTGTGGAATGAACGATCATTGAGACACCTTGTTCTCAGGGCTGCAGTCACCCCAACTGCCCTGGGACCATCTCCTGAGCCCATTTACCTTGAGGATGGCTTGGGTGTTCCTGTAGTTCTTCAGGGCCTCAGCAGCCGTGCGGTTGGCGTGGTTCAGCTGGATTTCCATTTCATTGAGGTCTCCCTCCATCTTCTTCTTGAGCCTGATGGCATCATTTCTGCTCCGGATCTCAGCATCCAGCGTGCTCTGCATGGACTCCACGACTCTAATGTGGTTCCTCTTCAGCTGGTCAATTTCCTCATCCTTTTCAGCAATTTTCCTGTCAACTTCAGACTTGACTTGGTTCAACTCCAGCTGGATGTGCAGGATCTTTCCCTCCTCATGTTCAAGAGATGCCTTAATGACAGCAAGGGGTGACATTAGCAGGGAATGGAAGTGCATGGTATTCTAGAGATAGGAATTAGTTCCTACCTTTGTGCTACTATAATGCATCTTTTTTCCATTGTTACAGAAATTTCTGCCATGTGGTGTTGTTGGTTTTGTATAATTCTGTCTCCCTAGCTAGCTAATGCCCATGGGGGCAGGGCCCTTAACTTATTCATCTTTGCTTTCTCGGTGTCTAGCGTACCGATGTCCAGTTATGTTAGTTGTATGCATGGTCAGTTTTCCATCCTCATATTTATTACCCAGAGTAAAAATTATTTTTCTTTTCTCTTGATTCTTGCAGGTATTAGATCTTAATTCCTCTCAAAATGGTTTTAGAGTCTACCTCTGCCTCTTCTAAAGCAGCCTGAATTTCAGACTTTTCTTGTTCCACTTTTTTCTTTATTTTCTCCAGTTCATTTATGTTTCCCTCCTTCTGCAATCTGCTCAGTGAGGTCAGAAATCTCCTCTGTTCATGAAAAAAAAAATTAAAAATTCATTCAGTGAGGGAAAACATTCTTTCAAATCTTTTGTTGAAGAAAAGGTAAAGTGTCCTCACGTTGCAAATTCTTGTTTTCCCACTTCAAGGTTTCACGTTGGTCTAAGGATTCCTCATAAGCATTCTTAACCTTGAACAGCTCTGTGCTGAGGGTGCAGGACTCCTTCTGGGAAGCTTCAAGTTCAGCATTAGTTTCTTCATACTTCTGTTTCCATTCTGATAGGACCTGAGGGGCAAGGAATGGTCAAGAAATTGAGTGGAGAAAGTTTGGTGGGATGAAAACCATTTATTCTGGCAACTTTCAAACAGAGTTGAGATGATCGGGGACTGAAAAATAATTATGAATGAGAAGAGTAGAAAGCACAGGAGTCCCCACTCCTCCCCACCTACTCGTGGAGCTGGAGCTGCTGAGAACAGCCCTCGGATGGTGTGAATAGGCACATGGAAGGTGGGAGGCTCTCCTTAATCACATGTTGAATGCTGAGACAGAAACTGGTGCAGAAATTACCTTATCGAAGTTCCTTTGCTTTTTGTTCAGGGCTGCACAGGCGGCGTTTGTCCTTTCCACATCAGTCATGAGGTCCTTGACCTCATTCTGGAGCCGCTGCTTGGTCTTCTCAAGGGAAGCGCATTTGGCGTTCACAGCTTCTACGTGTTCCTCGGCATCTTTCAGACGCTGGGCCAGCTTATTCCTAAAAAGTGAAATAAGGACAGTAGAAGTGAATGGTCACTCAGAAACTCTTCTAAGGCATCCACCAAAACATTATAATTCCTATCTGGCTCTACATTATTCACAGAATAAATGACTAGATCTCTCCTGAAACTTTCTCTTGAATGAGAAGGTCCCTTCCTTAAACTTTCTGTTGAATAAGATTCTCCCTCTTAAGTTCAGTGTTGAACCTTTGATTGCATTGAATATTTAGACCTTTAACAACAATATGTGTTATTTCTTAGTGTCTACTTTTTAGTCTTTAACACTGTATTCTTTTTTCCTCTACAGATAACCATGTTTTTACATCTCAAAAGGAGGAGCTGTGCTTTAAAGTCTGATTATTTTTCTCTTACATATCTGTCACCCTGGACCGATTTTTCCATTAATGGCTAAGACGGAGGAGCAGCACGGGAGAGTATAATTGACTCATTCTATCTACACCTGTATGGATAGGATGATGTCAGAAGTTCCCCTTTTAAAAAATAATCATTCAGCTTCCTCTTGCACTATGTCCTTTTTCCTTCTACCCTCTAACTTAACTTCTTTCCCTAGACAACCTAGAGTATTTGTTTTTCTTGCTTAGGTTTATGTCATGCATGATTTTTCGTAGGTTTTTATTTGGGGAGCAATGGACATTTGCCCATGTGGTATTTAATATCAGGTGCACTTTGATTGTTAACAGAGCTATTTTCATTCATACTTAGCCTCCTCCAGCTCCTCTGTGCGCTGGATGGCGTCCGTCTTGTATTTGGTCCTCCACTGGGCCACCTCACTGTTGGCCTTGGACATTGACCTCTGCAGCTTGCAGCTCAGCCTTGGCTTCCTGCTCTTCCTCATACTGTTCCCGCAGCAGGTCACAGTCGTGGCGGGAGGACTGCAGGGCGTGGGCCAGGGCGCTCTTGGCCTGAGAACATAGAGATTGGTGACTTAATTTTATATCTTTAAGGTGATGTTTAGTCCCTAAGCTCCTGTAGGCCACCAGAAGAAAATCTGTAGAAGTAAGCAGAAAACAATCTCAAAAGCAAGGATAATGACAGAAACAACAGCTGTAAGTAGGGCTAACCTTTCTCTCCTCTTCAAGCTGCCTTTTCAGTTCTTCTGTCTGTTGTGTGAATGCTTGTTTGCCCCTCGAGAGCTGAGAAACTAATGAGTCCTTTTCATCTAGCTGTCATGAGTATTCACCTATAAAGATCTAGAACCAGAAAACTCAACCTTACTTTGGAAGTTAAAGCTCTAAATTACAAACTGGAGCGGGGAAAGGGAACTGGGTCTGAAACGTGATGGAGAGTGTGGCTTTTAGCAAACCACCAATTTCCACTTCAACCCTGGTGAGGACATCTATGTGAAAATGAGAAGTAGGGAAGACTGAGGCAGATTACACGCTTCTGAACAACACAAAAGATTTGGGGAGCTATTTCAAATTATTTGATCACAATAGAAACTGGTGAAGAAATACGTGAAAAAAAATGTAAATCAAACCAACAAAAACCATTCCAGTGTTTTTTGTGTAAGGCAACAGTGTTGTACTAGTTTACCTTTCACTGAAACTTGATTGAAACAGAATTTATTCTTTGGAAAATAGGAGACTTTGAGCAGTCCCCTCTGAAATGATGTTTGAAGGAAAATCCTGGAAGAATTTTTATATTAAGAAACAATCAAGTGTCTTTCCACCCCAAGAATGAGTTGGTTTGTGGATAACTAATTAGTTCTTAAACTAAGTGGCATTTAAATTTGTCTCCCATTCTTTAAGCACCATAATTCAGAAAATACACTATATAGTTGACCCTCGAACAATCGGGGTTAGGGGTTTCGACCCTCTGCGTGGTTGCAAATCTGCTTATAACTTTACAGTCAGCCCTCTTTTTTCACATCCATGGATTCAACCAACTGTGGATCATCTAGTACTGTGGTATGTTTTTATAGGAAAAAAATCACGTATAAGTGGACCCACACTGTTCAAACCTATGTTGTTCAAGGGTCAACTGTATTATGTTAAAAAGAGAGAAAACACTTTCAGCACCATTTTTGAACTGGTTACCTGTAAGCCTTATCTCTTTAACATTTAATAAGAATCACAGCTTTCATTTTTTTTTTTCATACCACTAAATTACTAGGAGTAAACATGTAATGAGGAAAAGGAACTACAGGGAGCATTCTGATTATTTGCGAATACAGTTTTTCCTTTTCATAAAGTGTACTTATCAACTGTATAACAATAATAAAAGCCTTACTTGAGCTTTGTTCTAGAAAGAACAATATTTGAATGAATATGAAAGAGTAAAGTGGTTCTCCAACAATTTGATCTACCTATTACGTTAATGGTCCAAATGACCCACAAAACAATTTCCATCTTGTTACCTCTCACTTGGGGAGAAGAACTTTAGTAGAAAGTTGGACAAGTTGATAGGGGGAGGAGTAAATGCAGAGACCCTCCAATTTGGATAATCAAAACTCTGTGTACCTCACTTGAATGCTCCTGGCTGGATTGTGGTCCTGCATATTTCCCTACTTAACTGTGGTGCTACCGGCAATTGGCAAGACTTCAGGGAAAAGACTGGAGTAAGCGTTCTTGGACAGGTCATTTCACCACTACCATAATCCGACATCTTTAAAATGGAGATAACATTACACAGACTAATGAGGGTAAAAAAGTAATTAACTTGTGGAAGCACTTTGAAAAGCAAAAGTAAATACTGTCAGGATACACTTTTTTATTAGATAACTTTTAGATTAGAGTGAAATCTGCTTTAAAGTGTTAAAAAATAAGAGAGCCTGGGTCTCTATTTAAAAGAAAACAAACCCAAAACCAAAAAGACAGAAAGGAAGAAAGTAGTCCATGCTGGTGGTCAATAAGGTGTTCATATGAGCGGCTCCTCCCAGGGAAGTCATAGGTGAGCTCAAATAACTCAGTGTAGAGTTTTTCAGCAACTGGATAGCCAAGATAAATTTATCATTCAAGGTCAACACTGGTAGATGGCCCACCTGATTCCGTCTGCAGGTGCGCTCTCTGAGCCGTCAGGTCACTGAGCAGCCGCTGCTGCTCTTCCTCCTTCGTCTTAAGTTCACTCACTTGGTCTTCTAGAGCGCGGCACATCTTTTCAAGGTTTCCCTGCATTCAAAAAGTGGTAAATGGCATCTTAAGCAAGTATTTGGACCATAGAAATTTGCAATAATCTAAGCATTCCATAGGAGCTGCAGTACTCACTTATTTTGAGAATAAACTACCTTTACAAAACAACAACAACAACAACAACTGAGGCCTTAGTTTGTGATGGAAAGAGTAACAAGACACATAGTCTAAACGTACTGCCACGAAATTGCTTTGTGAAACTAAGCCTTTACTCAGTTGGCTTATCTGTGATATGAGAATAGTGATACTTGATGACTCAGCTCATGAAATTTCTTTGAGAAGCAGGTTATGTATTTGTGCTTAAGGGAAAAACAAAAAGCCTAGTCAAGGTGAGGTGTTTCAAAAATTTCAAAATACATCATTGAATTGTATTTTTTATTGGAAAGAACTTGAGTTTTCAGGATGCATATTCTTTGGGGACAGCTCTTCTCCTGTAAAGAGGGAGCACTTGGCCCCATGACATGGGAGTTGCCCTTCCTGCGACCAGCCTCCTGCCATAATCTCCTTCTGCCAGTTACTAGTGATTCTTGAAAGGCTCACTCACACCTGTCCTACAGAAATCTCTACAAGACTTAAATCATGATTGTACCTTGGCTTTGGAGACAGTCTCCACGTTGCTAGCAAGGTCATCAATCTCCATCTTCAGCTCACTCTTCTCCTTCTCCAGCTTCTGCTTGACCCTCTGCAGGTTGTCAATCTGCTCCCCCAGCTCGGCCACACTGTCCGCGTGCTTCTTCCTCAGCGTGGCCGCCGTGGCCTCGTGCTGCAGGGTGGCCTCCTCCAGGTCCTGGCACAGCTTCAGGAACTCGGCCTCCCGCTTCTTGTTGAGCTCTATCTGGGTGGATGTGACGCCGCCCGCCTCCTCTAGCCGCTCGCTGATCTCCTCCAGCTCCCGGGAGAGGTCCCAGCGCTGCTTCTCAGCTTTGGCGTGGGAGGCCCGCTCTGCCTCTATCTCCTCCTCCAGCTCCTCGATGCGTGTCTGGCAGTGGGGAAAAGCTCAACGTCAGCTCCTTTGTGTTAGTATTTTGTCATGTTGAATGAAACTGATGGAAATCATGGACTTACCTGTAACTCCTTGATCTTCTTCTGCAGTTGAATGCCAGGTGTTTGTTCATCTTCAATCTTGCTTTGCAGGCTGCTCATTTCAAACTCTTTCCTGTTAGGAGAGCAACACATTAGCTCATACTCTGTCCTCTTGCCAGTCTTCTTCTCTATGTGTAACTGAACGTTTTTGTACTGCTGGTGTTGAGGAAGTGCTAAGTGCATGTTTTACAAGTCAGTACTATACCATTTTCATTAAATACAAAAGTTAAAGATGTCATTATTTGTTTTTTTCTGTGTGCTGCGAAGTAATATTTTTGAGATCCAGACAATGAGCAGGTTACAATTGAACTCTCTCACTTTCGGAGTTTTTCATCAAGTTGCTGCTTATCATTTTCTATATCCATTGTGGATTCTTGGGCCAATTTTAGGTCACCCTCCAGCTTCCTCTTGGCTCTAAGTCCATTCGCAGTTTCTTTTCTTGCTCCAAAGACCCTTCAAGCTAAATACAAATAATGTTGCGTCAAAAGGATTGCTTAGCTTCCTTTCAAAGAAAATAAGTTCCTTGCTAATCCTAGACTTACGTCATCCACTTGCTGCTCTAGCTTGGCTTTAGCTTTGTTCAGGGTGTTCACTTTGTCCTCTTCTGCCTGCAGGTCATCCAGGGTCTGCTGGTGGGCCTCCTGGAGGGCCTTCTTCTCCTTGGTCAGCTTAGCTATGACTTCGTCCAGGCCTGTCATCTCTTCTGTGAGGTTTTTCATCTAGAAAGGTTAAGGAAGAGATTATCTCTGCTCTAAAGCAGCTTAGTTAGATGGCAGAGTCTCTATATGCTGTATACAAATATATTTCATACCTTGTTCTCTGTGGCATGTTTCTCCTTCTCAACCTTGGCCAGTGTCAGCTCAAGGTCATCTGTGTCTTTCTTCAGTTCCGAACATTCGTCCTCCAGTTTCCTGTTCTTGGCCGTCAGCTCAGAATTGATCTCTTCCTCATCTTCAGCTCTCTTAGTCACCTCCTTGATCTTTGCCTCGAGCTGGATTTTGGTTTTGATCAGCTGGTCACATCTGTCTTCTGCATCAGCCAAGCTAGCTGTTTCCTGAGAAGGGACAGTAGACACTTTTAGATCTTGTTCTGTGGACATTTTCAGATTTTATTAAGATTTTGAAACCAAACAAGTAAATGGTGCTTTAAAGCTTTTGGTTAATTTTTATTAGCTTTCCATCATTTAGGAAATATTTATTGGGCACTCCACTTACGGCACTGGAGATTTTTAAAAAAGGAATTTGTCATAATTCCTGATGAATTTATAATAAAATTATACTTATTAATGATGGGGTTCAGGATACACTATCCCAAAGTATGGTACCTTGGCGTAATGAATATCTTAAGCTAAAGGAGTTTGAGAAAAGAGCAGAAATAGGAAGCCCACCCTGACCCATTCCCCTCAGCCTTCTTCCCTGAAACAGGTCATAAAACTTCCATGTGGAAGGTCCCCTCCCTGTACTGGGAGGAAAGAAGACATTCTTATCACAAGAGGTGGGGAATTTAGGACTGAGAAGGCTGTATAAACAAACCTTGTTAAACTAACCCTTATCTTCCTAGTTATTTCTTCATCACTTACTACCCCAGTCCAGACCCCTTTGTCTTGTCAGTTCTTCACATATTTATCATTTCTTTGTCTAAAGGGTATAAAAGCTCCATGCTCTGGCCACTTCTTTAGGTCTTTATTCTCTTGGAAGGCTCCCATGTACACATAAAAATTAAATAAAATTTGTTTGTTTTTCTCCTGTCATTCTTTGTCAGTTTAAGTTTCAGACGCAGCCAAGGAACCCTAAGAGGGTCAAGGAAATTCTTTTACTCCCCTGCATGATAACCTGTGTTTAATGTGTTGGTATATAACTTCAGTTAGTTTTATTTATTTAATATTATTTTCCAGAACAGTTTAGTATATGGAAAGCAAAGGAAATGGTTGGATATTTAGCAGAAAAGTGAATTAAAGGGAAGATACATGCTGCAGTGACAGAATGGGTGGAATTAATGGGAGCATGCGGAAGAACTAAGGGGAACGGAACATTTTCGAAGGTGGTGCTAGAGAAGTAGCAAGCGTGTTTCTTAGGAGAAGAAATAGGAGTTGGAATATAAACCCTCTGAGGGCAGGGACTATGTCTCTTGCTCAAGGTTGTATCCCTAATGCTTGGAACTTCATGAAATATTTATTAAATGGGTAGTTGATAGAATAATGTTGAAAAGAAGTCATATTATTCTGAGAAGAGCATACTTAGATCAGTTATACTGATTATACTTGGATCATACTATACTGAGAGAAATTAACTTCCATACAATTATCTCTTGATTCTTAATGGTGTGATGAACCCCTCCTCAATTTGGAAAACCATTGTCTCCTAAACCACAAGGAAAGTCACAGTGCCAGCCTAGGTAGTTATAATTCATTTTTCTTTAATTTTTCTAGTTATGTGTCTAAAACCTGTGCGCCCACTGGAACCAGTGCAGATTCCCTTCTAAATTCAGAGAACTAGAGAGTAGCTTTTAATGTTTCTGTTGTTGATTTCAGTGGTGGCAGCTGAAATTTTCTTGGCATTTGGGTCACAGAAATGGGTTAGATAGTGGTGTTGATCAAATAGTTCTTCTCAAGCCTTTGGATATTTCTTGGGACATCAAAACAAGAACACCAGTACTATTTCTCATGCTTTGCCTAATTGACACTATTTATAGAAAGTATTGCCATTATCTTTGCGATGATCTTATTCTTTCAGGTCCTAGAGACTTTCTAAAGATATAGTTGAGAGGGAAATTGCCAGGGGACCATAGATTTTAAAATTCAGAATATGGGTTTTGAGTTGATACATTCTCATCATAAAGTCTCCTCGCTCTTCACTGTCAACATTGTTCTTTCTTCACTGCTCTTATTTGCATTTTTCAGCGGAGAGAATCTTAGGGAACAAAGATCACTTTCTTTACTGCCCATATTTTGGTAGGAGAAACAACAGGGGGAAAGGAAAAATGCTTTTATTTTTCCCTTCTCAACAGAAAGGAATCCTACCACAGAGCTTTTTAGTAATATTGTATATGAAATTTTATGGAACATTCAGAGGAGTTGTGAATTAAGAAAGATTGATAATCAGTCCCTTAATAAGGTGGAATTTAGACTCTCTCCTAGCAACTGCTGAATTGAAATTTTAGCATCAGATTGCAAGCAAAGGCTTCTGATACTCACAAATTGAACCTGGAGCTGCAGGTCATTTTTCTCTTGCATCAGAGTTACTATTTTCTCTTCAAGTTCTTTCCATTTTGCCTCTGACTTAGCTACCTCTTCTTTGGTCTTCTCAAATCCTTCGTTCATGGTGGCCGTCTCCTTCCCTGTCTCTGCACTCTTGAGGAGGGGCTTGATTTTGAAATATACCTTCATCCAGGACCAGTCTTTCACATTCATGAAAACACGAATATTGTACTGGATATAGAAGATGGACCCTCTGTGATAGGAACAGAAATGTTCAAAGTCAGGTATAACAGGAAACAGAATTAAAAGGCCTAGGCTGATGGGGTTTAGTAACATTTCCTATTTTACCTCCCCTCCACCATCTTCTGGTACTCCACTCTTGCCAAGAACCCTCTGCACCTGGCCTGGGTTCGAGTAATCAGATGGGCCAGCTTGTCATCTCGCATCTCCTCTAGGAGCCCCAGAAGGCCAGCTTTGAAGAAGACCTATGCGTGGGCAGAGTTGCAGATCAGAAACTTTACATAAACTCCAAAGCGACAGGCATAGGGTCTGGTGGGCCTTAGAGACTATTACCTTGGTGTGACCAGATTTATACTGGGTGTGGTCAATGTCGATGGACCCAAGGAGCTTCTCAGAAGCCTTCTTGCTGTCAATGAATTGTCCTTCGGGAATTGCACTTGCATTTAATATCTTGTGTCTGTTTAAGCCAAACAAATAAATGATAGAGCTGTTGTCACCAACAAGAAATCTTCCTGCCTTATTATAGAAACAACTTAACTGTTGGGTAGTCTAACACAGATAAACAAGCGATCGTATCTATCTCTTTATCTAGTCTTTGTATATTCAAAGGGTGTCAAACTTTTGGTATATCAATACGGAGTCTGTTAAATTTGTTGCTCTTCAATTTTAATAGAAGTTATAAAGGATAGGATTATTTCATTGAAAAATGAAATAACAAGAACCTTGTAAAATAATTCACAGTGAGAAAGTCTGACCTGTGTTTGAAGTCTGCATACAGGATTCTGCTTGGGAACCCCTTCCTGCAGATGAGGATGCCCTCCAGCACACCGTTACACCTCAGCTGGTTCAGGACAAGCTCATGATCCATGGCCCCTAAAGGGAGATACATTTTCCATATAATAGTCTGATGAGAAATTACACTAGAGCTTGTCTGGATATCAGAAGTATCTTACCAGGGGTTTTGGTTTCACTGGGAACGATGTACTGTGCAAAGTGGGGGTGAGTGCTTCTCAGGCTGGTCATCAGCTTACTCAAATTCTCCTGTGGAACCATGTGAATATTTGGTTTAAAATACACTATTTTTGTACATTCATATTTATAGACATAATTATCATGGTCCATGATACTGTTTTAATTTCAATGATTAGTATCCAGATTGAATTTGCAGAGGGTTATCTCTGGAAATATCTCTATTTTCCCTATCTTTGTGCATTATAAACTCGCTGTTGAAGTGGTTATTCATTCCTGTTGAATTTCCTAGCATATGTTATAAAGTTACGGCATTTTAACATATGGAAATACTCTACCCATAATCTTTTGCCTAGATAATATGGTCCGATTTACAAAAAACTCAAAATCTTCTTCCAGCTCTCCCATTTCTTTCTTTACCCAACTTTCAATTGTATCTGCTTCTCTAGCACATGCTTATTCCTTATAATTACGTAGCTGTGTCTTCCTGCTGGTTTCGTAGAAAGGGGCCTTTTAATGCCTTGTTCTGCGAATTGGCAGAAAACGGATAGCCATCTTGCCAATGTGAGAGGTTTTCCACCCTATGGAAATCCTGATTTTTCAGAATAACTAGAACTTCAGTTATTACAGATAGGATTGTCAAAAGTAAGTAAATTTTCCTTAAAAAGCTATTTCTTGTCACACCTGATTTCTTATTTTCTTCTTTAGATCAGCCTCCAAATCCTACCACTATTTTTCTATCCTCACCTTTCACAATCTACTCATTTCAGTTTTACGCCAGTATACACCTAAGCACCTACCCCATTTGGATGCTCCCAAAGAAAATCTCATGTTTTGCTTAATCTTCTCCCAGAAGCAGCTTTTAAGTGTCAAATGACCTTATTTCCCAGCCCCAATATTGAATTTTACCGTCTCATACTGACTCTGACCTGGCACCTGTGTCTCCTATATACTGAGCTCTCTCTTCCAAGCTACCCCACACCTTCCTGTGAGAGTCAATGCTACCACTACCTGCTGACCTGTCTCCTGGAGCCATATTTAGTTCTAGAATCCTTGCAAGATTATTTACCCTTCCCCACATAGTAAAGTAAAATTTAACTTCCTGAAGCTAAGTAGAGAGAGAAAGTGAAGTTTGTACCCTGAAGACAACTGACACGGTCTGGCAAGAAGAACCCTTCTTCTTGCCGCCTTTCTTTGTACCGCCACCCTCTAAGGGGAAGAGAAATCACAAGCACTCATAGTACAGGCTTTCTCTGCCTCAGTTTTATACATGAAGTAAAAGATTAATTCTGTTGATAATTACCTGCTTCAGATGTTTCCTCAGAGAAAAGGAAAGCCAGAATCTTCACTGTGGAATTCTGGTACAGCCCGACCACCATCTCGTTCAGGGGGTCCTTGTTCTTCTCCAGCCAGCCGGCAATGTTGTAGTCCACAGTGCTGACGTAGCGCACCAGGGAGAAGTGGGCCTCAGCCCTGCCTTTAACCACCTTGGGCTTCTGGAACTAGACAGACTTTCCAAGATGCTGGTCATACAGCTTGTTCTTGAAGGAGGTGTCTGTGGCCTTGGGGAACATGCACTCCTCTTCCAGGCTGGAGAAGATGCCCATCGGCTGGACCAAGGCAGAGTGCATACAGGGCGGGTATGAGCTGCAGTGTCAAGCAGCAGGTCGGCGAGGGGCGGCTGCTGAGTGCACACAGCAGGTACCTTCTCGATGAGCTCAATGCAGGCGGCCAGGTCCATCCGGAAGTCGATGAACTCCCACTCGATGCCCTCCTTCTTGTACTCCTCCTGCTCCAGCACGAACATGTGGTGGTTGAAGAACTGCTGCAGCTTCTCATTGGTGAAGTTGATGCACAGCTGCTTCAGGCTGTTAAACTGGGTATTTCGAATACCAAAGAGTTGGAGTGAGTTTGGAAAATCCAGTGGAGACTCAGCAAAGCAGACACAAAGCAGAAGGGTGCTTTGAGGCTTGTCATTGGTGCAAACAACTCGCGTCAAAGATCTCAAAGCCAGTGATGTCCAAGACCCCAGTGAAGTACTGCCTGGGTTGCTTGGTGTCCAGCTGCTGGTTGATGCGGGTGACCATCCACAGGAACATCTTCTCTTAGACGGCTTTGGCCAGAGCGCCCACTGCATTGTACACGTTCATAGACAGAGTAATGATCGTTGCTGTTATTAAAGACGTGTCCTGAAGGCCTGGGAAGTGTGAGATTCACAGAGGTTGTGCCATTACCTGCTGCACAGTCTGGCCTTTGGTGACATACTCATTGCTGACCTTGACCCTGGGGTAGCAGAGGGCTTGGAGCAGGTCAGCAGAGTTCAGACCCTGGAGAGAGGCAGCCTTGTCAGCAACTGCAGAGACACAATTCAGACATCCAGCATGACCCACTATGACCCCACCGTTCCTAGAGGCAGAGTAAGGAATGAATCATTCCTGTGTGGGGTTATATTTGTATGTGGCCATCATATGCTCAGGTGCAAAGGAGCCATGAGTTTGGAGTGGGCTTATTTGCCTCTATTCTCTTATTTAACCCAGATGGAGGTTCATTTGGTACCTTCGGTGCCATCTGGCTCTGCTTGCTCCTCAGGCTGCTTTTGCTTAAATTTCAAGTTCCCATAATTCATTACTGCCCCCGTGAGATTGTAGATGGACACTTTTTCATCAGAAGAGAAGCCCAGGATGTCAGTGGCACTCTACCAGGAGAGATGAGAGGGCAGAATTAGGGCAAAAGACACTAACTTATTTAGAAGAACTTATACTGTGTCCTTATTCACACCTACAGCAGGTTGTCGTTGTCATTTCCATACACAATGACTTATTTTTAAAAAACTTCATGTGTAACTGACATCTGTGGCCATCAGCTCTTCTCGGTCATCAGTGTTAGGGACTGTGACCTCCCCTTGACTGATGAAGGCATAGTCATACGGGTGGTGGTGATCAGGAGCATTTCTGGGTACATAGAATTCAGGGTGTATGGTTTACGTTAGAAGGTGTGCTAATAAAAACATTGGCTTCTAACTTAATAAATTTAAGCTGCTTTGTACCAATTAGTTCTGGCTTCTTGTTAGACATGATCTGATAAAAAATATGGTAGCCTCTTTCTGCCTTTAGCTGGAAAGTGACTCTAGACTTCTCCAGAAGATCTGCAGTGGAAAGTAGACATTGGATTAGCGGGAAGAATTATAAAGTTCCTGGAATGATTTTGGAACTTGGGGTCATAAGCTCAATCTCACTGGCCCCATAAGATTTCAGCTGAATGGTCCCGTGGGATATCACATATTACGTCTCTACCACTGTGGTTGCTCTTGCCACCTCTAGAAGGAAACTGAAGTTGCCTGGCTCAAGACATATTCATTTCTCATACAGAAGATTCTTGACATTTCAAATATAATTGATTCTTGATAACCTGTTCCTCCTCAGGGTCTCTTCTCGCTTTATAACAGGGGTTACTAAGAGCAACATTTATCAAGGCTCACACTAGGAAGAAATCACATACACTAAACCCAAGTTATATACCCCCAGTCTTAGTTTTTTCTTAGAAAAATTTGAAATTTCTTCTGAGGCTGGCATCCTTCAGATAAGCCCAGCAACTCCTGGCAGTTTCTAGAGCACCGTTGGCTCCTGACTGAAGTGGATGAAGCACACTGTGGGCTCTGGTTAAGACTGGCATTACCCACAGGCATGTTTGGCAGTGACTGGTGTTTCACAGGCTCCAGGCTCAGCAGGAGCTGTAAGATGTTCCTCCCAACCATCATTTGTCATTCTTGGATTCTGTTTAGGAGGTCCTGTTACTCACATGTTTCAATATCAGCAGAAGCCAGTCTCCCCATGGAACCGAAGTGGATCCTGATGAATTTACCCTTGCAAGTGAAAAAGATGATGTTATATACAAGACTGTTAGCACACGAGTAAAAAGAGATTGAGTTAATAACTCAGAGAGCCTTCTCTGGCATTTGAGAGGACACCTGAGAAAACCCTTCGGTGACCCACAGACTTACAAAGCGAGAGGAGTTGTCATTCCTCACGGTCTTGGCATTGCCAAAGGCCTCCAGCAGGGGGTTGGCACTGATGATTTGATTTTCCAGAGTCCCCTGCAAAGGCAAGAGCAGTCCTCACATGTGGGGCTCGGGAGTTTCTTACTTGACAGCTTGGATTCTGACGTGGCAATCAGACCCACCTGCATTTTGCCACTAGTACCTTCATCCTTCCTCTTCTTCCCAGTGACTGCAATTGTTGCAAAGTACTGGATGACACACTTCATGTTCACAGTCTTCCCAGCCCTGGATTCTCCGCTGTCAAGCAGTGATCAAATATGTGTGAGAAATTAAGCTCTGTGACAAAGGAAACTACTTCCTCCATTAGCATTTACTCTTATGTGCCTGTCTTTATATGTCTTTGTCAGAGTCCCCTAGATCTTTCTCTTCAGGCCACATTTAGCCCATATTATTTCTGTTGCTTTGCACTGATAAGCATCTGAGACAGTCGATCATTAACCATGTAGCACTTATTTCTTGAGTGCTTAAAATGTGTCAGGCTCTCTTCTAGGTGCTGAGGCCGGGCTTCAGGGGTCCAAGAAGCAGCTCCTCAAGCACTATGTAGTAAATGAAACAATTAGTAAAAAACTCTCTGAAGCAATGCATGTGTTCTTCAGCTTCCTTAGACTAAAGATATTCCCAAGTTAGGTCTTTGAAGGAATAGACATTCCTCAAGTAGGCCTTGAAAATGAACCACTGGTAACGTTCGCAAACTGCCCAAACTTCAGAAGGTGTGTGTGCTCACGGTCCGGTACTGGGTTCTGGCCATGTGTGGACATGGTGTTTTATATCTCCTAATCCCTGGCAAGCTCTGGAACTTTTAAGAATGGGCTAGCAAATGATGTAATTTGCGACATTGTTATTTTATATTTGGATACAATCCGAGCCCTATAATAAGTGATAGCAATATTTAGTTCCAGGCTGATTATGCCATTGCTTTACTATGGGGCATGAACTAATTTCTTCTTTTGGATTGTGATTTTCCCAGTGAAAATAAAATAGGAATAGGTCTCAGAATAATAATACATATGTGATTAAGGTAGACTGATTCTCTCGATCTAGAAGAAAGACAGTGGACAGTCAGCATATCTACTAGTTACACAAACAAAACTTTCTATAGGGAAACACTGAGGGCATTGAGTGTAAGTGTCACACTCAGTGGGGTTTTTCCATATATTATTGTAAAGTTACATGTGGTGGTGTTATTATGTCTCTTAAGTTGGGGAAGAGAAACATTAAAATGTGTAGTGTTTTAAACTCCTTATACCCCACAGGAAGTGTGTCCTTCTGGTTTAAAAGAAAGAGCAATCCTTTCCATAGACACATTCCCTAGTTGTCATCTATAGGTTCCAGTGGCCTGCTCTTTGCTAATGAATGCATATAACTGAAGAATGCACAATATTCTAAGGATTTGGACTGTATTTCATAGTTCAAAATAGTGTTAATCAGGCCAAGATTGAGATTAAGTTTCTAAATGGATCAATTACACACACACACACACACACACACACACACACACACACACACACACGCCCCCCCTCTGTCTCAAGGTCCCAGACTGCAGCCCTAATTCTGATCAGCTTCCCAAAAGCATGCTATTGGGTCAAAGAAAGATCAGGTAAGAGAGGGTGCCTCAATCAGAATAAAGTCCTTTTAAGGGGGGACAGTGACAACTTCCTTTTGAATGAAGTAGTCCCCGAATACCATTTTCATTCAGAGAGAGGCTATTATCTCTGAAATGGGTTCTGATGACTTTAAAGACAATACTTCTTAAAGTATCTAATTGAAAATCAACAAGAAACATAGGTACTAAAATGATTGAGCTGTGCTTTAGTCACCTCTTGTGTGCACCTAAGGGGCTGGATTTGAGTATTCCTAAAGGTCTTTTTAACTTTTCCATGTTGTGATTATAGGTGGTGAAATAATTTGTATGAAAAACAGTCAGGCCACTCACCAGTCAGCATGAACTGATAGGCGTTGTTAGAGGTGGAGAAGAGGTGGGGCGGGGCCTCCTGTTTTTTGCCTCGGTAGGCAGCCACCACCTCTGGGTTGTACACCAGCAGCCACTTGTAGGGGTTGACGGTGATACAGAAGAGGCCTCAGTAGGTCTGCACCGTAAAGGAAAAAAAGGAATATAATTATTTCATGGGGACCTTCATAACATACTATTTTTCAGAATATTAACCACCTGCATGAGCAGAGGCCATGAGAACAAACTCACGTAGATCATCCAGGCTGCGTAACGCTCTTTGAGGTTGTACAGCACTGCTGGCTCATGCAGGTGCGTCATCATGACCATGTCCTCGATCTTGTCAAATTTGGGAGGGTTCATGGGGAAAACTTGGTCGTCTTTCACAGTTACTGTCTGTCAAGTCAAGTAAGAGAGGCCAGGTCGACAAAGGAGTGTCAGCTCCCCTAACTGGCAGCGGGGCCCAGTCTAATCCCCTCCAGTTGTTTTGCTCACAGCTCCAGCTTCGGTCTTGGCTGTCACCTTCCCTCCTTCTCTACTTTGCACGGTTGCTTTCACAAAGGACTCCTTAGGGTCTACCACGAAGATTGAGGACTTGGCATCAAAAGGCCTATTCTGGGCCTCCATGCGCTCCTTTTCAGGCATTCGGAGGTAAGGAACAGCCTCCCCCAAAATGGCCATCTCAGCGTCAGAACTCATGGCTGTGGGTTATTGATGGCAGCCAAATCAGAGACACTGCCTGGCAGAGGAAGTAAAGATATTATAGAAAATCAGCAACTGGGTCATTCGATTCACGTTAAAAAAACCACGACATTATTCCTTGACAAGTTGAGCACTAGCATCTTTTTGGGTATGGTCAACTCCCTGGCTTGGCTGGAGGTGAAATGTCAGTCTCCGTGTTCTGTGCCAGTGGTGATAGATACTTATTCTTGCATTTGGAAAGAGACAGTTGTTTCTGGCTCATCTACTGTATGATATTGTAGCTCCTTTCTCTGTTTCGTTTGCATATTAATCTTAAGAAGCCTCCTATCATCAGCTTATACAGAACGCCATGCTAAGATGACTGCAGGATTTCTCCAGCTCTTTCACTTGTAGTTCTTATCTTCCAGTGGGATTATAAGCACCTTGCAGACAGGGAGTGTTTTCCTTCTACGGCACCCTTCACACCTCTTAGAACACATGTTGGGTGTGGGGAAGGACCAAAGTTGGCTTTATAAATTAAAACATCAATAGAAATACGTTGCTAAAGTTATAGGAACTATTTAGTACCTGGTGAAAACCTTTTCATTATAGATTTGGGATTTACAAGGACTACCTAATAAAGGAAAGCAGAAATGTGAGGAGCCTTGTTTTGCATTGTTTAGTTAAAAATATCCTATTCTACATCAACTTCTCTTGTTCCTGTGTCATAAGTTTGACAAACTCAGTTTCTTCACCTGTCTTTAGTATTTCTCAAAGGCATTATAAAATGTTATTACCTATGTTTTCTTGCTTTATTACTAGTATTCTCATAAAAATTTCAGAAAACTTTTTCTTTTCAAGATCTGTCTCCTGCCACTTTAACATTCATCAATCCTGTGCATAATGGTCATATATAACCTATTTTATAATAAAGATCTTTTTTTAACATCTCTATTGGAGTATAATTGCTTTACAATGGTGTGTTAGTTTCTGCTGTATAACAAAATCAATCAGCTATACATATACATATATCCCCGTATCCCCTCCCTCTTGCATCTCCCTCCCACCCTCCCTATCCCACCCCTCTAGGTGGTCACAAAGCACCGAGCTGATCTCCCTGTGCTATGCGGCTGCTTCCCACCAGCTATCTATTTTACCTTTGGTAGTGTATATATGTCCATGCCACTCTCTCACTTCGTCCCAGCTTCCCCTTCCCCCTCCCCGTGTCCTCAAGTCCATTCTCTACATCTGCATCTTTATTCCTGTCCTGCCCCTAGGTTCTTCAGAAACATTGTATTTTTGTTTTTTTACATTCCATATATGTGTGTTAGCATATGGTATTTGTTTTCCCCTTTCTGACTTACTTCACTCTGTATGACAAACTCTAGGTCCATCCACCTCACTACAAATAACTCAATTTCGTTTCTTTTTATGGCTGAGTAATATTCCATTGTATATATGTACCACATCTTCTATATCCATTCATCTGTTGATGGACACTTAGGTTGCTTCCATGTCCTGGCTATTGTAAATAGTGCTGCAATGAACATCGTGGTACATGACTCTTTTTGAATTATGGTTTTCTTAGGGTATATGCTCAGTAGTGGGATTGCTGGGTCATATGGTAGTTCTATTTTTAGTTTTTTAAGGAACCTACATACTGTTTAAAAAGATATCTTTTCCAGGAAAACTCAAAAGCACTTGGTTATCTTCTCAACATTTTTCTATTCAAACTACAGTGATTTGGATAGCATAATTAAAATCCTTTATCTTGCTAAAAAGGCTCACATTTTTCATATTATATATTTTAAAATGTCCATTTTACAGAGTGTGAAACAATATGCAGTTTTCAGCCACTTTTCCAAGGGAAGGATTCAATCCATTCTATTAATCCATTTAGACAGCATCTCAAGGTTTTTTATATTATATACAGCGGTGAGTAAAAGCTGTGTATAGGAAATTTATTGATTTGGCCAAAAAGTTTGTTCAGGCTTTTCCATTAAGATGTTACGGGGGCTTCCCTGGTGGCGCTGTGGTTGAGAATCTGTCTGCCAGTGCAGGGGACACGGGTTCGAGCCCTGGTCTGGGAAGATCCTACATGCCGCAGAGCAACTGAGCCCGTGAGCCACAACTACTGAGCCTGTGCGTCTGGAGCCTGTGCTCCACAACAAGAGAGGCTGCGATAGTGAGAGGCCCGCACACCGCGATGAAGAGTGGCCCCTGCTTGCTGCAACTAGAGAAAGTCCTCGCACAGAAACAAAGACCCAACACAGCCAAAAATAAATAAATTAAAAAAAGATGTTACGGAAAAAACCCGAACGAACTTTTTGACCAACCCATACATTTTCTCTGTAAATGAACAGTAACACTGTGAAATGTTGTATTGCATGTTGTAATTCAATTATTTAAAATACAGTCTGCAATGCTGGAAATGGAAAAAATTGTATCTAAAAACTCCTAAAGATTCTGAGAAAGCATTTCATTTATTTCAAAAGATATAAATTAATGAGAACCAGTTTCTAAAGTCTCCCTCAGAGTTTTTCAAGGGAAGCATGAACAGCCCTGAAATTGAAATGCTTTTATTTTATATCCTCCACCCCTGCCCCCGCCCCCGACCACTCTCCAAGCCACTGCAGATTTCTTGCTCCCTGCGAGGAATGAGAAAAATCAGTATCTTACCTTAGAGGTGCAACCTTGAAGTGGGTCAGAACTGTAAGAAAAAGAGCAAATTTCTTCTCATTAAATGCTAACAATTCCCAATAATAGCATGAAGGATTCTGAATTAAGCAGGAAATGACTGGGAACAGCAAAACGTCTAATTAAAATTGCCACGTAGTAAGTTGGTAATTCCCTGGAAGGGCTGCCATGGGCAGTGCGGGCCAGGATGTGTGGCATGCGTGCAGGCAGCCAGGCATCCCTGTTGGCCCTTCAGACAGAGCCCTGTCCTCACACACACTTACCTTGAAGCTTTATGAGGAAAGACAAATCATACTCATTCCAAGTGTACTTTTATAGGGTCAGATATGGAAAACACGTAGCTTCCTCCCCTTTCTTAAATCATATTTGGCAAAACCTGTTTTTGGCGATGAAGGTCTCCCAAGTATAATTCCCCTCATATTAAAGATGTTTGGATATAAATAGAAATATTTCTTCTCACATTGGGTTGAGTGTATAAATCAATCTACTATAAATAATTTGAGTTGTTGGCAACCTGGAAGTGACTGCCTTTGGAATAATGTAAGGTGTTGTTTCAAAACCAGCTGTGATCTGTATTCCCTGAACTTCGCTGCCTGCTGCTCTTGTGTTTTGCTGAATTGCCCACGTGTAGTCTTTTCAACTGCCCACACAACTGCAGATATTATACTAGGGAGGAAAGTTTCTGCTCTTTACCAGAGAGTCAGAAAAAGATTGTTAATTTCTTCCAAGAAACCATGATTTTTCCCCCCATTCATTGTACTTTTTCAAGGATGCTTGGAAATTTAATTTTAAAACTTGCTTCATGAAGAGCAGCTAAAGATAGACAGCTTCTTTGTTTCCTTCAGTCAGTCGCCTCTGATTCATTGTCAGATCATTCCAGGGCTTCGCCAAGCTGGGTGGTCCTGCTTCTTGCACTTTTGTTTTTTAAATGTAAGTTGCTTGTGAAATCTCTTTTCCTCTGTGAAACTCAACATAGGAACAAACTAGAAAACAGGGTATTTCTCTGTCTAATTATGCAGCATCTGTGACTTCTCCATCAGTTATCCATGGTATATATTTCACATTTTGCTTGTAAACAATACCTGCACGTTATTTTCTATTCTGATGTTTAATTTAAAAAAATATTTGTTTTATTGTCTCTGTGGTCTTGCATCTCTTATGTCAGCATTGTCTATCTGGGACTGAGACAAAATTTGCTTAATATACCCTGTATTACAACCATTCATGTATTATTGTACTTATATTTCAGTTGATTTAATGGAAAGAGGCTGCCTTCTGAAAGCAGATATCTGGAGACACTGTTTGTAATGGTCACAGGATTTTATTGCTGTAAGGGACTATCTAATCCATATTTCTCATTTCACTAATAAAGTAACTGAGATTCAAAGAACAGAAGAGAGTTCACAAATCACACAGCAGTGTAGACCTTGGTTGCCTGATTTGCAGTGCAGTGTGCTTGCTGGTAACACTCTTCTACCTCAGTAGGTTAAAGCTATCAGGAAGGGTCTTCCAGGAAACATGCGTCTGAGAGGGGCTTTCCTAGCCAACTCTTAACCTGCTTTGTGACCACAGGTACATCATTTTATTTTCTTAGACACTTTCTTTATCAGGCATCTGCAAAATGTCACAGTGTTCTCAGAAAGAGAGAACATTTTAATAATGCTCTCACTAGGATTTGATGGGAATTTTAAGACAGCCTTTTGACTGCTCTGGATAGATTCTCCAATAAGTAGAGAATAGATGTTGGTTTTGGTTATTACTGCCAAGTTCTGAGGCACTTAAGCATTTACGGGTGACATGGGAACACAGTGAAGGGGGCCAGTGCAGCGAGGAGCAATTCTAGTCCCTTCCTAAGGCCAATGTGAATCCAAATTATCTGTGAACCTACTTCCACACATCTAATTAAGTCGTTCTCTTGTAGGGCCATTTAAACCAACATGCTCTTGCTTTCTATTCAGAAGGGAAGTCACCATTCAGTTTTTCCTTTACGCTGTCCAGGAAGGCTATACTTTTGGCTATGCATCGCCACTAAATCCAGCTTAAAAAATCTTGATTCTCAGGCTTCCCTGGTGGCGCAGTGGTTAAGAATCCGCCTGCCAATGCAGGGGACACGGGTTCGGGCCCTGGTCCAGGAAGATCCCACATGCCGCAGAGCAACTCAGCCCGTGCACCACAACTGCTGAGACTGCACTCTAGAGCCTGTGAGCCACAACTACTGAGCCCATGTGCCACAGCTACTGAAGCCCACACGCCTAGAGCCTGTGCTTTGCAACAAGAGAAGCCACCACGATGAGAAGCCCATGCACTGCAACGAAGAGTAGCCCCCACTCGCTACAAGTAGAGAAAGCCTGCGTGCAGCAACGAAGACCCAACGCAGCCAAAAATAAATAAATAAAATAAAATTTTATTAAAAAAGAAATCTTGATTCTCTCAGGAAGCTCCTCTGAGTAACTCAGGTTGCTACCATAGCTAGGTTTTGCACCAAATTCATATCATACGTATCATTATGTGGGTTTAATATACATTTGAATAATTTATGTGGGGATCATATTTTATCGATACTTTTTTTTTTTTTTTTTTTGCGGTATGTGGGCCTCTCACTGTTGTGGCCTCTCCCGTTGCGGAGCACAGGCTCCGGACGCACAGGCTCAGCGGCCATGGCTCACGGGCCCAGCAGCTCCTCGGCACGTGGGATCTTCCCGGACCGGGGCACGAACCTGTGTCCCCTGCATCGGCAGGCGGACTCTCAGCCACTGCGCCACCAGGGAAGCCCTATCGATACTTTTATTCATTTATTTTGGCTCTTTACCTGATTACAGGGGGCCATGAAGTCTGAAAACATACTTGCCTATTGATAATAATATATAGAATAATAGTTCCTTTGTCTCCAGACTTTATAGCCACTTTGTAGCTTTCATATGGAGAAAGGTCACATCTCACTGTTTCATGTGGTACCTATTATCCAGTGCATATACTATGAATATATTGTATATATTACATGTATTAATGATGAAAATCTTCCTGTGCTAATAATACTACATTGAATTTGTATTAGTTATTAAGCAACGAGAATTAATGATATAGTTCAGGAGGCATCCCCTGTGTGAAAATGTAACTAGTGCCATCCTTTGTATAGACCTGGAAAATAGGTTCATGTTAGGGGAAGCAGAAGCTTTCTAAGATCCTACTATACCCCACTATTAGGGAAAGGTTAGAAATAAAAATAACTTCCGTATTTCTGTGCATCCGGACAGGCTTCCCTGATCAGTGACAACTTTATGGTCTTAAAGTATTACTATAGACCTAAAATAAAAGCAAGTACATAATTCCTTCTTAGTGGCAGGTCAGATGTGATTGTTTGATAGTCTTGTGATTATTCAAGTTTTTTTTTTGTTTTTTTTTTGCGGTACGTGGGCCTCTCACTGTCGTGGCCTCTCCCGTTGTGGAGCGCAGGCTCCGGACGCACAGGCTTAGTGGCCATGGCTCATGGGCCCAGCCGCTCAGCGCCACGTGGGATCTTCCTGGACCGGGGCACGAACCCGTGTCCCCTGCATCGGCAGGCGGACTCTCAACCACTGTGCCACCAGGGAAGCCCTGATTATTCAAGTTTTGACGTCGCTTCAGGAAGAGAGAGAGAAAAGAAAAGACCAGTCTAAGGATATTGCTTGCACAGTGCCCTACGCTCTTTATTTCTTTTGCAGTAGGGCAGGATAGACAATAATTACAGAGAGAAATGACCAAAGACTTCACATTTTGTGCTTCTCTCCAGTCATTCCATAGCGTCAGGACATGATCACTCTTCACTTATGACTTTCGTGTGAACCTCCCGGCTCTTCACCCGCAGCTTGTTGACCTGGGACTCAGCAATGTCAGCTCTTTCCTCTGCCTCCTCCAGTTCATGCTGGAGCTTGCGGAATTTAGATAGATTTGTATTGGATTGTTCCTCCTGAGAATAAAAATGGAATTGTGAGGCACCCATACCGGGCATCTTTCTAGACTCTGTAGGCCTAAGGGAAGAAAGGACTTGCCATCTGCAGAAAAGTTAAAATACCCAGTGGGAAACCTTATTGTCTTACCACCTTCTGAATTTTGCTTATCATTAAAATTAACTTTATGATTTATTTGGGGCTTCATGTCTCATAAATAATCGCAACTCTACTTTTGCAACCAAAAGGTGGAAAAAAAATATGTACTACAATTAGAGTAAGAAAAATATAAGAGCAGAGAAGAAGGCAAGGATAAAATCATGCTTGTTAATGCTTGCTGGAAGATGACTATTCTCTTGAATTAGATATTCTTTATCATTAGGATGAATTTCTTAATACCTTCTTTATATTGAAATAAATGTTGAATTTTATCATATATCATTTTGGCACATTTCAAAACAATCACTTTTTTCCTCCTACTTTGGATGTAATGATTCTATTGACAGACTCCTTAATATTAAGTAATCCTTACTTTGTAGGAATTAAGCCTATTTAATCACTGATGGACAGTCTCCTTAATATTTATTTATTTATTCTTATTTGGTTGCACCGGATCTTAGTTGCAGCAGGCGAGCTCCTTAGTTGTGGCATGTGAACTCTTAGTTGCGGCATGCATGTGGGATCTAGTTCCCTGACCAGGGATCGAACCCAGGCCCCCTGCATTGGGAGCACAGAGTCTTAACCAGTGGACTGCCAGAGAAGTCCCGACAGTCTCCTTAATAAAAGTAAGGGTTGCTATAACTATACTCATGAATAAAACTGCCTTTAGTATCTTCCCCCCTATTCTCTTTTGGACAGGTTTTGGTATGCAGGTTATGCAAGCTTCTTAAAATGATTTGGAAATCTTTTCATCTTTTCCCATGCTCTGGAATCAGGGATTATCTGTTCCTTGAAATTTTGAAAGACATATCTGGACCTGAGTCTAGTTTCAGAAGTATTTCTGAAATAACTTATTCAGCCAACTTAATAATTAATATTCTCTTATTTCTTTAAGATTTTAACTGTCTTAACAGATTTATATTTTACATTTAAAAATAACCTTTCTACCTGTATGGTTTGTCCCATTTCCCATTTGTAATGTTGTGAGTTTGTATTTTCTCTCACTTTTTCCTTGATTAATCTAGTTATAAGTGTATTTATTTTATTAATTCCCTAGATGTTAGTGAGATTATCAAATTAGAAAATAGAATACTCTAATTCATTAATTTCTACCTTTATCTTTATCAACACCTCTTACTTTTGTTATTTTATTATTATTTATGATTTCTTTATTGGACTGTCAGTTTTCTTCATTTTTTAAAATTCTTGATTCATAATGAAAGCATATAAAGCAATGAATTGTCCTTCAAGGACAGCTTTGGTTACATTCTAGACTTATAAATTCTAGACTTCTTCCTTGAAATTTTATTTACAGTTAAAAATCATTCAGTAATTATGTTTTTATTTAATTTAATCCAAACATTTTTTAGGAAAGTTAGTTTTTTAACATTTAAGTGCTTGGAAATTTTTGTTTATATGTTCTCATTACTTTACAACTTTATCACACTGTGGCTAGAGAATGTGGCCTGTATTATTTCTGCTTTGAAATTTTTTGATTCTTTGTGGATTGAATGTTAACTTTAAAAATCAATCTATTAATATTACAAATAGTAAACAATGAGTTAAAAACATGCAAATGTTTTTAAGAAGTACACAGTCTTCTATGAAGCAAACAGCTTATTTACTACAAGAAGTAAATAGTAAATCTAATTATTTATTTATTAGTTTTTCTTAAGAGAGGACTTCTCCCTTCCCTCTGTCTTAAGGATACTTACAGCCTCCTCAGCTTGTCTCTTGTAAGATTTCACTTTTGCCTGAAGTTTATCTACCAAGTCCTGAAGCCTGAGTATATTTTTCCGATCTTCTTCCGTCTGAAAGATGATAAAAACCACAGGGCCTTACTTCAAAAGCACATGACTGTTGGATCATCTCATGTGAGTGTTTCCTGTATATGCAAGGAGTGCTTAGCTGATAAAAACGGTTGCTGTACCTGGTAGGTGAGTTCCTTCACTCTCCTCTCATGTTTGCGCAGGCCCTTGACAGCTTCCGCACTACGCTTTTGCTCACTCTCAACCTCTCCTTCCAGCTCACGCACCTGCGAATGAGTAGGCTCTTAAGAACTTTGATCCAGTAAGGCATTGGGAACAAATGGAAATAGATAGATATTGAGAGACCCACCCTGGCCTCCAGCTTCTGGATCTGCTTCTTCCCGCCCTTCAGGGCCAGCTGCTCAGCCTCGTCCAGGCGGTGCTGCAGGTCCTTCACCGTCTGCTCCAGGTTCTTCTTCATCCGCTCCAGGTGGGCACTGGTGTCCTGCTCCTTCTTCAGCTCCTCGGCCATCATGGCCGCCTAATTAGCAGTAAAATAAAACCAGTAGAGAGAGCTGAGACAGCCCATCAAGATTCTAACTTGACCACCCCCGTGTGGCCCTCTGCTCACGTCAGTGATGGCCTTCTTGGCCTTCTCTTCTGCATTGCGAGCTTCTTGGATAATGTCCTCCATCTCTCCCTGGATTTGGGAGATGTCTGTCTCCAGCTTCTTTTTCGTGTTGATCAGGCTGGTGTTCTGGTTAAAATATCAAATTTAGAAATACTGAGTACATGAGAGCAAAATTACAATGTCCAATGTTCTAATGAACCCACAAACTAATTAATTAAGGTAACTAATTAGTATCCCTTCTTGTTCCATAAATTATCTGAGTTGACAATATACTTTTACAAGACAGTCAACTCTGAATGTCACAGTTCATATAAACAAAAATATTGTTAATCCAAAGATATTTTAAACTTTAACCTCCATAAAACATTATGAATACATTTTTAGATAGTACTAAGATTTGAGCAAGAATTTCATTTCCAGTCCACTGTATTTTTTACTTTTATGTTATACTCACCTGGGTGTGCAGGAGCTGGACGCGCTCGCTGGCATCCAGGAGCTCCTGCTCCGCCATCTTCCTGCTCCTCTCCGTCTGCTCCAGGGTGGCCCGCAGCTCCTCGATCTCGGCCTGCAGCAGGTTGGCTCTGCGCTCCACGATCGCCAGCTGCTCCTTCAGGTCCTCTTGGCCCCGGAGAGCATCATCCAGGTGGAGCTGGGTATCCTGTGGAATGAACGATCATTGAGACACCTTGTTCTCAGGGCTGCAGTCACCCCAACTGCCCTGGGACCATCTCCTGAGCCCATTTACCTTGAGGATGGCTTGGGTGTTCCTGTAGTTCTTCAGGGCCTCAGCAGCCGTGCGGTTGGCATGGTTCAGCTGGATTTCCATTTCATTGAGGTCTCCCTCCATCTTCTTCTTGAGCCTGATGGCATCATTTCTGCTCCGGATCTCAGCATCCAGCATGCTCTGCATGGACTCCACGACTCTAATGTGGTTCCTCTTCAGCTGGTCAATTTCCTCATCCTTTTCAGCAATTTTCCTGTCAACTTCAGACTTGACTTGGTTCAACTCCAGCTGGATGCGCAGGATCTTCCCCTCCTCGTGTTCAAGGGATGCCTTAATGACAGCAAGGGGTGACATTAGCAGGGAATGGAAGCATTCAGAAGTTTTTCTGCACATGTTCCTTCCACTAATTTTGTGCTATTTCTTTTTCTGTTCAATATATGTGGCTAGTCCTAATTTTTTTTTTTGAATCTGTTTACAATGCACATTTTTGACATGTACCTCTGCCTCTTCTAAAGCAGCCTGAATTTCAGACTTTTCTTGTTCCACTTGTTTCTTTATTTTCTCCAGTTCATGTATATGTTTCCCTCCTTCTGCAATCTGCTCAGTGAGGTCAGAAATCTCCTCTGTTGTTTGGGTAAAAGACAGGTAGAGGTTTGATGAGACAGAGGACATAAGAGGAAGGTTCCTCCAAGGCATGAAAATTATTGAAAGTGAAAGGGACTCACGTTGCAAGTTTTTGTTCTCTCGTTTCAAAGTTTCTAGCTGATCCAAGGACTCCTCGTAGGCGTTCTTCATCTTGAACAGCTCAGTGCCAAGAAAGCGGGCCTCCTTCTGAGCGGCCTCGAGCTCGACATGAGTTTCCTCATACTTCTGTTTCCATTCTGCCAGGACCTGAAACACCCACCAAGAGTGGTTACCTCCTGGAAAGGATAGAGGACAATGGTGGAGAGCAGAGACTGCTGTAGAAACTACCTTATCGAAGTTCCTTTGCTTTTTGTCCAGAGCTGCGCAGGCAGCGTTTGTCCTCTCCACATCGAGCATGAGGTCCTCGACCTCATTCTGTAACCGCTGCTTGGTCTTCTCAAGGGAAGCGCATTTGGCGTTCACGGCTTCTACATGTTCTTCAGCAGCCTGCAGCCGCTGGGCCAGCTTCTTCCTTGAAGATTATGTATGTTTGTAGAAAGAAGTGAACCAAACCAAGAATTATGAACTATTACCATGCTGAAAAGTATGGGGAACTTCATATTAAAAATATCCAATCATTCACTCAACAAATATTGATGAGCTTCTTTTATGAACCAGATGCTGAGTACACAGCAGTGAACAGGACAGAAAAGGTCCCTGCCTCGTGAAGCTTCCAAACAAGTGAGAAACAATAAGCAAGTGAGAAAATGCATAACAACATCTTGCAGATATAAGTGCAGTGAAGGAAAATAAAATGGAGTATGGCGTGGCCAACTATTCTAGATACTCAGGGAAGTCCTCTCCGAGGAGGTAACATTTGAGTCAAGATCTAAAAGAAGTCAGAGTGAGCCAGAGGGAGATCTGGGGGGAGAGTATTCCAGACACAGAGGGGCCAACAACTGCAAATACCTGAAGCAGCAATGAGCTTGGTGTGCTTGACAACCAGCAATAAGGCTGATTATCTGTATAATTACTTGTTATTCTTTGTTTCCTAGCCTAGAGTTGAGGCTAGGAGGGTAGTGATGGTGTTTGCTTTATTCATGTCTTATTCTCAGGGCCTGAGTGCCTGGCAAGTAGGAGCTAATTAATGAACGTTTATGGGCTAATTCACTGAATCTTCAAAGGTTGTGTCTTTCTGATTCAACATCCAGTGTTCTCTGCACATTCTCTCCTATCTGTGCACATACTTGGCCTCCTCCAGCTCCTCCGTGCGCTGGATGGCGTCCGTCTCGTATTTGGTCCTCCACTGGGCCACCTCACTGTTGGCCTTGGACAGCGCCCTCTGCATCTCGGCCTTGGCTTCCTGCTCCTCCTCATACTGTTCCCGCAGCAGGTCACAGTCGTGGCGGGAGGACTGCAGGGCGTGGGCCAGGGCGCTCTTGGCCTGTGGAGGTAGTTACGCCTTCTTTTTACTGTACGTTTAATTGTTTAATTATTAAGTTTCAAAACATTTTTAAAGTTGGTGTAATGGACTCCAGTTAGGGTCAGGTTAGGGGAAAAAAATGAGTCTTAGAATGATAGTTACCTTTATCTCCTCTTCAAGTTGCCTCTTTAATTCCTCAGTCTGTTGAGTAAATGCTTGCTTGCCCCTTGATAGCTGAGACACCAAAGATTCTTTCTCATCTAGCTGACGTGAAAGCTCACCTGTAGGCAGAAGGAATGGCACCACTTTTTAAAGCAAAGGAAAAGTTTTGCAAAAGCCCATATTAGAAATAAGTTTAAACTCTCAGCACCGCCTTCCAGTTGAGTACCCAGGTGATTCAATTCTCTGTTGACACCTTCATGCTAGTGTCAGATTTCTCATCTTTATGGTGAAACTTACATATTAACCTGAATGAATAAATACAGCTTAAATTCTCTTTGTTCTCTCCATAACTGATTCTTTCAGGGTTATATAATATCGTGCAAAACCTGTTGATAACTGTCAAAGACGGTAGCTAAAACGTCTAATTCTACATTGTCCCTGTTTCATAAGACATTTGAGGGACTGGGTTATCCATTGCCCTATTCAGGAATTTGGTTCACTCTGATCTAGACAAAAAGAAGCTTAGTCTAAAACAGAAGCCCTGGACCCATGCTGGAGTGACTCCTGATACCAAGCATCCCCTCCATGTGACCAAATCCTCAAGGCCTTTGTGGAGCAGAGCTTGACCCAGTCCTGTGGAAGTCTTCATCTCCAGCACTGTCCCCAAGTGACCTTGCATGTAGGATGAGAGCCTGAGCTGTTTGGTGAATCACACATATTCTCAGTTGCTTTTATTAGGCTCTCACATCACGATATCAGTTGTTTTTGACCACATCATCTCCACTTTTAGGCCTCATAGAGGAGAGAGTTACCAGATTCTGTCTGCAGGCGTCCCCTCTGAGTTGTCAGGTCATTGATCAGCCGCTGTTGCTCTTCCTCCTTCGATTTCAGCTCGCTCACTTGGTCTTCCAGGGTGCGGCACATCTTCTCTAGATTTCCCTGCGAGAGAAAAAGTAGAAGAAGCAAATGAAGACATTTTAATAATATTTTGCTATTTCTTCTAAAACAGAAAAATATTTATTTTGACATATAAAATAAACTTTCTTATATGTAATACGATATATTAGAATTTTTTCTATATATTTTATGATTGCTGTCCTAAGTTGAAACTATACATTGGGGTTTTTAAAAAGCTAATTGTGAAGCTTTGTTCAGTATTCCAGGCATACCTCATTTTGCTGCTCTTCACAGATAGTATGTTTTTTTTTGTTTTGTTTGTTTGTTTGTTTGTTTACAAATTGAAGGTTTGTGGCAACCCTGTGTCCAATAAGTCTGTCAGCGCCATTTTCCCAATAGCATTTGCCCACTTCGTGTCTCTGCATCACATTTTGGTAATTCTCACAATATTCAAACTTTTTCATTATTGTATTTGTTACAGTGATCTGTGATCAGTGATCTTTGATGTTACTACTATGACTCGTTGAAGGCTCAGATGATGGTTAGCACTTTTTTAGCAATAAAGTATTTTTAAATTAAGGGATGTATATATTTTTTAGACATAATGCTACTGCACACTTAATAGGCTACAGAATAGTGTAAACATAACTTCTATATGCACTGGGAAACCAAGACATTTGCGTGACTTGCTTTATTTTGATAGTTGCTTTATTGTGGTGGTCTGAAACCAAACCCGCAGTATCCCTGAGGTATGCCTATAATAAAAAAATTAAAGATCATGTACTAAATTTAAGATTTTTTGAGCATTGAATGGCACGTTTTCTAAAAGCATGTTTATAAATACTTGATTGTTTTTATGTACCGTGAAACTTTGCTAATTGGATAATTGAGAATTTTGGAGACCTGTGTTCTCCAGTTGGAGAAGAGAACACTCACAACCGATGCTCACTGCTGGTGCTGTCATTTGTTAGTAGTGTCATGGGGCCGATGCGCTTATTAACTTCTTTGAATATTAGTTTATTCATATGATTAAGTGGAAATAATACAAATACATCTTTCTTGCTTACCTCCTGGATTACTACAAAGAACAAACGACATGTTGTGTGTAAAGGGCCCTGTGCAAACTGTGACATGCACATAAAGGGTCATTGTTGTTAATAACAATTTCTCAGACTGCGGTACCTTGGCTTTGGAGACAGTCTCCACGTTGTTAGCAAGGTCATCAATCTCCATCTTCATCTCACTCTTCTCCTTCTCCAGCTTCTGCTTGACCCTCTGCAGGTTGTCAATCTGCTCCCCCAGCTCGGCCACACTGTCCGCGTGCTTCTTCCTCAGCGTGGCCGCCGTGGCCTCGTGCTGCAGGGTGGCCTCCTCCAGGTCCCTGCGCATTTTCTGGAACTCGGCCTCCCGCTTTTTGTTCATCTCAATCTGGACCGAAGTGGCCCCGCCGGCCTCTTCCAGCCGCTCGCTGATCTCCTCCAGCTCCCGGGAGAGGTCCGAGCGCTGCTTCTCTGCTTTGGCGCGGGAGGCCCGCTCTGCCTCGATCTCCTCCTCCAGCTCCTCGATGCGGGCCTGGCAGTGGGGAAAAGCTCAATTTTAGCCTTTTTAATGTCGTAACTGTGCCTCTTTGAGCCAGACTGATGGAAATATGAACTTACTTGCAGCTCTTTGATCTTCTTCTGCAGTTGAATGCCAAGTGCTTGTTCATCTTCAATCTTGCTTTGCAAATTGCTGATTTCAAACTCTTTCCTTTTTGCAAAGTAGCAGAGGATAACAGTTGAGTTCATATGCAACATTGGAAGCAAGTTCATAAGCAATTCTTTCATACTTACTTTTTGAGCTTTTCATCAAGTTGTTGTTTCTCATTTTCAATGTCCATTATGGACTCTTGGGCCAACTTGAGGTCACCTTCAAGTTTCCTCTTAGCCCTTTCTAGGTCCATGCGAAGTTTCTTTTCTTGCTCCAAAGACCCTTCAAGCTAAATACAAATAATGTTGAGTCAAAAGGATTGCTTAGCTTCCTTTCAAAGAAAATAAGTTCCTTGCTAATCCTAGACTTACGTCATCCACTTGCTGCTCTAGCTTGGTTTTAGCTTTGGTCAGAGTGTTCACTTTGTCCTCTTCTGCCTGCAGGTCATCCAGGGTCTGCTGGTGGGCCTCCTGGAGGGCCTTCTTCTCCTTGGTCAGCTTTGCGATGTTTTCATCCAGACCTGCCATCTCTTCTGTGAGGTTTTTCACCTTAGGAAGTAAAAACACTTTGCATTACATGTTACATTTTGGTGGCTTCAGTTTTATGCTTGTATTCCCTAATAATAATAAAAAAGTAAACTTTCCTTGTATACGTTTCCTACCTTATTTTCTGTGGCATGTTTCTCCTTCTCAACCTTGGCCAGTGTCAGCTCAAGGTCATCTATGTCTTTCTTCAGTTCCGAACATTCGTCCTCCAGTTTCCTCTTCTTGGCCGTCAGCTCAGCATTGATCTCTTCCTCATCCTCAGCTCTCTCAGTCACCTCCTTGATTTTGGCCTCGAGCTGGATTTTGGTTTTGATCAGTTGGTCACATCTTTCCTCTGCATCAGCCAAGCCTTCAGCTTCCTTGAATTGGCAACAAAATCAAAATTGGGAAGTAAGAATGAAGTATTTCACAGTGATAACAGTGTAAATCACCACTATTGGTTCTTTGGCTTAAACTTTTATGAACCACCTGCTGTGTGTGATGCAGGACGCTTCACATTGTGAGAAAAACAAAATGTATCAGATATTGTCCTGTTCCTTTAGAAGAGTATATTCTACAGTAGATTAGAAAACTTAACCCCAACAAGCTACCATTAATTCAGAAACCAGTTAGTGACGTAAGAGATCAGAGAAGTTGTATCAGATATGGTTTCATGAATGAAGTGGCATTTGAGTTGGGCTTTGAGAATGGGTAGGATTTGGTCTTGTAGAGATGAATATATTGGGAGAAGGATCAGGGGGAGAGAAGGGGTTCCAGCGGGAGAAACTCTGGATGGAGCTGCCACTGGATTATTTCCCTTCGTAGTCTTGGCAGATGATCCTGGTTAAGATGCCCTAAATTCTATCTGAGGCATACAGTGATCAAGAAATTCCTAGCAACCTATGTTTCTACTTAAGAGGGTTGGGGGTGGACAGGAAATGAGAGAGAAATTGATAGATACATTCATCAGTGAGCCTCCATACCAGTCTTTGAATACATAAAAGAATAAAATGTGCCGCACATAGCCAGGTAGTGAGTATAGTGGTGTAGGACGGAGTCTAAGTGATTATCTAGGGACAAGAGAAGAGAATTCAGGATAGATTTGAAAGGGGTGGGGACAGAAAAACAGCTCTCTTCCCTTCTGTAATCTAAAAGAAGGAATTATTACACTGCCCAAACTTGACAGAAGAGACCAATCTTAATCAGCAGGAAACACATACGATTTTGTGATGAGTAAATTATACCAGACCAATTCAGTTCACTCCAAATGAAAGACAGTCTCATAAATTACATTTCAGAGTTGATGGAAGCAATTCTAAAACACTTGGTTTGGGAGTAGCAGCAGGCTGGATGGAGGGAGAGAGTTGGGGGTAGGCAGAGCGAGTTAGGTACTGATGCAGCAACCCGGGTGTGATGTGCTACAGCACTGACTATGGAGACGGATTGGAAAGAGCAAATCTCAGTTTTGGAGATCAAAAACAATAATTCAATAAAAATTGATGTAGAATACTGTCATTTGTCAGCTATACAGCTGTGATTTAAGACCCATAGACATATAGACATCTAGAAGTTCAGGGAAGTTTCAGAGAAAACAAATCACTCTCTCCATGCTATCCTCTCCTTAATATTTTATTTGGGCTAGCTTCATGTTAAAATCACTTTCAAGGACTGTCTTCATAGGGAAAAGAAGTTGTAAACCCTGTAGTTTGATGAAATTGTACAGAATGGAAGAAAATGGTCAGTTCTAGCTCATTGCCCTGGTTCTGGTTTGGGGGCATTTATTGGGTGATGAAGGAATAAGGACTTCATTAGTACCATCAGAGTGCTTTAACCTTCTCCCTCCAGTGAGTGTCTCTCACACTGACTACCCAACTCCCTGCCTCTAGTTGTGGCTAGAGTCATAGCGCTTGCGTCCTGATTAGCAGTGCACAGGATGATACCACTACTTACAGCCTGAACTTGGAGCTGCAAGTCATTTTTTTCTTTCAACAGTGACACCATCTTTTCTTCCAGTTCCTTCCTTTTTGCCTCTGACTTGGCAAGTTCTTCTTTAGTTCTCTCAAACTCTTCCTTCATGTTGGCCATCTCCTTCTCCGTCTCCGCACTCTTCAGCAGGGGCTTGATCTTGAAGAAGAGTTTCATCCAGGGCCAGTGCTTGACGTTCATGAAGGCTCGGATGTTGTACTGGATGCAGAAGAGAGACTCCCTGAAATTTAATTGATGCAAATTAGATATTGTGTGGATGATGAAATGAGATGAAATCTTGGCAGTGAGAGTTGGAGGTTCTGCCTTCCACCATGTTCCTCACCTACTTTCAAAAGCACAGATGAAAGAAATTATATTTGGGGATGGTGGTCAAGGACTCATTAATCATTCCTTTCTCTACGTTGGTGCTTCTCAAACTTTGGTGTGCATAAGAATCATTAACCTCTTTTTTTTTAATTTATTTTATTTTTTTGGCTGTGTTGGGTCTTCATTGCTGCGTGTGGGCTTTCTCTAGTTGTGACAAGCAGGGGCTACTCTTCGTTGCGGCGCGCAGGCTTCTCATTGTGGTGGCTTCTCTTGTTGCGGAGCACAGGCTCTAGGCGCACGGGCTTCAGTAGTTGTGGCACGCAGGCTCAGTAGTTGTGGATCGCAGGCTCTAGAGCGCAGGCTTAGTAGTTGTGGTGCACGGGCTTAGTTGCTCCGCGGCATGTGGGATCTTCCCAGACCAGGGATCGAACCCGTGTCCCCTGCATTGGCAGGCGGATTCTTAACCACTGCGCCACCAGGGAAGTCCCTCATCTAGTGTCTTAATGATCTCATCTCATCAAATACTGGTTCCTGGACCCTTTCCCCAGAGATTCAGATTCTGCAGATATGAGGTGGGGTCTAAAATTTGCATTTTTAACAAGTTTGCAAGAGATGCTGATGGTGTAGGTCCAAGGACCACCCTCTGAGAAGTACTGCTCTGCTTTAGTGCTTTGCAAACTTTCCTACGTGAATGCCACTGAGAGCAGTGAAGGGGGAACCAGACCCCTCAGGGATGTGGGGCATGGGATAAAGGGACTCATTAAAAACTCAGAATTTCTTTGAAAAATCTCTGGTTTTATATTTTAATGTTGTATGATTTTTGCATTCTACTCTAATCTCATCACATTTGTTTTCATCTAAATTATTTTTAAAAATTAATTACCTTCATATATGGGCAATTAATTGCCCCAATATATATCTATATATATATCTACATATATCTGTCTATATAAATATATATATAGGTTCATGACCAAACTTATTATTTTTAATGAAATAGAATACAGTAAAAGATATTAGCAGAACTACAGGTGATAGAAAATCTGTTCCATGTAAATTATTTATATATTTACACACACATACATGTATGCATGGATATACAGGTGGCAATATAAAATGCATTTCTCCCTATGGATCCCGTTCATATGCGTCCTGCAGTTTGAGACACCTGACTCGTAGTCTTAGAACTCTGTCCCTGCATCAAATTAGATCACTAAAAAGCCAGGTACCTCAGTGAAATTGTATTAACTTACTGAAAAAATATTTTTCACCAATTTTGCCCTTAATAATTTAAATCATAATAATTCAATAATAGAAACGATCAGATGAAGAAGTTGTTTCTGCATGTTGAGTACAACCACTGTTGAAAATACTGTCTGCTATGCAGTTCAGTGTATCTTATTTAATGATCTACCCAGTAAATTCATATTAGAACCAAATGCTAGGGCAACACTTTGTCTCTGCTTACTCAATGGTATGTTTTCTCTTGTTAGATAAGACCTACACATCTCTCTTTTTTATTATGCTTCCCTCTCTTTTTTATTTTTTACCCGAGCATTCGATGTATTCTGTGGTGATGATTCCTACCTTAACTTTTCTGGTACATGTATATCTCCACTTCAGCATCAGACTCTTATTCATTCCTTCTTACTCTGGTGGCCTTATCATATCTGAGCCTTAACTGTAAGCCACCTCAAATATGCTTCTGAAGGATGTGAGTAGACAAGCAATATGTTTGTATACCTCCTCTCCACCATCTTCTGGTACTCCACTCTTGCCAAGAACCCTCTGCACCTGGCCTGGGTTCGAGTAATCAGCTGGGCCAGCTTGTCATCTCGCATCTCCTCTAGGAGCCCCAGAAGGCCAGCTTTGAAGAAGACCTGTGTGTGGGCAGAGTTGCAGATCAGAAACTTTACATAGACTCCAAAGGGACAGGCATAGTGTCTGGTGAGCCTTAGAGACTATTACCTTGGTGTGACCAAATTTATACTGGGTGTGGTCAATGTCGATGGATCCAAGGAGCTTCTCAGAAGCCTTCTTGCTGTCAATGAATTGTCCTTCAGGGATTGCACTTGCATTTAATACCTTGTATCTGGTAAAGTAAATATAGTTTTTTAAAACTTGGTTTATTGATGAGACTAGTAGTAGCTAAGTATTAAATGATCCATTAAAAAAACCCAGAGCTTTAAAACAATTATTCTTTCTTCACAGGAAGGACGTTGTATACATAGATGGTCAATCTAGTATCTACTGTCTATTTTTATTCCATTTTACCTTCCTGCACAGTTGCAACTTTCCTTTCTGCCTCATCAGACCCTGTTCTCAGGAAAGTATCCTACAGTTTTGTTCCCATAGTGTGTAGATGAGCAACACAATGTAACATATTATCCTTGCTAGATGCATTTGCTGTTGATAGTGCTTCCCTCTACTGAGGTTTTGGAAGGATTAAATGAAATAATCCAAACATATCAAGCACTCAAAAATGGTTGTTCTCATAATTATTGACGTTAATGTAGACATCTATGAGCTAAGCCCAGGAGCATGGTAAATCCAGTGAAAAGTCTCTAGAGTGCTTAGTATGTGGTATATCTGTGTTTTAAAGGTGTTTTGAGGCTTATAATTTTTTACTCTTTTTGTAGCAAATTAAAAATAACAAAGGCATAGTTTTCACTAAATTGTTTTGCTTGCACTAAATATATTTACACTAAACTCCAGGAAACACCATAATTAGGAGAGTCTGACCTCTGTTTGAAGTCTGCATACAGGATTCTGCTTGGGAACCCCTTCCTACAGATGCGGATGCCCTCCAGCACACCGTTACACCTCAGCTGGTGCAGGACAAGCTCATGCTCCATGGCCCCTAAAAAAAACCCATATTTATTTCACTGCAGAGTTTTGTTAAAAGGAGGTATGGCAGTCATGCTTTGTGCTTCCACTCTAGAACTTCTTACCAGGCGTTTTTGTTTCATTGGGGATGATGCACCGCACAAAGTGAGGATGGGTACTCCTGAGGTTGGTCATCAGCTTGTTCAGATTCTCCTGTGAAATCAGGGAAAATCCTGTTATCTAAGATTTAGACATGGTTATGAGCATGTGGTGATGTCTATAAAATCAATGTCCGTGGCTGAGTTGAATGATCCTTCTGGACCATTTTAACTTAAGGTACCACCTTGGTAAACTTTTCCTGAGATGCAGTTTCCTCCTCAATACCTCTTTCTCCACTTGAGTTGGCAGGAGTTACACATATAAAGCAGGCTGTCAGGTGATTCTTCTCAGTGTATGCAAGCACCGTCCTCCTTCCTACCCTTGTCCCTGGCCACCCACGTACATTTACAAAGCCATTGCCTTCCCATCCTGGATGGTCACCCTTCTACCAAACTCTGTGGTTCTCCAGGAAGGAAATACAAGCCTACACTACATTTGGACTTATTCTCATAAATACAGCTTCCCCTTTCCAACTCTGTCAACTTCTAGGGCATAAAGATTATCTATAGGGGGAACAATCCTACCAGTTAAATTGAGAATTGACTAGATTATGAACATGGATACCATATTAGGTTCCTTAAGGCCTAGCTGTTAGATTTTCATTAGTCCTACTGATGATTCAGTCTCTTGGAGCACGTGCCATTGTTTATTTGCATGACTCAACTAGATTATGCATAGCAGAGCATTACGTTTTATAACATTTCCTATAAAATATTTTTTATTATTTGGCTTAGCATGAAAGATGACCTGATAATTTCTGAGTAATTTAAAGCTCTTCTCTTCAAAGCTAGATGAACAGAAGCCATTAGTTAAGGTCAGTCCTTTCCTAAATGACTTGTGGAGAGAAGGCTTTGTGCTTTTAAAAACGAATTCCCAAAATAACAAGAGTGTCAAAAACAGTTTGTTTCTTACTCTGAAAAGGGCAGACACGGTCTGGAAAGAAGAGCCCTTCTTCTTACCACCTCTCTTGGCACTCCCACCGCCACCCGCCTCTGGAGAACAAATAAGAAAAGTTGTCATTCAAACATAGTTTGGAATTGACAGGGCTATTTCTTGCCTATTTGTTGATTTCTGTGCTCACATGGAACATTTTTCCAACACAGATGACCTCTCTGTTTGAGCCTGAATGAATCTTATATGTCAACTAAGTTTGCATCCACTTTTCAGTGGTACTCAATAACCAGCAGATACGGAGGAAAAAGCAGGAGAGAATCATAGAAGCCAAGCCTTTTCATTGGTTGAGATGTTGAAAGTTCCTTTCTGACTCTTTGCAGTAGGGCCTCCATCAGTGCTGGAGTGAATGTATAATCACAATGCAGCCTACGTACTCAGGACTTGGAGGCACAATAGATTTGGCCCTGCAACGCTTCAGCCTAGGCTATGATATCACTAGCCTCAATCTAACATCACATTTTGTAGTATCAGGAGAACATGTTGGGATTTTTTTGAGCATTACCTGCTTCAGCACTTTGAGCCCCAGAGAAGAGGCAAGCTAGAGTCTTCATTGCAGACTTCTGGTACAGCCCGACCACCGTCTCGTTCAGGGGGTCCTTGTTCTTGTCCAGCCAGCCAGTAATGTTGTAGTCCACGATGCCGGCGTAATGCACCAGTGAGAAGTGGCCCTCGGCCTTGCCTTTAACCACCTTGGGTTTTTGGAAGTTGGCAGACTTTCCAAGATGCTGTTCATACAGCTTGTTCTTGAAGGAGGTGTCTGTGGCCTTGGGGAACATGCACTCCTCTTCCAGGATGGAGAAGATGCCCATCGGCTGGAAGCAGACCACAGCACAAAGTTACAATTCTATATAAGCATTTTTCTTTGTCTATAGAATTAAACAAGATGCAGTGAATAATTTAGTTCTCACAAAACATAGTTTCTAAAACTTGAAACGGACCTTCTCGATGAGCTCAATGCAGGCGGCCAGGTCCATCCCGAAGTCGATGAACTCCCACTCGATGCCCTCCTTCTTGTACTCCTCCTGCTCCAACACGAACATGTGGTGGTTGAAGAACTGCTGCAGCTTCTCGTTGGTGAAGTTGATGCACAGCTGCTCCAGGCTGTTGAACTAAATAAATGGATGCGTTTACTTTTCTCTTAGCAAATTGAGCAGTTTAAGATATAGGGCTTCTTAATTTAAAAATGTAGACTAGCCTTTAGATTATGGGTATCAAAGTCCTTGGGGGGCTGTGAAATCTACTGTTTCCTCTGCTGCCATTTTATACAAAATCCTAAATCATCATCATTATTAACTCTCCTTTCTTGCACTTGCTTAAATTGACTCAGGTGTTTTTCTGAGTTCCTACTTAATCATTCCATGTTTATTCCCATCATCTTCTGCATTTTCTGTTGACTCATTTGACAGCTAATTTGAAACCCATTAGAAGCTGACTGGGAGGAGTCTTGTGTGGAAGCCATCATGGTCAGCATTGCAAGGGAGCAATAATTGCCACCCCTACTCTTTGATGTGAAGCGAAAAAAATCAAGATTCCAAATATTATGTACAGTATATTAACACACACTCATATTTTTTTAAAAGCCAAAATGTTAACATTAACTAGATATAAATAGCAGAATTAATATGGACTCCTTTTCCTTCATTTTCCATAATTTCTGCCATGCCTAAGTTTTGCATTTATAATTAGAAAAAGATAAACTTCTTTAAAACTATAAGCAGGAAAAATGTGTCTTATAATCAAATATGAGTTTTTATCCCATATCACATTGATGAGAATTAAGAGTTCCTTGCATTGAATTTATTAATGCTGACTCTAAATTGCTGACCTTTTCTCAGCTCTTACTATCTGCCTAAGTGTTTCTGAATGGTTTCCCTACCATATATTCAGAGCATATTATGCACTGCACAGGTTTATTTTGATATTTTTATATTAACTCCACTTTGCATTGTGGGATTTTTAAACCCCTCACTACAACAACCTAATTCCCAACTCCCTTTGGATCATGTAGCAAGTTAAAGAGTCCTCAGTAAGTAGCTTATTTCTTATAGAAGTGGGATTGCCACTACAATAAATGATTAGCTGCCCAATCAGTGTCTTTTAAGTTTTAGCATAACTTTTTGACATTGGTAATAAAAGGTTATAATATTCACAGATTTCTTCTTATTGATGTTTCCATTGCTTTACTGTAAAAACCCCTTAGCAGCGTACTACCAACTCACATCAAAGATCTCAAAGCCAGCGATGTCCAAGACCCCGATGAAGTACTGCCTGGGCTGCTTGGTGTCCAGCTGCTGGTTGATGCGGGTGACCATCCACAGGAACATCTTTTCATAGACAGCTCTGGCCAGGGCGCCCACTGCATTGTACACCTTGAAAGACAAAGGTGTATCCCTTGAGGTTCATAGAGGACCATAAAATGCTTGCATCCCTGGCTGTGAATTTGAATTATGTACGTACCTGCTCTACAGTCTGGCCTTTGGTGACGTACTCATTGCCGACCTTGACCCTGGGGTTGCAGAGGGCTTTGAGCAGGTCAGCAGAGTTCAGACTCTGGAGGTAGGCTGCCTTGTCAGCAACTGAAAGGAAGAAAGGATAGAATGATGTTATGGTCCAAAGCAACCCGCTTCCTCAAATAAAAAAAAAATTTTTAAGCTACAGGCATTTTGTGCAGTGTTTTCAGAATATCTTTTTGAGTATTCTTGCCCATTTTTTTCACTAACTTCAAGACCTTGGTTATGGGTAGTGTTCCCTAAAGAACTTCAGAAATTGTAGGGACATATGTCTAATACCCGTGCCGCACATATCTTATATAGGTATACTTTCAAATGCAATTCTTGGAAATGAATTTGTCTTCCCAGGAAAGCTCAAGGGTAACAAGTTAAGAATGTGATTTTTGGGCTTCCCTGGTGGCACAGTAGTTAAGAATCCACCTGCCAATGCAGGGGACACAGGTTCGATCCCTGGTCCGGGAAGATCCCACATGCCGCGGAGCAACTAAGCCCTTGAACCACAACTACTGAGCCCGCGTGCCACAACTACTGAAGCCCGCGTGCCTAGAGCCTGTGCTCTGCAACAAGAGGAGCCACCGCAATGAGAAGCCCCTGCTCACTGCAACTAGAGAAAGCCCGCACGCAGCAACGGAGACCCAATGCAGCCAAAAATAAATAAATTAAATAAATAATTTTTTTTAAAAAAGAGTGTGATTTTCAAACAGACATGAAGTCAGGTGGATACTCAGTTGATACCTTCAGTGCCATCTGGCTCCGCTTGCTCCTCACGCTGCTTTTGCTTAAATTTCAAGTTTCCATAATGCATCACAGCCCCCGTGAGCTTGTAGATAGAGATCTTCTCATCATTAGTAAAGCCCAAAATATCAATAGCACTCTGCCAACACAACCAATAGAATGACTGTCAGGTTATGATCCATAACCTGGTTATGTTGTTATGTTAATAGTTAACATGTTTATAGTTAATATGTTTACTATTAATAGTTCACATTTGGATAATTCCTGATTTGTTGGTCAGACTGAGGAAACTGCCAGTACTGATGGGAGCAAGGAACTCCTTAGATTGGGTGTCTAGGGAGCTAGTCAACTGGAAGCCAGCACAGAGCATTGGAATCACAGGCGCATACTCTCTGAAGATGCAAAAAGTAAACTTAAAATAGAGAACAAGGATAGTAAACTTATTATTTTGAGAGGTGGTATGGATTTAATGCAAGTAGATTATTAAAAAATGGTTTAGGGAAATTCGGAAAGGATAGTTCTTTAAAAGACTATCATGGGCAAGTGAGATGTTGCAGGGGCACATCCCAGTCTTTTCAGTTGACTCCAGGTGGCACATCCACGCCCATCTTTGAATCTTCTTTTGTGATTTCTACGAGAAACTGAGGATTTATCTAGCGGGACCGTTGCTCTGACCCCAAATAATCATTCTAATTTTCTTGTGTTCTACTTACATCCGTGGCCATCAATTCTTCCTGATCATCAATGCTGGGCACGCTGATCTCCCCTTGACTGACGAATGGGAAATCAAATGGGTTGGTGGTAATCAGAAGCATTTCTAAGTACATGGAACAGAGAAAAGGTAAGCAGAAATATCCTCTTCATTAAAATAACAGATTTCTAGACAAATTCTAAGGCACTAGGATGGAAAAAGCCGTGATATGTTATTGCCCAATGAAAAAGATTACGGAAGAGCATGTAACTGTGATTCCAGTTACTGTATGTATGTATCTATTTGTAAAGATATATCTACAGAAAATGACTGGAATGATATTCATCCAAGTGTTTATAGTGATTATTTTCATAGTGATAGGATTTGGAGGTGTTATTTTCAGTTTTCCCTTTGAATTTTTATAATGAGCACACGTAAATTTTTACCAAACTTACAAAGCTGTTTTCAAAATCAAGACAATATGTACAGTTGACAAAATTCCATCGTGGAATATTGAGTTGGACCAGGCATTGCTAGGTGCGGGTGTAGTAATTTTGGAAAGGAATTATTACGTTTCTTACCAATTAGTTCTGGTTTCTTGTTGGATGTGATCTGATAAAAAATATGATAGCTCCTTTCAGCCTTAAGCTGGAAAGTAACTCTAGACTTCTCTAACAGATCTGGAAGGAAATAAATGACAAAGAGGAAAAATGTAAAAATTCATATGAGATGCAAATTTTAGTCAATATTATAGGTCATAAGAAACAGAAATTATTGTAAGGTATATGTAAGCACTTACACGTTTCAATATCAGCAGAAGCCAGTTTTCCTGTAGTGCCAAAGTGAATTCTAATGAATTTACCCTTGAAAGAAAAATTAACATTACTACTTTGTTTTTGAATCATATCAAATCTTTGAGAAACTCAGAACACTTGAAGTGCTGACATTTTAATATTAAATCAATTCAGAGACAATTTGTTTCAGGTAGAAAAAGGTGTATCTCCTATTTTTTAGGTAAGATAATTTTATCTTTAAAATTTAAAAATTGTGGATAATTGTAAATAGTGAAAGATGAACTCAGATATAGGGTCATATATCTTTTTTTTTTTTTTTTTGTGGTACGCGGGCTTCTCACTGTTGTGGCCTCTCCCGTTGCGGAGCACAGGCTCCGGACGTGCAGGCTTAGCGGCCATGGCTCACGGGCCCAGCCGCTCCGCGGCATGTGGGATTCTCCTGGACCGGGGCATGAACCCATGTCCCCTGAATCGGCAGGCAGACTCTCAACCACTGCACCACCGGGGAAGCCCGGGTCATATATCTTTTTAGACAGAACTTGGATCCATGTTATTACATGCTCAGAGGAAAAGGAAAGAGCCATGGTATAATATAATTAAATTAGAATGGAATGAAAAAGACTCAGAGAATGTATTCACAAACATCCCATAAATTTTGACCAGTGTGCAGTGTCTGTAATAGTGTCCAAGAGACTTACAAAGCGAGAGGAGTTATCATTCCTCACGGTCTTGGCGTTGCCAAAGGCCTCAAGCAGGGGGTTGGCACTGATGATTTGATCTTCCAGAGTCCCCTGCAAAGGCAAGAGCATTCCTCACATGTGGGGCTCGGGAGTTTCTTACTAGACAGCTTGGATCCTGACGTGGCAATCAGACCCACCTGCATTTTGCCACTAGTACCTTCCTCCTTCCTCTTCTCGCCAGTGACTGCAATTGTTGCAAAGTACTGGATGACACGCTTCGTGTTCACAGTCTTCCCAGCCCCAGATTCTCCGCTGTCAAATAAAAACCAAGTCAGTAGGGGTCCCACAGCTGGTAGCTATTGCAGTCATGAAAAGAAAGCATCAAATCTACTTACGTGATCAGGATTGACTGATTCTCACGGTCTACAAAAGAGAGATTAAGGACGGTCAGTACTGCCTAACATCCTACGGAAAAACCTGAACGAACATTTTGGCCAACCCAATATTTGTAAATGGAGAGTACATAAAATGGCATGGACTTAGTATTTTTTTTTTTGCGGTACACGGGCCTCTCACTGCTGTGGCCTCTCCCGTTGCAGATCACAGGCTCCGGACGCGCAGGCTCAGCGGCCATGGCTCACGGGCCCAGCCGCCCCGCGGCATGTGTGATCTTCCCGGACCGGGGCACGAACCCGTGTCCCCTGCATCGGCAGGCAGACTCTCAACCACTGCGCCACCAGGGAAGCCCCATGGACTTGGAATTTTTCAGCAGTCCCGAGGACTTGGCGGCCCTAGGCCTAGCACCTTTGCCAGCACTGCTCTCTCCTGCTCCCTGTGCCCACCCCCGCCGCACATTAGTGTACAGACTGCCATTGAAACAGAACGCTGCAAAGAAGCAGCAGACTTTCTCTTTTTATACTCCACCACTAAATACTCACTGAAAGTGGACTTTGGGGTTTTCAGGTGGATTTAGATGACAAGTTAGTAACATGTTTATTGTAGGTACAAGAAGTAATGAAAAATAGGCATTAGAGATATTTTTAGTGCGTGAGAAGGAGTAAATATGGTAAAGGTGGTACCTTTGGAAATAATCATGGCCTTAGTCATATTTTTAGGGAAAGTAAAAGTTCATTTTGATGTTTTACTCTCTCTGAAGGGGAAATCTTTCAGCCCTTTCCCCAGGTTACCTTTGTACCTTAGACTGACCTAGCTGAGACAATATTCTAGGAATAAGATGTACGGTATAACTGTTTTAATACCAGATACACCTTAAAATCTGGAGTGTGTTTAGGTTGGTTCTGGGCAAAGGGCAATAGCATTTAGGGGACCACCTCAAAGAGTGTGCTGAGACGGGTAGAGTCTCTTTCTCCTATGGTTCTGTTCTAAAAAGATGCACAAAACATCCAACTCACCAGTCAGCATGAACTGGTAGGCGTTGTCAGAGATGGAGAAGATGTGGGGCGGGGCCTCCTGGCGCTTTTTGCCTCGGTAGGCAGCCACCACCTCAGGGTTGTACACCGGCAGCCACTTGTAGGGGTTGACGGTGACACAGAAGAGGCCCGAGTAGGTCTATGCAAGGGAGTAAGAAAGAATAACTAGCTGAACACCTTTCCTGTGATTTGTGCAATTAACTCATTAAGTGAATTTTCACTAAAAGGAACACTTTAATTAAGTGCTCTACATGTCTTCAAGGCATCAGCACAAAAACTAGTTGAAAGGTTCAACAAGACAGCAGAATCCTTGAGGGAAGGGACTATAGCTTAGACTTCTCATTATTCCTTTTGGGATTTGTCACAGTGATTTTCACATAGCAGGAGCTCCAAAGTTGTGGGGTTTTTTAAATGTAGTATAAGACATTTTTTACTGTAGTTTAGAAAATGGGCATATATTTCCTTTGTAGCATTAAGATATTCAAATTCATAAAAACATAAATTTGGTACCGAAGTACTCAACAGTATGGAAAATCTTCTTAAGATACTGTGATCCAGTCATTTAAAAAGGCACACATGAAGGTATGCAGCAGTACTGGGGAGATATTTGTAAAATACTACTGAGTTATAAAGATACAGAACACAAAATGATGTAAATACGTTATGATTACAACAGATGGATTTCCAAAATCTTTGACAACTGGTCTAGGATAAGTACAAACCAATCAGAATGGATGCTGACTCTAAACACCAGGTACACTTGTGTAGGTGTTGTCCAGCTGACTAGTAGCAGTGGCTAAACTATACAGAAATGACAGGAATTCCTTGACGGTCCAGTGGTTAGGACTCTGAGCTCCCGTTGTAGGGGGCGCGGGTTTGATCCCTGGTTAGGGAACTAAGATCCTGCAAGCTGTATGGTACGGCCAGAAAACAAAAAACAAAAAACAAAAAAAACCCTGTACAGAAATGTCAGCCTAACATAATAGATTCAATTAGAAAGTACTACTGAGTTTGTATTATGTGCAAAGCCTCTGCAAGGCCCTAAGAATGAAACATAAATGAGATGTTGTTCCTTGAGGAACTTTCAGTCTATGTAGGAGACAGACGCGTAAATGACTGATGGTGGAAAAACATTGTCAGTGTTATTGCAGAGACAGAAACAACAGGACATGACATCCAACTTTGCCTGGGGAAGTTGGGAAGTTTTCATCAAAGAGGCATTCCACCCAGAAGGGACCAGAACACAGAGATACAAATTGTGGTTATTTTGGAGGAGTGAAAATTGGTCTTTAGAAACATTATTTTTAAGTGTTAATACATGAGTTTATATTTTCCTTCTGAATGATTCTGCATCAGGAATGGGGATGAGGGGAGATGTAAGCACGTGGTTGAGATATAAACAGTAGCTGCTCTAGCGTTTGTTCAAGGGCTCTCTGGCAAACCCAGTCCTTGTGGACAACGGCCTTGCCTGACTTTGGATGAGAAGACAAAGGATTAAGTGCCAGCTGTTGGGTTGAGCCTTACAACAGCAACCGTGAGCCTTTTAACTAGTGACATTACTAGTGAGAGCGCAATGAGTCACTACTTGTAACCCATTTATACTATAATGGACTGACAGGGTCCAGTGATAAAGCCCACTTTGGGGGTGGGGGGCACTCACGTAGATCATCCAGGCTGTGTAACGCTCTTTGAGGTTGTACAGCACTCCTGGCTCGTGCAGGTGGGTCATCATGGCCATGTCCTCGATCTTGTCAAACTTGGGAGGGTTCATGGGGAAGACTTGGTCATCTTTCACTGTCAGAGTCTGGTAAACAGGAAGGGTAACTGTTTGTCAACTGAGTGACCACACAAAATAATCAGTAGAATGTGGTTGGCTCCTGGGACTCTACTCACTGCTCCTCCTTCGGTCTTCACTGTCACTTTCCCACCTTCTCTGCTCTGGATAGTCCCTTTGACAAAGGATTCCTTGGGCTCGACCACAAAGACAGATGACTTGGCGTCAAAGGGCCTATTCTGGGCCTCAATGCGCTCCTTTTCAGACTTTCGGAGGTAAGGAGCGGCCTCCCCAAAAACGGCCATTTCCTGGTCTGAACTCATGGCTGCTGAACTCAGAGGTCCTAAAGGAGATGAAACATTTCATACTAGAGATTCCGGATTGTCATCTATATCCATAAATCTCTATCTTGATGATATTTCAGAGGCCCAGTTGAAAATTCCATCAGGCAGGTGCACTGTACTCCACGCTACAGTTATTGAAACAAACATATTACAAGGACTCAGAGGCATCAGGGGTCACTGTGTACCCAGCATTGTACACAGTGGCTTTTTTCTTCTTTCATCCTTCAAGAATGACATTCTAATAAGAGGGCTGGGTGGTGGATGCTGCTAAGGAGCTTGTGATCTGGGCTTGCACCTGATCTTTCTGAACCTCAGTGTCTCCATCTTTAGAATAGGGATTATAATATTGCCTTTCTGAATCCACAACCCATGAGATAGAGTGAAGACACTTTGAAAAAGAAAAGTTAAAATAATGACTGAGAAAGCAAATTGAAATAGTTGAGGCTACTAGATATAAAATGTCATTTATTATAATGCAAGAGAATTCTATTTCCTGCCATATAACGTAAGAGAACTTTATGTTCTCCGTGAGACGTTCAGCTAGAAGTGCTCATGTTCAGTGGACTTGGCGGCGAGTCAGATTATAATTGTGTTTACTATTTTTTTTTTTTAGCTGGGTGCTTAGTAGAGTTTCTCTAACATAATTTCTTTGCATATTAAATCCCGTTAACCAGTTTAACCCAGTTAAACTAATTGAGGATAAAAGCCACAGCAGACATTATCCTCATTCTTCCACATTAAAGTCTCCCTCTGCTATTCCACATTTCCTTCCAAAAGAGGCAGGCTCCGGCTGCCCCATTCTGTGTTGTCAGCAGGTTGCCAGTGGCATCAGTAGAATGAAAGGTTTAGCAGAGGATGCTACTTCAGTCATTACGTGATCAAATTACTTGAAACTCATTTTAATCATCTTCCCACCAGTCTCTCTCTTTAGAAATGCAGTGTGTAGTAGTGGGGCAGACTAATATCTTTACTATCTATGTAACAAAAATTTCATAGTGTTTTGGTTTCATACAGCACTCAGCACTGGATAAAGTAACTTTTTAAAAGTCTTTAAAGAAGTAAAAGAAGCATTTTCCTAGGTACTTCTCATTTGTTAGATATCATGTTTGCTAAATGAATTCTAAAAGCAGGACACATTTTTATCAAATTTGAGATTTTTAGCCAGGGAATCTTAGCGCAGATTTTTTTTTCCTACAGAAACAAAATAATATTCTATTAACAACTGTTCTCTTGTAAAAATATTGTCCCACCAGTGCCTGAGTCCTAAGACTAGGTGCATCAATCTAAAAGGCAAGTCCTCCGTCTCCTTCTCCCACACCTTTCCTGAAATACAGTTGTTAAGGTATATTTCCTGAGACAATCACTTTCTCAAAGGTTGCTAAATGACACAAGTCTCTTCTAGAGGTTCTCGCCTTCTCCTCCAGGGACTGGTTAGTCCAAATCTTACCTTGTTAGCAAGTGAGAAGATGCAGCCTGGAAGTGAGACAGTTCTATAAAAGAAAAGGAAAAAGTACTTGATTAGTTAACCAAAAAGAAAACAAAGCAAAACAAAAATCCCATTTGTGGCATTACTTGCTGTTGTAAACAGAAGGCAACAAAAGTCATGGACGTAAAATGTGCAGTATCAGAAAGAGCAGTACCCCAGCCAGCAGCTGCAGCTGACACTGGGCGGTGTAGCTAGCCAGTGTTCCTCCTGAAAGTCCGGTCCTGTTCCCACTTACCTTGGAGCTTTTTAAAGCAGGACGAGTCAGCCTCATTCCAAGGGCTCCTTTATATGGATAGCTATGGAAACAATGCAGCTGCTTCTTCTTTCTTAAGTCAAAAGGAATTGTTTGGCAAAAAAAGTCTTGGCAGTCTTGTATCCCCACATAAATCTCATTCATGTTAAGAATGGTTGGATATAATTAGAAATATTTTTCTTATTGAGTATGTGGATAAATCTCTTATGGATAATTTGAGAAGATGATCTGAAAGGAAGGTTCACACTGGTGGTTAAAGGCAGTGGCGGGGCAGCGAGAATACCTGGCTTCTCTCATAAATTCCTCCTGGCCTTGCTGGGCATGTCTTTTGGGGTTGTGTTGCATCACTTTACATACTTAACAGATGAAATGATAGAAATAAAGGACAAATATTTATTTTAATTTTGTGAGGGTTAATTTTTACCTGTCGATCTTTTTCTTCCAGCCCTGCAAAATTAAGCTATGTGCCTTGAGCGATTTAAAAAGAAAGTCCTCCCTTCCAATATTCTTGTAGTTTTGGGAATACCCTTACTCTCTCACTGTTCTGCTTTTGCCCAAGCTAGTCCTTACACAGCACACTATTTCCTGTCCACCTACTCATTTGACTTGCCTGCAAAAAGAAAGGCTGAATATTTAAAGGTGCTTTTAGGGAGTACTTTTCAATATTTTTCATGTGAGCACACTGGAGAAAAAAATGATAACCTTCGTGTAGCGTGCTAGAAAAACGTGGGCGTGATTTGGTTATGTATATAAATAAAGGCCGTGGTGAGAACGTGTCTTTATTTATGTAACATAAATATAATATACATAGCATTAAGGAATATATTAAATACTGAATGTGTCTAACACTTCCAATTTTCTTTTTTTAAGGAGAAATTTCAGCTAGGTGCCATGAACAAAAGTTATTTATATCTGACTTTGTACTTGAAGTAATGACACGTTTCCTGATCAGAAATTTTTAAAGAGGGCATAGAGTATGTGCATTCTTAATAATTACCACTGTGGAGAAACTTTGCCCAAGAAGGCTATAAAAATGTAAAACCATATATATATATTTTTTACAACTGTTGAAATTGTATTTTAAAAATTTATAGTTTTTCCTTCATTGACAAATATAATGCTGAAATTTGTAGGATAATGAGAATAAATTTTGAATCCACTTGAACTCTTTTTTTATATCAAATATTTCAAAAGATGGTGAAGCCCTAATCTTTAAAACATCCACGCGTTAGAGGATTCATCCTGCATCTAGGCTGGTCACTACTGGAAGGGCACATCGACCACAAATACACAGAAGTGTCTGATAGAGTCAAAGGCCCAAATTTGGAGCTCCCACTGTGAGCTGTTTGCACTAAGACAACCCACTTGGCCTTCCTATACCCCTGCGTGGTCTGGCTGCGCTCTGGCTGCACGCCTTGTTCCAGGCATCCTGGAACATCAGCCCTCCCAGAAACTCCAGGGGTCTCTTGCCTACAGCTGGCAGCATCACACTCTCAGCTGGCTTCTGATGTACATGCCTTCTTGGTTCCACTCAGCACATGCTTAATGCCACTACTGTGCTTGCCTGCTTTGAGGATTGTAGAGTACGCTGTCATGTCAAACTCTAACTCAGCCCAGGCTACCCTCTGAGGAACCCCTGGCTAACTTCTCACAGCTAGAGAGCACCTCCCAAGGCACTGGCCTCTCTGCCCATCAGCCACCCTGTGACTGATGGGATCAACATTGCCTGGCACCTCGGTAACCTTTTTGATGCTAAGATTCACTGGCTGGCAGCTCTGCTTTGAGGTGAGCTGTGGTTCTATTTCCCCATACTAAGCAGCCATTTTTACTGCTCAGACCAATATTTTGATAAGTCTTGTTCTATTCCTGATGCCCGTGGGCATTTTCTCTATGCTTTATTAAATATTTCCTGTCTTATGTTGTTTACAAAATGCCCTCCATTTTTAAGTCATGTCATGGTTATGTATTCTGCTTCCTCGGTTTGTAAACTCCTTTGGCAGATACCGTATTTACTCACAAAAGTGTCGAACATATATATATATATATATATATATATGTTACATATATATATATGTATATATGTATATGTGTGTGTATATATATATATATATTTTTTTTTTTTTTTTTTTTGCGGTACGCGGGCCTCTCACTGCTGTGGCCTCTCCCGTTGCGGAGCACAGGCTCCGGACGCGCAGGCCCAGCGGCCATGGCTCACGGGCCCAGCCGCTCCGCGGCATGGGGGATCTTCCCGGACCGGGGCACGAACCCGTGTCCCCTGCATCGGCAGGCGGACTCTCAACCACTGCGCCACCAGGGAAGCCCTAACATATATATTTTAATGTAAAGAAGAAAATGCAAAGCCTCATTGCCATTGGTTGAGAAATACTTCTAATTATTCCCTTTGCTATGTGGCTCATGACTTGTCCCTGGTTGATGTTCTCTGCGAACTAGGGCTTAGGGAATATGTCAGCCAGGATAATCTGCTTTTCCGTTCCGCAAACAATTCAAAGACACACATATTCTTCTGGAATTTTTCTTGATTTCACCAATATTTTGGCCACTGTTCTAATGTGTCAGGAGCTTTTGACTTTGTTGCTTACCCCTTGGGATATGTATCACACTTAGGAATAGTGACAACTCGGGAATAGAAGGAACTCAAGAGTGAATACTTAAAGAAGGTCCCAAGGGAATGGCAGCCACTGACTGTCTTCAGAAGGTTATAATTTAGCTGGGAAACTAAAAAAGCATAATGAAGTGGCTTGGGTCACCTTCTAAACAGTGATTGCAGGTTTAAAAGTACAGTGTACAAGTTATTTGCAGGGAAGGAGCCATATTTTAGGCATCTGTTTGATCTTCATCAACACCTAGAATGGTGCAAACATACAGAAAGTGACCCCGGTTCCAGCTTACAAATTCCCGATGTTCCAAGTTTCTTTAACCTGATCATTCTTGTTCCCAGCAACAAATTGGAATCTGGATTTGACTTGAATACACACAAGCTGGGTATCGTTGGGTATTTACTAAACCTCCCCAGTAGACTCCACTTCCTGATCTATAAAATGGATAATGAAGGATACCTCATAAAGGTGTTTGAAGAATAAATAATACAATGCCTTAAAACTTAGAACAGTGTCTGGCACCCATTATTAATTCCATAGATATTGACAATTGTGATTTCTATGCCCCCATCTTTTGTTACTTCTTACTGTGAACTCTCTGTTGCAGTGAAGTAGTTTCCTTTCTGATTCATGTATGAAACAAGACATGCTTGTTTCACCGATTATTTCAGCTACCCAGTAAACATTTCCAGAACATTCCTATATGCCAGGCTCTTAGGTAAGCTCCCCACTGCCACCATGGAATGTCTGCCTCTCTTTTGTATCATTCACATATCTCATGTATAATCAAAATCCAGCTCAGGACTTACCCAGACATTTTTTTGCAGTTATCCTACCTGCTAGAGGAAGGGTAGTTGGCCTGGAAAGAGACAAGCTGTTACATTAAGATAGTTGTGAAGAAATGAGAGTCCAGTCTAGAGAGTTGGTGGTAGAAATGAAAAGAAAGAATGCTCAAGAAACTGGTTAACTGGTGCTTTCCTGGGGGAGGAGAAATTAACGTTTGGTAGCAGTGTCGAAGGGAGACTGAGGTTTCACACTATACCTTTCATACCTTTTGAATTTTTGTGCTGGGTGCATGTTTAATTGCTTTAGAAATAAAAAGTGATGATTTGTCAAAAGTGGACCCCTCTAAAAAATGTAACAAAGAACGGATGTAATTGAAAGAATTGCAACCACAGAATTAAAGAGATAAGAGACAGAGGAGTCGAGATCCAAGAGGTAAGTGTTCAGTGGCCACTTCTCTCTCTCTTCTGTAGATTAGGCTCCATCAGTCAGCATGTTGAAAACTGTGGACGCTGAGGTGGTTTTCTAGGAATGTGTTGGCTTTCTGGTTCAGATTGGTCCCTTTGTACTAGCAACCCACATGTGTAAAGTCCCATCAGTAGAAATCTGCACTTCCAAGTGTCTAGTCATAGAATTCCCTGAGAATTTGCTTTATAAAGAAAAAAGGAAATGGCTATCAAGAGGCCTATGGGAGTGCTCATAATTCAAAGTTATTGAGAGAGATGGTGAGGGTCATTCAAAAGCCGTTTATAATTTGGTTTTGTCACGTATTACATGGCCTCCTAAAAAGAGGATTGAGTTTGGAAATAATACATTACTTAGTCCTAATTTAAAATAGGTGTGGGAGAGGGAAAGTTTGTATCTGTGAGCATTGGTGGGTAGAATTGTTCAGGAAGTTGCGGGAACTGTGCTGTGCTAAAACGCAGGAATCCAAAGGCTTGTATGTAAAGCATCCTGTTAAGTGCTTAGCAGAGAAGAAGGTGGGCTATATTTGGTGCCTGACACCCTGCAGTTCCACCAGCACAGAGCATGTAATCTGTGTGTGGATAAGGGAGTTTGGTGACCCTTCGTGGAGAAATTTCAGAGAAGAATAACTAACTCCCTTAAGACTAAACCAATGTTTGTTTGTTTTCCTAATGACAAAAGTTAATATCGGTATGTGGACATTCTAGAAGTTTGGAAAAAGAACAACAAAAGAATGAAAGTCAAGATAATTTCTTAATGGTGGAATTAGAGAAAAATGTATTCACTTCTGCACATCTCAACATTCACTTACCAACTTGTATCAGGTTAATTTAATTATGCAATTAAGAGGTGTAATAAGTATGTTTTGGTCTCAATTATCCTCCTGTTTATCAAATAGTAGACATCAATTCATGTTAGTCAAATGATTAAAAATAAACGAACATTATTTTCGTAATGCCACTATGTTCATAGCATTTTACAGCCTGTAAACATCTTATGGGCATTATCTTACTTTTGTCTTTCAAAGCTCTGGCATGTGGATGGGGCAGATAAACTCTCCTCATTTTATATTTGAAGAACCACGATTCAGAGGGTGCATGAAATGGCTTGCCTAAGCAGAGTGGAGCTCAGATCAAGATTTCCTGCTCCACTCTCCATTGCTTTTAATGCCTAATATATGTAACTCTGATTGCTGTTCATTCTAGAACTGCTCTAACTCCTTTAGGTGGACTATTAGGATGTAAGTCAGTAAACTGCTAGCCTTCACCAGACATCTTACAACGTTCTGGGGAAGGTAGGAGGATATACTAAAATAAATTTACCAGTAGTTATTCTGGAATGCAGACAGTTTTAAGTGTGCACCCCCAGAGGAGATGGGATGGAATAGTCCTTGCCCCCAACCCTTTGCTACCCTGTTCTCTCAGTCACCTGGAAGTTACTGCACTGACTGTAACAGTACACACACATTTCTTTAGTGCAGGGATGGGATCTGGTAGAGGAATGAGGGAAGGCTTCATAGAATTGACATCTGAGATGGTCCAGGAAGGAGTGGGTAGGATTTGACAGGTGGAAATCCAGGAAGAAAGAAATTCTGGGTGCCAGAACGGAAACAGAAAGAACAGAGGCGGGAAGAGGGGAAGCCTGAAGTCTGTCTGAGGAAGAGGGAGCTGTCTTGTCTGATGCCAGCCGAACAGATGTGTAAGGGAGACGTCGAGGAAGACAAACTGAGACTAGATTTGTCAGAAGCTGTTTCTGCGACTAACCCATTCAGAATGAAATGTCTTCTAATCCCAAACTGAAAACGAGGCTGTGACCAGAGCACCTGCTGCAGGAGCTCTCTGCCTTTGTCCCCAGACCACTGAGCCCCTGCCACCCCGTTTCCTTATTTTTCATTCAGTTCTGCACTGTCGTTGGTTTTCCATCCCCCATATCCATACTCACCACAATAGCCTTTCACTGTTGGGCTCCTCTTCTGCCCTTGATCTGCCCTTGCTCTCTTCCTCCCTGGACCATGCTGGCTTATACTGTCAGGACACCTAGCTCCTCACCCTCTCCCTTGACTAGGGACGGCCCTTTCGCCCACTGAGGCCTCTCAGAGCTGGAAACAGCTGTGACTACTACTCAGCTCCTACGCTGTCTTCCCAAACCCACTCACAGCATGTGATGGCAAGGGGCCTTGAAGGCTAGACACAAGAGTTTGACTTGAATAAAATAGATATTTAGTCCCCCAAGTATGCGGCTATTAACCAAAACAATACTCCATGAATTTAGAATGCTGTACCATTGAGTACTAAAATCATCTCACACATGGTTTAAAGTAAAATCTACCCAATGTTTCTCTGAGAAAGTTTTATTTTATTTGACTGTGAAAAGATTTCTAAAGTCAATTTTTAGGAATGGAAAACGTATTCAATTAACCCAATCTTGTTTTCCTTTGTACCAGTTGCAAGGAAAAAAGCTCAATCAAAATAATTTTTATTCTGTCCTACCAAGATCATCCCCCTCAAAAAAAAAAAAAAGAAAATTTAAAAAAAAGTGTGAGTTTGGGGTGGGAACAGAATCCTCATGGTCAGAGGAGGAAAGATTCCTGCTCTTTCTGTGAACTGGACATTTCGAGGAGAACCTAATGTGATTCAGCTTCCTCAAAACTGCTGCTTTTTGTTTGCTCTTGGCTTGTCCCAGTTGAGCAACTGGTCCAGTGGACAGGCGTTGATGAAAACAAGGCTGAGCTCCAAGGCTAAGGAGTATTTTTAGGTCTCGAGGTAGCAGGTTTTTTTATTTGAAGGAAAGGATGATAATGTCATCCAAAGCACTAGTCCTGTGCAGAAGCCGCACTTGGCAGGACTCGGGAAGCATACTTCAAAAGGAATGCAGCGAAAGGCCAAGCACTGAGAGACCGAGTGCTGTGGAGGGGGCCAAGTTGTTCTTCTGGCCTGTCCCAAAGACTTGACGGCAGATGTTTGAGTGGATTTTCTCATTCTTTGTCCCTTTTATAAACCGTCAATGAACACAGGCATTTGCTCTCTTTTGATTGCCCCATGGGAGACTGAAGCCTCGTGTCCTGTATTTTTCCCCATTGAGCAATAAGAATAAAAATAACCATTGAAACCCCCAAGATACATCATATCCTCATGGAAAGTGTTAGCTGGCCAATCTTGAACAATCCTGAAAGTAAAAATTATATGAATGGGTTGAAGATTGGATGCCTGTGTGTGTACACACGTGGGTGTATTGTGTGTTTACATGTACCCAGCGTGCATGCATGTGCTTAATAAAAAGTGCCCTGTGCAGTCAGGAAAAAGGCAGGAATGAGAGCTGTTCAAGACTCATCACGGGGTAGCTGGGTGTTTAGATAGGCCTTCTCCCCTGAGGTCTTACTAGAACAAATGATTCTAACTTAGCATTCAGGAAAATCAATAATGTAGGTGAAATAAGGAAATTGAGCTTCTAGGAGCTGTCTTCAATTGAATCTTCTGATGTTTGTTGAGCTACTCAGGACCCATAGGCAAAGGCTTATGAACAAAAATTCTTTATCTGCAGACTGCTTTTAACAATCTCTGGTATCGTGGGGAAGTTCTTCCAAAGGTGCCATAGACCAGCTTTACTCAAAATGTGTCCTGAGTCCAGCACGACTGAAGAGAAAGGGACTTTGTGGTCACATAAGCTTGGGACACGCCGCCTTCCATGCCCTTCTCCTGAAGAGTGACTGTGCACATTGGCATGGATGAAGGCTCTTAGCATAAGTGTGACTTTATTGTTCTAAGTTTTTCATATACTTATTTAGCTATGGGGCTTTTTTCTTTCCCACTTTGTACTTGCACCATACTGCTAATGGCAGAAAGTATTTACACAACACGTAGCTGTTCCTGAACTTGATTTTTCTGTGTGTATGTCATTAATTACATCAGAGGTAATCAAAGTGGAGTCTGTGTGGACAGACCGCTGTATGTGGTCAGAGTCACCTGGGAGCTAATTAGAAATGCAGACTTGCCCCCCCCCCCCCCCCCGCCGAGACCTACTGAATCAGAATCTCTGCAGGTGGGGCCCAGGAATCTATATTTTCATAAACTCTCCTTGGATTCTTATCTATACTAAAGTTTGAGAAGCCCCAGGGCAGCTGTTCAGTTAGAACTGAGGCTGACGATTACGTGTCTTAATGACAACCAATCCGCCATACCTTATGGATTCTCTCCTTGGCTTTTAAGCCCTCACCCAACCAGTCCAAACTTAGTTTACTTTTATCCCCAGCTCCACACCCTGCTTCCCTGTCTTCTGTGTGTACTCTGTTCTCACAGCCACCAAGCCTTGCTAATGCTGTCTTCACCTATTTTTATGCCATAGACCCCTTCTCAGAATGTTTTTAAATGCATACAGTGAAATACGTAAAATTTCGAAAGAAACTTATACTAAAGTTATACTGAAATAGTTATCAAAATATTTTGAAAGCTGTGTTGCTAAAAGAAGCAAATATATTTGCACTTCATATAAAATCTAGAGGCAGATCTGTAACTTATAATTTCAAAGTGGTGATGTCTATAATATCTTGTAGATATTTTGAAATATCTGCAACCACTGAAGTATGATATGAAAATATCTATGAATTCTTTTGGTGACAAAGTCACACGTACTGCTACTAGTAGTGCGGTTTGTCACCATAGTTGAAGGAAATGGACTCTAAGTTAATTTTCCATGATTAACTTGCCAATTTCTGACTACCTCTCCAAACACCACTTAGTTTTCAAGATCCAGCAGATTTTTTCACCCATTCCAACCTCCACTGAGAACACATATTTCTGGAGTTTTTGTGTAAATAATAACACCCAGCAAGGCACTGCAGCTGTTCATAAAATTCGACTTTGTGTTTTATCTCTCCCGTCTCAGTGTAGGTTTCTTGGAAGCAGGGACCGGACTTGTGCTTCTTTTGAAATTCCTTGATCAGTGGCAACCAACCTGGTGATGGGCAGATGTACTCTAGTGGTTCTCAAACCTGGACACACATCACAATTATGTGCAGATGCTTGGGTCCTATGCCCTAGGCCAGTGGTTGTCAAAGTGTGGTCCCCAGACCAGCAGCATCAGCATCACCTGGAAATTTGTTAGAAATGCACATTTTTGAACCCAACCCCAAACCTCCTGAATCAGAAACTCTGGAGTTGGAGGGGACAGCAGTGTGATTTTGATTTGCACTAAAGTTTGAGAATCACTGCCCTAGGGATTCTGATTCAGCAAGTATGGGGTGGAATTCAGGAAACTGTATGAAAAAAGTACCATCATTCAGTAAACTCCATGAGGTGAAGGGTACGGTTTAGTTTTGCTCACCATTCTTTCTCCAGTACCTGTCTCAGTGCCTGACATATGGTCAGGACTCAAAATTATTTGTCAAATAAAAGAAAGAAATGTGATGTTTTTGAAGCCCACTAATTAAGTAATAAACAGCTGTATGTCTTAGTGTCTGGGGACTTTTATAGAAATTAGGTCGAGCAAGCCTTTTGGAAGATGAATATTCTCTCCCTGTCATTTATTGCAGGGCAGCATCAACTGTTTAATAAATGATGCACTTGTGACTCATCTAATAGTTCTAGCTACTGATTTAAGTTGTGGGAGAATTTTGAGAAACAAGACTTAAAAAGTAAAAGTGTTCAGCAAGTTAAATTAAATTTTGCATTTTTTCTTTCTATCAGGAGAACTTGCCATGTTGAGCTTGTTACCAAACCAAACTGGGTCCATCTCCTGACGTGCAACAAAGCCACTCTTCTGACACCAGACTGTGATGAAGGTAAGGACAGCACTTACTGCAGGCACCAAGCAAGGAGGATGCGCAGCTCGTGCTCAAAGACCTGAACTCCCTGATGACTTTCAGGAAAGAGTTTTTAAAGACAGTGTGAAGGAGGGGGTCGCAGGTGTGTGATCAGCTCATGCACAGTTCTCTCATTGGTTGATGGTGAGGTAACAGGGTGATTTTTCAGGAATCTCAATCAACCTTCTGGTTCCAACCTTTCTGAGGTCTGTGTGCTAGTGGTCAGCAGTTTTCATCTGGTGGGAGTTTGGTTTCTGTAAAAACAACATATATGGCTCAGGATTTTATCTGTAGCCCTTGAGGAGGAACTAAGATTCCTTGACTTTGTTTTATGGCTAAACTATTATCGATTTGTCTTTCTTGACTGCTTTCCTTTGTTTTTGCATTTTGTCACTTCTCTGATTAAATTTGCTCTCTGGAACTCAGGGAAGGCCTAGGAGGCTAAAGGTTTTCTACAAACAAGAGGTGAGGGACAGAGGTTGGGGGCTTTTCCCCAGGAAGGCCCCATAGGGTCCTGCTCGTTTCAAACTCTGGGGTTTTCTGATCTTTCTGACTACAGTGAGTATGATATGAGCTCTTGTACCCTATAGAATGAAGGAGGAAAATCCTTCTGCATGCCACCTTCAGATATAGGTAGAATAAACTGAAGCTACAAAGGGGTATAATTTCCAGATAAACCGTAATTTACATTCAAATAAAAGGTCATCAGAGAGTATACTTTGCTCTTTAAATAGTGTGTCACTGATGTGTTGATCCTACTATGTGCAAATCATTGTTTAAGACCAATCAGGGAAATCTGAAATGTATTCTTACTCTCCAAGAGCTCAAACCCAGGAGAGAAGGTGGGGCAGGAATACAACTAGAATCCCTCCTCATCCTCAGTAGTGCTCGACAGAGCCCTTATCCAGTGTATTTCTTTTTTTATTTATCTGTTCCCTTGTTTGTGAGGTTATTGTCTAGTGTCTTGACACTAGAATGTAAGCTCCAAGAATCTCATCCACCACTGTATCTGACCAGCAGTTAGGGTATTTCCTGGAGCCTGGTGGACACAATAACTATTTCGTTAGTGAAATGCTTATAAAGAAAACACAAAGTTAAATGTGTGAGTTACCAATTTTCAAGTGTTAGATCCCACATTTGGGTCTTTATTTTCACCAAACTCTGGATTCATATGGCTCTGCGAGGTTCAAGTCTTGGTTCTGAAATTTACTGCCATGTGGCCTTGACCACATTTACTTAACTTCTGACAGTTTCTGTTGCTTCCTTCGCTGTAATACTGTGCAGACTAAAGGACATAATGCAGATAAGGCTCTTAGCACAATGCATGGTAATTATTAGCGGTTATGTAAACAGAACATTTTAAGCTTTGTCTTCTTAAATTCAACCCTAACTAGAAATTATAACTGAAGACAGAAACTACAGACCCTGGATGGCAGTTTTAAACAAAAAAGTGAAGGGGCTGGGGGGCTGTGAGAAAATGAGCTCTCACCTGGTCATCACATGCTGTCAGAAGAAAAAGATAAGCACATATTTACATAGGATTTAAGATAAATCAGTAGTCCCTCTGCACTGTCCTGCTGACGTTTAATTTCTCTCTAAGTCTCTTTATTAAGATGAGCAAAGAGATTTCCTGTAATATTTAAAAATGTGTTTTGCTAGTTCCAAGGATCTTTGACTCATAATTGTGAAGCTATGAATGTTTTTATAAGAAACTGTATACATTACAAAAATTTTTTTTCTTGGTGCAGCCGCTGTGGAGAACAGTATGGAGGTTCCTTAAAAAGTAAAAATAGAGCTACCATATGATCTAGCAATCCCCCTCCCGGTCATGTATCTGGAAAAGATGAAAACTCTAATTCAATAAGAATTATAGGGCTTCCCTGGTGGCTCAGTGGTTGAGAGTCCGCCTGCCGATGCAGGGGACGCGGGTTCGTGCCCCGGTCCAGGAAGATCCCACGTGCCGCGGAGCGGCTGGGCCCGTGAGCCATGGCCGCTGAGCCTGCGCATCCGAAGCCTGTGCTCTGCAACGGGAGAGGCCATAGCGGTGAGAGGCCTGCGTACCGCAAAAAAAAAAAAAAAAAGAATTATATATACAATAGAATGTTAGCCATAAAAAAGAATGAAATTATGCCATTTGCAGCAACATGGATGGACCTAGAGATGATCATACTTAAGTGAAGTCAGACAGAGAAAGACAAATATCATATATCACTTATATGTGGAATCTAAAAAAATTATACAAATGAACTTATTTACAAAACAGAAACAGACTCAAAGACATAGAAAACAAACTTATGGCTACCAAAGGGGAAAGGGTGGGGAGGGAGGGATAAATTAGGAGTTTGGGATTAGCAGATATACACTACTATCTATAAAATAAACAACAGGGACCTATTGTATAGCACAGGGAACTATACTCAGTATCTTGTAATAACCTATAATGGAAAAGAATCTGAAAAAAATTAATATATATATATATCTGAATCACTTTGCTGTACACCAGAAACTAACTCAATGTTGTAAATCAACTATACTTCAATTAAAAAAAATTAAAAAATTTTTTCTTATCATTGTTTGTAGAAAGCTGATTTAGCTCACTTCAAGTGGTAAACTGTGTCATAAGAGGAAATTTTACTCAATGACCTTGTGATAATTAAACTCACCATGACTTCCAAATATGACTCCAGTTTACTCCAGCAATATTAAAGGACTTTAAGATTAGGAGGGCAGCTAAAGGAATTCCCTCCTGAGGCAAGGTGTTTTACACATAAAATTAAAGTGACTGAGAATAAGTTTAAAACACAAGGCAGGGCTGAATTTACCTTGAGAGTATTATTGTTTATTCTGTTGAAGTAATTTCAAGTTCTAGTCTTATTATTTGAGGCTTCAATAATTCTACCAAAGGGAGTTTTTATGTGTCTGCATAAATATATGTGTTATATAATCACTAAATAGCATTTTTCAGAGCCATGTTTTTCAAACTGTTTCTTTCCATTGCTGAGGTGAGATGGACTTTTCTGTGTGTTTTTCCAAAGAAGCTGCAAAGTCCCCGCTGGTGTGTTCTGTGAGGTGCACCTTCTGGTGGTGCAGGTACCTCACCTATGCTGGGGCACCCACTTGGGACGGCCGTGAGACCTGCTGAGAGAACTGTCAGATCATGAAGCTCTTCAAGCTTCTAGTTTCTCATCTGTCAAGTCAGGATAATAACACCTGTCCTCCTTTAAGGGTCACATACAAAGTTGTGTGCAGAGGGTTTTGTAAATGGCAAAACACTGTATAGCATTATATGTACGTATGTGTGCATGCATATGTATGTATATACATGTATACATACACATTACATATATGTAAACTATTAAATATACACGTGTAAGTTATTTCTGCCAATGTTCTTTAATGGTTTACTTTTATAAATCCCTCGGGAGGTGCTCATCAAGGGATTTCTGTGGGTCTAGAACTTGCTGTTCACTCTCTAAACCTCAGTTAGTAACACTGAATATGACTGGTCCTCATCTTTAAGAGCACAAGATAGAGCATTCTTTTCACAGTTTAACACTACCTTGCTTTTTCTTTTTCTTTTTTTTTTTTTTTTTTGCGGTACGCAGGCCTCTCACCGCTATGGCCTCTCCCGTTGCGGAGCACAGGCTCCGGACGCGCAGGCTCAGCAGCCATGGCTCACGGGCCCAGCCGCTCCGCGGCATGCGGGACCCTCCCAGACCAGGGCACGAACCCGCGTCCTCCACATTGGCAGGTGGACTCTCAACCGCTGTGCCACCAGGGAAACCCCTTGCTTTTCTTTTTCTTGCGAAAAGTATTGGGAAATGCAAATTAGTAAACACTTACTAACCCTGGATCTTCACAAGAAGAGTCTTCTTATTCCTTGACAACTACTTCTTACTGGGGGAACTGGGCCTTGGATGGCAAAGGGACAGGTCTGGCCTGAACAAAAAGCCCTGCTGGCCAGGAAGGATCCGGCTGTCACTTGGCACAAATGTCTCTTCTCTTGTGACAGCCTCTCTCAGACTTGATGAGCCTGTCTCCAGACTTCCAAGGCTCTTCTCTCAGACCTCCTTCTTCCTGCAGCTCCATGCTGGTGAAGTTAGTTGTTTCAACAGTAAATAATACATCACTCTCTGTAGTGATAAACTGTTTAAAATGAAGTGTGCAGAGTAAACACGAACCACGCCCTCCCCTCTGTCCCTTCTATCCCCCCGTTACTTGGAGCACGCCCTCCAGACCAGTTGACGTGCAGCTTCAATATAAAGACATCTTTCTGTACATTTTGCTCTACGTTTTCCAGATCTTTTCATATCAGAGTATATGTCGATACACCTATTCCGTAGTATGACTGTATATCGTTTAACTTCTGATGGATATTTCTTTGTCTTCTTTCTCACTGTTTCTCTTTGCTGTTACAAATGATGCTCCCAGCAGACATTCTTGTACACACACGTGCACACACACACACACACACACACACACACACAGATTTCTGAAGAACATTTACAATCTTGTTTTATGCAATTTGTTATTTCATGTAGCTAAATTTTATTTTAATACATAATGTGATGTAACTGTACTTTGAAAGAAATAGGTATCCATTCGTTCCCAAGCATTTATTGAATAGACCATCTTGTTCCTGTTGGTCTAAGACGTTAACTTTATCCTGAGCTAAATTTGCACATATACCTGCTTCTGACTCCCCTGGTGATTTATTTGTCTTTCTACAGATCTGTTTGTCTGTACCAGCCATACTTTCCATGTCATACAGTGGGGATAATCTTATAGGAAGTTTTCAAATCTGGTGGGCCAGGTCTTCAAACACTGTTCTCAAAATGTTTTCATTATCCTTGTTCATTTTTTTTCTCCTGGCTGAGCTTGGGTGTTAGCTTCTCAAGTTCCATTTTAAAAATTACATTGGAAAATTTTTTAAATTAACATATAGTAGAACTAACTTTGGGGGGAATGTACAGTTCTGTGAGTGTTGACGTGTGTAGACTTGTGTAGGCAGCACCACAGCCAGGATACAGAAAATTTTATCAGCCCTTTTATTGTCAGACCCTTCTCCAGCCATAGCCCCTGACAACCACTGTCTGTTCTCTGTCACTATAATTTTGTCTTTTTGAAGATCTTATATACATGGAATCATATAGAATGTAGCCTTCTGAGACTGATCTCTCACTCAGCATAGTGCCTTTGAGATTTACCCAAGTTCCTGAGTTATTGTTAAGTAGTATTCCATGGCATGGATGTACCCCAGCTTATTCATTCTCCTCTGCTGAAGGACATTTAGGTTGTTTGCAGTTTGGGGACACTACAAAGAGAGCTATCTTAGACATTCATATACAGATTTTTGTGTGAACATAAATTTTCACTTTTCTTGGCTAAATACCAAGGTGTGGGATTGCTGGGTCGCATGCTGAGTTTATGTTTAATTGGAAAAACTGCCAAACTCTTTTCCCCAGCGGCAGTCCTATTTTGCATACCCACCAGCGATGTATGAGAGTACACGTTCTTCCGTATCCTCGTCAGCAGTTGGTGTTGTCAGTACTTTTTATTTTAATCATTCTGATCAGTGTGTAATGGTATCTCATCATGGTTTTAGTTTGCATTTCTCTAATGATTAATGTTGAACATCTTTTCTTGTGCGTATTGGCCATCCTCATATCCTCTTTGGTGAAAGTGTTCAAATCTTCTGCTCATTTTAAATTTATTTATTTATTTATTTATTGGCTGTGTTGGGTCTTCATTTCTGTGCGAGGGCTCTCTCCAGTTACGGCGAGCGGGTGCCACTCTTCATTGTGGTGCGCGGGCCTCTCGCTGTCGTGGCCTCTCCCGTTGCGGAGCACAGGCTCCAGACTTGCAGGCTCAGTAGTTGTGGCTCACAGGCCTAGCTGCTCCGCAGCATGTGGGATCTTCCCAGACCCGGGCTCGAACCTGTGTCCCCTGCATTGGCAGGCAGATTCCTAACCACTGCGCCACCAGGGTAGCCCTGCTCATTTTAAAAATGGTGTTTTTTTCCCTTACTTTGAGTTTTGAGAGTTCTTTATATATTCTGGATACAAATCCTTTTTGTGTAGTATATATGATTTAGGTTTTACATTGGAACTTTGATTGGCAATGTATTTAATTTGTAGATTAATTTAGGAAGCACTGAGATCTTTACAATGTAGCATCTTTATATCCAGGAACATGATAGTGTTTTTTAAATGATTCAAGTCTTTTATGTCCTATGAAGTTTTATAGTTTTATTCATATGCATCTTGCTCATTTTTAGTAGTTTTATTCCTAGATATTTTGGAGTCTTTGTTGATACTCGAGTGAGATTTGTTTTCCATTATATTTACTAATTCATGTATAGTTGATGAATGTAGTTGAAAAGAAAGCTGTTGTTTTTTGTGTGTTGATCTTGTGTCATAACTACTTACTAAAGGGTCTTACTAGTTGTTTTCTTTAGGCAGGTTCCCAGAGACAACTCCTTCCCTTTCACTTCCTGTCCTTCTCTTATCCAACCTAGGGATGGGAGTGGAGTGGGGTGTTGGTCCTGTGAATTCTGCTGAAATGACAGATGCTGGCCATCACTGAGGGTCAGGAACTGGCCCCAGTTGCTGTGAGGTACTTAATGCCATTGTTCTCAGCTGTGGGGTTCAAAAGCTAATCGCATCAGACAAACAATAAACACATTTTATCAGTTCATATTTATTTAGCTCAAGTAACAGACTAGTTAAGTGACATTTACTTTTTAAAATGTGTTTTCTTTTTCTCACGTAACAAGAAATCTGGAGGTAGGCCACTGCTGGTGTTTGTTCACTGCTTCAGTAATACCATCGGGAATCCAGACTCCTTTAGACTTTTAAAATAAACCTTTTACATTGGAATAATTTTAGATTCACAGGAAAATCACAAAGAAAGTACAAAGAGTTCTCATATACCCTTCCCCCAGTTTCTCATAACATTAATGTCTTCTATAACTAAAGAACATATGTCAAAAGTAAGAAATCGGTACATTTCTATTAACTAAACTACAGGCTTGTTTGGAATTTGGAATTTCATCGGTTTTCCCAGTAATGTGTTAGTCCTGTTCCAGAATCCAGTCCAGGCTACCACATTGCATTTAGGCTTCATGTCTCCTTAGGATCCTCTTGTCTCTTTCTAAGTCTTCATTTGTTTTTCATGACCTTGACACCTTTTGAAGAGTACTAGTCTGTTTGCAGAACGTTCCTCAATATGGTTTGGCTGGTGGTTTCACATACTTAGCCTGGAATTTTGGGTTTGGGGGACGATACCACTGAGGTGGAGTGCCCTTCTCACTGCATCAGATCGGGGGGTACATGATATCAACATGATTAATACCTGGTGATGTTAGCCTTGTGATTGTCAACTGATAGTGTTGAACTTGATCACAGAAGCAGTGTCTGCTAAATCTTTCAGTCTTTGTATTATGGAGAATTTGAAACACACACAGAAGTAGAGAGAAGATGCATGTATGTCTGTCTTCAATAGTTATCTATTTGTGATTGATCTTGTTTCATCTATACCTATACTCACTTTCCCAGCAGCCCCCACTGTTGAAGCAAGTTATAGACATCATAGTATTAATGTATAAATATTTCGGTATGCATCACTAAAAGATAAGGACTTCTAGAAAACTAGCCACAATATCATGAACATTTCTTAAAAATGTCACTATAACTTTGAAGCTGTTTCTTTTTTCCCACTCTGCCCTCCTTGGCGTGTGGTTCTTTATCTTGCTGTTTAACAGTTGCAAGAGCTTCTCTGGCTTCAGCCATCACATCAAAATTCAAGGCCAGACACTGGGAGGCAGAGTAGCAAGAAATCAGCTTTCCCAGACCCCTCCTTCCCTCACTTGCACCAGCAGACTTCCGAATGTGTTTCATCGGCCAGAACTATGTCACGTGGCTACCACAAGTAACAAAGGAAGTTGGAAAAGCAAGCGTTTGGCTTTCCAACCTCTGTAATAGAGGATTACGTGGAATAATAAGGTAGGGCACAGTTGTTAAGTAAGCCATCATACAGTGTCTTTCACACTAATTTGGGAAGAGAACAATTTCACTTGGTCCCTCTCTCCATTCTGTGAAACTAGCCATTAGGACTGGACGAGGACAGAGTGGAGTTGGCAGCAGGAATAGCTGAGCTTGCTGAGCCATGGCCATGATCATGTGCTACTGCCCTTGACTGGATGCGGCCTTCAGGCTGGGACGCGGCTGAGTCTGTTAGTGGAGGCTGGAGCCCCAGCTGTGGATGCTGGAGCCGCATGGGGCTGGAGCCAGGCAACCTACTTGAAGAAGTAGGTGACATTTAAAGAATGTCATTCCATAGGACATAAAATTGGGGCATTTCTAGATTACTGAATAGACTAAAGTTAAGCATGTGCACTACCAAAGTAGTGAGTCTGTAAGAAAAGTTTTATTTTATTTTTTCTTTTTGCGGTACGCGGGCCTCTCACTGCTGTGGCCTCTCGCGTTGTGGAGCACAGGTTCCAGACGCTCAGGCTCAGTGGCCATGGCTCACGGGCCTAGCTGCCCCGCGGCATGTGGGATCTTCCCGGACCGGGGCACGAACCCTTGTCCCCTGCATCGCAGGCGGAGTCTCAACCACTGCGCCACCAGGGAAGCCCCTGTAGGAATTCTTAATCTCTTCTGGGTATTGAGTTCTTTCTCATCTATACATTTTGCAAGGAACAATCACTTAAATGAAGGAAAACCATTAGAGCTGAAGCAAGTTGTGAAACTGAAGTCAAACTAACATTTACTGAATGGCTACCAGAGAGTAGACTCTTCATGGCCAATATTTCCCCTCATCCTCACTATGCAGGGGGAGAATTATTTTCTTCACTTTTGCTCTATGATCCTGGAACATAGAAAGGTTCAGTAACTTGCTCAATGCTGCCCAGCTTTAAAGACTGGGATTCAAAAAGTTCTGTGTGAATCCTTCCTTTAAAAATACTTCTTGGGAATTCCTTGGCAGTTCAGTGGTTAAGACTCAGTGTGCTTACTGCCATGGCCCAGGTTCAATCCCTGATCGGGGAACTAAGATCCCACAAGCTGTGTGGCACAGCCAAGAAAAAGAAAGAAAGAAAAAAAACCACAATAAAATAAAGATCTTTAAAACAGAACAAAACAAAACTTCTTAAAAAGGAGTAGACTTGTATTAGGTGGCCTCTATTTCCCCTTTTATCTTGAATTATATAGAAGGGACATTTAATTTTTTCAGTGCTTGGACCTCTAGAATCCTTTTCTGTCCCTGAATTAGGGCTAGTATTCTTCACAGAATCAGATTATGGGCAATGGTGGATTTATAAAAAACAGCAACGATCCAGGATAAGGAGAACCAAGGAAAAAAATAGAAAAAGGAATCTGAAGCAAGTTGAAAAGACAGTTTTTATATTCAGAGAATACTGAGGCAGAAGCTCAAGATGAAAGAGCAAATCAAAGCCAGGTCAGAAGTTGGAAGCTGGCAAGTCTCCAAAAGCTGGAGGTCAAGACAGAGCAGGGCTATAAAGTCAGGGAGGAGAAACAGATGCTGAGGGATAAAAGGGCCGTGAAATTCACAAGAAGCCTGCCTGAAACATGTAGTTTTCCTGCTATAACAAGATCAACCATAAGCCTCCCAAAATGTGACTATCCCAGATCTAGAAGCTCAAGGGGGCCCTTCAGTTCAAGAACCTGCCGTAACTGGCAGGTCCCATCAACATAGATGCCTGTGAAAACCTCCAGCCTTGTTCAGTTGGGACTCTTAGCTGTCAAGTTATAGAAGAAATGCAAATCTAATTTGGCATTAATTTATGCCAACAAACAAAAAAAATGTGTTGGTCTGTATTATTCAGAAATTTAAGGGAGTGAATCTGACTTCAGGCATGCTTCAGTTTTGGGATTCAAATGATGCCTCCAGGAATGTCCCTTTTTCTTGCTTTCTTGGCTATGCTTTTCTCTGTATTGGCTTCATACCTAGACAGTCTCCCACTCAGTGGTGGGAAATGTAGCCAGAGACAGTGCTAGCTTTTTATTGTCCTTCTGATTAGAGAGCTCGGAGGAAAAAGAAAACCTTTGCCCAGGAGTCCCAGTACCAATTTCGATTGGCTGGCTCATGTCACCTTTTCTTCCTTAAGTAAGGTTACCAGATAAAATATAGGACTCTCAGTTAAAACTTAATTTCAGATAAACAAAGAATCATTTAAAAAGTATTTTAAAAGTCCTCTGTAATATTTGAGACATGCTTCTACCAAGCGATTAATCCTTTATTTTTCTGAAATTCAGACTTAAGTGAGCATAGTATATTTTTATTTGCTAAACTTGGCAACCCTGTCCCTACCCCAGTCACTTGTGACCAAGGGGATGGTGGACTCCTGAATCCTGGGAGTAGAGTTAGTTACTGAATCATGGGGATTAGGAATGGGGGAGAGTTAGTTGCCTAAAGAGATTCAGGGCAGACAAAAAGCTCGTGTCCACTCTACCTCCTCTTCCTTCCTGGAGTCCCAGTTACGTGTAGACCTTGCCAGGATACCCATCTCACGTTAAAACTGAGATCATCATCTTCACCTTCTTTTTGATAAAACTGCCAATTACTAACAACAAATGTCACCGTTCCTCTGGTTCCTAGTTGCAGAATTTTAAAGTTTATGTTCTTCATTTCCTGATTCATCTTTGGTACCTAAATCCATAGCGTGAAAGCCCAGTAACTACTTATACCTGTCTTACCAAAGGAAGTCTTACATTGCAATATCTGACTCAGTTACAGTCTAGTGCTAGCTCAAAGGTGCTCAGAGCAGTCCCCTTGGCAGTCAGTATGAACCTGCGAATTCAGATGCAGCACATTTGTTGATTTGAGAGATCATTCTGCTTTTTATAAAAATTTTAAAAATTATTATTTTGTGAAATAATGTATTGTGTCATAGGAGCAAAATTTAGACCTTAGCTGGGGTGGGGAATGAATCAAGAATTTTTCCTGTTTGTCAGGATTACTATTACAGCACTTTTATATCACCTTGTCATCTTCTCACCTGTGAACCTCAACCATCTGTATGCATATCTGATAACCTTCAGAAGACATTCTTTTATGTCCAGTTATGTCAGTTTATATCATTGGCAACTGTTCCTTCAAAATTGTCAGAATTCTTAGTAAACTGGGTTTACTCCCTTGGAAAAGTTCGTGTGATAGTTGCTGAAAAAACAGGCTATTTTATGGAAAAGTTCTTACCTCTGGGAGCTATTGGATTTGAATGAGCCATATGTCTTCTTTTGAGCAGGTCACCCAAGAAATGGGTTGACCTTTGAAGGAAATTTCACAGTAATCTTCCTCTGGCTAATCTTCGGCAATCAAAACTAATAAAATCAAGAGCTAGGGAAGCACTGACTCGCCCTTTGAAATCTTAGGTTTATGTTGAGATTAGAGACAGTATAGGAATTTGAAGCTTCACATTAGTCTACGGGCTGGTGCTTTGATAAAAAACAAGCAACAACAACAAAAAGCCCATGTAGGTGACAAAGATGGAAGATAAAATAGACCAATATCAAGAAAAATGGCATTCTGAGTTTTGATCTCAGGGAACTAGGCCTTTGTGTTTCAGGAATGAGAGAAATGACGTATTTCAAACCCAAGTTAATGTTTTCCTTTTAGTTAAATTGTTCATGACTGAATGGTCTTTGTATGTGTGAAGAAAATGATTCCTTCTCTCCCTTACGTTCTATTGAAAACAGTGGGACAATTATTATTTTTTTTGGCTGCACCACGCAGCATGTGGGATCTTAGTTCCCCAACCAGGGATCCAACCTGAGCCCCCTGCACTGGAAGTCTGAACCATTGGACTGCCAGGGCAATCCCATAATTAATTCTTTCTACTGATTAATCTGATAAAACAAACTTTTAAATGTGTGGAACCCAAACTTAGAGCTTCTTGTAAAGATCAGATATTCAAAAGAAGTGTAATTCATCAAGAATTCCCCTTTGGGGGAAAAATGCTTAAAAGGTCCGTCAGCTCTAATTAGATACGTACAGTGGTCATAGGATCTAAAATATTAGATTTTAGAAGGTAGATTCGATTCGATTCCATCAGAAGGTGGAACAGTTGAGAGGGTCTAAGGAACGATTAATGCATGAGAGTGGAGTGACCGTGCCAATCGCAAAAAGGATTTAAAAGGACACATTTCAGGTCCGTCAGTGGGAAATGGTGGAGACGGCATGGGGAAAAGGGGTTGGGCCCCTTTTACAAATATTTTCTTTAATAGAGGGACCTTGTGGAGGAAGAGTGACCTACAGCTTGTGTGGGAAAAGGGGAATCTGGTGAATTCACTGTGACCTTAAGTGCCCAGAGGAGCTCATGACCTTGGTTCAGGAAGCAACATGATTATATGACAGACATTTCCTATAAATTCAGTGAGTAAAATCTGCTGTTCCAAGGTTTCTATGAAATAAATTTAAGGCATGTGATAAATATTTTATTTAAAAAATATATTGGTAATGTTTTATTGAAATTAGCACTATTTGGGCTTCCCTGGTGGCACAGTGGTTGAGAGTCCGCCTGCCGATGCAGGGGACACGGGTTCGTGCCCCGGTCCGGGAAGATCCCACATGCCGCGGAGCGACTGGGCCCGTGAGCCATGGCCACTGAGCCTGAGCGTCCGGAGCCTGTGCTCCGCAATGGGAGAGGCCACAGCAGTGAGAGGCCCGCGTACTAATAAAAAAAAAAAAAAAAAAGAAATTAGCAGTATTTTCTACAGTATATCAGGGTATATCAGGTTTAAATAAAGTATCTTTCAGAGAAAGAATAACTAGTATAATTAATAGTCACTTGCTCTCTAGGTAAAGCCTTTTTGGTATAATTCCCCAAAATTGAGAGAGTAAATGACTCTAACTGGGAAACAAGCCCATTAGCAGGACATGTGATTTCCAAGTCTTTGTTTCCAACAAAATTAAAGAAAAACTCTAACTGACCTACCAACCGATCGTTAAAAATAGTTTTTTATAGACCACTGTGTGATTTTAGGTATATAACTTGTGCACATAATAATAAAATATTAATTTCTATGATGAAATTCCTTTTCTTCTGTTTATATGAATGAAGCTTCAGCACTTGCATAAAAAGAAAAAAAAATAACAAAAGATTTAATTCTGGAAACTATTTCTCAAAATTAGTAATACTTATCCATGGATTTATGAACTCATTAAAATATTAAAAAGCCACATCCATGTCATTAAAAAATACCTTTCCAATACAACTTCACTATTTATGTTCGGTCATTATTTATCAAAACCTTTCACATATTTAGATTTTTTGATCAAATTTTTACTAACAATAATTGTAGTAATAGCAATGCAGAAAAGCCTTACAGTCACAACAAATCTCAAATAATAGACATATTTTATTGCACAGATGAATAATAGCTTACTTAATAATAGCAAAAAGAACATTACATTGTGATCAAATTCTGGGGAAGAAATAGGATAGAAATACAATTTTTAAGTGATAAAAAGAACAGTGGAAAATTTGGCCTGTTATAGAAGAGCTCATTCATCTATTTTAGATGTTGGAAACCACTTGCCATTTTATTTAAATTCTATTGTGTACACATAAAAGAATAAATTAACAATTTTATTTTAAAATATCAAAAGTTACACAAGAATATTTCTTTCGAGGGGAATTCCCTGTGGTCCAGTGGTTAAGACTCTGGGCTCCCAATGCAGGGGGTACAGGTTCAATCCCTGGTTGGGGAACTAAGATCCCACATGCCACACGACATGACCCCCCCCCACACACACACACAAATCTTTGGGACTTCCCCGGTGGTCCAGTGGTTAAGACTCCGTGCTTCCACTACAGGGGCACGGGTTCGATCCCTAGTTGGGGAAGTTCCCCATGTCGTGGGGTGTGGCCAAAAAATAAAAAAATGATTTATTTTGCAATCATCTAAAACTGATAATGAAAGATTTTAGATGTCAACCTAAAAATGTGTGAGGGGACACGTAGTTTTTCAAAATTCTTTGAGTTGTACATCAACAACAACAAAAAATTGATCATGGCTTCAACTTTGGCTCAGGCCATGTGCCCCATCCATCCCTGGAGGTCGCAGGAGGGGAATCACCTTCCCTGGAACTGTCTAGATACCCAAACAGAAACCGGAGAATATTGGGATGGGTCAAAAGAGATTGGCTGATTCAGAGGCAAGCAATCAAAAGTATAAGGGCAGAGACAATTGAAAGGTCAGTAGAGTCAGTAAGGGTATATGTGCTTGTTTGAAGGCAGAAGGGAAGAACCAGTGGTGAAATGGGCTCTAGAGGTCCAGTTGAGGTATGCTGGGGGAGGAGGGGAAGGGAAGGGATTTACACAGAGAGAGACAGCAGGTGTGTGGCTTTGTAAATAGGTTGTAGCAGCTAACTCTGACGTCCGTGAACTTGAACTGCGTGATAGCTGGATGGGCACAGCTGGTTATGGCTGAGCAGAGTCTCCTGGGGATTGCTGTGGTAACAGAGCAGTTTTCTTCTGCAAGGTCTAGCCATAGCCCTACCCCCAAGCAACATGAGAGCAAAACCCAGCTGTTGGATTATTATTAAATGGATATTCTTCAAAGGGTCTAAACTTCCAGTTGTAAGATGAATAAGTTCTGGGGATCTAATGTACAGATTATAGTTAATGATTCTGTATCATCCACTTGAAAATTGCTAAGGGAGTAGATTTTGTATGTTCTCCCCACAGAAAAGAAATGGTAATTATGTGACAGGATGGAGAGGTTAGCTAAGGTTAAGGAAGTAATCATTTTAGGGTACATAAATGTAACAAATCAACACATTGTGTACCTTAAACTTACACAGTGTTGTATGCCAAGTGCATCTCAATAAAACTGGGGGAAAAAGATGTTGTTGTTTATTATGCTTGTACATGCCCCCACAAATAAAAATGGACTTGCAGGGCATAAGATTGGGTCCCTGAACGTACCCTTTCTTGGTTTCAAGCAGCAACCATGGGAATTCCCTGGCAGTCCAATGGTTAGGCCTCCACGCTTCCACTGCAGGGGTGGGCACGGCTTCGATCCCTGGTCAGGGAACTAAGATCCTGCATGCTGCATGACCAGATAGGCTGCTGGTAAGTCATATCCACGGAGCTGTCTAGGCCTCTTGTATCTTTATGTGAAGATAGCATGTTTACTTTTAAAAACTCAATATAATACAAACACAAAACTTTTATATATTTGTATATAATTTATATTGAAGTATAACACAGATACAAAAAAATAAACATATCATAAGATTATAGCTTGATGAAATTTTACAAACTGAATACACCAGGTGGTGAGCATCCAGGTAAAAACAGAACATCACCTGCACCCCACATCCCCTTCTCTGTGTTAATCTGCTAGTGTTTAAACTCAGCTTAGGCCTGAGACTATGAAAACAGAAAACAAATAGGAGTAGTCTGCCTTTGAAATAACATAATGGCAGTTTTAGAGTAAACTGTTAACTTGGTTCTATGAGTATTTCACTGCTGGAAAACTCTGATTTCAGAAACGCTTTGCACCTAAAAACCACATCTTTAAGCAAAAATCTGCATTGCTCATAGACATAATTTTCTTCTTTTGGTACATCAGCAGAATCTGTCAAATGAACTGGTAGATCGGTGAGAAGTAGAGGATGTGAGTTTTTATTAAGTAATGATGAATGAGCAAAGAAGCAAAATGTTGGCCAAAAAGTGGGGACTCGACCTTAGTGATTTGATTTAGGATACTACTTTATAAATGTGCTCCGTGAGCAAAGTGTACCTATTAATAGCTTTGTAAGGTGATTATTTTCTAAGGGTGATTATTATTGGAGAAACCAGTTTTCTTTTCACCTCATTGTATACTAGTAATAATGTCAATAGTATCTAGTTCCCAGTATTTAGCTTTATGTTTTTATAGAGCATCAATATGTTCATTTTCATTATTCTAATTCTTCCCTTTTTGTTTTGTATCTATGCAGATCTGATATCCGTCTATCTTCATTCATTCAAATCAGCATATGTTTGTTTATGTAAATGGAGGGTGGGACGTGTGCTTATGGGTATGATACCTGTCTTTTAAAACATCGGTGGATAGCTACAGTTTTATAGTTTTTTTCTTTTTTTCTGGGATAGGGTAGAAAAAGCAGTTGAGGGTTGGAATGGGAAAGGGCAGGATTGAAAGGGAAGAGATAGGAGGCTGAAAGGTCATGGGAGTTGTTTCTGCTGAAGTCTTTGTTAAACCAGGGGACCATATGGCCAAACTGAGGTAGACAGGACGCTTCCCCAGTGTCCTGGGCTCCCTTAACCCTGCCTGGCCTCTGCTGGGACTGGGGACTAGGAGGCAGATGCCATTGGCTGGTGCTTTCCTGTTCCCTTTCCTCTAACAGTGCACTGGCTCCTGGGGCTAGGCCAGCTGTGTGTATATGTACGTTTATTCATAAGTGCACATCCTCATCCTAGCACATCTCGTTATCAGAAAAATAGCAAACATTGACGTTTGTTTGTTTGACTTTCAGCAGTAGCCAAAGAAGTCTGGTGAGTGTCAGTTTTTTTCTTTTTTGGTAGTTAGAACATTTAACATGAGGGTAGCCTCTTAATAATTTTTTCAGTGTACAATACAGTACTGTTAGCTATAGACACGATGGTGTACAGCAGATCTCTGGAACGTATTCATCTTGCATGACTGAAACGTTGTACCTGTTGAATAGTAACTCCCATATCCCCCTCCTTGCAGCCCCCTGGCAACCACCATTTTGCTTTCTGCTTGTATGAGTTTGACTACTTTAGGTTCATCATATAAGAGGAATCATGCAGTATTTATCCTTTTGTGACTTATTTCACTCAGCATGATGTCTTCAAGGTTTATCCATGTTGTAGTATGTGTCACAGTTTCCTTCTTTTTTAAGGCTGACTAATATTCTGTTGTATGAATAAAACACATTTTCTTTATCCATTTATCCATTGGTGTACATTTAGGTTGTTTCTACATCTTGGCTATTGTGAATAATACTGTAATGAACATGCGAGTGTAAATACAATCTTTGAGGTCCTGACTTCATTTTTTGAGGAACCTCCATACTGTTTTCCATAGCAACTGCACCATTTGTGAATATGTGATATGTTTACTTAAGTTACTTAAGTAACTATCTCATTGCAGTATGGTCACCATGGTTACAACTTCTACTTCCCAAGAAATACCTATGCCAGTAGTTGGGACTTTCTAATCATTTCACTTTTGATAAGAAAGGAACTCGAATATAAGAAAGGAACTTGGAAATTGGGAAGATCTTGCTTTTGATTCTCAAAAAAATGAGTTTTTTCTATCAAGGGTAGTTACCACTAGCTTTTCCTTTTTCCTTCCCATAGTGGTTTAAATTCAACACTTCAGGTTTATGACTTTTTGGCTTCATTTAAATTTCCACTTAAAGTAATTGAAATGTAATAGATGGCCCTTGACACTCTACCACTTTCTGTCAAAATGGAGTACTGAAAATAGAGCCTTTCACGGGGGAAAGTTTGAGCCCACAGTAATAGTGAGATTGTATTAACACTCTGTGAAACAAAAACAGTGATTTGGAAGCTCAGGATTGTAGGTAACTGACAAGTTGAGGTCAAGAAAGTCACAGATGTGCTCCTGTTAATGGAAAAGTGTGAGGGTGACTGGTGACTGGAGACCAAGTAAAATATAGAGGGAGGCGTTAAGGCAGCAGGGTGAGACGTTAGAGAGAGGAGGCTGTAGGAGCTGAGGACCAGTGCTGGTTTTAGGAGCAAGGACACTGGTGGTGGGAGAGTAGGGCTTGGAGGGTGGAAAGGGGTGGAGGAGGACAGGACAAAATTAGAGAGAGTGAAGGAAGATGCGAGGCGGTCCCTGGAATATGAGAGAAGACCTCATGATACTGTAGAAGGAGGGATGGAAGGGGGGCTGAAGCGAAGGATGGCAGGGCAGAGAGAAAAGGGGGAAGGGGGCAGAGAAATTAGTTTCCAGCACACTCACCAGCATTCTACCTGCCTGTAGAATTATGGCCTTGAAATAGCTCCCATGGAAAGCTAGAATATCTAGAAAGGTACTTGGATATGGAGCATCTGTCAGTTTACTGAGCTTCGGGAAAGGCAAGAGCTTGACTTCCTGACTTGTGAATAAACATTTACTCTATTAAGAAAAATTAAGGGACTCTATCTCATCCAAAGCAAAGTGAGTCTATTTTTTTTTTGATCAGCTTAAAGAAATCTTTTCATTTGTCAAGTGTTCCAGAAGTAGCACGTAAGAATATTGGTATTAAATATTTTGCTAACATCTAGTAATAATTATGTCAGACACCTACCTTAATAGAAATAACCATACCTTATGCAGAGATTTCTTCTTTATTAATCGGTTCCTCAAAATAAAAGGGTTTAGCCAAAGAATTAAAATATGAAATGTCCCCACTGTTACCTCCCTGAAGGAATGAAATATGTTCATATGCGGGAGAAATGCCTCAATATAAGACATGAAATATGTCTGCTAATAATGAAAGAATACTATCTGTCCTTATTTCTTCTGGGACTTTATGATGCCCAGGCACGTCCAGAACCTAGAGTGCTAAGTAGCATGTTGCCCTTGGGAGGCTCATGATCAACCCAATGAAAGATGACTTGTGTTGAAAGACAAGCCACCTTCATCTGGAACTTGTAAATTTGAGCTGGGGATACATTTGTCACAGAGCAACCTTGAAGTAAACAGGGTGGCTGCTCACCCACAAAAAGCATTTTCATTTGCTGAGGGGTTGGATTGGGTGATCTTTCTGGTCTTAGTGCAGCTCTAGTCCTCTGTGGCCCATTCTTCTGCCTTTTAAATATGCCTGTGGTGAGGGGTTCTCAACTCGTGCTGCTGGTGGTATAAACTGGGGTGGTATCTCTAAGAGGGCAACTTGGGAGTATCTATTAACGCTTAAAATGCACAAATCCTTTGGCCAAGCAGTTCTGCTTCTAGAAATTTAACTTGTATGCTTAGTCATACAGGTGCATCAGTATATACACAGAAGACTCATTGTAGCAATATTTGTAACAGAAAAAAAAATGGTGGAAAAAACCTATATACCCATCAATGGCAGACTGAATGATTATGTCATGAATACCCATTCAATGAAACACTAATCAGTGTTAAAAAGTATAAGATAAATTTATATGTGTTCTTACCTCTGTGAAGGCATATATTTTTGTCTTTTTCCCCTCCAACCCTTAAAACAGTACCCGGAACATAATAGGTGCTTGTAATTTTTTTTAAGTGACTAAAGGAGTGATGGATGAGTTTTAAAATGAATTTAAAGATACCTGTTATAAATGCCCAAAGAGCTCTCTGTAGTTCCCAGGGCATTTCACAATTGGATCCTTGGACTTTTCCAGTTGTAGTTGCAGGAGCTGTGACTATTTTACACTACTGTAGCCTTGCAGAGTAGAGGGTTTTGTTTAGTCGTGATTTAGGCTTCATCCCAAATGCCGGTGACATCCCCTGGGGTTGTAGACAGGGAAAGAACCGTTGAAGAGCCATGCAAACACTGTTCACCATGCAGAGTGTTCCACAGACAAGATGCTTATGGCCACAGGTGGCTTTAACTGTGCTCGAAAACTGAAGAGCAAAGAAATTGCCAGCTGTTCCATTGAAAGACATTTTACTTGATTCCTTGTTAGTTTTAACACAAACTCAGCAAAGTTCACTCCTTAAATGACACAGAATATTTCAAAAGAATATATTTTTGCAATGAGCATGATGAAGTTTCGTATCAAGGAGTTTGAAGTGTTAAAAAGAAGCATCAGGCCCCAAATGGAGTCATGCTAAGCCCCAGCAAGACTTAATACCTAACCTATAATAATTGCAGTTTCAGCCGGGAGTAGAATTTTAAACCAGTCAACCTGGAATTTCCTGATCAACACTAGTGAGGTCATCTACTAGAGAAGACCGCCTGCCTTCCCCTAAGGGAAGATGAGCTTGCCTTTAATCTCTTCGTCCCTCCTTCCTTCTCCCTATGAAAGGCTTCCGTTTTGTACAGCTCCTGGAGCACCCTTCTCTTTGTTAGATGGGTTGCTACCCTATTCAGGACTCTTGAATAAAGCCAATTAGATCTTTAAATTTACTTGGTTGAATTTTGTTTTTTAATGGAGATACATACTTAGTGAAAAGAAAATAATTTAAAATGTTCTTTTCCTGAATTAATAATTTAAGAGACTTAAAAATCCTGCCATGAACCTAATTGTTACTTATTTTGAAAGGTTGGGAAGCATGATTTCCTTCCCCTTTGCTATTTTAGTTCTTTGCCTCATGTTCATTTTTAGTTTCTATTCTGTCCATTTCAATAAAACACCTGGGGATATACTCTTAGAGGAATTTGAAATTTATAGGGCCACACTCCCAAGTCCTTTATAGAAGAAATCATAAAGCCTAATAAATATAGCCACACCTGTTGGTTAAAGATACATGTTACAGAAAATAAAACTGCCGCTCGTTTTCCTTTGCGTGTTCATGAGAAAAGTTAAGGACTTATTTCACAAGAATTTCTTAAAATGTGGAAACTTGACATCATCATAAAACTTGCTGAGATGCGTGCTGGGTGCTGGGTTTACAAGTGCACTCCCTCAGCACCCTCACTGCAGTGGATAAGCCAGTCTTGGCTGCCTATCGTGGCCACTGAGACTCATATGACTGTCGTGTGGTCCGACTTAGAAATTTAGAAGAATACAGCTTTGGATTGGCAGCTCTAGGACTGTCAGGACCATGGTATTGCCTTCTACAGCCTTCTCGTTCGGGGAGACAGGATTGAAGGAGATTAGCCACTTCACTGCTTACAATTAGCTAAATCCTGCTTCCACCTCTCCACCTTTCTAATGGACTAAAGGAGGAATGTGAAGAAATGTATTGGAAATTTGGACTTATATAAATGGAGCCGAAGGCCCCATTGTCAGTTTATTCTATGGTAACAGTCCCTTTTTTCTTTTTTTTCTCCAACTTTTTATGTCTTTAAAATATCTAGTAGATTTTATTTTTTCACCTAATATCCCTTTCCTGTTCCAGGATCCCATCCAGCCACCACATTTCACTGAGTTGTCCATGACTGTCTAGGCTGCTCTTAGCGGTGGCAGTTTCTCAGACCTCCTTGCTTTTGATGGCCTGGACAGTTTTGAGGAGCACTGCTCTGGTGGTCTACACGCTAGTCCTCTAGTGTCCGATGTTTTCCTGTGATTAGGCGGGTTATTGGTCTGGGCATTAAGATCACAGAGGTAGAATGCCATTTTCTGTTAACATTGACTTTGATCACCTGACTTAGATAGTATTAGCCAGGTGCTTCACTCTAAACTTACTCTTTTTTTCCCTTTCTGTGCTGTATTCTTTGGAAAGAAGTCACCACGGGCAACCCACACTCAAGGAGTGGGGAGTTATGCTCCCCCTTCTTGAGGGCAGAGTATCTCTATAATTTACTTGGAATTCTTCTGCTTAGGAAATTTGCCTCTTCTCCCCCTTTATTAATTTAATCAATCATTTATTTATATCAGTATAGATTCATAGATACTTATTTTACACTTTGAGTTATAATCCAATTATACTTTCCTTTTGGTCATATTGTTCCAAATTTGGCCATTAGGAGCTCTTTTAGTTGTCTTCTGTGCACCTTTGACATATTCCCATTATTGTGTATGTGTGTGGGTGTAGTGTCTGTGTGTGTGTGTGTTTTATTTGTTTGTTTTATCACTTCCTTATTTTTTAGCACCACGAGATGCTCCAGGCTCATTCTGTATTTCCCTCCTAATTCTTCATTCTGCTCTTTCCCCGATAAATCCTGGTTCCTTTTATTGGAGAATGGTATTAGAATCAAATATGTAGGCTTAAGGTGTGCTTGTTGCTATTAGGGTGTCATTTCTTTTAGGCCTTTGCAGCTGAGAGAGCAAAGAAATATATGTGTAACTACTAACCTGTGTGTATACACATATCTATATGTAACCATCCATCCATTGAGCTAAACATGAGTTCATCCTGATGAACTTTACCACAGGGCTCGTTCTAGCCTCCTTCCTTTGCTTATCTGTAAACTGTCAGTCCAAGAGGAGAAACCTGGCTCCCAACATTGGCCATTTACTTCATTGTTCAACTTCAATATACATGTATAGCAGTATCAGAATTATCACCCTGTACCCCCATGAAACAATTTTATCAACTAGAGCACTGTGCTTATGTTCAGGTCCTTTTGCTTTTGGTCTTGTAGACTCCATTCATTTCCAAATTACTTAGGTCATCATTTTTTAGCCTGACTCCCTTCAGTGAGATTGTTTCATACATTTGAAATATAGTTATAGTCTCTTACAGTCTGCATTCTTACTGGGATCCCCTGACCTCCTAAATGTTTTTTTCAAATTGCATACATCAAAGTTCACTCTTTGTGCTATAAGTTCCATGGGTTCTGACAAATGGATAATGTCGAACAAGTAGGGTATCATAAAGAATAGTTTCACTGAATAAGTCAGGCAGAGAAAGACAAATATTGTATGATATCACTTATATGAATCTAAAAAATGCAACAAACCAGTGAATATAACAAAAAAGCAGCAGAGTCACAGATACAGAGAACAAACTAGTGGTTACCAGTGGGGAGAGGGGCCAATATAGAGGTGGGAGAGTGGGACGTACAAACTATTGGGTGTAAAATAGGCTACAAGGATGTATTATGCAGCACAGGGAATATAGCTAATATTTTGTAATAACTGTAAATAAAAACTCTTGAAGTAAAACTAAAAAAAAAGTATATAACAGATACACTGTGGGGAAAAAAGAATTGTTTCACTGGCTTACACATCCCCTGTGATTCACCTATTCATGATTCTCCCTTTCCCTGAGCTCCTGGCAACCACTGATCTTTTTACTGTTTCTGTAGTTTTGCTTTTTACAGAATTCCATATACGTAATTGGAATCTTACAGTATGTAACCTTTTCGAACTTTTTTTTTCACATAACAATATGCATTTAAGGTTCCTTCATGTCTTTGTGGTTTGATAGCTCATTTGTTTTTATCACTCAATATTATTCCATTTCATGGATGTACCACACAGTTTGTTTATCCATTCACTTATTGAAAGACAATTTGACTGCTTCCAGTTTTTGGTGATTTCATACAGCTCTTATAAACATTTATGTGCAGGCTTTTGTGTGGACATAAGTTTTCAAGTCAGTTGGGTAAATCAGTTTCTTTTTGACATGAAACTCACAGAGAAGTGTGAATGTTTTTAATCTAACAATGATAGGAAAGAAGTCACTTCCCGGTGGTTTATGACTCTTTCATTTCTGTCTGACTTCTTAAAGTGGCCATGTGATCAACATTTATCCTCTTCTTCTACCCCCCATCACCCTTAGTTTTAACTAAAAGCAGCTGTACCAAGGCATTCCTCATATGGTTAGGACTGGGTAGTTTTCAATAATATCTGTTTGGGCATGAGTACCTAAAGTATGAACATAAGGATGGACAAATTTAGCTCTTTCCTAGCTACACCACCCCCCACCCCAAGCAAAACTTGCCTGATGCAAGAAGCATCCAATGAGGAATGCTCCAGTGGAAATGCACTGGCCTATCCTGGCTTCCAGTTAAAGGGGTGGAGGTCTGAGTTCTGCCACCGTGTCAAGCTCACCTTTGTCCGTGTTCCCTTTCCCTGTAGTCTCCTGGATAGTGTTTTCATCGTACTAACACCCAGGGTTTCCTCTAATAATAGGCTCCCTGTTGTGACTGGGGAAACCTTCATTGAATTGTGATGGTTGCCTGATGCTGCGTACTGGAGAGATGAGACCTCTCCGTGCTCAAAGGCAGAAGCCACAAGCAACAGGGTACCAAGAATTCAAGAAGAGAGTCATCATATGGGAACCCAAAGACGAGCACTTCCACACCAGGAGGTGGGGGGCTGCATTTGCGCGCTCAGCATCTCTTTCTCTTCTAGTACCCCTGCCCTTGTGGTAGCTAGTGGTCTGCTGTGGTGACGGGAGAATGTGTCATTGGGAATGGCTTGTGCAGTGATGAGCTGGCTCATAACCTATATAAGCCTCTGTCAAAATTTACTCCTTCAGTGTGTACTTGAGATGTCCATCGCCTGTTCCCGGGATGTCAGCAGTGTCATATTGCAAGAAAAGTTTCCAAAGATTCTGGGTGTCAGACTGATCTGTATGCTACCTTGGGACCCCACAGAGGTGTAACTACTAAGGAAAGGCTGGAATTCCTTTCAGTTCTACTATGAAATCTTTGATTTCATGTCCCCATCAGATTATGATTTGTATTCTACATTTACAAGCACACAATTTGCCTTATTTTTAACATATATATTTATACTGGTAATTAAAAGCCTCTTTAGGGGTTCATGCCATGAGGTGCATATTTGGCAGACATCGACATCCTTGTTCTTTAGGAAATTGTGACTGGCCCTATATACAGATTAAATAAGATATTAACCTAAAACCAGAACATCAACTTCTAACTTACCAACAGTGACACCATTTAACTGTTTAAATAATTGTTAGTAATATGAAGCATATCATACATATAAAAGCATATACAAAGTATATGCATTGTTTAAATAATAATAATAAGTTTTCTTTACATTGAAGTTGTGGTCTTTCACTATGTCGAAGGACCTCACACATGTCACGTTGGGATCTACAGAGGCTTCCTGACTCTCCAGCGACAGGATTGGTGCCTGGTTCTACTGATTCTTGATCCAGTGGGCTTTCACTGTTCAGCTATAGAATGCTATTACATCTTCTTTTTTTTTCCTTCCACTTTTACTGAGATATAATTGGCATACAGCACTGTATAAGTTTTAGGTGCACAATATAATGATTTGACTTACATACACCATGAAGTGGTTACCACAGTGACTTTAGTGAACATCCATCATCTCATATAGAGACAAAAAAAAGAAAAAAAATTTTTTCCTTGTGATGAGAACTCTTAGGATTTGCTCTCCTAACAAATTTCATATATAACACACTGCAGTGTTAATTTTATTCATCATGTTGTACATTACATCCCTAGTACTTATTTATCTTATAACAGGAAGTTGTAGTTTTTGACCACCTTCATTCAATTCCCCCTCTCCTGCCTCTGGTAACCACAAATCTGATCTCTTTTTCTATGAATAGTATATCTTAAAGAGTAAATATTAGTTTTGAACAAGGACCATCTTTCAAGTCAAAGTAGGTGCCTAATGATTATCTACAACCATCCTCTATTACTTTTCAGTTGATATAAAAGTTCGTTCCCTTTTTCTAGACCCTCAAAGTAGCAAAGACCCAAAGATTTCGATCTCATTGCATAATGAAGGAAGTGAGTGAATAGAAATAATTTCTTTTCTTTTTTTTTATAAATTTATTTATTTTTATTTTATTTGTTTTATTTTTGCCTGTGTTGGGTCTTCGTTGCTGCGCGTGGGCTTTTCTCTGGTTGCGGCGAGCTTCGTTGCGGTGCGCGGGCTTCTCATTGCAGTGGCTTCTTTTGTTGCCTAGCACGGGCTGTAGGCACGTGGGCTTCAGTAGTCGTGGCACTCGGGCTCAGTAGTTGTGGCTCGCAGGCTCTAGAGCGCAGGCTCAGTAGTTGCAGCACCCGGGCTTAGTTGCTCCATGGCATATGGGATCTTCCCTGACACAAACCCGTGTCCCCTGCATTGGCAGGCGGATTCTTAACCACTGCTCCACCAGGGAAGCCCATAGAAATAATTTCTAAATACTAGGAGTGATGATCTTGTGGCTTTTAAATAGTGATAGATTCTATTAAAGTGCTACTTAGAATCCTCTATATTCTGGTGCTACTCAAAGGTGGTCCACAGACCAGCAGTATCCACATCACCTGGGAGCTTGTTAGACATGCTTTTGGCCCTGCTGGATCAGAATCTGCATTTAGCGAGGTCCCCATGTGATTCACATGCACAGTAAAGTGTGCTTCCTAGCCCAGTGTCCAGGATGCATAGTAGGATGTTCACCCAGTTCACATTTAGGGCACAAAAATCATTCCCCAAATTCTGGAGTCTCATGAGGAAATAAGAATGGGGTTTTCTACAATGGTTTTATCTCCTAACATACTGTTTCTTATATACACATATTAATGTATACCTTATACCCTTTTACTTATCCACCTGAAGCTGTCCTGAGATTAAACATCTAAGAGTAGGAGCCAGTCTTGTCTCTGCAGGGCTTTGGGGCAGAGGGATAGCCTATGAAATTGCAGATTACATCAAATAAGCTGAAGTCAGCTTCATTCGGTGTCATTGTTAAATGACAATTTTGAGGACACAGTGATAAAATAAGGAAGTCTATTGAGTCAGCAGTGCAAGCCTCAAAAATGAAATGCTATACAGTATAACAGGGAGTATGAATCTCTAAAATTAATTCTTATGTCTGAATTTTTGATTGTCAGTCACATGTCAAACCCTGAGCTGTAAGTCATGCGTTTGATGGGTTGTCAGCAGATTGACTTGAAGTAACACTTGAAATACATTTCAATATCTTAAGTATATTTTGAACAAGATGCTAAGGCGGGATAAAGAAAGCAACTTTGATCTCTGTACTCCAGGGTTTCTTAGCCTCTGCACTGTTGACACGGTCACTCTTTGTTGTGGAGGCTCACCTGTGTGTGCACTGTAGTACGTTCAGCAGCGTCCCTGGCCTTTCTCCCACTAGGTACCAGTAGCATTTACCCTCTTCTGAGATGTGACAACCAAAAATGTCCCTAGCCATTTCCAAATGTCCCCTGGGGGGCAAAATCGCCCCCAGTTGAGAACCACTGCTCTGTGCCAAGGTAAATATTCACAACAAAGATGGTGTCTCTTCTTAAGGGTTCTGTTGAGATCATAGCCACAATATATCAGACCATGAGGCTTCTGCATAGTGCCCAGAAGTATCTGGAAGGTTGAATTCGGAGGATGAGGTCACTTAGCTAATAGGCTTGCAATCTGATAACATCAGCATTCATGGATGTTCTTTCTACCTTTGACATGCAGGTATAGTTTGTATAGCAGTTTCTTGCGGAAGATCTGTGGGAACCTCTACAGTCTTTGGAGATCCTGGGAGACAGCTGTAAACCAGGTCAGGGCATTGCTTGGATATGCAGAGCAAGTGATTCTCAAGAGCAGAATGGTGACTCTTTCAGAGCTTTGCAAGCATGGTAACCCTTGGTCTTGTCCTCCTTGACCATAGCCCTGGACTCCTGGTAACCCTTATAATTTCCTCGTTCAGGCTGGCTGCTATAACAAAATACCATAAACAGGTGGCTTATAGACAACAGAAATTTATTTCTCATAGCTCTGGAGGCTAGAGGTCCAAGATCAAATCACCAGCAGATTCAGTGTCTGGTGAGAACCCATTTCCTGGCTCATAGATAGCTGTCTTCTCTCTGTGGCCTCACATGGCAGAAGGGGTGAGAAAGCTCTCTGGGGTCTCTCTTATTAGGGCACTAATCCCATTCATGAGGGTTCCACCCTCATGCCTACTCACCTCCCAAAGGCCCTTCCTCCAAATACTATCACGTTTTATCACAAGGGGATTAGTTTTCAACATAAGAATTTTGGAGAGGGTACAAATATTCAGTCTCTACAGGGAGATAAAGTCAGAAAGCTAACTCATTCCCAGCTGTTTTAAAGCAAAGCTCTCCTGTCAGGGGTGTTGTAGAAAGAGCACAGTGTTGGATTAGAATTGAACCCAATCATTATTCTAAAATCCTCCCCGACTCTAAGATTCTATGTCCAGTCCAAATATCCTCTCTTTGACAGAGCTGTAGGGTCAGCTGGTAACAGCAACAGCCCCTAAAATGGCCTCTAGGACTTTGGCCTTCTTAAAACAGAGCTGCCCTGGCCACTGGAATTCACGTAAGCGATGACTCAGAGGCAGTTTCTTCTGTTGTCTTCTCACTAGCCCTGGCTTTCTTCTTAGATGTTAGTTGGGTCACAAAGATCATCCCTCTAGTCCCTTTGTTCCACCCCAGACCCCTTCAATTCTTCCAAGTTCACAGCTCTCCCTACTTCCTTTACCTGCCTGCTGCTTTTGCTCCTTGCCTGCCATCTGCCCGAGACCTATCTCGGTTTTCATTTCTCCGAGATCCCACTCGCACTCCTTCCCAAGCTGCTTGTGTGGAAGGAGACTCTGACCACCACTGCCCCATCCTCCCATCCTGGTTGTACGGCCAAGCCTCCTGGTGCCCCAGGTGTGAACACTGATGTCATTGTCTTCCTTCCCAGAGCTCTGTGCCTCGAAGTTGCAAACTGCTCCCAACCGCATCTCTTCACCCTCGCCGCACTTATCCATCTTTTTAAATTGTGGCTTTCATCATTTGCGTGAAAATAGGGAAAAATTACATCCCTCTAATGGATGGTATGTACGGTTGGTCCTCATTTTTTGATGATTCTGTATTTGCTAGTTTGCCCAGTTGCTAAAATTTATTTGTACCCCACCCCCCAAATCAGTACTCATGAACTTTTGTGGTCATTTGTGGACATGCTCAGGGTGGTGACAAATTTGAGTCACCAAACTTGCATATTCTCAGCTGAGGGAGGAGAGCAAGGTGATGCCCTGCTTTCTTGCTTCAGCTCATACTGTAAGTAAGTGTCTTTTTCAGGGTCTATTTGGTGACATAGTTGCATTTTTACGACTTTGTTGGTGATTTTGCTGTTTAAAATGGCCCCCAAGCATAATGATAGCATTCTGTGTCATGTTCCAAAGTGCAAGAAGGCTGTGATGTGTCTTATGGAGAAAATATGTATGTTAGATAAGCTTCCTTCAGGCATCAGTTGTAGAGCTCTTAGCTATCATTTCAAGGTTAACGAATCAACAGTGTATATTAGATAAGATGTCTTTAAACAAAAACACACGTAAAACAATGCTATGTATTGATCAGTTGATGAAAATGTGACCAGAAGCTTGCAGGAACAAAACCCTGTATTTCCCCTGGGAGCAGTCATTCAGTATTCACTAACTCAGTGTTCACAGCAGCAACTTTATCGTACATAACTACCACGAATGATGAGAATGAACTGCATGTATATATATATATGTTCACTTGAAGGATATGCAAACAACTAGTAGCGCTGAGTGACTGCTCCAGAAAGCAAAACCAGGCAGCTGGGGGACACTGATGGGAGGAGACTTCTTACTGCAATACCTTTTGTATTTTGTGCCATATAATTATACCCATCAAAAAACTAAATTAAAACATTTTAAAAGCAAATAATAAAATGAAAACAATACAGTTTAATCATTTTTCTCTTCGATTTCAGGAAACAAAGCAACTCCTACCAAAAATCCAATCACTCAGACTCCCTCCCTGGTCTTCAAGGCCCTGCATAAGCCACTCCCATGCTCTGCCTTCCCAGCTCTGCTTCTCACCACTCCCTTCATGAATGTCGCAGGTCATCCATCTGGTCTACTCATTGCTCAGTACTTCAGTGATTTTGCCGTTGCTCACTCCGTACTTAGCAGAAACACTTCTGTCCCCTCTACCTAGCAACACTTTGCTTTTCCTTCCAAGTCTTTGATGACTTTCCTGATCACTTCACCCAAAGAGATCTTTCTCTTTTCCTTTCTGGAACCCCTTAGAGTTCACTGCCATACAGGGCAAGAACGTTTTGAGACGGCCTCAGGCAAAGCATTGTATCACTAGGACCTATGCTCTTTGCAGGGAAATAGAATGAAGGACCTTGTCCTCCTTCAGAGCACTAGTGTCAGCCAGCAGTGGCCCTCACTCCTGGCTGAACATCAGACCTGCCTGACAATCTTTAAAAAATACAGATGGGCGAGTTCCCTGGTGGCCTAAAGGTTAGGACTCGAGGCTTACACTGCCGAGGCCCAGGTTTGATCCCTGGTCAGGGAGCATCCCGCAAGCTGGCCAATAAATAAATAAACAAACAAATAAATAATTTAAAACAAAAAACAGAAAAAACAAAAGAAAAAACAGATGGGGAGACCATTCTGACCTAAGTAGTCTGGAGTGGGACTCAGGAGCCAGGACTTTTATAAAGCTTTCCAGATGATTCTTATATGCAACCAGGGTTGAGACTGAACAAAAGAGAAGTACAAGGCCCAGGCAGTTTCTCTAGTTCGATGATTTTAAAGTCTGGTCCCCATACCAGCAGCATTAGCATCACCTGGGAACATCTTAGAAATGCACATTCACAGGCCCCACCCTAGACTCACGGAGTCAGAAACTCTGGGGTGGGGCAATCGTGTTTTAAACCCTCCGGATGATTCTGATGTATAGTAAGATGTGAGAACCACTGCTCTCGCAACAGACAATTCACTGAAAAGGAAATACATATAGTGAATAAACAAATTAAAAAGCACTCAACCTCACAGTTAGGTAAGTAGAAATGAAAACGACAAGGAGATACACATTTTGTCTTTCAGATTAGTAAAAATTTAAAAGATTGATAAAAATCTAGTGTGGCAATAGGAGCCAGGAAACATATTCTGGTATTCCACTAGAAGCATAAACCAACATAACGTATTTGGGAGGGAGGTTGGCAGTTGAATTTAAAATTTAAAATATGCATATCTCACAACCAAGCAATTCCTCTTCCCAGCCTCTCTGCTAGAGAAACACTTGAATCAGTGCATAAACAGACACATACAAAGACATTCATAGTGCTGTTGTTGGCAATGGGAGAAAGCTGGAAACAACTTAAACGTTCATCAGTAGAGGAATGTCTAAGTACCCCAGCACAGCTACTGTGGAATACTATGCAGCAGGTAAAAAGGATGGGGTGGCTCTGTATGTACACATATGGAACTCACTCTGAGACATCGTGGAACACAAAGACAAGTTTCAGAAATATATATAAAATATGGTACCATTTAAGTTAGGAAAAACATGCGCATGCGCTAAATCTTCTCTGTGAGGGCATAATTACGAAAGTGCATAGAAAAGTAGGACAATTATTTCCTCCGTAGGGGGCAAAAGTAAGGGGAACAGATCTAGAATGGAAGTGTGAAAGAGACTTCCAACTTATCGGTAATTTTTAAATTTCCGGGCTTCCGTGGTGGCACAGTGGTTAAGAATGGCCTGCCAGTGCAGGGGACACAGGTTCGAGCCCTGGTCCTGGAAGATCCCACGTGCCACGGAGCAACTAAGCCTGTGTGCCACAACTACTGAGCCTGCACTCTATAGCCTGTGAGCCACAACTACTGAGACTGCATGCCACAACTACTGAAGCCTGTGCACCTAGAGCCCGTGCTCTGCAACAAGAGAAGCCACCACAATGAGAAGCCCCTGCTCACTGCAACTAGAGAAAGCCCGCGTGCAGCAACAAAGACCCAACACAGCCAAAAAATAAATAAAATAATTTATTAAAAAGAAAATTTCTTATAAGATTTATGTATGCAAATGTTTCTTGACCAATGAAAAACAATTTTTGAGAGTGAAAAAAATATCTGTGGAAATAATATACTAAATTGAGGTTCTTTTTTTTTTTGGTCATGACTTATGAGAATTTGATGAAAGTTTTCCCCCTAACTTCCACAAAGGTACAAAAGTTTTTGTTTAATTTCAGGGAATTTCTAGACACCCTGAAGCCCACTCGTAGACCTCTCAGGCCTTCTGGATCTCAGGCTGAGAGTTTCTGGCCTGCATGAGCTTTGAGGATCCTACTTTGCTTTCTGCTCTGGGCTCCGTGACCCCTCTTTGGCATCTGTGTCCCGGAGGAGTCATAATGTCTGACAGCTATTTTTATGAGTGTCAGCAGCCCTTCTTAGGCAGTTTAAATTTCCACAGAAGGTAGATTTTCGCTGACGTCTGAATACTTGGAAAGGAGCAGGTGATCCTTGAGGAGTGAGTGAATATAGCATATGGTTTGCTGAGCCACAGACGAAGCTGATCTGTGTCAGGGAAGCTTCAAGTGCTCTGCATTTGCTCTTGGAGATCATCAGGTTCTTTTTATAAGTCCTGCCGTGTCATTTTGCCATTACATGCACACAGACCCTTTTACAGTGTTTTCCACTTGCCTGTAAAAATAGATTTTGTTTTTCGCTTCTATGCTTTTAAAGGAGAAAGGGTTGGGAAAAGGGTATCTCTTCACTCTTCCTAAAATTTTAATCAGTTTTCCTTCCACTATTTCAAAATGGTTGCAGAAGGAAGGTTTTTTTTTTTTAGTTATTTCTGAGATACACATTTTTAAAAAATTAATTAGTTATTTTTGGCTGCGTTGGGTCTTGGTTGCTGCACGCGGGCTTTCTCTGGTTGCAGTGAGCAGGGGTTACTCTTTGTTGCGGTGCGCGGGCTTCTCATTGCGGTGGCTTCTCTTGTTGCGGAGCACGGGCTCTAGGTGCACGGGCTTCAGTAGTTGTGGCGCATGGCCTCAGTAGTTGTGGCTCGCGGGCTCTAGAGCGCAGTCTCAGTAGTTGTGGTGCACGGTCTTAGTTGCTCCACGGCATGTGGGATCTTCCCGGACCAGGACTTAAATGGTGTCCCCTGCATTGGCAGGTGGATTCTTAACCACTGTGTCACCAGGGAAGTCCCTGAGATATACATTTTAAAATAATAACTAGAAGTATGACTTATAACATTATACCAGAACATATAAGATTTTTAGAAATTTCATGTAATGTCTGAAACATTTATATTAACACATTTCCATACAAATAACCCAAAGAAAGTTTAGTATTAGTTGGGTTTTTGTTTGTTTGTTTTTTTATACTGCAGGTTCTTATTAGTCATCAGTTTTATACACATCAGTGTATACATGTCAATCCCTATCGCCCAATTCAGCACACCACCATCCCCACCCCACCGCGGTTTTCCCCCCGTGGTGTCCATACGTTTGTTCTCTACATCTGTGTCTCAACTTCTGCCCTGCAAACCGGTTCATCTGCACCATTTTTCTAGGTTCCACATACATGCATTAATATACGATATTTGTTTTTCTCTTTCTGACTTACTTCACTCTGTATGACAGTCTCTAGATCCACCCACGTCTCAACAAATGACTCAATTTCGTTCTTTTTTATGGCTGAGTAATATTCCATTGTATATATGTACCACGTCTTCTTTATCCATTCGTCTGTTGATGGGCATTTAGGTTGCTTCCATGACCTGGCTATTGTAAAGAGTGCTGCAATGAACATCGGGGTGCATGTGTCTTTTTGAATTATGGTTTTCTCTGGGTATATGCCCAGTAGTGGGATTGCTGGATCATATGGTAATTCTATTTTTAGTTTTTTAAGGAACCTCCATACTGTTCTCCATAGTGGCTGTATCAATTTACATCGTGCAAGAGGGTTCCCTTTTCTCCACACCCTCTCCAGCATTTGTTGTTTGTAGATTTTCTGATGATGCCCATTCTAAGTGGTGTGAGGTGATACCTCATTGTAGTTTTGATTTGCATTTCTCTAATAATTAGTGATGTTGAGCAGCTTTTCATGTGCTTCTTGTCCATCTGTATGTCTTCTTTGGAGAAATGTCTATTTAGGTCTTCTGCCCATTTTTGGATTGGGTTGTTTGCTTTTTTTAATATTGAGCTGCATGAGCTGTTTATATATTTTGGAGATTAATCCTTTGTCCGTTGATTCGCTTGCAAATATTTTCTCCCATTCTGAGGGTTGTCTTTTCATCTTGTTTATGGTTTCCTTTGCTGTGCAAAAGCTTTGAAGTTTCATTAGGTACCATTTGTTTATTTTTGTTTTTATTTCCATTACTCTACAAGATGGATCAAAAAAGACCTTGCTGTGATTTATGTCAAAGAGTGTGCTTCTATGTTTTCCTCTAAGAGTTTTATAGTGTCCAGTCTTACATTTAGGTTTTTAATCCATTTTGAGTTTATTTGTGTGTATGGTGTTAGGGAGTGTTCTAATTTCATTCTTTTACATGTAGCTGTCCAGTTTTCCCAGCACCACTTACTGAGGAGACTGTCTATTTTCCATTGTATATATTTGCCTCCTTTGTCATAGATTAGTTGACCATAGGTGCGTGGATTTATCTCTGGGCTTTCTATCATGTTCCACTGATCTATGTTTCTGTTTTTGTGCCAGTACCATACTGTCTTGATAACTGTAGCTTTGTAGTATAGTCTGAAGTCAGGGAGTCTGACTCCTCCAGCTCCGTTTTTTTCCCTCAAGACTGCTTTGGCTATTCAGGATCATTTGTGTCTCCATACAAATTTTAAGATGATTTGTTCTATTGTAAAAAATGTGCTATTGTAAAAAATGCCATTGGTAATTTGATAGGGATTGCATTGAATCTGTAGATTCCTTTGGGTAGTATAGTCATTTTCACAGTATTGATTATTCCAATCCAAGAACATGGTATCTCTCTCCATCTGTTGGTATCATCTTTATTTTCTTTCATCAGTGTCTTATTGTTTTCTGCATACAGGTCTTTTGTTTCCCTAGGTAGGTTTATTCCTAGGTATTTTATTCTTTTTGTTGCAATGGTAAATGGGAGTGTTTCCATAATTTCTCTTTCAGATTTTTCATCATTAGTGTATAGGAATGCAGGAGATTTCTGTGCATTAATTTTGTATCCTGCAACTTTACCAAATTCATTGATTAGCTCTAGTAGTTTTCTGGTGGCATTTTTAGGGTTTTCTATGTATAGTATCATGTCATGTGCAAGCAGTGACAGTTTTGCTTCTTCTTTTCCAGTCTGTATTCCTTTAATTTCTTTTTCTTCCCTGATTGTCATGGCTAGGACTTCCAAAACTATGTTGAATAATAGGGGTGAGAGTGGACATCCTTGTCTCGTTCCTGATCTTAGAGGAAATGCTTTCAGTTTTTCACCATTGCGAATGATGTTTGCTGTGGGTTTGTCGTATATGGCCTTTATTATGTTGATGTTCCCTCCATGCCCACTTTCTGGAGAGTAGTTATCAGAACTGGGTGTTGAATTTTGTCAAAAGCTTTTTCTGCATCTATTGATATGATCATTTGGTTTTTATTCTTTAATTTGTTAATATGGTGTATCACATTGATTTATTTGCGTATATTGAAGAATCCTTGCATCCCTGGGATAAATCCCACTTGATCATGGTGTATGATCCTTTTAATGTGTTGTTGGATTCTGTTTGCTAGGATTTTGTTGAGGATTTTTGCATCTATATTCATCAGTGATACTGGTCTGTAATTTTCTTTTTTTGTAGTATCTTTGTCTGGTTTTGGTATCTGGGTGATGGTGGCCTCATAGAATGAGTTTGGGAGTGTTCCTTCCTCTGCAATATTTTGGAAGAGTTTGAGAAGGATGGGTGTTAGCTCTTCTCTAAATGTTTGATAGAGTTCACCTGTGAAGCCATCTGGTCCTGGACTTTTGTTTGTTGGAAGATTTTTAATTACAGTTTCAATTTCATTACTTGTGATTGGTCTGTTCATATTTTTTTTTCTTTCTGGTTCAGTCTTGGAAGGTTATACCTTTCTAAGAGTTTGTCCATTTCTTCCAGGTTGTCCGTTTTATTGGCATAGAGTTGCTTGTAGTAGTCTCTTAGGATGCTTTGTATTTCTGCGGTGTGTGTTGTAACTTCTCCTTTTTCATTTCTAATTTTATTGATTTGAGTCCTCTCCATCTTTTTCTTTATGAGTCTGGCTAATGGTTTATCAATTTTGTTCTATCTTCTCAAAGAACCAACTTTTAGTTTTATTGATCTTTGCTATTGTTTTCTTTGTTTCCATTCCATTTATTTTTGCTCTGATCTTTATGATTTCTTTCCTGCTGCTAACTTTGGGTTTTGTTTGTTCTTCTTTCTCTGGTTCCTTTAGGTGTAAGGTTAGATTGTTTACTTGAGATTTTTCTTGTTTCTTGAGGTAGGCTTGTATAGCTATAAACTTCCCTCTTAGAACTGCTTTCGCTGCATCCCATAGGTTTTGGATCGCTGTGTTTTCATTGTCATTTGTCTGTAGGTATTTTTTGATTTCCTCTTTGATTTCTTCAGTGATCTCTTGGTTATTTAGTAACGTATTGTTTAGCCTCCATGTGTTTGTGTTTTTTATGTTTTTTTCCCTGTAATTCCTTTCTAATCTCATAGCATTGTGGTCAGAAAAGATACTTGATATGATTTCAATTTTCTTAAATTTACTGAATCTTGATATGTGACCCATGATGTGATCTATCCTGGAGAATGTTCCATGTGCACTTGAGAAGAAAGTGTAATCTGCTGTTTTTGGATGGAATGTCCTATAAATATCAATTAAATCTATCTGGTCTATTGTGTCATTTAAAGCTTCTGTTTCTTATTTATTTTCATTTTGGATGATCTGTCCATTGGTGTAAGTGAGGTGTTAAAATCCCCCACACTATTATCGTGTTGCTGTCAAATTCCTCTTTTATAGCTGTTAGCAGTTGCCTTATGTATTGAGTTGCTGCTATGTTGGGTGCATATATATTTACAATTGTTATATCTTCTTCTTGGATTGATACCTTGATCATTATGTAGTGTCCTTCCTTGTTTCTTGTAACATTCTTTATTTTAAAGTCTATTTTATCTGATATGAGTATTGCTACTCCAGCTTTCTTTTGATTTCCATTTGCATGGAATATCTTTTTCCATCCCCTCACTTTCAGTCTGAATGTGTCCCTAGGTCTGAAGTGGGTACCTTGTAGACAGCATATATTGGGTCTTGTTTTTGTATCCATTCAGCAAGCCTGTGTCTTTTGGTTGGAGCATTTAATCCATTCACATTCCAGGTAATTATTGATATGTATGTTCCTATGCCCATTTTCTTTATTGTTTTGGGTTTGTTTTTGTAGGTCCTTTTCTTCTCTTGTGTTTCCCACTTAGAGAAGTTCCTTTAGCATTTGTTGTAGAGGTGGTTTGGTGGTGCTGAATTCTCTTAGCTTTTACTTGTCTGTAAAGGTTTTGATTTCTCCATGGAATCTGAATGAGATCCTTGCCAGGTAGAGTAATCTTGGTTGTAGGTTCTTCCCTTTCATCACTTTAAGTATATCATGCCACTCCCTTCTGGCTTGTAGAGTTTCTGCTGAGAAATCAGCTGTTAACTTTATGGGAATTCCCTTGTATGTTATTTGTCGTTTTTCCCTTGCTGCTTTCAATAATTTTTCTTTGTCTTTAATTTTTGCCAATTTGATTACTATGTGTCTCGGCGTGTTTCTCTTTGGGTTTATCCTGTATGGGACTCGCTGCACTTCCTGGACTTGGGTGTCTATTTCCTTTCCCACGTTAGGGAAGTTTTCAACTATAATCTCTTCAAATATTTTCTTTGGTCCTTTCTCTCTCTTCTCCTTCTGGGACCCTATAATGCGAATGTTGTTGTGTTTAATGTCCCAGAGGTCTCTTAGGCTGTCTTCATTTCTTTTCATTCTTTTTTCTTTATTCTGTTCCGCAGCAGTGAATTCCACCATTCCGTCTTCTAGGTCACTTATCTGTTCTTCTGCCTCAGTTATTCTGCTATTGATTCCTTCTAGTGTAGTTTTCATTTCCGTTATTGTATTGTTCATCTCTGTTTTTTTGTTCTTTAATTCTTCTAAATCTTTATTAAACATTTCTTGCATCTTCTCGATCTTTGCCTCCATTATTTTTCCAAGGTCCTGGATCATCTTCACTATCATTATTCTGAATTCTTTTTCTGGAAGGTTTCCTATCTCCACTTCATTTAGTTGTTTTCCTGGGGTTTTATCTTGTTCCTTCATCTGGTACATAGTCCTCTGCCTTTCCATCTTGTCTGTCTTTCTGTGACTATGGTTTTGTTCCACAGGCTGCAGGATTGTAGTTCTTCTTGCTTCTGCTCTCTGCCCTCTGGTGGATGAGGCTATCTAAGAGGCTTGATGGGCGGGACCGGTGGTGGGTAGAGCTTACGGTTACTCTGGTGGGCAGAGCTCAGTAAAACTTTAATCCACTTGACTGTTGATGGGTGGGGCTGGGTTCCCTCCCTGTTGGTTGTTTGGCCTGACGCAACCCAACACTGGAGCCTCCCTGGGCTCTTTGGTGGGGTTAATGGCAGACTCTGGGAGGGCTCATGCCAAGGAGTACTTCCCAGAACTTCTGTTGTCAGTGTCCTTATCCCCACGGTGAGCACAGCCCCCCCACCCCCGCCTCTGCAGGAGACCCTCCAACACTAACAGGTACGTCTGGCTCAGTCTCCTGTGGGGTCACTGCTCCTTTCCCTGGGTCCCGATGTGCACACTACTTTGTGTGTGCCCTCCAAGAGTGGAGTCTCTGTTTCCCCCAGTCCTGTCGAAGTCCTGCAGTCAAATCCCACTAGGCTTCAAAGTCTGACTCTCTAGGAATTCCTCCTCCCGTTGCTGGAACCCCAGGTTGGGAAGCCTGACGTGGGTCTCAGAACCTTCACTCCAGTGGGTGGACTTCTGTGGTATAAATGTTCTCCAGTCTGTGAGTCACCCACCCAGCAGTTATGGGTTTTGATTTTACTGTGATTGCGCCCCTCCTACCATCTCATTGTGGCTTCTCCTTCATCTTTGGATGTGGGGTACTTTTTTGGTGAGTTCCAGTGTCTTCCTGTCATTGATTGTCCAGCAGCAAGTTGTGATTCTGGTGTTCTCGCAAGAGGGCATGAGAGCACATCCTTCTACTCCGCCATCTTGGTTCCTCTCAGAAGGAAGGTTTTTATTTGCCCTTTTTTTTAGTGTCCTTTAAGCTGTGTTAAATGGCGGAGTCAGTTCTCAGAAAAGAAAGCTCCCTGGTCGCCTACTCCTTGTTAAGTCCAGGAGCTGCCGGTAGGTTTAGAGTCCTTATGTACTGAGTCTGACCCTAAATGTGCTGTGCATGCCTTTGCCATGAATGCCTTCCACATGGGTTCTCTGGGGAAGCACTTTGAACATCCTCTTTGCCCAGCGCAGATCCCTACCGCTCCACACACCGCGGCAGGTTTGGGAGAGCCCTGGAGAAGCCGGCTGTGGCTGGATTTATTCATCCTTTCCTTAGCTTCTCATTGATTTACTTGCATTCTAAGTAGGAAACGAGAGGCCTAAACACTGTGTAGACTTTTCTAAGAAATGTGACTTTTTAAGGTCACTTCTTTAAAATGACAGCAACAGCAACAGCAATGCACTGTGGGCTTTGTTCAGTAGGGATGCAGCTGAACATTCTTGAGTCCCTTCTCCTCTTGGAGAACGCTTTCTGCACCTGGCATTGAAGGCTCTCCATGGGCTGGTCTGACCTGTCTTCTCAGGCTCCCTGCTTGCTTCCATGAACTCTTGGGTCCAGCCACTCTTTTTTTTTACTTTATTTTTCTTCCACTTTTATTGAGGTATAATTGACATACAGCACTGTATAAGTTTAAGGAGTGCAGCATAATGATTTGATTTATATACATCATGAAGTGATTACCACAGTAAGTTTAGTGAACATCATCTCATATAGATGCAAAATGAAATAAACAGAAAAAAATTCTTTTTCTTGTGGAGAACTCTTAGGATTTGCTCTCTTCACAACTTTCATATGTAACATACAGCAGCATGAAGTATATTTATCATGTTGTACTTTACATCTCTAGTACTTATTTATCTTATACCTGGAAGTTTGTGCCTTTTGACTGCCTTCATCCAATTGCCCCTTCCTCCAACCTCTGCCTCTGGGAACCACAAATCTGATCTCTTTTTATATGAGTGAGTTTGTTTGTTTGTTTCTTTTTCTTTTTCTTTTTAAAATTTACTTTATTTTTGGCTGCATTGGGTCTTTGTTGCTGCACAGGGGCTTTCTCTAGTTAGGTGAGCAAGGGCTACGCTTCGTTGCGGTGCGCAGGCTTCTCATTGCGGTGGCTTCTCTTGTTGCAGAGCATGGGCTTCAGTAGTTGTGGCTCGTGGGCTCTAGAGCACAGCCAGCCACTCTTTAAAAAACCCCTTCCTGCTTCTGAGTCTTTGCTCATGACTTTCTGACCCTCCCTCATATGGCCCCAGACACGTCTATCTTTTCTTTATTCATCGTGACCCAGATCCCAATCTAAGTTTTTCAGAGAGTGTTTGCAGATGAACCCAGATGACCATTCTCATTTGAGTGTTTACAAAACTTCCTCTTTTCTACTCACAAGGGACTTCTCTGTGGAATGTTTGTTGTGTTGTAGCTGCTGCTTGACAAATGTGTGTTGTTCGGTAAGATGCTTGGGAGGGTTTCTGTGAGGAGAAAGCATTTGAGTTGAAGTCTGCGTGATCAAAGGTACCAGCCATGCAAGAACCAGAGAAAGAGTGTTAGGTTGAAGGAACAGTAGGTGCCGAGGCCTTGAGGCAGGAAGGAGCTTAGCATGTGGGTGATCATAGGTTTCCTTTTAAAAAAAAAGGACTTTTATAAGAGGACTGCATTTCCCTACAGCATCTAGCATATAGTAAGGCAATCAGCTGCTACACTGTCATCTCCATGAGGGTCGATTCCACACCTGTCTCACTTTCCATGACCAGGACAGCGATTGGCACATACCAGACACTCAAACTGATGGAGGAATGGATGGCTGCTCATTGAGTAACTGAATGACTTATCTCTGGTCTGATGGCAACTTTGCATCAAAGCCAGAATGGACCAAAGATCTCCTTCACACCTAAATGTGGGCCCGTGCTGAGCCATCTCCCGTTAGCTCTCTGGGTGGTTTAGTGTCACTGTGCACTCAATGAAATAAGAACAGGGCACTTACTTCCTTTCTGGAGGAAAATTGTCCACATGAGTGAGATCTCATCTACCGAATGTTTGGGACTTTTGGAAGCTGCTCAGTAAATTCAGGCGATTCCTACAGTGTGGCTTAGCCGGTGCGCAGCCAGAAGTCACCATATATGAAGTTTTACCCCAGTGGCAGTGGGAATATGCTGCGACCAGTCCCTGTACTCGCCCCTGTAGGATTCCGAGGCTCGCACCTCTTTTAAGCTTTTGCAATGTGGATAAAGCATTCCGTCATGTTAGCAGGGCACTCTTACCTTCCGTGCTGCTCAGTTTATTGTTGTCCTTCCAAGGCTCCTTTCTGTCCCTTGTCTTGCATCCTCTCAAGGAGAAGCCTCTGCTACAGTCAATCAAAGTAAGCCCTAGTGGTTGTTTTTAGCATATTGAGGAGACCACCCATTCATAGAAGCAATACTGTAGTAAGATCAGTTTCCAAGAGCATCTGGTCTAACAAAGAGTATAATCAAAAGCTTTGTTAATAATGAGCCTCCCTGATACCTTCTCTCTGAAACAGCAGTAGCAACCACAGCATTTGAAACTATAGGCCTACGTCAGCATTCGGTATAAGGGTGAGGAGTGTAAAGTACTCTAAACATCTTTGAAATGCTAAGTGCAATGTATTCTTCCAGTGCTCTACTTTTCAGTATTACTCTATAGGATTATAAAATAGTAGAGATAGTGGCCACTTGTCCAAATAGGGAAGTGGGTGAAGCGCTTTGATGCTCTTCTTCCAATATATCAAGACACACCAGTTCACCCTACCAAGGGGTCAGATGTTTTCTAAACAGCAAAAGTAGGTACCTTTGGAGTGATATTTTTTGGAAAAAATTCTTAGCCCACTCCTATTTGCAAACCCATTCTGCTGCTATTACCACTGCCGATGGCCGGCCAGACCTGAGTACAAGTGCAGAGGCCATCTTTATGCTCACGGCCTATCCTGTGATTCACGAGCCAAGCTAAACTCATGGCTCAGCTTTATTTTTGCACAGCAACAGATGACCCAGGCTGAGTATTTCTCAGCCCACAACCTAGTTGTTTTCACCATTCAGCTTGAAGTGTCAGGTCCGACGCTGACCTGGTAGAGTGGTCAGAGTTTCATGTTGTATGTATACTAATATATAACCGATGAGGGTGGGAAGAAGAGACAGGTTAGAATGGCAGGGTCCCTTTTACCAGCTCACAATTACTATCCAAGAGGACAGTGCCTGGGATGCAGTTTGACCTTAGACAGAAACATGGTAGCACTGGATCTACCATGTAGAGGTGAAAGACAAAGGGTCTTCACTTAGTCCAGTTCTGGACACTATGAAACAGGTAAACTGCTAGTAAAACCTGAAGGGCTCTCCCACACATTTTTACCCATAATATTACTGAGACCCAGAGAGCAGGATTGAAGAGGTAAGAGCACGGACCTTGGTGTGTGTCAGACGAGCTGTTTTTCTTCTTGGCTCCAAAACTCACTGTTACTGTGGTTTTAGAAAACTGTTAACGCTCCCTAAACCTCAGTTTCATTATCTGTAAAAGAGGGTAAGAGAAGCACCTCCTTAGCAAGGAACATAAGGAGCAAGTTGGAGAATATATAACACAGTCAACAAATACCGTTGACTGGGGCACTGTGTGTACTCAGCAGATGTTGAGTTCGTGATGATCCAAGTATACTACCTGGTAAGTAACATATGCTGGATGATAACGTTTCCTTGCTCGGGTCAGCACAGAAGCCTGGGGTCGGGTAGATCAACTGAAGTTAGATGACCCCACCACTTGGTTTTTGAGAACAGCCCCACGGGGATTTACAGCTTCGGCCCCATCTCTCAGCCGGATTTGCAGTGTCAGGCGGACACTGAGCAGGCTCATTCTGTGCTCAGGTTTCTTTCCCTGTGGGGATTGAGGAGGGGGAGCCCAAGTCTTGGATCAGGAAGACATTCTTGCCGCTCCCTGTGTAAGATGATAATGCCAAGGGTGCCTGGCCCCAAGCAAGGGAACGTGTCCTCCCTCCAAGACTCCTTGACCCTACGCGATTACTAGGTGCCTGCTGGTATTAGACCCTGGGGACTCTCCTGAAAACCCGTGTTTCTCTCCCCTTTTTTCTTTGTTTAATTAGCTGTGTTGTACAGTGGGGTACGGGATGCATTTCTGCTTCCTGGCAGTGATTGTTACCGTAAACAATTTTTCATAGACTTTTTTTTTGGAGCAATTTTATGTTCATAGCAAATTGGGCAGAAAGCACAGAGAATGCCCATATACTCCCTACCCCTCAAACACACACAGCCTCCCCACTAGAGGGTACCTTTGTGACAGTCAGTGAACCTACAGTGACATGTCATTATCACCCAGATTCCATAGTTTACTTTAGGGTTCACTCTTGGTGTTATACCTTCTATAGGAGTTGTTGACTTTTTACCCCAGAAATTGTCCCAGGAAAGCCTATTCCAGTCATTTGGGGCAAGGCTGGTGATGCCAGTCTGTTTTCAGATAACCTGTTTTGGAGAAGAACGTTTAAGATTGAGTAGAAGTAGAAAAGAAAGAAAGATACTATGGAAGGAAGGAAAGAGAGAGAAGAGAAAGGACCTTCCACTTACCCAGGCAAGTCCCACCCCCAATCTCTGAAGCTCATCACCAACAGCGGTTAATGATTGTTCTTACCTAAAATGTCCATACTTTTCCCCTGTTTCCTAAATCTGTGTCTAGCATCTCACAGTGTCTCTGGGCCTTCCTCTTCCTGGAGAGAGAATTCTACCTTTGAATCTTTTCCTTGAAGCTTTTTCCTGCACATCCTCCAGGGCTCCATGATGAGGGCCCCAAACTGTGAAAGGGGAAAGTTTTATTTTGAAATAGAAGGCTCAGAAATGGACGGGGGCAATTCTGCAGTCTTTTTCAGCACGTAAGATAACTTATTTTAATTGCTCTTGTAAAGTTCTTATAAGGAAATCTAAGTCAGCCTCCTGCACTGACATGAAACTTTGTGGGAAGTTGGCTGCCCCCGGAGCCCCGGGCAACGCTGAGATGTTCTTCCAAACAGGGACCCGGACAGCTGGAGGGCTCCAGTTACCCAAGACGTGAGTGACATGGACACTTGGGCAGTTGGAGAAAGGGAAGGAGGAGGGCAGGGGAGCTGGTGGAGAGGAGGACAGAGGAGAAAGAAGGGCAGTGACATGAGGGTGGGAGTGAGGAAGGAGGGAAGCAGGGCCGGCTGAGCCATGGCGGTCAAGCAGCCTGGGGGAGGAGAGTGAAACGTCCTCTTACCACACCCCCTGCTGGACTTTGGGGGACAAGGGTGGTGCCCTGCCTTGAACCTGAGGGTATGATTGGTGGTTTACCAACCCAAATCACGCCTGAAGTGGAAACCACTCTGGCCGTCATCATTAAGGTCCCCTTATGGCAAGCGACTGTTGTAAACGAAGCTGGCCATCTTTGAGCTGGCAAGTGGAGTTTGTCCTAAACCTTTGATTCAGTGTTTAAAGATGTATTAAGATTTTTTCAAACAGTGAGTTAAAATGCACACCCATTTCCGTGTTTTTATTCTATGTCCTTTCTGCTCTTTTGCACTTCCTGTACTCTTCTAAAATAATAATGGGTGGCATTGGCAGTGATAAAAATTAATTATTTCCCATTATAAACATTGAATTGGTTTGAAAAAATTCACAAAATAATTTGTAAGATATTATAGAGAAAGGGGCGATAAATCAAAATTTTAACCTTGGTTAATGTGCGAGACGGAGGTGGAATTGGAAAAAGAGATGGGACTTACCAACTTTTTAAACTGTCTCTATATTGTTCGACCTGTTAAAATGAGTGTATATTACTTTTGTCATTTTTTTTTAAAGTAAACTCAAAATAATTTAAAAAATTTTGCCATGTGTTTTTTTTTTAAAGCCTGCTTCATTAAGTGAAAACCTTTTAATTCACTCACTCTTTTTAATTGTATAACATTTTGTTAATTAAATGGTATTTTCTTAACTATTTAGCAAATCCTTTCGGCCATTTTTTTTTATTTATTTATTTTTGGCCGCATTGGGTCTTCGTTGCTGCACGCGGGCCTTCTTTAGTTGCGGCAAGCAGGAGCTACTCTTTGTTGCGGTGCGCAGGCTTCTCATTGCGGTGGCTTCTCGTTGCGTAGCATGGGATCTAGGTGCGGGGGCTTCAGTGGTTGTGGCACGTGGGCTCAGCAGTTGTGGCTCTCGGGCTCTAGAGCACAGGTTCAGTAGTTGTGGTGCGTGGGCTTAGCTGCTCCGTGGCATGTGGGACCTTCCCAGACCAGGGATCTAAGTCGTGTCCCCTGCATTGGCAGGCAGATTCTTAACCACTGCACCAACAGGGAGGCCCCTTTCTGCCAATTTTATATGTCAGCCCCTCTGACAAAAGTTGAATTTGGCATTTGTCCCTTATATGGGCCATATAGGCCTTTCTGTCATGAGCAAATGTTCAGTGTGTGAATTCATATGTGTGCATTTACTTCAGAGCTTCAATAGCTTAAATAACTTCTTTTCAACTATGAAGTTTCAAGCTGACAGAAAAGTCTGGAAAATAACAAATATCCATGATCCATGATTTAGATTTAACAAATGTTTTTCCATATTTGCTTCAGATCCTTAAAAATAATCACAGTAGGGACTTGCCTGCTGGCGTAGTGGTTGGGAATCTGCCTGCCAGTGCAGGGGACACGACTTAGATCCCTGGTCTGGGAAGGTCCCACATGCCGCGGAGCAGCTAAGCCCGTGTGCCACAACTACTGAACCTGTGCTCTAGAGCCCGTGAGCCACAACCACTGAGCCCATGTGCCACAACTACTGAGCCCATGTGCCACAGCTACTGAAGCCCACACGCCTAGAGACCGTGCTCCGCAGCAAGGGAAGCCACCGCAATGAGAAGCACGCGCACCGCAACCAAGAGTAGCCCCCGCTCGCCACAATTAGAGAAAGCCCGTGCACAGCAACGAAGACCCAATGCAGCCAAAAAAAAATTACAGTAGTAATAATAATAATAAAATACTACAGTTATTTATCCTCTGCTTTCATCTCAGCAGCAGCTGTTTCCCTGAAGTTGGTCTGTATTTTCCTGTCCAGTGTTTTACACTTTTATTTTATGTGTGTATCCATAAACAATATGTACCATTATTTTATATTTTTAAATTAAACCAAAATATTTTGGTGCTGTATACATAATTACTTTTTGCTGTTTTTCGGCAACTTTTTTTTTTCTGATTTGTCCAAGTTAATTTATGGGTCCTTCACTTTCATTGCTGTATAGCTATTCCATTGTGTGACTACTACAGTTTATTTATCTATTTTGTTATTGATTCAAGACATTTCTGATTTTTCCCATTGTAAAAAATGCTGCAATGAACATCCTTGTCTGTGTCTTGTGCACTTGAATCAGAGTGCATCCCTGGGTTGTCCTAGCAGCGGAACCGACGGGTCCTTGAAACACCTTTCAGAATTTAAGAGGGAGAGACAAAGAGAGAAATGTGCAAAGTCTTAGGTTTTCTTCTGGAAGGTTGGTTTTAATAATGATTCTGGGTCATCTCCTCTCAGCTGAGGATGAATTCTCCACTTCCATTCACCACTTCTCTCCCAAATTTGAAAACTGGGAAACCTCTTAATCAAAGTCCTGATTATGAACAATATGTCAGTCAGAACTCAAAAGAACTGGGAATTCCCTGGTGGCCCAGTAGTTAGGACTCCACGCTGTCTCACTGCCGAGGGCCTGGGTTCAATCCCTGGTCAGAGAACTAAGATCCCACAAGCCATGTGGCCAAAAAAAACCCCAAAAAACAAAAAAGAAAAACCTCAAATAACTAACTCATCCTGAAGCTGAACTAAAGAGGAAACTGGTGAATAAGTTACTTTTTCTTTCTTTTCTCCCAGAATATTGCACATCAATTTGGAATATATTAAAGAAGACACCAAGATCAATGAGCTTATTCAAAAAGAAGATAAATCTTGGTAAGTAGGATGATGAATTTAAAATCCTGAGTTGTTATGAATCAGACTGAAGGATGGCCCTGTGCTGTTACTTGACGGGCATCCCATGATGGTATTTTCCCCTCCTTCTAGATCAATTTCAGAGTGTGGGCATCATCAGATTCCAGGTGATGGATAGGCAACTTCATTTTAATAGACTGTTGGTTCCAAGTGACCTGTGGCCTTTCCAGGAGAGCTAAAATAAAACCTCTGGTCTTTGCCCCCTTCCTGCCTCATACCAACCCTGTCATGAATCAGGCCTCCCAATCTGAGTGCACCAAGGGCTGACAGACCCACGAGGACCAGCTGCTGCCTGGTACCTTTGCTCACCTGAGGTTTCTTCAGCCCCGTCCCCCCGTGTGAGCACCTGCTGTGAAGGTGTACAGCACCTGTTCCAGACCTTCCCAAGGCTTCCCAGTGCTGCCAATAACTCAGCCCTCTGGGTCCCAAAGAGTGCCACATGCCCTAGGTGTGCTGCAGCGTGGAGTCAGCTGGCCTATGGCTAAATGTGCTGCATTACAATTATTAATTTCCAGGCATATTTCACAAATCTTATTGCTGAGGACAAGGCTGAAATAACACTTACATTTAAAAATCGTTAGTAAGTACATGAAAGTGCATGTGTCTGTCGCAAATACTATGAAGAGCATACACAGGTAACTAGATTTAAGAGACATCGCCTGGCCAAATAATAGTCTGGAGGAAGGGCTATAGCCCCTGAATTTCCATGGGCATCACAGTCGTGTGCGTGTTGGTTTGGGCCTGTCTCTTCAGTTCTTTGAGTCTCTTTTTATCCAGCAGGAAAATACGGGAGTTGGACTAATTTGTGATTCTCAGCCCGGTCTTTACCTTTGAATCCCCTGGACAGATTTTTTAAGCACTGATCCTGGCGTCCTCTCCAGGCCCACTCAGTTAGCATCTCTAGCTCACTGCTGTCTATGAGGTTCTCCAAGTAGTTGTAGGCAGGCAAGACTGAGACCCACTAGATATGATGATGTATGAGGTTCCTCCAGGTCTAGGATTAATTGATTTTCTGATCCCACGGATAGAAAATAAATACAAAGTAAGTGCTGATTCAGTAACAGTAGAGGACACTCATTGTCCCCTCAGTCTCAGCCACAGCAAGTGGGATTTTTAGCCACTGTCCAGGCCTGGGTCGCCACTGGGCTGGAAGGTCCCTGAGAGCGGGGCAATGCTGCTTTCTCTTCTCTCCTTTCTCTGGGTTTCACCAGTTCCTGCCACAGCACTTGGTGTGGAGGAGACGGTTAATAGATGTCATATGAAGGACTGAGAAACTGAAGTTAAGGAATGCGACTTTATCCTGGCCTCTAGGATTGGTCACGTGGTCAGAGATGAGTAACCACATGCACAAGAGATGATTTTTGTCCCAGAATTCCAGTCTATCAGTTTCTCAAGGGATCTCTCCTGGATCCAAGAAGTGGAACCAGCCTTTGTCCCAGTGTGGTCTCTTCCTGGTGAATGGGATCAGAAGGTTACTTGGTGAGCACAGAACCAAAGTTGGACCTTCTTATGTGCCTTTTCTCTCCAGTTCTGATGACCCAGTGGCCTGGCCTCCATTTCTTTAAGGCTATCTTTGTGTAAAGGGTCCGGATCAATCATCCAGAATCAGAGTACCTGTTGGACCTGCTGGTGACACACTGATAGGTTTTCTTCTTCTATTTTCCCTTTTCGAATACTCATGCAGAGCCCCCCACCCCACCGTTTACACTCGTTTGTTACCACAACAGCGTCTCCTAAGTGTCAGATTGTTTTGCGTTGAGCTGGTCTGCTTGCTTATGACATACTTCGGACAGGCTCTTTAATCTCCTCAGTATGGCTGCTCAGATCACTCTGCAAGACAGGTTACTTCTGGAAAACTGTCCTGAGACAGCTAATCCCATCCTTCTCGCAGGCTTGACTTACGGGAGTGGCATGTGCTGACCTTACGTTTTGAGAGCTGTCGTAGTTTGAGGACTGCAGTGCTTCATCCACCTTCTACAATTACCACGATTAAAAATACTTCGAGGGTGAAGAGTCTTCAAGGGAACTTTGCAGCCTGGCCTGTCCTCCTTGTATCTTGATGCCATGTTATAAGGCAGTCGCCTTGTTACTGTGCTAAGCTGCATATTACCTGCTAGAGCAATATTTCAGGTGACAGTTGATTGTAGGCCAGCCCTTACACTGAGCTTTCTGATCATTTTGGCTTTTCCCTACAGACGTACCCAGTAGTTATGTTGCTGTGATGTTCTTGATTGCTGTAGTACCACCATTTGGCCTCCACATGCAGCATTAGCCACCTCCCCTGTGCCTCATGCCAAGGCTTCACTTTTCTCACACAAATGTGAGCTTCCATGCATGTGTGTCAGCCATGGTCCCCTACATGCCACCTCCCTCTCCCACCACCAATAGTATAATTTGGGGGCTTCCAGATAAACCTAAGACCAGAAGAACAAAGATGTATGTGTGTTCACAGGTGCTGGAGTTTTCTAGAGAAAAGTATGAAGCGTGCTGCGGCAGGTCCAAACTGAACTCTGGGTATGTTTACACGTTTGTTTGCCATTGATTCTGTTACTGAAAAGAACTTGGGTCAGCTCTCCTGACGTGCAGCAAACCCAATCTACTGCCACTGGGTTGTGCTGAAGGAAAGTACGGGGTGCCGAGCAAGGAGAGTGGGCAGCTCATGGTCAAAAGACCCGAACTCCCCGAAGGCTTTCAGGGAAGGGTTTTTAAAGACAGTGTGAGGGACGGGGCTGCAGGTGTGTGACCGGCTTGTGCATAGTTCTCTGACTGGTTGATGAGGAGGTAACAGGAAGATGTTTTGGGAATCTCAGTCTTCTGGTTGCAACCAGTCTGGGGTCTAGGTGCTGGTGGTCGGCACGCAGTGAATTTCTTCCACCTGGTGGGGGTTTCAGTATCTGCAAAACTGCTCAGGGACACGGCTCAGGATGTTATCTACAGCCCTTGCGGAGGAACTAAAGATCCTTGGCTTTGTTTTATGGCTAAACTATTATCGTTTTATCTTGCTTGACTACTTTCCTTTGTTTCTGCTCTTGTCACTTCTCTGATTAAACTCATTCTTTCAGACTCAGGGAAGGCCTAGGAGGCTAAAGCTTTTCTGCAAACAAGAGGTGGGGGACATGGGGGAGTCTGTCCCTGGGAAGGCTTCAGTCTGATGAGCGGGGTGAGTGTCGCTCAGAGTCACTCACATGCCAGTCAGTTGCCGGTCCTGGATTTCAGGCATATATTTGTCAGGCTCCACCCCTGGCCGCCCCTGTTTGTTAGTGTGCTTGAATGAAAGCAGGTGCTTCCACTGTACAGAAATGGTAGAGTAGCTTTAAGGACTTGCTCTTGTATTAAGGAAGCTCTTCCTTAAAATTAATTTCCATTTTTCTTCCTGCACTCACAGTCTAATTGCACTATAGGGTGTGCATGTGGTGTGTGTGTGTGTGTGTGTGTGTGTGTGTAGGTACTTGCACATGAATAGAACATTTACGGAAGGATATATAAGAAACTGGAAGCAGTGATTACTTCAGGGAAGAGTACTGATGAACTGGGGTAGGAAGAGATATCATTTTTTATTTTTAACCTTTTGTACTATTTTAGACTTCTTTATTCATTAAATAAGACATTATCTGAATGATCGTATGATCTCCTGAGTCCCTCCGCTAAGAGTCTTAATCCTCTTAGAGGGTATATTTTGTCCTTTCTTTCTCCAATCTCTTTACTAAATTCAATTCTGTTGCCTATATAGAAACCTCATTTTTCCAGCATTGCCTGAGAATGAAATTTTGCACACTGTGAATTCTCCTGGTAAGTGGTTCTAATTCCTTTATATTGTTGAAGTTTGGAGCAATTACTAATGGAATCTTTATAAGTTGTATTACATCATACCCTCCTGTCCTCTCCTTAAACAGCTTTACTGAGATACATTCACATACCACGACGTTCACTGAACGTTAAAGGTTCAGTGGTAGTTAGCACATTCACAGAGGTGTGCAGCCATCACCAGTCTGATTTTAGAACATTTCAACCCTCCAGAAAGAAACTCCGTACCCACGAAGCTCCTGCTAATCTAGTTCTGTCTCTGTGGATTTGCCTATTGGACATTTCACATAAATGAGATCATATAACACGGGGTCTTTTGTTCCTGTCCTCTTAAACTGAGCAGAGTTAACAGTGTTTTACCTTTTTCTGATCATTTAGGCTTATTATTATTGACAGTATGCTTATGATGACCTCAAGAAATACCGAGGCAGGGAGGCTGCTTGCCTTTGCATTCCGTGGTCCATTAGGATGTACATGACTCTCTCTGTTGCCCAGGCCATTAGGCGACTTCTTGAGTACCTTGTCTTTTGACTTTTTAACTCTTGTTTTAACCATCATTTCTGATTCTCCCATTTTTGCAAAGTTGGACCATTAGTACCTAAAACTAGATGAGACCCACAGTCTCATGCCTTCTCTTGACCCAGGCTTACAACATAACTCCAGTGTGAACCTCTTTCATGTGTTTCTCTCCTTCTGGAGTGATTAAACAGGCAGACACCTCCCCTTCTTTCACTGCTATCTTGAGCATCTTGTATCATTCAGTCAGCTAAATTCCACCTTAGCAATAAATCCCCCACAAGTATTTTATGATCTCTCTGGTTTCAGCGGTGTTAAACCCTTTGATTCCTTGTATGTTTCCTCTCCCTTTTCTTCAAATAGTTTGTAACCCTCATGTCAAGAACTGTGTCCACTTCCCTTTCTCTAAAATCACCTAATTGTAAAGGAACACCTTCCTTTATTTCCCTTAAGAGCATGCATAATCAAAACATTCTTGAACGAAAACCTCCAGGCAGGGTGGGGCAGAGCAGCCCCTAAGTCAATGGGGCACTTGTCTGCGGAAGTCCAAGAGCATTTGCATGTTTGACAGGGAGAGAGGATATTTGACATCTGAACTGACCTGGGCAGTAGAGTCTCTGTAAGTATTTTCTTTATCTTTCGGTAGGATGGCGTGAGGAGGGGGAGTTTAACTTGGGGCACTATTTCTGGTCTGGGTCAGACTCTTACAGGGCTGTTTGGGGCTTGAGTCAGGGTGGCAGGGAGGGAGTTGTCACCATTCTGAATTTAGCCAGAGGAGCATGACAGTCTGACCAGGAGTATGTCACAGGAGTTTGAGATTTCGTGGCTTCTTATCTTTTGCTCGTTGTCAGGATAAGCCCAGAAGTTTGGGGCACCCTTGCTGACAGCAGTTCTGAGTCACATTGAATCTGGAGACCCAAGAAAATTCAGTCTATGTCAGGGAAACCAACCTTTCATCGGGCCTGACTTGGGCAGGGAAAGGATGACAAGTTGAAGAGTGCCTGGCACAGAGCAGACTCAGGAAGTATCTGCTGAATGACTGAGTCTCAGGTGTCAAGTGTGAGCAGTTGGTAGCGACTTTCTGACATGAGATGCTGAGAAAGATCTTCAGGCTAGGTTCGGTGGGAAATGCTGTAATTTAGGGCTGATCTGCCAGGGGTGCAGGTGAGCAAATGGAGAGAAGCAAATGTGCGTGTTAAGTCCTAGCATGGGAAGAACAGAATCCGAGCTTGAAAGCACTGAGGAGACCCTGAATTGCGGGGTGGCCACCAGGACGGAGTCTGGGTGCATCCAGCTCTGGCTGATCTGATAGCAGGGTACCCTGCTCATCTCAGACCTGGACAGAGAGGGCACGGTGGCTCAACCCGAGATAAGCAGAGTCCAGGCACTCCCCAGGCCGCTGTGCTTGGTGGGCTAGCATTTGACGGACCAGGAAGCAATCCCTCCATAAGTCACCCAGCACTCCCTCTGGCAGTAACCGCCATCAAACGCCCACTGGCTTAAACAGATTCCTTTGGGAGCCTCTTCTATTTACAGCCTCTTAGTGGATGCTCTCAGCATTTGGGCTTTGGCACTTACTTTACTGACCTCCATGAACCCAGTCCTGCTGTGATGTGAGTATAATAATCAGGAAAAATTTACTTCATGCCTGGTTCCACCAATGGTCTGAGATAATTCAGTTAGCCCTTAAGAGCTCCCACCTAGTAAACACTTAGTGTGTGCTTACAGGATTGTGCTGGGCCCTTTACTTGTGTCATACTAGTTTGTAATCTCTAGGAAGGGCGCGCTAATTATTCACATGTTGCCGATGAATCACCTAAGCCTAAAGAGGAGCTCTCGCTCTTGCTGCAAGTATATGACCTTCAGTTCTGGGTGCTTCCAACCTCTGAACCACGGTAGCCGCACACACACCCCCCCCCCCCCCCCGCCCCAGCACAGGAATGAGAGGGGAATGGAGTGGCTGGGGACACTTGTATTTGACGTTTAGCTAACATATTTTTATAATGAGTATGTATTACTTCTCTATATATATTTCTAAATTTAGACTGAATTCTGGGTGTCCCGTGATGAAGGGATGTTGCCAGTCTAGCAAATCCAGACGAGGACAGCCAGGAAGAAGGGGCAGGAAAAGTAATGGGGCTCTTTCGCCTTGAGAGGCAGGGATCCAAAGGAGTTTGGCATCTGTTTTACGACCCCTGGAGAGCAGGGGTGGCGGGGTAGGTTTATTCTGTGTGTGTCTCCACGGTGCAGACCCAGGGCCAGGGGAGCAGAGTTCTCAAGGCAGGTTTCAGCTGCATGTCAAAGCACGTTGCTAACCTGTAGGGGCTGCCCCACGCGTGAAAATGGTGGCTCTTGGAGGTGAGACACCTTTGCAAGGGCTTTGACTGGAGGCCACTGGGAAGTTTATACGGGAGACTCCTTGGTGGGGCAGGGGAGACTCATTAGAAGGTGGGCGCTCAGTCCTAAAGCCTCTGCTGTCTGTCTGCCCCTCCCATCTGCCCTCTTACCACTGGGCAGCAGTGCGCGCTCTCGCCTGTAGATGGCAGCCTAGGCTCAGTAGGGGCCCAGCCTGCTCCATGCAGGGATTCTCACCCTTGGCCTGGTATCTTCTCACCTGAGAGGGCTTACAAACTCCTGATGCCTGGAGGGTGAGAGGTGGGAGAGGGGAGAAGGACTGCACCCCCAGAGTGTGATTTAATTGCTTTTGGGTGTGGCCTGGGTCTGGGGATTTTTAGAGCTCCCAGGTAGCTCTAGAGGGAGTGACTGAGTGCTTTGACTCTGCCATTTCTGTGGGTTCAATGGCTGGTTTGTTTCACATTCTGTGCTTTCACTGTACTCTGCAAGGGGTGCCTGGGTGCCCATGAGAAGAGGTGTCACCAGAAGCTATAAAAAATAGAGCTCATTACAGGAGAGAAAATAAAAAGATCCCCCCCCAAAACAAGAGGGAGAGAGGAAACAGGAGCCCACACAGTGCACAGGAGGGAGTGATAGGCATTTGATTCCCTCAGGAAATGAATTCAGCCAGGCCACGCAGGGGGCAGGGAACCCTCTGGAAGGCAGGTCTGGGGCCTGGAGACTGGTCTCCTCCAGTAGCAGGGGCTTTGGCTTGTGGCCAGGCGGTGGCATTTCTGGGATTCAGGACTCTATGGGGACTCAGCAGAAGTGGATTCACAGGGAGTTTGAGGGGCCTCCTGAGGCAGACCTTAGCCTGGGAGGAACTGGGCTCCCGCCATGATGGTGAACTGACCCCAGCGTCTGCCCTAAGATCTGCCGCAGCCTGGCGTCGGGATCCACAGAGAAGGTGCCCTCTGTCCATAGCAGCAGATGCAGCTATTTCCATAGCGCCTCGGGATACTGGGGCATAAACCACGCTGCTCTGGCCCAGGCTGGGACTACGGTGAAGCGAGTGAGTGCACAATTTAAGGAGGCAACAAAGGACTCGATCGTTAATGAGATTAATAATATTTCAATGCAATATTTTAAAAATCAAAATTAATGCAAAAGAATGCATGATGAACAAAATAGCAACATTTTAAATTAAGACGGGATGGGATTAGTGGGTCTTCTTTTGCCTTGGTTCCACTGTGGCACGGCTTTTCTCTGGGCTCTCTACCGAAGCGCAGGCAAAGGGCAGAGGGGGAGGCTTCTCCCACTTTCCACCTGCACTTTGCCAGAGCCACCCATCAGCTTTGGCCCCTGGAGAACTTTAGGTCTTTAGTCCTGCTGGGGACTGTTGTGGCCGGCAGAGCAGTGGTGCCACCTAGCGGGGACTCCAGGTAGAGCACCAGAGATGCCCAGATGCTGTCCACAAGAGGGCTTGTCAGGCATGTGGAAGACATGGCTTGGGGACTGGCACTGGTGGCAGTGGAAGCGGGTCAACCGGGGGCATGGGAACAGATGGACCAGGAGGTGGGGAACTGTGAAGCAGTGTTGCTGAGATGCTGTTAGTTCTTCCGTGCTGGGTACCCCTAGGGGAGGGTATTCCCATTACACAGCACCAGGAATCTGAATTTTAAAATAGCTGCTTTAAGAGTTTACCTTTAGGGAGATCATTAGAATGAACAGGGGAGGCTTAAAAGCAGATCCCCAGGCTCTAGCCCAACCTACTGAATCAGACTCTCCAGGCAGAACTCTAAATTCTGTGTGTTTTAAAAAGTACACCAGGCAGCCTGATGTCCAGCTCGGTTAGGAACCCTGGGGTCGTGCGGATCGTTCGTTTCCCGGGTGAGGACCCGAAACCTGGAGAGTGAGCTGACCAAGATGATGAAAGAAACTGGAAGCAACGTTAAGACTGGAACTCATACTACACAAAGCAATCTACAGATTCAGTGCAATCCCTATCAAACTACCACTGGCGTTTTTCACAGAACTAGGACAAAAAATTGCACAATTTGTATGGAAACACAAAAGACCCTGAACAGCCAAAGCAATCTGGAGAAAGAAAAACGGAGCTGGAGGAATCGGGCTCCCTGACTTCAGACTCTACTACAAAGCTACAGTAATCAAGACAGTGTCAAGACTGGCACAAAAACAGAAATATAGATCAATGGAACAGGATAGAAAGCCCGGAGATAAACCCACGCACTTGTGGTCACCTTATCTTTGATAAAGCAGGCAAGAATATACAGTGCAGAAAAGACAGCCTCTTCAGTAAGTGGTGCTGGGAAAACTGGACAGCTACATGTAAAAGAATGAGATTAGAACACTCCCTAACACCATACACAAAAATAAACTCAAAATGGATTAAAGACCTAAACGTAAGGTCAGACACCACCAAACTCTTAGAGGATAACATAGGCAGAGCACTCTATGACATACATCACAGCAAGATCCTTTCTGACCCACCTCCTAGAGTAATGGAAATAAAAACAAAAATAAACAAATGGGACCTAATGAAACTTCAAAGCTTTTGCACAGCAAAGGAAACCATAAACAAGATGAAAAGACAACCCTCAGAATGGGAGAAAATATTTGCAAACGAAGCAACTGACAAAGGATTAATCTCTAAAATATACAAGCAGCTTATGCAGCTCAATGTCAAAAAAACAAACAACCCAATCCAAAAATGGGCAGAAGATCTAAATAGACATTTCTCCAAAGAAGACATACAGATGGCCAAGAAGCACATGAAAAGCTGCTCAACATCACTACTTACTAGAGAAATGCAAATCAAAACTACAATGAGGTATCACCTCACACCGGTCAGAATGGCCATCATCAAAAAATCTACAAACAGTAAATGCTGGAGAGGGTGTGGAGAAAAGGGAACCTTGCACTGCTGGTGGGAATGTAAATTGATATAGCCACTATGGAGAACAGTATGGAGATTCTTTAAAAAACTAAAAACAGAACTACCATATGACCCAGCAATCCCACTCCTGGGCATATACCCTGAGAAAACCATAATTTAAAAAGAATCATGCACCACAATGTTCATTGCAGCTCTATTTACGATAGCCAGGTCATGGAAGCAACCTAAGTGTCCATCCACAGACGAATGGATAAAGAAGATGTGGCACATATATACAATGGAATATTACTCAGCCATATAAAGAAATGAAATTGAGTTATTTGTAGTCAGGTGGATGGACCTAGAGTCTGTCATACAGAGTGAAGTAAGTCAGGAAGAGAAAAACAAATACCGTATGCTAACACATATATATAGAATCTAGAAAAAAAAAAAAGGTTCTGAAGAACCTAGGGGCAGGACAGGAATAAAGACACAGCCATAGAGAATGGACTTGAGGATATGGGGAGGGGGAAGGGTGAGCTGTGACAAAGTGAGAGAGTGGCATGGACATATATACACTACCAAACGTAAAATAGATAGCTAGTGGGAAGCAGCCGCATAGCACAGGGAGATCAGCTCGGTGCTTTGTGACCACCTAGAGGGGTGGGATAGGGTGGGAGGGAGGGAGGAGATATGGGGATATATGTATACGTATAGCTGATTCACTTTGTTACACAGCAGCGACTAACACACCATGTGAAGCAATTCTACTCCAATAGAGATGTTAAAAGAAAAAAAAGATGAACTGGAATTTTCTTACTCCTAGTTCTCACCCTAGTACTTCCAGTGACTAAGCTCGTGTGTGTGTGTGTGTGCGCGTGCATGTGCGTGCACGTGTGTGTTTGAAATACAAGGTATGGGGATAGGAACTGTGATACAAAGATGAGGAAGACAGGAAGTCGCAACTCCTCCTTAGGGAGAGCAGAGGGAATAAAAACGTACCCCTGGAAACGTGTGCCAGGTCTCAGGTCATGACCACTGGTGGGTGCAGAGGACCAAGAGGGCCCGAGATAGGTTAGGGTTTCAACACGTGGAGGTGGCCGGGTGGGAGGAGCACGTTTGTGGGCATGTGGGGCATAGGCAGGGCGTGTGTGCTCAGCTGGTAGGCAGAGGAGAGCACTGATGGTGTCTGGGCAGAGCAGTGACAGACTGGAGTTGGGTTTCAGATAGGAGGACTCGGGAGGATGAAGCCCTATCGAGTAATTTGCGTGGACTTGGCTGTGGCTTTGGTTGCCTTGAACCCTATCTTTTGGCCAGATGACTTGTGACCCGAGTGAACCTCAGATCCCACATCTTCACCTCACCAGCCTTCACAACTCAGGAGGGGTTTCCATGCAACCATGAAAGGCAGGAAGAGACAAAATTGCTTCTTCCTTTGCTGTAATGATTAATATTCAAACTGTCTTTTTATCTCAGGAGCTCACGATGATTTAAAACATGGAACTACTATTAATATTTCCTTTCAGAGATGGCTCGGGCCACAAAAACGGCCCGTGTTCATCTTTAACCCCATATTTCAGAGGATGAAATGACGGTAGTAGACCGCTCAGGATTACAAGGCAGGACAGGTCGAGCGAGCGTGAACTGAGTGTCAGCACCGAGCCACTCAGGCAGCGGAAATGTCCCTGGGACCAGAGCTGGGAATTCGAATCCCAGCTGTAGAGCTGTCTGGGGTCCAGAGGTTTGGGGGTCCCTCACGGCTGACAGGACTGATTGTAGGCCTGGGGGCAGCCCCGTGGGTGCTGCCAGTCTGCCCCCTCCCTAGGGCGATACGGACGAAGGGGGAGAGGCAGGTGGCAGAAGACGCTATTCACGGCCCCTCCGATTGCACCAGGACCAGCTGATCCTCCCGAGGGGCCTCCCAGCGCCTGTGCTGCCGTATCCCTCAGAACCACTCAGAAGGCGAGGATGGGCCCCGTGGGCTGCACGCTCTCGGCCGTGGGAGGTTGCTTGTGGCCACGTCACACTGACTCAGTGTATGTCTGTTGGTCACTCGTGACACTAGACCTGAGACCCTCTGTGGTCTGGATTTACCGTGGGACTGGAGGCAAGTCACTTAAACAGAGAAGAACTCGTGTCCTTTATTCTCCTTTCCAAAAGGGACCACCCCGCCTTCGCTGCCTCTGGGCTGCTGTGGGAATGACCTGGAGAGCACCTTTTAGAACAGAGCCTAAATGGTGTCCAGTCCCAGACATGTTCCCCTCATCCCCACCGCTGGGCACCGGGACGTGACCACTGGGGTGGCTGGCGAGAAGGGTCCGACTTCTCTCTGCCTCCCTGACTTGACTCCACTTGGTGGGCGTCTCAAGCCAGCCTGGGGGTGGAGGGGAGACAGGCCAGTGGGCCCCTAGGGAGACAGAAGGAGGTGTTGGGTTTCTAGCTGCGGACCTTTATGTGAAAGGCTGGCTCTGACCCCTGGGCATGAGGCCAGGAAGCCCCGAAAATAAGCCCACATAAATGCCTTCTTCCTCATGTCTCCACACCTGTTGCCCAGGGGACAGAGACCCCCCCAGGCCCAGAATAGGTGCAGCTGCCGCGATGCTAACCCCGCCCCGCGCTGAGGCTGCGCCGTATTTGGAAATGTTCGTGCCGCCAGACTTGGGACCTCAGAGCAGGAGGCCTCTCTCCCCTTTCGTGGTCTGGCTTTCTTGGAGACTTCTGTCCGCCCCTTTCCTGTTCCTGGGCACGTAGTAGGCAGCTGGTAAACGACAGGTGAATGTGTCAGTGTGTGAGACCACAGACCTGAGACGGGTGGCGGCAAAGCGTGGGGCGATGCCGGCTCCACACTGGGCACGGTCTTCACACGGCAGCACCTCGCCCCCCTGGGCCTCCTCGGGGGTACTTGACTCTTTCTCCAGGCTTCTGAGCCAGTGTGAGCTACAGATAGCCGTGCCCACAACCGTCGTTTCAGGAAGCCAAGAAATTCAAGTGTATGGTCAGGATTGCTGACAGATTGGTAAAGACCAGCTTCTGGGTTATTATTGTCTTTATTAGTGACAGGAGAAGCAGAAAATCAGAAGAACTGGTTTTCCCCAGGCACACAGAGTCCCCCACCTCTTTTCCCTTCTTACTAGGAATTCAGTTCAGCACATGCGTTGAGCACCTGCTGGGTATAGAACACTACTCACTGCTAAGGGGATTGACTTTCTTTTGGTTTCTGATTATAAAAGCATGTCACCCGCTCACCTTCCTCAGTCTCCCATGCCTCTGTGTTTGGTTTTGATTTGTTTTCCATCATCATTATTTGAATACTTATATTTCCTTGACGGTCCTTGCGGTTCAAGGTTCCGTCTAATTTATTTGTGTATCTCTGGGTCGCTGAGTAACCCTCTGCTGATGACAATGGTCCATTTTCTTTATCTGAGATGCTCCTTCTCTCCACAAGCTGGTGTCAGGTTCTGACGAAGGTGGCCTAAGGGTGACTCTCATCTGCTCCCTGGACCTCCTCAGGGCTCCTCAGGACCACCTCTAAGTTGACAGAACGTGGAGAAGGCCACCAAATGCCCAGGCTTCTTGCCGCTCACTGCCGTGGAAAGCATGAAACATCTTAGCTAAAAATAATCGGTGCCCTCCTGGGCCGCAGCTGCTGCACCTGTGGGCACAGGGGCCTCCGGAATGTCTCGGCCTTGCTCAGCCGTAACCGGATCACGGCTCAGCCCCAGCAAGCAGCCTCGGGACCTCTCAGCCTCAGATGTTTTTAGCAGTGGGATTATTGGGAGGGGTGGAAATAGGCCTCTGTGTTCTGGGCAGCTTCCTCAGCCCACATTCCCAGGCACACTTTGCTTTATTAAAGCGCTCAGCTGTCGCGGGGACCAGGCGTGGAGGAAGGGAAGGCTGCCCTCCCCAGCAGGAGGAGGCTGCAGGCTGCAGCCAGTTGCTCCCCATGAGGACACGTTGCTCTTATTAGAAGCTGAATCCCTTGCATGTTGTTAAGAAGGGGGCCCTCTGCAAATCGTAAATCAAGATCTCATCACTTCCAAATAAAGGAGTCCTAGCCCGCGGTCTCTTTAGAGTTGACAGATATGTTTTTTAAATCCTGTGTTGAGCACATATTTTTTGTATAATTAAAAAATTATAAAAGTAATAAAAAATAGAAATGTACTGCCAAGAGATTCGAGGCTCAGTAAAGAATCCAGGAAGAGTTTTCTGGATAGTGTAAGAATTACAGGGGAAAAAGTAAATTCTATGTCCAACTACCAGGAAAAATACAATAGAAGAGAAAAGTGAGTCTATTTAGAAAAAGGAAAAGTAACTTGAACTGGCCCTTAATCTGGAGGTCGTGGGATTCCACCCAGAGAACTTATCCAGAAGGGGGCACCTTCACCCTTTTTTGCCATCCTGTTTTGGGATTCATGTGCAAAAGGACCAGGAGATACTGCAAATGAGCTAAGTCACCCAAGTTCCTACTGAACTTGGTCTGTCTGAGGGGAGACTGTCTGAAGACGGGGTGGGCTGGGTTGGTGGTCGAGAGAAGGGCTATAGTGGAGGCCTGGAGGAAGTTAACGGAAATAGTCTAACAGTCAAAAGGAAAAACATTACACTGTGAGTTTATCCATCCAATTCTGATGGACCCTCACCCCTGAGCCCACCTCCTCAAGCTATTATATTTCTTGCATCTGTTTCCCAGCTGCTCAGGTAGGCGGCACTTTGTAGTGTAAAGCAGTCTTGGAATCTAGAGAGAATCCCAGCTCTGCCATCTTGACCTCGAGCAAGCTACTCTGTGGTTCCGTTTCTTCATCTGTAAAGCAGGGGCGGGACGATAGTCCTGTCTTGTCATCACTGAGTCAATATGCAGTGCTGAGAGCCCGGGGAAGGAGTTCAGGGACAGGGCCTGAGTCCACCCTCCTCCTCTCCGTTCCCAGACACACCTGCTCCCACGTGTGTCTATAGATTAAATAAGGCAGGGCCTTATTTGGAATGAGATTCGTGCTTTCTCTCCACAGTAACAGGGCTTATATTTTCTATAGTCACAGGCATCCTTTGCTTCATGGAATAAATGAACACTGGCACAGTTGGTCACAATATGAACTCACAGAAAATGAATTTTTCCATTTTATCCTTCACAAAATCAGAGCCTAAAAGAGATAGTTATGGATCGCTTCCAGAACCCATCTCCTCATCTTCTCCTTCATGGGAAATACTGCACTTTGCCAGTGTGTGGACGTGTCAGGTCCTACAGTCTCAGAGGTTTTCAGGTTTGTAGCCCAGTTCTGCATAAAATGCATCAGGGACCTCTTTTTTTCAATCCTTTGTCTGAAATTCTGTGAAACAAGTTCACTGCAAAGGTGGACATTCCTGCTTACCTGCCTTCTTTTTTTCTTTCTTTCTTCCTTTCTTACCTGTATTTTTTTTTTATATTTATTTATTTGGTTGCGCCGGGTCTTAGTTGCAGCAGGGAAGCTCCTTAGTTGTGGGAAGCGGGTTCCTTAGTTGCAGGCAGCACCAGCTCCTTAGTTGCGGCACTTGGGCTTATTAGTTGTGGCAGGTGGGTTCCTTAGTTGTGGCATGCATGTGGGATCTAGTTCCCTGAGCAGGGATTGAACCCTGGGCCCCCGCATTGGGAGCTCGGAGTCTTAACCATTGCGCCACCAGGGAAGTCCCTCTTACCTGTATTTTATTATGTATTTTTTAAAGATAAGGACTATTTTAGAAATCATAATCACGATATTACCTTGAAAATGAACAATAATCCCATATCATCGTCGAATATCCCGTCAGTATTCGAATTTTACCAGATGGGATATGCATGTGTGTGTCCTAACAAGGTCCAGGCAGAGCAGTTTGGGGGGTAGGTCTAAGTCTCCTTTAATCTATAGTGTCCCCCTTCCATTTCTTTAATGTATTTCTCCTTGCCATTTATGTATTGAAAAAACTAGATGTTGTGTTCAGTTGAGTTCCTCGTATCCTGGAGTTTATTGGTTGTATCTTGGTCTGTTTCTGCTTTTCCTGTAAGTTGGTGGACACATTTAGGGTCTTGATCAGACCCCTGTTCGATTGCTGGCAGGAATTCTTCCTGGGCGGTGGTGTATATACTTCTGTCAGGAGGCGTGTCACGTCCGGTTGTCTTATTTTTGTGACGCTAGTAGCCATAATTCATCAGGGGTTCATAATTCATATTACAGTGGTGACATACCAGGTCTTTCATTTTCATTCTTCATCTACCAGTTTGAATACCTCTGTAATGAGAAGCTTCATTTTCTTTTTCTATTCCCCACTTTCCCCAGAAGGCAGCTTATAGCTGTCCTTGTACAGACTGAGAGGCTCTGAGCAACTGCAGCCCTTTGGGCCCAGCCTCAGGCCAGGGTCGGGACCAGGCCTGTTCTCATTGCTGTGATTTCCTCTCAGTAACAGCCACCACCAGGAGGCCACACCACTTTCTAGTCACATTGTTGCCAGAAAGCATTGAAAGCACATCAAAGAGATGTGGTGTTTGAGGTAAAATTATCTGAAATCACTGATAGGCCAAATCTGACATCCGTAGTGACCTTCTTCCTGTAGAATGACAAATCCCAGGAGGTGCTGAACTCCCCTAGGCCTTGAACTCCTCCTGAGTCAAGCTGGGTCATCTAATCACCTAGAATCAGATAAAGAAGGGAGCTTGACAACTATTTCTGATAACGACGAACAAATGATTCTACGTTTGAAGATGCTGTTTCCGGTAGTAGGTCGTCCAGGTAGTTTTCTGACTTCCTGCTGTATTTTCCCTTATGCTAAAGACAGTTTTACCCTGGATAAAGGGTGAGATTTTCTGTTGCGTGGCTTTGAAACAGTGGAGACTGAGCCAAGAACTCAGTAGTTTTTTAAAAAAATTTTTTAACATCTTTATTGGAGTATAATTGCTTTACAATAGTGTGTTAGTTTCTGCTGTATAACAAAGTGAATCAGTTGTACATATACATATATCCCCATATCCCCTCCCTCTTGCATCTCCCTCCCACCCTCCCTATGCCACCCCTCTAGGTGGTCACAAAGCACCGAGCTGATCTCCCTGTGCTATGCGGCTGCTTCCCACTAGCTATTTTACATTTGGTCGTGTATATATATGCCCATGCCACTCTCTCACTTCGTCCCAGATTACCCTGCTCCCTCCCCGTGTCCTCAAGTCCATTCTCTACTTCTGCATGTTTATTCCTGTCCTGCCCCTAGTTTCTTCAGAACCGTTTTTTGTTTTGTTTTGTTTTTTTACATTCCATATATATGTGTTAGCATATGGTATTTGTTTTTCTCTTTCTGACTTACTTCACTCTCTATGACAGACTCTAGGTCCATCCACCTGACTACAAATAACTCAATTTCGTTTCTTTTCATGGCTGAGTAATATTCCATTGTATATATGTGCCACATCTTCTTTATCCATTCATCTGTCGATGGACACTTAGGTTGCTTCCATGTCCTGGCTATTGTAAATAGAGCTGCAATGAACATTGTGGTACATGACCCTTTTTGAATTATGGTTTTCTTAGGGTATATGCCCAGTAGTGGGATTGCTAGGTCATATGGTAGTTTTTAGTTTTTTAAGGAACCTCCATACTGTTCTCCATAGTGGCTGTATGAATTTACACTCCCACCAACAGTGCAAGAAGGTTCCCTTTTCTCCACACCCTCTCCAGCATTTATTGTTTGTAGATTTTTTGATGATGGCCATTCTAACTGGTGTGAGGTGATACCTCATCGTAGTTTTGATTTGCATTTCTCTAATGATTAGTGATGTTGAGCATCCTTTCATGTGTTTGTTGGCAATCTGTATATCTTCTTTGGAGAAACGTCTCTTTAGAGCTTCTGCCCATTTTTGGATTGGGTTGTTTTTTTGTTTTGTTTTGTTTTTTTGCGATACACGGGACTCTCACTGTTGTGGCCTCTCCCGTTGCAGAGCACAGGCTCCGGACGCGCGGGCCCAGCCGCTCTGCGGCATGTGGGATCTTCCCGGACCAGGGCACGAACCCGCGTCCCCTGCATCGGCAGGCGGACTCTCAACCACTGTGCCACCAGGGGAGCCCGGGTTTTTTTTTTTAATACTGACCTGCATGAGCTGCTTGTATATTTTGGAGATTAATCCTTTGTCAGTTGCTTCATTTGCAAATATTTTTTTCCCATTCTGAGGGTTGTCTTTTCGTCTTGCTTATGGTTTCCTTTGTTGTGCAAAAGCTTTGAAGTTTCATTAGGTCCCATTTGTTTATTTTGTTTTTATTTCCGTTTCTCTAGGAGGTGGGTCAAAAAGCATCTTGCTGTGATTTAGGTCATGGAGTGTTCTGCCTATGTTTTCCTCTAAGAGTTTTATAGTGTCTGGCCTTACATTTAGGTCTGTAATCCGTTTATTTTATTATTTGTGTGTATGGTGTTAGGGAGTGTTCTAATCTCACTCTTTTACATGTAGCTGTCCAGCTCTCCCAGCACCTCAGTGGTAGATTTACCGCGAGTTCTTGGAGGGACCAGATGCTGTTTTACTCATTTGTGTATTCCTAGTAGTTAGTTAGCACGGCACTGTGGGGAGCTGCCTGACAAACTTTTGTTAGATTCCAGGGTAGTTCTCTGAGAAGATGTAGGGGGACTCTGGCCTCTGCCTTAAAACCCTATTCAACTTGAGACGGGGCTTTCCTGAACCAAACCTTCGTGTGTCCCCCTTGTCATAGTTGGGAGATGACTCTTTGGACAATCTCCCCCTCCTCCCACCAAAGCAGTGGTTAACCTAGGAGTACTTTTTATTTCTGCCCTAATCTCAAATTTAAACCAAAAGCAGTCTCTCCCTGTCCCCACATACATGCACCTGAAAATAGGCCAAATGACTTTATTGAGTCATCTGCATACCGAGATTTCAACATTGGGCATAAATACCACCAACGAACCATTTCCACACCGGGAAGAGAAAACAAATACAATGACACAGCCCCAAATTGAAAACAAAGCAAAATTTATTGCATGTGAAAAGCAATCACATGGAAATTAAGGGTCAGGAACCATGAAAATACATATTTCGCATATTTTCTGTCCTGTTCCAGCGTAGGATCACTCACTCTTCGCTCTCATGGACCACCATCTGGGGAGAAAGTGGGCATCTTGAGTTCTGTCAGATGGCAGAGCCGCATTTCCGGGCACGCCCCCTCCCAGCGAGCATCTGGGGTTGCTTGCTTGTCTGTTTCAGCGGGACACGGGATATTCCTTGGATCGCAGGCGGATACACGAGTGCAGACGTGGCGGCAGTCACCCCACAGCCTGAGAGCCTGGTTCTCAGAATAGCCCAGGGATCTAGGAACCTACACCTACAGTGGGCGCAGAGACGGCGGGCGGCCGGCAGAGGGCGCCCGAGCCCACGCAGGAACCGCTCGCTGCTTTTCAGGACGGTGTTCTACTGGGACTCACAGACCGGGGTTTAGCCAGGCTCTACGCCAGCTACGTGGCTTTAAGCAAATCCTTTCCTTTCCTGAGCCCGAGACTGACCAGTTCTAAAGTCGAAGGTTCTCCAAGGTCCCGTCCATCACGGCGCGTTCCTCCCCGGGGGGGCCGCACCTCCCGCTGCATCGCCCTCCCCACCCAGTGCCGCAGGGCCACCTACTCGGCTGGAGGTGAAGTCTCTGGTCTTCGCGCGGAGCTTATTGACTTGAGATTCGGCAATATCGGCCCGTTCTTCAGCCTCCTCCAGCTCATGCTGAGCTTTCCGGAACTTGGTGAGATGAGCGTTGGCTTGTTCATCCTAAAAGCAAAGAGCCGGGGCGGGTACGATCAGCGAGCGCCTCTCTGGGGCTCGCAGGGGGAAACAGGCCAGGCGCTGTGCTGGGGTCCTGCGGACTTACAGCCTCCTCGGCCTGCCTCTTGTAGGACTTGACCTTCACTTGAAGTTTGTCCACCAGATCCTGTAATCTCACCACGTTCTTCCTGTCCTCTTCGCACTGAAAGAGAGAACATGGGACAGACTTAGCCAGGGGCCGGCAGGGATGCAAGAGGTCCCAGTTCTCTCTGGGGCTAAAGGATTTCTCCCTGTTTTCTGGAGAGAGGATCCGGGATGGTGTTCGCACTTCACAGAGGAAATGCCCGTGGGGTTTCTTTCCACTTGCCTGGTAAGTTAACTCCTTGACCCGCCGCTCATACTTCCTCAGGCCCTTGACAGACTCGGTGTTCTTCTTCTGCTCCCCTTCAAGCTCAAACTCCAGCTCTCGGATCTGGGGGAACGTGTGTAAATTAGTCTGGGGCTGGAGTACGAACGGGAGAGGCCAGAAAGCTCTGTGTAGGCTGGGGCCTGTCCTGCAAGTACCCGCGCCTCCAGCTTCTGGATCTGCTTCTTCCCGCCCTTCAGGGCCAGCTGCTCAGCCTCGTCCAGGCGGTGCTGCAGGTCCTTCACCGTCTGCTCCAGGTTCTTCTTCATCCGCTCCAGGTGGGCGCTGGTGTCCTGCTCCTTCTTCAGCTCCTCAGCCATCATGGCCGCCTGAAAAGCACATCATCCCACTCAGATGCAGACCAAGGTCAAGTGCTTGGAGCTGTTGAAATCTGGGTACCCGGAGGACCAGAGCCATGCTGATGACAAAGGACAATAGGTAACGGGATGACTGAGCCCACTGTTCCACCATGGGATCTGAGAAGAGCTGCACCAGGCATGTAGCATAAACTAAGAAGTGAAACCTTCAAGGGCTGGATGGGAAATAGTTTCTTCCCTTTCTTAAACTGGCCTCCTTGGGACCTCCTTAGCTCCAAGGAGATTCCTTCTTTCCTTATCACCATTATCACCAACCCGTGACTTAGAGAATTCTGAGTTCATAACCTAGCATCACGGGTGTGGGGTAATGGGGCTAAGGGAAGGCCTCTAGGGAACTGGGGGTGCCTGAGCAAGCAGGGAGGAATCGTCACGAGGTTGTGCCCTCCATCGAGCAGCAGGTGGCGCTGTGGGGGCCACGAGCCCAGAACCAAGGCCTCTGGAGCAGGAAGGCTGGGTGCCGGTGGGAGGGAAGCCAGGTTCCTGTAAGGTGACATTTGGTGGGATCCTGACGTCTGAGGGTCTCATTTTTATATTCGGAATCAGTCATACGTTGAAGGAAAGAAGAGCATACCTCTCCAAGGGCATAAGAAAGGAATATAATTCCTTCTGGTCTTTTTTTATCCACACTCCCTTATTTCTCATGTCCACTATTTAAACGTGCGGGAGGAGACATGCTGACTGTCCGGGGAGGTGGGGAGTGCTTCTGGAGCAGAACTCACACCACATGTGCCCTGGGAAGGCCCCACCCTGTCTAATGGGTTGGAGAGGAAGGGGGCTTGGATGAAATGCAATCCTGGCAGCCACGCAGGGCAGGGAGGAGCCTCACGTCCGTGATGGCCTTCTTCGCTTTCTCTTCAGCGCTCCTCGCGTCCCTGCTGGCATCCTCCACCTCGCTCTGGAGCTGCAGGAGGTCTGTCTCCAGCTTCTTCTTGGTGTGGATGAGACTGGTGTTCTGGGACGGGAGGAGGGGGTTTAGCCAGGCGCGCCCGAGCGCAGGGGCCCCGCCCCGCCCCCCTCCCCTCCCCCACCTGGGTGTGCAGGAGCTGGACGCGCTCGCTGGTGTCCAGGAGCTCCTGCTCCGCTGTCTTCCTGCTCCTCTCCGTCTGCTCCAGGGTGGCCCGCAGCTCCTCGATCTCGGCCTGCAGCAGGTTGGCTCTGCGCTCCACAATCGCCAGCTGCTCCTTCAGGTCCTCCTGGCCCCGGAGAGCATCATCCAGATGGAGTTGGGTATCCTGGCCAGACAGTAACAGAAACGTCCGGCTGAAGTTGAGGCCTGAGGACCATGAGCCCAGGCGACAGCTGGCGTGTCTGAGAATGGGAGAGGTTTCCCACCGGGAGTGTGCAAACCTTCAGCTGCCCCTGGACGCTCCGGAGGTGTTTGAGGGTCTCTGCGGCCTGGCGGTTGGCGTGGCTCAGCTGGATCTCGATTTCGTTCAGGTCCCCCTCCATCTTCTTCTTGATCCTGATGGCCTCGTTCCGGCTCCGCACCTCGGCGTCCAGGGCGCTCTGCATCGTCTCTACTGCTCTCTGATAGTTCCTCTTCAGCTGCTCGATCTCTTCGTCTTTATCGGCCACCTTTCTATCGATTTCTGATTTCACTTGTGAGAGTTCCAGCTGGATTCGGAGGATCTTGGCCTCTTCATGCTCAAGAGCGGCCTTTGAAGAACAAGAACAAGACAGAAATGGTACCAGTGATGGGAGAGAGCCTGCTACGCTACTCTTTGGGGCAAAAAAACCTCCAATAGAATGTTTGTAATTCTAACTCTGCAATATTCAAAACTCTTTTTTAAAAAATCCCTAACTTACCTTCAGTGCAGAAATAAGATGTTTCATTGCACTTTGTTTTTATTATACTATCAAACAATAACATTTAAATCATCACATTTCTTAGGTGCTTAAGGCACTTTATAGATATTTTGAATTCATCTAAGATTTTTGTAAAATCTCATTTTTAGACCTATTTTAACATCATGATTTTCTCCAGTAAGTTCAAGATAATTCACAGGTATTCACAGGTATTAGTTCATGCAAGTTGATAGGAAAGGGGCCGGTGTTAGGACTGTGACTTTACAGACCCAGATCGGGGCCGCCTGGCCTCCCAAGCTGGAGCCCCACCATCATAGTCTCTGTTCCAGGCCAGTGCCTCGCCGGCGTTCTGCTCACCTCTGCTTCCTCGAGGGCCAGCTGGATATCAGCCTTTTCCAGCTCGATCTGCTTTCTTGATTTCTCCAGTTCATGGATGGTTTTACCGTTTTCGGCAATTTGTTCTGTGAGATCGGCTATCTCCTCTGCAAAGAAAGAGGTTTGGTTGCCTCGGAACGTTCTCCGTGCAGTTTTCCAGGCAGAGTAAGCACCAACTGAATGCTTTTAACTAGTTTATCATAGTTCTAAGGATGCTGTTTCCTAGAGATAAGATACTGTATATAGAGAGACTCAGAAACAACCCCTCGGATCTGAACACTCCCTGTGTGTGCAGTAACGGATTCTCGTGTAGGGGTTTGGGTCCTGCAGTCACGGACCTCCAGCCCCACGCTCTGGCAATAGCATGAAACAGAATTTCAGACAAATTGCTTACGCTCTAAATTCTTATTTTCCCGTTTCACAGTTTCAAGTTGATCTAAGGCTTCTTCATAGGCATTTTTCAGTTTGAAGAGCTCAGTACTCAGGGAGCGGGATTCCTTCAGAGATGCCTCCAGCTCTGCCTGGCTCTCCTCACACTTGGTTTTCCATTCAGCGAGCACCTGCAGCACCGGGGAGGAAGGCGGCACCTCTGTTGACGAGCGCCTCTCGGCTAGTTTCTATCTAAGTACGCCCGCGAGGGGGAGCAGTCTGGGAGCTGGGGCCGCCTCTGCCATGTCGCTTGCCTAGCCCCTTGTTCCTGACTGCTGGCTAACCAAGATTTCCAGATCAGTCACTGGTCAGTAACAACTGCCCTCGATGAAAAGCAAGTGGATCCTTTGAGAAGGAATTAGCTGGGCCGAACTGCCCTTTCCCAATATGAAAACGGCCCTGTACTTCTAAGTATTTCATTAAAACTTTGTTTCAAAGCAACCTTACCTGTCATACTAAAGGGGACGCTGTCACAAAGCCTCGCAGTGGGACCTGAGTTGGATTCCCACATCAGCCCCCCAGACAGACCAGCCGTGTGGGGGTACAAAAACGCTTGGGACTGGACAGCACTGGAGGCGGTGGCTTGTTTCCACTGACAGTGCTTGAAAGGGACCCCCCCCCCCGCATCCCACTCCCGTTCTGTTTCAGGGGCTTGCCTGAGGTCACACTGCTACTGGGGCAGTCAGGTACCACCAGGTACCCCTGTGTCACGGTGCTCAGCCCGCATGGAGCTCACCCCACACCTTGTCAAAGTTCCTCTGCTTCTTGTCCAGAGCGGCAGCCAGGGAGTTGGCTCTGTCCACATCGCCCATCAGGTCCTCCACCTCTGCTTGCAGCCTCTGCCTGGTCTTCTCCAGGGAAGCGCACTTAGCATTCACCGCCTCAACCTGCTCCTCGGAATCCTGAAGGCGCTGAGCGAGCTTTTTCCTTGAAGAATGTGAAAGAGAAGCAGATGCTTTAAGTTTCAATCCTCCTGAACATCACTATTCACCAAGTTGGAATCACTAATTTATGTGATTCAAACGCCGATTTCCTTTCATAAGCCCAGGAGAACTTCCTGTCTGCTAAAAACCAGTGACCAATAACCTGCCTTTTCTCTAACCAAGGTCAAAGTCGTTTGTCTCAATGAAATGTGCTAACACCGGCTCCCTCTACTGGCAGAGAACTGCCTTAAAAGACATAGAAGGTGGGGAAACATCGTAACAAATTCACTCGCGAGTAGTTCTAAAGTCGGTGCCTTCTGTCACTTGATCATCTAGGAGTTCTATTTCTTCTGAAGACAGATAGGGTTGTGTACTTGGCCTCCTCCAGCTCCTCCGTGCGCTGGATGGCGTCCGTCTCGTATTTGGTCCTCCACTGGGCCACCTCACTGTTGGCCTTGGACAGCGCCCTCTGCATCTCGGCCTTGGCTTCCTGCTCCTCCTCATACTGTTCCCGCAGCAGGTCACAGTCATGGCGGGAGGACTGCAGGGCGTGGGCCAGGGCGCTCTTGGCCTGCAAAAGTCAGGACAGAGGAGAGGCCCCAGTGGATGACCATTTTAGTGCCGTGTGCGTGATGCAATCCAAGTGTGCTCCCGCTGTCATCACCTATGAGTAGAGCTGCCTTTTGTTTCTGCAGGTGGTACTGGAAGGCTAGGTCAGGGAGCACTCCCTCTGCGGACGTACCTTGCTCTCTTCCTCCAGCTGCCTCTTGAGCTCTTCTACTTGCTGGGTAAATGCTTGCTTGCTTCTGGAAAGCTGCGATACTATGCTCTCCTTTTCTTCCAGTTGACGACTCAGCTCACCTGCGTCCAGAAGGGAAATATTTTCACTTCATTCACTCACTCACCAGGTTCCTACTGTATGTAAGGCACTGTGCTGAGATCTGGGGAGAGAGTAAATTACAAGGTGTGGTCCTTTCTTGGGGGTGAAGGGATGTGTCCGTGAAGAGGAAACTGAAAGCACACCCTGGTGAGATACTGTTGTAAAATTCCAGAAGCGTGGAGTAACTTTTGTCCATAAAACTTAAGAAGAATTGTAAACCAAAACCTCACCACCTAAACACTCCCATCAGACCTTTCAGTGGCTGGCGCTTCCAGCAGCTTGCTGATTTATCACTGGGGGAAATACTGCATCTCTTCGCTGCGTTCCTTAGGACTTCTAGCTTCAGTAGTTTGAAGCTGGATTTTTGGGTGGCTACAGTGGTTCTGGTTTATATGCTTACGTAGAGGCAGGAGAAAAAGAAGGTGGGGGAGAGGCCTTCGGACTCCAGGGGTGAACTCCCAAGATCATGGCAGAAGTGGCCCCTGACCTTCTTTTTGTCACCGTCTCGGTCGAGCTGCTACAAAGGACTGGCTCACCTGTGATGATGGGCTGGAGGACCAGCGCGGGGGGAGCCACGTTTTCTAGGTGGAAGTCCCGGATAATGTTCCCCTGTGTTTTTATCACACACCAAGAGCCTATACAAATTGGCCGTGTTTCTTTCTTTACTGTTTAAAATGCTCCATTGCAGACAACGAATCTGCATTACTGTGCAGCGAGAAGTAGAAAAGCCATGGGACTTGGTTCCTATCCCACTTCTGCCCTCTAGGTTCTTTTTGAGGCAGGGTTACATTAATTTTGAAAGCGCTTGAAGCAGGTGGTGTTTTGGGTCCCTCCTCATTCCAGTCCATGTCTCTCTCCTTCTTACTGAACTTTCAGTGCTCTCCTCCTTTGGGACATTCTAAATGGCGCTTTCGTGGGTTATTCTGATTGCCTCTCTCCTGAAAATCTGCTTCCCTAGAAATCCTCCCCCAAACAAACCCTGCCTTTCGTTCTGACCAGTTGCCCTCTGTGGGTGTCCAGGAGGCACCGCCCCCGCCGTTTCCCGGCGCTCACCGGCCTCCGTCTGCAGACGTGCCTTCTGTGCGGTCAGTTCGCTCAGGCTCCTCTGACATTCCTCGTTCTTGCCCCTGGCCTCGCTTAACTGATCCTCCAGAGTGCGGCAGATTTTCTCCAGATTCGCCTGCAGGGTTGAGAAGGGGGAGGAAGCTGAGTCAGCGATCAGGTGGGAAGGACGCAGGGTCCCCCTCACCTGAGGACGAGGCACCCCGCACCTTGGACTTGGACACGCTCTCCACGTTGCTGCCGAGGTCGTCGAGCTCCAGCTTGAACTCACTCTTCTCCTTCTCCAGCTTCTGCTTGACCCTCTGCAGGTTGTCAATCTGCTCCCCCAGCTCGGCCACACTGTCCGCGTGCTTCTTCCTCAGCGTGGCCGCCGTGGCCTCGTGCTGCAGGGTGGCCTCCTCCAGGTCCCGGCGCAGCTTCAGGAACTCGGCCTCCCGCTTCTTGTTGAGCTCTATCTGGGTGGATGTGACGCCGCCCGCCTCCTCCAGCCGCTCGCTGATCTCCTCCAGCTCCCGGGAGAGGTCCGAGCGCTGCTTCTCAGCTTTGGCGCGGGAGGCCCGCTCTGCCTCGATCTCCTCCTCCAGCTCCTCGATGCGGGCCTGTGAGGGCAGGCCGCCCCACGACACTCCTGACTTCCAGTGTTAACACCAGGCTAGTTTCCCCTCCCATTAGACAAACCGCTCTCGGACTGCTCCGCGAACGATACCAATGCTGCAAATTTCCTCTGACACGAGTTTTTCCTGCCTCGACACAGGCATTACCCCTGCAGCGGCCACCCAGGATATAGTCCATTCCAACTGCACGTGGACTTGAAATACTTCAATTATGTGCTTTGTCAGCAGTTACGGAAAAACTGTTCATCACTACTGTGTCAGCCTAGCAGAAAGGAGACCCACAGTCCTGCCCGCTTTGCTCTAATGACGTGCAATAGACACCCCCCACCCACTGTACGTGACCACGTGTGAAAGAAAAGTCCCAAACGCCTCCTACCTGTAGTTCTTTGATTTTCTTCTGAAACTGCAGGCCCAGAGTCTGCTCATCTTCTACTTTGCTTTGCAGCTGACTGTACTCGAAATCCTTCCTGTGAAGGGAAATGCAGAACGTGTGAAGACCAAATACCCGGGAATTGGAAAGCTGAACTCGGTGGTTTCGGGGCGCACTTCTTGAGCCTTTCATCCAGCTGTTGCTTGTCATTCTCCAGATCCAATATGGACTCGTGGGCAAGCTTCAGGTCTCCCTCAAGCTTCCTTTTGTTCCTTTCCAGGTCTACACGAAGCTTCTTTTCTTGTTCTAGGGAGCTTTCCAGCTGCAAAAGGCACCGTTTCCTTTTGAGAAGAAATGCTTTCCACCAGAGGGTTCTCGGGGGCTCTTCCCACCCTGAGGCCCAGGCCTCCCGACTAGCATCCTTTACTCACGTCATCCACCTGCTGTTCCAGTTTACTCTTGATTTTGCTCAAGGAATTGACTTTGTCTTCTTCAGCCTGGAGGTCATCCAGGGTCTGCTGGTGGGCCTCTTGGAGGGCTTTCTTCTCCCTGGTTAACTTTGCAATGGTTTCATCCAAACCAGCGAGTTCCTCAGTAAGGTTTTTAACCTAAGAAGAAGCCACAGGCAATTATAAGAAGAGATCAAGTCAGGTTTGCATTGACCACATCAAGCTGGAAGGGCCCACAGAGAGTGTACCACCTTGTTCTCTGTGGCATGTTTCTCCTTCTCAACCTTGGCCAGTGTCAGCTCAAGGTCATCTATGTCTTTCTTCAGTTCCGAACATTCGTCCTCCAGTTTCCTCTTCTTGGCCGTCAGCTCAGCATTGATCTCTTCCTCATCCTCAGCTCTCTCAGTCACCTCCTTGATCTTTGCCTCCAGCTGGAACTTGGCTTTGATCAGTTGATCACATCTTTCCTCTGCATCCAACAAGTTTTCACTTTCCTTAAAAAAAGAAAAAAATACATCATTTCCTTTAATGGTTAAAAGATTTGTGACATTCCAGTATTTTGTTATATATGAAGTCCTTTACGAAGAATTGCAACTAAAAAGCAAAACTCCCACCAGAAGTCATTTTCTTAAATAATCAAATCTAGAAGGAAAGTTTTAAAAAAATTCCTAAACACCTACAGCTTGTACTTGGAGCTGCAGGTCATTCTTCTCTTGTACTAGAGTCACCAGTTTTTCCTCCAATTCCTTCCTTTTGGCTTCTGACTTGGCGAGTTCATCTTTAGTTTTCTGGAACTCTTCCTTCATGGTGGCCATCTCCTTCTCAGTTTCTGCGCTCTTGAGAAGGGGCTTGATCTTGAAGAAGAGTTTCATCCAGGGCCAGTGCTTGACGTTCATGAAGGCTCGGATGTTGTACTGGATGCAGAAGATGGACTCCCTAAAAAACAAAACATCAGTGTTTTTCTAAGAGAGACTCCCCACTTCTCCCGAAGAGCTCAGGTCTGAGCACAGACCCCGCTCGACCTTCTCTGCACCATCTTCTGGAATTCCACGCGCATGAGGAACCCTCTGCACACAGCTTGCGTCCGGGTGATCAGCTTGGCCAGGCGGTCATCCCGCATTTCCTCCAGGGTTCCCAGCAAGCCAGCCTTGAAGAACACCTTGAGGGGAGAAGGATGACTTGAGTCAGTTTTCCAGAGAAGTCTAACGGGGACCACCCGCCAACATCTGTCAGAGCTGATGCAGTACCTTGGTGTGTCCAAACTTGTACTGAGTGTGATCAATGTCGATGGATGCCAGCAGCTTTTCACACGCCTTCTTGCTGTCGATGAACTGCCCCTCAGGGATGGCGCTGGCATTCAGCACTCGGTATCTGCCGTTGTGGACACAGAAACATCGTAGACCATTAGCAAAGACGTGAACTTTGGAAACCAGTTCAGGTCTCTCTTCCAAGAGGCAAGAAGGCCAAGGTCCAGAGAGAGAAGGAAGCTTGCTCTTGGTCACAGGCCAGATAGTGGCCTAGAATCTAGGCCTACTGACTCTTAGGCCAGGTGTTTTTCTGACGTGTTGTATATCAGATAAGCTCCTGAGAAAATGTGGGAGAAACTGTATACCTTGGCCGAGTGGTAGGTTAATCATTCTACGTGGAGTCCATAGCTGTTCTTTTGAAACGGGTCTTTTCATACCACTATTCCTCCCTCTCAAGTTCCAGCATTTACACATCTTCTCAAGAAGCAAATAGAACATTTTTATCACACACCTTTGTTTAAAATCCCCATAGAGAATCCTGTTTGGGAACCCCTTCCTGCAGATGCGGATACCTTCCAGGACACCATTACAGCGCAGCTGGTGCAGGACAAGGCTGTGCTCCATGGCCCCTGAGAAGAGAAGCAACAAATATCAGCTTCACACAGAACCTCCTAAAACCTGAGTGCCACCTTCAGAGCCAGCGGGTGTCTTACCTGGGGTTTTGGTTTCGTTGGGAATTATACAGCGCACAAAGTGAGGGTGGGTTGTTCTTAAATTTGACATCAGCTTGTTCAGGTTTTCCTAAAAGAAAAGGATTAAGTTTGATAGTGAGCCTACTATAGGCTTTTACAGACACGGAGATATATTGTAACAAAAAAGTAAGGTATGTATTTTAAATTTATCATAAATTCTAAGGAATAAAGGTATTATTTAACTTTTTCTTTTAATAATCTTTTGGCTAGAAGTGTAGGCAAATAGCTGATATAACAGACTTTTGCTTCACAGTGAACCACCAGAGACTAACCAAGTACAAAATGCCTCTGAAAGCAACTCAAGAGGAGTATCCAGCTCCACTGGGCACCGGACATGCTACTGCCTGTGTCCTTCAGGCAAGTCGGAAAGTCTGTACTGAGGACTTGCCTCCCAGGCCGGCCGGCACACGCAGCTGATGCCGTTTAAAGGGATAGTTCAGTTCTGGTCCTCCATTTATTAGACCTCATCTGTATATCATCATACTGCCACTCACCCTCCCTAAGTGACAGTAACCAGATTAAGGCCACATCACTGTTCTTGAGTGAGTCAAGTTTAGCATCTCTGCGTTGCTCGTTTTGAGATGACTTAAACCAATTACAAGCAAATAAATCTGTATCTTTCTTACCCTGAAAAGGGCAGAGACGGTCTGGAAGGAAGAGCCCTTTTTCTTGGCAGCTTTCTTCTTCCCACCGTCAGCTGAAAGAAAGAAAAGACGGCGTGTGCTGCTAGCAGACCTGCAGAGCCGCTCCAGCCCCGTGGGCTGGTGGAGTGAAAAAGTGCGGGTCCAAGGCACCCCGTGGAGTCTGTTACCGTCTGCCGTGGCGAAGGTGGCGTAGAGGTGTGCCAGGAGCCTGTTGGAGGACTTCTGGTACAGGCCGACCACCGTCTCGTTCAGGGGGTCCTTGTTCTTCTCCAGCCAGCCCGAGACGCTGTAGTCCACGGTGCCCGCATAGTGGATCAGCGAGAAGTGGGCCTCGGCCCTGCCCTTGACCGCCTTGGGCTTCTGGAAGTTGCTCGACTTGCCCAGGTGCTGGTCATACAGCTTGTTCTTGAAGGAGGTGTCTGTGGCCTTGGGGAACATGCACTCCTCTTCCAGGATGGAGAAGATGCCCATCGGCTGGACCAAGGCAGAGTGCATACGGGGCGGGTATGAGCTGCAGTGTCAAGCAGCAGGTCGGCGAGGGGCGGCTGCTGAGTGCACACAGCAGGTACCTTCTCGATGAGCTCAATGCAGGCGGCCAGGTCCATCCCGAAGTCGATGAACTCCCACTCGATGCCCTCCTTCTTGTACTCCTCCTGCTCCAGCACGAACATGTGGTGGTTGAAGAACTGCTGCAGCTTCTCGTTGGTGAAGTTGATGCACAGCTGCTCCAGGCTGTTGTACTAACACCAAAACATAAGGTTCACATGAAAAGTTAGACTTCTTTCAAAACCAAACACGCATCAGCCTTCCTCCTCATGGTCTCGGGCTCTCGCCAGCTCGTTTATGCTTTCAGGAATGGGCACACTCTTGGGCTCAGCGGAGACCACACGTCCTTGGAGTCTTCTCTGATTTCCAGCTGGAAGATGCTTCTCCTGAGTCCACGGTCGGGGCCTCTCCTGGGCGCTGGCCACGGCCTGCCTTAGCTGTAGTTGGTCTTCTGTGTGCCTTACGTACTTCTCGTTGTCCTCTACAAACTACAAGCTCAACTTTTTTTCACCTGCAAGTCTTATACCTGGCAGACATCAAACATATGCTTCGATGAATGGCTACGTGCTTCTAACCCAGAGCCAGTAGGATATTTATGTAAAACATCGCATGGTTGGCTTATTGTCAACTTCTTCTCTGTTTCTGGCTCTCCCTATTGTCAGTAATTGCATTTGATTTTTTGTTTTCTTTTATCCATTTGAGGATGTCTTTAAAATTCCACTTGACACAAGCCTTCCTCCCTCTTAAAATAATACAAACCCTTCCACGTTCTCTTCTACCTGATCCACCCTCCGTCTCGTTTTCCTCCAAGATGTGATGCTGGATGACGTGTGGGCTGCCTTGACATCTTGCATATAGGATCACGAAAACCAGCCCCCAGCACAAAGCCAAACGAGTATAACACAAACCTCAAAGATCTCAAAGCCCGCGATGTCCAGGACGCCAATGAAGTGCTGTCTGGGCAGTTTGGTGTCCAGCTGCTGGTTGATGCGGGTGACCATCCACAGGAACAGCTTCTCGTAGACGGACTTGGAGAGGGCGTTCACGGCATGGTGCACCTGTGCAGAGGGGCCGGCCGGTGAGTCTGGAGGCAGCGGCCGTCGGGTGCTGTGTCCTTTCCCAGCCTGTGGCAGCCACTTACCTGGTCCACAGTCTGGCCCTTGGTAACGTACTCGTTCCCAACTTTCACTCTGGGGAAGCACAAAGCTTTCAGGAGGTCCGAAGAGTTCAGGCCCATCAGATAGGCTGTCTTGTCAGCCACTGGCAGGAAAAGAAGGCTGATTACAAGGGAAACCCCTGATGCTTGGCAAAGCGGAAGAACCACTCTGAAAGTCATCCGGATGTTTCCATGCTCGGCTCAGCCCATCTTCATGTGTTTACATTCCGTGTCTCTAAACTGCTTACCTGTGGCCGGTGGGAGCTGAGTCACTCAGAGAATATGATAGATTTTATGAAAAGGCGGCACTGGGTTCCAGAAAACCCTGGTCACTCCTTACTGTATCTGAAGCAGGACGATTCTAGTGATTCAGCAGACGGGGCAGTAACCGTGCCTGTAGGCATCTGAGCCCTGAAGAGGTTCGCCTCTCTAGGCAGGAGGAGTAGTAAGCGCTTTCAAAAGAGGCCCTGAGGAGCTTCCCTGGTGGCGCAGTGGTTGAGAGTCCGCCTGCCGATGCAGGGGACTTGGGTTCATGCCCCGGTCCAGGAAGATCCCACATGCCGCGGAGTGGCTGGGCCTGTGCATTCGGAGCATGTGCTCCGCAACGGGAGAGGCCACAACAGTGAGAGGCCCGTGTACCGCAAAAAAAAAAAAAAGAGGCCCCGAGCGACCTCAGCTGGACGCCCCCTGGCCCTGGCGCGCGGCCCCCGCGGTGACGTGGTACCTTCAGTGCCGTCTGGCTCTGCCTGCTCCTCCCGCTGCTTCTGCTTGAACTTCATGTTCCCGTAGTGCATCACGGCGCCTGTCAGCTTGTAGAGTCCACATTTCTCCTCCGGGGTGAAGCCCAGGATGTCAATGGCGCTCTGGCATCGGAGGACAGCACGTCAGCCGGTTGACCCCAGTGTTGGAGGAGCAGCCCCGCACCCACCCCTCCCCCCCGTCTGCTTACATCCGTAGCCAGCAGCTCCTCCGCATCGTCAATGCTGCCCACCAGGATCTCACCCTGGCTGATGAACGGGTAGTCATAAGGGTTGGTTGTAATAAGCAGCAGCTCTGCAACGATGACCATTTAGAGGAGGTCACATGGATGCAGAGAAAACATCCACTAGGGGCTTTCAGCTTGTGTCCTCAGCTGAGACTTTTGCTGCTGGGGCCCAGGCTGAGGGTAGAGTTAGAAATCTCTTAAACAGTCTCTCGATACTCAGGCTGTGGCTGAATATAAAGTCCAGGGAAGACTCTGCAGCCCGCCCAGGCCATGTAGGGTAAGAACCACAGAGAGAATATTGAAATTCTCTTGCTTTGCGTGCAAAGGGCGCAGATCCATGTCGGTGGGGAAAGGTTAATCGGGAAAACTGGCCAAGTGTGGGCCAGGACAGAGCCACGGGGAGGGAAGAACAGATCATTTGGTAGAATCAGTCTTTTCCAAAACCTGTTGAAAAGCTGCAGCCTGTTTCCAGGCTTGGGCCCAGAAGGCTGAGCAGACACAGCCAGGGAGCAAAGAAGGGCACGAGGCCCCTGTTAGGTGCGGGACAAAGGGCAGGGTGGACATCCACCAGCTGGTTGTTCATCTGATTTTGCGTTGGCCTCATAGCATTTGGTGAAATGTTGGTTTCTGTGCTAGAACACAAGGGGGCGCTAGAGGATCACTACATGCTTGGTCATTCGGCCAGTTTCTATAAACCAGAGCTGAATAAACCATGTGCCTCAGCCTTTTACTGTCCATTGGATTGCGTTTTTCAAATTGGCACGTCACTGTCAAAACAGCCGCATCCCATTTCTAAAGCAAGCTTCCTCTGCTGGCTGCCGAGTCACCTGTGCATACACACAACTCTCTTTGGTCCACTCACCCAAAAGCCGAAATGCCTCAGACCAACCCCTCTGGGGACGTCCTCACCTATGAGCTCGGGCTTCTTGTTGGAAAGAATCTGGTAGAAGATGTGGTAGCTCCTCTCAGCCTTCAGCTGGAAGGTTACTCTTGATTTTTCCAGCAGATCTAGGAACACAAACACAGGACTGTTTTCCAAACTGCTCCCCTGATGTCCCGAGACATCATCTGATCCCAGGGATCTACTTACACGTTTCAATATCTGCAGAGGCCAGCTTGCCCGTGGTACCAAAATGGATTCGGATGAACTTGCCCTGTGGGGGAAGGGAGACCAGGTGTACCGTGACTCCAGGTGTTCCTACCCATCTCCTGGGTAATGTGAACGGGAACCTTATTCCCCAGTAATTTGAAGTGAAGCATGTCCTCCTCTCCCTCTCCTCTTTCCGGTTGGCTGCGTCTCCCTTCTCCATCCCCTTGTTCCACACTGCCTCCAAACGCCACTCCCCTACCCTCTCACCCCCAAGACGGTCAACAAAGTAAGAGAGATTGTGTTCAAGATGCGAATCACACCATATCACTTCCCTCTTAAAGGATCCCTCAGTAGCTTCCTGAATGAAACCCAAACCCCTTCTCCTGGCCTAGAGACTCCGAGGCTCCAGGTCCCTCCCTACCATCCCTCCCCACCTCCCCTCATGCTGCCTGCCTCGCTGCAGCCCCTCTGAGGTCCCTTGACCCCGCCAGTCCCCTGTCCTCATCCTGTGGATCTTGGGCTTCCCTGCCAGCCCTGTCTAAAGGAGACCTGGCTCACAGTTACACTACCACACGCCCTCTTTACTGCACTGTCTACCAAAGAATCCTTGTCCCAGACTGTCTTGTTGATTGGTTTCCTTCTTTCGCGGTCCACCCCCAGGACTGCAGCCTCTTGGAAGCAGGGCCCTCGCCTACTTGCGGGCCTCAGAGGAGCTCCCAGCTTGAGCCGGTGCAAACTCACAAAGCGGGACGAGTTGTCGTTCCTCACGGTCTTGGCGTTCCCGAAGGCCTCCAGCAGCGGGTTGGCGCTGATGATCTGGTCTTCCAGAGTCCCCTGGAGCAGGGGGTCGGGGCAGGAAGAGCCGCACGCGACAGTGAGCTCCGCGGCGCCTGCTGCCTTCGCTCCTGCAGCCCCGGGTCGCCAGACCCTCCCTGCCTTGCTTTCCAACCTGGGGCCCAGCCAAAGCATCAGCACGCCTCACGCTTGCCATTCTTAGATTTGGCTCAAGCTGGGTGTCTTGACCTAAACCTCCTCACTTAACCCTTCAGCTCCTTGATTCTCCAGGTAGCTAGGTCATCGGTGTTCATTTCATACTGTTATATTCGTTTTGAAAGGCAAGTAGACACTACAGTTCTCTCCAGTTGGTGTGTGTGATTCTGGTGTATGTGAGCTGCTCCCAAACTGACTTTTCTTAGTGGAGCCTTAGAAGCTTGTTTTCTAGGCAATCACAGGAGCTGGTCCTGTAACATCAACCACATGCTGGGTCGTCTAGGAGAACTGGCTGTCCTGCGAGACTTTAGATCCTGGCCTGCTCTCCCTTCCTTGTGGAGGTGGGGTGTCGCCTCCCCGTGCCCCCTCGTTCTGAAGTTAAGACAAAGGTTGGCAGTGGAAGCAGAACAAGCCTTTCTCCTCTCCATACCCTCATTTTGGAGTCCTTCTTCTTGGCGAGGTCTCCAGTCGCTGCAATTGTTGCAAAGTACTGGATGACCCTTTTGGTGTTCACAGTCTTTCCTGCCCCGGATTCTCCGCTATTCAGAGCAGTCGAAAGAGAGAGAGACAGAGAAACAAGTTCCGTGAGTGTAAATTGGCCCCCTAAGATGTCACCCGAGCCACAGCAGACACACACCTCCCAACAAATGTGAGACCACTCGGAGAGGCAGGGGCCCCGGGGGAGACCGGCACGGCTGAGCGGGCTGGATGGGGAGCTCCAGCTTCCTGAGGCCTCACAGGCCTTCCTGCCCATCTCTCCCCAACGCCCAGCCCCACATAATTGCATCACAGACTTTGTTCTCGGTACTTTCTCATTAACAAAACAGAGTAAGTGGCATCTTCCTCTTCTGCACTGGGGACAAAAGGCCACAGCTATGAAAACACTCTACACCTTGGATACTTACGTGATCAGAATAGACTGGTTTTCACGATCTGCCAAAGGGAAAGATAAAATAGAGTTGAGAGCAATATAAAAAGAGCTTCCTCAACCTAAATGTCCATTGACAGAGGAATGGATAAAGAAGGTGTGGGGTGTGTGTGTGTGTATACACACACACACACACACTCTGGAATAGTACTCAGCCATACAAAAGAATGAAGTGTAATTTGCAGCAACACGGATGGACTTAGAGATTATCATACTAAGTGAGAAGTCAGACAGAGAAAGACAAATGTCATATGATACCACCTATGTGTGATTATGTGATACAAATGAACTTATGTATAAAACAGAAACAGACTCACATAGGTAGAAAACAAACCTATGGTTACCAAAGGGGAAAGGGGGTGGGGGAGGGATAAATGAGTTTGGGATTAGCAGATGCAAACGACTATATATAAAATAAACAACAAGGTCCTACTGTATAGCACAGGGAGCTATATTCAGTATCCTATAATAAACCATAGTGGAAAAGAATCTGAAAAAGAATATATATATATATATATATATAAAACTGAATCACTTTGCTGTACACCAGAAACTAACACAACACTGTAAATCAACTATAGTCCAAGAAAAAAAATTGTAATAAAAAGAGCTTCCCAGTTTTCCGCCATGTCGCCAGCAGTCAGAGTTCACTGCACAGTTCACTTTCCCACTACCATCCTGTTTAGTCCTAGGTGGGAGCTTGAAGAGACTCCTCTTTGAGAATGAGGCCCAGAGAGGTTAAGCCCCCGCTTACAACCAGCCACGGGCTTCTCACTGTATTATGCTGAACCATATGAAATTGTCAGTCTTTGTTTTGGGCCCACAGAAATGTCAGTTTCGTATGCGGTAACCCATGCTTGCACTAAATCCAAACTTCTCACCAGGGCCTGCAAGCCCCTAAAATCTGTGGCCTCTTTCGTCTTTTTTAAGCACCTCTACCCTCCTGTCCTTTGTATGGAGGCTGCACACTGGACGGGGCGGGTGCAGGATCGCATGGCAGCTTCCCTGAGCCCTCTCCCCGCCTCCAGGCTTCCTCCTTGGAAACCTACCTGTGAGCATGAACTGATACGCATTGTCAGAGATGGAGAAGATGTGGGGCGGGGCCTCCTGGCGCTTTTTGCCCCGGTAGCCCTCCACCACCTCGGGGTTGTACACCGGCAGCCACTTGTAAGGGTTGACAGTGACACAGAAGAGGCCCGAGTAGGTCTGGGGGAGCGTAAAAAGTATATATGTATGTATACACGGGTGTGTGCCTGTACACATAAAACCTTCTTTTTGTTATTTGACTTTTCTTTACGAGAAACTTGTAAAGGAGGCAAGATACGACTTCTCTTTATAGGTGAGGCAGCTGAGACTCAAGAGGGTTGTAACGGACCTCCCACCGCTGGTGGGTGCCGGCGCCAGGACCCCAGCCTCGGACCCACCTCGCCTGCCCCCGCCCCTCCTTCCAGCTGCTCTCCTCCTGCCCCGTTCATCTCTCACCTTCTCATCCTGCATCACTCTTGTCGCCCTTTCTTCTTTTCATTCCCCCTCTTTTGCTGAGCAGCTCAGTCAGCACCAGTCCTTCTAGAGCCCATCCCACCACAAGCAGCTCAGCCCCACCCCACCCCATCAGAGGTCCCGGGAACCCAGCAAACGCGGGCACTGACGTAGATCATCCAGGAGGTGTAGCGGTCCTTGAGGTTGTACAGCACGGCCGGTTCATTCAGGTGCGTCAGCATGGCCATGTCCTCGATCCGGTCGAACTTGGGGGGGTTCATCGCGTACACGTCCTCTGGCTTCACCACCAGGGTCTGAAAGGGAAGAGGTACAGTGCACACCTGGGCTTCTCTGTGCGTTTTGCCCCTGCAGCTATCTGTCTCCCACGCCCAGATCAGAAGAAGCAGGTGCTGGAGAAAACGCCCGTTTGACAGGGAGGGAGACAGGGCTGGGGGCGGCTTGAAGTGGTGGTGATGGAATGGGATTTGTTTCTGTTACTTCGGCTTTTGTTTTTTTCCATCTCCGATGGGCCTGAGGTGAGGGAAGGATGCCAGAAATGAGAAGAGGGTCTCTGTGGGTGGGTGCGGGGATGACGCAGGCGCGGGTGCCAGCGGGAACCTCTCAGCTCCGTGATGCCGGCTGGGCCGAAACCCAGCTCCAGCAGCTCATGGGTTTCTGCTGTCTACTCAGGGAACACGGCAGGTCCACTGGTGTTCCTGAGGCAGGTACCGAAGAGGAGGCCGGTGGCCTTGGGTCAGCAGGCCGGTGCCCAGAGTCAGCCGGCCTTCTGAGCTCTCTGGAAGCAGCTGTCAAGCCCCCACCCTGCATCTTGCCCGTTCACCCCCTCTGGCCCTTGCTTGTGAAAGAGAACCAGCCCCGCTCCCTTTCTGGGGCGGGAGTGTTACAAGCCAGGAGGAGGAACCACGAGGCAGAGCGGTGGTTCCAGGCACTGGCAGGCGCCTTTGTGCTCCCCTCAAGAGAAGCCCCCTGCCCCAGTGCCCAGCGGGGCTGGAGGACCCTGGCATAGTGGGCGTGGAGCTCACCTTCCTCTCCCCTGCTCTGCCCTCACCTCCTTCCTGAGACCTCCTTTAAAGATGGTCATTTTCCCCACCCCGCCTCTGGGCAAGGCAGTGGAAAACCTGCCTTTAAGTAGAGATCCACTTAAACCACCCATGCCATCAGCCCTCCCTGTGAGGGTCTAGACGTCTTAGATTGTCATTCATCAGGTCTACCTTCCGTGTTTCCCTGTGGCTTCATAAGCCCGTTCTTAACTCCATCATCTGAAATGTACTGAGAGCTGCCCTCTGGAGCTCCAGTGCTTGCAAGCATCACAGGACAATTTCAGTGCCTTTTTCCTTCACATCCAACCCAATGACGCTATTTCCTTTACACTTCTCTTTTGGATACCACCCCCCCTGCCATTTTTTTTTTTTAACTTTTCTTAGAACATTTCCAGATTCTTCTGCTCTAGATTCCAGAGAGTAGTGAAGTCCAGAATTCCTCCCAGCATGCCCACAGTACCTGGGCCAGAATGTAGTGGGCTACACTGCTCATTGCCTTCATGATATGGGAGGGCTGCTATGTCACATCGAGCTTGTGGTCCACTAGGATCCTTTACTCGCTTTCCTTACTTCCTTAGATGGCTATTGCTAGAAGAACTAGGGGGAAACCTAGGCTACCAAAGGAGAGTGTTCTAACAGAGGTCCTCCTACTGTTGGACTCCCAACTCCACACCCCTGGGATGCACAGGGCTGGTCCCCTCTGACCTAGAGTGACACAAACATTAACAAAAGCACCCGAATATGGATTGTTTTGGCCAAACCACAACCAGGTGGTTCTCCCACCGTGCAACCTGAGGCCAGTGTTCACTCTGCTTCCTCCGAGGACACCTGGGACGCTAAGGCGGTGATGCCAGGTGAGGCATTCCGGTGCCAGAGCCACGTCTGGAGATGGCTGGGTATGGACCGGACGCACAGACTGGGCAGCCATGGGGAGCAGAGGCCTGGCCGGCCTGCAGAGGGTGTGGACGGGGCTTACCCTGTTGTCTTCGGTTTCCACCGTGACCTTCCCTTCCTGGGTACTCTTAATTTTCCCCTTGGCGTATTCTTCCTTTGAGTCGACCACAAAGCAGTAGGTTTTGGCATCAAAAGGCTGGTTCTGAGCCTCGATCCTCTCCTTTTCTGACTTCCGGAGGAAGGGAGCGGCTATGCCGAACACTTCCATTTCGGTGCCGCTGCTCATGGTGTCGGCTGGAAGGCGAACCCACCAGGTGAGCCCTGCTGCCCCCAGGCTTCAGCCCTGCCCCGGAGGGAGCCCTTCAAGGCGGAGCCCCGGGAGCAAGGCTGCCCTCCATCGACCCCCAGGAAAATCAAATGCACACATATTTATTGAGCAGCTACTTTGTGCAAAGGGCACGGAGCGTATGCAATCCAAGCTCCCCCATTAGCCGGGGCTTGGACGGGCGAAGGGACCCTAGAGGCGGGTGCAGTTCTCAGGACTCACTTTCCTCTTCTGCAAAAACCCAGGTGTTGCTGAGGGAAGATTTAAAAATAAACACCATCAGAAATAAACGCCATTCTTCAAAGAGAGTGCGCTAAGTGGCAAATAGCTGAGGAATTTGGGGACCTTTCTGGCTCAAGGTGGCTACCTCCTCACAGGAGGAAACCGGCTTTTGCTTTCTTCGGTTCTGTTTTGAGAACAGAAGCAGCATCTGACATCAGCATCTACTCAGAGCATCTCCCCAGGTGCTGCCTCCTCTCCACTCCGCTCCAGCCTAACCTGTCCTGGTCTAAGCTCTACAGGGCTCTCACCCTCCAGGCCATCGGAGGTGGGAGGAACTGGTAGCCTAGAGACCTCTGAGCCAAGGGACCCGACCGGCTTCCTCACCTGAGGGTCACACCCACAGGAGATCAGCGGACAACAGCAGTCGTGGGAAATCAGACCTGCGATAAATACGCAGAAAGCAAGCTCAGGACACGGGAGTGTCTGGGTCGGTTCTGAATCGGGTCCTGATGAACTAACCAAATAAGGATAAAGGACTAATAACTTAGAAAGAGTCTTACCCCAGAGACAAGCTGGAGGAGCAGATGGGACGTGACCCACAGGTGAGCCACGAAGGTAGGAAAAGCCCCCAACCGCCCCAAACCTGGCTCCTACCAGCCCAGCACGGCACCCTCCTCAGTCTGCAGTGCCTCCCATTCAGAACTGGGCAGGAAGGACAGAATCCCTGTTAAAAAGGCCAGTGGTTCCAAGCCGGGATCAGGCCCCCTGTCTTCGGTGAACAGGGAGAAATCTCAGATTGGCCGACGGACACCCGCCAGGCATGCAGCGCAGGTGGGGAAGGTGAGGGCAGGGTAGGCGGCGACCCCACTGGCCTCTGCACAGATCGGAGGGGCGAAGGGCAGGCCGTGGCCCACGGAGCGTCGAGGGGAGAGCGGGCCGGAGGACGGTGCTGCAGGCAGCGGGGTGGGCCTTTGGGCCCGAGGCCCAGCTCCGCCTCTAACTAACCTTACCAAAGCCAGACAGGCCCGCACCAGGTGGCGTCCTCCAAGCCGCACTCGGAAAAGAGCCAGCGAGGGGCGCTGCGACTCTCCTCCACCCACAGAGCAGCTACAGAGGGGCTGCTGCCCGCGGACTTTTATACCCCCCGCTAACGCCACCGCTCATTCCTTCTCTATATTTGGAAAGAGAGTGACCGACACCACAAGCTGAGGACCAGCTCCTTCCTCACTTTTTTTTTTGTCGTTGCCAAGGGAGAGGTATATATAGAAATGAGCGGGATCCACAACCATTTTCCCATTGGGGAAAGCTGGAGGTTTGAGATGCCTTCCTTTGAACTTGGGCCCGGGGTGTCCTCACTCAGTGTGATGGGACAGCCTCGCTGGGGCTCCTGCCTAACTCCATCCTGCGGGCGCCACGGGCTCAGACATCAGTGTGCAGCCCTGGGCAGCAGGTACTTAGAAATCTTGTCCTGTGGGAAAAGAGAGGAAGCCAAGGACAAAACTATTAAAATCCTCTTGGAGTTTTGAGCAAGACTTTTGTCACAACACAGGGTGGTGTGATTGTAAAACTCAGCCAGAAACAACAACAACGATCCTCTTCCTCCTCCTCCTTTCACTGTGTAACTTTCTATCTCATTAGTATCATTATTAACTGAATCCTTTCTTAAGTGCCAGTAACAGCAACAAGTAAATTAATGATGGGGGAGCTACCCGGCCAGACAGTATCCACAGCAACAGCTGCTTTAAGGACCTGTTGTTATTGAGATATACTATGGATTAGGAAAGACCAGCTGCTGGCCTGGGTGGGGGGTAGGGAGAAGGCATGGCCTGCAGAGAAACGGGGGGTGACTGGGGGGGGCTGTCTAACAAGTCTGGTTGTTTCTAAGTCAGGGTTGGAAAAATGAAGCTTCCGGAGAAGAATGAAGCTTCTTCCCCTTCTACTTTATGTCTGTTTGTTTTTTCCCTATTTTTCCTGACAAATCTTTGGGAGGGTGGCCAGCAGGCACCCTCGTTAATTGGTCATTAATTTTAAAGAGTGTCAGCAGTTCCCACTTGAGAATAAAAGCTGCCCCTCCCAACGCACCCACACCAGGCGTGGATACGGAGGCCACTCGAAGAGGTGTGGGTAGGGCAGGGGGAGCAGGACTGTGGTCCCCAAGGTGCAGGGACATTAAGCACCCACTGTATGCTGGCCCCAATGCAGAGCGCTTCAAGAAGGCACACAAGAAACGGAAGATGCAGCCTTTACCCTTAATGGTTTGTAGGATAAACGGTGACTCAATCGTTTTGACATTTAGGGGACTTTAGATCAAAGCGCACATTTATGAAGTGCCTGCTCTGTGAAGGCCAGAAAGGTGAGTGGCCACCAGCGGGGGAGTCAGGAAGTACGGAGCCCGCTCGCTTGCCCCCGCAGCCTGCTGTGGGCTTGCTGCCTGTCACACCCCCCCAGGCCACCTCCTTGCTCCAGCTGGGACTGAAACCCCCGTCCCTAGAGCCCCTCCCCATCCAAGAAGAGAGCCCGACCCTCCTAAAGGGTGCATGCGTGCTCTGAAGGGGAGCGGTCTGCCTGAGGTCCTGTCCTGCCTGCCCAGTGACCTCAGTCCAAGTCTCTGTGCCATTGGCCAGGCATCTCCTTGGAGGCCTGGTCAGGGCAGGTGCATGTCACCTGTGGGAGCAGAGGGTTAGCAAGCCCCACGGGGCTGAGGGACAGTGCGAGGGGCCCTGACCACACCTTGGGCAGTGACGTAGCAGGGTGGCCACGGGACAGGGAGAGGTGCTGGCGGCTCCTTCTTAAACACCTAGAGTTACGGCTGGGAGGGGCTCTGTGGGCAACGGGAAAAGGCTCAGTTTGCTCTTTGCCTTTTGTCACCAGTTTACCTGTCTCTCTGTATAACCATATCCATACCCACCTCCAGGAAGCCGAAAGGATGTTTTCCATACAGGTCTTCCCTGAGTTCGCTGTAAAACAGCCCCAGGTCACATTACTGAGCCCAGCCCCAGCTCTGAAGTGCCGACGGCCTTCCACCCCAGCTTTTCCAAATCACGCAGCCTGTCGTCGTCCTTTCCATCACGCTTCTTCCTCCTGCAGGTATAGAGTGTTCAGCTGGGGGATCTCAGAGGTTGTTTGCTGGTCAGCCTGCTTTTGCATAGGAGGAGCTGGAAGGCAGGAGGGGTAGGAAGCTTGCCCAAGGCCAGAGAAGGAGGGTCAGGGTTAGGCAGAGAGCTCCACTCTCCAGAGGACAGAAATGACAACAATAACTGCCACAGAGAAAAGTTTTAAAACTAGATACCAGGAATCAAAAAGTACGGCCGTCTGGAAAATTATCTGTAGGAGGGAAGAACTGCACGTGCAGCAGCAGCTGCGGGCTGTGGAGCTTTGGAGTCAGACGGGCCTGGGTGTGAATCCCACCGCTTGCCCTCTCATTTACTGTGTGATGGCAGGCATTGTGCCTAACTTCTCTGAGCCTCTGTTTTCTCATCTGTAAAATGGGGATGATACAGCTGCCTCACAGACTAGTTATGTGCATTTGATAGGATATTAAAATGTCAGGCACGCCCTGCCCAGTGCTGTGTTTATAGCACATTGTAGATTTGAAGTTTTCTTCCCTGTCTGAAGGTTTCCATGTGTTACACACAGTACGACTGGTTATATTGATGACATTGAGTAGATCATATTGGATATTTGTTTTATCGATATGAGGAGGCAGAAGGGACATATATATATGTGTGTGTGTGTTAAAAAGATTTCCATCCAAAGAGAGAGAAATCTTAAAGAAGAAGACCTCTTGGTGCTTAAATAGGCAGCTTTCAGGGCTAACTGGACCCTCGGCTGGTGCGGAATTCCTCCTCTGATCAGCTGGGGGACAGATGACTTACCAGTGTATTATTAGCCAGCTTTATGGGAAAAGGAGGAGCCCTTGTTCTTTCAGCCATCACCCAGCGAGAACTAATCCCCACAGCCTGGACACAGAGCTGCGTTTATTCCTGGGTGCGCTGGAAGAAAATGTATTGTCTCAAGAATGCAGGCAGCTCCGGAGGCGCTATTTGGAGAGTGGCTGAGTCCCCTCGTCAGAGCCGGCAGCTTGCTCCTGAGCTATTTTCCTCTACTTCTGTTTGATGTCTGATCCACATGTGGACATGGAGCCCCTAGGACAGCGCTCTGTCAGAGCATGACGTCAGCCGCAGGAGCAGATGCCTCCGGGATCAAGTGCCTTCTCCATGTCCCGCTTGAGGGGGATTTGGTGTCAGTGGAAGCAGGGAACTTGGTTATTCTGAGCGAAGGCAATCCCTGCCAGTGAGGTGAAGGTGGAGGTCCTGAACCAGTGTCCAGAGCCCCAGGTAATAAATAAAGCCGAGAGGGCCCATAACTCTCCTTTAATTCAATTCAACAAACACCTGCTTTCCCCACCTTTCTATTAGGAACAAAGTCAAATCTGTAGGTAAGCACAAAGCACAGTCGTGCACATCCAGGGTTAAAATGCAGTTGGAGTTGATGCCAGAGCCACGCTACCAACCACCTCACTAATTATACGAGAGGGCTTCGGGAATGGATGCTTCCAGAATTATGACATGAGCCAGAAGTTTGTGAAGTCGATCAGAACAAACGTTTTAAAAGGTCAAACCCCAATCTGTGAGTGAAAGGGAGAGCTGGTGCTAAAAGGTGACCAGGAAAAGGGAGGATGCCACGCACAGAGAGTCAGAGGAGAAGACTAAAGATGAGAGTGAGAGAAGGTTTGAGAGACAGTCGCTGGCAAAGAAGAGACGAGTCCCATACCTGAGATGGGGCAGCTGCGGCTGCTGTCCGAAGTCTGCAGATGGTTCAGAAGATTGATGGGCCCGTGTGGTTGGGAGCTTGGAGCAACATGATTGAAGCAGGGAAGAATGCTTTGAGAGGGACAGGAGAAGACGGGCGTTCCAAGGAAAGGAGTTTATAAACAGCAGGCATGACCCAGGGCTTTGCCAGGGTATTTGAGGACAGGAAGGAAGAATAACATATGCATCTGAACAATGCCACAGAGAAGGAGGCAAGCAAACTAGTCCACCAGGTGCATGTGGATGTGGAACGTAAAGATCAAAGATCACCAGGAGGTCACCACTGGGAGGAAGTAGAGAACAAATGGCTCCATAATAATAGAGAACTTGGAAGAAAGGTGGCCAATTTGAGGTGTGGTAGTTGATTAATATTTAAGCCATAACCTTCAAATTGAAGGATAACACTGAATTTTCATTTAAAGTCGTGCTTTTCGAGAGAAATGACCCAAATAAACAAAATAAGAGGAGAAATAACGACCAATACGGCAGAAATACAAAAAAAAAAAAAAAAGTAAGAGAATACTATGAACAATTATATGCCAACAAATTGGACAACCTAGAAATGGGTAAGTTTCTAGAAACATACAGGCTGTCAAAACTGAATCAAGAAGAAATTGAACACACCAACCACCAGAAGTGAAATAGAATCTGTAATTTAAAAAACTCCCTGCAAACAAAAGTCTAGGACTGTACGGCTTCACTGGGGAATTCTACCAAACATACAAGGAAGAACTTATATCGATCCTTCTCAAACTCTTCCAGAAGACTAAAGGGGAGGGAACACTCCCAAAGTCATTTTATGAAGCCGCCATCACCCTGATACAAAACCAGACAAAGACACTACCAAAAAAGAAAATTACAGGACAATTCTTTGATGAAAATAGACGCAAAAATCCTCAACAAAATATTAGCAAACTGAATCCAACAGCACATAAAAGTGATCACGCACCATGATAAAGTTGGATTCATCCTAGGGTCGCAAGGATGGCCCAATATACACAAATCAATGTGATACACCATGTCAACCAAAAAAAAAGACAAAAGCCACATGATCATCTCAATAGATGCAGAAAAAGCATTTGATAAAATTCAACATCCATTCATGGTAAAAACTCTCACCAAAGTGGTTACACAGGGAACAAATCTCAACATAATAAAAACTATTTATGACAAACCCACAGCCAACATGATACTCAATAGTGAAAAGCTGAAAGCCTTCCTGCTAAAATCTGGAACAAGACAAGGATGCCCACTCTGACCACTTCTATTTAACATAGTATTGGAAGTCCTAGCTACAGCAATTAGACAAGAAAAAGAAATAAAAGGTATCCAAATTGGAAGGGAAGAGGTAAAACATGGAGATGACATGGTAACTCTACATAGAAAACCCTAAAGGCTCCACACAAAACTATTAGAACTGATAAACGAATTCAGCAAGGTAGCAGAATACAAGATTAACATACAGAAATCTGTTGCATTTCTTTACACTAACAATGAAGTATCAGAAAGAGAACGTGAAAGCTCCGGTGGAAGATGGCGGAAGAGTAAGACGTGGAGATCACCTTCCTCCCCACAGATACACCAGAAATACATCTACACGTGGAACAACTCCTACAGAACACGTACTGAATGCTGGCAGAAGACCTCAGACCTCCCAAAAGGCAAGAAACTCCCCAAGTACCTGGGTAGGGCAAAAGAAAAAAAGAAAAAACAGAGACAAAAGAATAGGCACGGGACCTGCACCAGTGGGAGGGAGCTATGAAGGAGGAAAGGTTTCCACACACTAGGAAGCCCCTTCGCGGGCAGAGACTGCAGGTGTCAGAGGGGGAAGCTTCGGAGCCGCGGAGGAGAGCGCAGCCACGGGTGCGGAGGGCAAAGCGGGGAGATTCCCGCACAGAGGATGGGTGCCGACCAGCACTCACCAGCCCGAGAGGCTTGTCTGCTCACCCGCCGGGGCGGGCGGGGCTGGGAGCTGAGGCTCGGGCTTCGGTCGGAGCGCATGGAGAGGACTGGGGTTGGCGGTGTGAACACAGCCTGCAGGGCGTTAGTGCACCACGGCTGGCCGGGAGGGAGTCCCGGCAAAAGGTCTGGAGCTGCCGAAGAGGCAAGAGACTTTTTCTTCCCTCTTTGTTTCCTGGTGCGCGAGGAGAGGGGATTAAGAGCGCTGCTTAAAGGAGCTCCAGAGACGGCCGCGAGCTGCGGCTAAAAGCACGGACCCCAGAGACGGGCAGGAGATGCTAAGGCTGCTGCTGCCACCACCAAGGGGCCTGTGTGCGAGCACAGGTCACTATCCACACCTCCCTTCCAGGGAGGCTGTGCAGCCCGCCACTGCCAGGTTCCCGGGATCCAGGGACAACTTCCCCGGGAGAACGCACGGCACGCCTCAGGCTGGTGCAACGTCATGCCGGCCTCTGCCGCCGCAGGCCCGCCCTGCACTCCGTGCCCATCCCTCCACCCGGCCTGAGTGAGCCAGAGCCCCCGAATCAGCAGCTCCTTTAACCCCGTGCTGTCTGAGCGAAAAACAGACGCCCTCTGGCGACCTACACGCAGAGGCGGGGCCAAATCCAAAGCTGAGACCCGGGAGCTGTGAGAACAAAGAAGAGAAAGGGAAATCTCTCCCAGCAGCCTCAGGAGCAGCGGATTAAAGTTCCACAATCAACTTGATGTACCCTAGATCTGTGGAATACATGAATAGACAATGAATCATCCCAAATTGAGGAGGTGGACTTTGGGAGCAAGATTTAGGATTTTTTCCCCTTTTCCTCTTTTTATGTGTATGTGTACGCTTCTGTGTGAGATTTTGTCTGTATAGCTTTGCTTCCACCATTTGTCCTAGGGTTCTATCCGTCCGTTTTTGTTTTTTTTTTTAATTTTTTTTCTTAATAATTACTTTTAATAACTATTTTATTTTACTTTATTTTCTTCCTTCCTTCCTTCCTCCCTTCCTCCCTTTCTTTCTTTCTTTCTTTCTTTCTTCCTACTTCTACTAATTCTTTCTCTCTACTTTTTCTCCCTTTTATTCTGAGCCGTGTGGATTACACGCTGTTGGTGCTACAGCCGGGAGTCAGTGCTGTGCCTCTGAGGTGGGAGAGCCAACTTCAAGACACTGGGCAACAAGAGACCTCCCAGCTCCACATAATATCAAATGGCGAAAATCTCCCAGAGATGTCCATCTCAATGCCAGCACCCAGCTTCACTCAACGACCAGCAAGCTACAGTGCTGGACACCCTATGCCAAACAACCAGCAAAACAGGAACACAACCCCACCCATTAGCAGAGAGGCTGCCTAAAATCATAATAAGTCCACAGACACCCCAAAACACACCACCAGACGTGGACCTGCCCACCAGAGAGACAAGATCCAGCCTCATCCACCAGAACACAGGCACTAGTCCCCTCCACCAGGAAGCCTACACAACCCACTGAACCAACCTTAGCCACTGGGGACAGACACTAAAAACAACGGAAACTACGAACCTGCAGCCTGAAAAAAGGAGACCCCAAACACAGTAAGATAAGCAAAATGAGAAGATAGAGAAACACATAGCAGATGAAGGAGCAAGATAAAAACCCACCAGACCTAACAAATGAAGAGGAAACAGGCAGTCTACCTGAAAAAGAATTCAGAGTAATGATAGTAAAGATGATCCAAAATCTTGGAGATAGAATAGAGAAAATGCAAGAAACATTTAACAAGGACCTAGAAGAACTAAAGATGAAACAAACAACGATGAACAACACAATAAAAGAAATGAAAAATACTCTAGATGGGATCAATAGCAGAATAACTGAGGCAGAAGAACAGATAAGTGACCTGGAAGATAAAATAGTGGAAATAACTACTGCAGAGCAGAATAAAGAAAAGAGAATGAAAAGAACCGAGGACAGTCTCAGAGACCTCTGGGACAAAATTAAACACACCAACATTCAAATTATAGGGGTTCCAGAAGAAGAAGAGAAAAAGAAAGGGACTGAGAAAATATTTGGAGAGATTATAGTTGAAAACTTCCCAAATATGGGAAAGGAAATAGTTAATCAAGTCCAGGAAGCACAGAGAGTCCCATACAGGATAAATCCAAGGAGAAATACGACAAGACACATATTAATCAAACTGTCAAAAATTAAATACAAAGAAAGCATATTAAAAGCAGCAAGGGAAAAACAAAAAATAACACACAAGGGAATCCCCATAAGGTTAACAGCTGATCTCTCAGCAGAAACTCTGCAAGGCAGAAGGGAGTGGCAGGACATACTGAAAATGATGAAGGAGAAAAACCTGCAACCAAGATTACTCTACCCAGCAAGGATCTCATTCAGATTTGATGGAGAAATTAAAACCTTTACAGACAAGCAAAAGCTGAGAGAATTCAGCACCACCAAACCAGCTTTACAACAAATGCTAAAGGAACTTCTCTAGGCAAGAAACACAAGAGAAGGAAAAGACCTACAATAACGAACCCAAAACAATATAGAAAATGGGAATAGGAACATACATATCGATAATTACCTTAAATGTAAATGGACTAAATGCTCCCATCAAAAGACACAGATTGGCTGAATGGATACAAAAACAAGACCCATATATATGCTGTCTACAAGAGACCCACTTCAGACCTAGAGACACATACAGATTGAAAGTAAGGGGATGGAAAAAGATATTCCATGCAAATGGAAACCAAAAGAAAGCTGGAGTAGCAATTCTCATATCAGACAAAATAGACTTTAAAATAAAGACTATTAGAAGAGACAAAGAAGGACACTACATAATGATCAAGGGATCGATCCAAGAAGAAGATATAACAATTATAAATATTTATGCACCCAACATAGGAGCACCTCAATACATAAGGCAAATACTAACAGCCATAAAAGGGAAAATCGACAGTAACACATTCATAATAGGGGACTTTAACACCCCACTTTCACCAATAGACAGATCATCCAAAATGAAAATAAATAAGGAAACACAAGCTTTAAATGATACATTAAACAAGATAGACTTAATTGGTATTTATAGGAAACTCCATCCAAAAACAACAGAATAAACATTTTTCTCAAGTGCTCATGGAACATTCTCCAGGATAGATTATATCTTGGGTCACAAATCAAGCCTTGGTAAATTTAAGAAAATTGAAACTGTATCAAGTATCCTTGCTGACCACAACACTATGAGACTAGATATCAATTACAGGAAAAGATCTGTAAAAAATACAAACACATGAAGGCTAAAAAATACACTACTTAATAACGAAGTGATCACTGAAGAAATCAAAGAGGAAATCAAAAAATACCTAGAAACAAATGACAATGGAGACACGACGACCCAAAACCTATGGGATGCAGCAAAAGCAGTTCTAAGAGGGAAGTTTATAGCAATACAATCCTACCTTAAGAAACAGGAAACATCTCGAATAAACAACCTAACCTTGCACCTAAAGCAATTAGAGAAGAAAAAAAAAATCCAAAGTTAGCGAAGGAAAGAAATCATAGAGATCAGATCAGAAATAAATGAAAAAGAAATGAAGGAAACGATAGCAAAGATCAATAAAACTAAAAGCTGGTTCTTTGACAAGATAAACAAAATTGATAAACCATTAGCCAGACTCATCAAGAAAAAAAGGGAGAAGACTCAAATCAACAGAATTAGAAATGAAAAAGGAGAAGTAACAACTGACACTGCAGAAATACAAAAGATCATGAGAGATTACTACAAGCAACTCTATGCCAATAAAATGGACAACCTGGAAGAAATGGACAAATTCTTAGAAATGCACAACGTGCCAAGACTGAATCAGGAAGAAATAGAAAATATGAACAGACCAATCACAAGCACTGAAACTGAAACTCTGATTAAAAATCTTCCAACAAACAAAAGCCCAGGACCAGATGGCTTCACAGGCCAATTCTATCAAACATGTAGAGAACAGCTAACACCTGTCCTTCTCAAACTCTTCCAAAATATAGCAGAGGGAGGAACACTCCCAAATTCATTCCATAAGGCCACCATCACCTTGATTCCAAAACCAGACAAGGATGTCACAAAGAAAGAAAACTACAGGCCAATATCACTGATGAACATAGATGCAAAAATCCTCAACAAAATACTAGCAAAGAGAATCCAACAGCACATTAAAATGATCATACACCATGATCAAGTGGGGTTTATCCCAGGAATGCAAGGATTCTTCAATATACGCAAATCAATCAACATGATACACCATATTAACAAATTGAAGGAGAAAAACCATATGATCATCTCAATAGATGCAGAGAAAGCTTTCAACAAAATTAAACACCCATTTATGATAAAAACCCTGCAGAAAGTAGGCACAGAGGGAACTTTCCTCAGCATAATAAAGGCCATATATGACAAACCCACAGCCAACATCATCCTCAATGGTGAAAAACTGAAAGCACTTCCACTAAGATCAGGAACAAGACAAGGTTGCCCACTCTCACCACTCTTATTCAACATATTTTTGGAAGTTTTAGCCACAGCAATCAGAAAAGAAAAGGAAATAAAAGGAATCCAAATCGGAAAAGAAGAAGTAAAGCTGTCACTGTTTGCAGATGACACGATACTATACATAGAGAATCCTAAAGATGCTACCAAAAACTATTAGGGCTAATCAATGAATTTGGTAAAGTGGCAGGACACAAAATTAATGCACAGAAATCTCTGGCATTCCTATACACTAATGATGAAAAATCTGAAAGTGAAATCAAGAAAACACTCGCATTTACCACTGCAACAAAAAGAATAAAATATCTAGGAATAAACCTACTTAAGGAGACAAAAGACCTATATGCAGAAAATTATAAGACACTGATGAAAGAAATTAAAGATGATACAAATAGATGGAGAGATATACCATGTTCTTGGATTGGAAGAATCAACATTGTGAAAATGACTATACTACCCAAAGCAGTCTACAGATTCAATGCAATCCCTATCAAACTACCACTGGCATTTTTCACAAAAATGGAACAAAAAATTTCACAATTTGTACGGAAACACAAAAGACCCCGAATAGCCAAAGCAATCTTGAGAATGAAAAACAGAGCTGGAGGAATCAGGCTCCCTGACTTCAGACTATACTACAAAGCTACAGTAATCAAGACAGTATGGTACTGGCACAAAAACAGAAAGGTAGATCAACAGAACAGGATAGAAAGCCCAGAGATAAACCCACGCATATATGGTCACCTTATCTTTGATAAAGGAGGCAGGAATGTACAGTGGAGAAAGGACAGCCTCTTCAATAAGTGGTGCTGGGAAAACAGGACAGGTACACGTAAAAGTATGAGATTAGATTACTCCCTAACACCATCAGCAAAAAATCTAGAAACAATAAATGCTGGAGAGGGTGTGGAGAAAAGGGAACAGTCTTGCACTGCTTGTGGGAATGTGAATTGGTACAGCCACTATGGAGAACAGTATGGAGATTCCTTAAAAAACTACAAATAGAACTACCATATGACCCAGCAATCCCACTCCTGGGCATATACCCTGAGAAAACCATAATTCAAAAAGAGTCATGTACCAAAATGTTCATTGCAGCTCTATTTACAATAGCCCGGAGATGGAAACAACCTAAGTGCCCATCATCGGATGAATGGATAAAGAAGATGTGGCACATATATACAATGGAGTATTACTCAGCCATAAAAAGAAACGAAATTGAGCTATTTGTAATGAGGTGGATAGACCTAGAGTCAGTCATACAGAGTGAAGTAAGTCAGAATGAGAAAGACCAATACCGTATGCTAACACATATATATATGGAATTTAAGAAAAAAAATGTTATGAAGAACCTAGGGGTAAGACAGGAATAAAGACACATACCTACTAGAGAATCGACTTGAGGATATGGGGAGGGGGAAGGGTGAGCTGTGACAAAACAAGAAAGAGGCATGGACATATATACACTACCAAACGTAAGGTAGATAGCTAGTGGAAAGCAGCTGCATAGCACAGGGAGATCAGCTCGGTGCTTTGTGACCGCCTGGAGGGGTGGGATAGGGAGGGTGGGAGGGAGGGAGATGGAAGAGGGCAGAGATATGGGAACATATGTATATGTATAACTGATTCACTTTGTTATAAAGCAGAAACTAACACACCATTGTAAAGCAATTATACCCCAATAAAGATGTTAAAAAAAAAAAAAAAAGAGAATGTGAAAAAAGAATCCCTTTAAAAATTTCATCCAAAAAAAAAAATACCTGGGAATAAACCTGACCAAGGAGGTGAAAGTCTTATATGTTGAGAACTATAAAACATTAATAAAGGAAACTAGGGCTTCCCTGGTGGTGCAGTGGTTGAGGGTCCGCCTGCCGATGCAGGGGACACGGGTTCGTGCCCCGGTCTGGGAAGATCCCATGTGCCGCAGAGCGGCTGGGCCCATGAGCCATGGCCCATGAGCCTGCGCGTCTGGAGCCTGTGGTCCGCAGCGGGAGAGGCCACAACAGTGAGAGGCCCGCATACCGCAAAAAAAATAAAAAAAAATAAAGGAAACTAAAGATGATTCAAAGAAATGGAAAGCTATCCCATGCTCTTGGATTGGAAGAATTAATATTGTTAAAATGGCCATACCACCCAAAGCAATCTATGGATTTATTGTGATCCCTATCTAATTACCCATGACATTTTTCACAGAACTAGAACAAATAATCCTAGTTTATATGGAACCACAAAAGATCCAGAATTGCCAAGGAAATCCTGAGGAAAAAAACAAAGCTGGAGGCATAACCCGCCCAGACTTCAGACAATACTACAAAGCTACAGTAATCAAAATAGTGTGATATTGGCACAAAAACAGATATTTGGATCAATAGAACAGAACAGAGAGCCCAGAAATAAACCCACATACCTAGAGTCGATTAATCTTCGACAAAGGACGCAAGAATACATAATGGAGAAAAGAAAGTCTCTTCAGCAAGTGATACTGGGAAAGCTGGACAGCCACATATAAATCAATGAAGTTAGAACACTGCCTCACACCATATACAAAAATAAACTCAGAATGGCTTAAAGACTTAAATATAAGACATGACACCGTAAAATTCCTAGAAGAGAACATAGGCAAAACATTCTGACATAAACTGTAGCAATGTTTTCTTAGGTCAGTCTCCCAAGGCAAAGGAAATAAAAGCAAAAATAAACAAATGGGACCTAATCAAACTTATAAGCTTTTGCACAGCAAAGGAAACCATAAACAAAAATACAACCTACAGAATGGGAGAAAATATTTGCAAACAATGCAACTGACAAGAGCTTAATTTCCAAAATATGCAAACAGCTCATACAGCTCAATATCAAAAAACAAACAACTGGGGACTTCCTTGGGGGGCAGTGGTTAAGAATCTGCCTGCCAATGCAGGGGACACTGGTTCGATCCCTGGTCCGGGAAGATCCCACATGCCGCGGAGCAACTAAGCCCATGCGCCACAACTACTGAGCCTGTGCTCTAGAACCCGTGAGCCACAACTACTGAGCCCGTGTGCCACAACTACTGAGCCCACGTGCCTAGAGCCTATGCTCCTCGATGAGAGAAGCCACTGCAATGAGAAGCCCGTGCACCACAACGAAGAGCAGTCTCCACTCGCTGCAACTCGAGAAAGCCTGCGTGGAGCAACGAAGACCCAACGCAGCCAAAAATAAAAAACCACACAAACAACCCACCCAATCAAAAAACAGGCAGAGGGCTTCCCTGGTGGCACAGTGGTTGAGAGTCCGCCTGCAGATGCAGGGGACTCGGGTTCGTGCCCTGGTCCGGGAGGATCCCCACATGCCGCGGAACGGCTGGGCCCGTGAGCCATGGCCGCTGGGCCTGCGCGTCCGGAGCCTGTGCTCCGCAATGGGAGAGGTCACGGCAGTGCCCACGTACCGCAAAAAAAAAAAAAAAAACAGGTAGAAAAGCTAAATAGACATTTCTCCAAAGAAGACACGAAGATGGCAACAGGCACATGAAAAGATGCTCAACATCACTAATTATTAGAGAAATGCAACTCAGAGCTACAATAAGGTTATCACCTTGCACCAGTCAGAACTGCCATCATCAAAAAGTCTTCAAATAACAAATGCTGGAGAGGGTGTGGAGAAAAGGGAACCCTCTTACACTGTTGGTGGGAATGTAAATTGGTGCAGCCACTATGGAGAACAGTATGGAGGTTCCTTAAAAAACTAAAAATAGAGTTACCATATGATGCAGCAATCCCACTTCTGGACATATATCCAGAAAAGACAAAAACTCTAGTTCAAAAAGATACATGCTTCCCAATGTTCATAGCAGCACTATTTACAATAGCCAAGACATGGAAGCAACCTAAGTGTCCAAAGACAGATGAATGAATAAAGAAGATGTGGTATATATATGCAAAATGGACTATTAGCCATAAAAAAGAATGAAATAATTCCATTTGCATCAAAATGGATGGACCTAGAGATTATCATACTAAGTGAAGTCAGATAAAGACAAATATCATATATCACTTACGTGTGGAATCTAAAAAAAATGATAATACCAATGAACTTATTGACAAAACAGAAAAAGACTCACATACATAGAAAACAAACCTATGATTACCAAAGGGGAAAGGGTGGGGAGGGATAAATTAGGCGTTTGGGATGAACAGATACTCACCACTCTATATAAAATAGATAAATAACAAGGTCCTACAGTATAGTGCAGGGAACTATATTCAATAGCTTGTAATAACTTATAATGGAAAAGAATCTGAAAAAGTATATACATATGTGTGTGTGTATATCTGAATCACTTTGCTATATATCTGAAACACAATAAATCAACTATACCTCAATAAAAAATAAATAAAGTTGTGCTTTTCAAATTTGGCTATACCTTAGAATCCCCTGAGGAGCTGTTTAAAAAAATTTGCATAGCCAACTGAAAGATATGACCTCCTATGGAAAAGACTCCATTAGCAACAAATAAGATAAAATACTGAAGAATAAACTTAAGATATGTACAAAACCTTAAAATAATACTGAAAGACAAAAACATAGGTTTTCCTTGCTATTGGATAGGATGATTTAACATCATAAAGATGCCAATTATACCCAGATTAATATATGAATTTAATGTAATCTCAATAAAAATACCAACTTTATTTCTTTCTGGAGCTAAATAGTTAATTCTAAATTTCATACATGCACAATAAAGAAAACCCAGAAAAAAGGAAAGTCACAGGCAGGACATCCTACCAGATATTAACACATACACAATAAAGTCTACATAATGCAGAATGTTGTACTGATGCATGAAGAGACAGACTCACCAGAGGAACATACTAGAAAGGCCAGGAAAAGGACCAAATACATATGGAAATTTGATTCAAAATGAAGGGGGCATCTAAAGTCATCAGGGCAAAGATAGACTCTAGTAAGTGGTAGAGTGACAACTGGATGGCCAGTTGGAAAAAGATAAATTTGGATCCATGCCTCATACCACACACATACCACACATTAAATAACAAATGTATCAGGCCCAAATGTAAAGAAATGAAACAAGTACTAAAAGAAAACATGGGTGAATTCCTTTCTAATCTGGGAGTGGGAGAGGCCAACTATGACTCAAAATTCAGAACTGTAAAAAAATAAAGACAACATCATAGCAATTAAAAAGAACTTCATGGCAAAAAAAAAAAAAATTAGAGCAAAAGATAAAATGGCAAATTGGGAGAAAATATCTGTAATTTGCATCACAAAAGACCAATGTCTTTAATATGTAAATAATTCTTAAACATTGAGAAGGATTTAAAAACTCTCAGATGGAAACAAGTGGCAAATAAACAAGCAGAAAACACACAAAAAGATACACAGGTGGTCTTTAAACATGAGAAAAAATGCTTATCATTAAGAGAAATGTATATTGAAACCACACTTTCTCGCTAATTAGAATGGAACAAATCCAAATGCTGGGCAAAACATTCTGTTGGCAAAGCTGTGATGAAACGCACACTCTCATGCTTTCCTAGTGGGTGAAAAATTCCATAGCAACTGCTATGGAGGGGAATTCAGAAAAAACTAATTAAATACGCGATTTCCCTTTGACCCAGCAAAACCACTTCTAGGAGTCATCCCCTAAGATGTAAGTCCACAAATACTAAAACGCTGTAAGTGCCAGGTTATTTATAGTGGCAGTATCATAATAGCAAAAGACTGAAAGTAGCCCAAGTATTGAGCAATAGAAAACTTATTGAATACATTATGCTCTACCCCTATGACAGAATATGTGGCTATATGGTGAGCCTGCCATGAAAAAGAATTAGAATGATCTCTAAAAGCTGAGATGGAGTCATTTCTAGGGTATATTGTTTGTAAAAAAAAGAAAGGCCCAGAACAGTGTATACAGAATTCTAACTTCCGTGTAAGAAAGAAGATATAAGAATATCTATACATATTTGCTCATTTTTGAAAAAAGAAACATAAGAAAGGTAAACCAGAAACTAAGCAAATGGTTCCCCATAGAGAGTGAATGCCTTCTTACACGGTTTTGACTTTTGAACCATGTAAATGGCTGATTCAAAAATAAATTTTAAGAAAAAGGAAGGAAAAAAGCAATTCCTAAAATTAAATTTTAAAAAGCACAAATAAACCTAATGCATATCAAATTAATAATATAATGACACTTAGAAAAGAGTTAATTCTTGTGAATTTTGAAAAGTACCCTGTACATTCTTCATGAGATGTATTCAAAGTGGAGAGAGAAGTACAAAGAAATTGGGAACCTTTCCCAGTAGGTTAATTATTAGTTGTACTCTGGATTAAAATGTGAAACAACTTATATACTTTTAGATAGTGCAAATAAATAAATTCATCTTACAAGAACCAAAATTTTCACTCTAAGAGAAAAAAAGACACAAGTATAAAATAAAAGAGGGTTAGAAAAACCCCATAATGTTAATTTGAACTGGACCTGTTTATCTGAATCAGTTTGAGCATCTGAAAGAACGACTGTATTTAAATATCAACACATTGAATAAGGAATAATTTGTAAGTCCTAAGGTGAGACAGGGTCGGGGGGGCGGGGGCAGCGAGGAAGGAAAGCTCTTCCTCTTTATAGAAGAACGCCACTAATAAGTGTAGACAGAATGAGAAAATGAGGAACATTATCATTTCCCCACCCCTGATATAATCAGTGATCCAGGCAAGGATCATCCACGACGCTAAAACCACTGGGTGAAAGGGTTTTAGGGAGAAAGATATTCACTATTTTAACCAGCTGAGGAAACAGCATCACCAATAATGGACAGCCTGCCATCCTAAGAAGGATGATGCAGGATGCACTACCCAACATCCCCTAGGAAATAGTCTTGCCAGATGCTTAACCTGTGTCTATTCAAGCCTCTGTCCACAACCTCAGAAAGTAGAGAGAAGAACACATCAGTGACACCATGAAGAAGCCATCAGTCAAATCTAGAATGTAGGACATTCTGTAAGAAAACTGGCCTAGATAGTTCAAAATGAATCAATGTTATGTTTTAAAAATGTTTTAGGTGAAAAGAGATGACAAAGATAGAACCAAATGTAACACATGAACCTTGGTTAGATCCTAGATTGGAAAAGAGAACAGAAGGGAGGGAAATAAGAAAGAACAAACCTGAAAAGGGGACAAATTGAGGACAGAATTGCTGTTATTTTTCTTAGGTGTAAAAATGGAATTGTAGCTATGTAGAAAATTGACCTTATTTCTAGATGTTTCATACTGAAATATTTAGGGAGATAGCATCTTATACAATGAGTTTCAAATGGTGACCCTAGGGAAAGGGTAAATCTGTGTTCAGTAGGTTTGAAAATGTTCAAATAAAAGGCTGAGGGGAGAATAAAAAAAAAAAAGGGCCTAGTCCCGCCCCTGCCCCAGACCAATGGAATCTCTAGGTTTGGGTGCCATCTGTGAGGCTCCCCCATCTAGTGCACCCCGGATACTTATGTACACCTGCAGCTGAGGACTAACCATTCAGAGTTCCAGGGGGTGTGGGCAAAAAAAAAAAAAGAACGATAGAATTCTGTAGTGAAGAGATGGCTTTGAGAGCATACAGATACTCCCCAAATAGTGACTGAAAAGGGCAGGAAGAGGACGCAGTTAGCAGGGCTGTGGGGTGTGTGTTGCGGGGGGGGCGGTTCTGGAGGGAACGAGCATTAAGGAGAATCTCAAATAGCAGTGACTGAAGCTGAAGCCCCGGGGCCGGCGATGCTCAAACACTTCTCGTAAATTAAAATCATTGAACTAGATGAGGTTTCCTAACCCAGACCCCATGAAGTCAGAATCTCTGGGGGCTAGACTTGGGTGTGTGGGCTTTCCAAAGGCTCTCCAGGTCATTTTGAGGAAGGCCCTTGATTAGGAACTACTGTTAGACCATCCCTTCAGTTCCTTCTGACCCTGACGCTATGCGACTCCACACTTAGAGAGCTTATTCCCAAATCTAGGAGGGCTGGGGCATCCTCGCCCCTAACTGACCAGCCCCTTCCTTAGGAGGTAGACACCTTCCCCGAGGGAACCCAGAGGCCTTGGGGAAAAGCAGGTGGCAGGGTTGTCCCCAACATTGTGGCTAGACTCTAACATGGGCAGGGGAGGGGAGGTACAGGGGGCAGAATAAAGAACGCAAGCAGTTTCTGCCAAGCATTTGAGCTGCCAGGGCCAGAAGTGGTGTCTGCCGCACTCCGAGGGGGCAGGGGGTAAGAGGGAGCAAGTCGGGAGGCCTTGACCTGAGACTTCGGCTCATCTTCTCCCTTCACCAGGCCTCAGTCTCCTCATCTGAGAAATGGGTCTCTCTGATCTCCTAGGTCCCCTTGGGTCCCTCCTTTCTCTGATTTTACCATTCTCATCAGGAGGACACACCAACATGCCCTAAAAAGGATGAACTGGGCTGCGATGTGTCAGAATATTTATTCTACCCTCACAGTAACGTGGGTGGGAGGGGTGTGGACGCCGGGCACACCCCACTTTGTGGCAGCCCTTGGCCAATGCTGTTCGCCTGCAAGACTGCCCTGGTGAAGCAGGTACCGACTTCCCAGACTACAGGAGAAAGAGATGTAATTGCCATTATTTCTCTAACAGATTTTATCTTCGTTTACAAACCTCTACTTCCACCAAAGAGGAGAAAACTAAATTTGTCACCTGCACAGCAACTGAGCGGCTTCCAGAATTTTTTAGTGTTGTTTGGTAAATAGTCAATTCAGGATGCTGCCTGTTGCCCCTTCTTCCTGTATCCTCAAACCTGCCCTAGACTCAGGGAGGGGGACAGCTTATGTTTAATCTGGGGGGATGGGAGAGGGGCCTCTGGTCTACAACTGCCATCTGCCCACGGTGGTCTCGGCAGAGAAGTGGGCCTGTCCCCACTCGTCCAGTCACCATGGCCTCCAGACTCCAGGTCGGTTAACACACTCTTTAACCCCCTCACCCAAAATAGAGGCCCCTGCGGATGCGCTCAGGCCTGTGCCAGGCAGTGGGAGCCAAGTGGTAAACCGAACAGACGCGAAACATAGACTGTGCAACTAACTGATGAATTCCACACCTTTGACCTTTGTGGTTGGTGCTAAAAGGGGAAATGCAGGGAGCTCAGGAAGGAGCCAGGCGAGGCACATCAGTGCCACCTTAGTTTACGCACCTGTAGGCTTCAATGCAAAACTCCAGTCCTTGCCTGCTTTCCACAAGAAACACGGCCGCACCGAGCATTCCATGGTTTGTGGGAATCTTACGAGGATGGGAGGCGAAGGGCAGGGCATCACCTTCCTCCATGTTACTCCCCCTCTGCTTCCAGATTCCCCTCACCACCCTCCAACCAGGGAGCCTAAGTTCCTCTTCTCTCGGCCGTGCCGAGGAGCTTTCTCAATGTCTCAGACCTGGACCCACGCCCATCTGGGGCCTAGGTCCCCTCAAGTAGGGTCAGTAAACGTTTCCTTACCAGACAGTTTCAAGACGTCTCACACCAGGTGCCTCGGCAAATAACACTCCCTCCATTCCATGGCACTCTCACCCCACGCCCACCTGCCCCTTACTGCTCCCTCCAGGTGGGGCTGTGAGGGCCACTGCCCTGCCTTCCTGCAGCAAATGTCAACTGTGCCCTGCCACGACCCTCCTGTCACCATATCACTTGTTGGTAACCTCATCCGCTCCCGTACACCTGACTTCACGTGCTCCCTGACTCGGAGCCGACAGGCACCGCTTCCCGAGGTCTGCTGGTGCCAAGCACACTCCTCACAAAGGGTAAGACACCTCTCTTACCTCACTACATTTCTCTTCCCAAAGTGCGAAAGCGTCATGGCTTTTCCCATCACTGGGATGGGCTGGGGCTGGGGGCTCTGCCGAAAACATGAGTCCGGGACAGGGATCATCCCTCTAGCAGAACAGTCAACTCTAGGAAAGCAAACTGTGGCTCTTTAGGGAACTGGGAATGACAATGAGTAAAGAGTTACTTTAGAAACGACTTGGCAACCACACCTTGTGTGGAAATGTTGCCTTCTCCAAGATTTTCTTCTGATTATAAAATTAATATTCATATAAAAATTTAAATTATAGGAAATATAAGATAAAGGCAAATCATAATCTCCTACTCAGAGCTAGCAGTCACTAATATTATATATTACTTCCAAGCATTTTAATATGCCTATTCATATTTGTCTTTTCAAAATAAAAAGGGGCAATTTTTACATATTTTTATTAAAGCAGTACATGCTCACTGTAAAAACAAAATCCTATCATGCAGAAATGCAATTGTAACCAACTTTGTTCTTACTTGACAGATTGTGGGTATAATTCCATGTCAGGGACTTTAGATTTACATCATCATTTCTTACGGGGCCACACAATCCTGTTATGCAGAGGTACCGTAATTAATTTAATAAGTTCCATCTTTAAAAATATCATAGTGAGGAACTTCCTTGTCTCTTTGAACATTTATCCAATTGTTTCCTTAGGATAAACTTCCAGAAATAGAATTACAGAATCTAATGCTTTTGGTACATATAACCATATTAATCTGAAGGATTATATCCATTTACTTTCCCCCCTCCCCCTCGGTAAGGGCTTATTTTCCCACACCTTTGCCAACTCTAGGTCTCATCACTTGCTTGTGCCAGTTTTATAGGTGAACAAGGTACCTCACTCCTGCTTTACTTTGCTTTTATTATGAATGAGGCTGAATCTCATCTTGTTGCTGCCGGTCATTTGTTGTTCTATGAATAGTCTTCGTGTCCTTTGTCCTTTTTCTCTTGAGAAGTTAATCTTTTTCTATTTTAAGAACTTTCATGTCTCAGAGGTTTTAGTAATCTCTCATGTATATTGCAAATGTTTTCCCCATTTGTTCCTCATCTCATGTGAGCCTCACAACAATCCCAGGGGGTTGGCAGAGCAGGTGGAATGATCCCCAGTTAATTGATGTGGAAATTGTGACTCACTGAGGAGTACTGGCCAATGTAAGAGGGGTGTGGGAGGACCGTGGTTTCCTTGCTCTGAGTCTGGTGCACCAAGCTGTCCTACTGTTCCAAGGGCCCTGACGGCATCCTTCAGGATTATGGGAGAAATAACATTTCCCCTATGCAAATTAAAATGTCTTGACTATTTGGGTCTCAGTTTTCTCTTCTGTTAAAAAAAAATGGAATTTTTTCAAAAACATGATCCCTTATGTCCTCTTCAGCTCAACGATCCTCTGATTCGGTGATTTAAGGCACAGGAGAGACGTGCATTGCCTTTATCCTCCAAGCATGTATGTGGGTGCGGGAGGCGGCTAGGCTGTCCGTTTCCACGTGTGAAGTGCAGGGTGAATGTCCACAATGGCATGATACCAGGACCCTTCCTCCCTAGACTTGCCCAGGCGGGAACCTGGAGCTTGACCCTGGCCATGTCTCTCCCCAGTCAAGTCAAACACACAAGGCAATAGCGATAAACCCCAGCACCTCCACGTCTCGGGCTAGAGCAAGGTGGCTACTGCATCTTCCCAGGATCCGCGGAGGTGTCACCGAGCAGGGCACACACCATGGGAGCCTGGTCACCGCTTCCTACTCCTTCTTAGCAATGTATCTCAGGAAGCAACTGCTGTTTGATCAAAATCGATGTGGGGATAAACTATTTGTCTTCCTGATACTAGGAGATTCTTCCTAATAATGACTCTTTCTTATTACAAAATTAATACGTGTTTAGGCAGGTTTAGAAAATCAATCCTCAAAAATAAGAAAATAAAAATCATTCTTGATGAGATTGGTTCAAGATGGTGGAATAGAAGGACATGCTCTCACTGCCTCTTGCGAGAGCAGCGGTATCACAACTAACTGCTGAACAATCATCAACAGGAAGACACTGGAACTCACCAAAAAAGATACCCCACATCCAAAGATGAAGGAGAAGCCACAATGAGATGGTAGGAGGGGCGTAATCACAATAAAATCAAATCCCATAATTGCTGGGAGGGTGACTCACAAACTGGAGAACACTTATAACACAGAAGTCCACCCACTGGAGTGAAGATTCTGAGCCCCACGTCAGGCTTCCCAACCTGGGGGTCCGGCAACAGGAGGAGAAATTCCTAGAGAATCAGACTTTGAAGGCTGCCGGGATTTGATTGCAGGACTTCAACAGGACTGGGGGAAACAGAGACTCCACTCTTGGAGGGCACACACAAAGTAGTGTGCACATCGGGACACAGGGGAAGGAGCAGTGACCCCAGGGAAGACTGAACCAGACGTACCTGCTAGTGTTGGAGTGACTCCTGCAGAGGCAGGGGGTGGCTGTGGCTCACCGTGAGGACAAGGACACTGGCAGCAGAAATTCTGGGAAGTGCTCCTTGGCATGAGCCCTCCCAGAGTCCACCATTAGCCCCACCAAAGAGACCAGGTAGGCTCCAGTGTTGGGTTGCCTCAGGCCAAACAACCAACATGGAGGGAACCCAGCTCCACCCAGCAACAGTCAAGTGGATTAAAGTTTTACCTAGCTGTGCCCACCAGACCACCAGCCAGCTCTACCACCACCAGTCCCTCCCATCAGGAAACTTGCTCAACCCTCTTAAGAGAGCCTCATCCACCAAAGGGCAGACAGCAGAAGCAAGAAGAACTACAATCCTGCAGCCTGTGGAACAAAAACCACATTCACAGAAAGACAGACAAGATGAAAAGGCAGAGGGCTATGCACCAGATGAACGAACAAGATAAAACCCCAGAAAAACAACTAAATGAAGTGGAGATAGGCAGCCTTCCAGAAAAAGAATTCAGAATAATGATAGCGAAGATGATCCAGGACCTTGGAAAAAGAATGGAGGCAAAGATTGAGAAGATGTAAGAAATGTTTAACAAAGACCTAGAAGAATTAAAGAACAAACAAACAGAGATGAACAACACAATAACTGAAATGAAAACTATACTAGAAGGAATCAATCGCAGAATAACTGAGGCAGAAGAACAGATAAGTGTCCTGGAAGAGAGAATGGTGACTGCTGTGGAACAGATCAAAGAAAAAAAGAATGAAAAGAAATGAAGACAGCATAAGAGACCTCTGGGACAACATTAAATGCAACAACATTCACATTATAGGGGTCCCAGAAGGAGAAGAGAGAGAAAGGACCAAAGAAAATATTTGAAGAGATTATAGTTGAAAACTTCCCTAACATGGGAAAGGAAATAGCCACCCAAGTCCAGGAAGTGCAACGAGCCCCATACAGGACAAACCCAAGGAGAAACACGCCAAGCCACTTAGTAATCAAATTGGCAAAAATTAAGACAAAGAAAAATTATTGAAAGCAGCAAGGGAAAAAGGAGAAATAACATACAAGGGAACTCCCATAAGGTTAACAGCTGATTTCTCAGCAGAAACTCTATAAGCCCGAAGGAGTGGCATGATATACTTAAAGTGATGAAAGGGAAGAACCTACAACCAAGATTACTCTACCCGGCAAGGATCTCATTCAGATTCCATGGAGAAATCAAAAGCTTTACAGACAAGCAAAAGCTGAGAGAATTCAGCACCACCAAACCACCTCTACAACAAATGCTAAAGGGTCTCCTCTAAGTGGGAAACACAAGAGAAGAAAAGGACCTACAAAACAAACACAAAACAATTAAAATGGTCACAGGAAGATACATATCGATAATTACCTTAAATGTGAATGGATTAAATGCTCCAACCAAAAGACACAGGCTTGCTGAATGGATACAAAAACAAGACCCATATATATGCTGTCTACAAGGTACCCACTTCAGACCTAGGGACACATTCAGACTGAAAGTGAGGGGATGGAAAAAGATATTCCATGCAAATGGAAATCAAAAGAAAGCTGGAGTAGCAATACTCATATCAGATAAAATAGACTTTAAAATAGAGAATGTTACAAGAGACAAGAAAGGACACTACATAAAGAGCAAGGGATCAATCCAAGAACAAGATATAATAATTATAAATATATACGCACCCAACATAGGAGCACCTCAATACATAAGGCAACTGCTAACAGCTATAAAAGAGGAAATCGACAGTAACACAATACTAGTGGGGGACTTTAACACCTCACTTACACCAATGGACAGATCACGCAAAATGAAAATAAATAAGGAAACAGAAGATTTAAATGACACAACATACCAGACAGATTTAATTGATATTTATAGGACATTCCATCCAAAAACAGCAGATTACACTTTCTTCTCAAGTGCGCACGGAACATTCTCCAGGATAGATCACATCTTGGGCCACAAATCAAGCCTCAGAAAATTTAAGAAAATTGAGATCATATCAAGCATCTTTTCTGACCAAAACGCTATTAGATTAGAAATCAATTACAGGAAAAAAACGTAAAAAACACAAACACATGGCGGCTAAACAATATATTACTAAATAACCGAGATCACTGAAGAAATCAAAGAGGAAATCAAAAAATACCTAGAGACAAATCACAATGAGAACACAACGATCCAAAACCTACGGGATGCAGTGAAAGCAGTTCTGAGAGAGAAGTTTATAGCAATACAAGCCTACCTCAAGAAACAAGAAAAATCTCAAATAAACAATTTAACCTTATACCTGAAGGAACTAGAGAAAGAAGAATAAACAAAATCCAAAGTTAGCAGAAGGAAAGAAATCATAAATTTCAGAGCAGAAACAAATGAAATGGAAACAAAGAAAACAACAGCAAAGATCAATAAAACTAAAAGCCGGTTCTTTGAGAAAATAAACAAAATTGATAAACCATTAGCCAGACTCATCAAGAAAAAAAGGGAGAGGACTCAAATCAATAGAATTAGAAATGAAACAGAAATAACAACCGACACTGCAGATATACAAAAGATCATGAGAGATTATGACAAGCAAATCTATGCCAAAAAAATAGACAACCTGGAAGAAATGAACAAATTCTTAGAAATGCACACATGCCAAGACAGAATCAGGAAGAAATAGAAAATATGAACAGACCAATCACAAGCACTGAAATTGAAACTGTGATTAAAAATCTTGCAACAAACAAAAGCACAGGACCAGATGGCTTCACAGGCCAATTCTATCAAACATGTAGAGAACAGCTAACACCTATCTTTCTCAAACTCTTCCAAAATACAGCAGAGGGAGGAACACTCCCAAATTCATTCTACAAGGCCACCATCACCTTGATACCAAAACCAGACAAGGATGTCACAAAGAAAGAAAACTACAGGCCAATATCACAGATGAACATAGATGCAAAAATCCTCAACAAAATACTAGCAAAGAGAATCCAACAGCACATTAAAAGGATCATACACCATGATCAAGTGGGGTTTATTCCAGGAATGCAAGGATTCTTCAATATACGCAAATCAGTCAACATGATACACCATATTAACAAATTGAAGGAGAAAAACCATATGATCATCTCAACAGGTGCAGAGAAAGCTTTTGAAAAAATTCAACTCCCATTTATGATAAACAACCCTGCAGAAAGTAGGTATAGAGGGAACTTTCCTCAACATAATAAAGGCCATATATGACAAACCCACAGCCAAAATCATCCTCAATGGTGAAAAACTGAAAGCACTTCCACTAAGATCAGGAACAAGACAAGGTTGCCCACTCTCAGCACTCTTATTCAATATAGTTTTGGAAGTTTTAACCACAGCAATCAGAGAAGAAAAGGAAATAAAAGGAATCCAAATAGGAAAAGAAGAAGTAAAGCTGTCACTGTTTGCAGGTGACATGACACTATACATAGAGAATACTAAAGATGCTACCAAAAAACTACTAGAGCTAATCAATGAATTTGGTAAAGTAGCAGGATACAAAATTAATGCACAGAAATCGCTTGCATTCCTATACTCTAATGATGAAAAATCTGAAAGTGAAATCAAGAAAACACTCACATTTACCATTGCAACAAAAAGAATAAAATAGCTAGGAATAAACCTACCTAAGGAGACAAAACACCTGTATGCAGAAAATTATAAGACAAAGATGAAAGAAATTAAAGATAATACAAATGGAGAGATATACCATGTTCTTGGATTGGAGGAATTAACATTGTGAAAATGATTCTACTACCCAAAGCAATCTACAGATTCAATGCAATCCCTATCAAACTACCACTGGCATTTTTCACAGAACTAGAACAAAAAATTTCACAATCTGTATGGAAACACAAAAGACCCCGAATAGCCAAAGCAATCTTGAGAACGAAAAACGGAGCTGGAGTAATCAGGCTCCCTGACTTCAGACTATACTACAAAGCTACAGTAATCAAGACAGTATGGAACTGGCACAAAAACAGAAACATAGATCAATTGAACAGGATAGAAAGCCCAGAGATAAACCCACGCATATATGGTCACCTTATCTTTGATAAAGGAGGGAGGAATGTACGGTGGAGAAAGGACAGCCTCTTCAACAAGCGGTGCTGGAAAAACAGGACAGGTACACGTAAAAGTATGAGATTAGATCACTCCCTAACACCATACACAAAAATAAGCTCAAAATGGATTCAAGACCTAAATCTAAGGCCAGAAACTATCAAACTCTTAGAGGAAAACATAGGCAGAACATTCTATGACATAAATCACAGCAAGATACTTTTTGACCCACCTCCTAAAGAAATGGAAATAAAAACAAAGATAAACAAATAAGAACTAATGAAGCTTCAAAGCTTTTGCACAGCAAAGGAAACCATAAACAAGACCAAAAGACAACCCTCAGAATGGGAGAAGATATTTGCAAATGAAGCAACTGACAAAGGATTAGTCTCCAAAATTTATAAGCAGCTCATGCAGCTCAATAACAACAAAAAAAAAACCCAATCCAAAAATGGGCAGAAGACCTAAAAAGACATTTCTCCAAGGAAGATATACAGACTGCCAACAAACACATGAAAGATTGCTCAACAACATTAATCATTAGAGAAATGCAAATCAAAACTACAATGAGATACCACCTAACACCACTGAGAATGGCCATCAGCAAAAAAATCTAGAAACAATAAATGCTTGAGAGGGTGTGGAGAAAAGGGAAGACTCCTGCACTGCAGGTGGGAATGTGAATTGGTACAGACACTATGGAGAACAGTATGGAGGTTCCTTAAAAAACTACAAATAGAACTACCATATGACCCAGCAATCCCACTCCTGGGCATATACCCTGAGAAAACCATAATTCAAAAAAAGTCATGTACCAAAATGTTCATTGCAGCTCTATTAACAATAGCCCGGAGACGGAAACAACCTAAGATCCCATCATCGGATGAATGGATAAAGAAGATGTGGCACAAATATACAATGGAATATTACTCAGACATAAAAAGAAACGAAACTGAGCTATTTGTAATGAGGTGGATTGACCTAGAGTCAGTCATACAGAGTGAAGTAAGTCAGAAAGAGAAAGACAAATACCGTATGCTAACACATATATGTGGAATTTAAGGAAAAAAATGTCATGAAGAACCTAGGGGTAAGACAGGAATGAAGACACAGACCTACTGGAGAACGGACTTGAGGATATGGGGAGGGGGAAGGGTGAGCTGTGACAAAGCGAGAGAGAGGCATGGACATATATACACTACCAAACGTAAGGTAGATATCTAGTGGGAAGCAGCTGCATAGCACAGGGATATCAGCTCGGTGCTTTGTGACCACCTGAAGGGGTGGGATAGTGAGGGTGGGAGGGAGGGAGACGCAAGAGGGAAAAGATATGGGAACATATGTGTATGTATAACTGATTCACTTTGTTATAAAGCAGAAACTAACACACCATTGTAAAGCAATTATACTCCAATAAAGATGTAAAAGAAAAAATAAATAAAATAGACGTGATGTAGAAAAAAATAAATAACATTAGAAATGAAAAAGGAGAAGTTACAACAGACACCGCAGAAATACAAAGCATCCTAAGAGACTACTACAAGCAACTCTATGCCAATAAAACGGACAACCTGGAAGAAATGGACAAATTCTTAGAAAGGTATAACCTTCCAAGACTGAACCAGGAATAAATAGAAAATATGAACAGACCAATCACAAGTAATGAAATTGAAACTGTGATTAAAAATCTTCCAAAAGGGGCTTCACTGGTGGCGCAGTGGTTGAGAGTCCGCCTGCCGATGCAGGGGACACGGGTTCGTGACCCGGTCTGGGAAGATCCCACATGCGGCGGAGCGACTGCGCCAGTGCACCCTGACCGCCGAGCCTGCGACTCAGGAGCCAGTGCTCCACAACGGGAGAGGTCACAACAGTGAGAGGCCCGCATACTGCAAAAAAATTCTTCCAACAGGGCATCCCTGGTGGCGCAGTGGTTGAGAGTCCACCTGCCAACGCAGGAGACGCGGGTTCGTGCCCCAGTCCAGGAGGATCCCACATGCCGCGCAGCGGCTGGGCCCGTGAGCCATGGTCGCTGAGCCTGCGCGTCCGGAGCCTGTGCTCCGCAAAGGGAGAGGCCACGACGGTGAGAGGCCCGCCTATCGCCAATAATAATAATAATTCCAACAAACAAAAGTCTAGGACCAGATGGCTTCACAGCTGAATTCTATCAAACATTTAGAGAAGAGCTAACACCCATCCTTCTCAAACTCTTACAAAAAATTGAAGAGGAAGGAAAACTCCCAAACTCATTCTATGAGACCACCATCACCCAGATACCAAAACCAGACAAGGATACTACAAAAAAAGCAAATTACAGACCAATATCACTGATGAACATAGATGCAAAAGACCTCAACAAAACCCTAGCAAACAGAATCCAACAGCACATTAAAAGGATCATACACCATGATCAAGTGGGGTTTATTCCAGGAATGCAAGGATTCTTCAATATACGCAAATCAATCAACATGATACACCATATTAACAAACTGAAGGAGAAAAACCATATGATCATCTCAATAGATGCAGAGAAAGCTTTTGACAAAATTCAACACCCATTTATAATACAAACCCTGTAGAAAGTAGGCACAGAGGGAACTTTCCTCAACATAATAAAGGCCATATATGACAAACCCACAGCCAACATCGTCCTCAATGGTGAAAAACTGAAAGCACTTCCACTAAGATCAGGAACAAGACAAGGTTGCGCACTCTCACCACTCTTATTCAACATAGTTTTGGAAGTTTTAGCCACAGCAATCAGAGGAGAAAAGGAAATAATAGGAATCCAAATCGGAAAAGAAAGAGTAAAGCTGTCACTGTTTGCAGATGACACGACACTATACATAGAGAATCCTAAAGATGCTACCAGAAAACTACTAGAGCTAATCAATGAATTTGGTAAAGTAGCAGGATACAAAATTAATGCACAGAAACCTCTGGCATTCCTATACACTAATGATGAAAAATCTGAAAGTAAAATCAGGAAAACACTGCCATCTACCATTGCAACAAAAAGAATAAAATATCTAGGAATAAACCTACCTAAGGAGACAAAACACCTGTATGCAGAAAATTATAAGACACTGATGAAAGAAATGAAAGATGATACAAACAGATGGAGAGATATACCATGTTCTTGGATTGGAAGAATCAACACTGTGAAAATGACTCTACTACCGAAAGCAATCTACAGATTCAATGTAATCGCTATCAAACTACCGCTGGCGGCTTCCCTGGTGGCACAGTAGTTCAGACTCCGCCTGCCGATGCAGGGGACACGGGTTCATGTCCCAGTCCGGGAAGATCCCACATGCCGCGGAGCGGCTGGGCCCGTGAGCCATGGCCGCTGAGCCTGTGTGTCTGGAGCCTGTGATCCGCAACGGGAGAGGCCACAACAGTGAGAGGCCCGTGTACGGCAAAACAAAACAAAAAAAAACTACCACTGGCATTTTTCACAGAACTAGAACAAAAAATTTCACAATTTGTATGGAAACACAAAAGACCCCGAATAGCCAAAGCAATCTTGAGAACGAAAAACGGACTTGGAGTAATCAAGTTCCCTGACTTCAGACTATACTACAAAGCTACAGTAATCAAGACAGTATGGAACTGGCACAAAAACAGAAACATAGATCAGTGGAACAGGATAGAAAGCCCAGAGATAAACCCATGCACATATGGCCACCTTTTCTTTGATAAAGGAGGCAGGAATGTACAGTGGAGAAAGGACAGCCTCTTCAACAAGCGGTGCTGGAAAAACAGGACAGGTACACGTAAAAGTATGAGATTAGATCACTCCCTAACACCATACACAAAAATAAGCTCAAAATGGATTCCAGACCTAAATGTAAGGCCAGAAACTATCAAACTCTTAGAGGAAAACATAGGCAGAACACTCTATGACATAAATCACAGCAAGATACTTTTTGACCCACCTCCTAGAGAAATGGAAATAAAAACAAAGATAAACAAATGGGACCTAATGAAACTTCAAAGCTTTTGCACAGCAAAGGAAACCAGAAACGAGACCAAAAGACAACCCTCAGAATGGGAGAAGATATTTGCAAATGAAGCAACTGACAAAGGACTATGCTTCAAAATTTATAAGCAGCTCGTGCAGCTCAATAACAAAAAAACAAACAACCCAATCCAAAAATGGGCAGAAGACCTAAAAAGACATTTCTCCAAGGAAGATATACAGACTGCCAACAAACACATGAAAGAATGCTCAACATCAAAAATCATTAGAGAAATGCAAATCAAAACTACAATGAGATATCATCTCACACCAGTCAGAATGGCCATCAGCAAAAAATCTAGAAACAATAAATGCTGGAGAGGGTGTGGAGAAAAGGGAGCGCTCTTGCACTGCTGGTCGGGAATGTGAATTGGTACAGCCACTATGGAGAACAGTATGGAGATTCCTTAAAAAACTACAAATAGAACTACCATATGACCCAGCAATCCCACTCCTGGGCATATACCCTGAGAAAACCATAATTCAAAAAGAGTCATGTACCAAAATGTTCATTGCAGCTCTATTTACGATAGCCCGGAGACAGAGACAACCTAAGTTCCCATCATCGGATGAATGGATAAAGAAGATGTGGCACAAATATACAATGGAATATTACTCAGACATAAAAAGAAACGAAACTGAGCTATTTGTAATGAGGTGGATTGACCTAGAGTCAGTCATACAGAGTGAAGTAAGTCAGAAAGAGAAAGACAAATACCGTATGCTAACACATATATGTGGAATTTAAGGAAAAAAATGTCATGAAGAACCTAGGGGTAAGACAGGAATGAAGACACAGACCTACTGGAGAACGGACTTGAGGATATGGGGAGGGGGAAGGGTGAGCTGTGACAAAGCGAGAGAGAGGCATGGACATATATACACTACCAAACGTAAGGTAGATATCTAGTGGGAAGCAGCTGCATAGCACAGGGATATCAGCTCGGTGCTTTGTGACCACCTGAAGGGGTGGGATAGTGAGGGTGGGAGGGAGGGAGACGCAAGAGGGAAAAGATATGGGAACATATGTGTATGTATAACTGATTCACTTTGTTATAAAGCAGAAACTAACACACCATTGTAAAGCAATTATACTCCAATAAAGATGTAAAAGAAAAAATAAATAAAATAGACGTGATGTAGAAAAAAATAAATAACATTAGAAATGAAAAAGGAGAAGTTACAACAGACACCGCAGAAATACAAAGCATCCTAAGAGACTACTACAAGCAACTCTATGCCAATAAAACGGACAACCTGGAAGAAATGGACAAATTCTTAGAAAGGTATAACCTTCCAAGACTGAACCAGGAATAAATAGACAATATGAACAGACCAATCACAAGTAATGAAATTGAAACTGTGATTAAAAATCTTCCAAAAGGGGCTTCACTGGTGGCGCAGTGGTTGAGAGTCCGCCTGCCGATGCAGGGGACATGGGTTCGTGACCCGGTCTGGGAAGATCCCACATGCGGCGGAGCGACTGCGCCAGTGCACCCTGACCGCCGAGCCTGCGACGCAGGAGCCAGTGCTCCACAACGGGAGAGGTCACAACAGTGAGAGGCCCGCGTACTGCAAAAAAATTCTTCCAACAGGGCATCCCTGGTGGCGCAGTGGTTGAGAGTCCACCTGCCAACGCAGGAGACGCAGGTTCGTGCCCCAGTCCAGGAGGATCCCACATGCCGCGCAGCGGCTGGGCCCGTGAGCCATGGTCGCTGAGCCTGCGCGTCCGGAGCCTGTGCTCCGCAAAGGGAGAGGCCACGACGGTGAGAGGCCCGCCTATCGCCAATAATAATAATAATTCCAACAAACAAAAGTCTAGGACCAGATGGCTTCACAGCTGAATTCTATCAAACATTTAGAGAAGAGCTAACACCCATCCTTCTCAAACTCTTACAAAAAATTGAAGAGGAAGGAAAACTCCCAAACTCATTCTATGAGACCACCATCACCCAGATACCAAAACCAGACAAGGATACTACAAAAAAAGCAAATTACAGACCAATATCACTGATGAACATAGATGCAAAAGACCTCAACAAAACCCTAGCAAACAGAATCCAACAGCACATTAAAAGGATCATACACCATGATCAAGTGGGGTTTATTCCAGGAATGCAAGGATTCTTCAATATACGCAAATCAATCAACATGATACACCATATTAACAAACTGAAGGAGAAAAACCATATGATCATCTCAATAGATGCAGAGAAAGCTTTTGACAAAATTCAACACCCATTTATAATACAAACCCTGTAGAAAGTAGGCACAGAGGGAACTTTCCTCAACATAATAAAGGCCATATATGACAAACCCACAGCCAACATCGTCCTCAATGGTGAAAAACTGAAAGCACTTCCACTAAGATCAGGAACAAGACAAGGTTGCGCACTCTCACCACTCTTATTCAACATAGTTTTGGAAGTTTTAGCCACAGCAATCAGAGGAGAAAAGGAAATAATAGGAATCCAAATCGGAAAAGAAAGAGTAAAGCTGTCACTGTTTGCAGATGACACGACACTATACATAGAGAATCCTAAAGATGCTACCAGAAAACTACTAGAGCTAATCAATGAATTTGGTAAAGTAGCAGGATACAAAATTAATGCACAGAAACCTCTGGCATTCCTATACACTAATGATGAAAAATCTGAAAGTAAAATCAGGAAAACACTGCCATCTACCATTGCAACAAAAAGAATAAAATATCTAGGAATAAACCTACCTAAGGAGACAAAACACCTGTATGCAGAAAATTATAAGACACTGATGAAAGAAATGAAAGATGATACAAACAGATGGAGAGACATACCATGTTCTTGGATTGGAAGAATCAACACTGTGAAAATGACTCTACTACCGAAAGCAATCTACAGATTCAATGTAATCGCTATCAAACTACCGCTGGCGGCTTCCCTGGTGGCACAGTAGTTCAGACTCCGCCTGCCGATGCAGGGGACACGGGTTCATGTCCCAGTCCGGGAAGATCCCACATGCCGCGGAGCGGCTGGGCCCGTGAGCCATGGCCGCTGAGCCTGTGTGTCTGGAGCCTGTGATCCGCAACGGGAGAGGCCACAACAGTGAGAGGCCCGTGTACGGCAAAACAAAACAAAAAAAACTACCACTGGCATTTTTCACAGAACTAGAACAAAAAATTTCACAATTTGTATGGAAACACAAAAGACCCCGAATAGCCAAAGCAATCTTGAGAACGAAAAACGGACTTGGAGTAATCAAGTTCCCTGACTTCAGACTATACTACAAAGCTACAGTAATCAAGACAGTATGGAACTGGCACAAAAACAGAAACATAGATCAGTGGAACAGGATAGAAAGCCCAGAGATAAACCCATGCACATATGGCCACCTTTTCTTTGATAAAGGAGGCAGGAATGTACAGTGGAGAAAGGACAGCCTCTTCAACAAGCGGTGCTGGAAAAACAGGACAGGTACACGTAAAAGTATGAGATTAGATCACTCCCTAACACCATACACAAAAATAAGCTCAAAATGGATTCCAGACCTAAATGTAAGGCCAGAAACTATCAAACTCTTAGAGGAAAACATAGGCAGAACACTCTATGACATAAATCACAGCAAGATACTTTTTGACCCACCTCCTAGAGAAATGGAAATAAAAACAAAGATAAACAAATGGGACCTAATGAAACTTCAAAGCTTTTGCACAGCAAAGGAAACCAGAAACGAGACCAAAAGACAACCCTCAGAATGGGAGAAGATATTTGCAAATGAAGCAACTGACAAAGGACTATGCTTCAAAATTTATAAGCAGCTCGTGCAGCTCAATAACAAAAAAACAAACAACCCAATCCAAAAATGGGCAGAAGACCTAAAAAGACATTTCTCCAAGGAAGATATACAGACTGCCAACAAACACATGAAAGAATGCTCAACATCAAAAATCATTAGAGAAATGCAAATCAAAACTACAATGAGATATCATCTCACACCAGTCAGAATGGCCATCAGCAAAAAATCTAGAAACAATAAATGCTGGAGAGGGTGTGGAGAAAAGGGAGCGCTCTTGCACTGCTGGTCGGGAATGTGAATTGGTACAGCCACTATGGAGAACAGTATGGAGATTCCTTAAAAAACTACAAATAGAACTACCATATGACCCAGCAATCCCACTCCTGGGCATATACCCTGAGAAAACCATAATTCAAAAAGAGTCATGTACCAAAATGTTCATTGCAGCTCTATTTACGATAGCCCGGAGACAGAGACAACCTAAGTTCCCATCATCGGATGAATGGATAAAGAAGATGTGGCACAAATATACAATGGAATATTACTCAGACATAAAAAGAAACGAAACTGAGCTATTTGTAATGAGGTGGATTGACCTAGAGTCAGTCATACAGAGTGAAGTAAGTCAGAAAGAGAAAGACAAATACCGTATGCTAACACATATATGTGGAATTTAAGGAAAAAAATGTCATGAAGAACCTAGGGGTAAGACAGGAATGAAGACACAGACCTACTGGAGAACGGACTTGAGGATATGGGGAGGGGGAAGGGTGAGCTGTGACAAAGCGAGAGAGAGGCATGGACATATATACACTACCAAACGTAAGGTAGATATCTAGTGGGAAGCAGCCGCATAGCACAGGGATATCAGCCCGGTGCTTTGTGCCCGCCTGGAGGGGTGGGATAGTGAGGGTGGGAGGGAGGGAGACGCAAGAGGGAAAAGATATGGGAACATATGTGTATGTATAACTGATTCACTTTGTTATAAAGCAGAAACTAACACACCATTGTAAAGCAATTATACTCCAATAAAGATGTAAAAGAAAAAATAAATAAAATAGACGTGATGTAGAAAAAAATAAATAACATTAGAAATGAAAAAGGAGAAGTTACAACAGACACCGCAGAAATACAAAGCATCCTAAGAGACTACTACAAGCAACTCTATGCCAATAAAACGGACAACCTGGAAGAAATGGACAAATTCTTAGAAAGGTATAACCTTCCAAGACTGAACCAGGAATAAATAGAAAATATGAACAGACCAATCACAAGTAATGAAATTGAAACTGTGATTAAAAATCTTCCAAAAGGGGCTTCACTGGTGGCGCAGTGGTTGAGAGTCCGCCTGCCGATGCAGGGGACACGGGTTCGTGACCCGGTCTGGGAAGATCCCGCATGCGGCGGAGCGACTGCACCAGTGCACCCTGACCGCCGAGCCTGCGACTCAGGAGCCAGTGCTCCACAACGGGAGAGGTCACAACAGTGAGAGGCCCATGTACTGCAAAAAAATTCTTCCAACAGGGCATCCCTGGTGGCGCAGTGGTTGAGAGTCCACCTGCGGACGCAGGAGACGCGGGTTCGTGCCCCAGTCCAGGAGGATCCCACATGCCGCGCAGCGGCTGGGCCCGTGAGCAATGGCCGCTGAGCCTGCGCGTCCGGAGCCTGTGCTCCGCAAAGGGAGAGGCCACGACGGTGAGAGGCCCGCCTATCGCCAATAATAATAATAATTCCAACAAACAAAAGTCTAGGACCAGATGGCTTCACAGCTGAATTCTATCAAACATTTAGAGAAGAGCTAACACCCATCCTTCTCAAACTCTTACAAAAAATTGAAGAGGAAGGAAAACTCCCAAACTCATTCTATGAGACACCATCACCCAGATACCAAAACCAGACAAGGATACTACAAAAAAAGCAAATTACAGACCAATATCACTGATGAACATAGATGCAAAAGACCTCAACAAAACACTAGCAAACAGAATCCAACAGCACATTAAAAGGATCATACACCATGATCAAGTGGGGTTTATTCCAGGAATGCAAGGATTCTTCAATATACGCAAATCAATCAACATGATACACCATATTAACAAATTGAAGGAGAAAAACCATATGATCATCTCAATAGATGCAGAGAAAGCTTTTGACAAAATTCAACACCCATTTATAATACAAACCCTGCAGAAAGTAGGCACAGAGGGAACTTTCCTCAACATAATAAAGGCCATATATGACAAACCCACAGCCAACAATGTCCTCAATGGTGAAAAACTGAAAGCACTTCCACTAAGATCAGGAACAAGACAAGGTTGCGCACTCTCACCACTCTTATTCAACATAGTTTTGGAAGTCCTAGCCACGGCAACCAGAGAAGAAAAAGAAATAAAATGAATACAGATTGGAAAAGAAGAAGTAAAACTGTCACTGTTTGCAGATGACATGATACTATATGTAGAGAGTCCTAAAAATGCCACCGGCAAACTACTAGAGCTAATCAGTGAATTTGGTAAAGTTGCAGAATACAAAATTAATGCACTGAAATCTCTTGCATTCCTATACACTAATGATGAAAAATCTGAAAGAGAAATTAAGGATACACTCCCATTTACCATTGCAACAAAAACAGTAAAATACCTAGGAATAAACCTACCTAGGGAGACAAAGGACCTGTATACACAAAACTGTAAGATACTGATGAAAGAAATGAAAGATGATACAAACAGATGGAGAGATATACCATGTTCTTGGATTTGAAGATTCAATATCGTGAAAATGACTCTACTACCCAAAGCAATCTACAGATTTAATGCAATCCCTATCAAACTACCAATGGTATTTTTAATGGAACTAGAACAAAAAACCTTAAAATTTGTATGTAGACACAAAAGACCCCAAATAGCCAAAGCAGTCTTGAGGGAAAAAAACGGAGCTGGAGGAATCAGACTCCCTGACTTTAGAGTATACTACAAAGCTACAGTAATCAAGAAAATATGGTATTGGCACAAAAAGAGAGATACAGATCAATGGAACATGACAGAAAGCCCAGAGATAAACCCACGTACCTATGGTCAAGTAATCTATGACAAAGGAAGCAAGGATATACAATGGAGAAAAGCCAGTCTCTTCAATAAGTGGTGCTGGGAAAACTGCACAGCTACATGTAAAAGAATGAAATTAGAACACTCCCTAACACCATACACAAAAATAAACTCAAAATGGATTCGAGACCTAAGTGTAAGACAGGACACCATAAAACTCTTAGAAGAAAACATAGGAAGAACACTCTTTGACATAAATCACAGCAAGATGTTTTTTGATCCACCTCGTAGAGTAATGGAAATAAAAACAAAAATAAACAAATGGGACGTAATGAAAGTTAAAACCTTTTTGCAAAGCAAAGGAAACTACAAACAAGATGAAAAGACAATCCTCAGAATGGGAGAAAATATTTGCAAACGAATCAACAAAGGATTAATCTCCAAAATATATAAACAGCTCATGCAGCTCAATATTAGAAAAACAAAAAACCCAATCCAAAAATGGGCAGAAGACCTAAATAGACATTTCTCCAAAGAAGACATATAGATGGCCAAGAAGCACACAAAAAGCTGCTCAACATCACTAATTATTAGAGAAATGCAAATCAAAACTACAATGAGGTATCACCTCACACCACTTAGAATGGGCACCATCAGAAAATCTACAAACAACAAATGCTGGAGAGGGTGTGGAGAAAAGGGAATCCTCTTGCACTGTTGGTGGGAATGTAAATTGATACAGCCACTATGGAGAACAGTATGGAGGTTCCTTAAAAAACTAAAAATAGAATTACCATATGACCCAGCAATCCCACTACTGGGCATATACCCAGAGAAAACCATAATTCAAAAAGACACACGTGGGCTTCCCTGGTGGCGCAGTGGTTGAGAGTCCACCTGCCGATGCAGCGGACGCGGGTTCGTGCCCCAGTCCGGGAGGATCCCATATGCCGTGGAGCGGCTGGGCCCGTAAACCATGGCCACTGAGCCTGCACGTCCAGAGCCTCTGCTGCGCAACAGGAGATGCCACAACAGTGAGAGGCCTGTGTACCACACACACACACACACACAAAAAAGACACATGCACCCTGATGTTCATTGTAGCACTATTTACAATAGCCAGGTCATGGAAGCACCTAAATGCCCACTGACAGACGAATGGATAAAGAAGATGTGGTACATACATATAATGGAATATTATTCAGCCATAAAAAGGAATGAAATTGGGTCATTTGTAGAGACATGGATGGATTTAGAAACTGTCATACAGAGTGAAGTAAGTCAGAAAGAGAAAAATAAATATTGTACATTAACGCATATATGTGGAATCTAGAAAAATGGTAGAAATGAATTGGTTTGCAGGGCAGAAATTGAGACACAGATGTAGAGAACAAACGTATGGACACCAAGGGGCGAAAGCGGTGGAGGGGGGGTGGTGCTGTGATGAATTGGGAGATTGCGATTGACATGTATACATTAATATGTATAAAATGGATAACTAATAAGAACCTGCTGTATAAAAAAATAAAATTAAAAGAAAACCAGTGTTCACAAAAACAAAAACACTTTTGCAAATGCTTTTAGTTTTGGTAATTGCCCCAAACTGTAAAGAACCAACGTGACCCTCGAGTGGGAATGGAGTCTCAAACTACTTCCTCCAGATAATGGAAACCTAGTCAGCAAACCAACGGAACAAGCTCCCTGGGCTCGCAGCTACATGGGTGACCTCCACTGTGCGTGCCAAGTGAAGGAAGCCAGGCCAAAAGCCTCCATTCGGTGTGATTCCATTTGCGTCACATCAGTTCTGAGGAAGGCAGAACTATAGCGTCAGAGGAGAGAGCAGTGGTTGCCTATGCCGAACGCGGGGTGGCGGGTGACAACAAAGGGAGTCTGAGAGAATTTGACTGGGGGCGGGGTGGTACTGATGGAACTGTTTTGTCTTTTAATTGTGGTCGTGGTTACACAGTGCTTTGCATTTGTCAAACCTTACAGGACGTTCATTAAAACCAGTGAATTTTAGTGTGTATGAAGTTTTTCAATGTTTTAGTAAAGAGTGTATATTAAAAAAATCATTCATAAACATACCATTATTAGTAATAACATTTTGGTGTGTATTATTTTGTGTTTATACAAAAAATGAGATCAAACTTTTGCAGCTTATTCACTTAAAGCACATATTGGACAACTTTCCATATCATTAAACATAAATCAACTCCTCCATTTTCAAGGTTCCACGGCACTCCACTCATAAATGTACCATGGTTTATTTATCCCCATAGTTGGGCAAATAGGTTGCTTTCCATTATCTACTATTTCCATTATTTACTATCACAAAAATGTTGCAATGAACAAACCTTCGTGCAAACTTACCGCTCTTTTTGTGGATAAAATGCATAAACATGGAACAGTGGGCTTAGCTCTACGTTGACAAACTGCTGTCCAGAAAGGCTGCCACACTGTATAGCCCACCAGTTCTATGTGAGACAAAAATTCCACCGTTTTAATTTGTATTATCTGATCACTAGTAATCTTTCTTTTTTTGTATGTATGGCTGTTAACTATTTGATATTCTTTTCCAAACTCTTTATGTCCTTTGCCCCACTCTATCTTGGGATGTTCATCTTCTATTTCCTTATGGATTTGTAAACATTCCTTATATGTTAGTGATAGTAACTCTACAATCTTGATCAGGCCTAGCAATGACTTACTCTATGCTTTTTGTCTTTAGTATTATGTTTACAAAAGCTTTCTCTACTATTTTAGCCTGCATTTTATGGTCGTAAAAGACAGAAGCTCATGCAGAACCTCCACAGAAAGGAGGTGGGATGGGGAGGGGGGAATTGTTAGAGTGGATGTAGGTGACATGAAAATCCGGGAAGCCCAGGAAGCCTAAAGCACTGGTCTCCAGACTCAGGAGCACACGCCACACTGCAGTGTGGGAAGAAAACATCAGCCCTCCTACTTGAGTACATATACGTTTATAGTTTTTATAGGAAACTGGAACAAACGTACGTAAGATGTACAAAAATACGTGTTCAGTTTATAGAATAATAAAACAAATACTCAGGTATCCATCACCTGGGCTAATAATACCATTAATTTGTTATCTCATCCTTTCAGATGTCTGCTTTTTTCCCCACATGCTACCCCTGACAACCACTTGCCAAATGTTTGTGCAGTAGTACATGTAGATGTGCAAGTAAATATGCGTGCACTGGAGGAGGCGTGTCAAGTTGTTGACTCTGAGGCCCCACTTGTCTCTGCCCGCCAGCTTCTTGCTCTACCCACAGACCTCCTCTTCTGAATGGTTTGCACCCAGCTCGTGGTGGCTGCGCTGGCCTGGCTCCGGCCCCTCCTCGTCATGACCTTCTTGCTTCATTCAGCTCCTGTTGCTCATCGGCAGAGCCTTCTTCTGTCCGTGCTCCAGAGCTGGCTGGGACCGGTCCAGCTGTGAACTGGCAGGCTCCGGGCTGCGGAGGGTTTGACCGTGTGGTGCAGTAGACTGCACTGCCCACCAGAGACCCGCGTGAGTGGGCTGCTGCCCTCCGGTGTGTTCATTTTAAAGGAGGATGTAGCATTAGAATCTCTGTCTTCATTTCGTTAAGTTCATTAAGTTCCAGTACTAATTTTTAGTAATCACCACCAGTACAATATACTACCTTTGTTACGCAGTCAAGTTTTGTAAGCCATGTATCTGTTTCCATACTTTCATTTGTGACTTGATCCACCTGTTGAATGCTAGGTAAGCACTACACTTTAACAAATCATTATGGCTTTGTAATATATTTTAGTAACAGTAAGACAAGTCTTTTCTCCTTGCTACTATTTTTACTGTCTTCCCTTACTTTCCTGTATCTTTCCTTGAACTATTTTGCACATTTATTTTTCCAGATTAATTTCAGAATCTTTTTTGTTGAGCTCCCAAAAAACACCCCTGCAAATTTTTAAAGTTTATTGAGGTGTGTATGTATAAACTAAATTATACCCTTCATGCCTGTCCCTGTTAAGGGTGGAAGTTGATTCTCTCAGAGCTCCGTAGCCCCACTCTCTTCTGTAACTGAGAGCCTTTCTGGCGTCTGAGCTGACCAGGAGACGGGCAGATTTAGCTTCCCTCAGCTTCATTTAATTACATCGGCTGTTCTCATCAGCCTGACTGCGCAAGGGCAGGATGGAAGTCAAATGGTCCTCAATCTGGTTTCAATTCAGTATTTGAAAATGCTCAAATGGAAATACTGCATTTAGCCTTGATAAAGCCTCACAGGCTAACCAAACAGCCTATTTCTCCTTTTTGCTGGAATTATAGCAACTCAGTGGAGAACCCTTGGTATCCTATGCTGAACAGAAGTTCTGATAGGGAATGATATATGTCTTTGATTAAAAATTTTAAATGGAGTGATCAAATAATTACCAGAAAATGGAATTTGTTTACTTGAGAGATGCTTTCAAATTATGTGTTTCAAGGAAGCAAAATTAATTAAAGAGCTTCCTGGTCAGGGGAAGATGAATTACTTCATTATTCTTAACTTTTTCTCTTCTCTATTGGGAGAAAATTAGTAGGCTCCGTGGTATTGGGGGCGGGGGGGGGGGGAAGCCAATGTGCTGCAGAGCAGTGGTCCTCAAACCTTAATGTGCATAAAAATCACGTGGGGATCTTGTTAAACTACAGATTCTGACTCAGGACATCTGGATGGAGCCTGATTCTGCGTTTCTAGTCAGCTCTCAGGTGATCCTGCTGGTCCAGGGACCACTTCTGGGCATCAAGGCTGTAGAGGGAGGTCTAGCTTTGCTGCAGACTTGCAGACAGGTCCCCCATGGCCCTTCCTCTCCTACACAGCGAGGACATACGGGATGGTCTCTGCCACGTCTGATACCGTGATGACACAACAACCTCAAGGTCATCCGAGAGACCTCAGCACCCAGCAGATGCAGAGCCCAAGGCTCTCGAGACTGGGAGGCTCTCGTACCACCTACACAGTTCAGCTTGGCCCCGTACCTCTGCATCATCCCAGTGGAGACTGGATAGGGGGCCCCCAGCTGAGGACCACCCCCTCAAGCAGTACTTCACACGGCTCATGTGTAAGGGCAGCGCCTAGGCTTGGTCCACAGAAAGGGACTCGGCGGGCACAAGAGTCACCAGTCCCGCAGCTGAAACTGACCCAGTGCTGCTACCTGCAGCCCGAGGGGAAACTGCCTGCTCTCCCCTGCAGTTCCTTCCCCGCTCGGCGTCCTGGGCCCCAGAAAGCGCCCCCATGGCCACTGAGCAAACTGCTCTGCCTCTCTGAGCCGGTCCGTGTTGGCCCCACCCTCCAGCTCCAGTCACCAGAGCTGCTGAGTGGGGCCGAGGAACCCTCATCTGGCCGCCTGCATGACCCCCGGCCCCATCCTGCCTCTGCTCCGTCAGAGCTCTCCAGAGCTCTCCGAGAGGCTCCTTCAGCCGGCTCTCACCTGCAACCTGGAGGAGTTGGTACCTCGCCTCCCCGTGTCCGAGCTGCAGTGAATCGCTGCGCGATGGCCGATACCTTCTCCACATCGCACTGTTTTCTTTCAAGTGCCCTTCGTGGGAACTCTCCTTCCCCTCCTCAATTGTTTTCTTTTTTTTTTGAGTTATAGATTACAGACAATCAAATGCAAACACCCGAAGTTTATACTTAACACCTCCTGAGCTACGCAAGTCATCACCCAGATCCAGCCACAGCGCGTCTCCACGGCTCCGGAAGGACGCCTGCGCTTCTCATAGTAACTGCCCACCTCCTGCCGCAGGTGAGCACTGTTCTCATCACCACTGTAGATTAGTATTCCCTGTTCTCACAGCATCTCATCTCATCCTCAGTTATCCCTGTTCTACAAATAAAAAATCCAAGACAAGTGAGTTGGTCTTTCTAACCTGGTCCTGTACCCAAGCAGGACCCTGTGGGGCCTTCCCAGAACAGACCCCTCCCCCACGCCCAGATCCTCCACCAGCCTCTCACCCGCAGGAGAGTTTTAGCCTCCTAGGCTCTCCCTGAGTTCCAAAGAGAAAAATTAATCAGAGAAGAAAATACAGACGAAAGGAAAAGAGTCATGTAAGACAAAATAAGAAGAGTTTAGCTATTAAAGTCAGGGACCTTTAGTTCCTCCTCAAGGGCTGTAGATAATATTCTGAGCCATTTCCTTTGAGCTGCTTTGCAGATATTGAAACTCCCACCAGGTGGAAGAAGTTGACCGCATGCTGATCACAAGCAGGTAGACTTCAGACCAGCTGGAACCAGGTTGACAGTGTTGACTCTCGATTACCTCGCCACTGACCAATCAGAAGAGTGTCTACGAGCTGATCACGCACCCCACAACGCCCCTCCCTCACCCTGTCTTTAAAAACCTTTCCCTGAAAGCTGTCAGGGGAGTTTGGGCCTTTCCAGCCCTAGCTACCTGGACGCCTTGCTCGGTGCCCTGTGATAAATGCTGCACTTCACCCACACCCTGTGTCAGTGCATTGGCTTTACTGCATGTGGGCTAGTGGACCCAAGTTTGGTTGGGTAAGAGGCCGACCTGAGTACTGCCTCCCCCATGAGTGGGAGTGGTAACCCCTGTGTCCTCCTTGACTGGGTGCAAACACAGTCACATATGCAACCCGGACAGGATGAGGTGTTGCACCTCCATGATGAGGTGTTGCAGCTCCCTGAAAGCAAAGGACCCAATTTATAAACTTGACTTTTCACTGACTGCATATTCAGTGATATTAAGCAAAAATAGATATCTTTTTGGTGTGATTTTTTTTTTTTTTTTTTTGCAGTATGCGGGCCTATCACTGTTGTGGCCTCTCCCGTTGCGGACGCGCAGGCTCAGCGGCCATGGCTCACGGGCCCAGCCGCTCCACGGCATGTGGGATCCTCCCGGACCGGGGCATGAACCCGTGTCCCCTGCATCAGCAGGCGGACTCTCAACCACTGTGCCACCAGGGAAGCCTGGTGGTTATTTTTAAAAGACTGAGTTGGTATCTTCTATAGATGTGCACACATGTGGGACTGGGTGGGGTGGGAATGGGTGGAGATGTAGAAGAAGAAGGTCAGCCGCGTTGAGAGTTACTGAAGCTTGGTGACGGGCGTATCAAGTTCACTAAACTAGGCCACTCTTTGAGTATGTTTAAAATTTCCCACAATAAAAAGGAAACTCAAGTTTTCCTTCAATTAAATATCCACAGAGACGTTCTCCTGAAGTATGACACAAAGTGAGTGACTTTTAAGACCCCCTAGGAGGGGCAACATTAGCGCCCTCAGACTCCTAACGTGAATCAAAGCAACGGTCACGGTGGGCGCCTGGCGGATGGATCAGATGAAGCTCTGCCCTCGGCACTTCCAGGGCCTCCCCGACACTCAAAATAGAGCCAGAGTCCCTGCCATGGACTCCAGCGCCTAATGAATGTGGCTTCCGGCCCCTTCTCCAGCCTCCTGCCCTCCCTGATTCACCAGCCACTGTCACGCTGGGCTCCTTGCTCTTCTTGAGCGTCCCATGCTCACTCTGGGGTCAGGGGCTTCCCCCCAGATACTCACATGGCTCACTCCCAGTTTCCAAATGGTCACCTCCTGAAAGAGTCCTTCCATGAACAGTCACACTAATACCCATCCTCGTTACTCTCCAAGCCCTTACTTTCTTTTATTTTTCTTCCCCACTATACGATTATCTGACCCCACTTTATGCATTTATCTGTTGATGGTCTGTCTGCCATACTAAAGACGAGCTCCCCCAGCTAGGAGGGTTCCCTCCTGTCTCCCAGCACAGAGAACAGTCCTGGCACGTGGCAGATGCATGATAAATACTGAAGGAACAGACGAACAGCTCGCTCATGACCTGTTGTTGGACCCTCGAAGGCAAGTAAGCACCACCCTGTGAGCCGAGCACAGGCAGAGATGGCACAGAATTAAACCAACTTGGCCCAGACTGGCAGAAACTAGGCCCAGGAAAATGTGAGCAGCCAGACACAGCAACTGGCCCCTTAGGTCAAAGTGGGAGTGACACTCCATTGTTAAAGCCAGAAATCCTCGATAGGAACAGTCACCATCTGACAGAGCAGCTGCACCTGTGGTCGAAGCCCTCGCTGCAGCCAGCAGCCCTCCAACAACCCGCTCTCCTGAGCATCACATTCTAGAACGTGGAGGACTGCCCTCCTCCTTGGAAGACTCAGAGCTGCTTGAAGACTAACAGGCCCCTGCACCCACCCCACTCCTGAGGAAGAAGCTGCTCTGACCGTGTACTCATGCCCTGCTGTTCCTGTCAGGACCAAACGCCCCAAAACTTCTGGTTTCAACCTGATGGTTTTTCCCAGAAACTTTTTTTTTCTATATTTGAATACCATTTAAGAAAACAGGTGTGAAGAGTTCATTAAGGTAATGTGACCAAACAGCTCCAGGCTCAGGTATGTATGGGGTGGGGGTGGGGGACAGGAGATGGGGGAGTTCCAGGAATTAGGATACTGCAAGGCAGACTCCAGTGTGGGGAGCAGGGGGGTGGAGGCAGGGTAGAAAACACTTATCATCAAACCCACTTGCTGACACCACCTGTTAAGCATGCCTCAAATCACTGCCCTCATCAGGACCAAAAATAACACCAGGCATCACCTCCTGAGCATGTGCTGGTGTTCCACACGGCTTCTCTAACCCTCACAGCGACCTTACCACACCAGTGCTATTATATCCCCAGGGGACAGGTAAGAAAAGTAAGGCTGCGAGAGGTTACCTTAGCATCGTCAGGATGGAAACCAGGCTGGTTTCAGGGCAATGAACTCCTGAAGAGCAACGCACGATGAATGGACAGGCTGCGTGCAGGCGCTGCACACCAGCCACCCCTGCAGGGGAGGAGCCCGAGTCCGGCCAGCTCTGAGGGTTACTGGCCGTGTGGTCCCCAATTCCACGTCACCATTCCCAGAGAACGAAGTCTCTCCACCAACACACCTGAAATGATGCCATCAATCAACAATGGTGAGGGGACAACTGAAGTTTGCCCTGAAAGCTGTTTTTTTCCTCTAGTGAATCCACTACCTAACCTTGGCAAGAGGGGGCTATTTCAGGCTACCTTCAAGTTCAATAATATAATTACACAAAATGTAACAAAAATAACAGCTACATAAAAACTGAGCAGCACTGAGCTAGTTTAACAAGTGTTCATAACTGGAGCCTGAGAACACAGCCTGCGTGGGTCCTTAATACTCTGGAATGATACCCACCCAACACTAAACAGCAGTTGCCTATGAGGAAGGTGGGGCAGTGCTGGTTACAGAGACTTGAGCTTGACCTGCCATGTCTAATTTTTTAAAGGAACACACCAGTGGATTTCCACAAGAAAAGATTAATGTTGAAGATCCAAAGGAAATGCATCCAAATAGTTTCCTGGTGGTGGAACAATGGTGGTTTAAAAATTTCTTCAACTTTTCTGTATATTCCAAATTTTTATGTTATAATCATGGAAAGACAAACTTTAAAGTACATTCTTAAATGAACAGAAAATACCTAAGTTCTAAAGAGGGTATGAAGGAACACGTGGCTAGAGGTTATTAATTGTACCTCATTAATAAATAGGAATAACCACCCGTATCTTTACAGAGTAATGTAACTCAGAACTAAGAGTAAAATGTATCAGCTAAATGGATGAAAAATGCTTGTGTGTGACTGCTCTTTGAAAGGGTAGCTCTCTCTCACACACAATTTAAATTGTGCTATATGCAAAATAAAACACTTCTTCAGAGCACTATTGATTTGAAAATTTTAATTTTTTAATCTTGTATTTAAAAACAATGAGATATTTTACAGTCTCTCATGCAGATGCATTCACAATTTCAAATCATTTACTGGGTTCACATTAGCTGTCCACCCCACACGGGCTTTCTACCGGTATTCAGTGAGTCTCGGCTCTTACACCTGAGGTATTAGCTACCTCACGGACAGCCAGATGCAGAAAGTACTTCCGGGCCTGCTGCATGGACAGCATTCTTATAATTTTCGAATAAATGCCATTTCTTAGAATATTAATTCCGCTGAACAGTCCAGCACAAACACCATAGCCCATCCAGGTCAAGGTCTGCAAGTGGCACTTTGCTGAGAGGCAGCCTTGATTTTAATTTCCCGAGATTCACAATGGAAAGGCTGCCCCATGGGTGCACAGAGCCCCCGTTTTGTCTGGGTTCACAAGGTCCCCATGAGTGCCCCACAGCACTGGGACAGGCAGGGACCTGACTAGAAATTGGGACCCAAGTTCTAATCTAGATTCAGGAGTGAAGCCAGCACCTTAATCTCTGGGATTGTCCGCTCATGAGTAGAGAGATTTGGATTGTCATCTCTGAGGTGCCTTTCCCTGCTTCTAAGCCTCTAAACTTGACACTGGAATGAAGAGCAAATAAAAGTTTCTTCAAAAGCTTCTGTTCCTTTTCTGGATCATGACACAAGCTCTAACCTGCAACAGCTGAGAATGAAGACTGAATTTTCTCCGGCACAAGCTGCTGCCAAGTGATCCACACAAATGTTCTGTGGCTCAAAACAGACCATCTTTTCAAACGTCTGGCATTTTAGATACTTAAGATCTTTGTTACATGAGAGTAGTCTTTTATTAAGTTCCTCACGTTCTTGACAAGGTTCCTGGGAAAGTCATTCCAAACCAACTACTGAGTTGAAGTTTATATAAACTAAATCTTGGTATTTTTTTAGTAAGGGAACCTAAAAGGAGAATGGCACTGTATGAGCTCACTAGGGCGCTTTCACAAAGTACCACAGCACCGGCGCTTGAACCACAGATGTTTATTGTCTCAGCAGTTCTGGCGGCTAGAAGTCCCAGATCAATGGGTCGGCAGGGCTTGTTTCTGGAGGCCTCTCTGTGTCTTCACATGGTCTCCTCTGTGCCTGTGTCCCAATATCTTCTCATAAGAACACCAGGCATGTTGGATGAGGGCCTTCCCTAAAGGCCTCATTTTAACTTCATCACCCTTTTAGAGACTGCCTCCATTGGGTTAGGACTTCAACAAACACATGAATCTGGGGGAAAGTTCGGCCCATAACCACTATAGAGTTTATGACTTTTCTTTTTCACATGCCTTGACATAAATATCTATAGTAGGTTTTAACATTGAGAATTTAAAAACCAAAAGACAGCGCCATGCCACGTGCACAGAGCACAGAACTGATGTGCAAGGAAAGCCCATGTCTGATGAGGCGCCACACCTGTTACGGTCTGTTGAGACTTTCAGAGGCTTTGCAGCAGTTTCAGGTGGAGAATGGTGATAAATGGTCAAGTCCAGACAGCAGGGAAGTTTTGAGTAGTTTTTGTTTCAGAAACAAAAGCCAGCATCTTCCTGAATGGCTGTCTGCCTAGCACTTTGTGGATGGATACACCAGAAGATGACGCACCTAACTCGCCCAGATGCAAACCTGCCCCCCTCCACCCTCAAAACAGTCTCTCAAGGCCCCAGTCCCCCAGCCACCGCATCAGAGGCATCTGGGGTGGCAAGTGTGAACGCAGGTCTTTGCATCCTTCCTCAGCTCAGTGAACCCAGCCCTGGGCCTGGGAACCTGCACTCTAACAAGCACCCACCTACCTGCCCCCTCGAGTCTGGGGGTCTCAGCCCAGAGAGCTATAAGCTGCCATCTCTGCACCCACAAGAAAGGCCACGGTTGTCCAAGCTGCAAAAGCACACCTTTATTTCAGACAAGTGCAATCCGGTACAGGCAGGAGGGTACTCTGTACACACTCATGGTCTGTATCCTCTTACACCCACTTGGCAGGTCCCTGAAAGCCTGGCACATCGTTCAGCTAAAAATCACATGAAAGGTCCCTAGGGAATCTGATCTAATGGTTTGCCCCAAACAACAGCTTTTCTCTACATTAATAAAATCAGCACCTGCTGACAGGGGAACACAATGCAAACCTGACAGTGGTCTTCATTAACAAGCAAGACTACACTAATGCTTTCAAGCATAAAGGTTAACTGTGAATGTAGAGAGCCTAATTTGATTGTTATCAGCCACCAAGAACTCAAAGAGGAAAGCAAGGTCACTATGGAAGTTACGCTCTCCCTGGAAATTCACTACAACCTGCCAGAGCAAGAGTCCAAGACACTGGAGGGACAGCCATGCTGATCAGAGGGCTCTGCTCACGTGGAGACCCCACGGCTGCGTCTTCTCCAGCTGTGTCCTTCCCTGAGGTCCATTCCGCTGGCTTCACGGCAACTTGGTCCTCTGGTCTCAAGGCGACCATTTGGGAGACTTCTGGTTAAGAATCCATCCTTGCTGAACCCAAGAGTAGCATGCCCTGCCCCAAATTTAGGTGTTCTCCTGGTACGAAGGCCATTCTGTAGGTTGCATGTATACACATATAAGTATCAGCCCCTACGGGAGACAAAGCTTCCTTCCTCTTTAGCAGGAGAGCGCATGGCCGCGCTGCTTTGGCTAGCTCTTTTTCCTGTGTTCCCTCATGTGCGCAGCAATCAAACCAGCTATTTCTGCATTCTTCTTGTTCTGGCCAAAATAATCTAGAAACTCACCATCTGGTCCAATCAAGTACATTATGATTGTATGATCCACCTGCAGAGAAAAGGGGGGAAGGAGAGGATGACAAAAAGTTCACCAAAATAAGCTGCTTATTTTACTGAATAAATGCTACAGGATAAGAGACTTCACATTACTAGTTAAGCAACCTTTGTAGCATCTATTATTTATGGAACAGGCCTGAGTCTATTATACTAAATACACAGCAACGAATTATCTAAAATCTTTCCAGAAATTTGCCGACTATTGCCTGACACATCAGCTAGAACTTGGAATTCTTTTGGTTCAATCCTTAACACACTCATCCACACAATTTCTGAGAAAAGAATGCACTTCTAAGAAATGGCCACTGCCAGCCTTCATTAAACAGCCAATGCTTGGGGAACAGCAAAGCCTGCTTGGGAAGAGCCTACATTTATGACTAAAATATTTCATCTGATCCCTTAACCATATTATAAAGAGATACCGCACGGGATTAAAAGTGTTGGTGAAAAATACTTTCTTTATTAAGTTCTAGGGTATATTCTTTTATGTTTTAGGAAGAACTGGTGATCATTCAACAGGCTAAATTCTGCTTACCATGTTATATTACAAACAAAAACAGAAAAGTAACCACTAAATATATAATATATAAATTCTAATACAGTATTTAGTCCTCATATTAGTGATTCAAATGGAAACATGGCAACGAGTGTTGTCCTCCCCTAAGAACAATCCTACTACGCTGAACAATCCTACCTGAAGCACATCACCCAGAAGTTCCTCAGGAGCCGTAAGTGCTACACCCCCAAGGAGTTACCTTAAATCCATTATCCACTTTCATGGCAAAGTTCTTAAAGTGTTCCTAGCTCCACCTAAAGTTTAGACTAGCCATCAATTTTTTTTACTTATATGCTTCCACAAATCCAATTTTAAATGAGTTGAAGACATGGCACTTAGAATCCTTGGAATTTATTCCAGGCTTGATTGCTGTTTGGCAAAACAAAAAGAAAGACAGGAATGCGATCATACATACCAAGCTGGAGACACCCCAAATATACCCAGACACACGATGTGTCTGTTAGATTACCGTGCTTTTATACACACACATTCATAGAGAGTACATGGAAAGAGCCACTTGCTTATTCACATAAGGAAAGAATGTAGACCCAGAGGGCTCAGACAGCTGGTGATCTTGAGGGGGCTGGGAGTAATTCACTGCGGGAGGACAGGGAACCCGCGTTTCTCCAATTGTCTGACAGTCAGAACTAGGTCTCCAGGTGTCTCTTAAAGCCCTACTCCACAGCTTACACCTCTCTTTCTCCCCATTTCTTCCTCTTTCCTATTCTGTCTATTCTCTCTCCCCCTTAAAAGACCAGAATTTCAGCATGTGTTGGGCTTATTTTATGAGTGTTCTTCACATAAATTACTTTCTAATACATAATAAAAAAATTGTTCTACTCAAACTGTCAAACTTGTCAGTGGTCACGTCTCAGTGTTCACTTGGATTGTGGGCAGAGCAAATCATATGTAAATAAGAATGGAAGAATACACAGTAAATGTATACAATGAAGTCTTCCACTCCCTCCAGACTCCCAGAGTCCCTCAGTTCTCCTCAGAGGGCACCACTACCACCAGTTCCTGCTGTTACTCTTCGAGAGAAACCCTCTGCGTCTATTAGTGTGTCGACAACCACCTATTTCTTTTTAGACAGAATTAACAACACACTGTACTTGTTTTCTCACTTAGCAATATACTGGACGTTGTTCTGTATCAGTACATATATAGTAGCCTTTTAAAGAATGGTTGCTTGGTTTCCAGTCTTTTTTACAAACAATGCTATAGGTTATCTCTGTAAGACAAATTCCAAAAAATGAGGTCTCTAACCTAAAAAGTATTCCACTTTAAATGCTGATGATACTGACAAACAGCCTTCTTATGAGGGCGTATCAGTTTAATTCCCATCAACAATGCATGGAAGTGCCAGCTCGTCCAATTTCACTCCAACACTGCAGCATTTTCTCTTTTCCTAAATTAGATTTTGACAGTATCTTTGGCCTTTCTGATCTAACAGGTGAAAAATGGCATCACATTATACAGTTCACATTTCTTTTATTGTGAATAAAACAGAACATCTTTTCTTAGGCGTGAAAGCTATTTGTATTCTTTTGCAAGAGTATTTCCTAATTTTTAGAAAATAATGTAATACTATACATATAACGCAATGATGTGCACATTTAGCTTTCAGTGGAATTCTAAACGCTTGTAACCTGCGTTACATATACTATAGGTCAGAGGATGCCACTCGTATTCAAAGCCAGAAGCTCACCTCTGTTGCTATCGAGATTTAAGAAAACTTCATTCCTTTATATCTCAACCTTTAAGGTACTCCCTCATTCCCTTCATGTCCTTAAATCTTAAGAGAAGTTTCCCATACCATGTTGCGGATTAAAATCTGTAACCTCAAAGGACAGAAGTCATACTAATGAAAAACCCAAGAAACTGGAGAGTGTCTCCCCCTACTGGTTGATTTGGCAAATGTACAGCAGTGAACTCACTGATTCTTATCAAACGTCACATTCTTATGGCAGTAGACCAGTATTTACTTGTCAAAATGGGGTCTGGGATGGGTTCTAGAGGATCCAAGAATCTCTGTAAGACGTACATATTTACATCTTGATTTTTAAGACTAAAAAACTTAATATCCATATTCTGGATTATCTGCATGGCTACCTTAGAGTGCAAATCTCAGTGCCCAAACCTTATGTGATTTATGTTTATGAGTTCACTGGCACCTCGCCGTATACACACGTAGGCTACACAATGAAAGGTTTCAAAGTAATTTAAATAAAAAACCACGAGGGGCGGCTGACTATAGAGGTGGGTGTCTCAAATCACATTCCTGTGGTGAGCAGCGCTTCGGTTTCAGCCAAGTATCTCTTACTACGTTAACTGAATGTTTTACTTGTTTTTTTTTTTTTTTTTCTTTTTTTTTGGCGGTACGCGGGCCTCTCACTGTTGCGGCCTCTCCCATTGCGGAGCACAGGCTCCGGACGCGTAGGCTCAGCGGCCATGGCTCACGGGACCAGCCGCTCCGCGGTATGTGGGATCTTCCTGGACCGGGGCACGAACCCGTGTCCCCTGCATCGGCAGGTGGGCTCTCAACCACTGCGCCACCAGGGATGCCCATGTTTTACTTGTTTATAAGTTGTTTCCTCTAATTTGTAAAATTAATTTTAACTCTAGAATTATGAGCTATAAGCAACAAGACTAAAGGGTGTTACCTAGTTTACAACTGTACATATGTAAACAATTTAATAAAACTATTCAGCACTGGAAGTCAGACTGACTAGCTCAACTGCTCCCACTATCATCATAAGTTAAACCTCAAAACCAGTCAATACAACTCTTTCATAGGAAGAGTAACGAATTCTGAAAAGCTCTTGTTTCTCCACAGCTTCCTTTCTGCTCTCCTCTCATTCTTCTCATGCTGCTGGTGTGACAAGAGGAAACCACAGTAGGGTCCCTCTACTTTCCTTAAACTTAGGGTGTAAGAAGAAAATGCTAATTTTTCTTGTCTTTTTCTCCCATGAACCCAAGTTTCCCTAAGTCTATGAGGCACCACAACTAGAAAATGTGTGGGCTTAAGGCAAAGGGACCAGAAACGTGCTTTTAATTTAGGCCAAAGGCTACAGTGCTGGGACTTCCCTGGGGGCGCAGTGGTTGGGACTCTGTGCTCCCAGTGCATGGGGCCTGGGTTCGATCCCTGGTCAGGGAACTAGATCCCACATGCGTGCCGCAACTAAAAGTTCGCATGCCACAACTAAGAAGCCCGCCTGCCGCAACTAAGACCCAGCACAACCAAATAAATAAATAAATAAAACATTTAAAAAAAAAAAAGCTACAGGGGCACATGTGCTCCAGGTTCAAAAGTGGTGAGGAAATCACAGTGGGCCATAGAGACAAAGCACCACAGTGGGATGTCCCCTCTGCATGTCACTCTTGGGAGCTGGCCATGGCGTTGCGGGAAGAGCAACGACTCAGGATCCTGACCATCTTTCTTCCTACAAAACCAGCTCTGCGGCTGGAAAGGTTCTTATGATTAATCACTTTGTCTAACCAATACTATAGAGAAACTAGAGCATGACAACTGAGGAAAAAACCTGAAATGATACTAAAATACAATGTCAACTCTTCATGTGATAGGGAAAAACGTCCACACTGAGAAGGAAACTGGGTGCGTAGGGGTGGCGCTTATGCTTCACTGTGAAACCACTGACTAGAACAGGAACAAGGTGACCCAGGACTCCTGGGCAGTGCTGATGAACGTGAAGACGGCTCTTTAATGTAAGAGCTATAGAAGAACAACCTGATAGAATTTGTTCTTCATCATTAAAAAAACTTCATTAAGTTTTTAATTAATTTAAAAAATTAATTAATTAATCCTAATTATGTAGAGCATAATAGCTGCAAATGCAACTAAACAGAAAATTATGCAAACGCATAGTTGGTATGAGAAGAAATCTTATGGGAAGTCTAGTTGCCTATGGCTTTCTTTTCTCTTGCTTTTCAGAATTCTTACTTACTCAACCCAAAAACGCAGTTCCCTACGGCCTAACACTACTTCTCAAAAGGAGTATATTTCTTATACCTCTTCATTGAGGGCAGAGAGAACCAATACGATGTTTATCAACTAAAATGAGCTTTGCCCCAAACGATTATATTATATTATACTGAATCTAAGATATCCCTGATTTTATATTGCTCTATAATTTTATGTGCCACTAGAAAAGCAGGCAATTAAACTCTAAGAACAATGAATATAAATTAAACAATCATCCTTCAAAAAATATATATACTTCTTCTATCCTTTCAAACATCCCTAATTATTAAGGAATTGCTATGATCTCAGATTATCTTTCGTTTTAATTTCATTTTTAAAGCCAGTCATCACGGAAAGCTATGTGAATGTCTGGGACCTGGGAGCCTGTCCAGGTGTTGAAAGCTGTGCATTTGCTTACTATGTAGTCCTCGTCTTCATCCTTGGGGCCAGGGCTGTAATACACTCTGAATGCTCTGGCCACTTGATCGATCTCTTCTTTTGTGCCAGTTAAGCCAATCAGTTTGGGAGAAAATTCTAAATAAAAAAATGAGAAAGACAGTGAAAAAGAAGCAAGCGAAACAACCATCCCTACACTTCAAAAAACAGTATCCGTTATACAGCAGCCCTACTGCCACTTTCTTCCTGTGAGTCCCTAAACATTTCTTCATGTTTCAAGGAAGAACAAATTCGCATAGAACAAATGAAAATTCTCCTCTGTAATATATGTTACATTCACCAAGATAGATCACACTGGAATTAAACTAGAAATCAATGGCAGAAAGATATCTGGAAAATCCCCAAACGCATGGAAATTAAACACACTTCTAAATAACACATGAGCCAAAGAAGAAATCTCAAGAGAAATTTAAAAAATATCTTGAATAAAATAAAAATGGAAACACAACTTATTGAATCCATATAGTAGAAAAGAAGATCTAAAATCAATAATATAAGTTTCCACCTTAGGATCTAGAAAAAGAGCAAATTAAATCCAGAGTATGCAGAAGAAGAGAATTAGAGCAGAAATCAATGAAACTTAAAACAGGCTATTAATAGAGAAGAGCAATGAAACCAAAAGTTGGTTTTTGGTAATATATAAGTCAAATCCTTTCATGACTAGTAAAGAGCTGGAGGGAATATATTCTAATTATTTAAATCATAATTTTTGTTAATTTAGTGGTTCTTAAATATTTAGGTGTAGTTCTGAGATATGCTGAAGTTTAAAGATACTATTATGAATTAAGCATGACAGTTTTCCATTGTATCATATGAGAAAAAAGTTTGCCTGACAATTAGTTCATACCAGATCAAAATACCTGTATCTCATTTTCTAACATAAAACCTCACAGCATGCACTTGCTATTAAGTTTTTGGAATTCATGTAAGTAAGCTGGGGAAGTCACTTAAAAGACCTGGATTCACCAGACTACTGAGCCGAGTCCAACATTTAGCAGCAGTACCTTCTTCCAAAGGTAGAGGTAGCCTATTTTTATTCTTTGGACTAACTCATTCTAAATTGGAAAACTGCTCAGGTGCTGAAAAAGCAAGGTGGCTTGTTCTTCTTCCCTACGCTCTGACTAAATGAAGAGAAGGTGAGTGAAGCCTGAATTAGTTGCACATCCAAACCTTTTCAAAAAATTGTTGAAATTGCAGTTAATTTTCTAAATACCAACTTAAATATTTAAAAATCCCCCCCAAATGCAACTAGAAATGATCATATCATCAATCACTGTATGTACCTGCTGATGAAGAATATTACTGTAAGGTTTTGGTATTTCCATTAAGTACGGCAACTCAAATGTCTACTCATTTGGGGATTATCTAAGGTTTGGTTAATATGTGATAATAAACAATTGCCAACACACATTTAAATTGGAGATCATTTATCACCCAATGAGTTATACCTGCTTTAGAAAATAACGATGCTATTGCTCAAGTTTCTGACATACCTGTAAACTGTGGACATAAATTCTGCTTATATATAATAAAAACTCTACAACTTCAACGAGAAAACAAACCTTTGTAACCTTGGGTTAGGCAAAGATCTCTCATATATGAAACCAAAAAAATTATCTATAAAAGAACAAGCTAATAAACTGAACTTCATCAAAATGGAAACTGCTCTTCAAAAGCCATGGCTGACATGACAAGCCATAGACCAGGAGGAAATATTTGCAAATCATACACCTGATAAAAGACTTGTATCAGGACTATAAATGATAAATAAATAAGTAAAAATAAACAGCCCCATAAAAATGAGTAAAAGATGTGGAGACGCTTTACCAAAGAAGACATACAGATGGCAAATAATGGCATGAAAAGATGCTTAATGTTAAAAGTTATTAAGGGAAACGCATTAATAAAATCACAATGAGATACCACTAAGCATCTACTGAAGTGGCTAAAATTAAAAAGACTGGCCCTACTAAGTGTGCGAGGATGTGGAGGAGCTGGAGCTCTCACACTGCCAGCGCAAGTGTAAAAACGTACCGCCACTTCCGAAAAAAGTGGCAGTTTCTTAAAAAGTTAAACATTCACCTATCATATGACCCAGCCACTCCACTCGCAGGTATTTACTCAAGAGAAATGAAAGCGTGTGTCCACACAAAGACGTACATGTACATGAGTGCTCAGCAGCTTTATCTGTAATAGCCAAAGACTGGAATGTCCATCAATGGGATACTACTCAGCAATAAAAATGAACTGTTGACACACGCTACAACATGGATGAATCTCAACAGAATAACACTGAAGGAAGTCATTAAAAAGCATATACTATATAATTCCATTTACATAAACTTCTAAAAATGCAAACTAATCTATATTGATGGAAAGCAGATCAGTGGTTGCCTGGAGACACGAGGTGGGTGCAGAGGAGGGACATGAAGGAGGAATTAGCAAGGGACATGGAAGCTGCTGGGGGTGATGGATATGTTCACTCTGACTGTGGTGATGGTTTCCCAGGTGCACACATGTGTCAAAAGGTAACACACTGTGCACCTTAAGTATGTACTCTTTTTATATGGCAACTATTTCTCAATACATGAGTTAAATAATAAAATATACAGGTCTTACATAAGACACATTTTAAAATAACTCAAAGTTTTAGTGGATATGCATTAGAAGGTATCATACAATAAAAATAAATAGAAAACTATTCATTAGTCCTTCTGACCAGTAGCTTAAATCAATTCCACCATAATTAAAATGGAAATTCCTGATTTTTAAGCACGCATGTTCCACACACTAGTACAACAACAAAACCTGTCTGATCAGATTTTTATTCTCATCACTTTTTTCAGCTTAAGAAACTTGAATTCAGAGAAATTACCCAAGCTCACAAGAACCTAAACATTCACCCTTAATTCTAGCATAATTTATAGTCTTTAAAAGTACCTTCTAGGGCTTTCCTGGTGGCACAGTGGTTGAGAATCTGCCTGCTAATGCAGGGGACATGGGTTCGAGCCCTGGTCTGGGAGGATCCACATGCCGCGGAGCAACTAGGCCCGTGAGCCACAATTACTGAGACTGCGCGTCTGGAGCCTGTGCTCCGCAACAAGAGAGGCCACGATAGTGAGGCCCGCGCACCGCGATGAAGAGTGGCCCCCGCTTGCCACAACTAGAGAAAGCCCTCGCACAGAAAAGGGAGCCAACACAGCCATAAATAAATAAATAAATAAACAAATAAATAAAATTTGAAAAAAAAAGAAAAAAGGCAAAATTCCTTAAAAAAAAGTACCTTCTAATAGTTTTTAAGTGCATGTTGAGATGTCTGAATTGAAATTCTTCCTTAAAATGGTTATGTGTTTATCATTAATATTTTAGATTTATAAAATATACACTATGAATTCAAAATGTGCTTATATTTCATAATTTTTCTTTAATCTCCCAATGAACATATTCCCAGAATGTCTGTCTGTCCTAATTTTACAAAGGGAAGAGTAAGGTAATCAGAAGCAATGTGTCCCCTCAATTCAAGGGTCTCTTTACTTTGTTGATATATGAAGTTCAATCTTTCCTCTGTGACAAAATAAAGAGCCCTGCACCAGGAACTGAGAGGCCTCTTCCTTATTTATTTACTTACCGGCCTCAGTCACAATTCTGAGACTCTTTTCATCCACCTATAAAACTGGTGACAGTACCATATATCCCCCGTATCTTACAAAGCATTCCAAGGTGCAAATAAGCTGATCTTTCAAAAACTGTAAGAGCTAAACACATGTAAACCATTGTGAATAAACACACCTTTTACATAATTTGCGATGGCTTCTTTTGTGTCCCTCTCCGGGTCAATAGTGATGAAAAGTGGAGTTAAATCTGGCAGAGTTGGAATACTATCTGAAAGAAAGTTCTCATTAATCAGTATTCACATTTTAAGGGAAAAGAAAAACAGCAATTACAGCAGCGTGTAGGGAGTGCTACAGCAAGGTGTTAAGGCAACACAGAGGGACATCTAACACGGATGGGGAAGGGGATGGGACAGCCTCCAGGAAAGGCAGATATATATATATCTGTGGTGCAATCAGATAGATAGCCTATCAAATATCTGCACCCCTGCACACATGCTGTTACTCAGAATCACATCACGTGGATATCCTGTCTCCTAATCCAATGCAATGTTTGTAGGATTCCCCCGCCCCACCCACCATTTCTCAAGGGCAAAGAAACTATTGATAAGGACTGAATATCCTGGAACAATTCATTTTAAGAAGGATATACATCACAGACCATACCACAGATTTCCTAGTCTAACCATCAGTCACCAGGGAAAAAGCAATGGCAGTGTCAGTGATGAAAGGCTACAAAAAGAAAGGGACACAAAGCAGAGTTAAGGGAGACCCAGACCACACCAACATTTTTAAGCAACCTAACATTTAGCATCAAAACAAGCTTCCTTTGGTAAAGAATAAGGTCATGGGAATCACAGCCACTAACAAGCCTAACACTTAGATTTATGTTCTCACAAACTGAATAATTACAACCCTCCACCTAACAGTAATATAAGAATGTGAAAAGCATAGTAACATTAGGGACATCAAGTAAACACATACTTTTTTATAGCAAGAGATGGCTTTCTTACCTATTTCATCCACAACTTGAATCATTTTTTCTAGTTCTTCTGGACAGATATCAGGGCAATGAGTGAAACCAAAATAAATCAATACCCATTGACCGAGGTAGTCCTTATCAGTTTTGGGCTCGCCAGTATGAGTTGTGAGGGAAAATGGGCCCCCAAGTAAAGGCTTTCCGATGCTTCGCTGCCGTTCCTTCTCCAGCTCTTAAACACACACGAACACACACCGAAGAGGAAAAAAAAAGTCAATCTAACCACAGGTACTCAAATGCCTGATCTATGGTTCATTCTATACTACTGACTGAGGGCACAAAATATGGAAGAAATAGCCTCAGTTTTCAAGAAGCTTAAAAAATCTTTTAAATAAGCATAAAACAATAAAATAAAATCAAACACTATTGTATATAGTAAGGACTACAAGAAAAGAAAGTGGTAAAACTATTTTCTTCCTCCTCCAGAACAATTCAGTCCTTAGCCATCAGGTGTGGCCACGATGGGGGTGAGGGCAGGGCAGAGCAGAATGTCTGAGCCCAAGTGGGCGAGGTGGGTGGCCTGGCAGTGGGTGTCTGAGCCTGAATGTGCTGAGGAGGGCAGCTGTGTGAGGAGAGGACAGCAGCGATGGGAGCTCAGTTACACACAGGGGCTTGACCAAATAAGTAAATACATTAAAGAGCTATGGATGAAAAAGGAGTTAGATCGATGGAAGGAGAGAAAACTAGAATGAACGCTGAAGTATTGGAAAGAAATGGGAGGTACAATACAAACTTATAGTTTCAATATATATAGATACAGAAATAAGTATAGATGTAAATAAGCACATCTCTCTCCTAGCTCTGTCCACTGAAAGGACCCAGGGGTGGATACACCCCAATAGCAATGAGCTCATATCCTGACTTCTAATATCCTCCACTAAAAGGAAATGAGGCTTTTTAGAGAAACGGCTGATACCAGGACTGGGGCAGAGAAAGTACACGAACCTAGAACATCCTTCTATGTCAGAATTAAGGAAGAACCCAAAGCACATAGGAGGCATGTCAAAAGGAAACAGAAGCCTGTGTCGAAGGGGCTCCCACTGACCAATATGGGACGATGTGAGCGTCAAACCAAAGAGAATGATGGATTACAACTCACTGGCTTGCTAGGAAATCATGAATCACACTGATATAAATAAATGAATTGAGAGTTTGATGGAGAACAGAATATTTACATGTATAAATACATAATATTTACATGTGTAAATGTACATCACAAAATACACATTAATTACATTTCCAGTAGAGAAGCCTGACAGACACCACCTTAAACAAGTGATCAAACTGAACTTAAATCAGTAATGGGACAAACTGAAATCATATGACACCTGACTAAATGCAATGAAAACACAGCGTCCTGAATCTAACCATGAGAAAACATCAGACAAACCCAAACGAAGGGGCAGTCTACAAAATAACTGGCCTGTAATCTTCCAAGCTGTCAAGGTCATGAGAGTCCGGTAAAGGTTGAAAAACTGTTACAAACTGAAGGAGACCAAAGAAAAAACTAGGTATGAGGTGTGGCTCTGAACTGGATCTTTCTGCTATAAAAGGAGGGCATCAGTTGGGACTTCCCTGGCAGTCCAGTGGTTAAGACTCTGTGCTTGTACGGTGGGGGGCATGGGTTCAATCCCTGGTTGGGGAACTAAGATCCTGCATGCCACAAGGCACAGCCAAAAAAATTAAAAATAAGTAAAATAAAGGAGGGCATCAGTTGCACAGCTTGAATGAGGTCTGAAGATTGAACGGTGTTAACATATTGATGTTAATTTTCTGATTTTGATGGCTGCATTGTGGTTATGTTGGAGAATGTCCTTGTTTGTAGAAAATACACAAAGTATTGGGAGATGGTGAAGCATCATGTCAGCAAATACTCTCAAACAACTTAGGCACACTTTTTTTTTTTTTCAAAGAAGATGTTGGGGGTAGGAGTTTATTAATTAATTAATTAATTATTTGGCTGTGCTGGGTCTTCGTTTCTGCGCAAGGGCTTTCTCTAGTTGTAGCAAGCGGGCGCCACTCTTCATCGTGGTGCGCGGGCCTCTCACTATGGTGGCCTCTCTTGTTGCGGAGCACAGGCTCCAGATGCGCAGGCTCGGTAGTTGTGGCTCACGGGCCTAGTTGTGCCGCGACATGTTAGATCTTCCCAGACCAGGGCTCGAACCCATGTCCCCTGCATTAGCAGGCAGATTCTCAACCACTGAGCCACCAGGGAAGCCCCAAGGCACACTTTTAATACTGTTTCATAATACAAGTTTTTATAAAACAAAATTATTAACTAAAGGTGAAATTCCAAACTAAAGTCATAAGAAGCTTGGTTTTTTCTACAATCGTCTCTACCATTACTTTCCTAGTTTGTCAGGTCTGTTTCATTTTGAAATTGAAGGAACTTAACTGTTTATTAAAATATGAAAATCATATCAATAAAACACTGCTTGCTACACAAAAGAAATATACCTGTATATCAATATGGATCTTATATTCCTGAAGTTCTAAAGCCTATGAATTTTCACTCCCAGCTGTAAACATTATCCTTTATATAATGTCATCAAAAGAGACTCTCTAAAGAATCAAAACAGAGTAAGTGATACTTTAAAGGTTTACTGGAAACTTCTAAAACAAATCTTAAAAGTCCTGAAATATTCACTAAAATATAAAGTTCTTGTAAACAGTTTCTAAACACTCTGAGTGTTAGTCCAGAGCCATTCCTTGCGGTGAAATTCCCTCTGGCCTGGCAGAACCTCATCTAGTGAATCCTTCACTTCTGTGTCTGTTTCACTGTCATGGGCGCCTCAGTGGCTGGACTGCACCTTAGTCATCTTTGCACCCTCTAGACTTCTTACTATCTACATCCAGATCTGTCCACAATAAGTCTTTTCACATGGTTAGACAGTGGTGCCCTGAACACATAAGACAGTGGAAAAACAGGTGAAATCCAAATAAAGTTTGTAGGTTAGGGAACAGTACTGTATGAACTTTAATTTCTCACTTTTGATAAATTAGCCATAGTTATACAAGATATTAACATTAGGGGAAGAAAGGGAAAGATACATGGAAACTGTCATTTTTACAACTCTTCTGTAAACCTAAAATTATTTCTAGATAAAAAGCTTAAAAACAACAATGACAAAAAGATGACAGTCCACAGCCAGGAAGGATTTTATTCAGCGCTGACCAGATGATATCTACTTACTCTCTGTCTTTTCTTTCTTGAAGTACTTCATCCCAGCCAGTAAAACTCCTCCAATAGCAAATGTGATGGCTAAGGACTTCCAGGAAACAGGCTACTGGGGCAGAGATTTCAAAAATAAAAATACTAAAAAGATGAAAACATTTAATCACACTAAACTTATTACAGTATTTTTGAAGATACCTACACACAGGCCTCGATCTTGTTAAACGGACAGCATGTTTCACGTTACTTTGGGATGAGAAAATACTGAAAGTTTCTGGGGATGCAGTTGCATCTGGGCTCCTAACACAATTACAAATGCACTTCTTTCCAAGGGAAGGTTCCCTAAGTCGATTTGTTTTCATGTGGATAAAAAGACCCAAGGCTCAAGCACCATGATTGTTACCACGTGTGACCCAGATCCCACCTGCTGATTTAAAAACCAGTTAATCACCTGCTTGTGCTGATACTGAGAATACATAGAAATAAACCAAATAAATTTAGGAGGTTAACCTAACTCTGGCTTCCAAAAGTAACAAAGCCGAAGTAGAAGACAGCTAAAAGTGGAACGTCTTGCAAACTGCATCATTATTTCTTTGTACTTTTTCCAAGTCCCAAGATAAAATAACTCATTAACCTTCCCCCAGCTCCGAAGACCACTTCTCTTGCCTATCACTAGAGCCTAATGGCTCTTAAGTTCTTTTGGGGTCAGAACTAGAACCCGGGAGAAACCAAAGAAAAAAGGCATATCCAGCACGCCACTACGACCCACATGTGCTCAATTTCAGCATATACACACCAGACCTCCGAAGGGAGAGCCAAGTGATAAATAATAAAAATGCTCTGACGCGCTTCAATCTTGGGAAACTTAAGGTTGAGACCCAGCCCCCACGGTTAGAACACCTGAAACTTATTTTCTTGGCGCAAAAGCTAACTAAAATCCAAGCCCGGGTATCTAACCACGTGGAGAGGGTGTCGGTTCTGAGGTTCTCTTTACCGCTGAGGGTCCGTGCAAACCGGAGGAAAATGCGGGATGAGATTCTGTGACCCAGGGAGGTCAACCGGCGGAGTGGAGGACAACTTGAGGCCTAGTGGTTTCTGAGGTTATGACGAAGTAGGATAGGAAGGGCGCGCAGGGTTGACTGGCGAGCAAAGGCAGGGCTCCAGGTGTGCACTCACCCGGGGCTGCGAGGGGCGCGTGGGGTCTCCGCCGCCCTTCGGCTCCGGTCCTGACGACCCGGGCGGGGGCTGCCTCGCCGTGCTGAGGAGCCGGCACCGCAGGCAGCTGCCAACGAGCCCCGAGGCCCGCCACGCCTCCTCTGGCGGCGCGCGGAGCCGCCCCAGCATGACCTTCGCGGTCCCCTCCCCGGGGCCCCAAACCCCGAGGCCGCGAGGCAAGAGAAACCAAAGTTTGCTACTCGGAAGCCGCATTATCCGGCCGGGCGCGCGCAACAAGCCCGCCATGAGCTCGAGAGACCGCGCCTCCTTTGCCCCGCCCCTCGACTTCCGGCACCGTTTCCGCTTCCTCCGAAAGTGAGGGAGAGCCGCTCTTTCCTCTGCGCTCGATGGTGACGCGGTCGGCTAGCCGGTAGTCTGGGAGCCCTTCGCTGCGGAGTCGGCGCGCGGTAGGTGGTTCCTCGCGGCTGGAGGCGGGGCGGGGTGGGCCGGGCTGGGCTGAGGCCTACGCGGGCGGGCGGCAGGGCCCTCGGGAGCTGGCAGGGCCCGGAGGAGCGGGCCGCACCGGGGATCGGGCTGCGCGGCGGGAGCTGGGCCGGGAGGCCTGAGTGGAGCTCAGGGGCCCGGGGCTTCGGCGACCGCAGCCTCTCCTCCCCCACCGGGTGCCCCCAGCCTCGGAAAAGAGAAAACGGCGTCCGGAGACGGCCGGGACCGGGCAGTCTCCGTCCTCAGCCTGGAGGCCGGTCCTTGACTGCTTTACACCCCTAACGTAGAAGCGGACCCATTGCGCTTGAAATAATGTGCGACTTTTTTTTTTTTTTTTTGCGGTACGCGGGCCTCTAACTGTTGTGGCCTCTCCCGTTGCGGAGCACAGGCTCCGGACGTGCAGGCTCAGCGGCCATGGCTCACGGGCCCAGCCGCTCCGCGGCATGTGGCATCTTCCCCGACCAGGGCACGAACCCGCGTTCCCTGCATCGGCAGGCGGACTCTCAACCACTGCGTCACCAGGGAAGCCTTGTGCGACTTTTTAAACACATTTGCTGATTAGGATATTTGAGCGGTTAGGGTGACAAGGACTAGTCAAGTATGACTGAACTGCCTGGGATTTATATTCGCAGGGTATAAGGAATCTGAATAGAAATACCGGCACTGTACGGAGTGGTGTCTCTCCTGCGTCATGTCCCAGCCCATGACTTGGGCTCCCTGGGCCCTAGGATTTCTACAAGCCTGTATTTACACAAGCCCCCTGTTAACGAGGCGGAGAGCGTTCGTAGGTTGACTTTTCATTCCTTGCGAAAGTTTAACTCGCGTTCATTCTGTCTTGCCTTTGTTTTTGTCTCAGCATCTGCAGTCTTAATCTCTCTCCTCCCCGCCTCCGTGCAGATGTGCAAAATACAAAAAAAGGAGAAAAAAAAAAGCCTTCTAACGTTCTTAACTTTGGATCCCACTCCCGCGGGGCCTTTTTCAGGGCGTCCGCTGAGCAGAAGCATCCGATGCCTGGTGATGGTGGCCCCGGAGCGGGGTAATTTTTTATGAACTGGCATCATCAGCCAGTGTTCTCCTCTGCTCGCCCACCAGGAGGTTTGTAGTAGTCTGTAATTACCTGTGTTTCTTGATTCCTGAATTGAGCTGGACTTCTCTGGAATATCGGCTCAAAGTAAATGTTCAGCACTTCAGATCATTTTTAATCAAACTGATTTTTCTGTCTTGAACTTGCCCATGCTTCAGATCTTCTCCCCCGCCCCCACCTTATTTCTCTGTGTTTGTTTCTCCAGGGAGAAGGTAGTCCTCAAATTGACAAAAAGACACAAAAGTACCCTGCTTATTCAGGCAGTGCGTGTGTAAAATTATTGTTCACCTCTTTGCTCAGTTGTAGGTTAATTGATCAGACAGCCGTCAGATACATTAAAATTGAACTCAAGATTTTTTTTCAGCTGGTCTGTTAATTTTTATTTTCCAGAGTGATTCTTTTAATAGCTGGACCCTTTATTTGTTTACCAAAGCATTTTTATACAACTTCTTCATATTAAATTTATAATGCTAAATAAAATACTAGCTTCTAAAACAGTTCCTGGCTGAAAGTAGGTGTTTTATAGCTGTACATTGGATGAATTGCTAACACCTCTGAGCCTGACTTCATGCACCTGTAAAACGTTAGTGTTAAAAGATACCTAAAACACTGTCTAGTGTACACCTGTCACTTGTGAGAGGAAAATCAGAATGGTGTTGGTATTGCTAAGAGAGCTCACTGAAATGGAGTCGGGAGGCCCTTGAGGATGTGTGACTTAGGCATGTCTCAGCCTGGATGGAATCTGACCTTTGACCATTTATTGTCCTAATGAAGTCATCCAGAACATGTGCTGGAAACTCACGATACCTAGCGGACCCCTAGCCTGGAATAATTCGTGATTCCTTAAAGACAAATATTTCTTGACTTGTGTCAGAGTCAATCACAGTTCTCAACAGGCAGCTAACCCTGTGGCTTTTCGTATTTATGAGCCCCTGACTCTTTCTCTTCCCCAGAACACTCTCAGTTCTACCTGAATCTGTGTCTCCCAAATTGCAGTTCTTAAGACCCCAAATAAATTCATTTCTTACTTGTAGCCTCCTGCATTGTGTTTTGTTTGACACACTTTTATTACTCCTCTTAAACCACCAAGATCACAAACGAGTTTTTTTTCTTTTTTTCCCCAATTTAGATACTTTCCTTGAACGAGACAGGATGTAGATACTATCATCTGGTATTTTTTCTATCAACAGTGACAAGGCTGATCAAATTTTGTGCTTGACATAACCTTAGGCTGTTTGACTAGGACAGCTAGGCCTAACTTCCCGGCCCTGTAGTTCACTTGCTTCATCTCAGGTGCAGATCTCCGCCCTCGCCCTGCGTGTCTAGCCACAAACATTTCCTGCCTCACCTTGCCTGTTATTGCTGTATCTAGCACAGTGAATTTCAAGGCTATCCCCCCCCACTTCTTTTTCCACAGCTACCTAGCCCACGTGGGTCTATGTATAAAAACTTGGCTCACGGGCTTCCCTGGTGGCGCAGTGGTTGAGGGTCCGCCTGCTGATGCAGGGGACACGGGTTCGTGCCCTGGTCCGGGAAGATCCCACATGGTGCGGAGCGGCTGGGCCCGTGAGCCATGACCGCTGAGCCTGCACGTCCGGAGCCTGTGCTCCGCAACGGGAGAGGCCACAGCAGTGAGAGGTCCGCGTACCGCAAAAAAAAAAAAAAAAAAAAAACTTGGCTCACGCATCCCTTCCCTGAGATGCTTCTGGCTTAGGCTTCGAGCATCTCTTTATGGCAGTAGTTCCCCTTAAGTGTCTCTCTTTAGTAAAGTCTAGGCTTGTCACATTTTTTTCCTTTGACAGTAGTTTGAAGGGCTGTCTTTCTTCACATCCTCACCATAGATTCTTGAGGGCTTTCTACAAGGACCTTCAGCCTTCTGCCAGTCTTAATTATCATAGAAGTTTTTTATATCATCTTGTAGCAAGTTTTCAGCAAGTAAGCATCCCTGGGCATTTCCTTCTATTCTTGAAAATCATTGGTGCCTAAGGTGGTTTTCGCAGAATGCTGACTGCTTATCCTGCACCATGAATTTTTGTAGGACCTTTTTTGAGGAAATCTTGTTAAGTTTTCTGCATTATTCTGGTCTATAAAAAGTTGGGGTAGTTTCATTTATCTTGAGGTTCACTAGGCAGATATATAATTAAAAAATAATTTTCTTGGGCTTCCCCGGTGGCACAGTGGTTGGGAGTCCACCTGCCGATGCAGGGGACGCGGGTTCGTGCCCTGGTCCGGGAAGATCCCACATGCCGCGGAGTGGCTGGGCCTGTGAGCCATGGCCGCTGAGCCTGCGTGTCCGGAGCCTGTGCTCCGCAACGGGAGAGTCCACAACAGTGAGAGGCCCACGTACCGCAAAAAAAAAAAATAATAATAATAATAATAATTTTCTTAACACGTATAGAGTGCTTTATGGTTTACAAAGTAGACCACTGTGCATTAGAGCTCAGTTGAATCTCACAAGTGATGAGGGTTATTTTGCTCTAAGAAACTGGAACTGCAATCAGTTCTAGGTTTTCAGCTTCACAGCTTCCAGCAGTTCATCATAATACCCCTTAACTAAAACTTAGATAACTTAGCATATGTAAATGGTGCAGGCAAAACTTCCAGAACCAAGTTCACTAGAAACTTGCTATTTTGCTGTCTTTTCAAAAGCAAATTATTTTCTTAGATCTTCTAATTCTTCCAGACTTCATTTTTCCCTAAACTTTAGAATGCTTTTAAAAACTTTATATTATAGACATTTAAAAACGTGCATAAAAGTAGAGAGAATAAACCTCATGTACCCATTTTAGCTGTAACAATTATTCTCTACTCATCTACTTGTTTGTGTGTATTTGGTGAAGGATGGGGAGTATTTTGAAAAAGTTCTATGGCACTGGAATGCTTGTTAATTCTAAGTCTCCCCACTGGAGGTGTCTTTGAGTTGTTGATCTCTCTGTCCACCAGGATCAGTCTTTCTGAGCTCCCTGGCATCTCCCTGAACCATAAAACAAAAGACTCTAAATGAGCCAGAAGAGTCAGTTCCCGGCCCACTTGGTTCTTTTTTGCCCTGACTCACTCACTGTTGATTCCAATTGTCTTTCCGTGAATGTGGTCTTGTCCTCCCTTATCTCTTATCTTTTCTTTAACAGATCACGGTATAAATTTAAGTTTCTGTTTTACAAAATAATTTCTGTGTTTAATAAAATGCATATTTTTTTCTATCCTTAGCCTTATCTTTGAAAGCTATATGTAATGAGCATTTGGAATCTCTTTTCTACCCTAGAACACATTACTGCTTTGAAGTATGTGGCCCTTGCTGGTTCTCTTCACATTACTTAACTTTCTTTAAAAAGCTGGCAAATCTTCAGATACCCTGGAGTTTCCCTAAACTAAACTGTGTTCCAGTGGAAGGTGCATCTGATAGGGCTTTTGGTATCGCATGACAGAAACCTTAAAGCCAGTTCACTTTGGCTTTACTCAGAGGAGATTTTGTTGGCTGATAAAACTAAATGACCAAGAATAGTTCTAGCAGGAACAGGTGGATCCAAGTGTTCAACTAGTGTTTCCAGGACTTGACTTCCTTCCATCGGTCACATTGCTTCCTTCTAGGTTGGGTTTCTTCTCAGTTAACTTTTCCCTAGCAGCTCCAGTCTTAGTTATCAGTTTTAGCAGAAGTAGTTCCAGTAGTTTTAATAGTAGTTCCAGTGAAAGTCCCAGGGCTCATGCTTATTGATCTCACTGACCAGAGGGAAACTGGGCTTTTAGAGGCCAGGCCTGGGTCCTGGGTCTGCCCCTCTCCAGGCGGGAGGTTGAGGTTAAACCACACAGACTGAGAGTGAGAGTGGGTAGGTGCCTAAACAGACATTGGGATGCTGTGACCAGAACAGGAAATGAATGCTGGGTCGGCAGTGACAGGTGTCTACTGGACAAGATCAAATTAATTGGGACAAAATACCCTCTAGGAGATGTACAGTACATATTGTTACCCTAAAGGCGCTGAGTTTAAAGGTAAAAACAAACAAGCTTGTTTAGCAGGGGATAAAAGCATTCCCAGAAACCATTTTCTCTTAAACTCTGGTGATAACGTTCCAATGATAACACTTGCTAAATTATCTTCTGGTTTGATTCTCTTATTAATCTATACTTGGAATCCCAAATATTTGAAGCCTTAAAAGACTAGGGGTTTTCAGCTTAAATGAGTTTTGTATTTATTTTAATTGTATCTCACCTTTCAAATCAGATTATCTCATCTATACTATCCCTCGTACATATTAACTGAGTTGGTATTTAGTGGGGTTTTCAGATGGGACTGCAGGAAGAAATGAACAACAACAACAAAAAAGTATAAGAACACCAAGGAATTTTTCAGGGTTTCCATCATTTTTTCTGGTTCTGTTTTACCTGTTTTGGGGCTCATTCTACCCAACCAGATTAAGGAAGGAATTTAGCTCATAATTGGGTAGATCACATAGAAAGTGTGTCATTATTGACAAACAGTTTAGACCAAAAAGAGACCCTTAATTCTGAAAAGTGTCAAATAGAAATCTGGCCCTTGTTGCTGATTGTGGAGTTGTCACCTCCACCTCATAGGAGCACTCTGACAGGATTTCACATGTCTGTAGAGTGTTAAAAAGAACTCAGTAGGAATATTCAGCAAATGACTGGAGACCAGGAGTCTGAAAGTAATTTTAGAAACTACAAGTGAATTTTTAGAAACAACTAGGTTTTAATAACCTAGACACCACAACACAATTTATTACTGTAGTTTTTATAACAAGAATAGTTGATAATTTAGGGTCCTAGCCTTTTATTTTAATCCTTAGTGTTCTTGGCACTTTTAAGAGATTACAAATGATTATAAATTTAGATTGTAAACAATCTAATAAAGTAATAGCTTTTTAAAGTCTAAATCCCTAGCATTTGTGGTCCACTGAGGAAGAGATCATGTATGAGAAAAAAAGAATACATATTTCCTGTTTTGTTTAGAGAGAAGGGGAATGTGTTATTCAGGTTTTAAAAAGCTGGTACAAATTTGAATCCAACTTTTGAAGAACCAGGCATCACTACTCACAGAAGTGAAAACAGTCATATCAATATCATAGTTTTTGTGCCGGATTTTTTTGTTTAAATTAATCCTCTCATCTTTTTTTCCTCTCTCTGTTATTGCATATATAAAATATGAGAAAATTATTTGAGGTGACCTACCCATCAACAAAGAGAAAAGATCTAGCCTAACGTAATATACTCCTAGTGGGAACTAATGTATAAAGTACAATGAATGAGTGTAATATACAACTCCCCCCACCAAAAAAAAATCTTGAGCTTTTGATAGAATTATTTTGGTGTTTGTGGAAGAAGGGGTGTGTGTGTGTGTGTGTTTGTTTAAAACTAGTGTATATTTATTAAAAATTACAAATTATACCAGATTTGAATTTGACTTTACTAGAACTAGAATGCCTGTTCACGAATAGGATAATACCCTTTTGTAACTTGCTGTTCTTCTGCAGAATAAAGGTTATCATCTATTTTACAGATGAGAAAACTGAAGCATTTTGAGGACTTGGTAATTTGGACCTAAGACCATCAGACTCTAAAGCCCATGCACTTTTCTCTGTGCCAAGCTACCTAGTGGATTGACTATTAAGTTTAATATTCATTTTACCATTTTATTCAGTCCAGTTAGAAAATGAGATGTTTATAACTTTATCTTTCTCACTTTCCTTGCTTAATTTAGAAAACTATTTGGAGATTATGGATGCTAAGCCCAAACCTGGACCCCTCAGTGAGAGTTCAGAACTTCTTTTCTCCTTTGGAGTTATAGCAGATATTCAGTATGCTGATTTGGAAGATGGCTATAATTTCCAAGGAAGCAGACGGAGATACTACAGACACAGTCTTCTTCACTTACAGGGTGCTATCGAACACTGGAATAAAGAAAGCAGCCCACCCAGTTGTGTACTTCAGCTTGGAGACATCATCGATGGATATAATGCACAGTATCAAGCATCAGAAAAGTCACTAGAACTCATCATGAACACATTCCAAAGGCTGAAAGTCCCAGTTCATCACACGTGGGGAAATCACGAATTCTATAACTTCAGCAGAGACTATTTAACAAACTCCAAACTTAACACAAAGTTTCTGGAGGACCAGATTGCCCATCATCCTGAGACTGTGCCTTCAGAGAATTATTATGCTTATCACTTTGTACCGTTCCCTAAATTCCGGTTCATTTTACTCGATGCTTATGACATGAGTGTCTTGGGCGTGGATCCGTCTTCTCCTAAATACCAGCAGTGTCTGAAGATACTGAGGGAGCACAACCCAAATGCGGAATTGAATAGTCCTCAAGGTGAATTATTCCTTTGAGCTGAGAATCTAATACATTGTCTTTAAATTCTTCAGCTACCTTTTATTCAGCAGGAAGATGGACGATTAAGGTAAAAGTATATTGTCCTGTTGTTCAGGGTCAGGATTTCTCACACGCCTCATGGCACATGGATTGGTGGCATTTGGTTCAAGATTCATTTATTTAACACATAACTGAGTGCCTGATGTTCTGGCCGGGTACTTTTTCTAGGGCAGCTATTCAGAGGCGTAGGCAATACTGACAGTCCCACTTTTTTAGGGATGGAGTAGAGGAAACAAGAGGAAAGTGGACGGGACAGATAATAAATGCAACAGAAATAAGTGATCAGTGCCACCAAGAAAATAAAGTACAATATTATAGAAAACGACTAGGGGTACCATTTTAGTCAGGTGGCCAGAAATAGCCTCTCTAAGGAGAAAAGCATTTCAGCTAAGTGATGTGAAGGAGTCAGCCTTGGGAAGAGCGGGTGGGGCAGAGCACTCAAGACAAAAACCAGTGCATAGGCGCAAAGCAGTGTAAGGCACTGTTACTGAAGAGCACAGAAGGGCCCATGGGGTGCAAGGTGATTTTACAGTGGCTCAGTGGACACAGAAAACAGTCTGTTGTATATTTAGTGTAACGGGAAGCTGGGGAAGTAAGCAGAGGAGAATTGAGATTAGGAGTAAGATACAGTGTGATTTACACTGCTCTAAATTGTTAGCTAAGTTTGAATGCCCAAATGAGGGAAAATCAGCATTTGATGGGTCTAAATTACTAAATTTGTTTCAGGACTTGCTGAGCCCCAGTTTGTCCAGTTTAATGGAGGATTCAGCCAAGAACAGCTGAACTGGCTGAATGAAGTTCTTACATTCTCTGACAGAAACCAAGAAAAGGTGGTGATTGTGAGTAAGTATTTAAATGATTTGATTACACTGGCATTTTAGAGAATGGGTCTAGTTAGGTTTTAAAACATACTAACAATATTTAATATTGTGATATTTTTATAAAATGAAAGCTTAGTTTAAAATTTTTTATTGAGATACAATCTGAATGTAAAATTAACATTTAAGCTTGAGTCAGGAAAGAATTGTAAAATAAAACATCTTGCCATATATTAGAGCCTGTGAGTTGGCCCTTTAAGTTTAAAAGTAGTATTTCCCCAAATGGGTTCAATTGGTGTAGTAATACATATAAGTGAAAAACTCCATCCAGGCCCCAGACCAAATCCCAGCCTCAGGAGACCTACCTGTGAGTGCAGTGACCTCTGCTGATGAGGTGAAAGCAAAGCTGGTGTCTTGGGACGAGTGTGAGAGGCTCATCTGGCAGGTCTGTAACTGTGTCCACCATATGATTGCAAGGAAATAAAATGTGTTGTTTTCGTTTAGAATTGTTTTCCACAGACATACTGCCATTAGAGGTTATAGGAACCTGGAGGTGCTTAAAATAGACGTGTGTGTATGTGAGCGTGTGTGCGTGCGTGCACGCACGCACACACGAAGAACTGAATCTGGATTTGCAGTATGCCTGGTGTACTTGGTTTGGGGGCTGGGATTAGTTCTCTCGGTTAAAATCGATGTGGCCTGATGGATGAGAAGATAGTACTGAGGGTCACAGGGACGGCATGCCATTCTGGCTCTTGTTTCTATGAACTGTGTGACTCTGGACAGATGTTGAATGTGCAAACTGCAGGTTCTCAGGATGGTATCAAATGGACTTATGAACATGAAATCCTTTTGAAAATGACAGGCTCTTCAGATAGTTGGTAATATAAAATTATATTTCAGGGAATTCCTTGGCCGTCCAGTGATTAGGACTTGGCGCTTTCACTGCCGAGGCCCGGGTTCGATCCCTGGTGGGAGAAGTAAGATCCGGCAAGCCACTCGGTGTGGCCAAAATAAAACCATTATATTTCTACTAATCAGTTTTTACTTATTTATCTTTCACTGATGTGGTAAAGATATGAGATGGAGTAGGGGTATTTCTAGAATATCAAATGTCATTCAAGGCTTAGAAAATTATAAGGTGCCCTCAGGGGTTATAGGCATGATGTGACACTGTTTGGCTCTGTAATAAGTGGTTTCCAAAATGGGATACTTCTTGTCTCTGCGTTTTAGTTTTCACTGCCATAATGTACCTGTTATTGTAGAGAATACTGGAGCTAAAAGGGACCTCGAGATCCTATAGTCAAACCTTTTAATTTTAAAGATAAGGAAACTGAACCCAAAGAGATTAAACTACGTAGGTCAAGTCATAGAGCTCCTGAGACTGGAGACCCCTTTCGTCGTCATCTCCCTCCGTACCGTATTCTTCCCGTTTCTTTGCACTTCTGTCAGTGCACCTGTCTGCGTTAGCATCTCGTACGTTTCTTCCATTTTGCTCTAAGCTCAGACACTGGATGAACAACTGAGTGCCTCGGGTTTTCTTTAGCAAAGTTTAAAATGGCTAATAGACATTTTCTTTTGTTTCTGTTTGCTTCTTCACTTTCATTTTGGCTTCTCGGAAGTATTTGGCCTACTCAAGTTTTGGCCATGCAGTTGGAAGGATAGAATTGCTATTAGCTGAGATATGGAACACTGCAGTAGGAGGGATTTTGAGTGAAGAGTTCAGGAGTTCAGGTTTGAAAATATGAAGTTGCAGCTGCCTATTAGACATCAGGAGAGATGGTGAGTAAGCAGTAGGGACTTATGAGTCGGAAATTCAGAATAGAAGTTTGGGTCAGATATATAAACGTGGAAGTTGAAAGAATACAGATAGTATTTAAAACTGTAAATTACTAAGAGATCACCAAGCCATTAGGTATAGACGGAGTAGTGAAGCCTGAGGACCAAGCCTTCGGGCACTCCTGACAGGACACTAGGGAAGTGAGAAAGCAGCAGAGTGAGGATCAGAAGCTGTTGAGGTTGGGAGAAAACTAGGGGGACAGCGGTGTTCTGGAAGCCAAGCATTTCAAAGAGGAGGAAGCGACTAATTGTGTCCGATGAGTCCAGCATGGCATCTGGGTCTACAAAGTCACACAGCCTCCTGGGACTCTCAGCCCTTATCACAGCTTGAAGAGTGGTTTTGTGTGTGTGTGTGTGTGTGTGCGCGCGCTCTGTTACCTCCCCTTTTTTTACTTTTATTATAAACTAATAGATATTAAGCAGAATAAAATTTTCAGAATAAAATTTCAGGATAAAAGTAAACAGTAATAGAGAAAAAAGGAAAATGATTTAATGGGAAGAATCAAAGACCAGTGAGCTGTTGTACCTGTACGTTGGAGTGAAACCGTGGCCTGATGTTGATGTGGCCTCGTAGGTGCCTTGAGATCAAGAATTTGAAATTCTCTTGGCTGTATCTCCGGTGGAAGCTAGTATGAATGTTCCCTTCTTTAACTTAGTTTTCTCATCTGTAAAATGGCTATGGCCACCTTGATCTCATGGAGGTATTTCAAGTAGCATAAGTCAGTTCTTTATAAAACATTGAGTGTTTATATAAATGACATATATATATAAAATCCATTGGCCCATCCCTAAACTGTTCTTTTACTTGGGAGTAGCTCTTTCTGTGTGTGTAACACTCATACTCTTAGGGAAGTCAGTGAGACTGGATTCCAGTGCAGCATCCGCCTGATCTCTGGCTGCATTTACGGACCGCCCTGCCCGGGATGCCCTCAGTCTCCCATGGTGGTGCTTGTGCATCTTGAGACTTTGTAGGCCATAGATCTCAGGCTTTCTGCGTATACAGCAGCCTCTCTCCCCTTGGATGCAAACTGTCTCGCCCTTCTTTATGCTCCAGAAACGTGGCTCTAGATGATCTAGTTTTTCATGTATGTGGATTCTCTCTGGTCTCGGTCCATATGAGTAGCAATACACATTTTCTTTATCCTGAGTACTAGTTTTTAGCCTTTTTTTGGTGAAAAAGGTATTTCTTAATTGGCTCATAACTCTTCTTCTCTTTAACTAACAGGCCATCTTCCCATTTATCCCGAGGCCTCTGACAGTGTGTGCCTGGCCTGGAATTACAGAGACGCCCTGGCAGTCATTTGGTCTCACAAGTGTGTGGTGTGTTTCTTCGCCGGTCACACTCACGATGGTGGCTACTCTGAGGATCCTTTTGGTGTGCACCACGTCAACATAGAAGGGGTTATTGAAACGGCTCCAGCCAGCCAGGCCTTTGGCACAGTTCATGTCTATCCTGACAAAATGGTGCTGAAAGGGAGGGGCAGAGTTCCAGACAGAATTATGAATTACAAGAAGGAAAAAGCTCTCCATTTTTAGTGTGATTTTATTTGTTTACTTTTATAGAAAGAGACTGACTTGGCTTTGTGGGTTTGTTCCGCCTTCCTCTCCCCACATCCTGAGTCTCATTGTTTAGTATTCTGTTTGCATAACAAATGGCCATAACTGACTTCAGTGTGTGTTAGCTCGTAAGATATTCTGAAATGTCATTTTTGGATAATATATCCCGTGTTGAAAACTGGAAAGGAAATGAATGAAAGTAGCATGAATAAACCAGGGAGGAGACTGAGGTGGGGGGGATACAGTCCTCCAAACAGATTCTATTTAGCCTTACCTGAGGTTTTTTTACTTTTTACAAGGAGAATGTATTCATTCACTGTATTAGCTATGTAAGTTAAAATTCATAATAAAAAAGAAATAAAATAAGCTCAGGTAAACTTTTTCCGTTTACCCAGTTGTGTGAATGAGCTTTAGGCATTTTATGCTCAGAGTACCCATCATATTTGTACTTTTATAGGTTTATACTCCTGTTTCGTAAGCCAAAAGCATCACTAGTTACTTCACAGGTGAACGAATAGCACCCCCATTCACACAGGTGAATGTGTGGTCTCCCTTGTGAACCTCTTGTGAGTTCAGCCAAATCAGGACCGAGTGCCAGTGCAGCTGTGTGCCTGCCAGCATGTCTGTTTGGGCCCCCAGCTGGTGCTATAGGAGACTATCGTAGGTAGATGAATTTACCCTTGACTCCCTTTATAGACAAACGGGGCATGTTTAACTGAGCTGTCATATATTCTAAGACTTATTTGCAGAAACACTTACTCAGTGGCAAATGGGGACTGTTCAAATGTAGAAAAAGTTTGATTCAGGGCCTGAAAAACAGGAAGACAAAAAACCAGTACTAGTCAACGTAAGTGTGTCTGCTGAGTACCGAAGCATTGTGGGGCTGCAGAGGCGTATCAGTTTCCGCTGGCTGCTGTAACAAATTACCACAAACTTGGTGGCTTAAACAACATATATTTGTTCTCTTACAATTCTGGAGGTCATAAGTCTGAAATTGTCTTCACTGGGCTGAGATCAAGGTGTTATCAGGGCTATGCTCTCTCGGAGGCAGAATCGGTTTCCTTGCCTTTTCCAGCTTCTAGAGCTGCATCTCTTGCATGTCTTGGCTTATGGCCCCTTCCTCCATCTGCAAAGCTAGCAATGCAGCTTTTTCCAGTCTCTTGCTGCTTTGTTGTCACAATGCCTTTCTCCCCTTCCGTCTGTAGTCAAATATCCCTGTGCCTCCCTCTTATATTGTAATTACATTGAGGGCCCACCCAGATAATCCAGGATAATCTTCCCATCTCAAGATCCTTAATCACATCTGGGAAGTCTATTTTGTGATGTAAGGTAACATTCAAAGGTTCTGGGGATTAGGACCTGGATACCTTTGAGGGTCATTATTCAGCCACTGACGTGACTATAATGCGCTCCCTGCCTTCACTGACTTTCCACAAGTGAGAGAGAAACAACCCTGCATACAAATGTATGAAGAAAGGACAGTGGCAACATGGAGGAGGGATTTAATTTTGTTTGAAGGGAATAGGGATGACTTGAAGAAGGAAGAAAAATGGTTTAAATAGATGTGCAGGTGCATTTCATGTAGACAGAACAGCGTAGCGTCATAGGATATGCTGAGTTCAGGAACTGCAAGTAATGCTATGAGGATTCACCAAACAGCGCTGGGGGATGGCAGGCGGTAAAGTGGGAAAGGACAAGCTAGGGCTTGTCCTGAGTGACGAGCCAGAGTTAGAACTAAACTTGTCAGGCAGTGAGGAACCCTCCGGTGTCTGAGCTGGGGAATGTGTGAGGAAATTTGTGTCAATTCCAGGCAGTGGATAATGAGAGGCTGATATAGGAGAATGACAATGGGGAGAAAAAAGATTGTGAGGGTGGGAGGACAGAGATTTTGACAAAGAACTATTAAACTTACTAATAATACTTAAATTCAATTGAAAAATAGAGTTGAAAAGCAATTTCAGTAATACTGTTCAAAAGGCAGTACTTTACCAAGTTACTGCCTTTTACATGCTTCTGGAGATACGAAAGAAGGAACTGTGTATATTCACAAAATTCATAGTATTATATGGGAGATGCAAATATGATGAAAGTGTATTTTGGACATTACTTTAAAAAAAATTGAAACATTACAGTCTTTTAAGCACAGAATCAGGCATTACTTGGAGGATGGGTAGGTCCTATATAGAATTTGGAAATAAATCTGTTTCTTCATGTCTGACTAATAGTTATACTAACGGAGGTATAAAAACCATAAGTATACCAGAAAACTGAAATCCTTTATTTGTATTTCACTGACCCTTAAAATAAATTTTACTTTAATTGCTTTAATATCAACTAGATTTTTTTCCCTTTACCCTCTAAATCTTGATAGAGAATTTCTGACTATCCAGTGGCCATTATGTAAAACAAAAAACATGCCTATCTCCTTTAACAAATATTTATAAAATACTTAATATCGTATTAAAGGCTATAAAAATAGGCAAACTACCAGACTCATTTTCACTCTACTAATACTTTTTGAGTCAAATATTTCCTAAATCTCATGAAACTGTCTCCACTATGGAGTTTGATGCTAGCATATGTAAAAGAGTTGCCATCCAGATGCTCTAAGACAGCACTGACCAACAGAAATGTAATGTGAGCCACATAAGTAATTTGAAATATTTTAGCAGTCACATTTTAAAAAGTAAATAGAAATAGATAAAATTAATTTTAATTATGTATTTTATTTACCCCAATACATCTAACATATTATTTTAACATGTAATCAATATAAAAATATTTTACATTCTTTTTTATACTAAGTCTGTAAAATCTAGTGTATATTTTATACTTATAATCCATCCATTTGGACACTAAATTTTCATTGGAAATACTTGGTCCGTATTTAGACATAAAATTTGCAGCTGAAGAAGTAGATTCACATATCCAAGTTGTTCCAAACATACTTAAAACAAGTGTTCCAAACACACTTATAAGTTTTCTCATAACTGAATTGATGTTTTTAAATAAAAATGAAAAAATTCAAACTTCTTCAGTGTACATTTCAAGCGCTCAATACAACATGCAGCTAGTGGCCACCAGACTGCACAGCTCTGAAATGGTCTTCTCTACAGGGCTACTTTTGACATTAAAAATATGTGTCTAGATTTTGGTCTTATTTTTCATTTAAAATGTAATTAATATTCTCTCTCTCCTTCTTTTTGGTCCCACATTCCTTTATTCTAGCTAACTTTCTTTCCAAGACATGCTTGTTCACTTGGTTCATCTGGAGTCCTCATTTAATTCACAGCACTGTACCAGTTCAGTATACTGAGGTTAGTTCAGGGGTACAGCCCTCTCCTGAACTCTTTCTATCATTATCCAAACCCTGCTTCCCTCTATGTTATCAGGTGCAGCCCTTTGTCAGCTCTTTATATTTTGAATGCTCTCATATTATCTCGGTTATAAACCTTGCAACTATATAAATAAGTAGGAGGTCTGGTAGTAATCCTATTTTATAGATAAAGAATTATCCATGGGAGGTTTACACATTTGCCCAAGTCACATGGATAGTAACGTAGCTGAGTTAGAATTCATATTTCTGAACTTTTGTGTTTTGCCTTTTCCACTACACTGTGACACAACAGAATGTCAGACTCCTTCTCTTACTAGTCCCTTCCAGTCCTGTGTTGTAGGCAGCCTAACTTAGGATTTTGTAAAAAAATCATCTCTAGTATTAAATTACCTGAAATAAATTCCTAGGAAACTGGCATGTTACAATCATGTTTACAAAAAATTGTAAACTCTCATTTTAAGAACAGGATTCTTCATTTAAATTACTGTCTTGCAGTGAGTTGGCCAGGAGGACCGCATCTCCTTGTTTATATATACATAGACCCATGAGATAAATGGGAAAAGAGCAACTATGATAGCAATAGCCAACTGAATTCTTCCACCAACTGGATTCCTATAAAGACACACAAAAATTATTATAAATAACAATCCAATAAAAATTATGAATTGCTTTGGTAACGAATATGAAGATTGATTTTACTAAAACACATCATTACATTTTTGTACGGTCTTTTTAATTTTTTAAATTGAAATATAATTCTTATTTCTGCATTTATAATTCTGCATTTCAGTGACCTCAGTTGAAGGTCACTGATAAAGCAATGTTAAAATGGATCTTTACATAATGATTTTTGTGTCCTGTTTAAGAAAACTTTTCTTCCCCAAGGTCTTAAGGATACTAGATTATCTTCTCTAAAAGTTTTATTGTTTTGCTTTTCACATTAGATCTATAATCCACCTAGAACTGATTTTTATGAAAGTTTTAAGGTGTAGGGGTTGTTTCACTTTTTTCCATATGGATATTCAATTGCTCCAGCACTATTTATTGAAAAGATTGCCTTCCTTTGCTACCCTCTAGTGCCACCATTGTCCTAAGTAAAGGCCATAGACATACATACATACATACATATATATATATATATGGATCTGTTTCTAGATTCTGTTGTTTCATTCATTTATTTTTCCAGTATGGGTTTATCTTATACTGCCATAGGATAATTATTTAGGTGTTCTTTATTTTAATATTGAGGTCTTTAATTTCTCCCATAATGTTTTATAGTTTTGTATGCAGAGATTTTGCACATCTCTGCTAGATTTATTCCTGGGGAGTTGATTTTTTGATGCTATAAATGATAACTTTTTGTTTTTATCATTTTCTGTTACTTGCTGATAAGAATAGTTGATTTTAGTATATTGACCTAGTATCCAGCCATCATGCTAAACTCACTTATTTGAATAACTTTTTAGATGTTTAGAAATTTTCTACATATGTGATTTTGTCATCTGTGAATAAGGAAAATTTAATTTTGCCTTTCCAATCCTTGGGGGCTTTTATTTCTTTTTCTCGCCTTACTGTACTGGCTAGGACAAGAGATAGAACAGTGTTGAGTAGAACTAGTGGCAACAGTGGCTACTTCTCATTCCTGATCTCAGAGGAAAAGTTTTCAGCTGCTCACCATTAAGTATCATGCTGTGGTATAGATACCCTTTAACAGGGTAAGTTCCTTTTTAAATCAATTTTTATGAGCTTTTATCATGAATGGATGTTGAATTTTATCAAATGCTCTTTTTGTATAGGCTGAGAAGATAGTTTATTTTCTTCTTTCATTCTGTTAATGTAGTGAAAAACACTGGTTGGTTTCCAAATGTTAAACTAACTGTATTCCTAGAATAAACACAACTTGGTGGCTGGGTCATGAATTGCAGGACTTGATTTGCTAATGTTTTTTATTTTTTGCTAATATTTTGTTTAGGGTTTTTCCATCTGTGGTCATGAGTGAGATTGCTGTGTAACTTCCTTTTTCTTTCGTTTTTTTTGGTTGGGGGGTGGGTAATGTTCTTGTCAACTTTTGGTGTCCAGATTTTTCTGCCCTCATAAAATAAACTGGAAAATATTTCTTCTTTTTCTGTTCTCTGGAAGAGTCTGTTGAAGGTTGGCATTATTCCTTCCTTAAATGTTAGGTAGAATTCTGCAGTTATGCCATTTGGTCTAGAGTTTTCTTTTAAGAAAAGTTTATATTATACCCTCAATTTCTTTAATAGTTATGAGACCGTTCTGAGTATTTCTTCTTGTGTCAGTTCTGGTAAATTGTATTTTTCAAGGAATTTGTCCATTTCATCTACATTTTCAAATTTATTGGGAAAAAGTTGTTCATAATATCCTCTTATGATTTTTGCAGTGTCTGTTACATGGGTAAATATCTTTGTCTTTTTCATCCGAGATTAGTTATTTTTGTGCCTTCCTTTCCTTGCTCTCACTTTAATTATTTTTCCCTTTTTAGCCTTGCCAGGGTTCATCAGTGTTATTAATCATTTCAGAGAATGAATATTTGTCCCTCTTACTCCTTTATTTTTTTAATGCTGATTTTTTCCTTTCATTGGTTTCTGCTTTTATATTTATTTTCTTGTTTCTTTGGGCTTAATTTACTGTTTAACTTCTTGAACTGGAGAGTTCCTAACTTCTTCGAAGCTTACCTCATTGACTTTCAGCCTGCCTAGTTTTTGTTTTGTTTTGTTTTGTTTTGTTTTAATATATGTATTTAATGCTATAATATACGTATATGTATATTAAATATACATATTTAATATATGTATATAATGCTAAGCATGCGTTTTACCCACATCCCACAAATTTTAATATGTAGTCGTCTCCTTATCATTCAGTTCAAAATATTTTCTAATTTTCATTGTGATGTGGTCCAAATGTTATTTGGAAATACATTTCCTAATTTCCAAACATACAGTGGTTGTCTGATTATTATTTTTGTTAATGATTTCTAGCTTAGTTGCACTGTGGTCAAAGAACGTACTCTATAAGATTTCAGTTCTTTGAAATTTGTTGGAACCTATTTCATGGCTCAACATAAAGTCTTTTTGCAAATATTCAACGTTTACTTGAAAAAAAAAGTGGATTCTGCCATTCTTGGTGCTGGTATTCTATATATGTCCTTTAGGTCAAGTTTCTTATTGTGTAGCTCAAATTTTCTATATCTTTATTGATTTTTTAAATCTTCTTGTTCTGTTAGTAACTGAAAGAAGTGTATTAAAGTCTCCCAAAATGATTGTCAATTTTTTAGTTTTTCTTTTTCGTTCTGTCCATTTTTATTTTATCTATTTTGAGGCTATGTTATTAGTTATGTATGCTTTTTAATAAGTGGTGTTGAGATCAGCAGAGAGCCAAAAAGGAAAAAGATAATATTGGATCCGTTCTTTTTGCTGTTACACTAGGATAAACTCTAAATCGGTCAAAGATTTAAATGTAAAAATGAAACCATACATGTATTAGAAGAAAACTTAGGTAAGTTACTTACAACCTGAGAGGAAGGAAAGTTTACCTAACTATGACTCCAGATCCAGAAGCAATAAGGGAATGGACCGATAAATTTGGTCACATTAAAAAAAAATTTTTTTTTTTCATGGCAAAGTGTACTTTGCATAAGCAAAGTAAAAGGACAATAAGAAACTGCAAAATAGGGCTTCCCTGGTGGCGCAGTGGTTGAGAGTCCACCTGCCGATGCAGGGGACGTGGGTTCGTGCCCTGGTCCGGGAAGATCCCACATGCCGCAGAGCGGCTGGGCCCGTGAGCCGTGGCCGCTGAGCCTGAGCATCCGGAGCCTGTGCTCCGCAACGGGAGAGGCCACGACAATGAGAGGCCCGCATACAGCAAAAAAAAAAAAAAAAAGTGTTAAAGAAAATAAAAGTGAATACCTTCATTTAAAAAAAAAAAAAAAAAAAAAGAAACTGCAAAATAAATTTTTCAGATTATATCACAGACAGAGGGTTAATAGCCCTAGTATGTAAAGAGCTTCTAAAAGTAGAGAAGACCAACAACCTTAGAAATTGGTTAAACCTATACTCTCAGAGATGAACCAATATTTACAGAAAAAAAAATGCAAATGGCTCTTAATCATATGAAAATATGCTTACCTTTGCTCCTAATAAGAGAAATACAAATGAAAACTACCCATTTCTCAACTATCCAATTAGTAAAAATTCAAAAATTTGACAATACACTTTGTTGGCACTATTTTGAATCACAAAAGATTGGATACAACCTGAACAGTAGAGGACTGGATGAATATACTGTGGACCTATCAGCAGAATAAGGAAAGTCTTTATATACCACAGGGTGATCTCCAGGATGTAGTAAGGGGAAATCAAGAATACAGTTGTGTATAATATGCTACCACTTAGCTAAGACAAGCAGGAATACCAATGAATGTACGTATTTGCTCCATTAAGAAACCATGGAAGGGGGCTTCCCTGGTGGTGCAGTGGTTGAGAGTCCACCTGCCGATGCAGGGGACGCGGGTTCGTGCCCCGGTCCGGGAGGATCCTGCATGCCGCGGAGCGGCTGGGCCCGTGAGCCATGGCCTCTGAGCCTGTGCGTCCAGAGCCTGTGCTCCGCAACGGGAGAGGCCACAACAGTGAGAGGCCCGTGTACCGCAAAAAAAAAAAATAGAAACCATGGAAGGATGAACCATAAAGTTGAAAAAAGTTTCACCTATAGAGAAAGGGAGGACATAGGGTTGGGAGATAGAGAAGTTAGAGTTCTTTGAAGGTACTCTGTCTTATAGATTTGACTTTGGAACCACGTAGATGTTTTATATAATTATAAAACAAAATTAATATATTTTTAATAAAGTATCCCTAGAAATTGAAAGTAAAATGAAATAAATGAACTTAACTGTCTATTCACTTGGTGGGATTAGCACAGAGTTACTATTCCAAGTAATTTGAATGTACATCTCTTAGAGAGATGTTCCCTAGAAACAGCAACACAAAATACCTATTTTCAGTAATTATATTGTTATTCTGAGATTGTGTTTGTATTGTGGGATGAGTCAGATGAGTTATGTTGAGGTCACTGAGACTAGAGATTTTTTGACATGATTAAAAGTAAATACAGATTTAAGATTGCTGATAAGGTCAGATGAAAACTTGTGTTCCTGAATTTGAATTCTAGGATCGATATGAACTCATAAGGGATTTTATCTTTAACTACATACGTAAAAAATATATATATATATATATATCTTTATATATGTAATACACATATACATATGTGTATATATATATATATTTATGACACACATACATATATATACATACCTATGCACACATAACGTGAATTTTCCTAGTTCTGCCCACTAAAAGAACCCAACTCAACCCAGTAGCAGTGAGCACCATTTGTGCCCAGAATGTGACCTCTAAATACCATTATTACCTACTGAAAGTAATGAGGGCTTTTTGGAAAAATGGTTGATTCCAGGTCTGGGGCATAAAATGTATAATCTTAGCTTGGAACATTTTGTCATACCAGAAAGCAAGGAAGCAATCAACGTTTACTAGGGTCGTGTCAAACAGAGTTCTGGTGCCAACCTGCATAAGTGCCCCTGGTCAAAGATGAGACAGTTTCAGCAACTGCCATGGACTGAGAAACATCAAATATCTTGAAATCCATGACTTTATAATGGTATTATTAAATAAACAAAACTATTGGTCACTTTTGGAAGGTGCCCAGGCAAGAAAAACTCATTATTCTGAAAACTGGTGAATTAAGAGAGTCAACTCCTTTTCCTCTTATGATCTGTGTCTGAGTAGTCCAAGAATTGATAAGTGGAAGTTTTCCAGATAATAATCAAGGAATGGTATACTTAGATTATGACCATTTTGCAACTCAAATGAATTAGTGGATTTAGGCAGTGATCATCAAAGATTTTATATTAACATTAAAGAGAAACAGCTAGGTGTTACGCACATTATGATGGAAGTACATACCACCACCCATGAAGTGGTCTTGCTTAGTGATGATGATGGTAAGAAGAAGAAGAAGGAGAAGGAGGAGAAGAAGAAGACGACCAGAATCTGGCCAAGTTTCTAGATCTTACCACCAATTTATAGGAAACATGAAGCACAGAGGAACAAGCATTTGTAATACAATTGTGAAAATATAAACATTGGCTGGAAAACTCATAATACTGAGGAATTACTGTTTTACTTTTTGTGTGTGATGATGGTAGAGTGGTTATTTTTTAAGTGCTTATCTTTTAGAGATACATACTGAAATATATAAAACATAAAACAACATGTTGTTTGAGATTTATTTCAGAATAATTAGGACAGTGATAGATGATACAAGATTGGATATATAATGATAGTTGTTGGAGCTGGGTGATGAGTACATCTGATTCATTATATTAGTCTCTGCTTTTGAATGTGTTTGAATATTTCAAAATAAAAAATTAAAGCAGAATTTTTTTTAATTGCCAAAAAGTCCTCCTTTTTTCTAATGCTGACCTTAAAATCTACTTTTTAAAATTAAACTATCTATACTGGCTTCCGTTTTATTGGTGCTTGTATAGTATGTTTTTTCTATCTTTTGACTTTCAGTGTTTCTGTTTCTGTATATTTGTGTTCTCTTTTGTAAGCAGTGTTTAGTTTTTAATCTTTTATCCATTTTGAAAATCTTTATTGGAATATTTGGAACAATTACATTTAATGTAGTTTCTCATATATTTGAGTTTAATTCTCTGTCTTAACATCTGCTTCTTATTTTCCCCATCTGTTCTTTTTCTCTTCTCCTTTCCTGCCTTCTGTACTCCTTTTCTTTCAGTGGTTACCCTAAGGATTACCACATGAATCCTTGACTTATCAAAATCTAATATAAATTGATACTTTTAACCTTCCCAGATAATTCAAGGACCTTAGAGCACTTTAGCCCCATTTATACCCTTCCAGCTTATATGCTACGGTTGTCATGTATTTTTTTTTCTATTATTGTTTTATAAAGTTAATATTCACTTACATGTACCCACAGTTTTATATTTTGTTTGCTATTCACTTTTCCCTAAATATCCAAGGATCCTTTTCAGATCACTTTCCTTCTCTCTGGAGAATAGACTGGCAACTACCTGTGATGACACAGGAAACTGTGGTATTCATAAAAGTATGAATGATCATGAAACACTGAACCAACTCTTGTTAGCTTCCCTTGCGAAAAGGAAAGATTTCTCTCAAAAGATTCCTGTTTCCAGTTGTGTCAATATTCTCACTTACCTACTTGATCTGACCAACCTTAAACGCATCTGATTTTAACAGTTGAGTTGAAAACTTACTTTGATGAGCTGTGGCACAGGCTCAGCCATGCTGTGATAATCACCAGACCAAAGAGCTCCCTATAAAATAGCATAGATTTCATATTTTGAAGTGGCTGCGAAGTGTCATTTTCTCCCTGACCCTTGATTCTGCTGACTGTCTGATGACTTCCTCCAAGATATATAGCATGTACAAAATATTTTCACGTCTAACCATGACTCATAAATTACTTTTTTCAGACCTTTTAAAGCCCTATATGAAAATAAATTTCATCTTATGAGGCAGATAAGAACTTCATGACTGTTCCCCAATTTATAGGTGAACAGAGAAACAACAACAAAAAACAAACAAAAACATATATAAATCACTTACTTCATGTCACGGGGAGGAATACCACAACCAAGAAGACAATCCCAGATTTGATCAGGCACTCTTTTCACATTGTGTTAGAGGGGTCACTGTTAGGCAGGTTGAGCTCAAATCAGTAAATTTAAGCACAGATTGCAGGAGACTGGGTCACGTCTTAGTGGAGTGGAATGACTTGTAGTGTGAGTCTAATGATTTTGGGGTGGGTATATGCTTCTAGAAATATGTGTTAAAAGGTTGTATCTTTTACATAGCGTAGAAAATAATAGTATTTGGCCAAATACCACCAGAAGCCCCCACTTGGATTTCACTGTGCCTCATGGGCTTCAGGTTGGTGGAGGTGATTGAAACCATTTGGTCCACATTCCCATCAACTGACCCAACCTGATGTAGTTTTCCAAAGATTAGGGCCTATAATGTAGCAGCACCTCACCAGTGGGACTTAAGCTACAGGTCTCTCAATTTTGGTGTTGGCAGATGTTACCAGTGGGATAGAAAGGAAAGGAGGGGGGCTATTCGTGAGACCAGGAAGTCAAGGGTGGGAGGAAGCAAAGGAGGAGGTGATAAAACAAGAGCCAATGGTGGTGACAAAAGGAGGAGAGGACATGAGATATATAAGGGCAAGGCTGGCAGAGGCTGACCTCTGATGGGGCTGATCACACGTGTAAATGAGATTCTGGCTTGAACCAGGACTGAATACAAAGGCTGATGGAGTTTTCACCTCATTAGACTGGACTGAATGTTACTGTACGCGATCCTTGCTCGTTACAAGGGGGTCAGGGTCCATCTGCCCGACGATAATATAATGCAACGTGTAGCAGTGAACACAGGTTTGGTAGGCAGTGCTGGCTTTGAATGCTGGCTCTATCATTTCCTCAGTTTCTTCAGCTTATAAAGGAGATAATATCTTCCCTGCTCCTTATGGTGTTGGGGGAATTAAATCATCGTCATGCACAGATAAGGTGTCGTAAAGGAACAGATTTCTCAGTTCTTCCCCACCCCTTCAAAAGAGCAAAAAATCACTGCTCACCTGCCTTCTTCCTCATGCAAGATGTTCTGTTTTGTATGAAGCAAGAGGTTGTACGCCAAGCCAACAGCCCACACGATACAGAAGAATATGTGTATTGCAGAGACACTCTTCCAAATAAAGTTACCTAAAAACAGATATCCTGGTGCTGTTAATCGTGGAATCACATCCCAGAGAAAAATGGTCTCTTTGTATTGTTTTGCCATAATCTGCCTTCAAGTAAAGCATTCAGAAAAGGCTGGAGTTTTTTTGTTTCAATTTGCCCTCAAATCAAAAGGTTAAAACAGAGGTTAAAACAGTATTTATAAACTTAAGTGGACATTTATTATTTTGATTGTCCAGCATCTCCCCTTCCTATGATGACGACCCTTATTTTTTCTGGGGATCCACCCTTCCCACACTCCTGGTCTATGTGTCCCAGACAACTGGACCTTAGTGAGGTCAATCAATGTATTCCATCCCCTCAGTGACAGTGATTTGTCTCAGGATGAACAGATAACGAATCAGGGCCAACAACTCCATTCTGAGCTTTTGTGGAGCTATCAGGGAAGTGGCTTCTAGATTCTGTTGGACCCAGCATGGTGAAGCTGTGACCTTTGTGTGGCAGGGCTACCACGTGGAGCCCAGGGCTGAAGTGCAGTAGATGTGGAACTAAGACTGCAGACAAATTTAAGTTCTGAGCTGCCACCAGTGCCTGAAGCCAGCACCATCCCAGCCTTTTCAGTAAAGGATCCCAGTACATCTCCCTTCATCTTATAGGCCATTTGAGTTGTTTGTTCCTTGCTTGCAACTAATGGAGTCCTAACTGATACACCTTGAAGATGTAAACAGAGATCTAGGGGCCTTGTACAAGGAGCCCGAGCATCTGGGGGATGGGAGTTTTCCCCACCCAGGTGGGAATCATTAGTCTTTATTCTAAGGCCCTGAGAATTTTCAAGCCCCACTAGTAGAAGCTGATTTAAAGAAAGTGACAAATAACCTGCCGGACTAACATTCCCCATTAATAAGAGAATGTTAGTAAACAATGTAAAAAAAATTTTTTTTCTGCTCTAAGACACTGTTTCATAGAATGAAACTGTCTAACTAAGGTTTACTGAGTTTTTAGGGCCATAAAAGGTGAAGCAGCTACATTTTGCCCCTAACTGAGGTAGGTGGCCTGTGGGCAATACAAACCGCTATTTTAAGTGAATTTTTTATGTGTATACTCACCTGGGATATACATGTAAGGAATCCAAGGAGCAGGTTACAAAACAAACATATGATAAAGCCTCTGTGTTAGAGCCATTCACTGACTCAACAAACATTAGGTACCTGCCATATTCCTGGCCATGTTTAAGCTAGACTTGGGCAAAGATGGGTTAGACATGATCCTTTCAAGGGGCTTACAGCCTAGATGGAGGAAACATATATAAAAGTGTGCAAGAAATTGCTGGAGTTACTGTGATGGTATGTAAGGAGATTAGAGAGAGCAACATGTATCAGTGAAAAATCTAAAGATTTGTTATAGACATTATAGACAGTTTCTCTACAAAAGTAGCAGTTCAGATCCATAGGCGTTAAATGAATTCAAAATCAGAAAATGACTAATGGGAGTGGTACTGGGAGAAGAACTGTATAGAGTAAATGCATAATAGACAATGATGCACCACTAAGTATGGAGACAAGGTTAGCAGTTTGATTGTTGCCCATCTTCCATTAGCTTGGTGGCTTAAGAAGTCAACGCGGTGACTGAAGCCCTTCTCTCTCAGGGGCTAAACGGCATAACTGCTGTACCGCATCAGTATGAGATCCTGGGTTCCAAATTGATAAAGACTGTCTTAGTATGGCACGGCCTTATCAAGTTTTCCTGAAGATGGGTGAGGACGATCTAGATTGGCATTCGCCTCCTCTTATGATCAGAAGGGAGAAGAGAGACGTGGAGAGCTCCAGTTTTCTCCTGGGCGTTGGCAGATAGACTGTCGTCATTGAAAGGAAATCAGATTTGCTGTATCTCCATTCAGAATCCAAGGTTCATACCTGTGACAAGAGGGTTAAGTCCAACAAGCAGGGTCAGACCGGCAGGAACTGTATACACAACCTGTTAGCAGAAAAAGAGGAAATTATATGGGTTAAGAAGGATGCCCAAAAAGAGAAAAAAAAAAAAAGAAAAAAAAAAAAAGAAAGAAGGATGCCCAGTATAGGAGGTGTTCAGAGATGTGTAGGGAGTAAAGAAAGATGACAGCAGTGGCCACCACACTCCGTGACTTACCTCTAGCTTTCAGTAGCAGCTGAGGAAGTGGTGACCTCTGCCTTATGGCATTTACCGTGTCAGGCTGTAATTCTATCTGCCTTCCTCCTAGACTGTAGGCTATTCCAGGAAAGACTTCTCCATCTTCAAGCTCTAGCATTGAGCAGAGTTTTGGTCTCAAGACACAGTGACCTCCTAATCTCTCGCAAGCAACATCCATGCCTAAATGGCCTTTCCCTACTTTTCAAAAAATGCTCTTAGAAAAGCAGGGCAGGGGCAGCCATAATTAGCCACATGGCCCTGCTGGGTCTAGCTCCATGGACCATCCAGCCCCATATTCCATCTCTGCGAGTGAGACCACATAAAGGTTATGACAGTGTACAGATCAGATGTGCCCAATAAGATCAGGCCCTTCATTTTGGAAACTGTTGTAAGTTGCTTTGGAGTTGGGAAGGCTGGCCCCGAAGAGGCCCTATTTTCAAGCCTCGTTCACGGCAAGCAGGCAGATTCTGGAAAAACCTATTGTGTGGTGTGGGCAGAGGGCAAGTAGGGGGTGGTAGGTTTATAAGAAGCGTGGGGCCTCCCCAGAGATGTAGCTGCTTAACATCAACTGTGATGCTTAGTTAGAAACCTTTAGTTTATAAGGAAGTTGTCAGAGCTGAACATTTTAAGTGATTTGCTGTCACTATGAAAACATGTCTGTCTTGACCCTGGGGAGAGAAAGCATCTGGATTACAGACCATGTTCATCCTTCCTACTCCATCCCAAATGATGACTAGAATATCAGCCAGTATCAGCATTTGCAAGGACAGTCACGCTGCCGAGGGTTAGACCAAACTTTAGTGTGCATATGAATTACCTGAAGATCTTACTAAAATGCAGATCTGATCCCAGAGGTCTGGGGTAGGGCCCTAGATTTTGCTTTTCTAACAAGCACCCAGGGGATACTGGGGCTGTTGTTCCAAGGGCCACTTTTAGAGCAGTAAGGGGTTAGTTTCCCCCTAGTGAAGAACTACATGACTCAGCTACTGAGGGAGAGAGAAACAGAGACATCGAGACAGACAGAGAGAAGTTAAACACATACACATCATGCAGTATTTAATTGTGCTCTCCATAAGAAATGTTTGGCAGAGATTTTTAAATGTGCATTCAAATGTATCAGATATCTGTGATTAATAGATTAAGGGGTCTGAGCACTTATGTATGAGTGCTCACCAAGCAGAATGGATCCCAGACCATAAGCCATGTTAGGGGCTTCTTGGGAAACATTTCCTCCCTGATGAAAGGGAGAAAAGCACAGGAGGAAAACTGGTTTTGCCTCCTGCCTTGTTTCTTCCTACTTGGGATGCTCTTGTCTGGGCATGAGATGTTTGGAGCTGCAGCAGCCATTCTGTAAACATGAGAGGATTTATCACCTACCCATTGAGGATTGGCAGAGAAGCAAGACAGAAAGCCCAGGTCCTTGATGACACTGCTGACCATTAAGCACCTGCCTCTAGACTTCTTGTGAGATGGTCTGTATTTTTATAACCTGATGCTAGTCAGATTTTCTATTATTTGCTCCTGTATGCATCCTGATACAAGTATCCTCCATAAGCAAGATGTGGTAGGGAACATGGAAATCAGGTACAGTACAGCCCCCAATGCCCGGTAACATGTAATTGATTCATCTGTGCCTTTATTGTTTTATTCAGTCAAGAATCAGTATGGGAAGAACTGCCATAGAAAGGTTCTATGCTAGGTTGCCTAAGGACCAGCAAGAAGAGGGAACTGGCCTCTGACCCCTGGGAGCTGGCATATACAGAGCCAACTCTAATGCAAAGCAGAATGAGTTAGTGGTACAGTAAAGGTTCAAAGGAAGGATGCTTGGAACTTATGGGAAAGAGGCAGAGAGATTTTGCAGGTGAGATAGCATTTGAGATAGACCTGGAAGCTTGAGTAGAGTCTGACATACAGGAATTCTCAGGGCAAGGCAAGAAGTGGACTGGGCTTCCCAGACCAAGTTGGGAAGGTGGGTTAGGGCCGTATTGTGGTGGGCCTGGAATGCCAAGTTGGGAGTTTCAACTTAGACATTTTGGGAAATGACAAAAGTTTTTGAAGCAGGAAGCAATATATGGGGAGTATTATAGGAATGGAAGATATTAGAGGCAGCTCGAAGAGTTAGGAAGGACCCACAAGGGTCCGTGTGGGAGGAATGGAGGGCTAAACTGGGGGTGAGGGAGGATGTCTTTGGGGGCCTGGTGTTTATTATTATTCATATTACATCATCCAAGCATTAGGTGAAGGGTAAAATGTGCCGATACTGTACAGATAAGCAATTAGACCTACATTGTTTTTTGTTGAATTGCTTTGTTCTTTGTTTTCTGAGGGGATCTCAAAGGCAGTGGTAAGAAACAGAGATGTTAGAGATGGCTGAGGTTTTGAGCAAGGATGGCTCAGAATGACTGCTGATAACAGAAATGGTGAGTCAGAAGGAAGAGTGGGCATTGGAGGGAAAGATGCTGGGTGGGACCTTGTGTGTATCTGAGGAGCCACTGTAACGTACAGGTGGACAGATGTAGCAGTCGTTTGGAACTTCGGCATTAAGCTGGATATTTGGAACTGCAGGAGAAATAGCATTTGGAACTAAGGACATGGATCATAGTGCTGAGGAAGAGTCAGGGGCATGTGAATCTGGAGAGTAAGAATATCAGAATATGGTTATATTTATAACCATATATATATAATATATATTACATTATATATAATTCCAAATGCTTTCACTTGTTGTTACTCTATACACAGTCAACATTATTCCAAAGCCTAAAATCATCTCATCAGTGATATTGTACAGTATTGTATATCTGTATTGAAAGAACCGAAATTTAGATATTTCCAAAAATGTGTGGAATGAACTCCCCCTCCTCTAAATGATTCAATCAGAGCATTGGTTCAATGTATACTGTAGGTTTTATGGGCTTTAATTACTTTTTATGAATGTAACTCACTGAATTAGCAGAACCACATAACTCAAGCCTGCCATTTTCTCGTCAAATGTTTGTTGGAGTTTCTGGATAGAAATTCATGAGGATTGGTTCACTTAACCTTGAGAGGTCTGTTCTGTGTCTTCAGAAAAGTGTCCTCAGTTGGCCCATTTTATTCAAAGGGAATACTGCTGAAAGGCACCTCTATATCTGGAAAATTCTGACTACTCAATCTGATCCTTCTCCTAATATTTTAGGAAAAAGCACTTACTAAGGATTTGATTTCTAAGTTTTTAAGTAGACGAAGCAGGGAGGAGGGCAAATAGATAAACCTGCGTGTTTCACGCAGCCCCACAATTCTTTCAGGTGTGGGAAGGCAGCTCCTACTCACCATCCACACTTCTGCATCTGGATCATTTACCTGGAATGCCAAAACGTCAGCATTAGCGACATGCTGTCATGTTCCATTCCAGCATTTGGTCTGCTGTTTATTCAGTTCAGTCATTTTCTAAACGCTGCAGTAGGGACCGAGGATACAAGGAGGAGTATGACATAGCGTGTAGCCGATGGTGACGGGGAAGGGGCTTCTGGCTGAACCCAGCACCTGGTTTGAACACACAGCCACACCTACCTATTTGTAAAGAAGGGCACAGGGGGTCCACAAAGGGCGAGCCAAGCCCAGAATGGGTGTCTTAAGCGCCCTCCAGTCTCAAGGAATGAGGAAAGCTATCACAAAGGGGCCCCAAAGCAGGCTTGGAAGGATAATTAGCTGCAAAGGGTTTTTGCTCTGCTTCCTCTCCTAGGCCGTGAGTTCAGCCTCGCCCCCAGGCTGCGTTTTTAGAAAGGTGCCAGGGCCGCTTCTGCTCAGGTCCCTGCAAAGGGACACGCGCCGAACCAGTTCCTTCCAGCATGTGAGCAAACGCGACCATATGATCACACCTGTCTCAGCTGGAGCCAGAGTGCGGGTTCCGGGATCACCAACCCTGGCTCCAGCCCTCCCCGTACAGGGCCGGCTCCTGCGACCCCGCCGGCCGCTAGGCCTACAGTGCACGGGGCCTGGGGCGGAGCTCGGAGCCCGGGGTCCCGCCGCCCGCCGCCCGGCCCGGGGCGCTGACCTGCACGATGGCCGCCAGCGCGAAGAAGGCGCCCATGAGCCAGTTGCAGGCGCGCCACAGACCCGGCGCCCCGCGCCCGGCCGCAAGCGCCATTGTCGGGCGGCGCGGTCCACGCCGCGGCCCCTCCTTCCGCCCGGCCCGATCCCCGGAAGGCCCTCGGTCGTCCGGTCCCGGGGCCACTGGCCGGCGCGCGCCCGGGTGGGAGGGGCGCCGGTCGGGCCTTCCTGTGGGCCCGCATTCGCTCCTCGTCAAACGTAGAGAGGCGTAGGTATCTGCCCATTTCTCAGACTCGGAGAGTGAGTGACGGAGCGCCGGGGAGGCTGGTTCAGCGTCGCACAGCTCGTCCTTGGGGGCAGGAAGTCGCATTTGAACCCAAAAAGGTGCAACTCCAATGCCAGTTTTCACTAAAGCTGCCTTCTTCACATTTAAAAAAAATCAGAGGAAATTAAAGGGGAGGGAAGGAGGGGGGAAAGAAGGAAAGAGAAAAATAGAGGCGTGTGTGTGTGTGTGTGTATGCGTGTGTATGCGTACGCGCTTTCTGGTAAGTGTTTATGCATTTCTTTCCAAAGCTCAGAAACTTTCAAAGCCCTGTAAGCATTATGGTAATCTCTTAGAGTGACGACAGTTACATTAGCATCTCATACAGCTCACAGCTTTTCTTAAGACAGCCTAGTTTATCTTCATGGGCTTTTATTATCAGAGGTATTTACATATTATACATATTTACAATTCTTTCCCACCACCAAAACCAACAAATTCTCCACACGCGTTGCTCATGAATTTCTTATGAACCAAAGACACTTGAAATATTCACTTTTCTCTCCTCACTTGTTTTATGGTCTTTTTCTGTTTTGTAATTTACCCTTCTGATTACTTCTTCCCGGGGCTCATTTACACATCCATAGGCCTCATCATTTTTGCTGTTCTAAAGAGTCTTTATCATTTCAAATCATGAGCCTGTTCTCCTGTGCTCCACTCCTTTTCGCTAAATCTCCTAAAACTCTTTAGGAATTTTTTTTTTTCTTTCTCTGTTTCATTCCTTTCAAATAATGCTTATTTCAAGAACGTTGTCTGCCGGATGCCTGGCCCCGTGCTTGGTGCAGGGACCATGAAAGGGACTTGCTGTACGCTCTCCGGGATAGTTTGGAAATGGGGTCTTTAAAGAGATAATTAAGTTAAAATGGGGTCATGTGGGTGGGCCCTTATCCAATATGACTGGTGTCCGAGAAGAGATTTACACGCAGACGTATACAGAGGAAAGACCACGTGAGGACACAGCGAGAAGACCACCGTCTGCAAGCCAAGGAGAGAGGCCTCAGGAGACACCAACCCTGCTGACGCTCTGATCTTGCCCTCCCATCCTCCAGAATTATGGTCCGAAAATAGGTGTTTGTTGCTTCAGTTCCCCAGTCTGTGGTACTTTGTTATGGCAGTCCTAGCAAAGTAATACAGGAAGTGATCATTGCCAACCAAACGGAGGTGTGGGTGGCAAGGAGAGAGTGGTGTGAAAATACTTTGTAAACTTGTGTGCTGTGCAACTCCCCCGCAGTTTATATTTTTCAGTGTTGTCTGGGGCATTCATGGTCACTGTGTGGACATGTGTTGTTTTTGCTGGCGCAGGGTTCATTCCCCTTCTTATAGGATCAGCATCCCAGTTACTGGGGAAGGACCCAGCTCCCACTGTCAGGGCATGTATACCAGGAGGGCTGGCGTGCTGGCGCCTTTCCAGAGATGGGCAGGTGACCGTGGCCTGCCGGTTGGCGTAGCCCATCCTCCTGACCACAGCGATTGGGTCTGGGATGATATGTGATGCAGGTTGCCCAGATTCAGTCCTGTGCTGGAGGGAGGGTTGCCAGATAAAATACAGGAAGCCTAGTTACATTTGAACTTCAGATCAACAAGGAATAATTTTTTAGTATAAGTGTGTCCTAAAGATTTGCTAAATCCGGTAACCCTAGCTGGACCATTAAAGAGAAGCTTTCTTTTTGCTGAGGGTGTTGAACTGGTAGCATGTAAGCTGGAGCTGCCAGGAGAAGGCTTTTTCGGAGGGTGAGCTCAGGTAGAGGAAGCAGAGCTCAGAGGGAAGGAAGGCAGGAACCTGGTAACATGGCGTGAGCGAGGCTCTGGGTCCAGCCCCGCCGACCGCTGGGCACGGCCTCACCACCCTTCAGCAGCTTTGTGAGCCATCTCAGCCCCTTCCTCACACACAAGCCTGTGTGAGTCCGCTTTCTGTCACTCACGACATAGAATGATGACTTGTAAAATCACGATTCAGTAGTTGGGCCGTTGCTTGAAATCCTCTAAATCCTCCCGCTGCATGTTTGTCCGGATTTTGCAAACATAGGCTCAGCCTGAAAAGTCGTGAGAAATAAGTTTAAGTGAATCCAGTATCCCAGAGAGCTCCGCTTGGGAGCTCACTCCATTTCCCTTTTTAACTGCGGTGTCACACGCTGCGGGGATGAGGAGGTTTGGAAGGGACCGGGGGCCTGTCAACGCTGGCCTCCCCCTGCCGAAAGGGCGGCACGCGGGACCTTCATCCTGCCAGGCTGCTCCCGGGCTGCCAGGTCAGTGGCAGCGTCATGAGAGCAGTCAGAGCCACTGGCGCCAGGCAAGGGGGACTCGCTTCTCCACCAGAACCCGACAGTGCCTGGGTGGCATGCGGACGTCTGTCCTCTGAGAACTTGGAACTAGAGGTGCTTGCTTGAGTGTGGGTGTTGGTGATGGCCACCAGATGATGTGTTTGGGGACAGGGATGCTGGAATAAGAGTCATGCCCCGTGCCCGATGTTGCCCGTCCACCTCCCTCTGTCCACCACCCGGCTCAGCAAGGTTCCCCCTCGCATAGTCTGCTGGTTCTGTGTTGGGGAGGAGCTGGGGTGGGGAGGGGTTTGGAATAGGACAGCAGAGGGACTCTGCCTGGGCTGTACCGGCTGCTCCTAAGGTCTCTGAACTCAGACATGCACCTCACCAGGGCAGGGATTGATTTGCTTCTGCCAAACCCATCTGGTCTCCGTGAAGGACTCAGGTTTCTCCTGTTAGCAAAACGTAGACCATATCATGAAAGCCCTAAGTTTACTCGTATCGATTAACACTGAAAGACACCTGGCTCAAACAACGTTCCTCGAAATCCTGGCTGTCCCCTTACACCTCCAGTAGGAGAATGTGTACTGGTTCAAGGCACCCTCCATGTGTTTCCCTTCATCACTGTGTCCCTCAATGAGTGAAGCACTCATTGAGTCATTTATTTCATCTGTTCACTGAACATTTATACAGGCCTTAACTACGTTCAGGCACTGAGCTGATAACTGATTACGTGACCGTGAACAGAAGAGATACAGGCCTTGCTCTGTAGAGCTCACAGACCTCACAGGAATCACCCAAACAGTCAGGTGGTCCCAGCAGTTCGAGCTGTGAAGGAAAAGCCAGGGCCGCTCGGGGAGATGTGTCAACGAGGGGAATCGGACCTCTATCAGGGGCTTCGAGAAACTGTCTGGGGAGGTGACTTTTGGGCGTGGCCTGAAAGATGAAGGGGTGAATGCGGTGATACTGGCCCTGAGCTCTCCAGGGCTGGCATGGGCATGTGTGGACACAGAGGAGGCTGGAGAGGTGCCGCCTCGGGAGGTTGGCTTATCCCTGGTGTTGGGAGAGCCCAGAGCAGCAGGGGGCTTGGCTCTGAGGTCCCTGCAGGAGACCAGGAAAGACGCCATGCAGCACGAATGAGCCACCTCGATGGGGTAGAACCACAGGGCTGGGTGCGGGGACATAGTTAAGAGTTTGGGCCTCATGGCTGAGGACTGGCTGCAGGAGGAGGTAGACTCACCTTGGCACCTGCCCATGTAGGGACCCCTCCTCCCTGTTTCCCTGGCTCCGTGCGGTTTCCCTGGAAGGTCAGGGCTTGTTAGCAGTTTATCTCCCCATGTGGGGATGAGAGTCCTCCTCTCCTGCTTCTTTTTACACTTCGCTTTTGTTGCTTTTATAGCACTTCTTAGTTTTTACCTTGCACTGATTGTTACGTGTGTTGTCCACACTCCTGGACTGTCCCACAAATGGCAGGAGAAAAGGACTATAACTTACCTACTTTTATTCCCCTCCCACAGTACCTGGCATACCTGGATACCAATGGTATCCAACAGTGAGTGGGGATGCCTTGAGGCATTGTAAGAATATTGCTGAAAGTTGGGTTTGATGGGAGCGGGGAGTGTGTACTAGTTAACAGGTATTGGGCCTGCTGGGTTAGGCAATAGTCTAAGCACTTTGTCTAGATTAACTCATTTCATGTCCACAACAGGTCAATTAGGTAGATATTGAATTGATGAAGAAATGGATGGATGAATGAATGGATGAAGAAACTGAGGCATAGACTAGCTTTTAAATACACTGGTTGAGAAAGACCCCAGCTCTCTGACCTGCCAGTCAGAATTGGGTTCTATGGGTTCATGGAAGCAGCGAGCAAGGTAGGCCCAAAGCTCTCCCACCCGTGAGGGAGAAGCATTTCACTGAGTAGTTGCTCCTAACTAGAGCTGGGAGAGGGAGGCTTTGAGGGGTCATCCATAGACACAGGCTGGAGGGGCAGTCCTTCAGGGCCTGCTTTGATGCCAGCTTGCTTATCTCTTAGCTATTTTCAAGACCAGAGGGATTTTCCACCCAAACCTTGACTTTTAGAGGCTGATTAGATGAAGCTGTATTCGGAGGTAGGAAAAGGTGAGTGTCTTTGCAGCCCCCTTCTTCTCCAATCCTGACTCTCTGAGTTTGGACCGGGCTGAGAACTGTGGGTGTCCACAAGGTGGCGGGCTTCTGCTTCCAACAACTGCCGGGAGGAGGGCACAGTGGGCCGGCTGTGCTCCCCTTGGCTCCACCTGCGTGGCTGTGATGTAGCCTTTCTGGGTGGGTATGATGTTGGTATCAGCCTGAGGTGAAGAGGTACAAACAGAACTTTGTACCAGGAAATAACGTCCCAGCAGGGGTGTTGCTGACCTGGAGCTGAGCTTTGCTGTGTCCTGGCAGAGCTTCAAACTGTTTGCCATCCCAGGATTCCAGGAAAATCAGATATGCTTAAAGAGAGCCATCGCTTCTAATATTGGAGCGTTCCAAAAGTAAATAATAATGACAATAGCTATCAATTATTGAGTATTTACCGTGAGCCCGGCTGCTGCCCTTTCAACATCTTAACAGTCACCACAAATTGTGCATTTCTGACCCTAAACTCGTCTTCTTCCTCTATCTCACAGGGCCCACCCCTTAGGCTTCCCTCCCTCCACGAGTGGCATTGTCCCCTTTTCAGTGACTCTTTGCGTTTCTTGCATACGGCTGCCTTAGCAAATGATCACCAAACTGGTGGCTTAACACCACAGACATTTATTCTCTCACAGTTCTGGAGATCAGAAGTTCAAAATCGAGGTGTCAGCAGGGAGTGTGTCATTTCTTGCCTCTTCCAGCTTTGGGGGCCTCTTCCAGCTTTGGGGGCCCCTTGTGGCCACTTTACTCCAGGCTCTGCCCCTTTACCTTGCCTTCTCGGTGTCTGTCTTCTCCCCTCTGTCTCTTATAAGGAGACTTGTCCTTGGACTTGGGCTCACCTGGGGAACGCAGGATCATCTCATCTCGAGATCTTCAGTTATATCTGCAGGACCCTTTTTCTAAAAAGTCACATCCACAGACTCCAGGGGGTGGAACGTGGATGGGCCTTTTTGGGGGCCACCATTCAGCTCACTGCACCCACAGGAACCTAGGAGTTACCCTTGACACCTTCCTTCCCCTCCCTCCTCATTTGATCCACCACTGGTTCTGATAGACTCTTCTGTCCAGGGTCCCTTCACCTTCATTGCCAACAGCTAGTCCAAGCCGATGGCATTTCCTCCCTAACCTCCTGACTGGTTTCCCAGCACCCACCCTGCTGTGGACTGAATTGCCCCCCCCCCCCCTTCATGTATTGAAGCTCTAACCCCCAATGTGACTGCCTTGGGAGAAAGTGCCTTTAAGGAGATAGTTACGGTTAAATGAGGTCATAAATAGAGTCATAAGGGTGGGGCCCTAATCTGATGGGACTGGGTCCCTTTAAGAAGAGGAAGAGATGTCAGAGATCTTGCCGTCTCTGTGCACGCACAGTGGTCACAGTGGCCATGTGAGGACAGGGCGGAAAGCTGCCGTCTACGAGCCAGAAAGAGAGACCTCCCAGAGACCAACCCTGGTGGCACCTCCATCTTGGACTCCCATCTCCAGGACTGCGAGAAGATGTGTTTCTGCTACTTCAGCCCCCGAGCAGCCCCAGCAGGCTCTGAGCTTCCTCGCACTCGGGCTCTGCATAAGACACATCTCAAACTTCTGCTTGCAGACCCGCCTCCCTGTCCCTTCCTCAAATTGATGCAGGCAGTTCTGAGCATGAGGGATGGAACAGTAAACAGTCTTGTGTGACGCTGACAGCCCCGCCGCCCTGGCTGCCGATGGCTCTGAGGGTAAAGCCCTGCATTTGGAACACGGTCCAGGAAGCCCAGCCTGTCGCCTCTATGCATGCCCTGTCCGCCTCCTTCCCCACTCCTGCCACGCGCAGCACCTCCTGCACACAGCCTTCCTCGGCTTCTCCAGTGGGCAGTTCCCGCCTGGAAGGCTCCCCTCTGCCCGCCTCTCTCTGGCTCCTACACCACTCTCAGCGCCTTGAGCGACCCTGTCACGTGCCCTCAGCAACTGTCACAGCTCCCCTTGCAGCACCGATAACAATGCAGTTAAACAATTAATTATGCAGTTAGTTGTTTGGTGTTGCCCACCAGACTGAAAGCACTATGAGGTCTGGGCCTGTTTTTGTTTCCTGTTGTTTTCCCCGCGTTTAGCGAAGTCACAATAGCAGGCACTTGTTAACTACTGCTGTACATGAGTGAGCACAGGAGTGAACACACGGCTCTAATCCTAGTAAGCATCTCACTTCCTTTAGATATTTCTATTTCCAGTGTTCAGATATGAGAAGTAGGGCACAGTGTGGCTCGGTAACTGACCTGAGGGCTCCCAGTTAGAACAGCTGGAGCTGAACTTGGAAACCAGAGCTTTCTGATTTCACAGACAAGGCTCTTCACGGCCATGACTCAGACCCAGTCTGCTTCAGATGATGAGTGGATTCTTAACATCCTAACTAGAAATTCATTAAAGGATAATTTCCTTTATTAAAATAATCATTGCAGTCAGCAGGAGGATGGATAAACAATCTGTTATAGTCATTAATGGAATACGAGTAGCAAGAAAGGGAAGAGGATTACCAATAACACGCTATTGCATTGACGAATTGCAAAAACGTTATGCTGAGCTAAACAAGCCAGACACGGAGAGTACACGCTCTAGGATTCTATTTATGTGAAATTCTGGAAAAGTCAAAGTCATCTATGGTGAAAAACATCAGATCAGCGGTTGCCTCTGGGGTGGGGGTGGGAACCGACTGGGAAAGGGCATGAGGGAACTTTCTGGGGTGATGATGATGTTTTGTATCTCAGTAGAGGTTTCACTTACCCAGGTGTGTATGCATTTGTCCAAATTCAGCATATGTATGCATGAGATGTGTTAACTTCTCTGTTTGCAAACTTTATCTAAAAAAAAAAAAAACTCAAGCAAATATTGAACTCTAGTTAATGATATACACACCAAAGTGTTTAGAGATGGAGTGTACTAACATCTGCCTCTTACTCCAAAATGTGTCAGAAAATAAGATCGATTGATAATGGACAGAGGGATGAATAGATGGCTAGATGTGGGGTAAAGCAAGTAGAAAAAATGTTAAATGTAGACTCTAGGTGGTGGTATATGGGTGGTCACTGCACAATACTTTCAACTTTGATCTGTGTTTGAAAATTTTCATAATGAGTTGTCAAAAAAAATAAGCTGAAAAAATGTATTTCAAAAGTAGCTAATGTTTGCTGGAATCGATAAGACAATCCAAAGATGCAGGAATAGAAAATTAATCATTGTCGTTTTGCATCAGTTTCAAGGGAATGATAAGCAAGGAGGCACAGAGAAGGGGCGGGGAAAGTTGGGACCAGGTGGGACCGAATTTTGGCAGGACCTGGGAGAGGAGACTGCGGGTGGGATTCTCCTCAGGCTAGAGTGGCTATAGAATTGAGACTGTAGTATAGACAGCAGCCACCTCCTCCCCTGGTCATCAAGGGTGGCAGAGTTAGCCCTCAACACTTGCTCACCTATGGTCCAGTTAGAAACAATGACATTTTTAAGATGTCATCTTAAAGCTAAGCTGAGAGAAAGTCTAGTAAGTTTTAGGAGTAAAAACAATGAAAATGAAATGCCAGGCTCATGTTTTGAACCGGATCAAGCTACTTTCTAGAAGGACTGCACGCTGACACTACCCCATTTGCAGTAAATTCAAGGCTGCCTTCTCAGGGGCCGCGGATTGAGGAGCCTGGGTGGCTGGGGTGTGATGACTTTGATGGTAGAACGGATACCTCCGCGTGCCAATCCTGTCCCCACCACTCACTGATTACGTGGCCCTGGGCGCATTACTCAGCCTCTCCTGGCCTGTCTTGTCAGTTCCAAAGTCTATCCCCGGTTTTCTGTTGCTCCATTTACCAGCAGCTTTGGACATGGCTGATCAGGCCCTTCTTGAAATACTCATTTCCTGCGGGCAGGGGCCACCTGTCTCTCTTAGGTCCCTCTCAGCCTTCCTGGGCACTCTTTCTCAGCCTCCTCTGCCTGATCGTCATCTTCCCATCACACATCGAACTACCCCCGGCTCAGTCTTCAGCCCTCTCTGCTCTCTCTGCACCCAGCCCCGACGTGCGATAACCCGTGTGAAGTCAAATCCTCCATCCCTCCCCACGGGCTCCTTCCGTTTGGAAGTGGCACCACCAGCTCTCCCAGTTCTTCAAGCCAGACTCCTTGGAGTCGTCCTCGACTTATTGTTCTCTCCTGTACTTAATTCAGCAGCAAATCCTATTGCTTCCGCTTCTGAAATCCACCCTCCTCTCCACCCTTGGGGTCATCACTAATGTCTGTCACCCGGATGATTGCATTTGCAGCCTCACTGATGCTTCAGCTTCCGCTCTTGTCCTAAACTCTATTTTCCCCACGGTAGCTAGAACCATTCTTTAAAAAAATATCAAGATTCTCCCCATCGCAAAACTCTCCGATGATACCAGAATAAAGGCCCATGTCTGCATCCTTCCTACATGGCCCTTGACCTCCCTGGTCTCGTGTTTTACCCTTTCCCCTTTGCTCATTCTGCACCATGCCTACTGACTTCCCAGCTTCCTCCAACAAATCAATCAGCTGTCACCTTTCTTGATGCTATTTCCTCCACTTGGACTGTCCTTCCCTCTCCTATGGATTGATCTTTCACTGCCTTTAGGGTTCTCTCAAATTGCATCCTATCCTAAAGATTGCACTACTACTCTATCAGAAATGGCATCCTTCTTCACTTTCTATCCCTTTACTCGGCTTTCTTTTTCTTCTAAGCACTTCTCATTGCTTGATATTCTGTGTTTATTTACTCATTTTTAAATGACCTGTCTCTTCCTACTTGAATGTGAGCCCAGTGAGAACATAGGCTTTATGTATTTTACCCATCACTGTATCCCCAACGCCTCAAACAGAGCCTGGCACACAGTAGTTTGCCAATAAAGAACTGTAGGATGAATGAACAAGTGAAGAGATGCCCAGCTCTGTGCTGGCCTGGAAAATGCACCCACAGAATGATTTTCTTTCTTTCTATTTTTAAGCTTTTATTTTATATTGGAGTATAGTCGATTAACAATGTTGTGATAGTTTCAGGTGCACAGCAAAGCAACTCGGCCATACATATCCATTCTCCCCCAGACTCCCCTCCCATCCAGGCTGCCACATAACACTGAGCAGAGTTCTCTGTGCTATACAGGTGGTCCTTGTTGGTTATCCATTTAAAATATAGCAGTGTGTACATGTTAATCCTAAACTCCCTAACTATCCCTCCCCCCCACCCTTCCCCCCTGGTAACCATAATTTTGTTCTCTAAGTCTGTGAGTCTGTTTCACCCACAGAATGATTTTCGTTGCCATAATGATGGTCCTTTATGGAGAAAAAGGACAATTTGTGGGGAAGGTCCCGATTCTGGTCCCAAAGTTGGGAGCTAAGTGTAAAAAATCCGTAATCCCTTGGGCAGGTTCCTTACGGGTATGGGTCAGACGTTGCTTTGGTGACCTGGAACTAGAGTGTCACATGACCCAGAAATGACTGCCCCTGCTTCCTGGTCAATAGTATGTCCTCCTGCCTAAAGCCCCTTCCTCACTTGGCTCCCGATTCCCTGTTTCTGCCTGGGGAGCATTTCTTTGAAATGACCCTAACCTACCACCACCCAGAGCACAGAGCTTTCCGGTGGCTGCAAGACAGTGCTATGACACATTTTAACAGAGTCTGTTAAAAGACTTACCAGAAGTCTGCTGGGCGTGCTCTGAAATTAGTTCAGCTTAGATACTGGCCCTTCTTATCTCTGCCAACAAACAGATACAGCCCCGTGTACCACCTGCAGGAAGTGGGGCCTTTGATCTCTGTGAGGAGACCTGCGTTATGGCTCTTTTAAAGATTGAATTACATTCCAAGTGTGTTTTAAGACATTGTAGTCTATGGAAAGAAGCAGGATTCATTTATCAGAAAGGAGATTTTAAGTTCTACAATCATGCAACAAATATTGAGTGCCTACTTGGTTGATAATATAGCAGCTGCATTTGATAAAGTTCAAATACCTAATAGAAAGCAGCAAGGCAAAGAGAGGAGATGGAGAAAAACACACTTGCATGCAGAGAGAGAAGGGGAGGGAGGAGAGAGGGAGGGAGGGAGGGGGGGGGGGAGAGAGAGAGAGAGGAGAAACGCTTCGCTTCGTATTTGAAGAGTGTAATCCCAGGGATGTGTGACTGATGTGGGTGTCACTGGATTTTGCTTCTGCACCTTGTTGGTGAGCTGGGAGCTTGGGGCAGAGTGAGGCTTGCTCCTTCCTTCCTTTTATTTTCCTTTATTAGATCCTAAACTATCTCAGCAGAAGATAATTTGCCTACCTTCCTCAATAGCTGATTCATTCTTCCACCTGCCTGTGTGTCCATCCATCTGTGGTCATTCATTTCTAGTGGGCATTTGTGTTCTCCTCTCCCTTTCAATACAATCCCAGTTTCCTCTGTGAATTCATCTATTCTCTATTCTCACTCTTGGGGCTTGGCTGGGGTTGACCCCACCCCAGCTCTAGCATCCCCTTGGCCACGGGGATGGGTTCAGAGAAAGGCATGTACCCCAATTTAGGCTAAAGAGAGAGTGGCCTCTCCTTCCCACCCCACCCCCGCCCCCTGGAACGTACGCTGCAGTTACTGAAAGTGATCTGCTCTCTTCTCCTGGACCATGTGGTGTGAGGACATGAGGTCTAGTGTACCTGGAGGATCTGGGCCACTAGGAGGAGCCTAAGGGTGCCACTAACACCACACAAGATGAGAGAGACAGAGGCAGAGACAGAGGCATGGAGCAGAGATTGATTAGGTCCTGGATGCCATGGTTTGAGTTACTGGGTCAAGTCTCATTTGAAGCTAGAACTATTTCTGAACATCCCAGATTTTTTTTTAGCTAATACAGACTTTTTGCTTTAGCCAGTTTTAATTGGGTACTTAATTGGGTGACTTGCAACCCCAGAGTATCCTGAGGGACATGCCATCTCTCCAGCTGACGTTTATGGGGTCACGGCCATGTGCTGGGGTCTCTGTCCAGCAGGCACAGTGAACCTGGTGAAGTTGGGTGCCGCTCACACGGAGGCGAAAACTTACTGAGAAAGGCAGACAATTGCATAAGCGACAACAATAAAGCATGTTCATCCTATTGTTAAAAAGCAGCGTGGATGGTATGATCGGCCCCGTTTTTTAAAAATGATATTTATGGATCTTTATGCGCCTGTGCTTAGAACAAAATATGATAGCATGCTCTGATCTCTGGGCGCTGTGCAATGCGGTCTGCTTTTTTCTTTTACATTTGGCTTTGTTTTTGCAATGGACTTTCATTGTTCTAATAATCAAAAGGGGGAAATGCTATTAAAGTCAAAACGATAAGCCTGGTAAGTGCTATGCCGGGAGAAGGACTGGATGCTCTTAGAGAGCTTAGCAGGGACCTGCTTTGAGAAGCTGCGAAGCTGTGCAGGGAGCAGTAGAGGAAGCTCAGGAAGACCTTCCTGCCGCGGCCTGTACGGGCTCACCCCCTGCATGGCCCCCGGTCAGGGGAGCCAGCTGCCGGCCCTTTCCCTAGGCTCTCTGGAGCAGGTCCGCGGTTAGGCCGGGAAGGGCGTTTCCGCAGCTCATCCTTCTGCATTGCCAGTGTAGGGCTGGTTACTGGAAACACAAGGCCCTTTCCTCTCAGGGCTCCAGAAGCTGAACATTAAGAAACCATTGCAAATAGAGTAATTGCTCAGAATGAGCATTAGCGTCCTCTTAAAAAGAGGCAGCTGCTGTGACTATAACGTCGAATTCAGCAGCGCTTCCTGAGAACCATGTTAATGTGATTTGTGCTAATTCCCTCCTTGCTGCCTGGGGGCCCAGTCCAGAGCTGTCCCGGCTCCTGCCCTCAGTCTCTGCGGAAGCATGAGCATCCTTCACTCCTTTTCCTGGCAGGCAGGCATCGTCAATCAGCAGACTGCTGTTGCTCATCCACTCTGTGCCTGACTTCGGACCGGGTGCCGAGGGGTTGGGGAGGGGATGGGAACGAGGTGGGGGAGGGGATGGTGCTTATTAAGCCTCACTAAGTGCCTTTGAGGCGTTAGGCATTTGTCCAAGGACTCAGGACAGCTGTGCTAAGAAATGAACGAACTGGGGAAGAGCGCAGCACAGTATCGAATGTACCCCTCGCTCATTTATTCACTGTGAACAAGACAGCTCTGGTCTCCGCTGTTGTGGAGCTTATGTTCTAACGAGACAGACCTTGAATCAGCAATTGCACATCGACTGATTTAGCTACAGCAGTGATTTGTGTGATGCATGAGTACAGGGTGCCATGAGAGAATGAAAGGGGGCGAGGTGTGGGCTGACCTGGCCTGGTGGGGGGGTGGGAGGTCCAGAAAAGCTTCCTGGGGAAGAGAGATCTGAAGAATGAACAGGAACTCACCGAGCTAAGAGGAGGAAGAGCCTTGCAGGCAGAGGAAAGAATTGGTACCATTCGAGAAGCACGGGAGGCTGGACACGGAGCAAAGTGCAGAGGTGGCACCAGCTGGTGCAGGGCTGCTCCTGTGGTGGGCGGGGTGCCTGACGGGAGACCCCCAGGTTCTAGTCCCACCTCTGCCTCCACTCCCTTTGTGTCCCCATGTGAGTTACTCACACTTCGTTGGGACCCACTGTGTGCACTGGGGTCTCTCTGGGTCTCAGCGCCTCAGCAGAGCACATGGGAGGCTGCTGAGGTTCTGTGCAGTGCTGAAATCCCATGATTCTGTAAGTTCTAGGCTCTGGGCCTTGCAGGGGTGAGATGAGGCCCGCGGGGGTCTGCAGGGATTTCAGGGTGAGGGAGTTTGGTGAGGCCAGTGGGGCCTCAGGGTCTAAGGGTGTGAAGGGGGAGCCCCTGTTGTGACCAGGACGGAGTCCTCCGTCCCGGGCCTGCACCCTGCCCACACCTGGGTTCCTCTGTCCACCCTCACCCTGCAGTTCCTGGGCGTGCCAGGATGCATTAGCCCTACAATCAGGGAGGCTCCATGAGTCCTTCTCCTGGGGCGCCTCAGCCCCCATGTAATCAGGGCGTGAAGGTAGACTTGGTGGCAGGGGAAAGGGTGTGGGCATGGTTCCAGATCTGCCCTTCATGGGCAAGGTGACTGGGGTGGGCGCTGACGTGCACCCAAGCCCCTCGTTAGGGATGAGGAAAACTTCCCTCCAGCCGTGGGGCGTGCTGCAGAGGTGGGTTGCCTCACTTGAACAGAAAAGCCTTGCCCAAGGTCACAGCTCCTTCCAGGGGCAGTCTGAGGTCAGTGACAGATCAAAGCAGGGTGCAAAGGCCTGGCTCCTTCTGTGAAACTTGGGACGACGCCAGAGCGCCAGCTCAGCTCCTAAAGTCCCCACAGGGGTGACTGCAGAGCAGCTCAGCTTCGTCCGCTGCCCAGTCCTGTTCCTGTCCTGCACACAGAACTTGTCTCCAAGTCTGCTTCCCGGGAACCTAACCTGTGACAAGTCCCCTCCATGCTTTCAGCCTCAGTTTCCTCATCTGTAAAATGGGAATAATAATGCCCACACCATAGTTTGTTGTGAGGATTGAAAGAACTAATAGTTATCAAATTCCTGGTGGTGGGATCGTTTGTAAAGATATTCCTTTGTGTTCTGTCCTGTCCTCAGCGCTACGGTGTTCGGCACCCCTGTGAGAGGAATGAGGGGTTCCCTCTGTTCTGAGTAGGGGCCACTTTACCTCAGGGGTTTGCAACCCATTTTGCTCCTCAGGGAGGGAAACAGACGTTTCCCAGCACCCGGAAGAGGACTCTCAGGTTTTGCCTGAGACGCAGAGACTTGTGGTGGGGAAGGGGAGGACGGATGGAAAGAGTGTTTGCTTCTTCGAGTCTGGTGAAGCTTGGAGGTTTTCTCTTTGGGTGAGAGGAGACTCCTCTCCCCGCCTTCCCTGAAGCCCCCATACACGGGCGGTGGCCCCCTGTGCCCTGAGGCTGGCGGGCAGCAGGGTCTCCTCTTTGGTTGAGGCTCCACTGCCTGGAGGTCCACCTCTGAGCCTGCCTGGAGAATCAGAGCTTGGCAAGACAAGGAGGACAGGACTTGTTGACAGACGGTGTGTCAGGTGGCAAACACCGCAGGCGCCTCGACCCGAGACCATCCTCGCCCGTTTCTCTGGCACCGTGTTAATCCCTCTCTCTCCTTGGATTCTTGTACGAAGACAGTTAGGGGCAAAGGGCCTTCACATGTAGCTGAGGTTGAACTTTTCTCACCCTGATGAATAGGAGTGCAGTCCCACATTCTTGAATTTCTACGGAATCCGTACCCTCTAGTGTAGCCTGGTTCCTGGCACATAGTAAATGCTCAATAAGTGTTCTCTTCTCCTCCCTTTCTCCACTTCATCCTCATCCCTGCCCCACATCCACTGTGGTGATATGTATGTGTCTGTATATATATGTATATAGAGAGAGAAAGAGCTACAAAACAATACAGAAGATACCTACATAGTACCGACACCTGTAATTTGTATAACACTCATGTTAGTTACATGCTTTCATCCATTCATTTAGTTCAGGGTTTCTCAGCCTCAGCACTACTGGCATTTAGGACGGTTAATTCTTCGTTGTGGGGCTGTCCTGTGCATCATAGGATATTTCAGCTGCATCCCTGGTCTTTAGTCACTAGGTGTCAGTAGCAGCCCCCAGTCATCACAGTCAAAAATTTCTCCAGACAGGCCAAATGTCCTTGCAGGGAGCAGAGGGGCAAAATTATTCCTGGCTGGGGACCACTGATTTCAGTGATTCTGAAAGGAGAGAGGGAAAAGCAAAGCATCTCTCTACTTCCCTCGGGGATTTCACACCAAGGAACAGACACCACCCAGCACCTCCCGGCATCCCCACGAGCATGGCCTCACCCTCACCACCTCCACCGTCGTTTTTCCCTGCTGGACAGGACAGAGTGCACGCTGCCCGCTTTCCTCATAGGGGAGGGACCGGCAGCCATCGTGTCTTTCCAGGAGGACCTGGCCATCTAACTTTCCCTGATCCATAACTTGACAGACCCCAGAGGAATACCTCAGTACAGGTGATGGTCCAGGTGAGGTCGAATCTGCTCCCATCACAAGTCTCGGGAGCTGGGAGCAGGCACGGTCTTCTCACCCCGGTGACCGTGGGTCTTCTGTTCCCTGGAAGCTCAGTGAGATGGTTCCCTAGCAACGGCACAGGCCTGTGGCAGCCCCGGGGGAGCACTGGCTGTGGACGAAGAGCACAGGATACAAAGGGTCTTGCATGCTCATTGTGGGCCATCGTGTAAGTGTTTGCTCTGGGGGCTCCTGGCCTCCCTGTGGGCTCTCCTTGCTGGGGGACAGCAGACTGGCCTCTGCCCTCTTCAGGAGGGCTGTTACTCAGAGCTCTGAGTTGCAAAGGCTCTGAGCAAGGACCGTAGGGAGGAGATGACCTGGGTCTGCCTTCTGAGGAAGAGTACATGGAGGCTAAATTCATTCATTCACTCACTCATTCATTCAGTACATGTATTTTGTGCCTCTGCTATGTATAATAATCGAGCCACTAATCTGTGTACATCTCTGGAAGTATCAAGTTGGTTGAGACATGGGTCTAATATGTTGTGCAACAGTATGGAGTTTAAAACATGGACCTTGACCTCTGGGAGTTGTTTTTTTTTTTGCGCTACGTGGACCTCTCACTGTTGTGGTCTCTCCCGCTGCGGAGCACAGGCTCCGGACGCGCAGGCTCAGCGGCCATGGCTCACCGGCCCAGCCACTCCGCAGCATGTGGGATCTTCCCGGACCGGGGCACGAACCCGTGTCCCCTGCATCGGCAGGCGGACTCTCAACCACTGCGCCACCAGGGAAGCCCTCCGGGAGTTTTTTATCTGGTTGCATAACCTGTACACTCCCAGGAAAGCTATAGAACAATATGAATATCCCATAAAATATAAGCACACAGGAGGAATTACCACACAGTCTGTGATGGAAGGGGTGGGGCACGGGGATCTTTATTGCCAGCTCCTGTGTGGGAGACCCTTGGCACAGTTCAGTCCCGTGAAGAGCTGTAACTGTCCCACTTTCCAGATGTGGAATGGGAAGCTCAGGGAAGCAAAGAACGTGCCCAAGTATGTCTCTACCGCTAAAAACGAAGAGGGCTTTGATGGGTGGAGGACCGGTCCCCCTTCTCTGTCACAGCCCAGTTGGCTGCCTCCAAGTGCTCTCGGACCCAGGTGTGAGTTGCTGGCCTTGGCATCTCCTCGAAATCCCTCCTCCACTTTTCTAGACAATGTGCTCTCCTGATGCGAGGACTTGGGACTTACTGGGCCACAACCGTTCAGGCCAGCTAATGCGCTGGATCTCAGGACCGGCTGGTCTGCAGCTGGGTGAGGATGTGCAAGTCACCTTGGACAAAGAGAATAATCCAGGAGCGATCTGTTTTGGACACTGCCTGCTAACCTCCTTTCTGACTCTGTTTCAGGCAGCTGCCCATCTCCCTGATCTTCAGCTGTTTCCAGGAGTTTGTGTTTGTCTCCTGAAAGGCTGGCCCTGGAGACACTTGCTGCTCACTCTTTCCACTTATTTCATCTCCCATGAGCTCAGAGCCACCCATTAACGAGGCCATTCCTGCTTAGGCAATTTCCTTCCGCCCAGAGAGCAAATGGTATTTGCACGGTTTGCTCCTCTGTTGCACTCAGCGCTTTCTCCTTTCTGGTTCACGTGGGCCCCATGAGGGGGAAGGCTGTACTGAGGTGATTCAGGCCGTGGGGGGCTCTGGTGAGTGCCTTTCTGGAAGAGCCCACATTCCCCACCCACTTGGGCTGGGCAGCCCTGGGCGTCAGAGGATCCGTCAGAGGGCTGGAAAAGGGCATTTGAAGAGATGTCAACAGTGGTGAGGCTTGTCTTCCTTCACCGTCAAGCAAACACATTTTAATTAAATCACAAAGATAAAAATCTCTGCTTTACTCTTGAAATCTAGCAGAAAGTATGCCAGGGAGGAAAATTTACCCAGGGGGAATATCCCAGGAAGAAGCATTTTGTAGTTTAGAACATCAGCAGGGGTAGATGGGCTGGGGGAGAAGCACAGGAGTGGTTACCTTTTTTTTTTACATCTTTATTGGAGTATAATTGCTTTACAATCGTGTGTTAGTTTCTGCTTTATAACAAAGTGAATCAGTTATACATATACATATATTCCCATATCTCTTCCCTCTTGCGTCTCCCTCCCTCCCAACCTCCCTATCCCACCCCTCCAGGCGGTCACAAAGCACCGAGTTGATCTCCCTGTGCTATGCAGCTGCTTCCCACTAGATATCTATTTTACATTTGGTAGTGTATATATGTCCATGCCTCTCTCTCGCCCTGTCACAGCTCACCCTTCCACCTCCCCATGTCCTCAAGTCCATTCTCTAGTAGGTCTGTGTCTTTATTCCTGTCTTACCCCTAGGTTCTTCATGACATTTGTTTTTCTTAAATTCCATATATATGTGTTAGCATACAGTATTTGTCTTTCTCTTTCTGACTTACTTCACTCTGTATGACAGACTCTAGGTCCATCCACCTCATTACAAAATAGCTCAATTTCGTTTCTTTTTATGGCTGAGTAATAGTCCATTGTATATATGTGCCACATCTTCTTTATCCATTCATCCGATGATGGGCACTTAGGTTGTTTCCATCTCCTGGTTATTGTAAATAGAGGTGCAATGAACATTTTGGTACATGACTCTTTGAATTATGGTTTTCTCAGGGTATATGCCCAGGAGTGGGATTGCTGGGTCATATGGCAGTTCTATTTGTAGTTTTTTAAGGAACCTCCATACTGTTCTCCATAGTGGCTGTACCAATTCACATTCCTACCAGCAGTGCAAGAGTGTTTCCTTTTCTCCACACCCTCTCCAGCATTTATTGTTTCTAGATTTTTTGCTGATGGCCGTTCTGACTGGTGTGAGATGATATCTCATTGTAGTTTTGATTTGCATTTCTCTAATGATTAGTGATGTTGAGCATTCTTTCATGTGTTTGTTGGCAGTCTGTATATCTTCTTTGGAGAAATGTCTATTTAGGTCTTCTGCCCATTTTTGGATTGGGTTGTTTGTTTTTTTGTTATTGAGCTGCATGAGCTGCTTATAAATTTTGGAGATTAATCCTTTGTCGGTTACTTCATTTGCAAATATTTTCTCCCATTCTGAGGGTTGTCTTTTGGTCTTGTTTCTGGTTTCCTTTGCTGTGCAAAGGCTTTTAAGTTTCATTAGGTCCCATTTGTTTATTTTTGTTTTTATTTCCATTTCTCTAGGAGGTGGGTCAAAAAGTATCTTGCTGTGATTTATGTCATAGTGTGTTCTGCCTATGGTTTCCTCTAATTAAGAGTTTGGAGTGGTTATCTTTGCGGGCCCTGGCCAAGTCTCTCGTAGAGAAAAGGCTTAGAAAAGAATTCTCACCTCCCAGGGTTATGTTTATTTGAAACTTGGAATAATTGTTTGTCTCAGTTGGCTGATCCTCCTCTAAAGGAGAAATTATAGGGATTAAGATGGGGAAGGGGTGGGGAAGCACTGAATGGAGTGGGATGCTGGAGATTTAACGGTTGCCGCCATAAATAGATGGCTGTCAGCTCTTCCAATGCAGACCCCTGTGGTGAAAGCCAGGCTCCGAGTCCCCTCCTGATTTCTAGTCACTTCCTTGCTCCAAGGGCATGGGCTCCTTCCCGAGGACTTTGAGTCTCAGCTTTGTCATGTCCTTGCTGTGTGACCTTGGGTAAGTTACTGAACCTCTCTGAGCCTCAGTTTCTTCATCATTAAACAGAGATGATAACCAACTCTACCTTTCAGAGTTGCTCTGAGGAGTAAATAAGACTGTCTAAGATGCCCCTCTTCCCCTTCATCCTCATCTTCCATCTGGGGCCCTGCTCTTCCTCCCAGCAGCTTCCTGAGACTGGCTGCACTCTGCTCCCCTCCCTGATCTATCCGTGCCCTTTGGTTACATCTCGGTCCACCTTTGGCTTGCAGTGTTGTTTTATCTCTTTACGTTCCTGTTTCTCACACTGGAAGGCTGACCCCCGTACAACCCCGGTCTGAGCACAGACCCTGGCACATCAGAGGCCTTCCTGAGGCAGAGTTAGTGCTTTGCAAACTGTGAAGGGCTTCCAACTGCCCTTAGGTGTCATCACCCAGGGCAGCATTTGTCACAGCAAAACTGAAAGGGCCTCGCCAGAGGAGGGAAGTGAGCCCGGGTCCAGGCTGCAGAGAGACACCAGGCTCCGGGAGGGAGCAGGTGCAGAGCCCAGTTTGTGCTGATTGGGAGAGGAGTCCGGAACAGCCCTCACTGAGTCCAGCCCTCTCCAAGCCCGCTGTCCACTCCCTGGTTGGACATAAGCCAAAGTCTTCTTGTTCCTTCCTCCGTCATCCTCCTGCAGGTCAAGGCAGAGTTACCACTAAGCTCCCTGGCCCTGGGGACTGAGCTCTGCTGGCCCCTGCCTGCCAGCCCCGGAGGCCTTTATCTCCTGTCTCTGAATACAGGTCTCATCATCTGACTAGCTCTGTGACTTTATGCAAGCCTCCTAGTTTCTCTGTGCCTCGATGTTCTTATCTGTAAAACGGGATAGTGGGGAATCAAATGAAATAATGGTGTAAATTGCTCCCCTTTAAGATCTTCCTACTTCCCTCTAGTCATGGTTCTAACTCAGGTGCTCTCAACCCTGGCTGTCCATTAGAATCACCCAGGAGCTTTAAAAAATCTAATGATGCTCTGCGGGTCTCCTCCACTCCTTTCTGACTCAGCGGCCCTTGAGTAAGAGCTGGGCATTGGTTATTTTTTCAGGGTTCCCCAGGTGACCCTTGGGTTGCACCAGGGCTGAGAACCAGTGGGCTGCTGGGCCAGCAACAGTGCTCTTCTGTTCTGGCTGCTGTCGCCTCGTCCAGCTCACCCCACCTCTTCGACATGTGTTGGACATCTTGCAATTTTCCGGAGGGAACACGCTCCCAAAGGTCTCTCTGCCTTGGCCCACACTGTCCTCCCTACTCCTCCCTCTGGAGCCCCCTCTCTTCCCAGGCCTTTCCTAAGCCCTCCGTCCGGGATTGGCACTCTGGATGCCCCCCACCCCCAGCTCTATGTGCTCCCATCTTGACGCTCATCTCTGTGGGTCACATTCCCTGTGTCTTACCGCCTTTGAGGCCCCTCCCCAGCACAGAGCCTGGCATGTGTCTGCTTCCAGCTCTGCCCACCTTGCCCTTCCTCACCTCCCTTTCCTTCAGCCCCTCTTGATCTCTTTCCCCCAGCGGTTCTCAAGTTTTAGTGTCAGAACCACCTGGAAGCGTCAGAACCACCTGGAAGGCTTGTTTGCTCTTGTTTTTCCGCCCTACCTCTATTGGGGTATAATTGACGATTAAAAATTGTATACACTTAAGGTGTACGATTTGATTATTTGGGATACGTATACATTGTGAAATTATCCCCACAATCAACACAATCAAGCTAATTAATGTACGCATCACCTCACATAGTTACCATTCTCTTTCCTTTATTTATTTTTTTGTAGTGAAAATACTTAAGATCTACCCTTTCATCAAGTTTCCAGTATATAGTACAGTATTGTTAACTATAGTCACAATGTTATACATTAGCTTTCCAGAAGTGCTAAGGGGTTAATATCCAAAATAGAAAAGGAACTCACACAATTCTATAGCAAAAATACCAAACAACTCGATTTAAAAATGGGCAAAGGACCTGAATAGACATTTCTACAAAAAAGACACACAGATGGCCAACAGGTACATGAAAAGGTGCTCAACTTCACTGATCATCAGAGAAATGCAAATCAAAACCACAGTGAGCTATTGCCTCACACCTATTAGCATGGCTGTTATCAGAAGGAGGAAAGGTAACAAGCCTTGGTGAGGATGTGGAGAAAACCGGAGGCTTGTTAACATACAAGCTGCTGGATCCCATCCCATTTCGGATTCAGTCGGGACGGGAGGGGACTGAAAATGCGCAGCGCTTACGATCTCCCAGGTGACACCGCCCACACTTTGAGAACCACGGCTTTTGAGCAGTGTCCCAACTTCGGCATTGTTCATATCTGGGCTGGATAATTCTCCTCTCCAGCACGTAGACCCCGGACCAGGTGCAACCAGGTTGATGCCGTTGACTCCTGAAATACCACCTGGTTACCTCACCACCAGCCAGTCAGGAGAACGTCCGTGAGCTGATCAGGCACCCTGCAAGCCCTCTCCTTCACCTTGCCTTTAAGAACGCTTCCCTGAAAGCCATCGGGGAGTTTTGGTCTTTTGAGCGTTAACTGCCTGTGCTGCTTGCTTGGTGCCTTGCAATAAGTGCTGTCTTTTCCTTCACTGAAACCCGGTACCAGTAGATTGGTTTTGCTGTGCTCAGGCGAATGGACCCGAGTGCGGTTTGGTAACACTCACAGGGAGGACCTCAGCCTCCCCCCACCCATTTCTGTTGCACAGACCACGAGAACACCAGGCTGCTTGCAGCGACTGAGTAGGGTGGCAGAGTTGCAGCTTCTGTGATGTCGCTTATGCCAGTCCCCCTGCCTGGTCACCCTCCGCCCCTTTCTCCTGGCCCATTTCGATCCAGATCTGTTTTTCCAGAGCCATCACAAATGCTCCCTCACCTGCAAAGGGTGTTGGTAGGTTGTGTGGGTTGCGGAGGTTTGGGTTAATTGCTCTGTGTGTGGGTGGTTTCAGGACCACGCAGCTCTGGGCTCTTTACAGCCTAACCCACACAGTGCCTCCCCTGAGGGTCTCAGCAAGTCTCAGCAGTGGGGGAATGCATGGGATCCTAACACTAACGGATACAGAGGGCCTGAGGGAGAGGGTATTGTCCAGTTCTAGCTCTTTACATCTGACCAGCACTTTACAGTTTTCAGCGCACTTTGAAACCTTACCTCATTAATCCCCAGATGTTGTGAGGTCAGCAGAGTGGCTGTTATTTATCAGTCCGAGTTCTATGGTGGCAAGCAACAGAAAATGGCTTTGGTTAATTTAATCAGGAAGGACAGGGATCGGGAAGCTTACTGATTTAGTGGAAAACTGAAGGACCAGATCTCTGGAAGGATCCTCCAGAGCAGGAACAGGACGCTCTCCAGGGCAGCCCTACAGAATGAACGGTCCTGTGTCCTCTGCTCAAGGCTCCAACCCCAGGGACAATGTCTGATGGGCTTTGTTAGGGTAGGTGCCCCCCGTCTCAGGCTACATGCTGGACAAAGGGCCCCTTGAGGTTCAGAGGCATTGTTGACGCACAGTGTCCAGCCCTGGGCTCATTCTCTCCACCTGCTCTGCTTCCCCGAACAGCGAAATCTGCATCTCCCCCCGCCTTTTCCCCAGTTCAGGTAACGGTACCATCATCCTCCTGGTCACCCACAGTGGGAACAGGGGAGCCCTCCCCCTTCTCCTCCAAGCCTCCGGCTAATTGGTGCCGACTTTACCTGTTTTGCCTGGAACTCTCCTCCATTCCTACGAGCACTGCTGAAGTTCAGGCCCTCAGCATCTTTCCCTCTCCCGAAGACTCATTCCTCCGGTCTTACCCCATCCAACCAGCAGCAAAGGCATCTTTGTATAGTGCAGATCTGATCGTATCATTCCTCTCCTTAAAAAGCTTCAAACAGCGCCTTTCTGACCACAAGCACAGCTTTCAAACTTCTGTGACCTTGACCCACAGGAAGAAATTTATTTTACGTTGCACCTGATTTTACAATGCGCTTATTTGTATAACTGAAGCAAAATTTTCAAGAGTTGATACTACCTGAGTTGCTATCCTATATCACTTTTAAAACTTCTGGCCAGGACCCACTAAACTGAGTTCACCATCCACTAGCGAGTCATGATCCGTTTGAAAATCACTGGCTGAAAGGAACAAGCAGAGCTCCCCAGGAATAGCACAGAAGGCTCCTAGGTGACCCAGGCCCTGCCCATCTCCCAGGCCTCACTCTCCCCACTCTCTGGCTCTAGGTTCTGGTCTCCGTTTCTTTGAGTTCCTTTGTACATCCCACGCTGGGCCTCACTTTGGTGCCTTTTCTGACCCCATTCCCTCTGCCTGAATTGTCCCCCTCCTTGTCTTTGCACCCCCTCCCCCTTGTAATCCAAGACTCAGCTCATCCCCGTGTGTTAGGTCAGGGCCTCCTCCGTGCCCTCAGAGCACGTGGGTCATGGCGCCAGCGTTGGCTTAGCATCCGCACCAGTGTGGGAACCGCCTGCCTTAGCATCGTGTATGTTCCCCCATCACAGGCTGATTGGCCAATCTGCGTTTTTACCTAGTTACACCGGTTGACTCATATGCACATTGGCCTTAATGTTTGACGATTTCTGGTCTGGAGACTGTCAGTTCCTCCAGGCTGCAGGCTGTGCCGTTCATTCACGTATACCCCGTGGGAACGGCTGTCCAGCATCTCCCCTCGCCCCCACCTGTGTTTGGGGGATTCCCGGCCATCTTGTCCTGATAGAAGACAAAACCCACTTCCCCACAGAGGCCGAAAGGTCCAGGTACTGCCCTCCCAGCCCCCAGCACAGGGGACATGGGCACATGGCCTAGATTCAGCCAAGCAGTCTCACTCTCCTGTTCGGGAGCTGGTGACCCTAAGAAGCAGGGACAGGGGAGAATGCATGTGGGTGACGGCACCTGCAAGATCTGGTTCCCAGGGGCAGCAGGCGAGCTGGGGAGCCTGGGACTTGGGTGGCAGGAGCCACGTGACTTGCTCTTTGGCATGATTTTGGTTCAGCCTCCCTCTGAGCTGCCCATTTCCAGAACCTGGTTCTCCAGGTTCGTGGCCATCTTGACACCCACTTGATGGCCCCTCAATTAATTACTTTTCTCCTTAAATCTTACTTTTCTCCTTAAATCAACCAGAGTTGACTTCTTTTGCCAGTTGTGGGCGCAAACCCTCACAGGCGCACCAGCACCTGTCAGATAGTAAATATTTGCTGATACAGCGGATCAGTGCCTGCTTTCATCCTCCTTGTTCCTCACCCTGAGCACCCAGCAACCCACCCCTGACCTTGGCCATCTTTCCAGCCAATGAGGCCTGAGGTTGGCAGAGACAGAGCTTGTGTTTCTTCCTCAGGGAGACAGAGTTAATCCCAGCCTGTCTTGGGCGATGGCCGTGGTTAAGGGTGTGACAGTGGGCAGGCTGGTGGGGTGGAGGAGAGTACTGCTCCCACTGGAAAGGGGATAATGGATTCAAGCTTTCACGATTCCCATGCAAAGCACAGAAAAGCAGCAATTGGAATGTTCTCTGGCTTTAGCTTGCTAGCAGAGTGGATTTGATTGTCTCCTGGGGGTGGGGATTCTTGCAGAGAACAAACGTTTTCTCCTCACTGGTGATCATCTTCCCACTTCTAGAGATCACACCAGCTGAGATCAGTGAATAAGACTTAGAGGTCCATCAGAGAGAGAAAGCCCCTCAGTGGGGGAAGCCTAGGAGGTGCCTGCAGACCCCCCGTGGTAGTGATGGGGGACAGCGAGATGTTGACAGTGGGAGTAACAAGAACGGTACCTGCAGGTCTGGCCGGAAGTGATTACGTCGTGAGAGGAGCTTATTACAGGGACTGTTTCCCAAGGCGTGGGCAGCATGAAGAAAAACCAGTGAAGAGAGTTGGTGAAGCAGCCAGGAGCAAATCCGTACCACCTCTGGGCGTGAGGGGTGCGGAGACGGAGGTGAAGCCAGAAGCTGGAGAGCGTTGACAGGGGCGTGGCCTTCAGTGAAGGGCCTCAGCATGGTGACCGCGCAGGAGGGAAGGGGGATCAACACCCTGACCTCTCTCTGCTCCACCCTCCAGCTTCCTTTCAGCGCTTCTCACTGGCTGAACCCAACTGGAAGCCAGAGGGCAAGGGAGCTGTTGATGTTATCCATGAAGGCCAATCTCCCGGAGGACAGAGTGGGGCGGAAAGAGCAGAGAGTGGGTCAGGAGGGGCAGATGGAGGAAACCCAGCACAGGAGCTTCCATGACACATCCTGAGCTCTTATGAGCACACAGTATGTACAGCAACTCACGTTACATGTATGCAACTCATGTAATTCTCCAGCATCACACCATTTTACAGATAAGTATAGGGAGGTTAAGTAATTTATCCGGTCAGTGTGAGAGTAGCTGCAATTCAAACCCGGGCCATCTGCAGCCAGACTTTGTGTTCCTCACCACTATGCTGAGCTGTCCAGTGAGGTGACCACTAGCTACACATGGCTATTTAAATATAGATTCGTCAACTTCAGTAACATTAAAAATTCACAAAGTCCCATGAGGCACATTTCAAATGCTCACTACACACATATGGCCAGTAGCTACCACACTGGACAGCACAGATACAGCACACGTGCATCCTCTCAGAGAGCTCTACTGGAGAGCTCGGCAAAAGACCTGGACACCGTGACCTGGATCCTTTCAACCCCCTAATCCCTTGCAAAACACACATGCACGCACTCCCCTCAGGAGCTGTGGTGTTCCTGTGGTGGACGTGAGAGGGGTCATGCTGATTTGGAGATTCTTAGGCCATTTCATTGCCCTCTTGATGGCTCTCAGATACTGTGGCCTCAGCACAGCTCAAAGAGATAAATCTGAGATAGTTTTATGTAGGCCGTGCCCTTTCTCACGTTCTAAAATCTCTTTGCTGTTCTGCCCTCTCCTATTGGAATACCCAGGACATCCCATAACAAGCAGCAGCATTTATATCAAAAGAGGCAGGAGAAACGGCTGGCACATCAGCACTCTCATCGCTGCCGCATTTCGGAGATACTTGTCCTCGGGGCTTATGCGATGCTGGCATCCTGTTACATACAGCATCCTTCCACTAGCTCCCATGAGACAGTGCTCAGTTGGGTTTAATGATCCCCACATCTTGACACCAATGTATCATGTCCTAAATGCCCAGAATTAGCAGATGAGGTGAATCCTGAAGATGATATAAATCCTACCTATCAAATAGGCTAAAGGTGAAGTCTAGCTCTGTCTAGACTGTCAGAACATTGTGAAAAGAAATGTGAGTCAATATCAGATGACCCTCCTACACGTAACGAGATGCGGGGTCTTGGTAATCTAGAAAAGCACTTTCTGGGAGAGGAAGCAAAAAGGTATAACTCTAAATCACCTGTAGGGACTTCCCTGGTAGCACAGTGGTTAAGAATCGGCCTGCCAATGCAGAGGACACGGGTTTGAGCCCTGGTCCGGGAAGATCCCCCATGCCGCGGAGCAACTAAGCCCGTGTGCCACAGCTACTGAGCCTGTGCTCTAGAACCTGCGAGCCACAACTACTGAGCATGCGTGCCACAACTACTGAGCCTGTGCTCCACAACAAGAGAAGCCACCGCAGTGAGAAGCCCGCGCACCGCAACTAGAGAAAGCCTGCGCATAGCAACGAAGACCCAACACAGCCAAAAATAAAAATAAAGAGATGAATGAATGAATTAAAAAAATATAAATAAACCACCTGTAATTCTACCTCCCAGCAAACATTAGCACTAGTGTTTATATATACATTTTCTCACATGTGGCCTATTATACATTGATGTGTATGATTATACTGTGTATGATCTTCTTTGTTCAGTGTATCTGTGAACATTTTTGCATCTCATTAGACATATAATATGTAATATAATAGTAGCTACCCTTCATTGCTGCTTATTATGTGCTGAGGTCTGTGCACTTCACATGTATTATCTCAGTTCTCACAATAGTGATGATAAGTTAGTTACCATTATTATTATTATTTTACAGATGAGGAAACCAAAGCACAGGGATCAGGTATCTTGCCCAAGATCACACAGCTAGTTTAGTGGCAGAACAAAGACTGTAACGAGATCTGTCTGACCCCCAAACCCATGCCCTTTCTGCCAGGATGCTCTTCTACCACAACATTATACAAACTCTTTTAGCTCTGGAATGCATTCTTTGAAGGACTTTTTCTATAAACCTAATATGTAAAACAGATAGAAGTGGAGGTAGACTGGTTGAAATAGGAATGGGAAACTCTCAGTCTCACCTGCTCTTGCCCCCCGACCAGAGGCAACTGCTGTAGCAGCTCAGGGAACCCCTTGCAGTTGGGAAAGGCCAGTTTGGAAAACACTGTCTGCGCATCCTTTTAACAGACTGCACAGGATTCACTTGTATGGATATAGCATCATTGATGCAACCAACTGCCTCCTGCCGTGAAGAGCAATCTTGATGATGCATTTTGTACACAATCATGATTTTCTTCCTGGATACGTTTCTGAAAGTGAAATGTTTGGGTCAAAAATGTGCCCGTTTTAACACCAGACTCCCCTTTGGAAAGATAAAACCACATAAATTCCCGTCTGCAGAGCCAAGTTCTGCACATTCTCCCCACAACTGGATGTTACTATTTAAAACCAATTTTTGTCAATTGTATATGCAAAGGTACGTTGCAGTTGTTTTAATTTACTTTTTTTTTTTTGGTTACTAAAAAATATTAGACATTTTAAAGTTTGTTGACTACTTACCTTCCTTCTTTTGTGCATATCCAGTTCATACTCTTTGCTTTTTGTTTTTCCTCTACAAGGGCAGTGGTCTTTTATTATCTATATGTAACATTTATTTTTAATGTAGGATTATTAATCCTTCATATGTCACGTAGAACATAGATGGTTAATATACTAATATATAGAGAGACTATGTCATGTTGAATTTTATCTTTTATTTATGCTGTCTTTGATTTAAAAGTGTTAATACTTAGACTATGTTTAGATAAATATTCTCCTATATCTTTTAATTCTTTGATTTTTAAAAGATCTGAATTCTTTAATCCATTTGAAATTTTTTACATTACATAAGTAAGTGAACTAACTTCCTGTTATAACTAACTCACTTTAATTTTCTTATCTTATTGCCATAGCTAGAACTTACAGAGTTCTACTACATAAATTGCATTATATTATATAAATTGTAACTACAGAGTTACAACTTAGCCTGGTGGTTCTCAGCCTTGGGCATTATTGCCTCCCCAGGGGACATTTGGCAATGTGTGGAGACATTTTTGGTTGTTACAACTCCTGTCGGGGAAGGAGTGTATGTGCTGCTGGTATTTAGTAGCTAGAGACCAGGGATGCTGTTAAACATTCTACAGTACACAGGACATTCCCCCACAACAAAGAATTACTGGCCCAAAATGTCAATAGTGCTGAGGTTGAGAAGCCTCTTGTTAAATAATAGTGGAATTAGCAACTCCCTTTTGCTTTTTGTACTTACTGCATTGCAAACCAGGGTTTCACTCCTTAAAGACAGCTTGCCTTAAGGTCTCTGTGATGATCCCTCTGGAATGCCTCTGTAAATTTATTCTCTACCCACAGACAGAGTGATGCAGACAGTGCTGTAAAGGACATAGGTGCCTGGGTCAACACGGAAAAAGGAATAAAGAAGGAAAAGCAATGCAGTCACGAATGACACATTAGCAATGTATAGTGTTTATTTTCCTGTCTTGAGACCTCTATGCTCCCCTGACAAGGAGGAATAAGAGCCTCTTCAACTACCCTCCTATTGATTCTCTCCTGGACCTTATGACCTCCATCAGTTAAAGCATCACCAGATGCACTCCGTAAGAATGTGAACAGTGAAGTCACGAAGACCTGGGTTCAAACCCCGGTCCCCTCACTTGCTGGCTGTGGGTGTGAGACCCTGGCCAAGGTCCTTTCCTCCCTGAGTCTCTGAGCCTGTTTCCATATAACATATACTTACCTTGGATGCCATGAAGTGCACTTTAGACTTTATAAGTAGATACCTAGCTCAGCATCTAGAATATAGTGAGGGCTTCTTATACATCCCCATGGAGTCCCAGGCGTGTGCACCTAATGCTGCTGCTCTCTTCTTGCTGAGTTCTGAGAAAGGCATGAAAAGCTGTGCTCTGGCACAGCCCCTGGGAGCCCGGAAGCCAAGAGAGACCAGCCACGAGCGCCTGCGCAGGGTTTTATGCCTGTTATTTTTTACATCTTTGCTGTAAACCTGTGAGATATGTAATTTTATTATTGCCATTTTGCAGATGAGGAAACTGAGGCACACAGAGGTTAATACCCTGCCCAAGGTCACTGAGCTAGTAAATGGTGGACTTGGGTTTTAGAGCCTCGCCCCTAACCACTTAGTCACGCTGCCTCCCCACCCCTCTCAGCCCCAGCCCCCCAGCAGCTCGGCTGAAGGACCCCAGTCCAGCTACCCCACCTCCGACGTTCTTCCCGTGATTCCTCTGGAGCCCCGCGCTTTTATCCTGAGGCCCGGGGGCAGCGCTGAGAACGGGATGGATGCTGAGAAGAAGGGGGTGGCACTTCATCAGAGCAGCTGCTGGGGCTGCCACCAGTTGACAGAAAGAGTTCTCTGCTCAAACGCTGTCCCCAGAGGACCTGACACTTCCCAGCATCCCAGAACTGTCCCCACGGAGCTCTGATGGCAGCCTGACTGGCTTCCTGATCTTCGGAAATGTACTTAACTTCCCCATCCCTCAGCTGGTGTCTGGGAGGAGATTCAATTACATAGTAATGAGCCTGAATCCTGCAGAGCCTGCCTCTTAATCACCAGCTGAAAAATGCAAGCATCTAAGACACAGGCAGGCCACCCTGGCCATGACCCCATTAACCTAATCCTGTTAGACTCCTCTGCTCCCCTTGGCTCAGCTGCAGGACTGCTATGGGAGGTGACCTTCCAGAACAGAGGGCTCCTCATCTAGGGATGCTGCATCTGGGCGAGCTGTGCCTCGGGCGTGGTGCAGGTGTGGCCCTGCCATGGCAGGGACGGGTGGGGCAGGAGCTCTCGTGGCTGGATCTAGAGAAGGCCAGGGAGAAAGCTGCATGCCCAGGTGGTACCAGCCTCCCTCTCTGCAGGAGTCTCACTGCCCGCACCATTGTCAGCGTCACGCTGGGCACTGCCACATCAGGGCTCTGATGCCTGGCACTGTACATAACAGAACATACCATGTAATCCTCACAACAGTTCTGTACTTCCATGCTTTACAGGCTAGGGAAACTGAGGCTCAGAGTAGTCGGGTAGCTTTCCCAAAGACACACAGCTGCAGAACTGGATTGGATCCCCGTTTGGGCTAACTCCAATGCCCACACTTTTGGAATCATTACAGAGGTATCAGGGTGCATCTATAATGTGTCTTTGCAGAGTGTCCATTCTTCTGAGTTAGAACTTGTATGTAGTGTATGTCAGGGGATTGCTGGAGGCTTGAAGCTTTCTCCCCAGAGGACAGAAGAGGCCCCGCAGTACTGAGTGCTTTAGTGGGGCTCTGGCCCCCTGCAGTGCTGGGCTATGGAAAGAGCGGGGGTCAGGCTACTAGTCTACTGGGGACCAGGCTTTTGTGGGACAGTTTGAGAGACAGCATCTATTTCTACCCCTGGTTCACTCGGATGTGCTGCCCTCAGTCACTGGTTGGTCCCACCAGTCTACATTCTGCCCTGGGTGACCTTAGAACTGTTTAGGTCTGGACATTAAAGGACAGGAAACCTGGGACACTGTCAGGAGGGCCAGGCCCCAAATCTATCCTTCCATTCTGGGTGAGATAGATGGATGGGGAGCAACTTTACTGATCTCACATTCTCTCTTGGCCCTGAGAAGGGGCTGATGGGTGGGTGCCTTGGGGCTTGGGTGACGGCCTGATAAGAGGTTGGTGTGGGGTGAAGCCCTTCCTTGTCTCTCATACCCAGTCTCCCAGGCAGAGAGAAACCCAACCTTTGGAGCTCCAGCTGGGTCAGCAAAGACCCCTGAGCCCCTTTACTTCCTGGGATCTTTGCCTTCCTTCCAGCATCAGACAGGAATCAGTCCATCAGTAGAAAGGTTGAGCCCATGGGACAGGTCCAGCTCTGGATGTAACCAGGTGCCTCTGGGACAGTGATGAACATTGCCTCAGTAGGAGATGGGCAAAGCCTGCTCAGGCATCTGGTCAACCAGGAAGGATGAGCAGAGAGGAGACAGGGTGGCCATGGAGAGTAGAGCAAGCCCACTGGGGTTTCAGTGCTCTCTCCCCTTTGCTTTCCTCCCAGAGACAGACCTCTTTATATTTTTTCTTCTTCCATTTGTTTTCTTTCCTTTCCACTTCCCCTTTCTCACCTCCTGTAGATCTCCCATCTCAGAGTAAAAGCCAAAGCTCTTGCAAGGCAGACACGGCCCTAATGATCTGCTTGCTTTCTTCCTTCTGAACTCACCTCCTTACCGTTTCTTGAGCTCCCCAGGCCTGCTGCCACCTTGGGACCTTTGCATCTCCTGTTCCCGTCTTCTCCCAGGTACCCACACGCCGCCCTCTCACTGCCTTCACGCTTTACTCAGCTGTCACCTCCTCTCTCATCCATCTGAAATTCCAGCAGTCATCCTGCCCTTTTCTTACCTCATTTTTCCCTAGCATTAATGCTAGCTAACGTGTGTGTATATTATTTTTTATCTTGTTTTCTGTCTGTCCATCCAACTAGGATGGAACCTCCATGAGGGCAGGGATTTTTGTCTGTTTGGTTCACTGCTATATACCCAGAGCCTGGCACATAGCAAAGGCTTGATAAATATTTACTGAATGAATGAATGAGTGCTCTGTACTCACGCCCAGCGGACCTGAAGCCTTAGCGGGGTGCTGTCTCCTAGCCCCAGGAATGGAGTGGAGGCTGCGTTTGAACACAGAGCCACCCCCAGCCCCAACATCACTGGCTTCTTGGCCGGACAGGTGCAGGGGGTGGCAGGTATCTTACTGTTGCCTTGGCTTTAACCCAGTCTTCACCAAGCACAGAAAATGTTGCGTGGCTTACCCAAGTGACACTTGAAGTTCAAGAAGTCCAGTTGTTCCAGTTTCTGTGTGGACAGCTCTGGGGGCAGCCTCTTCCTGGTGGCATGAACAGCTTGACCCGAGACCTTTGTGTATGTTGTGGTTCTCTGAGCAGAGAGAGCAGGGGGTGGGCTGGAGTTTGGGGGTTTCCTGAGGTCTGATTTCTGTGATGATCTCAGTAAATGCAAAGGGGTCCCATAATCCTGGAGGGGCTGTAGAAACCTGGGAATCCCCTGTTTAGGTTTGGGTATGAATTATTTAGAAAGGAGGGCAAGTCCTAATCCAGAAAAGCATAACGTGTCCCTGATATATTGTCAAGTTGTCATACATGTGTGTCTGTGTCTGTGTGTCCGTGTGTGTCTGTGTCTCTCTGTGTATCTCTGTGTGCTTGTGTGTCTGTCTGCATGTAGCCATGTGTGTTGAGGAGATGGGCATCAGAAGGGCAGCTCTGGATTCTGCCTCCGTGACATTCAGGAGTCTCTGGCATGTCTGGTGTTTCAGTGGCTGTAAGCTCTCTGAGACTGAAGCATGATGGCTTTCTCTCCTGCTGTTTTATTTCTTTAACACAGTGGTTTTCAATCCCGGCTGCACATTACCTCAGCTGGAGAGCCTTATAAAATACCGAAGCCCCAGTGTTACCCCACACTGGTTAAATCAGAATTTCTGGACATGGAACCTGGGCCCTGCTGCATGTCTGAAGCTCCACAGGTGACTCTGGTTGCAGCCAGGCCTGGGCTTCCCTGCTTTACTCTCCTGTGAGCTGTGAGTCAAGAGGCTGTAGTAGACCAGAGGAAACAGCTCTGAACTTGGAGCCGGAGCGGTGGTGGGAGGTGTGGGTGGGGTGAGGAGGTGCGTTTCAGCACTGGTTCCCTCGTGAAATCATCTTTGACTTTGAGTAGGTTATTTTGTCTTTCTGGTCCTTAATTTTCTTTCTTGGTAAGACAGAGATCATTACACCTTCCTGCCTATCTCCTACCCATGGTTTGAGGTCATTTATATGAAAGGGCTTTGTAGATTCTGAAAGGTCACTCAAATGCAAGGAAACATTATTAGCATTATTTGTGTTAGCCCTTTGTAGAGACCAAAACAGTGAGGCAGGAGGTGGGTGTGTAATTACAGCAAGGTCAGAGTAAAAGAAAAGCTGTGGGCGCGTACCATGGTTACTCTGTGATTTAGCTTTGCAAAGATAGCCAAACCCGTAATGCCTGTGCTTGTAATTCCAGGAGCTGACACTAGGTGGTGCCTGATCCATGGTGTGGACTGGGAGGGTATCATTTGGGGACGGGTTTTGCCCCCTTTGCTTACAATACAGTTATTTACTGACAGAATCATTTACATATCAAGATAAGATTTTTAAAATAAATTTATTTATTTTATTTATTTATTTTTGGCTGCATTGGGTCTTCGTTGCTGTGTGCAGGCTTTCCCTAGTTGCGGTGAGCAGGGGCTACCCTTCACTGCAGTGGCTACTCTTGCTACAGAGCACGGGCTCTAGAGCGCAGGCTCAGCAGTTGTGGCACATGGGCTTAGCTGCTCTGCGGCATGTGGGATCTTCCAGGACCAGGGATCGAACCCGTGTTCCTTGCATTGGCAGGCAGATTCCTAACCACTGCGCCACCAGGGAAGCCCTCAAGATAAGATTTTGAATGCTGTTCTCACGCTGTCTTTGCACAATTAGGTGGTGATCTTCATTCTGCCCAGGGGCTCCTTCTTAGTTTCCTCCTTTCCTGAGATTTCTGGCAACTGTAACACCAGCCCTCATTCTGGGGCCTGGAGTTGGCTCTGCCTGCCCAGATTTCAGAGCAACATCGAAAAGCTTTGCTTGCTGGCAGTGAACCAGCGAGAGGCCCGCTTGGCTCCTGTGAAGACTTAATTAGCTTTTGAGCTGCTCTCCTGTCAATCTGGCTTTCTCTGCTCCTCCCTCCCCTCTGGAGTTTAAGGGGGAGAATCTCATTTTCTTCTCCCAGGGGCCCATTCCTTGCAAGTCACTGTAGCTTTCTTTCCTCTCTGTGATCAGGAGAGCCGGATGGAGGTGTCAAGGCGGTAATTGTAGAAGCTGACTGACACTTCTTCCTGCAGTTAAGGGAGAGCGACTTTGGATATGAAGCTACATCGCTCATCCCCGCTGTTTGTGAAGCTGACCCACCGACCCCACCCCCCCAACCCCGTATGGGTTACTTTGCATAAAATCACTCAATCCTTTCAGAGAGCCAACCCAGCGACTTTCATCCAGTTTTCTTATAAGAACCGAGGTTGTTTGTTTAGGCTTTTCCCCCTCTTTCTTTAACTGTTTGAGAACACATCTGAAATCCACAGTTGTGGATGTCAAGGCTCAGTGGGTGTAAATACACACAGAGCTTTTGGAATAACACACATGGAACAACTCACAGTGATTGCCTCTGGGGAGGGGATTAGGTGTCTGAGCTGGTCAGTGTACTCCTGTGAAATCGTCCATGGCAGCGAAGGCCTGGGATTCTTTGGCTGATTCAGTGCAGTCTTACTTCACTCCATCAGACCCTAAAAAAGAGATACAGAAGGAAGGGGATGCCCCTTAATCCACTGTCTCACTAGCATGCCAGGTCCCCAGTGATCTTTTTCTTAGGCTTATGGGAGCTTGGGGGACACAGAGAGTGGGTTTTCCAGGATGAGGTACTCAGATAGGGACCAAGGTGAGACGTCACTGGGAAATTGCTGGGTGCTGTCAAAGCAAAGTCCTCACTGGCCACCGCGGGAGGAATAGCTTGAGTGGAGATGGTGGAGGCTGGGAGCCTATGCAGCCTCTGGATTCTACAACAAGGCCCTTCACAGTGGTCTTTTGCCAGGTTCTCCCCACCCCCAGCTCTTCCCAAGTGCATGCCCTCCCCCTTCTTGGGCAGATTCCCCGGGATCACACCCAGCTTCCTGCCAATCCCCTCTAATATCTGCATCTTCTCCCTTCTTCCTGGAACCTCCTTTGAAGTCTGTGAGTAATCCTTCCTTTCCCCAGAGGCAAGGCCTTCCCTCAGTTTGTTCTTTCATTGTAGACCAGATGGCCCATTACACCTTGATCCTCAACCAACCAAAGACCATCTCGCTTCTTCCAGGGCATACAGCTCTTTTCACAAGGCAGAGATAAGTAACAAAAGGAAAAACAAAGCAAAAAAGTAAAAAAAGCAAAACAGTTAAAGTTTCATATTAAAATGCTCTGGCCATTGATAGCCTACCTAGAAGTTTTAAATCCAGGTAGACTAGGTTTGCCTTTCGTTCCAGCCACAGTGTGCAGTTTTCTGGAGCAGGCTTTGCAGCCCCACCTCTAGGACTTCGCATATACTATTCCCTCTTCCTGGAGCACACTTCCCTTCACTGCTTCTTCACTTTTTTGACCCCTGTCTTTTTACAGGGTTCCCCTTGGGCATCTCTTTATCCTGTAAGAGCCTAATTCTCTAACACACGTGCCAAACTTTCATTCAACTCATGAATGAGGTGTGATAAATTGTTACAGTAAGGTCTCCAATTTATCCACGCCTCCCTGTATCTATACCTTCCCACCCTGTGACATCCTTTGACCAATGACACAATAACAAAGGAGGAATAAGCAGAAACTCGAAAAGTACTTGCATATTGGTGCTTGCCCTCACTTGCTGCTCTTGGAATCCAGCAACCATTATATAAAAAGCTCGGGCTAGCCTGCTGGATGATGGGAGACACAGTTCCAATTGTCCCTCATGCTCTGGTCATTAGCTGGCCAATCCTCTGACACGTAAGCAAGGATGTTTTAGATCACTCAGGTGCCAGGTGTCCTGCCAGCTAACTACAGGTGCATAATCATGTCCAGTAGAGTCTACTCATGCCATCCCAGACCAAAAGAACTTCCCAGCCAACATGAAGAATCAGGAGCTGAATAAATGGCTCTTGTTTGAAGCCATTCAGTTTGGGGTTTTGCTACACAGCTGAAGCTACCTGATACATGAGGGAATCGACAGAAAGAAAAATAGCTGGTTGACTAAAGATATGAAAAATTGGGATTTATGCAGTCAGTGGAAAAAAGAATGCTGAGATAAAAGTACCAATTCACCTTTTAAAATTCAGTGTAAAACTGGTTAATATCCAACAGGGCAATAAAAAGTCACCCATTGCGTTATCTTCCATCAAAGACTCAGAGATGATAGTGTTTAGGAAGTGAAAGAAAAAGTTTACTTTCAAAGATGTCAGAGAATTAGGCTTCAGAAGGGCTGGCTTGCCAAATATAAAACACAATGAGCATTTAAAGAAAAAAGCTGCAAAATCACCAAGGTTATCAAGTTTAAATTAGCCTTTTCATGGTGAAAAACACCAGCTTTCTCAGATCATTATCATAATCCTAAAGGTCATGGCATATCTTCAGATATCAGCGTAGTAAAAATCAAGGGTACGTGGATATTGTTAGGGAGATGTTGCAGGTTTATGGGAAATAGCCAAGGTTTCACAATGTAGGGGACCAGAGCTAGGCAAGGTGATCCTGTTCGTTTCACTTTATGTTCCTTCCTAGCTGTGGTATATAAAGAACTTAATCATACTGGAATTAGAAAGTATTAGTGTCAGTTCTTATTTCTATACTTATTTACTGGACAGAAAAAAAAAATCTCTCTTGACCTGTTTTATATGAGTTAACTTCTAATTTTATGCCCAAGCTCTAATCAAGAATTTATCAAAGATACGTTCCCATAGAGGTCAGGTGACCCTCCAGTGGGCTTCTTAGAAACTGCTCCAGCATAGCTTTAAATGGCCACACAGTCATCTTTTTGTCTTATTTGCAAGTCATGGATAATTTTCCCAAACAAGTTAGCTGCCCCTTCTTTGTGCTGTCTCAGCATCTGAACCCGCTTATCACGGTCTGTTGTCATAAATGCCCGCTTGTCAGGTCTCTTCTAGACTCTGGCCTCCTTGAGGGTGGGGACGTTCCTAAGGCTCAGTACAGGGCCTTGTATAAACATTGTTGAATCACTGGATTAGCAGATTGCTACCTCATAGAACCAAGGACAGTGTTTCCCGCACTCGGTGCCAGAATTTGCAGGGGTGCTTTGCTAAGGAGCTTCCCAGCCGATGCCAGTAAAGTGATGGGCTGGAGCTGCCTGGCCCTGGCTGGCAGACTCGGCATGTCTCTTCACAGCTCTGGTTCAGTGACATCACATTAGTAGTCTGAGACTGGGCACGGTGGGAGCATTTTACACCATGGAACTTGGCAAATGCTGCAAGATGAGGGTTTTGGCGTATGAGAGCCAGCTTACCAGCAGGACACTATGCTTCTTCATCTCTGGTCCAAGGACTAATGTTTGAGAATTATTGACCTAGGATGGGGTCAGCCAGCTGCAGCCTGGGGGCTAAATCCAGCCTGCTGCCTGCTTTTGTACTGCCTGCGGCCAGGACAGTTTTCATGTTTTTAGAGGGTTTGTTGAAGAGGAAAGAGGAAAAGGAGGAGAATAAGGGGGGGGGGGGGGACGGGGAGGGGGAAGGGGAGGGGGAGGGGAGGAGGAGGAGGGGGAGGGGAGGAGGGGGGAAGGGGAAAATGAGATAATACCTGGCCTGCAAAGCCTAGAATGTTTTGTTGTTGTTGTTGTTGTTGTTTGCTATATGCGGGCCTCTCACTGTTGTGGCCTCTACTATTGCGGAGCACAGGCTCCAGATGCGCAGGCTCAGCGGCCATGGCTCACGGGCCCAGCCGCTCCGCGGCACGTGGGATCTTCCCGGACCGGGGCACGAACCCGCGTCCCCTGCATCGGCAGGCGGACTCTCAACCACTGCGCCACCAGGGAAGCCCCGTGTTCCTTTTTTTGCTGAGTAGTATTTCACTGTGTGGATGTACCACAGTTTGTTTATTGAATCACTACTTAAAGGACATTTGGGTGGTTTCCAGTTTGGGGCAGTTATGAGTAGAGCTGCTATAAAGATTTATGGTTTTGTGTGAACATAACTTTCCACTTTTGTTGAGGAAAATATTCAGGAGTGGGATTCATGGGTTATCTGGTAAGTGTGTGTTTAACTTTATAAGAAGTTGTGAAACATAGAAAACAAACTTATGGTTACCAAAGGGGAAGGGGAGTGGTGAGGATAAATTAGGAGTATAGAGTTAACATAATACACACTACTGTATATAAAATAGACACTCAGCAAGGATTTACTGTATAACATAGGGAACAATATTCAATATCTTGTAATAACCAATAATGGAAAATAATCTGAAATGTATGTATAACTGAATTACTTTGCTGTACCTGAAACTAACATAATACTGTAAATCGACTATATTTCAATTTAAAAAAGAAAGAAGTTGTCAAACTGTTTTTTAGAGTGGCTTGGACTACTTTCCATTTCCACCAGCAATGAATGAGCATTCTAGCTGCTCAACACCCTTGCTAGCACTTGGTACTGTCAGTACTTTTCATTTTAGTCATTCTAATAAGTATGTCGTGGTGTCTTGGGGTGGCTTTAATTTGCATTTTTCTCAGGCTTATTGATGTTGAACATATTTACTCTCACGTGGTGAACTGTGGTGAAGTGTCTGTTCCACTCTTTTGCCCGTTTTCAAATTGGGTTATTTTCTTCTTACTGAATTTTGAGAATTCTGTATATATTCAATTCGTTATATACTCTGGATACAAGAATTTTGTTGGGTATGTGATTTGAAAATCTTTTTTCCCAGACTGTAGTTTCTCTTTTCATTTGTTTAACGGTATCTTTTGCAGTTTTCGCTGCCAAAAAACCAAACAAACAAAAACCTTTTCTGGTTTTTAATTTTGATGAAGTCCAACTTATAAATCTTTAAGAATGAATCATTCTTTTGCTGCCAGGTCTAAGTACTTTTTGTCTAACCTGCCTTACATTCCTGGGGTAAACTCTACTTGGTCGTGGTATATTGTTCTTCTTATATATTGCTGGATTCAACTTGCTTATATTTTATTGAGGATTTTTACATCTATGCTCATGAGAGCTATTCTTTATTTTCAAATATAAGCATTTAAAGCTATTAATTTCCCTCTAATCCTTACTTCAGCCATATTGCACAAATAGGTTGTATTTGTTGTTCACTTCAAAATATTTTTTAATTTTCCTTGAGACTTCGTGTTTGGCCCTTGAGTTATTTAGCAGTGTATTGTTTGATTTCCAAGTGTTTGGAGATTTTTCTCAGCATTTTCCTCCTTGGGTTTATCCTGTATGGGACTCTCTGTGCTTCCTAGACTTGAGTATTTCCTTTCCCATGTTAGGGACGTTTTCAGCTATTATCTCTTCAAATATTTTCTCAGGCCCTTTCTCTCTCTCTCTTCTCCTTCTGGGTGGAAATTTTTTTTTAATACGTTTTAAGCTATCTAGTTTTATTTATTTATTTTAATTAATTTATTTTTGCCTGTGTTGGGTCTTTGTTGCTGTGTGTGGGCTTTCTCTAGTTGCGGCAAGCAGAGGGGCTACTCTTCGTTGCGGTGCGTGGGCTTCTCATTGCGGTGGCTTCTCTTGTTGCGGAGCACGGGCTCTAGACACATGGGCTTCAGTCGTTGTGGCACATGGGGTCAGTAGTTGTGGCTCGCAGGCTCAGTAGTTGTGGTGCACGGGCTTAGTTGCTCCGCAGCATGTGGGATCTCCCTGGACCGGGGCTCGAACCCTTGTCCCTTGCATTGGCAGGCGGATTCTTAACCACTGCACCTCCAGGGCGGTCCCCTGGGTGGAAATTTTTCTTTCTATTATTGATTTCAATTTTAATTACATTATAATTAGAGAACATATATTGTATGATTTCAATTCATTTAAATTTAAGATTTGTTCAATGACCCAGCATATGGTCTGTCATAGACATTTTTGTGAATGTTCCATGTGCACTTGAAAGGAATGTATATTCTGCTGTTGTTGACTGGAATGTCTTATAAAGGTCAGTTAGAGTCCATTGTTTTATGGTTTATCAGTTCTGATAGGACCGAAGAACCATATAGTTTATAGTTAAAAGCTTGTTGGTTTTCTCTGCTGGTCCTATCAAATATTGAGCGAGGAGCTGAAGTCTCCTAACAAATTGTGAATTAATCTATTTCTATTTCTCCTTTCAGTTCCATAAGTTTTTGCATCTGTTATTAGGTGTATATACATTAATGATTGTTCTGCCTTCTGGTGAATTGACCCTCTTATAATTATGTAATGTCCCTCTTTATCCCTGGTAATTTTCTTTGCTCTGAAGTCTGCTTTGTCTTTTATTAATATAGATACTCCAACTTTCTTTTGGTTAGTTTGAATGATATATCTTTTTCCATTTATTTACTTTTAACATACGAATATTATCTTTATTTTTTTAATATTTTTTAATTTTTTAATTTTTTAATTTTTTTTTTGGCGGTACGCGGGCCTCTCACTGTTGTGGCCTCTCCCGTTGCGGAGCACAGGCTCCGGATGCTCAGGCTCAGCGGCCATGGCTCACAGGCCCAGCCGCTCCACAGCATGTGGGATCTTCCCGGACCAGGGCACGAACCTGTGTCCCCTGCATCGGCAGGTGGACTCTCAACCAGTGTGCCACCAGGGAAGCCCGACATACCAATATTATCTTTAAAGTGAGTTTCTTGTAGGCAACTTATAATAATTTTTAAAAATCAATTGGCACAATCTCTTTTAATCTGTGTCTTGGATTTAGGGCTACCATTTTATTATTTGTTTCTCTTTGTTCTCTTTTATTTTTTGTCTTCTCAGTTTACTTAGAATCAGTATTGCACCACTTCCAGTAGAATGTAGACACCATCTCACAACTAGGTACCTTTGCCCTTTCCCCTTATTTTGTAGTCACCTTACGTCTTACACCTACGGACATTAAACATGCCATCAAGAACTTGAGTTATTCTGGAATTAATTTTGGTTACTCAGCTCTGTTGGTTTGTTGTCACACTGCTCTGAGACCTGACCAAACATGTGGCTATAAACATGACACATGGAATGTGGTGAACATGTTTTTTAAATAAAGGAAAACCGTTTCTAGGACAGATTTTTATAGATCCACCCAAAGTGGGTGTGGGCAACAGAATACTATCATTTTGTAAGGGTTTTGAACATTTATAAGCAGAAATGGGGAAACTTGGAGAAGCAGGGTGAAAAGAGTCACTTTAGCTGGAATGTAGGTTAGAAGAGTGAGAACATAAGCTATCCAGGCAGGCTGCGGAGACAAATAAACAGAGGATGGGTTGACAGATGGTTGGTGGTTTAAGAGACATGGACCTCTTAATTCCCCTGTTTCGACACTCAGAAGGTGGAGCAGAAAGAGTTTTGATTGATAGGGATTGAATCCCAGCTCAGCCACTTAGGAGACATTGACCCTGGGACAATTACTTCTCCTCTTCCAGCCTCAGTTTCTTTATAAGGTAGCTGTGGAGAGTACACGAGTTTATGTACGTAAAGGAACCCACCCAGTGACACATATGAGAAACGTTGTAACTGGTGGTGATTATTATTGCCACCCAGGCCTTCCTGTGTGTAGTCTGTGCTCTCGTAGACATGTCAAAGCAGCTTATTAAATTAAAAAAAAATTGACCTGAGGTTTGCCCTGAGAAACTTTCCCTTCCTGGTGGTTCTCAACCCTGGCCACACATTAGAGTCATCTGGATACTTTAGAATATGTGTGGGCCCCCTTCGTCAGTCAGACGTTCTGATTGAATTGGTCTAGGGAGTGATAGATAGATAGATAGGTAGGTAGATAGATATAGAGAGATAGATAAAGATAGAGATACATAGATAGATTAGATAGATACATACATACATAATAGATACATAGATATATAGATAGAGAGATAGATAGAGAGATAGATAGAAGATAGAACCACCGAGAATTGTTCAAGTAAGAATTATTTTGGTGGCAGGGAACGCAAATGTGCTAATGGAGGTGGAAGTGTCCAGTAACTGAAACATCCATATCCCCAGGTCTGCGTCAGTGTATTCTGTCCTCTCACAGCTGTGCAAAGAAATTCCCCACATATCTTTCTATTGAGGTAATTCTAAAACATACATAAAATAGAGGTAATTGTATGAATGAACCTCCATCAGTCAGCTCTAACGATTATCAGCGTTTCATCAATTTTGTTTCATCTTTCCTGCTCCCCACCCCATTTTCTGTGTTGGATCATTTTAAACAAATCCCAAATATCATGTTCTTTTTCATTGGCTTTTTTTTTAAAACCTCCCCAAGTGATCCTAATGTCGGCTGGGATTTGAAATGCATGAGGCAAATCTTCTTAAAGTCACGGGCAAATGCTTAATTAGGAGACCAAATCCTTCACAGTGTTTCAAATAAAGCCTCGGAATCCATCTGACATAGATGTAATGTATGTGCAATTTCTTTGTGTATAGAGTAATTATGAATTAATGGTAAGTAGCTCGTGTAAATAGGTAATTAGCATTATGCAGCTAAAATGAGTTTTCGTAAATTTTTCTCCCTGTCTTAGTTCTCCAAAATCTATAAACAACACTAACGTAGTTTAATTTTCATGTCATACCCATAATCACAGAAACACAGCACGGACACTCTTTAACGAAATTCAAAGATGTATGGATCTTTCTCCCCAGAGGTCAGCGTGCAGCATCCGTGGGCCTGCCTGGGACCCAGAGGTCTGGCACTTTCTGTTCAAACCCCTCCTGCCTCCTGCTCCTGCTACAACCTAATGTTTCAGGTAAGACGCCTCTAGTGGCCCCAGATTTGCCAGGCTCTGACTTGAAATCATTTGCAATGCAGTAGTAGGCTGTGAACAAGTGATATTAGATTGATCTCTGCTCTCAGTGGAAAAACAGCTAGAAATCAATGGAAAAACCAATGGTCTTTTGATGGGAAAAAAAGAAAGAAGAAGAATTTAGAATGTTTATCATTCATTCTTTCAGTGAGTACTTATTGAGTATCTACTACGTGCCAACCATTGTGCTAGGTCTTTGGAATATATCAAAGAACCAGATGGACAGAGATCCCTGCCATCACAGGGCGCACCAAAGGAGCTGTTCTGTGTCTCCCCAGAAACAGCCCCCACAGTCTGTTTTGCCCTCATGTCAATTTTGTTATCCCTGCAGTCAGCTGTGGCCATCATGACCCCGTGGCAGTCCCCTTGTTCTAGGAGGCTGGGACTACAGAAAGCAGCTACAGCAAGGGGAGGTGGTATATTTCCCATACATTTCCCAAGCTGGACTGAGCCTTTGGGCAGATAAATTTGACCTTTTGGCAGAGAGGATGAAGAAATGAATGCCAAAAGTACGGACTAACCCCAGGGCTCAGTCATCTGATGGCAGACCCAAGGAGAAGGACTCAGGACAAACATCAGTGGGTGTGGTACATGCCTGTATATGCAGGAAAGCATTGTGGTCAGTTGGTAATATCTACTATGGAATCTGGAATGGCGAGTAAGATAAGCAGCTACTCTCTTAATCCCTGTGCTAAATTTTGAAATCCCTCTCTCCCTGTCCAACTCCCTTCACTCCCGCCCCACCTGCAGGGAACTATTTTCTGTTCCTCTAGCTTAGTTTTCATTTTCTTGAGTTTTATATAGAGGGAAACATACAATATGTGCTCTTTTACATCAGGCTTTTTTTTTTTTTTTTTTAATTATTTATTTATTTATTATTTGGTTGCACCAGGTCTTAGTTCCAGCAGGTGGGCTTCTTAGTTGCAGCTCGCAGGCTCCTTAGTTGTGGCTCACCAGCTCCTTAGTTGCGGCACACAGCCTCCTTAGTTGTGGCATGCGAACTCTTAGTTGCGGCATGCATGTGGGATCTAGTTGCCTGACCAGGGATCGAACCTGGGCCCCCTGCATCGGGAATGTAGAGTCTTATCCACTGGGCCACCAGGGAAGTCCCTACATCAGGCTTCTTTCCCTCAGCATTATCATCTAGAGATTCATCCTTGTCGTTGGCTTTATCAGTAATTCATTACTGAAGAATGGATAAAGAAGATGTGGTACATATATACAATGGAATATTACTGAGCCATAAAAAGGAACGAAATTGGGTCATTTGTAGAGATGTGGATGGACCTAGAGCTTGTCATACAGAGTGAAGTAAGCCTGAAAGAGAAAAACAAATATCGTATGTTAATGCATATATGTGGAATATAGAAAAATGGTACAGATGAACCTATTTGCAGGGCAGGAATAGAGACGTAGACATAGAGAACAGACATGTAGACACAGTGGGGGAAGGGGAGCGTGGGATGAATTTGGAGATTAGGATTGACATATATACACTACCATGCGTAAAATAGATAGCTAGAGGGAACATGCTATAGAGCATAGGACGCTCAGCTCAGTGCTCTGTGACGACCTAGATGAGTGGGATGGGGGGATGGGGTGGGAAGGAGGTCCAAGAGGGAGGGGATATAAGTATAGTATAGCTGATTCACTTCATTGTATAACAGAAACTAGCACAACATTGTAAAGCAATTATACTCCAATAAAAAAATAATTCATTACTGCTGAGTAGTACTAGTCCCCTGTATGGATATGCAGCAATTTGTGTATCTACTCACCTGTTGAAGGATTGACGGATATTCAGTTGTTGCCAATTTTAGCATAGAATTTTTTTTTCTTTTTTAATAAATGTATTTATTTTATTTTATTTATTTTATTTTTTGGCTGCGTTGGGTCTTCGTTTCTGCGCGCGGGCGTTTCTCTGGTTGCTGGGAGCAGGGGCTACTCTTCACTGCAGTGCGTGGGCTTCTCACTGAGGTGGCTTCTCTTGTTGCGGAGCACGGGCTCTAAGTGCGTGGGCTTCAGTAGTTGTGGCTCGTGGCCTCTAGAGCGCAGGCTCAGTAGTTGTGGCGCACGGGCTTAGTTGCTCCGCGGCACGTGGGATCTTCCTGGACCAGGGCTCGAACCCGTGTCCCCTGCATTGGCAGGCGAATTCTTAATCACTGTGCCACCAGGGAAGCCCTAGTTGTTTCCAATTTTGTCTATTACAAATAAAGCTGCTATAAACATCTGTGTACAAATCGTTGTACAGATGTATACATTCTTTCCCTTGGGTAAATACCTAGGACTAGAATGACTGGATCATATGACGTTTTACATTCCCATCAGCAATGCATGAGAGTTACAGTTACACCACATCCTTGCCAGCATTTGGTGAGGTCAGTCTTTTAAATTTTAGTTACCTGAATATGTGCGTAGCGATATTTCACTGTGGGTTTAATTTGCCTGTTAATGGATAATGATGTTGAACATTTTTCATGTGCTTATTTGCCTTCCTCTTTGGCTATTACTGTATGTATCTCACTTGATGGTTACAAGAGCCCATTTTACAGATGAAATTGGAGTCTCCAAGGGAGGTTTAGTGACAAAGTCATTTGGCCAGCAATTTGCAGAGTTAAAACTAGAACCCAGGTCTGACTTATAGTCCAAAGCTGTCTTTACCTCAGCTGAAGGTAGAGACAGGTGGAGGATCACCAGCAAGGGGAGAGGGACCACAGGTGAGTGTGAGTGTTAGTGTGAGTGTGTGTGTGTTTGCAATAATGAGGGGAAACTTTGCATTACACTTTGCATGAGGGTCAAATCAGCTATTAACTTTCTACTTTGGGGGGTTTACCATCAAATTGTGGTGTTTTATATTATGCTCACTCCTAGACAACACTCCAAATTAAAGCTCCATTGCTGGAGTACCATTTGTGGCTGTCTCTTGTGCGACTCTTACCCCACCTCCAAGATTCAGGGCATTGGAAGTGTGTGTGGTAGTAGTGGGCGGGGGGGTGGGGGTAGGACTCTGAATTTCTCATCTGGTTCCCTTTCTGCTTCCCTCACTTCCACCCCCTCCCATCTGCTCTCATCCAGCGCATTCAAAAAAACTCTTCAAGTGTAAAGCTATTTATAACACAGAGCTGGATCTGTCTGTGGATGAGGTAAGCAACAAGCACACAGCCTCAGGCCACTCCACTAGCTTGTTTGGTTCAGGTTGGAAGCATGTAACTGCCCATTCCAAGCAATCCTCCTCTTCATTTACCCTTTCTTGCTTTCACACTTTAAATTCCATCTCTAGACCTTCTCTGAGTTCTCTTTGTAAGCTTATTGGTTTATGGGGAAACAGGGTTGTTTCGTTGTGTTTTTTTTTTTCTGTTCAGCACCAGACCTACCAAACTCATTTATAAAGTTATATATGAAAAGCGTGAAGATCCTCACCCAGTCAAGTAGGCCAAGAGGGATTTAGGATGAAGGACAGTGGAAATATTATAGATTATAGTATTAAATAGTATGGATTTCATGCAGAACGACATTGATTAGTAAGCTTGTTATTAATCGGGGCTCTTTCCAGACTGAATCGCTTGTGGCACAGGGCATGGGGTGTGTGAGTTATAGGTGTCCATCCCTCGTGGTGGCTCGTCTTAGTTCGCCCACGTAATTGACCCCTGACAACTGGCTCATATAAACTGTAGGTGATAAGAACGATGAGCGAGTTTCCTGTCAGGAACCCGCTTCACTGGGTTGGTGGTGGCGCCTGTGGCCCTGGGTGGAGGCCACGGCGGGCCCAGTGGCCCAGTCACACGAGGCTTGAGTGACGCCTTCTGTGGGCTTTGGAGGCGCGATGGTGGGATGTGGTCCATGTGGCAGGCTGGCCATCACTATTTCAGGGTCAGCTTCCCACACTTCAGCCCATGTGTGTGCTGGGCTGCTGCAGACAGGCCGAGAAGAAGGACACGTGTGGAGGGAACAAAGCCTCAGCCAAGCCTCCCCAGCACGGGATCGAGTTTGTTCATACTTTTCCGAAGCCCTTATGTCTGCTCCCCAGCGCACATCTCAAACAATCCTCTGGAGTGTATATTGCTGGCAGTAACATTCCCATTTTATAGGAGAGGCACAGAACAGTTCCCTTGAACGCAGTCTGGTCCACCTGGCTTGCTGACCAGGTGCTCATCCTTGAGACGGTCCTTGTTTCACTGCCAGTCCTTTGTCCTCACCTAGAGAGGAAGGATAGGATGGCAGAAAGAGCAGTAAGTAGGTCAGGAGTCAGAAAACGCGTGTTCAGGCTCTGTCAGTAACAGGTGGTGTGGCCGTGGCTGAGTCACTCAGCATGCTGGGGCCTCAGCTTTCTCAGGTGGAAACGCGGAGCCTGGACAAGAGTGGTGCTTCCTGATGTGCAGTTGGGATGTCTGGACGCGGCCGGGCTTGCCCGGTTGTCTGCCGGGTGAACTGGCAGACGTCCACCCAGGATTGGCCGAGGAGCCTCAAGGGAAAGAACTGCTACCAGCAGTGAGAATTCCTTCCCATCTGGGCTGCTTGGCCCTCTGGGGTCCGTGTCCTTGTGCCGGGAAGAGCAAACCCACAGGTAAAACGACGCCAATTGTATTTGAAGATTTGGGAACATCTTTAAAGTAGTGAACAAGCACAAATGTATTGTGGAATAAAATGGCAACATTCATACAGATTTTAAAGATAGAAAGAAGTTGTCGAGAAACTTCTTGTTTGTTGTCGAGAAACTTCTTGTTTGGGGCAGGGCTCTCCTAGCTCCTTCCCCAGTCCTGTTCCGTCTCTCCTCTGCCTTGAGATGCCTTGGTTGACAGGTGTCCTGAGCGATGAGAGGCAGGCCCACCTAGCCAAAGCAGTAGCAAAGCCTTAGTCACTGGAGGGGAAGAGGGATCCAGCTCCACTCTCCCACGCATTTGTGTCTGGACAGGGTCTCTGTAGGCAGAAATGGCAGCGATCATTTCTCTAGCACCTAGAATCGCACTGTGGACTGTGCCCCTCGCCCTCCCCGCCCTGTTAGCCTGGCATCTTTTGGGGGCGCCGGTGTGTTTAATGGTGGAGACTGAAAACCAACTCCTGTGTCTGCAGGAGGAAGAGGTGGGGTCTGGTAAGGGGGGCAGGGCAGGAGGGGGGCCCGCGGGCCTCACTGGGTTAGGACTGGCCTTGTTGGTGCGTCTGTGAGATGCCCTTTGGAGAAACCCAGAACCAGAGGGAGGGTAGAGTTCCTGGAAGGGGCCAAGTCCTGAGCGGGCTGCGTGCAGGGACAGCGGCAGGAGCCTGTAAACGTTTTGTTTATTGTTTTACCTTTCCTCATACTACCTTTGTTCACCCAGGCAGCTGAGATCCGCAATCTCTGGTTTCCTCTGTTCTTCCCCAGACGCCCAGGGGTTCATGGTAGTTGTAATGCATTGTTTTAAATGTTTCAGAAACTCTAACGGAAACCATAAACGTCTGTTTTCTACTTTTTGCATACCCAGTTATGGATGTGGTTGATTAATAAATCACAGGGAACTGAATTAATTATTCCTTAATGATTAGTCTCTTTGGCAGACAACATATTTCAAGACAATATGGGAGAAATGGGAGAAAAATAATAAAGGCGGTCTTTGATGTTAAACTGGTTGGGAAGTAACACAGGATCCAGGGGTGCCTTAGAGTTCTTTCCAGGCCCCAAAACCTCCCAGAAAAAGGCTGCACAGTCTAGAGCTGCCAGAGGCTGGTGGTACCAGTGGTACAATGAGCGTGATGGAGGAGAAAGAGGATGTTACAGTTGTTTCTTCCCATCTCTGGAGGTCATTAGGCCAAGAGGTGGTGTGTGTGTGAGGGTCACATTAGGACTCTTCTGAGTCACCATGCCCCAGGCAGAAATTCAAAACAACACTGGAATCCAGGATGGAGGGGCAGCATGCCTGCTTAAATAAACAAGAGGACTATTCAGCCCAGTGATTCTCAAGCGCACCCCAGTTACTGGGAAGACTTCTAAAAGTCCCAGGTTTTCTGGCTGAGAAGGTCTGGGGTGAGATCCAGAATTTGCAGGTGGAGCCCGGTTCCAGGTGAGGCTGCTGCCACTCCTGGCCCACGAAGCACACCGTGGGAAACGCTGTTTCCCCATTTGCTCCCGTCTCAGCTTCTGTCTCCCATGGCTCTCCTCTCACCTTTCCCCAGCCCAGGCTTCCCTTCATCTCCTTCCACCATCTCACTTCCTCAGTGCCTTCCACCCTTTTTCCCCCAGAGTTTTCTCCTGCCTCTTCTCTCCTTTTTCCTCCAGCAGCTCCAGCCGCTTCCCCCTCTTGACTTTCTTCTGAAACAATGGGAAACTTAAATTTCTTGAAAACTGAAATGCAGAAGAAACAAGGGGAAAAAAACAGCCCGTGGCCGGCAAGGGACACTAGTGGCAGGTGATTCGGGACAGTACGGGCTGGCCAGGATGCGAGGTCCCTCAGAGCTGATAGAGCCGCCTGGGGCTGGTACAGCCTGGCCAGGACTCCATGTGATGGTGGACAAGGTCTGCTGTCCTTGAACCAGGGAGGGGAGCCGGTGGAGGAGATGGGGTCACCCGGAGGACAGCCTCCAAGCACAAGTTTGGCTTCAAAGCTCCTTTCCCGTAGAGGGTCTTAGACTTGAGGGTACATCAGAATCCCCCCATGGCTTGGTGAACCTGATTGCTGGGCCCCGCCCCCAGAGCCTCTCATTTCAGGTCTGGGATAGGAATCCCCAGCACTGAGGCAGGCAAACTGGGATGAGTTGGTCACCCAACCAGGGCCGGAGCCTTTGCCCTTCTAAGGAAATTCCCCAGAGAGACTGACCTGCTGGTCCCAGGACTGCACCTTGAGAGTCCCTGCTTCATTGTTCCAGGCGACGGCAGAGGCCTAGGGTGGCTGCCTTGGCCTGGACTCTTCAGAAGGAGAGAATCTGGGCAGGGCCTGGAGGCTCTGGTTGGCAGGGTAGATGTGGACTCCGCAAACTTTGGCCCCGGAGTCCCGGGATGATGGGGGTGAGGAAGGCTTACATCAGAAAGATGGAGTCGGGTGAGAGGACATCTGAGCTGAGGCTGTGTGCTGGCGGCGTGGTGCCCCGGCGAACAGAATCCAGACTGAAGAGGGCAAGGCCCTGGCTTGGAAGTGAAGCTGGTGGAGAGGAAAACGGCTGCATAGTGGCCGGGGTGGGGAGGGGTTGCTATTGCAGAAGCAGTCGGCTTGGGGAAGGAGAGGCAGGAAGGAAGGACGTGGAGATCCTTGCCAACAGGATGCCTGGATGTGGAAGCAGCGTCTAGGTGTTGCCCTGTGAAATACAGAGTCTGTGTGTAGATTATGTCTTTGCACGCTGACTCGGGGCATTTGGGGGCACGCAGCCCAGCACAGCATGGGCATTGCAGAGGTGGAACGTGGTGGGAATCTGTACCTCCCCTCCCCCTCCCTTTCCCGAGAGGGACCAGCTCCAAGTGCTGAAGGATCTCCCTGTCGGGGCAGCCTTTGGGATCCAGGAGGAGTGAGGCCAGAGGTGAATCTGTGCTGAGTGAAGGAATGAAGGAAGAGAGGAGGCTGTGTGGTGGTGGGAAGGCAGACACAGCTACCCCAGACCTGCCACGCTTAGTCGTCAGAGTGAGAAGTACACACACTTCTCACCCAGGGACACCTGCCATTACCAGGCTGGTTTGTGGTTTCTAGCTGTCTGCACCTTTCACCTAAGTGTCCCCGACAAGGAGTGATTTACTGTTACCTGCCTTTTCCCGGCTGGCCCCTCGCCCCCTTGTGTGTCTGCCCTGGCAAGAAACTTTGGGGGTCTTGGAAGAGCCAGTTCAGCTCGCCAGCAAGTCCAGTCAGCTATCAGCACCTCCTGTGTCACTTTTCTGCCAGATATCACTGTGTCTACCAGGAACCAGCACAACCCAAGTCTGTGCTGGGTGTGTCCAAGTGACAGCGTATGGACCCCGGTATCTCATACAGTTTTACCCCAGACTGGCCTAATCCTTCTTATAGCCCTTCTTCCCTGAGCACAAAGGGTTGTTGGGAGACGCAGGAAGCCAAGCATGCCTGTGTTAAGTATCTGTTACCGGGCTACCCTTGTCAGCCTGACTCTCTTTTCCCTTAGGGTTCGTCTTTACCCAGAGGGCTCTTTGGTCCTTCATGCAAATACATTTCCGAGCTGGCCTCCACAGTGGTGGACTCAGCTTCTGATCAGTTTCCTCCACGGCACTGTAATTTCACCAAGGGGTGAGTTGAATCGGAGGAGCTTTAAGGCTATTGATTAAAGCCCACCAAGAGGTGGGCTGCAGGGCCGGGGTGGACCCACCGTTCCCCCTAGAATGCCCATCTGCTCCGGCTTTGTGGGTCCTGGTGGGTCGTCTCTGCAGTAAAGTGTGGGGATGAGGTTGTGTGAAGTGTAGACTTGATTATTAGCGGCAGACTTGACTGTAAATAGCTTTATAAATGACAGGTCCTGTAGTCCTGGAATCATTAGGCGTCTGAGGAGATGACCTAAACTTCACAGCTCTCTGTTTTGACTTCTACGAAGGAGGAACAGTACACTGTAAGGTATTTACATTCAGGAGGTTGTGAGTCTCAGAAAGCCAGCGCTGAATCACAGTAGGTCCTATGATTGTGATGTCATTATTATTATCCCCTAATAGGTGAGGATCCCCTGTAAGGTCACGCAGCTTGTCAGTGGCGGAGCTGACTGAGTCAGGTCACTGGGAAAGTCCAGTTTTCGTTCAAAGGAACAGATAGGGGCAGGGGCCGAGAAGATGGCCCTGCGAGTGGTAGGAGACTCCCCACGCCCAGCCCACTGGGAGGACGAGCCCAGATCAGACCTAGCCCAGTTCCACGTGGCTCTGCCTGGTGGAAACACAGCCTCTCCTGTTTCCTTCTCCCTCTCCACCCTACTTGCCTTGCATGATGCGTGCTCATGGGCTCATGGCTCTGGAATCTGCAGTGACACAGAGCAGCATGGAAGCCTGGTCAGGACCACATCTACGGGCACACGGCACAGCCAGGTTGAAGCGAGCCACGCCGATTCATGACTCACCTGCAGTGTGAGCTGCCTCACCTGCCCTGGCCACTGCGCTGCTCACTCGCTCATGCTGCCCAGGGCTCGGCAGGGCTCAGAAGAACCCGTCAGCGGCTCATGGGGTGGGCGGGGGCGGGGAAGAGGGCCAGACCGGCAGCCTGGAGCCCTGGGCCCCGGTGCGGGACCTGCTGCTCTTCAGCGGCTTGAACCTGGGAAACTCACTTCGCCTGCAGGCTTCAGCGTCCCCATCTCTAAAATGACAGCGTTGTTCAAGATGCTCACTCTTCAGATTATCTTAAGGACACTTTCTTTGGTTTAATGCAGCAGTGGTACTGCCTGGGTACTTGTTAGAAATGCAGAGTCCCCGGCCCCTCCCTGGACGACTGAATTGGAGTCTGCATTTATGTGATCCCCAGGTGATCTGCATCCAGTTGATGGAATGCTGCTCTCATCATCTTTGAGATTGAATTTGGTGCTTGTGCCGTCGGGGGTCCCTGAGATACTGTCCTGTCCTGGCAGATACTGAGTTGTGGACCAAGCCTCGCCTCTGAGGGAACACCCCGACTTTGCACATGCATTGCCTAAGTATGCCTTCTCAGTGCCAGCTCTTAACTGGGGTCTCCAGATGGTTGAAGCTAAATTCTAGGAAGCCCTCCTATGTGGACCTCCTTTTTCTCCCACGGGGTTCATGCAAAGGCCAGCAGGTTGTCAGCTGGAATTGCACTCACTTCGCCCCCTACTTTTTATCACAGATGTATTCTGCATGCATTCTCCAAAGCAGTGGTCCGGTGCCCACCCTGCAGGAGCACGCCCTGTAACTCAGGAGGCCTTAGGAGGTGAACAAATGCTCTCTATGGAGAGCCGTCTCATACACGCATTTAAATTGCACACTAACCAGCAGAAGAAAGAAAGAAGGAGGAAGATGTTAAGTGAGGAGGGAGATTCGCTTTAGGGAGGGCGGCGCAGGAGATGGGACTCTGCTGCTGCCGCTCACCCAGCCTCAGCCCCTCCAGCCTCCCGCAGATGTGAGCACGTGCTTTGGGCTGAGCGTGAGCCTCGATTTTCAAGATTTGCATTTTTGCAACAACATGGCTGCTGTGAAACGACAGCCAACGATTCCATTTGGTTCCCAGCCAAAGAAACAGAAACCTGTTCCACTTCTAGAATAGAAACCTGGCTCGATCTCATGAAGAGAAGTTATGTGGCCACCAGCAAGTGTCTTCTTAAGGACTTGTTCAGTGATTTTGATTATATGTGACTTTCCCTCCCATGCTAATGTTACAATTTCAAGCAAAGGGAAATGTTTCCTCCATGTATGGAGTCAGGTCTGACACACCGAGAAATTTCCCACTGGGAAGATCGATAGGATTGCAAGCGACGACGGTCAAGGACGCTTCTGGGTAGGAGGGGAATCTTTCTTCTGGTGCCTTATCTGGAATGTTCTCTCATGATATCTCTTCAGGTTCCTAAGTCCAGCCTAATTCTGAGAAACTGGCCTGGTGGCCGAGCACAGAGCTTCCAGAAGATTCCACGGTGTCAGGATAACCTTTGTACTGTCTCCATCCACTGGGCTCTGTGCGTTTCTTCCCAAGAAGTGCTGTACTGAATGTAGAATTCTGGGATTTGCACAGAGGCAGGTTAAATGAATGGGAAGAAGATTCCCTAAAGCCGGGAGTTTGGGAGTAGTTATGAAACCGTGCAGACCCAGAAATAGGTTATGTTGTGTTAAAAGGCCAATCAGCTTCTTTATTTAGGTAACTACCTCACACCACAAAAGATCTGAGGCAGCTTCTGGAAGAAACACATACACGTTTAGGGTGAGATATAAATAAAAAATACAAAATTAAGCTGGGGGACATAAATTAGTGGGGCAGCTCGAGCACAGGTGACAGGCATGAGCACGTCTGATGAGCCTGTGAAGGTTGCTAGGTGCTCTAGTTGGGCTGCGTTGGGCTAGATGCAATTGAATTAAGATAAAAATAGAGGCCTGCTCTTAGGATCAAGAAACGAATGACGCAAGGACAGCACAGCAGAGTCTAGAAAACGCTTGTCAGAAACTTGTCAGCAAAATGCCCGGAGGGTTTCATTTGACTAAAAGCTCAATGTGAACACCCCCCCCCCAACATGGCCCGGTCGTGCAAGTCGGGGGCGGCACTGGTGGTTCCGGGTGTCCAGCACCGAGGAGGGGGACCTCCTGCACTCAGCACTGGCTCTGCATTTGCCTTGGCAACCAGCATGTTGCCATACTACCACGTGCCGACTGGACGACACCAAGAGATGGATGAGGTGGGCCCTCCAGGGGCTCACACAGTCTGTCCAAAGAGCCGAAGAGCAGAAGAGGCAGCAACGTCGTGTGATACTTGCTTGCAGGAGATCCCATTCGGACTTTGGACGGACTTCTCGTTGGGTGCGCAAGCTCACAGCAGCAGGGTTATTGCCATAAAAGTCCCACTGTGCGAACATAAAAGTCCCAGACCCTCACAAACGGCTGGGGTGCCGGCAGTGGTGTCAGTGGCCCAGGGCAGGGGTGCTGGTCTCTTGATGGAGCCTGGAACCCGCCGGAAGCCGGGCACTCGTGGCCATTCCTGGGCATCCTAGCGGGTGCTTTGAAAGCTTCCACCTCACAGCCTCTGGTTCCTTCCGGGTTCTGTTACAGGATGTGTCGCAGAAACAGGGCATCAGCTTGCTTTGCTGCTTCTCCGCCAGATGGGACTTGGGCTGAATAAATGAAGACTAGATGGGTCAGTCCGGGATTCGAATCTGTCAAAACAAGCATAGTTCTTGGAGTCCGCTGGACTCAGTTGTGCATTCTAATGCTGGCCCTCGACAGCACAGGTACAGTGGGCTAGTCCTGAAACTACCTTGAGACTCAGTTTCCTCACCTGTAAAATGGGGATCTGAACCCCTAACCCACAGAGCTGTAAGAATTGAATGAGGTCATGAAAATAAGTGGCCCAGTAAATACCGAGGCACTCACCAAACCTCCGTTTATCTTTCCCCATCCTTCCCTGCAGGCCAAGCAAATCTCTCCCTGGTCTCTGGACCCCACCACCCACCTGCACCCCAGGCACAGCCAGACATCCTTCTCCATTTGTAACCTCAGCGTCCTCGTCTCCTCTCTGCTGGTTTCCTTCCCCACGCCCCCGCCCTTGCCATCCTGCTCCATTTTCTGCATCCCCTTCCTCTGAAGAAACCATACTTCAGACCAGCTATGCCGTCAGGCTACTGGCCTACCCCCTCCATTTCATCGCCAAAGACTTTTTAGACTGATCTGCGCTCGCCCCTTTACACATCTCAGCAGCCACTCCACAAGGCGCACCAGTCTCGTTTTTGTCCCCAACCTCACTGAAAAGGCTCATTGCCAAGTCGCATCATCCTTCCTCAGGCTACACCCTGCTTTACGACTCAGCAGCGTTTGAAGGTCAGTTCCCCTCACCGTTGGTCTCGTGTCCTCCTTTGCCTTCTTTGCTACCCGCCCAAATCCTTTTTGGGCTCCCGACCTGCCTTCCTTCCCTCCTCCTTCCCACCCTTTACAATCTCGTCCGCAGTCCTGTCTCCAGCCCCTAACTCCATCTCCACACCTGATCGCCCTTCTGAGTTGAAAGTCTGCACATTCAACTCCAGTTGGGCAGTTCTGCCCATCGATAGATACCGTCTGCACCCCCAGCTCTGCACGTGCAAAGGAAAACACCTCATTTTGAGCAAACCCCTGCCTTCCCCTGACCTCCTTGTTCCACGGTGGCAGTGCTTTCTGAAGCCTTTGACACTGCTACCCCCCCGAGGGACACCAGGACATCCGTCTGTTGTCCACCATGCTCTCTCTCTATCCCTCTCCCCTCCTCCCTGTGGCCATCATTTTTTCTTATTACTACCCCTGCTTTCCAATGGTCCCCCGTCCCCGTGCCTCTCATCCCCTACCCCTGCTGCACATGACACCAAGTTACTTTTCCTCAAGCGGAGCCCAGCCGTGTTGCTCTCCAGGCCATGAAGTCATAGAAAATTCCTCCTTGCTTTCCAAGTTTCAGAATCCTCATGTGGCTTTCAGCATCCTCCAAGTTCAGCAATGAGCACCCCTAACCCCGGTCCCCTGTGTCTGCTCACCCTTTCTGGGCCACCCTTTCATTCCTCCCTTTCTGCGGTCCTTCCCTCTGGCCCTGCCCGAGTGCCCGCTCTGCCTGTCACGTTCTTACTTGTTGCTCAGGACCCAGACGTCTGAAGCCACACACCGCCCCCTTTCCCACCCAGCCAGGGGCGCTTCTTCCTCATCTGGGCTTTCAGAGCCCCGTGTGAGACTGCGCTCCTTCCGTGTACTCTTTGTGAGGCCCTGTGTACTTGCCTTACCTCTCCCTCTAGGTTAAAAATTCCTCCGGGGATTAGAGGAATGTCTGGCCCTCCATGCAGCCCGTGCCGAGCGGGGCGCAGGCCTTTCCGTCTGGCTCTGCGGGCAGCCCCGCTGGCCTCTCTGTGGCAGAGGAGAATCTGCGTGTTGGAAAAAGTGTACTTTCCAGGGCTAGAGGCCGTGAGCCTCCCGTGCCCTTTGGCTTTGGTTGCCGGGGAGCGGGATTGTTTGTTTCTGTGGGATGTGTTTCTGGAGCACGCGTGGCAGGTGTGAGGGCGTGTTTGTGTGTGAACAGGGCGGATGGGGTGTGGAGGCCATGTGAGTGTGAGGCCATGTGAGGGTGTGCGTGTGACCGTGTGTGCAGTGGGGGAGGGACACATGTGTAGGGTATTGATGTGTGTAGAAGGTGTAGGGGAGGAGTGTGGGCGTGTGTGGGTGTGTGAGTGTATCTGTGATGGACTGTGTGCGTGTTGGGTGCGTGTGACATGTGGCGGCCATGGGAGAGGTGGGTGTGCGTGTAGGGTGTGTGTGTGTCTGTGGGCGTGCTTATGGGGGGAATCTGGGTGCATGTACGTGGGGGGATGTGTATGGAGGGCGGGGCTGTGGGTATATGTGTGGGGTGTGTGTGTGGGGGGGGATTGTAGTCTCACACCCTCTTGTTAAAGGACAAGCGTCCTCCCCTGCCTTTGCAGGGACTTTATCTACAAGAAATGCCCAGCCAGTAGAGCGTGGAACAAACAAAGCTTCGGGAAATACAGTGACCAAGTGATAGAATCGCTTGATACACAGTTGAGCGATAAAAACAAGCCAGTCGTCCTGCAACTCCTGGGGGGACTTGGAGGTTTAGTGACCAGGTGGCCCTGCCCTGTCGTGAGTCCTGCCTGGGATGTGGCTTGCCTCTGGGTGGGATGGGGGAGGTCCTAGCAACCATCCTGCCGAGACTGGGGGACGTGCTGGGCTGTGAATTCATGGAACCCACGTTCTTCCCTTTGCTCCACTCTGAGAATTAGGGAACCAGCAGAGCCAGTTACAAACTGCCCATAAATCATGAATATGGTTGGAGATGATGCCCAGACCAAGGGTCATACAAAGTAAGGGGGTTGAGTCTAGGCCTTTAAGAAATATCTTTCAGCATCGGAACTTGTGTTCACATGAAGCCTTACGTGAAAGTTCAGTGTGAACTTTCATACAGAGCACCCAGCAGCTCTGGGGGTGTTTGTGGCGGGGCTGCCGGCGTCCTGCCTGCTCACTCCCTCCCCAGCCCCAGCCCCCAGTGTCCTCTGCAGAGAACAGTATGAAACCTCTCCTGGGAACCAAACCTCCTACTCTAAAGGGACGTCAAATAACTTGCCTGAGGTCATCCAGGAGGTGGTGAGCGGCTCCTATAAGTGAGGAGCCCCTGCACAGCGGGTCCCTGTCCACTGTAACCCATCACTCTGGGCCGGCCCCAGACATTGTCGGGGATGCAGGGTCCAGATGAAGCTGAATGAAAAGGGCCAGCTGGCTCTAGGGTCCTGCAGAACTTGGAGTTTGGGGACTGAGAAGGTGAAGGAGATATCTGTGTGATTGTATTCAGTGGAGGCTACCATGGACCCACAACTTTTGACGTCTCTTTGAGCCTGGACAGAAGTCTGGTGTTCTGGGGCAGCCCTCATTCTTACACCCACTGAGGAGTCTGAACGCCATATGCTGCTTGAACAATTGGTCGAAATGCTTCAGGGATGTCTGTCCTAGAGGAAGGTCCCACCCCGCTGTAATGGACCAGCTAGCTACCTGGGTCGTGACAGAGGTTTATCAGAGCGCCCCTTGTTTTATCAGTCGTCACTCACACGGTGCTATACGCACGTTAAATTAATCTCTGCAACACCCTTACGAGGTCGGGGCTGTTATTAGCATCATCTCTGAAACAGAGGCTAGTATTAGTACCATCTCCGTTTTACAGTTTAGGAAACTAGGGCATGGAGTCATAGCTAGGCCCATAGCTAGTCCATAACTTGCCCCAGGCCACATAGCTAGTAAGCAACAAAACTGTATTCGAGCCAGACAGTCTGGGTCTTGACCCATGGTCTTCGCTACTGGGTTATTGAACTGCCTTCTATGTAATGAGGGGAGGGTGTGCAGGATAAGGAGACTGAACTGGAGACCCTTCTTGTTCAGGCGCGTGACTGAGATCCCCACACGGGCTTGAACTGCTCATCATCCTCATTGTCATCATGTCATCCGTGCCTCGGCCAAGGTGGTCTTTTGGAAACAGAGATCAAATTATGTCGTCCCCACCCCTGCTTACATCTCTTTAATGACTTCTTATTGTTCTTAAAATAATGGCTAAAATCCTTGAGAGGGTGTTTTAGGCCCTGCCTGGTCTGGCCTCCCCGCACTGCAGGGCCCTAACCCTCTCCTGCACTTGCCCTCTGCCCTTCAATCTCCCTGCTGTCTTCTATTTCCTGCTACCCCAGGAGGTTTGCTCAAGCTGTTACCTCTCTCTGTAAGACTCCACCTTCTGGGTCAGCCTCTCTACTGAACGTTCCCAAGGAGTGGTGTTCCTTTTCTTCCAGTCCTCACCTGACTGTTGTCGTACCTTGTTAGTCAGACTGTCTGGTTAACGTCTGTCTCTCGCCTGACGGGAACTCCTGGAGGGTAGAGACCTCATATGTCTTACTCTTCCCAGCACTCGCACCGCCGTGCACAGTGCCTGACGCATCCTCGTGAATGAGCAAACAAGTTCGGGGTCCCTTCTTGCTTTGAAGTTTCATGATGCACATTTTGAAGTTTCAAGCTGACCCCCACCACTACCAATTTAAGGCACACCAAGGTACCCCCAGCTGGGACTCTGGGTCGGTTTACTCCCCTCTGCTGTGTGTTTGTAACACTTGGCATGTGTAAGAACCACATTATGTGCAAAGAGCCTCTTCCTGCCTTACCTCTTTTTGACCATGGCAACAACAAGGGCAGGTAACATTATCCCCATTTTACAGACGGGAAGACTGAAGCTCAGGGCATGATGCCTCCTGTGCAATGTCACCAGCAAACAAGTGGTGCTGCTCCGAGCAAGGCCCAGGTGCTCTGACTTCTCACCTCTTTCCTTTCACCTGCCGGGGACAGTTTAGCCTCCCCTACTGAAACCTCTTCAAACTGCCACTCTGTCTCTCACTTCCAAGGGTCACATGGAATCCCCCAGAAAAGACGCGATTATTATTTCCTCCTTCCAACTCTGCAGTGACCTTTGCTCTCACATGCAGCACTCGAAAGTGGAGTGCTTGGCTGTGCCTGAGTGCAGGTCCCTGCCCACCTGGGAGGAGGGGATGGTGACCAAACCAACCAGGACTCTTTCTTTAGTCCCCTGGGGAGAGCTGGCCATCGCTAATTCAGGCTTGTGGGGGCCAGGCTAGCTCTATCTTTTGCTTTCCATGCCCATGTGAAAAATCTTACAGTTACCTGCCTCCTTGGTTACACATGGTCCACCGAGCTCTGGCCCAGCTGGGATGAAATGGTCAGCCATGGTCCCTTGACTTCCGGTCCCCTGGGCTGGCTGGGGGGTGCTGGCTGGCTGGGGGCGTGGGGTGGGGGCACTGCTGGGAGGGGGGCAGATGCACTGAGCGGGGACGTGGAGACAGGTCCTGACCCCCTCCCGTGTGTCCCACCTGGGCAGGTGCAGGGAGGAAGCAAGTGAGAAGGACCGTGCTGGGTGGATCTGCTGTTTCCTGCTGCAGCGAGCAGCTCACAAGGCAAGGGCATAAGCAGCATCGGGGAACTTTCCATCCTCTGCTAGGGCTAAAGGCTTTTCTCCCCAGCAAGGATTCTCCCCAACAGAGAATCAAGATGGGCTCCTTTCTCCAAGTTTTAAGCTGAAGGGATAACTTCCTGTTCTGCATGGCAGGACCATTCGTGGTGGATCAGAAGTCATAGGGTCTGTGGAGACCCTCTTTCCAGTTCCCATGAGGTACTGGAAGTACCTGCCCCACGTTCTCCTGGTTGACAGAAACCCCAGCTGGGGGACAGTCTTTGGGCCACTTGCCTGTGTAGCCTCCCCCTGCTCGTCCCAGCCTCCTGGCCGCCCCTCCAGGCAGGTCTCCTGTGCACTCACCTGGTCCCCGGCGGGGCATTTGGGGTGGGAGCCGCAGCATGCCCCTGCCCCTCCGCCCGCCAGGAAGCCTGAGTCCTTCCTCCTCTGCCCGCCTCCTAACTACGAGTCCAGTTTCTCAAGAGGCACGTCGATGTTGAGGGAGTACCAGATGATCCAGAAGAGCAGGCTGAAAGCCAGGATCAGGGACCCCGTGTAGACCAAGAAGTCCCAGAAGTCGAGGGAGGCGAAGATGCCCAGCAGCAAAAGGACCAGGCCCACAGCGTCGAGCACGAGGGCCAGGCCGAGGAAGACAGCACAGCGCCCAGGTTGGCATCTTCCGCAAGGCCTCCCCAGGAGCATTGCCTGGGAGGCAGGAGCGGGAGGGGCCCAGCTGCACTCCCGGGGCTGATTTGCATGGGAAGGTGGTGGTGCTGCTGGCCTCTGCCTTGGCTCCCCGCCGGGTGTGAGCAAATGAGTGAGCCGCCCATCTGGAGCCACACGGAAGTACACGTGGACCTCCCTTTATGAGCATGGCAGCCAGTGGGGTGGATATTTCTTAACTGTTTCATGGCTCAGGAATGACATCCTCATCACTGAGGCCAACCAAGTGACGTGGCAGGAGAGGAGTCAGGGTGCCCTTGGATGGATCTGGGGACTTGGGACCTGTGGGTCTGGGGGAGGGGCTGTCCTGCCCTCGTTCTGCCTCTCAAGTCCTGGGCAAGTCCTCCTGGGCTCCTGAGACGTGTGGTAGGATCGGGGCTTCCTCCCCTCCCCGCTTCTGCCCTATTCTTCCTGGTGGGGACGGGAGGTTTTATGTAAAAGCTATGGAAGAGAGTTTGTTGATGTGAATAGATTTTGAAATTGTGCCGTAAGGAGTGCAGCAGCAGCAGGAAAGGTTTGTGCGGCCTGTAGGTTCTCTGCTCTGAAGCCCCCAGGACCCGAGCTTCCTACAGCAGGGCTCATCACAGCCCTTTGGTATGAACACAGACCCTGGGAAGGGACAGCAATGAAAAAGGCTGAGGGGACAGAGAAGGGACGCCAGGGAGGGGGGGACTCGTGCCCCTGTCTGGGTGGGCTGGGCGTGGACCAGAAGGCAACTCCTGGCAAAAGTCAAGAAATGTTTACCTGGCTCTCTGGCCGTGTGTGTTTTCCAGACTGACTAACTCCACGTTTGCTTTCCGTCTCGGGTTCACTGCACGCAATCCTGAGGGGTTATGTGTGAAACAGCTCTTATCACTGGGCCACTCCCAGGGTGTGCTGAATGAGCACCAACTGAGGACAACGCAGCAGCGGTCTGGTCTTCAGCCGTCTCTGCGGGCCCACGCAGCCAGCGCTCCTCTGTCCCTCGTTCACCGTGGGCCTTGAACAGGGCACCAAACCTCTCTGGACCTCTGTTTCCCCACACCACTGAAAAATAACTTCTACTCTTTGTTTTGCCTTCTCCCGTGGATGAGCAGGGGTTCGAATTTAGTTTCCTATGTGTAAAATAAGCAGGATGAAGAGAAACTTTCAGAAAAAAAGCAGTAGGGAGGGAGAGAATTTTATAAGTTGCGGATTTTAGGATCTGAAACGCAAGACGTGACTGAAACGAGGTAGCCAGTCTGGAGCATCCCAAAGTGAGAAGTCACTAAAGCCAATCTTCCACCCCGTATTTGCATCCTTTTCCCAGTCTGTCCTCAGAAGGGATTAGGTACCTACACAAGAACACCTCCCCGGGTAGGAGAAGCCATGAGTCTTCCAACCTGTTGCCCCCAGCTTTGACTAGAGAGAGTTTCTTGGGAAGAACAGTTGAAGGACCGCAATGCCCTCTGCAAGGCCAGGTGGAGAAACCCTAGTGTGGCTGGGCAGGGCCAGGCTGGTGTGTCCAGGCCTGGCTGTCCACAGGTTCCTGGGCTCCTCTGCAGCATCTTGTATACATAAATGTGAGCAACAATTTCAGTGTGAAAATTTCTGGGTGCCAGGAGGTCTCTGAGTCCTGAGCCCCCCCGGGATGGTTGGTCATCATACTCCTGAAATGCTGGGTCAAAGAGAAGCTGGTGCGAGGGGGATAAATTAGGAGCTTGGGGTTAACAGATGCACACTACTTTATATAAAATAAACAGCAAGGTCCTACTGTATAGCACAGGGAACTGTATTCAATATCTTGTAATAACCTATAATGGAAAAACGAAAGAAAAAGAAGCTGGTAAGAGTGAAGTCGTCTCCCCTCCACCCCACTTGAGGTCAGCTTTACTCAACACAGACCCTCAGCATCCCAGGGGAACACGGGTTCCTCAGGTTCTGGAACTCCTCCAACTTTTTATTTCTACTGTTTTTCACACACACACACACACACACACACACACACACGTTTCTAGCTGAAAAAAACCATGACATATTCACGAGCAAAGGGGAGGAGATTGAAAGCACTCACAATTTCTGTATCCAGAGCTAGGCAGCATCCTCCCCTTGACCTTCATCCTCCAGAATCACAAATGTCGCTCCTCTGCCTTGTGGAAATGGACCACCCTGTTCTCCGCCTGCAGCCTGCCTTTTCCTTCTCACACTACACGGCCACCCTTCCGAGTGTCTAACCGTGGGCCACCCGGGAGCCTGGCCAGGGCGTGAGGAGTCCTCCACCCCAGCCCGATGTGTCTCCTTGCTCCTGTTCCCTGACCTCCGTCTCCTGTGTGTTGAGGCGTCTAGATATCCACACAGCTGGGGGAGACGGGACGGGTGATGGAAAGCCAGGTGAGACCCAGGCCCTGAGTGGGACAGCCTGGAAAAGTGGGAGGCTGAGCAGTGGGGGAGTGACTAGGTTTGTGGGGGATGGGGATTGGCCTAGATCAGGGGCAGGTCATACAAGAAACAGTCACTTGAAAGGCTCAGTTTAACAAGGATGCCACCACCCTCTTCCTCCCCCAGGGAGCTTGCATGGCCTTTCCATGTTTGGAAACAGGGGCTTGAGGGTCCTGGGGCTGCTGTGACAGAGAACCCCAGGCTGGCTGGCTTGAACAACAGAAACTGATTCCTCCCAGTTCTGGAGGCCACAAGTTGGAGATCTGGGTGTCAGCAGGGTGGATTCCTTCAGAGGGAGAATCTGTTCCAGGCCCTTCTCTGTGCTTCTGGTGGTTTCCTGCTCATCTTTGTCACTCTTTAGCTTGTAGATACATCATCTTCATATTCAAGTATCATCTCCTTGTGTGCATGTCTCTGTGTCCACATTTACCCTTTTTATAAGGACACCAGTTGTATTGGATTAGGGACCGTCTCTACTCCAGTAAGACCTCATCTTAAAGAATTTCATCTGCAATGACCCTGTTTCCAAATGAGGTTCTCATCTGAGGTCTTAGGGGTTAGGATTTCAACATATGAATTTGGGGTGACACAATTCAACCTGTAACAGTAGCTAAAAGGATTGTTCATTTGAGGATATCCTTTGACTTTAGCTGTGGTATAGATAGAAAATTTAGACTCTCAAACCAAGGTTTCCAAAACATGACAAAGTTAGCACCCTATTAAAGGTGGCCCACCATGCCACCAGGCACCAGGAGGAGTGCTTCAGCCCCTGGGACACTGAGATGCCCTTGGTTGTCCCTAGGCCCTCGGGAGAGAAGCCGAGGACGCAGGGCCTTCTTGCTGCCTGGGCTCTGGCTGCCCCCTACCCCTGATCGCTGAGGAGCTCATCATCCTCCACAAGTGGGTAACCCCAAGTGACCTCAGCACATTTAGAAGCCTGAGCCTAAGTGGGATTTAAATCAGACCAGTATTCTTGAGCACCTACTCCATGTCGGGCAGCAGGGAATAGCATCAACTACAGAACCTGACATCGGAGTTAACATTCTAAGGGGGGAGAAAATAGTGAATAATTAAACAATGCATAAATGATATCATTTCAGAGAGTGATAAATATGATGGAAAAAATTACCAAAACGGGGAAATGTAAGACAGTAGGCATCTGTTATGCTTTCTGAACCATGAACGTGGTGTGTAGGGCACAGCCGGACGCCCGGACCCCTGGCCAGTGACTCCCAGGGCTGGTCTCTTAGGGCCCCTCTGCCCCTCCACTTCTGAGAATCCTGGGGGCTGCAGCTACCCCTGTGGCTTAGAGAGGGCTGTGCTTCTGCTGCCACCACACAGTGCTGCCCCCTCTTGGCAGTTGGGACCTTGTCACTGCCTTGGCAAAGTCATCATGATCTGTCATCTCCCTGTGATGTCATGAGTATGACGGCCTCTCCATGACCTGGTTCCTAAAGGGCAAGTTGAGACCGAGACAGGAACAGGCTAGCCAGGTGCTCAGCTGACCCAGAGTCACGGTTCCGGGCCTGACTATTTGACCAAGGCTCAGTCAACTCCTGAGTGACAGGGATCAGATGCTGAGCAGGTCTGACCACATGAGCCTGTGCCATGCATTAGTTGTGCAAACTTGGGAAAGTCACTTGCCCTCTCTGTGCCTCGATTTCCTCATTGTAAAATAATGCCTTATTTCACAGGGTTACTGTGAAGAGTAGGTGAGTTCATAGGTGTAAAGTGCTTAGAACCTGCACTCTGGGACATAGACAAGTGTTACTGTGTGGTTGGCACTGATGTCTTTTATTACATCCTTTCTGCCACGATGCTTCTGTAGGGAAAACCCCAGGTTGGGAGGGACCTGCCACCGACTCTCCTGCACCATCATCCTCTTCCCTTTATCCGTCTTGGCTTCGCCTGATGGCAGCTCCCTGTCCCACCGCCCCCCACTAGGTCCGTGCTGAGCCCCCCCTTCCATCCTTGATGGCTACATTTCCACCCCGATGGATGCCTTAGCCTCGTGAAATGACTTTCCAGGCCCCAGTCTCATCTCTACTGCAGCTGCTCTTTACCTCCATCATTCGCAAATCTCTCCACCGTCCCTACTCTCATAACCCAGTGTTTACCAAACCTCATATGTGTGCTGCCCCCAGGATTCTGCCACAACTGCAGTCTGCTTCTATTCTTCATTATAGAACACCATTTTAATTTGTTAATGTGTTATTATATTAATTTGCTAATGTTATGATATTTTGTTAATTTTTTTCTTTAAATGGATTTTAACGTCAATTAATTATTGCCACCACCAGTGGAAAACTGATATTACTTATAACAGACAGCAAGTATTTAAGACTATATACACTGAAAACAAACTTTCTAATTAAACTATCCCAGAGGTCATCAAACTTTTTCTGTAATGGGCCAGATATGAAACATTTTAGCCTTGGTGGCCCATAACGTCTCTGTTACAACGATTCAATGCTGCCGTTGTAGCCAAGGGGGTCATAGTTTTATTGTGTTCCAATAAAACTTTATTTACAAAACTAAGCAGTGGACCAGACTCATCAACTCCCAAACTAGACACAGTTGTCTATTGAAGCTGCTGAACCTGAGGCCCGTTCTCTTTCTCAAATGAAGGCCTGTGATGCACAGAGTTCAGAGGGGACAGATTTACAGTACCCATTCGAGAGTTAGTCGCAGAAGTCATAGGAAAGACTGGATGAGAATTAAAGTGACGATGCCACGAACCTGTGTGCCAGCCAGAACATTTCATATAGCCCTAGAGGTACAGTGCTGGAATGTGGAAAAACATTGATGCTGACCAGTGATCTCCAGTGAATCTTCACGTATTCCTCCTTTTTCCTGGGCTGGAGCCTAGGGTCGCTATTTTCAGAAACACATTCACTCTTATTTTCGGAGCATCCGACAATTTTCAGAGATCTTCATTCTTCCTGTTAGGCTACCAGAGGGGGTTGAGAGAGCTCCCCAGAGCGTCCTGCCTGGGCCTCTAGACTCCATCTACGTGCAGCTCAGGGAGCCCTTCCTGCTGCTTGGCAAACCCTTTAGCTTTCTCCCCTGGTCTTTCTATCTTATTCCCCACAGGGCTAATCTAACCATTCATCACTCTTACTCAGACCTCAAGAGCGTCCCGCATCACCCCTCCCCCTTGCCCATCACCTTCGGTCTCAGTAGGTCGATGACGCTGTCCCCTATTTAGCAGAGAATCACATTTCCATGCACTTGGGCTGCACTTGCATATACAGTGGCATCCGTCCACATTCAGCATCAGCTTGTCCTCCCAGCAGCCCTGTTCCTGCTCCAGAGCTGAGAGCAGTTGAGAGACTCGCCTACGTTCACTTAGATAGTAACAGCTGTGGCTGCAACCTGTCTGTTGGTGGGTCCGCACTAAATACAAATACCACGTCTCCCTCTTTTTCGGCTCCCAATCTGCATGCCAACTCTTTCCCCAGCATCCTTGGAGAATCAAGTTAGTTCCATTCTTAATCCCGTTTAATTAAAAATTATTTTTAAAAGTTATTTAATTGTAGTGAAGTATACACAACACATATTTATCATTTTAACCATTTTTAACCATACAGCTCAGTGACATTTAGTGCACACACACTGTTGTGTGCAGCCTCATCACCTCCATCCCTTATCAGAACCTCTCAATCGTCTTCAAATGAAACTCTGTCCCTATGAAACAATAACTCCCCATTCCACTCTCCCCAGCCTCTGGCACCCACCATTCTCCTTTCTGTCTCTATGAATTTGATTACTCTAGGGACCTCACGTCAGTGGGATCATATTATGTTTATCTCTTTGTAACTGCCTTATTTTACTTAGTATAATGTCTTAAAGTTCCATCGGTATTGTAGCATGTGTCAGAATTTCCTTCCTCTTTAAGACTCAATAATATTCCATTGTATGTATGGACCACGTTTGGTTTATCCATCCATTGTCGATGGACACTTGCATTGCTTTCCCCCTCTGGCTATTGTGAATAATGCTGCTATGAACATGAGTGTACAGATATCTGTATGAGTCCCTGCCTTCAAGTCTTCTCAGTATGTACCTAAAGGTGAAATTGCTGGATCATATAGTAACTCTTTAACTTGTTGAGAAACCTCCGTACTGCTTTCGATAGAAACTGCACCATTTTCCATTCCCGCCAGCAGTTCACGAGGGTCCTAATCTCTCCACATCCTCACCCAGCCTTGCTGTTTTCTGTTCTTTTGATCACAGCCATCCTAATGAGTAAGATGCAGATGCTTATTTAATTGCATGGTTACTTTTATAGTACCTGGTACATGCATGGAGGTAATTTGCTGAGTTTTCCATCTCCCTCGCTAGGCTGGGCATCCCTTTCAGGGAACGGCTCTTCCTTCTTGTAATCCAACATGCACTGTTTATGACTAGATTCATTTTATAACTCCTAGGCACTCCCAGATATTGGGAAAGCTGAGAGTGATTCCGCAGAGCTCCTCTGACTCTGCCCAGATCCATTCAGTGTCCCTTTCTAGCTTTCATCTCTTGCCTCCTCTCTATTTCTGAGGAAGCTGAGCTCCCACGACTCCTTCCGAAGCAAAATGCTTCCATGATGATACCGTGAAGTCTTATCACACAGTGGAAATGGTCTGCTGTGCTTCTAGTGTTTATTTTCCACACCCTTTAGTTTTGCCATCTGTTTCTGCTGGCCCTCAGCTCTGAATTAAGTGCTGGGCACCTAGTAAGACTTACCAGAGCTATAAATCCAAATGCATCGCCCCCAGGATATCTGCTGGGTTTGGTGCTAGAATCTTCTGTCACCATTTTCCTTGCCTGCCTCAGGAGCAGTCAATTGCAAAGCCTGTTTGCAGGTTCCAGGGTGAAGCTGCACAGGGCTCGGCTGTCCGTGACCCCCTTCCTCTTCCAGCCAGGCCCAGGGCCGCACTCCCGGCCTCTGCTTGGGTGCCTCCACCCCCAGGCTCCACGTCTAATTGCCTGTCCACCGTGGGCTCCGCTGGGGCTGGGCTCAGCTCTGTTGAGCTGCTGAGACATCTTTCGGTGCAAAGTCAGCTAGAAGTGAGCTAGAGAAATGCAGTGCCTGCCTTCAGGGAGCTTCAAGTGGTGACAGGGAAGAGAGGAAGGAGGTTTGGGGAGGGCAGATGTCAATCAGTCATATAAATTAATGTATCAATATGACAAGAGATCCCATCCTATGAGAACGAGACAAAGAAGCCGTGGGCCAAGGCTTCCCTGAGGAAGTGATGTTTGCGCTGAGACCTAAAGGACGAGCAGGCGAGCTGGGTGAGGAGGGGTGAAGAGGAGGTGACAGCATTCTAGGCAGAGCAGGAGAGTCTGCAAAAGCTGTGAGGTGGCAGGTGGCCCTGCCGGTGTGGCTGGGACAAGAGGAGGAAAGGCAGTAAAGAGCTGTGTTAATACTTTCTCCTGAGAGCACTGGGAAGCGGAGAGTGTTGAGCAGAAGGTGGTGTGACCCATGTTTTCTCAAGAGGACTCTTGCTGCTGTGTCCAGAGAGTACTGGAGGGACCAAGAATGGGCACATGGCAGGCAGTAAGCGTGGTTGCTGTAGACCAGGGAAGAGGTAAAGCTGGTGACCGTGGCGATGGAAAGAAGTGGATTGATTTGAGAGATAACCAGGGACTGAAATCGACAGGACGCGGTGACAGACTCAGTATGGGGATGAGGGAAAGGAAGGGGTCGTTGTCGAAGACCAGGTTTCTGTTTTGTAAAGCTGGATGCTACGGGCGCCTCCGGAGATGGGACAGACAGACAGGAAGAGGGCCAGGTGTGGTTGAGAAGTTATGAATTCAGTTCGGGACACGATGGGTTTGGTACACTGGTTGGGGGCTCTCGCTCTGGGCTGGAGACAGGAATTTGTGAGTCAGCGACAAATTGGTGGTAGGGATGAGATTGCTCAAGACTCCTTGAGACAGAGCTCAGTAAGAAAGGAGGACCTGGGACGGATCCCGAGGCTCTCCCACATGTCGTGGCTTGGATGGACTAGGAGAGAGAAAAAGAATACCTGCAGAGATAGCAGGAAACCATGAGCTGGCTGTGTCTTGAATCCAAAGGAAGAAAGTGTTTCAAGAAGAAAATGAATGGTCAGCTGTGTTGAGCGCTGTTGGAAGATCAAGTCCACTGACGTATTTTCCCAGCGGTTGGAGGGCTCTGGGAGAACGGCCTTGTCTTCCCCTTCCTTCTGCAATGCACCTGCTTATTGATCTCCTGAGCCCGTGGCCACTGGGGCTGCAGACAGGTGGACCCAGAGGGGCTCAGCAAGTACCTTGAGCCTGACCAGAGGAAAATGGCATGGGAATTTCTCACCTGCAGGATGGATTAGAGCAGGGGAGCCAGTGATGGAGAGTCTTGAGCAAGAATCACAACTCCAGGGGCCCTGAGAAGAGCCTGACTAACAGATCTGAGGTGCTGGCCTTGAGGGCAGCTGCCTGAGGAGTTGGGAGGAAACCTGGCAGGTGGACTAATACCTTAGCTTAGAGGACCTGAAAAAAAATACCACTATAGTGGGATATTTAAAATCCCACTGAAAGTTCAGAGTTTCAGATATAATAGCCAAAGCATAGTTATTTAAGGACTTAGAAGGGCCAAATAACATTGTAATTAATTAAAATGATAAATTATTAATTTAAAAAAATGAATGGTTTTTCAAATTGTGGTTAAGAACACATGACAGGAGATCCACCTTAACAGATGTTTCCGTGTGCAATGCAGTCTCGCTAACTTGTAGGCGACACGTTTTGTACAGCAGAATCCAGAACATATTCATCTCGCATGACTAAACTTTATAATATTTTAATTTACAAACTTTATTTAAAATCTGCTATGTATCGTAAGAAATTGCCATAAAAAAGAAAAAAAAGCAACATGAACCAAAGAAAGTAGGGAAAAGGAAAAGCTAAATAAAGATAAATGCTGAAGGGACTTCCCTGGTGGTCCAGTGGGTAAGACTTTGCGCTCCCAGTGCAGGGAGATGGGGTTCGATCCCTGGTCAGGGAACTAAGATCCTACATGCATGCTGCAACTAAGAGTTCGCATGACACAACTAAAGATCCAGCAAGCTGCAACTAAGGAGACTGCAAGCCACAACTAAGGAGCCCGTGAGCCACAACTAAGGAGGCTGAGAGCTGCAACTAAGACCCAGTGCAACCAAATCAATCAATCAATCAATCAATATTTTTAAGAAGATAAATGTTGAAATTTAAAAAAATAGAAAGGCGAAAGAGTTTTATTTTTCCAAATTCAAGAAGGCAATGAGAAGACTATAGTATAGGAACTGTGTATAAAATATAGTGTATCGTATATAGTATACTATATGTATAATATAGGAGTACAGTCTGGAGAATTCCACTGGGTTCTCAACTGTGTCATTATAGACGAGCACTGTCCAGTGGAAATTTCTGCAGTGATGGAAATACTTTATAATCTGTTCCTTCAACATGGTAGCAAGTCGGCTCTTCTGGCTGTTGAGCATCTGAAATGTGGCTAGTGTGGCCAAGGAACTGAATGTTTAGTTATATTTAATTTTATTAAATTTAAGTTTAAGTGTATGTAGCCAGATGTGGCTACCATATTGGACAGCACCATCCGTCTCTTGAAAGGGCTGGGCCTTCTCTCTTTGGCCGGGTCCAAACTGGCTCTCCTCAGTGCCCTGGGCCTCCAGAGAGGGTGCTTGGCATTAGGATCTAGAGACCCAACTTCAGGCCCAATTCTGCCCCCTCGCAGCCCAGAGCCCAGTGTCCAGTCCTGTGGCTTACACACTACACTGGTGCTGTGGGTTCTGAGAAGCTGCCGGGCTGTCCACCAATGATGATGTCTGAGGACAGACAGACAGTGCCTCAGGGAGGAAGTTGGGAAAACAGGAGCAAGGAGCAGTGGGAAGCAGGAGGGCACCAGGGCCTTTGCTCAGACCCTCCTGTAGTGGCATCTGCAGATCAGGCTGCTTCCTGCCAGGGGTGGATCCTCAGCTCCCCTGGGCATCTGTGCCAGGCCCTGGGCAAGGCTCAGAACACCTGGCCTTGCACTGAGTTCTCTGGGACCTGCTCTCCTAAACCCACAAGGAATTGTGGAGTCTCTCTTCCCACGTCCTGAGAGCTTTGTCCTCACCAAGCCGAACTGCTGCTTTTACCCTGGAGAGGGAGGATGAGGAATAGGGATGGGATGAGGGTGGAGGTTGGAGCGGATTTCTCCCTGTGCCCATTTTCCCTCTTACACAGTTGCTTATAACCTTGGGCAAATGGCTGAGTATCTCTGATTCTCAATTTCTTCACTTGTAAAATGAGAGTAGTACCTACCCTTATTACTCGCACACAGGACAGCTGTGAGGACACACTGTCACCATTCATTCCTTCATTTAACCAGCACTATATACCACAGAGCTCTTTAGCGAGAGGATGCACTAAATGTAAAGCACAGAGAATCAGAAAGGCCAGTGCTAGAAGGTGACCACAGAGTGCTGCAAGGAAGACTTCCTGGAAGAGGTGGTGCTTGAGCTAGGAGTCAGCTAGGCAGAAGAAGAGATCAGCGTAGTTCAGGCTGAGGAAGGAGCCTGTGGAAAGATGCAGAGGCATGATATACTGGGTTGTCCTCATTTGTAGGTCTGGGGTGAAGGGTGGGTGGCAGGAATGTGGAGAAGCTGGGGTAGAGGTGGGCCTCCCTAGGGAGGCCTGTTCTTGGTGGAGGAGTGTGAGCTCCATCTGCCATGGGATGGGAGCAGCTGACGACTCAGGGGCAGGGCCACGAGTGGTGACATGATCAGAAGTGCCTTTTAGAAAGGTGCTCTGCTTGAAATAAATGGAGGATGGATTGGAGTGGGACAAGGCTGCAGGCAGGGAGACCACTGGGGAGGCTGGTGACCTAACCCAGGGACCCTGGGGATGGAGAAAAGGAGAAGGATTCCACAAGGTGTTCAGGCGATAGACTGGACACAGAGGGTATGGGAGAGGGAGGTTAGCCTAGTGTTCTGGATTAGTTGGTGGTGTCACCCATCACTGACACACGGGACATGGGACCAGGTTTGGAGGAGGCATTGTGGGAAAACGCAAGGAATTTCTTTTGACACCAGTTGAATGCGAGGTGAGGATGATCCAGATGGAGATGCCAGGACCATCCAGGTTGGGATATGTTGTGCAGAGCTTGGCATGCGTTTCAGCAGCGCTGATTTGGGGGACATTGATTGAAGCTGGGGGTGGGGTGTGGGCAGTTGGGGGAGGGGTGACTAGCCCAGAGGGATGGGGGGCTGAGTGGGCACATGAGGAAGAGGATGCCAGAAACACTGTGTGTGATGGAGGGGCGGCCGAAGTAACAGATGACAGGCAGGTGAAAGCCACCCCCCAAAAGGCTCCAGGCATGGTGTCCCCACCAGGTCCTTCCAGATGGGACCGGTGTGGAAGTCACACCACAGTGGGGAGGAGAGATCGAGGGTGGGGAAGAGGAGCCATGGCGCGTCCACCACCCACCCTCTGCTGGAAGCTTCTGCCCCAGGCCTTCACATGGCTGCTTCCTTCTCTTCATTCGGGTCTCAACACAAGTGTCCCCCCTCCGAGGAGCCTCCTGTGAGCATACTACCCCCTCCCCCTGTTTCTTGACTCCATAGCCCTCACGACCCTTCGGCGCCATCTTGTCCATGTGATGATGTCCTTGTTATGGCCTGTCTGCCTCTAACTGGGGAAGCCTCCAGAAACAGGACATTCTGTCTGTTTTGTTCACTTCCTCCTCCCCAGTGCCCGGGCAGCATTCCTGAGCTGCTCTGTAGCTGTTGGTCGGATGGATGAATGGGACAATGTTGTCTTTCACGGGCCATATGGGAGAGGGCTTTGTGAACCATCCCTTGCCCTTCCCTGGTCCAGCGCCCCCTTCCTCCCCTCAGTTCAGGCTCCAGTGGCAGCCACACCCACTCCAGCCTGTCTCTGCTCACCCAGGAGCTGGCCTCGCTCCCTTCGTTCTTTGGTTGGGCTGAACCTGAAAGCAACTGCCCTGGCCTTGACTGTGGGCCACACACACTTGGTACTGCTCTGTAGTCTGATTACTCAGCACAGTCCCTGACGGGGAACACGCCCTCTCCCCCAGGAAGCGCAATTACATGCAGATCTGCCCTCTCCCAGTGAATGGGCGCCCGTGGAGTATCTGGCAACTGTTCTCAGAGTTATTCACTTGGGGTTCTTACCTGGATTTTGTGAGGTTCTTACCTGGATTCTAAGTGAAAATGTGCACCTGTGTGTTAGTCTGGGACAAGGTTCTGTAGGAATTATAGTAATGCTACAGGGAGAGCCCTGCACTCAGTTGCCAAAACGCTGTGTTTCTTTGTTTGAAATCAGATACTTCAGTCCCACCTGCAAGACTCTGCAGGGCTTGACAAGCTCAAGCATAAATCCAGTCTAATCAAGGGTTTGGGAATTCCTGCATTGTGCTTGTAGCCTGAAATTCTCTCTTCCTGTGACAAAGATAATAACAGTATCTGCCTTTTACCGAACACCTAGTATGTGATTGTGCCATATTAACACTTTCTATTGCCTCATTTAATCCTGACAAGGACCTAATGGGGTAATTATCATCCTCACATGTAACTGGAAATCTGAGATAGAAATGCAAAAAGTCACAGTATGGAAATTCGCTTGTGGACTCAGATTTCAAACTCAGGTCTGTTTAATGCCAAAGCCGCCAAGTTTTCCATGACCATAACTTCTTACTAAATAAGTGGTTGCTTTCCAAGCTGGATTTGACTTGGGCAATTGTGATATAGGCTCCTGAGCAGTTTGGCGGAAGGAGAAAATGTGTGGGGAAAAAAGAGAAGAGTGAGTGAGAGCAAGCCAGACAAGCTGAGAGGGGGGCAGAGGGAGGATCTTCCAGGCAGAGGGACTACACTGAGCGAAGAGCAGAGATGAGGGGCAAGGTGGGGATGAGGGTCTGACAGACGCTTAGCCTCTGCAAAGAGATACCATGGAGGGAAGAGGCTTGCTAAGAGTTTGCATTTGGGAAAAAGATCCTCCTGGTGAAGGATGGGGAATGGATTAGAGGAGAACAAGACAGAAGGGGGAGACGAGTTTGCCAGTAGTCAGAAAGACGGGATTACTGGCTCCAGCGGGTATATTAGTGGGGCAATACTAGCTGCTGTGACAAACCCTGACATCTTGGTAGCGAAACAAAATAGAAGTTTATTTCTACTTTATACACCAGTCCAGCGTGGTGTCCCTGGTCTTCACGGGGCTTTCCTTAGTGTCGTCATCAGCTCAGGCTGCTGTAACAAAATACCACAGACTGGGTGGCTCAAACAACAGACATTTATTTCGCACAGTTCCAGAGGCTGAGAAGTCCGAGATCAAGGTGCCGGCAGATTCGCTTCCTGGTTTGCGGACGATCACCTCACTGTGTACTCATATGGCCTTTCCCGGGTATGAGGGCGTGGAGAGAGAGCTCTCCTGTTTCTTCCTGTTTTCATAATCCCATCACAAGATCTCCACCCTCATGACCTCATCTGAATCCAATTACCCGCCAAAGGCCCTGCTTCCAAATACCATCACACTGAGGGTTAGGGCTTCAACATATAAATTTTGGAGAGACACAAACATTCAGTCCATACCACTTCCCTTGGTGACTCAGGCCCAGGCTCCTGGCACATAGTGGCTCCTCACAGAGCCGGAAGAAAAAGCCCCCTTCCTACAAGGCCCAGCCCAGCAGGGTCACATGCCACTTCTGCTCCTGTGAGCCTGTCACGTGGTCACACCTGGACACCAGGGGTCCTGTGACATGTGCACCTGATGGGACAGCTACTTCACTTCTCACTATGAGGGGGAAGCATGACTATTTCTGGACAGTGAGCTTCCTCGGCTTCAAGATGAACGGCCATCCTTGAGAGATAGAAATTATAGGCTTTGATGATTGATTGGGGCTGATTGTGAGGCAGAGGGGAGGCAGGAGTCAAAAAGGTGGGAATGAAACTGTTGGCTGGCCCCAAGCCCCCATTGTCCAGACAGCACAGCGCATGGTGAGCTCCCACCCCCTCAAATTCTCTTTTTCCGATCAGCTCACGTTAGGTGTATAGACTTGCATTCTTTCCTTAGGTAAAACCATTCAGGAGAATATACTGCCTTGTGTAGTTCTTTAACATTGGTAATAACTAATATTCAGGGCTTAATGCATAAAAGCCATATGTGGATTATCCCAGTTGATGCTGAGGAAGAAGCAGGCACTTTTATTAACCCCATTTGCAGTTGTGAAGATAGAAGTTATGGACAAAAACACTAACCCCCCAAAATATCTACACCCCCATGTTCATCGAGGCATTATTAACAATAACCAAGATATGGAGACAGCCTAAGTGCCCATCACTGGATGAATGGATAAAGAAAATGTGGTACATATACAATGGAATACTACTCAGCCATAAAAAATGAAGTCTTGCCATTTGCAGCAACATGGATGGACCTTGAGGGTATTATGCTGAGTGAGGTAAGTCAGACAGAGGAAGACAGATATGGTATGCTTACACTCATTTGTGGAATATAAAAAACTCATAAGCAAACAAGCAAACAAAAACAAAGTAAATGAACAAGCCAAACCAAAGCGAAACAAACATGTAGATACGGAGAGCACAGTTGTGGTTACCAGAGGGAAAGGGGCGTGAAAAAGGGGAGAGAAAAATGGGTAAAGGGGGTCAACTGTATGGTGATGGACGGCAACTTAAATTTTTTGTGTTAAGTACACTGTAGTGTATGCAGAGATAGAAATATAATGTTATAAATCAGTGTTACCTGAATTAAAAAATTAGGACACACACACACATGCATGCACACACGCACAAAGATGGAGGTACACAGAAAGGAAATAAGTTGTCTAGGGTCGAAGACCTAGGAAGACCAGATGGGACGTGAGCCCAGGTGGACTGTTTCTAGAGTCTGTGCTCCCAACCAATACAGAATCCTCTGTTTGTGAATTTTGGTTACTTTAATTTTGACAAATGAGGAGATTAAGACCTGGGAGAAAGAGAACTGAGTGTCTAGGTGTCTCCTCCCGTGAGTGGTTCTAGTTTTATGGAATCAGTCCTTTCCTGCGTCTCCTACCCACCCTTGCCTCAGCTCTTAGAGTAGGTGGGACAGCCTGACAGGTCACAGAGCCTGACGGGTGCCCTGTATGAACCCCACTCTTTCCCCGCCCAGTACCCCGATGCCCAGTCTGAGGGAGGTCCCTGTCTGGCATCATCGTGGTCATCCCGCTCTTGCTTTACCCCTCCCTTTCCTCTCTCCTTAGAGACGTAGAGAATCTTTGGAAGGATTTGGAGGACAAATACACTGCACTGATGTGGTCTTTGTTCTAAATATATCAGTTCTGATCTCATCAAATAGTGTTCGGGCTTAAAAGAAGAAAAGAACTCTTTCCCCAGACTTGTCACTTGTGTAGATAAGAACTTTATTTGGCTGCAAGTAGCGGGCCTAAAAGACAGTGACTTAATAAGATGTTATTTGTGTGTCCTGTAAGAGATGGTGCGGGGCAGTCCGGTAGCTCCCCGGCTGTCATCAGTGTTGCAGGGTCTTCTCACTTTCTGCTTTGCTATCCTTGGCTACGCTTCATTCTCAAGGTCAGTTCAGTCGCGTGGCAGCTGGTTCCAAATCCTCCTGCTGGTCAGCAGAGGAGCCTGGCCTGTGGGCTGAAGGCTCACTCTACCAAGGCCACCTGCTCCGACAAAGCTACCCTGTGCCGGGCGAGACCCCTACTCCTGCCTCTGAACGCTCACTATGCGAAGGCCAGGCACCTAGGAGGGGCTCGGAATGCCGGCTTCTTTCCTGCCTGCCTTCCTGGCTCCTGGCCGCTTTCCCCACTGGCATTCTGGGTCCGTACTTGTTTTGTGCTCCCACCCCTGGCCTGTCTACTGACCCAAGCTCCACTCCTGCTGTCCCCACCTTGCAGCCCGGAGCCCAGCACGGCGACCCTGGTGCCTTCTGCTGCCCCTCAGCACCTCCGAAGAGTGAATCGGGTGGGGGTCATGTGTGTGGCCCCTGGAGCCAGCTCACCTGGATTTTCATCGTGGCTTGATGTCCTAGCTCAGTGTCCCCGTGTCTCACTTATTTCATCTGTAAAACGGGGAGGATGATAACAACAGTGCCTCCAGCAGGCTTTTGGAAAAGATTGAGTGAGTTAAGGCATCAGGTTGGCGTTGCCCAGAAGCTTCACCGGGCACATGCCCAGGCGATTCCCTTGCACCATTTAGTATCAGACACATTTGGGGTTCTGAGTTTTAGTTTTCCGGGGACCTCTGATCTCTAAGGGCTGGAGATGGTGACGAAGTGATGGGTGTGGGGGATAGGAGGGAGCGGGGTGTCGTGACTCTGCAATGCTGCAGGAATCTGAGGAGGACTGAAATGCAGCTGGCTTGTCCAGATCCAGAGCGATGCTTTCTTTTTCTCTGAGGATAGAGCAAGCAGAAAGTCAAGGACACGGGGAGTCTGGTGGGAGCCAAGTCGGAGAGGGTCGGGATTACAGACCTAGAGGAGCAGAAGACGCTGGGCCAGGGGAAGGAAGAAGGGCTTAGAAGGAAGGGGCGGGCCATAGAGGTCCTGGGGGCTGGGCTGCCATCCCTTCTTGGGCTTGTTCTCTGGGGTTCCTGGGCACATTGGCAGGCTGACCCTGGGGTACCTGCCTGCCTCACCCTGGACCACTGATTCATCCAGGAAGGTTCTTTTTCCATCTCCCAGTGCTGAGCTTGTAGGGAGCGAAAGAGTCAGGAGCTCCTGCTCTGTGTGCCCCGTCAGCATCTCAGAGTGGGGCCTTCGGCTCCTGTGAGGCACCCAAGGGACCAGGCATGCAACCCACACATGTCTGGGAAACCCTTTCTCCCAGACAGCACGTTTCGAGGAAGGGCGCATGGTGATGGGGCTGGGGCTGGGAGGCATTTTAGAGGAATGACTCAGTGGTAGAGCCTGGAATTCCTGATGAAACAGAATGAAAACACAGCAGACACTGTCAGACAGGATACAATCCAACATCCCAGCAGTTCTTTTAGCACTCAGATTAAATGGAACCCTTCCAAACAGAACAGCCATGGGTGGGATAATACAATCCAGTAGCCAAACGCACGATGCTGGTCCTGACCTCCCATCCACGGCATGGGAGGAGTCGTGGTGGCGATGCTGTTTTCCAGAAACGTGGCATCTGATCTGGGCACAGCCATTCCTAGGGCTTCTGTGTGGCGATGGTCTTTGGCAGAAGCCCCTCAGTGTGACCCTGGCGTGTTCCTTGGTCCGCATTCATATAAGGAATCCCGGTGGGGGTGAATGATGCTTTGGGGATTTGTCCTCATTTTTCCTGCTGAGCACTAGGTTGAGGAATGGGGAATGTGGGCCAGATTGCTGGAGACTCCAAGGTGAGTCCAGGCCTGGGACACTTTCTAGAGTCGTGTCGTCCCCAAACTGCCCTCCGCCAGGACACGCGTGGTACAGCATCAGCCTGGGCCCTCCTCCCTCAGCTGCGCCTACTCGATAAGCTTGTGGGGAGAGGAAATGACACCCTGGAAGTGTGGATTCCCAGTGAGCCAGCTGGGCGTCCTCCCCATTTGCTCCCATGTAAGAAAGCATCAGGGAATGTGAGAGTGACATTTTAGGGCTGATGTGGAATCTGCGTTCACGTCGGAGAAATGGAAACCCTCTGTAAGCCCGGTCACTTGAGGCACTGGGACCACAATTAGTGACACAGTACTTGCAACGTCCCCCATGATTGGTCCTGACTGCCTGTGTGCAGGGGACAGGTGGGCTAGACGACCTGGCCACGCTGTCTGAATGAGAGACACGGTCATTCTGGGTGAAGCTCCCCAAACTCTGGCTCCTTAGGTGGGTGGGGCAGGGGGGTGTCCCCATGTCACGGGTACCTGCCTCCACGGAGTTTCCCATGATGCAGAGGGAACAGGTGGGGTTCTGACTTTGCATATGGAACCACCATGAAGGATGGAGATACATGGAGGCCTGATGGAGAGAGAGAGAGAAAGAGAGACGGCGGGGTGGGGGGGGCGGAGAAGGAGGGAAAGAGAGAAAGGTTGTCATGGTGACATAGTGATGGGATGGGCTCATGGGCAGAAGGCCGAGGAAACCTTCCCCTCATTATCAGATGCTGTCCACTGGGCCTCAGACCTAGGGCAGCGTGGCTTTCTTGCAGGTACCCTCCTGGTCTGTCACCTAAGGGCCTCTGGATGCCGCAGGAAACCCCAGATTTGGGGAGCACTTCACCATACGGGTGCTCTCTGTGTGGTGGGCCCCTGGAATCTCCCACAGACCCAGGAGGTCTATAGTCTTTGCCACAGACCCAGGAGGCCCCTTGATGAGCCCCGAGAAGCCGCACTAAGGCACTTGGGGAAGCAGGGGGAGGCAGGCCGAGACAGGGGCTCAGGTGACCATTCGGGAGGTTAGGGAGCTTGCCATGCTGTTTCCTAACTGTATCCCGCTCCCCTCCCACCCCAACTCTGCACACACCATTCCCGCCTAGAGTGCCTTTCTTTGCCCTCGTCGCCAGCTCTCCTCTTCCCTTTGGTTCTGTGTGGATGGCACAGCCTCCAGCACGCCCTCCGTCCTCTCCCAGGGCTGGGACAGATGTCCCCTCCGCGTTCCTGCCCCCATCCTCGTTTCCTCAGAAAGTACTCATCCCGGGGTGTTCTGGCCGCCTGGTGCTCTGGCTGTCTCTCACTTTATACAGAAGATGAGCCCAGGGACCATCTGTCTTGCTCTCGCCCCGGGGCCTGGCCCAGAGCAGGGCCCTCACTGAAGGTTTAAACGCATGTTGGTGAGTGGGGGCAGGGAGAGCAGAAGTTGGGATTTTCTGAAGAAAATTCCATCGCTGGAAATCTACAGACACTCAGATGTGGAATTCAAGCTTCTTGGTTTTGATTCTTGACGGGGGAGAAGGAGAGAAAAATCTTACAGCGTCCTTCTCCACCTGGCTGTTCTAGAGTCATGGGGTGGGGGAAAGAGGGAGTTAGGGCAACACACGCTTGTCCTTGGCTAAGTGTCAAGTTCAGAGGGAAGAGTAGTCACGGAGAAGGAGTTAGAAGGTCAGGGGAGTCTGTGACACCTGCTAGCGCACCTCACTGCCTCTGGTATAAATTCTATACAACTAAGGGTTAAATTTCTTCACTGGCTGACTCCCAGGGCCATTTCTAGGGGAAATGTGCCGTCCTGGAAAGTCCTTCCCCGGCCACCTTTCACTGCTCACTCTTTGGAATGTTTGATACTTGTGACTTGTCCGATCTCTTGAAATGCAAGCCAGCATCTTGCCCACAGAGAGATCTGGGGTGGGCAGACCCAATGGTCAGAACTTCCCTTCCCTCTGCGAAGGACCTCCGTTGGTCAGCTTGGGTTCTAGAAGGAAGCAAATGCAGAATCCAGTTCAGGCACTCAGATATGTAAACAGGAGGTTCTTCTTGGGGCATGGCCCACCTCAAGGAATTTCCCAACATGCACAGCACTTGGCAGAGAGCGTTAGATGAGTGACACCTGGCTGCACAGGCTGGGATGAGAGCCATGAAAGGCGATGGCCACGGCCAGGATCTGAGGGAACGTCAGTGATAACAGAGAGACTAAATGAGATCATCCCGCGGTACCTCCCAGCTGCATGGAGGGCGCAGCCCCGAGCTCGCTCTTTTCCACGGGGCCCAGGAGAGGGTTTGCCTGCATCAGTTTTACGGAAGACTCCACCTCTCAAGGGGCCGGGGATGTTGGATGTTGGTTATCACATCTTCTCCTGGTCGAGGTGGCAGGGTGGTGGGGAGGACAGAGGGCGAGACCGTCATCAGCGATTCAGGAAGAAGGACTTGAGGCTCTGGAAGAAAACTGACTTCTGTCTCTGCTTCTGTTTCTTTTTGATGATGGGCACCCACACCAGCCCGCATACCACCATCATGAGTCCCAGAGACAGGAAGGCGGGCCCTATCATCTTAAGGACCTTGAGGCTCTTGTCACCCAGGTTCAGGGTGTAGGCCAAGCAGGTGATGACCACACCGAACAGGAGGATTGCACCGCCCACGGACATGATGACGATGGGCTTGCGGTAGATTTCCCAGTTACTCCGGGGGGTGGTGGTCCAGACAGACTCACTTCTGGAGCTGATGCACAGGGAGCTGGCGGTCTGGCTGGGCAGCAGGTCCTTGGATTCTGGAGACTTCTCGTTGACCTCCACGTCCTTGGGGAGAGCCTCCATGGTCACGGCTCCCGGGACCGGGCACCTGGTACCAGCACCGGTTAGAAGCAAGGACGAGGCCAGGGGAATCCTCGCACAGCCTTCCTGTTCTCAGCATCTGTCTCCAGCCTGGCTCTTAGTGGAGGGCGGTGCAGGGTTTTTGTGCTGAAGCTAAAAGAAAAGCAGATGAGATCCACATAAATAAGAAGCCACTCAAGGTGGTGTTCTTTTTCCTTGTGAGAGATAAATATTATATCACTCTGATCAACCGCTCTTGTTATTTAAAGCAGGGAACAGTGGTGGCCTTTAAGAAAACGGGCAAAAGCTACAGTTTATGAAGCGGCATCTTATTTTCAGACCCAGCCGCTTTCTTGCTGTGTGGTCTTGAGTGAGTTACGGCCTTGGTCCTTGGCTTCCCCTCCAGTCCCTCCTCCCGGGGCCCCAGGTTCTTCCTCTTCTTTGCGGACTGGCCAGCTCAGGCCCCACTCAAACAGCATTTACTACTGTCCCTCTTTGGGAGCGGGATGGGAGGGGTTTCTTTCCACAGCAGCAAGTTTCCTGGGAAGGTGGGCTACTCAGTCCCAGTCACAGTGGGTTCCAGACGGGGTGAGAGGCGGGAGGGTTGCATTTGGAGACCAGGGTATCAGGATAAAGGAGATGGTGTGTGAAGCTGGTGGCTCCCAAGCCCAGCACTCGAACCTGCTGCTTCCCCTCTATCAAGACACCTCTAAATGTGGAAGGGTCCTGTAGTGAGCACACTGTCCTTCCACACTTCCTGCAATGCTCAGTTCCAAGTAATTTCCTCAACTCACCCCTCACAGCAGCTCAGGCCTGGACCACTGGGCCAGTGCTCCCACTTTGCCGAACAAGACCCCTTCCCTGCATCCCAGGGGGAATAGGAATTGTAGAATCGCCACGCCTTCAGAATGTGGATATTCACATTCGTGTGTGCTCCTCTAGAGAGAGGATATCGGGATCTCTGCTTCCGAAGACTTTGGAAAATACGACGACGGGCTTTTATAAGTAGGGGCTCACAGGTGTCCCACTGCTGCCCTGTGGGTCCCGAGGAGTATTTGCGTAAGTGACGTCAACACTCTTAAAGTGATCTCTCCTTTTCGCCTGAGGGCTCGGTGGGGAGAGCAGGGCTTACGAGGCGTGTGGTGAAATCCTAGCCGGGGAGGTGGCGTTGGTTACTGCAACCTGGTTTCTCCTGTGGGGTTTTGACGTCTTTGCTAGGATGGTCTCTCCAGGTGGCCCTTTCCCCACTTGCAGCAAATCCCAGGGCAGAAGCGCCTGCTGCCTTCAGATGTTCGGGGTGTTGTGTTGGAGGAGTATTAATGGGAAGGCACGAGTCTCATTTGTGCCTGAGGGTCACCAGGCTCGGTGGGGAAGGACCAGCTCCCGGGAGAGCTGCCGCTGGGGTGCGAGGCAGCCACGGCAGATGCAGGGAGGACGGCTTCCTGGATGCTGAGTGAGAGGTGCGGCCAACTGCGCCTTGCTGGCCGCACCTAGTGCATGCTCTTTGGCCCTGCCAGGAGGTCGCATGTTTATTCCCCTCTTAGGAGGGCAGAGGCTGAGGCCCAGTGAGATTTAGGATCGTGGCCCAAGCCTCCCCCCAACTTCGTAGGTGGCTGTGTTGGGATCCAGGCCAAGGTTTTTGGACTCAAAGCTCATTGTACTAGACCGAGCTGGTCAGAATGATCCCTGAGGGTCCTTCCACCATGACAAGGCCTGAGTTTTTCACTTTAGGGTTGCATCCTGCAGTAGAGTAACCTCTCAGAGTAAGGACTGACAGAGACAAGTAGTTGTATAGGGAATCACTCTACAACAGAGAGATAACACTGATGTTAAGTTTTTCATAATGGTACATTTATTTATTTAAAGAACTACTTTTACTCTGAGATTATGTCCTTCCTTCTTTTATTTTGGCATTGGAATATTCATTTCATGAAACGACTGTGAGGGAAGATGATCATTGGTTTTGTTGGTATCTGTACTGGCCAAGATCAGAAGTCAGTCATCCTGTGTAGATGTCTATCTACTTTATCTGTCACCTATCTGTCATCTATCTATCTATCTATCTATCTATCATCTATCTATCATCTATCTATCTATCTACCTATCTGTCTATCTATCTATCTATCTATCTATGTAAATTGTAATACCTCACGAAATCCCAAAGAATGGGAACCTTTCATTTAGTGGCCTTACTTAGGAAGAGGGCGGGTCCTTGGGACAGTGAATGGTCGGGGGGTTCATCTTCCGGGCACTGACTGGAGGAGAGCACTTCTCCTCCCTTGAACAAGGCTGAGCTCCGTGCCTTCTCCCCCCACCCCTACCAGGCAGGAGGTGGCAGCAACTCTAAACACAAGGGGCAGGCGGGGTTGGCTGTGGGGTGAACGCCATGCTGGGTTCCTTCACAGTTGCAGCACGTCACTGAGCTTACTTGCAGGGTCTGGCGTGACAGAAAGATCCAGGTCTCTGACAGCAGAGGGACCACTGTCTGAACCCACCTGAGACTCCCTAGTCACATATATAGAATAAGGATAACGGCATGTCTGCCTCATAGGGCAGCGGCGACTGTCAGGTTTCACAAGACCCCACTTCATTGTGTGATATGTTACAGGAGTTTAAGACATGACCCTGGTTGCTATTATTATTGCAATAGTTATTTTCTTTCGCGGTCCCTGTTTTCTCATCTGTACAATAAAGAAGTTAGGCTGAGGGACTTCTAAAACTATTTTGTATAGGTCCATAGGTTGGTGAATCAAACTCAAATTCTGAGAACCCAGGTTTCCTGAAAATCACCATCTCAGGGGCAGTACGAGTTTTTTAACATTTTATTAAAGTACTCAAAGATCCGATTTCTTTTTCTGATACCAGGGTTTCTCAACAGTGGCACTATTGACGTTTGGGAGCCAGTAATTTTTTGCTGCAGGGGCTGTTCTGATCATCGTGGGATATTTAGTAATATCCCTGGCCTCTACCCACTAGATGCTAGTAGCAAACCCCTCCAGTCATGATAGGCAAAAATGTCTCTAGACCTTGCCAAGCATCTCCTGGGGGCAGGGTCAATCTGGTGGAGAAACTCTGCTCCTCGTTTGCAGACTGACTCAGGGCCTCTGCTGGTTTATACGCCTCCTCTACCCAGCAGCCCCCCTCCACCGGCACTCAGCAAGTGCTCAAAGGGCTTGGGCCTGATGCTGCAGTCCTGTGGGGTGGGGAGCACGTAACCCCTGGGGAGCTGGTTCAGAAAGTTCAAAAACATGTAAGACCATCTACGCCATTAGAGGTTAGGACAGTGGTTACCTTCAGTGGGGATGGTGGCTGGAAGGGGGACATGATGGAGACTTTTGGGGTACCATCGTGCTCTGACTCTCGATCTGGCTACAGCCAATTACATGGGTGTGTACCATTTGAGCTGTACGCCGTGATATGACCGCTGGAGGAAATTTTAAAATATAACTAAATGCAATATGTTCATTATTTGGATTCTGACTAGAAGAAACCAATTGTACATTTCGAGATAATTTTAGGGAAGTTTGAATCTGGATTGGATATTAGACGACGCTAAGGATTTAAAATTTGTATTATGATGACGATATTGCGGACACAGAAGAAAGCGTCTTTATAGATATGGAGATAATCTTGAAACCACGCACAGAGACGAATTGTCATGATGCCGTGATTCACATGGAAGCATCAAACTCCAACTCAAATATGACAAAATGTTAAAGGTTATAAAATCCGGGTGACGGATACATGGAAGTTCATTATATTATGATCTCTACTTTTACGTATGTTTGCAAATGTTTGTAATAAATGAGACACTGAATATACAGATGGACGGTGACCAGACATGTATAAGAACAGAACTCTGACCCACAACCTGCAGAACCAGCTCAGGAAGCCACCCCGTTATCTACAATAACTGGCACAGGGAGCCAGACTACAATCTGTAAGTAAGACTTTCAGGAAGTCAGAACGCCTTCCCTAGTAACCAGCCCCACAGGCCAAACAGTAACTGAGGACAACTGCTTTTTGACAAATACACCAAAACAGTTGCATGGGGAAAAGAAAGTCATTTCAACAGATGGTGCTGGAATAACTGAATATTTATATGGAAAAAAATGAAACTTGTCTTCACCTCATACGAGCAACAAAAAATGAATTCGAGATGGATCATGGACATAACCTGAACATAAAAGCTAAAACCATAAAGTTTTAGGACAAAATATAGGAGGATATCTTTGTGACCTAGAGGTTGGCAAAATTTCTTAGGACAGAGAAGGCAATAACCGAGGAAGAAAAAGAAAATCAATAAATTAGATTTCATAATAATTTAAAACTCCTGCCTCATTAAAAGCTACTGGGAAGAAAATGAATAGGCAAGCTATGGACTGGGAGAAAATTTTAGCAAAATACATATTTGTCAAAAGATTTGCATCTGAAATACACGTGATTAGTAACACAAACAGCCCAATTTTAAAAATGGGCAAATGATTTGGACGGACCCTTTACAAAGGAAGACAAATAGATGAAGAAGAAACCCATGCAAAAGGGCTTGAGATTGACATTCGACAGGAAATACAAACTAAAACCACAAGGAGATACAGCCACACACTCACTAGAATGGCTAAAATTTAAACATCTCACAATACAGATGTTGGTGAGAGTGGGGAACAACTGGAGCTCTTGTGTACTGCTGGTAGGAACGTAATATGGTACAGCCGCTTTGGAGCTAGGTCCGGTAGTTTCTTACAAAGTGAAACATACGCCTTCCCTTTGAACCAGCAATTCCACTCCTAGATATTTCTTTGTCCAAGATAAATGAAAACCTATGTCCACCAAAGACTTGTTTAAGAATATTCATAGCAGCTTTGTTCATAATAGCCCAAACCACGAAATAACCCAATGTCCATGAACAGGAGAAAAGGTGAACACATCTTGTATATTCACACAATGGAATACTACTAAACAATAAAAAGGAACAGACTTCTGATACACACACAGCATGGATGAGTCTCATGGGCATGATGGGTGAAGGAAGTCAGATATAAAGGAGTACATATAGTGTATGTTTCCATTTATATGACATTCTAGAACCTTCTAGGAACTAAGCTAAGGTGACGCATCTCAAAACAGTGGTTGTAGGGGTGGGGAGGAACTAACTGGGACCTTCTGGGGTCAATGGAAATGTTCTATCTCTTGATATCGGTGTGGGTTACATGGGGGACCCATTTTTCAATATAGTACAGTAAGATTTGTGCATTGTGATGTGTGTAAATTATACCCTGCAAAAAAAGAACTGTAAAACTCGTAATAATAGTAATAAAGGGGGTCAGGCTGGGGAGCAGGTGAAAGTATAGTTAAACCAAGAATAGCAGAATGTTGATAATGGTTGAAGTCATATGATGGAACTTGGGGATCCAAGGTAGAGGTGAGGGCAGGAAACACATTACCCCGGAAAAGGAAAGTAGGGGCATGGGCAGGGGCAGAATGACCCCAGAATAGGGCAGAGATGTTAAAGGGAAATCTGTGAGGTGAGAGAGTCACCTGGCCCTTATGGGAAACACCATGTGCTGATTCTGAGGAAGAGGAGATCCTGAAAGAAAGAGAAGTTGCTTCTTTGAGAAATTGGGATTTGGGGACAGAAGATGGAGATGGAGGAAGACGTGGAGATGGAGGTGGAGATGGAGATGGATATGAGAGATTGAGGTGGAGGTGAAGATGAGAGGTAGAGAGGGAGATGAAGTTGGAGGTGGAGATGAAGATGGAAGTGGTGGTGGAGATGAAGATGGAGGTGGAGATGAAGATGGAGATGGAGGTGGAGATGGAGATGGAGATGAGCATGCAGGTGGAGATGAATATGGGGATGGATGTGAGAGATGGAGGTGGAGATGGAGGGAGACAGAGAGAGAGAGGAGAGAGAGAGAACAAGAATTTCACCATTTTCACCTTGTCTCTGGAAAGATACCATCCCTTGAAGGAAAACAGACTTTCAGGGAGCCAGGAGGCCCTGGGCAGAGCAAAGACTGGGTTTGGTTGGCCAAACAAGTGTGTACAGAAGGGACCGTCTCTTGATCTTGTTAGAGCTGGTCTCCTTATCTTCGTGTGTTTGTAATTGGCCAGGTATTCGAAAACCCTGTCTGCAGATATCCACTGAGTGTTTGCCCTTTGACCTTGTGTTCCCCAGGTTGCTACACAGCACTCGGCTCACAGCTCTCCCCAACACTGCAGCAAACACGCTCCGAGCAGCCCCCGTGTCTGCCCTCTGCTAGACGCGGAGCTGCAGACACAACTAAGAAGACGACGTCCCTCTCCAAAGAGGAGCTCCAGGCGTCCCCATTTGCCCGCTCAGTGGTGTCTCTGACAAACAAGGTAAAGTGATGTCTCAGATGAGAGGGGAGAGAACAGCAGGAACTTTCTGGCTGTTTCTCACGCACTCATATATTCATCCGCCAACAGCTGGTTGGGTGGGGTGTGTGGACCATGACAGCTGGCAAGCAACAGTGAGTGTCCAGGAGAATAAGGAGCAAGCACTATTCCCTCCGGTAGATTCTCGAGTGTCTGAAATGCACCACTTAATGGGGCAGCAGTTGCAGGGCCGGGCCTGGGGCTTCCTCAGCTTCCTATGCGCTCCAGCAGGTAGCTCAGCGCCTGGCTGGGGCTTAGGACTTGCCAGACATTTGTGGAATGATTCATCAAATAGGGGAGCTGCGGCAGGAAGGTTCGGCACGGCAGCGTCAGGTCACCATTGCTGTTCCTCTCCATACAACTGTCAAGTATGACCTGTGTTCTTAGAGCCGGGGTGGTCAGATGGGACTGGCTAATGAGGGGGCAGGAGAGGCAGGTGTGAGGAGACCCTCTGACCTGTTCCCCATCCCCTTCCCCTCCCTCCGTGCTCTCTGATGGATGGACGCCTCACCAAGTCTGGTTGCCCTCCACTGGCTGGCCTTCCTGAAGTCTTCAAGGTTCCCCAAGCAGCTTCTCCAAAGGAGAAGCAGCACACAGTGCGTTAGGGGAGCGTCGACGCTTTTCATACAGTAACAATAACTGTCATTTCTCGGACTCTTCTTATGGGCTGGGAACCAGGCTGAGTGCTTTATCTGCATTGTGTCCTTTAACCCTCCTGACAAGTCACTGAGGATGGGACAGTTATTACCTCATTTTGCAGGTGAGGAAACAGGATCAGAGAGGTTAAATGACTTGCCCAGCGTTACTCAGCAGATGAGTAGTGAACCAGGTTAGAAAGGGGAGTTTTGGAGCCTGTCTGGCTCCAGAGCCTGGGTTCCAGTCTGTCCTGCTCCCGTTGGGATGGTTTTGAGGTTTTGGTTTTGTTTTTTTTTTTTAAACTGGAGGAACAGTGAATGGCGAGCATGTTTGAAATGGGGGCACTGGCCATGCACAGAATTGCAGGGGTGGCTGCTTTGGGTGAGGGGTTAGGCCGGCCCTGATGGGTGGAGCTGCTGAGGACGTGGGGGCTGAAGCCGGGGGCCCTGAGCTGCAGCCAGCAGAGCAGCAGGAGGCCTGTGACATAGGCCACAAAGCCACTACCACCATCATCCCAGTGGGGCACAAAATGCGTGGTACCTGCCACCTTCTTCACCTGGAGCATCTCTTTTAATAGCTCTACTACGATGGTACTCTTATTATCATTCCCATTTTACAGATGAGGAAATTGAGGCTCAGAGCTGCCTGACCCCAAATCCTGGTCTTTATACTGCACTCTGCTTGCTCAAGGATGGAGCCTGCCCTTCCCCTTCACTACCGTCAATATTAATAGGTTGCCAGATTTAGCCAATAAAATGACAAGATGCCCAGTTAAATTTGCGTTTCAGATAAGCAACAAATGGTTTTTCTTATAAGACTGTTCCAAATATTGCCCAGGACATCCTTATACTAAAATGTATTTGTTGTTTATGAGAAATTCAAAGGTAACTGGCATCCCTTTGTAATGTATCTGGCAACCCTGATATCATAAGAAGCCCCACTGGGCTTGGGTCTGGAGTTATCTGTCCCTTCCCAACCTTCTCCTCCCTGATAGGAGCTGGACTATTCTGGGAATTGCAAGGACCAAAAGCAGGGGAGAGCGGGCACATGTCTCACAGCCAGGAGGTGGGCCCAGAGGGAAGGGTCGTCTGGTGGGAGAACAGGGGCAGGTTGCAAAACACAAGTGATAGAAATGACACGATTCCTGAGAAAGACCCCAAGCGTGGGTTTGTATTTGGAATTCCTGAGTTGTGGAGGGTCTTGCTCTCTCCCCACTGGAGTCCCCACAATGCCTCACCCAGCTGTCACTGCGAGTGGCTGCCCTCCCCCCAACAAGACATTCGGTTGGTGACCCCATCCCTCTGATAAGGTGAGTGGTGCCTAGTGCCTGAGCTGATAAAGCAGAGGCCAGAGTGTTTCTGAATCTTCTGCTGCTGTCACCAGGGCACCTGTCTGTCACCGCCCACAGTGCTTCTAGGAAGGGAAGTTCTCCAAAGGTCACACTCCACCTAGACAGTGCCACTCACCTCGCTCTTCACATCACGCAGCTGGCGCCCAGGCCCTGCCCGGTTACAAAGTGGAAAGACAGCCAGGTGATAACGTCTGCTTTTACCTGGGGGTATGGTCCCCGTGGCACACGTCTGCCCTACCTGTTTTGTCCATGTTTATATTTGCCAGCCTCGTTTCCCCTTTCCGACATGGAGCCTGCCCCAGCCCGCATGCTGCGACTTGTTTTCCTGACACCGGCCCTGGTTGCCTGCCACACCTGCAGCTGGGAGGGATGGACCCACAGATGCTGAGGTCTGATGTGGGATGCCCAGGAGGACGGTCTGGGTGTGAGGTCCCGCCCATGCACTCCAGGATCTGAGGGTGGCCTTGCACCTCGACGTCTGGCTTTTTTGTTCCTGCCTCTGTCGAGGTTTGGGAGGCTGGTTCCTGCCCAGCCCTTTCTGCCAATGGCTGTGAAGGGTGAAGCCCAAATGCTGTCCGGCAGGGTGGAAGCAGCCACCTGCACACAGCTTCCCCTCCTCCAGGTGCAGAGCCGGGACAGCCCCTCCTCCCTGCCACAGTTCTCACAGGGCAGCCCCTCCAGCCTGCTGGCGGCTGGCTCACCCCCTGCCCTCCCAGGGCACAGCCCCCTCCCCTTTGCCAGCCATGCACAGCTGCCTCCTAACTCCAGTTCACAGACCCAACACACACTCTAAAGGAAAGTTAAAACCAGCTCGTTCCTCTGGGGAAATGGAAGGAAGGGCAGAGGGACAGGTCCCCTCCTTACTTACTGTCCTCGACGTCCCTGGGGAAGATGGGGGACCTGGGGCTCACACGCAGCTTGCACCAGGAGGAAGCCGGCAATGAGCTTCTGCTCAAGTTCTCATGGCAGCCTGAGGAAGCCTCCCTGGCCCCATCCAGGAGCCGCTGTGCAGCGAATCCCCGCCGAGAACAGGCTCCAGCGGGGATGATGAGCTCACAGGATGTGGGCTAATGGGTTAACCCTTGGCGGGCCGCTGGCAGAGGTACTTGTGATAGGGCTTTAGCTCAGCTCTGCTCAGCCTCTATTAGATGAATCTTGTGAAAAATTAATGAAGTTTCTCTGCAGTCTGTCTTCAAGTTTCGGGGAGATGTGCATGAGGCTGGTGTCTGGGCCAGGGCTGCTTCTCCTGACCCAGGCTCAGAAATCAGGAGACCTGGAGTTCCGGGGATGCTGGAGCGTGTGATGGTGACGGCGGTGGTGACAGGCCAAAGAGTGGGTTACCCAGAGTCTACACTAGCTCTGTCCAGTGCAGGCCTTGGCTGTGAGACTTGGGAGCCCTGTTTGTTCTGGATGTTGGAGAAAGCATGTGTAGACTTACTTAACATCCTCTGTTCCAAGATGGCAGGGTTACCTCTGGGGAATTCCCAAGCCCTGTGGGTGGACACCTTGTGTGACAAAATACCAGGAACCCACAGACAAAGGTCAGATGAGCATATAGGGTCCTACCCCACCCCAGGCCCAGACATCTCTGAACTGGGGGCAAAGTAGCATGTTCATCCTTGCTTCTCCCGGCTTTCCTGACTGTGCCCCTGTATTTTTCATGTTACTTATCATGGTGATAAGAAACGAATGAGAAACATCACTGCAGTGGTGGGGCGGGGTTTCCATCTCTATTAACAGTCATCACATTGTGCTTTTGGAAGCTGGGTGTGAGGTGTTGAATTGCCCAGTCTCAAGATGTGGGTCTGTACCCTGAAGCCAACAAGATTGCCTAAAATCCTGAAAGCCAGGCTGACCCTCCACTCTTAACACCAACTCAAGGATGAGAAGCCTTGCTTCTGGCTGGTTGGGGGCTCCGGGGTGAAGGGGGGGTCCCTGCTATGGTAATGGTACATTGGGGGCCTGTAGGGGAGGCTATGTGTCCTGTAGGGGATGCTCTCCCAGGAGTGACCCCAGGAAGCGAAGACCAAGACAGGAATGGGAATCTTCCATCCCTGGTAGCTTGTGAAATGAACATGATGTTTCCAGCCTGGGAAGGCTCTGCAGAGGTTGATGGGTGATAAAGGGCTAGAGAAGCAGAGGGCCCCGAGGGCCAGCCATCCACCGAGCTGCAGGAGGGGGTCGAGCTGAGGGGGCTTTTCCTCTGGCTTCCTGTGGAAGCGAAGCCTTCTCTGATCAGGGGATGAGTGTCCAGGGGAGCTGGACTTGAAGGCTTCTGAGGATGTTGCTTGCTCTGCCTTTATACTCAGATCGGTTTGTCAGACTCAATGGCCTGGCTTGTGAAGAAACCCGGGGGTGAATTATTTTGCAGTGCAGATAATCAGATCATTTATTCTTCCCTCAGTTCAGGTTTCTGTGCTTTCCCCCAGCCCTCTGCAGGGCGTGGCAGGCAGTGTAGCAGCAGCCATCAGTAAGACACATCCGTATTTAGCATTCCTCCACGTCGGGCACCAGTCTAAAGTACTTTATAAACGTACAGTAATTCATGTATCCCCCACATACTCCTATCAGTTAGGGATGTGAGCTATATTATTCTTCTTATATTTGGCTTTGCACAAATTACTTAACTTCCCTGAGCCTTAATTTTTTCATTTAAGTGGATGTGATCATTGCTACCTTAGAGAGTTTTTGTAAGAATTGTATAAGAAAATGCACATAGCAAGTGCTTAATGAATATATGTACATATTGATATATTCTGTATGATATATATTCACACATTATATAATCATATAATACATGATATATGATTAATATATTCCATATATATTAGATATAATGTATATATTATATATAGTGTATGTATGCATATGATATAAGTATATATATGTACCTATGCAAATTAGGGGAGATCTGGGTCCAGGAGAAAGTGTCCAGGTAGAAGCTGTGCTGTCTGCAGGCCCCTCCCTAGCAGGATAGAGGAGGGGGCTTGAGAAGCCAGCTTGGACCCTGGACAATCGACATCAAGTGTCCCCGGGAGGCAGGGCTGCTGCTGCAGTTGTGGTATCGAGGGGGCAGAAAGCAGGCACAGGCCCTGCCTGGGGGATGGCTGGCGGCACCCCCTTCCCCATCCTGTAGCTCACAGCTGCTCTGGCTTAGCTCTGCCCCCCTCACCCGGCTAGCCTAGTGGTCCACACACCCATGGTGCACGGGGTGACCAACTATCACCCCTGGTTCGATGGGGTGACCAATGCTCTTTTCTTTTTTTTCATTTGTCACCCTTCTTTCTTAAAAAGTATTTTAAAGGAAATCTCAGACATCTCTTCTTTAGTGAATCCTTGCCACTGGAGATGTGTATCTCTGTAACAGATAAGGACCTTCTTCCTTCCTTTCTTCCTCTTATTTAAAACAATAACCACAATGCCATCATAATTTCACTTGAAATGTAAACGTTCCTTAATGTTAATACCATTCACTCACATTTCCCTGATTGTCTCAGAAACGTCTTTTTGTGGTCAGGTCTCCATAAAGCAGGGTCCTCCCAAGTGCCGGCCCTATGCGCTGTGACTCCCAAGCTCCCTCTCCTCCATAGCAGTCAGTCCCGCCTCTGTTCACACCATTTAGTGACTGAAAATTCCAGGTTGTGTGAGTTGGGGAACCCACATTCCGGACCTGGCTGGCTGCTTCAGATAACTGAAGACTTCCTGTAAGAGAAACGGAAATTGGAAACTGCGCTGAAGTGCACATCTTAAATGGTGTCATTTAACATTTTCCTCTTTTCTGCAAGGGCTGGGTCTTGACTTCTGCTGCAGCCGGTGATCCTAGGACAGGGTCTTGGCACACAGGTGCCAGGCAATGTGGAATAAATGGCCAAGTGAACATCCACAAGCCATCTTACAATGTACAGAGGCCTTTTGCCTCGTGCTGTTGGGTCCTCAAAGTAGACCCGCGACACAGGCAGGGCTGCATTTTGTGTATGCTTCTCAGTGGTACTGCTGGGACCGGCCACCAAGACGGGAGAAGCCTTTTAGCTTTCCAGGGCCTGGGGAAATCATGCCAAGCAATTGCTTAGATCAGGCAGCCCCAGGGAGAGGCCACCACCTTCCACCTGCTCCCCCGCCCCCTATGTTAACCTCTGCCTTCCTTCCTTTCCCATCGGGGGTGCCCTGGCCAAGAAAATAGGACTCTGGCCCTAAATCTCTCCCGGTCTGACCCCTTGGTCTTCTTGAGAAATTCGGTTAAGTCAAGCGTCTCCCTAACCAATCTCTCTGGCTGGTCAAGCATCCCCCTCTCTAAGCCACGAGGCCATTTCCTAAAGCACCTGCATCTTTGCTTTTCTCTTCTTGTCTCTTGAGACGCTCTTGTTCCTTGTCTATCTGTCGGTCTTCTCCCTCAACTGCTTCTATTTCTCCTACATGACAGTTCTTGAGATGCCGTATTTCCTTGGGGGACACTCAAGGAGATACTGCCCCTTTCTTTCTCAGTACGTGTTAATTGAGCAGACAGTGTGGAGACGGCAGCCGGGTCGGGTCCTGCGTGGGGAATCGGAACGCCCTGGAGGCATTGGGAATTTCCTGATTGGGGCTGGGGGTAGGGGAGCCGGGGACACGGAGGAGGAAGTGATTGGTGGCATTTACGAGACCAAGTGGGAGTGGAGCAGGGCAGGAAAGAACATCTTTTTGGGGTGTGGTTCCCAGGGCCATCAATACCTGCCAGGACCTGCCCTCCTTTTGTGGGGGTCTGAGACCCCCGGAAGGAGCAGGACCTGGACCTGGACGGCCGGGGGGGGGCGGGGGGGGGCGGGGTGTGGTCAGAGGGCAGGAGCCGCCTGCTCCTTGGGCGCGGCTGCCATCTAGTGGTGAGATTTAGATAGTGTTGCTATCTGAAGTTCAATTAGTCCTCGCCCAGCAATTGGCCTCTGGCCTGGTAATTAACACTGAACTTGACGTTGGAAAAGTCAGCGTCACAATATTTGCCGATAAATACCATCTCCCGAAAGTAGTCTCCGCAGTTTCAAAATCTGAAAGAATTATCACTGTCTAGCTTTCGAATAATTTAGAAGATTCATGTATTCATCGTTTCATCGAATATTTTCTGTGGATCTGTCATATGCCAGGCATGTTTTAGGGTAGGCACTGGAAATAAAGAGGTGACCTCGACGAACTGTACAACTTATGTGGCAAAAGAAAGGCAACTAAACCAACAATTCCAGTCCAGAAAGAAAAATACTTCAATACAGATATGTCTGTGCTGTGCTTTCAGAATACAAAGGAGGGTCATCTTAGATTGGTCTAGAGTGCTAACTGGGAAGGAAGGCAGAGGCTTCTTGAAGGAGATTATGGCTAAGATGAACCTTGAAGGGCATATAGGAGGCGGAAAAAGAATGATGGAGGGGAGGGAAGTGGCGGAGGTGGAGGTGGAGGTGGAGGGGGGTGAAGATCAGAGGGGATGATGAGACACAGGGAACAGACCGTGGGAACACATGAAGTTTTCCATTTCTCCTTTTATGAATTCCCCAAACATTCAGTTGTGAATATAAGGAATTCAATCTAGAACGTGGAAATGGGTTCTAACCAAGGATTTTTTTTTTATTATTACTAGAATTTTAAAACTGGAAAGGATCCCAAAGAAATTATATCTAATGTGTTTAACAGTTCTTCTGTTAATATTTACACTGTGGGGCTTCCCTGGTGGCGCAGTGGTTGAGAGTCCACCTGCCGATGCAGGGGACACGGGTTCGTGCCCCGGTCCGGGAAGATCCCACATGCCGCGGAGCGGCTGGGCCCGTGAGCCATGGCTGCTGAGCCTGAGCGTCTGGAGCCTGTGCTCCGCAACGGGAGAGGCCACAACAGTGAGAGACCCGCGTACCGCAAAAAAAAAAAAAAAAATTTACACTGTGTCCCAGTTTCTCCTGCTAAAATGGCAGTGCCTTCCCGTGCCTTGGGCAGTTAGGGTGGGGCCTTGATGAAGTCTAAGGTGGACTTGTGTAATAGTCTGCCCAGGGGTTGCTCTGCCTTGGTTGGTTCCATCATATGACCTCATCACCAAAGGAAGAATCAGGTGTATTTCTTCCTTCCCTCCCTCTCTCCCTCCTTTTCTTCCTTCCTTCTTTTTGTTTTTAATCCAGCAAATAGTGGTGACTACCTGCTATGTGCCAGGCTGGGCATATTGATGATTCAGAGGTGAATGAGATCTGTCCCTGCCCTCAGAGGGCTGACAGTCTAGTGGGGTAGACAGACAGATAAATATGTATAAACAACTGTCAACAGACATTCCCCCCCCATCAGGTAACAGAAGGATCTAGTCCTTTACCCCCCTCTTTCAGGAGTCACTTCACTCTAAAGTATTTGGAGAGGGAAATTTCCCCTCCCCAAATATTCGTCCCTTCCCCCTCTGCTGCTACCGGCCTCCACTTCCCTTTGTCCCAGGTCCATCCCAGGCCTCTGGTCTGCTGTTGTTCACCCCTCAAAGTTCCACCAACACAGAGTGTGTGTGTTTCATGGGTAAATACTCCCCATTCGAGAGAACACAAGATTTCTAGGCAGGAAACCACTTAACTTTATTTTTTCCTAATTCAGTACACTTGAATGGACCGCAAGCTGGGCTAACATGGAAGGTTAAACCATTCCCAGGGATTCTGCATTAAAAAAGCCTTCTAGAATAGAATTGGCTTTTTTGTTTTGGATGCACAGTTGTATACCTTTTAACGCATGTATAGATTTGTGTAACCACTACCATAATCAGGGTAAAGAATAATTCCTTCACCCCAAGGTGTTCCCTCGTGCTGTCCCTTTATAGTGACTCTCTTTCCTCTGGCAATCCCTGATTTGTTTTCCATCTCTGTAGCTTTGTCTTTTCAAGAATGTCATGTAAACAGAATCATACGATATGTAAACTTTTGAGACTGGCTTCTACCACTTGGCATATTGGCTTCAAGAGCCATCAGAGTTGTTGCGTGCATCAATCGTTTTGTCCTTTTCATTGCTGAGTAGTCTTCCATTGGGTAGATGTACCACTTTCTTATTCACCTGCGGAAGAGCATTCGAGTTGTTTCTAGTGTTTGGCAAATATGAGTAGAGTTGCTAGAAACATTTGTTTCTGGGCTTTTGTGTTAACAGAAGTTTTCTTTCCTCGAGGACTGGGACTCCTGAGTCATATGGTAAATGTATAATTAACTTTATAAATGCTAAGTTGTTTTCCGGGGTGGCTCACACATTAATGGTCTTGGGGAGATAATACGACATACCCTGCACTTCCTACTTCTGCATTAAATAATTGAAAAAAAAATCATTATTTGATTTAAACCAGTGTATTTTGGGGAAGAGGGGGTCCCTGTTACTTATAACCAAATACAGTTCCTAATTGATGCAACTTCTATGCCAGCTACTGTCCTAGGCATTGGAGGAACAAATTTGAGTGAGAAAATGTCCCTATCCTTAAGTTCAACAGGGGTAAATGCTGGGTAGCATGTGATAGAAAAGGGCCGCTTTCTCAGACAAACAAACAACAGTCAAGGTTGTATGAAGAAACCCACCAAGTGGAACGTACGCCCCATGGAGCCATGATTTTGCTCTGTTATGTTTACTACTGTATCTCTTGTGCTTGGAACAGAATTAAAAGTATTCAAATCATATAAACTCAATGAATAAAATGGAAATAGAACATGTCTTCAAATTAAAATATCTTCTGTAGGGAGAGGATGATGATGACGGACCTTCTTGGATTTCTGGTTGGCTTAGAGAGCAGTGCCAATGGGATGGGGCACTTAGGACCTGCGCTCAGGTGGGGACCCTCTGGAGGTGGAGGCCAGCTAGGCAGCACATCCTCTGCGGTGATCTTTGTAATTGTTTTCCGAGCATACCGGGCTTCTTGTGGCATTGATACTGGAGGCTCTGTGGGCTCAGTTTGGCTTGAGAATGCCTCTCCTGAAAGTGAGAATAGCAATTAAGGAAAGCATGGGGAGAGTATTAACCCATTTGATTAATGAGGTCACTTGTTTTGCTAATAATCTCACCGAGGACTTTGAGGAGAACTGTGGCAATGGATTAAAACCCCAAAGGATGGACATTTCCTCTTCAGCCTGTAAAGTCCCCATCCAGTCCTGCAAAGCCAGTCACTGGTTTTAACTGAAATTCTCTTGTCCTTCCCACTAATTTCTCTGTGGACCTGTATGACTCAAGCCAGCCTCCCTGGCGAGGTTTTCAAAATGTATTACACAATTTCAGCCAGTGTTTGTAGCATCTTGGACCTTACATAAGAATAATGAGGGGAAGAGGAACCAAGATGGCAGAGCAGAAGGACGTGCTCTCACTCCCTCTTGTAAGAACACCAGAATCACAACTAGCTGCTGGACAGTCATCGACAGGAGGACACTGGAACTCACCAAAAAAGATACCCCACATCCAAAGACAAAGGAGAAGCCACAAAGAGGTGGTAGGAGGGGCGCAATCACAGTAAAATCAAATCCCGTAACTGCTGGGTGGGTGACTCACAAACTGGAGAACACTTATAACACAGAAGTCCACCCACTGGTGTGAAGGCTCTGAGCCCCACGTCAGGCTTCACAACCTGGGGGTCCGGCAACGGGAGGAGGAATTCCTAGAGAATCAGACTTTGAAGGCTCGTGGGATTTGATTGCAGGACTTCGACAGGACTGTGGGAAACAGAGACTCCACTCTTGGAGGACACACACAAAGTAGTGTGTGCATCAGGACCCAGGGGAAGGAGCAGTGACCCCAGGGAAGACTGAACCAGACGTACCTGCTAGTGTTGGAGTGTCTCGTGCAGATGCAGGGGGTGGCTGTGGCTCACCGTGAGGATAAGGACACTGGCAGCAGAAATTCTGGGAAGTACTCCTTGGCGTGAGCCCTCCCAGAGTCCACCATTAGCCCCACCAAAGAGCCCAGGTAGGCTCCAGTGTTGGGTTGCCTCAGGCCAAACAACCAGCAGAGAGGGAACTCAGCCCCACCCATCAACAGTCAAGTGCATTAAAGTTTTACTGAGCTCTGCCCACCAGAGCAACAGTCAGCTCTACACACCACCGGTCCCTCCCATCAGGAAACTTACACAAGCCTCTTAGATAGCCTCATCCACCAGAGGGCAGACAGCAGAATCAAGAAGAACTACAATCCTGCAGCCTGTGGAACAAAAACCACATTCACAGAAAGACAGACAAGATGAAAAGGCAGAGGGGTATGTACCAGATGAAGGAACAAGATAAAACCCCAGAAAAACAACTAAATGAAGTGGAGATAGGCAGCCTTCCAGAAAAAGAATTCAGAATAATGATAGCGAAGATGATCCAGGACCTCGGAAAAAGAATGGAGGCAAAGATTGAGAAGATGTAAGAAATGTTTAACAAAGACCTAGAAGAATTAAAGAACAAACAAACAGAGATGAACAATACAATAACTGAAATGAAAACTACACTAGAAGGAATCAATAGCAGAATAACTGAGGCAGAAGAACAGATAAGTGACCTGGAAGACAGAATGGTAGAATTCATTGCTGCGGAACAGAATAAAGAAAAAAGAATGAAAAGAAATGAAGACAGCCTAAGAGACCTCTGGGACAACATTAAACGCAACAACGTTCGCATTATAGGGGTCCCAGAAGGAGAAGAGAGAGAAAGGACCTGAGAAAATATTTGAAGAGATTATAGTTGAAAACTTCCCTAACGTGGGAAAGGAAATAGACACCCAAGTCCAGGAAGTGCAGCGAGTCCCATACAGGATAAACCCAAAGAGAAACACGCCGAGACACATAGTAATCAAATTGGCAAAAATTAAAGACAAAGAAAAATTATTGAAAGCAGCAAGGGAAAAACGACAAATAACATACAAGGGAATTCCCATAAAGTTAACAGCTGATTTCTCAGCAGAAACTCTACAAGCCAGAAGGGAGTGGCATGATATACTTAAAGTGATTAAAGGGAAGAACCTACAACCAAGATTACTCTACCCGGCAAGGATCTCATTCAGATTCCATAGAGAAATCAAAAGCTTTACAGACAAGCAAAAGCGAAGAGAATTCAGCACCACCAAACCACCTCTACAACAAATGCTAAAGGAACATCTCTAAGTGGGAAACACAAGAGAAGAGAAGGACCTACAAAAACAAACCCAAAACACTTAAGAAAATTGTCATAGGAACATACATATCGATAATTACCTTAAATGTGAATGGATTAAATGCTCCAACCAAAAGACACAGGCTTGCTGAATGGATACAAAAACAAGACCCATGTATATGCTGTGTACAAGAGACCCACTTCAGACCTAGGGACACATAGAGACTGAAAGTGAGGGGATGGAGAAAGATATTCCATGCAAATGGAAATCAAAAGAAAGCTGGAGTAGCAATACTCATATCAGATAAAATAGACTTTAAAATAAAGAATGTTACAAGAGACAAGGAAGGACACTACATAATGATCAAGGGATCAATTCAAGAAGAAGATATAACAACTGTAAATATGTATGCAGCCAACATAGGAGCACCTGAATACATAAGGCAACTGCTAACAGGTATAAAAGAGGAAATTGACAGCAACACAATAATAGTGGGGGACTTTAACACCTCACTCACACCAATGGACAGATCATCCAAAGTGAAAATAAATAAGGAAACAGAAGCTTTAAATGACACAATAGACCAGAGAGATTTAGTTGATACTTATAGGACATTCCATCCAAACACAGCAGATTACACTTTCTTCTCAAGTGTGCACAGAACATTCTCTGGGATAGATCACATCTTGGGTCACAAATCAAACCTCAGTAGATTTAAGAAAATTGAGATCATATCAAGCATCTTTTCTGACCACAAGGCTATGAGATTAGAAAGGAATTACAGGAAAAAAAAGTAAGAACAACAAACACATGGAGACTAAACAATACATTACTAAATAACCAGGATATCACTGAAGAAATCAAAGAGGAAATCAAAAAATACCTAGAGACATATGACAATGAAAACACAACAATCCAAAACCTATGGGATGCAGCAAGAGCAGTTCTAAGAGGGAAGTTTATAGCTATACAAGCCTACCTCAAGAAATAAGAAAAATCTGAAACAATTTAACCTTACACCTAAAGGACCTAGAGAAAGAAGAACAAACAAAGCCCAAAGTTAGCAGCAGGAAAGAAATCATAAAGATCAGAGCAGAAATAAATGAAATTGAAACAAAGAAAACAATAGCAAAGATCAATAAAACTAAAAGCTGGTTCTTTGAGAAGATAAACAAAATTGATAAACCATTAGCCAGACTCATGAAGTAAATGAGGGATAGGACTCAAATCAATCAAATTAGAAATGAAAAAGGAGAAGTTAAGACAGACACTTCAGAAATACAAAGCATCCTAAGAGACTACTACAAGCAACTCTATGCCAATAAAACGGACAACCTGGAAGAAATGGACAAATCTTTAGAAAGGTATAACCTTCCAAGACTGAACCAGGAAGAAACAAAAAATATGAACAGACCATTCACAAGTAATGAAATTGAAACTGTGATTAAAAATCTTCCAACAAACAAAAGTCCAGGACCAGATGGCTTCACAGGTGAATTCTATCAAGCATTTAGAGAAGAGCTAACACCCATCCTTCTCAAACTCTTCCAAAAAACTGCAGAGGAAGGAACACTCCCAAACTCATTCTATGAGGCCACCATCACCCTGATACCAAAACCAGACAAAGATACTACAAAAAAAGAAAATTACAGACCAATATCATTGATGAATATAGATGCAAAAATCCTCAACAAAATAGTAGGAAACAGAATTCAACAACACATTAAAAGGATCATACATCATGATCACATGGGGTTTATCCCAGGGATGCGGGGATTCTTCAATATATGCAAATCAATCAATGTGGTACACCATATTAACAAATTGAAGAATAAAAACTATATGACCATTTCAATAGATGCAGAAAAAGCTTTTGAAAAAATTCAACACCCATTTATGATAAAAACTCTCCAGAAAGTGGGCACAGAGGGAGCCTACCTCAACATAATAAAGGCCATATATGACAAACCCACAGCAAACATCATTCTCAATGGTGAAAAACTGAAAGCATTTCCTCTAAGATCAGGAACAAGACAAGGATGTCCACTCTCACCACTGTTATTCAACATAGTTTTGGAAGTCCTAGCTATGGCAATCAGAGAAGAAAAAGAAATAAAAGGAATACAAATTGGAAAAGAAGAAGTAAAACTGTCACTGTTTGCAGATGACGTGATACTATACATAGAGAATCCTAAAGATGCCACCAGAAAACTACTAGAGCTAATCAATGATTTTGGTAAAGTTGCAGGACACAAAATTAATGCACAAAAATTTCTTGCATTCCTATACAGTAATGATGAAAAATCTGAAAGAGAAATTAAGGAAACACTCCCATTTACCACTGCAACAAAAAGAATAAAATTCCTAGGAGTAAACCTACCTAGGGAGACAAAAGACCTGTATGCAGAAAACTGTAAGACACTGATGAAAGAAATTAAAGATGATACCAACAGTTGGAGAGATATACTATGTTCTTGGATGGAAGAATCAATATTGTGAAAATGACTATACTACCCAAAGCAATCTACAGATTCACTGCAATCCCTATCAAATTACCAATGGCATTTTTTACGGAACTAGAACAAAAAAATCTTAAAATTTGTATGGAGACACAAAAGACGCCGAATAGCCAAAGCAGTCTTGAGGGGAAAAAACGGAGCTGGAGGAATCAGACTCCCTGACTTCAGACTACAGTACAAAGCTACGGTAATCAAGACAATATGGTACTGGCACGAAAACAGAAACATAGATCAATGGAACAAGATAGAAAGCCCAGAGGTAAACCCACACACCTATGGTCAACTAATCTATGACAAAGGAAGCAAGGATGTACAATGGAGAAAAGACAGTCTCTTCAATAAGTGGTACTGGGAAAACTGGACAGCTACATGTAAAAGAATAAAATTAGAACACTCCCTAACACCATACACAAAAATAAACTCAAAATGGATTTGAGACCTAAATGTAACACCGGACACTATAAAACTCTTAGAGGAAAACATAGGAAGAACACTCTTTGACATAAATCACAGCAAGATCTTTTTTGATCCACCTAAAGTAATGGAAATAAAAGCAAAAATAAACAAATGGGACCTAATGAAACTTCAAAGCTTTTGCACAGCAAACGAAACCATAAACAAGACAAATAGACAACCCTCAGAATGGGAGAAAATATTCGCAAATGAATCAACGGACAAAGGATTAATCTCCAAAATATATAAACAGCTCATGCAGCTCAATATTAAAAAAAGCAAACAACCCAGTCAAAAAATGGGCAGAAGACCTAAAAAGACATTTCTCCAAAGAAGACATACAGATGGCCAAGAAGCACATGAAAAGCTGCTCAACATCACTAATTATTAGAGAAATGCAAATCAAAGCTACAATGAGGTATCACCTCACACCAGTTAGAATGGGCATCATCAGAAAATCTACAAACAACAAATGCTGGAGAGGGTGTGGAGAAAAGGGAACACTCTTGCACTGTTGGTAGGAATGTAAATTGATACTGTTCTCACTATGAAGAACAGTATGGAGGTTCCTTAAAAAACTAAAAATAGAATTACCATATGACCCAGCAATCTCAGGGCTGGGCATATACCCAGAGAAAACCATAATTCAAAAAGACACGTGCACCCCAATGTTCATTGCAGCACTATTTACAATAGCCAGGTCATGGAAGCAACGTAAATGCCCATTGACAGATGAATGGATAAAGAAGTTGTGGTACATATATACAATGGAGTATTACTCAGCCATAAAAAGGAACGAAATTGAGTCATTTGTTGAGACGTGGATGGATCTAGTAAGTCAGAAAGAGAAAAACAAATATCATATATTAATGCATATATGTGGAACCTAGAGAAATGGTACAGATGAACTGGTTTGCAGGGCAGAAATAGAGGCACAGATGTAGGGAACAAACATATGGACACCAAGAGGGGAAAGTGGCAGGGGTGGTGGTGGTGGTGTGATGAATTGGGCGATTGGGGTTGACATGTATACACTAATATGTATAAAATAGGTAACTAATAAGAACCTGCTGTATAAAAAATAAATAAAATTCAAAATAAAATAAAATAAAATCCTGTATGCCGTAACTAAGGCGCAGCGCGGCCTAAATAAGTAAATAAATAAATAAATATTTTTTAAAACCCCACAATGTCCTTCTTAGGATTTCTGCTGTTTGCCGAGTTTCTGCTCTGGGTGTGGGTTATAGTCACACGGTCGCCCCGGCTCCATGAACTGCTGAAGTAATGCTAAATCTAGTGATTTCTCTGCTTCTCCCTGCACCAACTGTGCTGCGAAACTTGGCTCTCCCCTCAATGTCCACAAATCCCCCACCTAAAGAAGGACTTCGTGTAGACTTCAACAAGGCCAGCAACTTCAGCTCATTTTTACAAGTTCTGTGGCTACGGTTACAGCATCTATAACTTATCTTCAAAAACTTCTGAATTAACAGTGTATTATAGATGAGTTACAAAGTAATTACTCCTGGGATAATGTAGATTAAAGTTAATGTTTGAGGCCCCCTCTGAGATGTTTTCCAAATCTCTGGATACCCAACTGGGTGTCAGTTTGATTCTGACACTAATTACCCCTCAACTCCCTCCTCAGGTTCATAATTTGTTAGAACGGGTCACAGAACTCACAGAAGCACTTGATTTCTGTTTACCAGTTTACTGTAAAGGATACAATGTAGGCACAGCTGGATGGAAGAGATGCACAGGGCGAGGTACAGGGATGTAGTGGGGGTAGCAGAGTTTCTACGCTCTCTCTGGCTCACCACCCTCCCAGCCCCTCAGTGTGTTCACTAACCCTGAAGCTCTCTGAACCTCTCCATTTCAAGGTTTTTATGGATGTTCCATTTCATGGACATGATTGATTAAATCACCGGCCATTGGTGACTGAACTCAATCTCCAGCCCCTGTCCCCTCCGTGGAGGTCAGGGAGTGGGGTTGAAAGTTCCAGCCCTCTAATCATGTCTTGATCTTTCTGGAGACCTGCCACCATCCTGAAGCTGCCTAGGGGCCCCCAGCCACCAGTCATCTTATTAGCATAGAAAAGACGCTGATCACTCCAGAGATTCCAAGGTTTTTAGCAGCTGTGAGCCAGCAACTGTGGACAGAGACAAAATATATATTTCTGTATGCCATACACCCTAATTAGGAATCTACACTTCAGGGATGGTAGGTGAAGTGCTTCGAATATTGCTATATAAATCTGCACTAGGCAATGCATTAATTGAGCATAAAGGGATGCTTTATATCTATTTAATAATATATAATATTTATACATATACATATATGTGTGTGCAAGTGTATACACACACGTTTGTATACATATATACATAAATGTGTGTGCATCATGGTTGAGCACTAAAACTACTGGCTTTCCTGCCCTTGAATGAACAAGGTGTAACAGCCCACAGGCTGTGCATCCTTACTGCTGTCATTCACTCACATCTGGGCAGGAGGGGTCCCTGTCCTGGGCCCCATGCTTAAGAGTAGGGCTCAGCAAACTTCTTCTGTAAATATTTTAGGCTTTGTGGACGCTCATGTCTTTGTCACAACTACTCAAGTCTGCTGTCGCAGTGCAGAAGCAGCCATAGACAATTCCTGAAAGAATGTGTGTGGCTGTGTTCCCATCAAACTTTATTTACAAAAACGGGCAGCGGGCCGGTTTGGTCCGTGGACTGCGGTTGGCCCCAGCTCCAGCGATGCTAAATCTGCATACTCACAAACTCTTCGCTTACGTGAGCTAATACATCCCTTTTTCTCCCTTAAGCCCGTGTGAGATGAGTTTCTGTCTTGTGAACTAGAAACAGCCCTTACTGATAATATACCAGTGAAGAGGGCGGGAAGAGGCCCTGCTTTAGAACCTTGTTTCTCAGACCTTCGTATGACACGAATCACCTGGAGAGGACGTTGAAACAAATATTGCTGGGCTTGCCTGCACCAATTCTGGTTCAACAGGAGTGCAGTGCGGCCCAGAATTTGCATTTCTAACAAGCTCCCAGGGGATATTGCTGCTGCTGGACCCCGCTTTGAGTATTGATTCTTTGGAGGACCCTTCCATGGCCCTCTTCAAGCTGTGCCCCTCCCCCAAAGCGAAGATGTCTGTGGGGTCAAGGGAATCTGCGTTAAAGAGGCTACCTTGATGATTTGTGTGTGCCTTCTTGTTTGAGAAGCCCTGATCTGTACTATGAGCCGTCCTGTACTGTGGTCAGAGCGGATGGCTTTGGAGCAGCCGATCTGAAGGCCGAATAACCAATTAGTGCTGGGTCTAGTCTAGGGTCCTCAGCAGGAAGGCTTGTGATTAAACAAAGAACTTCACCCTCTCTCCCTGAGAGTATGGATGCAAACACACAGAGAAACTTAGGAGTTGATAGTGGGAGGAAGTTAGAAAAAGCCAGGAGGAAGCTGTGTGTAGCAAATGCTGAGGCAGGGAAAAGCTCGCGGTATCGGGAGGGTCTGAGTCGTGACCTTGGTAGTGTGTGGGCTGCGATTACTGGAACCTACAGTTGAGGGAAGGACATTTAATCGGGTCATTTGAGAGACCTTGATTTTGAATTCTCTGTCAACTTCTTTTCCTCCATAACATCCAACTCTTTAGCTGTTTCTGTGTTTCTTACCTTCTTACCACCATCACCAGAAGCGATTGCTTCTTTGGAACCTGGGAAATTCTAATTAATACATGAACCAGTATGAAAAAGAGAAGCACTCCAAAAGAAAAAAAACAGAGAGGATTTAAAAAAAAAAAAAAAGCAAAATTCAAAAGCATTTTTATATACCAGGGCTAACCAGTTAGAAAATGTCAGACTTTGGATATGAAGAAAAAGTTAAAATTGTTCGGGACACAGGAAGATATGAATAAACAGAAATATGCTGTGTTCCTGGTGGGAAGTCCCACTACTATTTAGTAGCTTGATTCTACACAAATGAATCAATAAATAAGAAATTCCAATAGGAACCTACCAGATTTTTTGTGGGAGTTTTCAAACTGAAGAAAAAAATGCATCTGGAATAGAAAAGTTATGAGAACAGCCTAGAAGTTTTTAAATTAGAGGCAGGCATTTGGAGGTGGAGAAATACATAACAAAATTATAATAATGAAAACAACATGCTGTATTACCAGCGTGAAGGGTAGATGGCACAGAACAGTCTAGAACAAACCCATATGGGAATGTAGTATGATTGCAGCAGAATGTTGGGGCAGTGGAAAAAGATGGACGTTCAGCTCCATACTGTCTTTTACAGTGAAAATTTGAAAACAATGGAATATAATGAAATACATTTTAAGACTATGCATCTGCTAAATGACAAAATGACAAATATTGATATAGAGGTTCATGGTATATATATATTTTTTAACATCTTTATTGGAGTATAATTGCTTTACAATAGTGTGTTAGTTTCTGCTTTATAACAAAGTGAATCCACTATATGTATACATATATCCCCATATTTCCTCCCTCTTGCGTCTCCCTCCCACCCTCCCTATCCCACCCCTCTAGGTGGTCACAAAGCACCGAGCTGATCTCCCTATGCTATGCGGCTGCTTCCCACTAGCTGTCTATTTTACATTTGGTAGTGTATATATGTCCATGCCACTCTCTCACTTCATCCCAGCTTACCCTTCCCCCTCCCCATGTCCTCAAGTCCATGCTCTATGGCTGTGTCTTTATTCCTTTCCTGTCCCTAAGTTCTTCAGAACCTTTTCTTTTCTTTTCTTTTTTACATTCCATATATATGTGTTAGCATACGGTAATTGTTTTTCTCTTTCTGACTGCACTCTGTATGACAGACTCTATCTAGGTCCATCCACCTCACCACAAATAACTCAATTTCATTTCTTTTTATGGCTGAGTAATATTCCATTGTATATACATGCCACATCTTCTTTATCCATTCATCTGTCGATGGACACTTAGGCTGCTTCCCTGTCCTGGCTACTGTAAATAGTGCTGCAGTGAACATTGTGGTACGTGACTCTTTTTGAATTATGGTTTTCTCAGGGTATATGCCCAGTAGTGGGATTGCTGGGTCATATGGTAGTTCTATTTTTAGTGTTTTAAGGAACCTCCATACTGTTTTCCATAGTGGCTATATCAATTTACATTCCCACCAACAGTGCAAGAGTGTTCCCTTTTCTCCACACACTCTCCAGCATTTGCTGTTTGTAGATTTTCTGATGATGCCCATTCTAACTGGTGTGAGGTGATACCTCATTGTAGTTTTGATTTGCATTTCTCTAATAATTAGTGATGTTGAGCAACTTTTCATGTGCTTCTTGGCCATCTGTATGTCTTCTTTGGAGAAATGTCTATTTAGGTCTTCTGCCCATTTTTGGATGGGGTTGTTTGTTTTTTTGATATTGAGCTGCATGAGCTGCTTGTAAATTTTGGAGATTAATCCTTTGTCGATTACTTCATTTGCAAATATTTTCTCCCATTCTGAGGGTTGTCTTTTCATCTTGCTTATGGTTTCCTTTGCTGTGCAAAGGCTTTTAAGTTTCATTAGGTCCCATTTGTTTATTTTTGTTTTTATTTCCATTTCTCTAGGAGGTGGGTCAAAAAGGATCTTGCTGTGATTTATGTCATAGAGTGTTCTGCCTTTGTTTTCCTCTAAGAGTTTTATAGTGTCTGGCTTTACATTTAGGTCTTTAATCCATTTTGAGTTTTTTTGTGTGTATGGTGTTAGGGTGTGTTCTAATTTCATTTTTTTACATTTAGCTGTCCAGTTTTCCCAGCACCACTTATTGAAGAGGCTGTCTTTTCTCCATTGTATATTCTTGCCTCCTTTATCAAAAATAAGGTGACCATATGTGTGTGGGTTTATCTCTGGGCTTTCTATCCTGTTCCATTGATCTATATTTTTGTTTTTGTACTAGTACCATATTGTCTTGATTACTGTAGCTTTGTAGTATAGTCTGAAGTCCCAGAGCCTGATTCCTCCAGCTTCGTTTTTCTTTCTCATGATATATTGTTAAATGAAAAAAAAAAAAAAACCCACAGTTTACAAAACAGTAAAAAGTGTAGAATGAGCCACAGTTGCTAAATACCTATATGTATGTTTATATTCACAAAGGTCACAAATGCAGATGTCTCTCTTGTCCCATTTTTTAAGAAACCAACTTTGATTGAGGTACTAACCATATCATCAGTGGCTCAGCACCTCCACTGCATTGGGTTTGGAATTAAGCTTCACCTCCCGATCTCTGCTGCAGGATCTAGGCTTGAAGGCTGGTTTCCACATGGCTCCTTGAATCACCTTTGAAGTTGACCACACTCCTGACCACGTGGCTTCCGAGAAAAATCCTGAGATGTGTTTTCCCTGGGTCACCATCCTCCCCATGATCTCCCATCTTTCCTTCCTCCGTCAGGTTCTGCCCTCCCCACAAGGTCTAGCTGCTACTGGTAAGTCAGAGAAATATCAGAGTTAAATAGATCCCATGATCATTCTAAGGGGAATTGAGTGGCTCTATAAGACCATGTAAAGCTCAAGAAAGGCAATAGGGGAAGGAATATTAATTACAGAAGCCTTGAACCCATACGGTAAGTCCCCTACATATGAACCTTCAAGTTGTGAACTTTCAAAGATGCAAACGTGCGTTCCACCAACGTCCTCCTCTCCCTCCTCCAGTCAGTAACTCTTCTTGCCTGTTCACTCGATGCCAGCCCCTGTGTGCCAGCTGTTGTCCTGGACTACCGTCCTTTTCAAGGTACTGTACTGTAAGATTAAAAATGTCTTCCTTATTTTTTTATGTATTATTTGTGTGAAAAGTATTATAAACCTATTATAGTACAGTATAGCCGACTGTGTTAGTTGGGTACCTAGGCTAACTTTGTTGGACTTATGAACAAATTGGCCTTATGAACATGCTCTCGGAACAGAACTTGTTCATATGTAGGGGACTTACCATATTCCCATCTCTTAAGTGTGGGGAGGGGTGTCCAGAAAAATCCCCCCAAACCAAGCAGATTATTCACCCTTTCCATCCTCCCCTCAAATTTCTGGAATTGAGAACGAGGTAGCCACATGGTGTGAAGACGGTGCTTGGCACACTGAGCTTTACGTGCAGAGCTGGGCCCCACCTGGGCCACTTCTGCTCGCTGCTGTCTCATGCATCCAAATCACGACAGTTTACCAGGACACATGGCTTCTTTTCCTGACCACCCTCCAACCCATTCCTGCCTTAGAGCTTCAGGGAAACGAGGTTAGGAACCCAGGAGGTGGGACCCGGTTGTAGCTGGGTGTATTCTAGAACAAACCCCTCAAATGGCTTCTAAAGAGCAGGAATTACGTGGCAGTGAAGAGGTGAAATTACCACCTATTACTTCACCCATATAATTGGCTTAATAATTAAAACAACTAGCAGGGACCTCATCCACATGGAGTCATTATGTGCTGCTTTTTCCGACCATTGTCACAAAATATGGAAACTACATCTCATAAGGGGAGCATTCTCAGGATTGCTTAGCAACCTCCGCTGTAACTGTCACCCAGTTTGTAAGAACACGTGATTAATTATCGTGTCTTGTACCTAGAATATTATGCGTGTGGAAAAGTCATGGAGATGGATCCTCCTTGTCTTGAAACAGATCCCTCACAGTGGGGTTCACCTGGGAACATTTCAGAGTTTGTCTGCTGGGAGAGCCTTGAAACAGCCTTCATTAGAATACATAATTTAATGATAAAATCGTACAGCTTTTCCATGGAGGACGGCATCTCTTTCTAACCATATGGCCGTTGTTGTGCCAGAACAATTGCTGAACAAATCCAGGATTTCCCTACTCATTCGTGACAAGTGTTTGTGTCTCATCACAATTCTAGGGAAAAGTTAGTGGTGATAACATAGAATCGAACATCAGGTTTGGGAATAAAGAGACTTGAGGTCTAATGGCAGCTCTCCTGCCACTGGCTTATGGACTTTTATCCAAACCTTTTCTCGTTAAACCTCAGTTTCTTTCTCTGTGAAAGCCTGGGCTGGTATGCTTTGGCGTGGTGCTCACAGCTGCGAGTCAGCAAGCACGAAAGGGTACAACCATTGCAGTTATTAAGCCCCACTATTTCCAGGCCATTTCTTTCACTTGCATGGTTTTAATTACCACCCTCTGCCAGTGTCTTAAGAACAGCCCTGTCTTCCAGACCTATATGTCCAACAGCCCACTGGCCACCTCCACTTGCATACAACACAGGCCAACCAGAGCTCCACCTGTCCCAAACAGAACTCACCATTCTCTGAACTGTGCCCACCCAACCCCCTTCTCTCCCAATGTCTGCCATGTTTTATCAATGACATTACTGTCCACCCAGTTGGTAAAACCATAAACCTGACGATCACCTGACATTCTTCTCCCTTAGACCTTGTGTCCAACAAATCACTGTCTTGTTAGTTGGACTTCCCCAATACCTCTTGTTTGCTGGTTTGTTCTACAGTTTGTTAGTTGAAACTCCCCAATATCTCTCAAGCATTTCCCCAGCACCACAGCCACCACTGTGACCAAAGTTCTCACCTTCTCTTACTTGGATGGGGTACCTTTCTGGTGTCTCTAATCCCACTGGAGTGCCCCTGCCATCCTTTCTCCACGGGACAGATATGGTCATCTGTGTAAACTTCAGATCTGATTGTGTCTATAGTAGATGCCATTTGAGGTCTGCTGAGCCTACGATCCAGCGTCCCCGCTTCTCCGAGACCCGCCCCATCTCCTGGAAGGCACATTTGTATTATGACACCTTGAGCTTCCTGGAGCTCACCCATAGGTCAGTGAATTAGAGGTAAATAATTGAATACCAGGCTGACTCAATTGAATTCTTTCTCCAGGCATTTTGAATTGTGACTGATAAACACCGTTGCGCCTCTCTGTATGACTGGAACTATAACTTATAACCTGAGGGCCATTGTCTCCCCTGCCTTTGGAGAAACAGAGAAAGAGAAAATAACAAAGCAGATGCACAGAGAGGCATACATGACAGACAGAGACTAACTCTTGGATTCCGGAAGAGCTTTCCAGATTCTGACTCCAGGCCCTTCCTGAGAACTATTTATGCTCTGAGATTTCATTAAATTTCTGGGAATTTATAAGAAATTCCCCCATTTCACTTGAGCTGATTTCCATTCCTTGAAGCCAAATGGTTTTTGCTCACATCCTGGCATTATCATGTTAACCCCACCCCAGACTCCCTGTGACACTAGGATACAGTCCCAGATTCCTAAGCCAGCCCAAAGGCCCTGACGGATTTTCTAGGCTTCTTCTGGCCTCTCATCCCTTTGCTTTCTGTGCTCCAGTCACCCCAGGAAACTTCCAGTTCCTGGACATGCCATCCTCTCTTGGGTCCCTGCCCCTGCCATGCAGTTGCCTGGGATGCCCTCAATCTCTACTCCATGCATCCTCCAGGTCTCAACATAAATGCCAGTTCCTCAGGAAGCCAGCTGTCTTGGTGGTCCAGGCTGGGCCTTGGCCCCTAGCGAGGAGGACCCCCTTGGCAGGTTTCGTGCAGGAGGTGGTGTCTGATCTGAGCTTTGAAGGACGGACAGGAAGAGCTCATCTAAGGCACTTCTGAGAATTTAGGGACACAGATGGGGTCCTTGGTGATGAGCCCGGGCTTTCAAATCAGATGCTCCTGTAACTGTGGGACTTTGGCCAAAGCCTTACCTGAAAGGTCCAGTGAGTGTGAGGATGAGAAATAGCAAATGTGGAGTAGCTGGCATTACTTTGTCATTATTTGCTTTAGCTCAGAGCACCCCGCAATGCTCTGGAGCCTTGCCCAAATCATTCCAGCTCTCTGAGACTCATTTTCATGATCTGTGTTATTGCTTATCTTCTCTACCACATTACATTATTGTAGGGACTGCATTTTCTGAACTCTGAAACCCTAAATAAACTTGCTGTTATTCAGATTATTATGATTAATGATTATAATCATCGGAACTCAGGGCCCACAGTGAGTTGCCCCTTCTTTCAAGAGCCAGACAATCATGCTTTTCCTTTGAGAGTTAAATTGTGAAATATGCAAAGTCACCAGAAAGATACAGCACAGCTCCCAGACCAGCAGCGTTTGAATGTAACTTGGTTGAATAGATTAACATATTAAAAGACAGTATGTCAATCAGAGAATGAAGGGACAGAAAAAGTTGTCACGGATGCAAACGGGGCTCAACTTGGCCTGGGCAGGGAGGAGGGCAGCTCAGCCGCCAGAAGTGATGCATTTCTGTTTCCAAAGGTAAGGCCATCCCTAGAGTTAGCAGATGTATGGAGGATGCCAGTCATTCCCTCCCTACTCCCCGCGCCTCCTCAAAGATCTCGCCCAACCTGCAGCCTCGGGGGCTGCAGGCCTTTGTAGCAGGGGCCCTTGCTCCCAGCCCCGCCCTGCCATCCAGGACTGAGAGTCGGGGCTGAATACCAGACTGATATTCCAATTGAATACCTACTGGATTGAATACAATCCAGTAGCAGACGAGAGCTGTTTTCTGAGTTTCTCTGTGTTCTGAGCATTTGGAACAGAGATGGGGAGACTGCATCATTTGGGTGTGGGGGGCACCAAGCTGGGAGGCTGGAAGGTCACTGGGACAGAGACCATCACCTAGGGGTGGCCATGCTGCAGCCTTGTGCAAACAGAGGGGTGAGCAACTAAGTGTCTGCCAGAAGAGAAGAATAAATAAGATATGTGTAGAAAAGCGGCGGTGGGGGGGGAGGGGAAGGGAGGAGAGAGAGATCTGCTGATTTTTCTTGTTCCTTAAGTCTCACTCTGCTTCTAAATGACATTCCTTTTTAACAAGCTGCAGTAAGTAGGGATATGCAACCAAACCATTCCTAACGAGGATGAAATTTTAGCCAACAGACTGTACTATTTCAGTTTGCCTTGGCGAGATCATCTTACTGTGAGTGAGAAAGTTGATCAGTCAGGCTGTCTCGGGCAGACACGGTCGGGGGTGGGGGGATTCGAGCCGGGAGGTGGCCTCTAGGAGCTGGGGCCTGCACCATGAAAGCTGGCACCTTGCTGTGTGATAACTTGGGTTCCATGTGCTGTATTAGTTTTCTGTTGCTGCTGAAGCAGATTACCGCACTTAGTGGTGCAAAAACAATATAATTTTATTACCTGTAGTTCTGAAGGTTGGAAGTTCAAGTTGACGTGGGTCTCACTGAGCTAAGATCAAGGGGTGGGCTGGGCTGTATCCCTTCTGGCGGCTCTAGGAAGGAATCCATTTCCTTGTCCTTTTCTATCTTCTGGAGGTACTCACGTTCCCTGTCTCCTGGCTTCTTTCTTCATCTTCAAAGCCAGCAAGATAGCAGCTTTCTGACGCTACTTCTGTTGTCATCTCTCTGTCCCCGACTCTCTCTTCTACGTCCCTCTGTCACTTCTGAGGCCTCTTGTGACTGCATTGGGCCCACCTGGATAAGTCAGGCTAATTCCCCATCTCAAGGCCAACTGACTAGTAACCTTAGTTCCTCTTTTCCATGGAACCTAGAAATTCACAACTTCTAGGGATTAGGGCATGGACATCTTTCTGCCTACCAGGTGTAGCTTGGCAAAATGGGGACAAAGGACAAAATATTGACGTATAGCATTCTTTAAAAATACTCATTTCAGCTTAGGAAACTTGGGTGCTAAATGAGTAAACTTGTAAATTTTCTTTCTCTGATGGGCACAGAAAGATCTCCTGAATCTGTGCTTTAGTGCATAGAGTATGGACTTTCCAGTCCTCCAGGCTTGGGTTCCATCCTACCAGGTCTATATTTAAGTTCTCTGTATTTCAGTTTCCTTCTCCATAAAATATAGGTAATAATAGTACTGTTTGGAGGATTACGTGAAATCAGATGTTTTTTTAAACTTGATAAATGCCCATTTTCTTGCTTTTCCTCCTTACGCTTCCTCCTTTCCTTTTCCTGTCCTTCCAGATCTCGATAGCTTGGAACCATGAAGCGAATACACGAATGCTTCTAAGTGAGGGGTGGGGGGTGCTTACTACGTCTTGCCAGCAGAAGTGCACTCGTGCCAGGAGTCAGAAACGCGCCGTACGCCCCGATGACGATCCGTAATCTTTTCTTGCTTCTTCTCCCCCATATTTTGTGTCTTTCTGTCTCTTAAAGTGGGAACCGCCCTGGGTTTCTTGCTGTCTTTCTTTTCTCACCGCATAAAATGATAAGAGTTGGGAGCCAAGTGCAGGAAGATGGAGGCTGCCAAGGAGGAGCTGCCAGGACAGTGGTTTTCAGGGCCTGAGTGATGGGAGCAGCTGGAGATTTCCAGTGGGCTTCATCCCAGCCATGACCCACAGCAAGCTGTGTCCCTGGCCCTTTGAGCAGCTTCTTATTCCTTTAAAGGATTCGCCGTCTACAGAGGTGGGTGAGCTCTGGGCACGGCCGTGACCACAGTCCTGGGCTTCTGGTGGAAACATTTTTTTTCCTTTGATGTTTGAAGGAGCTTGGGAGCCTTCTCCGCCTCGCCCTAGAGATTCAGGATGGAATTAAGTGAAGGGCTGCTGAGCTTGTGTGTAGCAGGAAGACTCCATCTGGCTGGATTTAAATGATGCCCCTGTGATGGGGTAAGACAGGAATAAAGACACAGACCTACTAGAGAATGGACTTGAGGATACGGGGAGGGGGAAGGGTAAGCTGGGACGAAGTGAGAGAGTGGCATGGCCATATATACACTACCAAACGTAAAATAGATAGCTGGTGGGAAGCAGCCGCATAGCACAGGGAGATCAGCTCTGTGGTTTGTGACCACCTAGAGGGGTGGGATAGGGAGGGTGGGAGGGAGGGAGATGCAAGAGGGAAGAGATATGGGGACATATGTATACGTATAAATGATTCACTTTGTTATAAAGCAGAAACTAACACACCACTGTAAAGCAATTATACTCCAATAAAGATGTAAAAAAAAAAAAAAAAAAAAATGATGCCCCTGTGGAGATGCAGCCAGTCCAGATATCAGACACTCTTGGCAAAACATTCTAGAAAGCAACTCCTGTTTTCGCTGAAAAAGCAGTCTGCTAATTGGGAAGTATGGTCTGTTTCTAATTTTCTTTTCCTTTCAGTTTCAGACACGGCACCTATGTAACCTCATTATCAGCTCACAAAACATCTTCACATACGTCAGCACTTTTCTTTGACTCTTATGCTTCCAGTGGACTCTCAGAGTCAGACAGGCCAATGTAGAGATCCCAGCTCTCCCAAAACTAGTAGTTACTTAACCTGGGTTTCAGTTTTCTCAACTATAAAACAGGCATGCTAATAGTTATTTCCTAGGATTGCTGTGCTGATTGAAACCCCGAGCACAGATCCAGGCCCTTATTAAACATTTGGGAGTTAATACTCATCCCTTCCTTTTTGGGTTCTCTGCACCCAACGCTTGTATATCTCTTAATTAAAACTAGTTCCCCCTTTAAAAGATCTAATAGTCAGGTATAGAATAATAGAATGTAGTGCTTGTCTGCAAGAACCTTCTTCTATACCTTTGCCTCAGCCACCCTTCCTGGGGTACAGTAGACTTTTGTTTTTCTGGATTTGGGAATGAAGGGAGTAAGATTGCCCTTTGGGAGTTAAGCTGTAGGGTAACACGGTGGAGAACATTAAAGATACACAGAGTCAGCTGAAGGAGAAGGCACAGTGCCCAGGTGGGCAGAGGCCCCACCAGATTGAATGCATTCCCGTAAAGAAAGGATGTGTCCATCAGAGGCAGGACTGGTCAACTCTGAAAGCAAAAAGACACGAGAGTACTGGAGGCAGGGATCCACAGGGTCCATTGCAGTACCCTCCAGGGAAGAGGGAGCCTTAGCCAGTGACCAGAAGTTCTCACGCAACGGGGGCAGAGAGTGGAGCCCACGCACTTTACATATCTCTCATCACATTGGCAAGACCATCACTCTTGTGAAATGGAGACCCCAGGCTACCTCAGCGTGTCCCTGTAAGCGTGGGATTATCAGTTTCCCCTCGTTCTGCTCTAGGTGCTCCAGAGACTCTCAAATTGTGATTTGGCTTCTCTTGGAGTCAGCCTTTGGGGAGAGAATGGGCTAATCCTGTAGAATCTGAGTTTTTAGGTCTTAGCATCAGTAATTTCTCCCTGTGAACTAAGAAACAGACATTGGGGTTTTATACACCAGTGTACTCTTCTTGGTTAAAATGTCTCTGTGAGATGGGTCACTCTTCAGATTGTGTAGCTTTCCAAGTATCAGATATCAGACCTAGTAGGATCATGGGAAATTCCCCAAGGTAAGTAATACCAGTTTATGAGACGTCTTGGTAGACAGTCTGCTGGCCTTTCCTCTTAGTGACACCCATCTGGCGTTTCAGAAGAAAAAGCCTTTCAAATGTTGACGCTAACCATACTCTCCGTCGCACTCAGTAACAGCCCAGTGTGGTAGTGTCACCTGGTGGGAAGATTCTGGGATTTGGAACCAAACAGACTTGGGTTTGATTCCATCTCTGCTGCTTTCTATCTATAGAAACTTGGGCACGTAGCTGAACATTTATGAACAACAGTTTGTCCATCTGTAAAATGGGATACTTCCTAGGGCTGTTGCAAGCATGAAAGTAGCTGTGATTATCGTGTGCATTAAGGGGGCCCATCAGATGGGGAGCAATGATAAAAGTCTGGATCTTTTGTTCCATTATAGACTGAGAATCTGTTATGTGCAAAATTGAATCTAGTCTAATATATAGGCTCTAGACTCTTCTTCCATCACTTTGGCCTGTTTTAGGTTTGAAAATCAGCAGTGGGGGATGGTCTGCATCCGTTTCCCATGGTCTGAACAGTCTTGAGCTTCCACAAGCTTTGCCTGTGGCCTCAAGTTGAGTCCCCGAAGGTATCAAGAGGTGACTTCTAGCAAATTTGTTTTTACAGGTCTGAGTGTGTATGTGGATGCCACCTTTTGATCTTCCTTTGAGCAGAAATTCTAGCCTCCTGGTGCAGTTCAGTCAGAGCTTTGGCGACTGGTTTATTGAATGCGCGAGACTCAAGCCGAAAACAGCTTCACTCTCTCTCACCTCTGCTCATTTTCACCTGCTCTCTGCCCCTGGATAACATTTTGGGTCAATGCAATACCTTTTCTGGTCACTCTTAGACCACAAAAGAAAAAAAAAGTTCTTTGGTTACTTTCAGGTCCTCGAAAACCTAATCCAGTCTGACAAATAAACTCCAGGCTCTCTTTCTGTCACTTTGGCCTGTTCCGGGTTCAGCAATCAATGATGGGGGAGAGCGCTGGGAGTCCTGCCTCTCTCCTTCCCACTCACCTCCCCCAACCCTCCAGCAAGCAATTTGGGACCCTCCTGGGTGGGCTGGGAGGAGAGGAAGGACAGAATAGGTCTCGTATGGCGGTTGTCACTGGAGGTGTCTGGTGGCACAGAGGACATTCTCCACGTGACACTCTCGTGAGTTCCTCCAGAAGCCATCTGACTGCAGCCCCTGAAGCTGGTGATGCCACCTCAGGCTGCCTGCTTGCAAGTCCTCCATCTCAACACCTCTGCGCCCAGTGGCACCCCCCAACCCCTCTGCTGAGATCCCTTCACCCCTGCCAGGCAGTCCTTCCTTGTTATTTTTTATTTCTTTTTCAACATCTTTATTGGAGTATAATTGCTTTACACTGTTGTGTTAGTTTCTGCTGTATAACAAAGTGAATCAGCTACACATATACATATATCCCCATATCTCCTCCCTCTTGCGTCTCCCTCCCACCCTCCCTATCCCACCCCTCTAGGTGGTCACAAAGCACCGAGCTGATCTCCCCGTGCTATGAGGCTGCTTCCCACTAGCTATCTATTTTACATTTGGTAGTGTATATATGCCCATGCCACTCTCTCACTTCGTCCCAGCTTACCCTTCCCCCTTCCCGTGTCCTCAAGTCCATTCTCTACGTTTGCGTCTTTATTCCTGTCCTGCTCTAGGTTCATCAGAACCAATTTTTTTTTAGATTCCATATTACCTTGCATCCTGATTATAAAACAATACATGTGACACCAGAATTGTTCTAAAAAATAATGGAGCAGAAGATAATTAGTCAAACTCCTGCCATCTCCAACCCAAACATCCATCAATAGAAGAATAAAGAAACAAAGTGTGGGACATTCGTACACACTCAGCAATAAAAAAAATACTGAACAGTTGATCCACACAGCAACGTGGATGAATCTAAAAATAATTATGCCGAATGGAAGAAGGCAGACCGGAAAAGAGAGACATACTGTGTGATTCCACTTGTATAAAATACGCAGAACTACAAGCTAATTCACAGCGACAGAAAGCAGATCAGCGGCTGCCTTTTGATAGAGGAGTGGGGTGGGGTGGGAGGGACAAACTACAAAGAAGCAGGAGGAAACATTGGGGGGTAATGGATGTGTTCCTTACCGTGATTGTGGTTTTGTGAGCATAGCTGGTGGTACCCTTTAAATATGTGTGGTAATAAGTGAGACAGAATTGACAGTAAGTGTGTATTGACAGTAAATATTAACATTTTAAAAATAGTTTTATTGGGATACAATTGACAATAAGGGTGTATTGAGAGTGTTAAACATTTTTAAATAGTTTTATTGAGATATAATTGAAATATTGATACTTATTGTCAGTTGTATCTCAATAAAGCAATTAAAAACTTCTCGCCATCCGACAGTCAGACTGGGTCTTTTCCTAGAAGCTTCCTGGCTGGCTTCTCCCTCCAGGCTTCCACCTGGAACGCTGATCATGGGGCTTGTTGTCTCACCCTCAGTAGGGGTGCTGTTTGCTACCACGGCAACCCCTTTGTTTAACCTTAGCGTCTTGAAGCCTGAGCCTGGCTCCCACCCCGCCTTCAGGAAGCATGTATCCAGCGATCCAAGTAGTTCTTCCAAAGCCTTTGCCCTTCGTCCCGCTTGAGGAGGTAGCCGTGAAGCACCTCTCTACTTTGCCCATACAGGACACCAGTGCCTCTCTGCAAAGCCCTCATCACTTTTCCTCCCTTGCCTTGCAGATGGATGGTGGCCTAGTGACAACAGAAGTAGCTTTTGGCAGTGACGCCTTTTGCCAGGCCTGAAGAGATGGCCCGGCACCTATGGGTCCTCTCAGCACGCATGGCTCTCAGCTTTGGGGGCCTCGGCCGAAACCCTGGGACAGAAAAAGGCTTGTTTCAATAAACTGCGCTCCACGTCACTTTGCTTCGTTGGGGTACAAAGAAATGAATTTCTCCCCAACGTACTTTCAGAGGCATATATATGGGAGGCAAGCAGCCTCTCTAAGCGCCGAGGCCCTAAGCAGGAACCTGCTGGCGCTGGGTGCCCCTCCCCTTGTCGGAAGATGCACATGTACCTTTCAGAAGATGTGCGGGTCCCTTTCGTTACTTTGTCCCAGAGACATTAATGCCACCTCTTTCCTGTTCCTGAGGGGTGAAATATGACAAGCACTGTGAAGGTCACACCTGCCAGAACTGATGCTAGAGTGGTTACCAGGATGACCCCTGCCCGAGGGCATCTCACGACCCAGCAGACCAGGTGATGGGAGGGCAACTGGAGGATGAGACGAGGCACCAACTGGGGGCTAAAGGGCTGTGTGGTTTGCCTTCAGAGATGTCTTCTGAGATGCAGTTGGGGTGGACAGAGGGAGGCCGAACAGCTTTCCACGGTAGCTAGGGATACCACCTCTGCCAAGGTCCTCCCCTCACAGAGACTACGCACAACAGAGTGAATCAAACATATTTCTTGTCTCCCTGTCACACCACACCCGGGGTCAAAAGTGAGTAAGGTGAGTGGAGTCTTCTTTCCGCCTGCCCTTGCTGCCGGGCCGCAGGCCAGGGAGAAGCCCCTTTAGGATTTAGGTCACACAGGATGATGAGGGAGAAAATTCAAGGCGAGAAGAGAGAAGGGAGGTGACCAGGGGCACCTCTTTGTACCCCCAGTTCCTAGTGCCCTAAATGGTTGGGTGGGGGAAGCTGAATCATAGACGAGAGTGACATTTTAAATGGGGTTGGACCCAGCGTTAATCACGGAAAGTGCCTAAAATTGGACCCAGGTCTCGTGAAGAGTCAAGAGAACTTCTGCAGACCACAGTTGGTAATGAAAACGTGGAGGATTGAACACGTGTCAGAAACTAAGGAAGTGCCTTATATATAAACTCATTCAACCCTCACAACAGCCCCAGGAGGCAGGTGCTGTTATTAATAGCCTCCTTCTCACCGATGAGGGAATTAAGACACAGAGAGGTTAAGCAACTTGGCCAAGGACATCCAGCTTGAACCTTGACTCCAGAAGTGATGCCCCCAACCCTCCCTGGGCTTCCACCTGCTCCGCAACTTCATGAGGCTTCCCATTAACTGGCAAGGCCAGGAGCTCTCCAAGGTGTTGGAGAGAGGCCCAGAGACAGCACAGACAGGCAGCCAGGGCCAGGATCCTGATAAGGACCATTATGTTATTGTGAGAGTGAAGGGAAACCACAGGCGTCTAAATGAATGGCTGCCACTTCCGGCTGTCACAGCCAGTCTCCGGCTGCATCTCTGTTTAGCAAGTGGGAGCTGGCTGTTTACGTGCCCACCTCTCCCTCCGGGCTGGAAATGTGTTGCAGTAGGGACCACATCTTGGTCATTTTTGTATCTTCTTCACGCTGTCTCAGTTACACGGCACAGAACTGGCATGAGTTAAAAGCCTAGTATGTGTTTATTGAGTAATTAAAGGGGGAATGGATTCTTCTTGCTGTTGAGGCATCGTTGAGGTACAATATTACATAAGTTTCAGGTGTACGACATTGTCATTCACAATTTTAAGCGTTATACTCCACTTAGAGTTATTATAAAATGCTGGCTGTATTCCCTGTGTTGTATAATATATCCTTGTAGCTTATTTATTTTATACATAGTAGTTTGTACCTCTTAATCCCCTGCCCCATCCTACCCTTCCCCCATTCCCTCTCCTCACTGGTAACGACTAGTTGAATTCTTAACCGTCTTAAGAAATTTCGTGTTCTCACAGCCCAGTTAATTTCAAAGAGACTGAGGTATTTCTACAGCATCAAGGCAATAATAACAAGGATATAAATAACTGCAGTTACTATGTGATAAGCGTAATGTGCCATGTATTTTATATTAACTCTATAGTATAAATGTAAACTTTAAGCCCTGTCACTCGCTAGCAGACTTTTCCCAAGGTGAAGGCCCACCTGGGTGGGAGCCTGGATCCCTGGGGTGGAGCAGGTGACTTCTCGGGTGTGACCACTAGGTGGCGATGCGACACCGCCATCACCTCTGTACCTCGCGGTGGAGCAGTGAGCGACTTGGACCTGTTCTGAAGGGCTGGCAGGATGGCTGGGGGCCTCTTGGTGACCCAGCTGGCCAAGATGGGGCCCATGCATCACGCCCTGTAGGTGGGGTTGAGGGCTTTCCAGTTTGTAGCCATGAGAAGGCCTTTCCAGAGGATCCTCACTGAGCCTGGGTGCATCTTCTCCTTGCTGACATCTGAAAATTATTCACATCCTTTTAATTCAGTTGAACAAGGAATTGCTGAGTCTCAAGCTCTCGCCAACCCAGCTTTGTATCCACACCCTCTATTTTAGACGAGGTTGGGGTCAGGGGGCAGGAAGGCCACTAGGCCCAGTTCTCACATTCATGAGAGGCATGTTTAGGCATTAATGTTACATCCAAACAAGGCTCTACATAGGAACACTGTATTCCTCCCAATGTTAAAACTGTTCTCTTGTTCCACAAAGAATACTTAAATTATACCACTTTTGGGCTTCCCTGGTGGCGCAGTCGTTGAGAGTCTGCCTGCTAATGCAGGCGATGTGGGTTCGTGCCCCGGTCCGGGAAGATCCCACATGCCGCGGAGCGGCTAGGCCCTGTGAGCCGTGGCCGCTGAGCCTGTGCGTCTGGAGCCTGTGCACCACAACGGGAGAGGCCACAACAGTGAGAGGCCCGTGTACCGCAAAAAAAAAAAAATTATACCACTATTTTTGTACCCTGTTTTAGCATATCTTTGTCTTTTAATATATCGGCGTCCCTCAAGACTTCAGTGTTTGAGGCTCCTCTCTCAATTTTTGAAGCACCTCAGCTGAAATGCTTGCGGTCCCACCAAAATGACTAACTGGTCACGCTTTCTCTCATCTCACGGTTTTTGTGCTAAGTCCCACTCCTGGGACCTGTTCCTCTCCCCCTGCGGTTGACTAACTCCTGCATGTTTTTCAGATCTCAGTTTGGACGTCATCTCAAGCCTCACAGCAAGCCCCTGTTAGGTGCTCTTAAAGCACCTAGATTTATCCCCTCGTACTGCTTCATACACTCTGCTGTAGGTCCCGTGTCCTTCACTGCATCCCTTAGAAGACCAAGGGTTCTCAGCTTGGGATCTACCGACCTTTAGGCTATTCATAAAGCCCTCAAAATTTTGAGTTATTAACCAACTGCCACAGTAATACAGGAGGCAAACAACCACAACATCCCAGTGGCCGCCCACAGGAAGTGACTCTTCTTTAAGTGTCTGGAATCAGCTGGGGTTCTTCCAGGGGTTCTGCTTATCTTGAATGGGCTTGTTTAAATCTCTGGGGACACCCGGCTGTTGGCTGATCTAAGTTGGCCTTTGCTGGGGTGGCTGGGCTCCGGTCCCGTGTTTCTCCTCTCCCTTCTGTGCCAGAGAGCTGGTCCAGGCTTGTCCTTCTCGTGGTGGTGGGGGCAGTGTGAGATAACATGCCCTAAAGTGCAAGCCCATTCCAAGTTCTGTTTGTGTCATTCTCACTGACACCCCTTTGTCCAAAGCAAGGTCTGAGGATGAGCTCAAAGCCAAGTGGTGGGGCAGGTCACCCCACCCCACCCATGGTGGAAGGTCCTGCCGAGCTACATGGCCAAGGGCATAAGACAGAAGAAAGTGAAGAATTGGGGCCAGTGCAGCTACCTACCAAGGACTGTGTGCCAAAATACAATTGCTTTCTCGAAGGAGGATTTCAGGACAATTTCCCACTGTAACCCATATACCCCAAATTTCAAGAACCTCCAATATATACTCATCCTTGAGTTTAGGGACGATATCTTCATTTTTTTTTTTGCGGTACGCGGGCCTCTCACCGTTGTGGCCTCTCCCATTGCGGAGCACAGGCTCCGGACGCACAGGCTCAGCGGCCATGGCTCACGGGCCCAGCTGCTCCACGGCATGTGGGATCCTCCCGGACCGGGGCACGAACCCATGTCCCCTGCATCGGCAGGTGGACTCTCAACCACTGCGCCACCAGGGAAGCCCTTCATTATTCTTATATCTGTAAAGCCTAGATTAGGACCTGGAGCATAACAGGTACTCAGCAGATGTTTGCTGAATGAATGAACGAGTGAGGGAATGAGTGTCTTCTGTATGCAATCTCGGTGCTAGATTCTGGGGAGACAGAATTGAACCAAAGAGGCTTCTGCCCTCAAGGAGCTTTCACTGTCTGCGCTCTCTGAGAGCTGCTGCTCAGAGGGGGGTCAGTGGGTGGGGCGGACAGCCTTCAGCCTCAGCCAGAATCAAGTTTCCATCATGATGAGATCTTGGGGGTGCAAGTGAAGGAAGGATAAGCTTTAGAGGAAACACAATGTATGAATATGTTTGACTTACCTGGTTTCCCGGGTGGGTTATCATGTAGAAACCATATGCTGTGCAAATGAACATACATGTGAGCTTAAGCGATGCAAGTGGAGACCTCATATTTATTGGTGTCACACAGTGAACAATGCATTTTCTTAGCAGCTAGTTCCAGAATCCCTCTCAGAGAAGGAAATTGCCTCAGTCCAAGAAAATATCTTGATAAGCTGCCCAGGGCAGAAGGCGAGACCCTGAGGGCATGGATGTCGGAGGAAACGAATTGTTTGTTTTCACCTCACGAGGAAGGAGAGAGCAAGGGGACACGAGACAGTGGAGTAAGGGGAGGAGATAAGACCTGGGGCGGCAAACCACAGCTGAGACACACATCAGAGAAAAGAGCAAGAAACTCCTGTAAGAAACCAGTAAAAAAAATAAAATAAAAAAAATAAAAAAATCTCTGGGCCGTTGCAGAAAATGCCTAGTAAGTGGTTTTCGGTAGATTACCAGGACGTGTTCTGTGTTTGTGACCCTGAAGTTTACAGCACGCTCAAATGCATCCTGCATTTTGTTTGTTCTGCTTTTGTCGTTTGTCTTTGTTATGCTTTTGTGGGAACTGAGAAAAAGACCCAGTTGCTCACCAGGATAAGTGTGGTCCCAAACACAGACAGCAGATTTGGAAACACGGCCTTGGAGGCAGAAGGGCTCAGACTCACCTTAGGAACCCGGGGTAGGATTTGGACACCCAGAGACCGTGGAACCCAGGGCTGGCCCAAGTTCAGCTAGATGACATGTAGGGGGTCTGTGTCTAATACCCGCCTATGACTCTCTCTACTTGTGTAACTTAGGGCTGGTTTCTTCAATTCTTTCTGCCTCTATTTTTTTCACTTTTAAGCTGGGGATACTCTTAGTGTCTCCATGAGGTCCTTGGGAGAGTTTACTGAGTTAATGGATACAAGGCATGAGGCACAGCACGGGGCATATACACGCATACGTGTCAGCTATCACCGTGTTAGTTATTGTTATTATTATTGTTTTCGTTATTAATAGCTGACTTCTGCGTAGCACTGGCCTAGTCGACAGGAGGTGACACAGGACTAGGACTCAGAAAGCCAGTGACTGGTCTTAGCTCTGCCCCTGCGTGTCATCTGGCCTTGAGAAATTCACTTTGCCTTTCGGGGCTGCAGGCTTCCCCCTCCCCTTTGACTGGAGGGCGTGGGACAAGGTTCTCTCCAAGGGTTGTTTTTCCCCCTCTCAACCTGAAGGGGGCGCCGTGGCCCCGCAGCTCTGCTCTTGGGCTCTCCGCCCCACAAAGCCGGACTTGACATTGAAGGAGTCCTGGGTCGCTGTCCACTCAGAAATCCATTTTCCCTACTCAGCATAACACTGAAGTGAGACTGACTCGGTGTGTTCGTTTACACCCCTTGGGAAGTTATTCCCCTTTTCACTTAATTACCTGATACCCAGACATTGCTGTGCAAAATTCGCCTCTGATACATTTTGGAAAGTCATCTAGACTCACTCGTTTGGTGCTTTGATTAAAATGTGCAACCTTCTCCAGGCTTCGCCACTTCGTTAAATAATTGCACCTCCAGGGAGAAAGTAAGCTGCACACACTCTGGGGCACAGAGAACAAGATAAACGTGGTTCACATCCAGCTGATGCTTTACGCTCCATCCCCCAGGCCAACACAGTGACTGCTGGGTCAAGTGCTCGGCCGGTGGATGCTGCCTTTAGGTGGCTTCCTTTTTGCAATCTCATGGGGAATGAGCATGACCCAGAAACAGAGCGGAATCCCCACCCTTTCCTGGCTCCGTGGCTGCCTGACTTGGGCCCTGTCCTCGGGAAAGACCGGCCAAGGGTTGTCTCCACTAGGAACCCGGCTCAGCCCCAGGCAGCATCACAAAGGGACATCCCAGCATGCAGGGGTCAGGGGTGGGCACAGGACACACTTCTTGGAGGGCACTGCCACGCTCCTGTGAGGGTGACAGTGTTGATTCAAGTCCCACTTTTCTTACTAATTAGTGATGTTGACCTTCAGCATTTCACTATACCTTTGTTTTTTTTGTTTTTGGTCTTCTTTTCTTCTCCTTCTTCTTTTATAAAATGAGGAATTTGACATCAGACAGCCCTGGGTGAAACCCACGTGTGCCACTCGCTTGCACTAGGACTTTCAGCAGCTGGCTTATACATACCTCTCTGAGACTCAGTTTTTTCATCTGGAAAAAGTGGCTGAGAGTTGACATGAGGATTAGATCCCTTGAGATCATGTGTTTAATCTATAACACACAGCGTTAGGCACAGAGATGGTGCCTGTGGGGGCAGTAGTGTGGTCATTTGGAACGAGCCAGGGTCAGATTTGGGTTTGGATCTTGGTCCTGTCACATTTTCAGCTGTGACCTTGAACAACTTGCTTATTTTCTGTGAGTCTCTGTTTCCCAATGTGTAAATAGAAATGATAAGTATTTATTTTATAAGGTGGGAGGAGGGTGAGATTAAATGAGATGATCTGCATTACACACGTATCAACCTGTCTGGCGTAGAGTACGTGCTCCCTAAGTGCTTATTTTGGCCAAGAGATGATGATGACCAATGGCATAATGAGCTGGTTTTGAGCCCCAGGATCTTTGGGAAGTCAATCCAAGATGATGTCCTAATTACTAAGGTCCAAGAAGAGACGGATGCTATTTGGAGAGAGTGTGAAAAGTTCCTTCCCTAGTATTCCAACTCCAAGATATGGGAATTGAGAACCTAATCACTAGGCTGATGTAGATTCTTCTTGAATTTTCCTTGTTGTTCCACAGGGCACGGCAAGGAACCAAGGTGGGGAAATGAAGCAAACCATCTGTCACCTTCTTAATTTGCTATCCACCCTTCCATCCACCTGCCCATTCTTCTGTCCATCTATCCATCCATCCATCCATCCATCCATCCATCCATCCATCCATCCATCCTTGATCAAGCTCTCACTAGGTGCCGCACTGTATAAGGTGCACACTTCTTACTCTTGAGGTTTTGATATCACAAATGGAATGGGACCATTCCTCTTCTTCCATGTGTCTATTGGTACCTTCAATCTGACACAGGGAAGGCTTATTCTAGGCACACGATGCTGGAGGTCCTGTCCAACCTTTCCTGGGCCTGAGCATACCATGGGGACATGGTTACACCTGTTGAAAATGTTGAGTACTAAAGGGTTGGACGCATGGGGTTTCCTCTTTCTTTTACCATCTTCCTTGAGGCTGCCTTGCATGTAGCTAAAAGCAGAGGTGGAACGATCTGGTTAAGTGAATGCTTGAGAATATGGAAATTCCTAGGACAAGTTAATTTGGGTATGTCTATGCCATACTTTTTTTTTTTTTCTTTTTTTAAACAGAGGTAAGTAAGGCATCAATCTGATCCTTAAGGACTTAACACAACTTAGGGTCTGGAAACCATGATCCTTTTTATCATAGGACCTTGAACATGCTAGTTATATACCCTTCATTCATTCTGTACTTATCATTCACAGCAATGTGATTTATATGTCACCAATTATTCAATGCTTGTCTGCTTACTGCTCCATGAGGACAGGAATCATTCATTCCACAAATAACTGTAACTCACCTGTACACATTCCAGCCACTATTCTGAGTCTAGCCTGTCTCCTAGAATACCCATTCTTGTTCCAGGGATGGGAATAAAGGGTGTTACTACTAAATGTGGTGGTTTAGTGGCATTCAAGCAGAGGCCTGAAAAAAGTGAGGGACCATGTCATGAAGGTATCTGGAGGAAGAGCATTTTGGGAAAAGGGAACAGAACGTATAATGGCTCTGAGGCTGGAACATGCTTGGTAGATTCAAGAAACAGCAAGGAGATGAATGTTGCTGATGCAGAGCGATCCAGTTCTCGAGTGGTGGAAAATGAAATCAGAGAGGGTCAGAGGTGGCCCTGGCTCTTACTCTGAGCACGACTGGAAGCTACTTTTGAGCAGAATTCAAGTATTTTTCTGTTTGCCATGTGAACAGACTGTCATGGGGGCAAAGGTGGAGGCAAGGATGTGCTATGTCACAGTCCAGGTGAGAGTAGTTTGGACTAAGGTGGTAAGAAGCAGATGCTGTACAGATTCGGAAGATAAAGTGTTGAGCAAAGTACCAGGCATCAGTTATCAGTCCCAGAGGAGGACTCTAAACACTTCTTCCCATTGCATCTTGGTATTGGAGTTGCCAAGGAAAACACAGCATAGTCAGGCTCTGGATGGAATAACGCTTTACTTACATAGGGAAGAGACAGAGAGAGATCAGATCCAGTGGTGTGTGTCGGTCCCTCATGGCTATCAGGTCCCCACAAGCAGCTGACACAGGACGACTGGCCTACACATCTCTCTAGTGCCACAGTGGAAGGACCCCAACCTCTCCCCCATGTTGTCTGAAATACTGAAAGCTGGGGGTATGCCTGAGGGCTGTTGACGTACATGCTTAAGTGGAACAAAGGAACAGTCATTGTGCATGAAACACGAAAAGATATTCCCGCTCAAGGTGATAAGCCTGGCACAGGGTGTAGGGGCTCCATCTCTTGGTAAGGAAGTGTTCCAGGCCCAAGGTTCATTTTCTGTGGCCAAGTGTGGGTTAAAAGACTGTGCATGAGCCCTCCTTTCCCAGCATCATCTACAGGATTTGTTGTTTGAGTGTTGGGAGTGGGGAAAAGAGAGGAGGAAAGAATGACTTCAAGGTTTTGGATGGAAGCATTGAGGTACTAATTACTGAAAATTGTGCAAGATCATATGTGTGTGTGTGTGTGTGTCTGTGTGTGTGCGCGTTGGGGACAAATCAGGAGTTGGGTTTTGTTCATGTAGAGTTTGAGGTGCCTATTAGAAATCCAACTGAGATGTACAGTTGAGCTGAGATGTCTGGAATTCAGGGGAGAGGTCCAGCTGGAGACAGAATTGTGGAAGCCACCAGTGTAAATGCCATGAGACTGCATGAGGTCCCTGGACAGGAAGGTTGACAGATAAAAGAAAGCTGAAGGCTGAGTCCAAAGTTTTGGGGTCTGGGATATGGGCAGGGGCCAGGAGAGAAGACCAAGAAGAAGCAGTCAGTGATGTAGAAGGAAAACCTAGAGAGAAGAGCATCCTGGAAGCAAGTCAAAGAAAAGTTTCAGAGAAAAGGGAGGGACAAACTTTGTCAAATGTTTCTGAGGCTACATAAGGTGAAGACTGAGAATTGACCATTGGATTTGGTAAACTAGAAGTTATTGATGACCTGGGTGAGAACTATGGTGGAGTGATGGGGCAGTAATTCAGGGAAGATTGGGTTCAAGAGAAAAGGGAAGGAGAGAACGTGGAAACAACTGTAGTTAAGGAGATCAGAGAAATGGGGTGGGAGCGGGAAGGGATTGGAGGGGCAGGAAGGCTTTTTTTTTATAGCTGATGGAAATGATCAAGAAGAGAGGGAAAATCCAATGATGCAGGGAAGGGGATGATTGACTGATAATGACTTTGGTATTGAAAAGAGAATGAGGCTATGGGATTCAAACAGAGGGGCTGGCCTTAGAGAGGAGCCTTTCCATTCATCCATGGTAATTCAAGGGAAGACAAAGTATATAGTGCCCTGAAGTTGGTAGATGAGTTGGCGGGAGGCTGTGAAATTCTCTTCAGAGCAAGCTCAGGTGCTTGGATGAAGATTCAGAATAGTTAGGGTGAAATTTAATAAGGGTTGTGTTTTTTTCAGGTGAGTATTAGGGAGAGAGGAAGAAAGGATTTGGAGTGCATGCTAGAGAGTCATGATAATATTGTGTATTTGAATGTAAGCAGGGTAAGAAAAAAAAAGGTAAGGATATGAAGGAATTGAGGGATAGTAAAAAGGTGGTAATGATCAGGTGGTTAGACAGGGGTCAATCATTTTTGGAACTGGCAAACTAAAGATGACAGATAGTGGTTGGAAAGTAGTATCCTTAGAATTAAGATAATGGAGGACTGAATGACCTGTATGGAAAGGTCTAGGGTGTGGCCATAGGAGGGAGTGGCCGAGTTAGGATGAGTTAGAATGGGAAGAGAGGAGGTCGTGGAACTACAAGTCAAGGGCATTGCAAGGGTTTTCTCAGTGGAAAGTGAAATTCCTGAGATCAGAACTGACAATGGGCAGGTGCTCAGATCTTTCAGGAATGAGGGGAGCAACCCGGGGTCTTTGGATGTGACTACTATAAGAAGGCATAGTGGAATATTCAGTCTGGCAGTATGACCTTCAAAACCAAGAGTAGTGGGGAGCAATGGTATAGAAGATGAACAAAGAGCAGGGAGGACCCCCCGCCTCCCAAGACCTAGTGGAACAAGGGGTATGGGAATGAAAAAAACAGCACTTCTTGAGAGGATGACAGAGGAAGCCGTGTCCTTAGCAGGAGTTTGGAGCTTTTCTTAGTGGTGGATTCTAGAGCCAAACAGGTTTGGACTCCTAGTGCTGCCTGCCTGGGGTGGCCCAGATTGCCCCTTTTTGGAGGCATCTTCTCTTCTACCAAAGACGATTCTGTGATGCAGTGTATCACAGTTGTTCCATGCGCAGGCTTTGGAGTTCAACTGCCTTGATTCGAATCCTGTATTCCTGCTCTCCTGCTTTTTAACTCCATGAACTTAGGCTAATCGATTCACCTTTCCATGCCTAAGTTTCCTCATCAGAAAATAGGCGTGGTAATGGCTTTAATTATGGGGTTGTTGTGAAGATTAATGGAATCGATATAGGTACAGTGCTTGGAACAGTGCCTAGAACATGGTTAAGTGTGTATACTAGTTTTTGCTAATAATATGATTATTTTTAAAATTAATCTTCTGCTCGGTTCCTTGTTCTGGAGCAGGCTCCTTGTTCTGTTAGGACAGAAAGGTGAATAAAATGTTTAGAGATACAACCGAAGATACAGAGATTTTGCTGATAATGGACCATGAGTTCCAGAGGACACAATGAGAGGATCTGGGGAGTTAGGGGTAGTCAGGTTAGGAGATGGACAGAGGTTTAAGCGAGGAGAAGCAGGGTGATGAGGGTTGAGTTTAGGAAGCCTTAGGGCTTCCTGTGCAGAAGTGAGCAGAGATCAAAAGCCAGGTGGAATCAGTCCTGTTGGGGTCCAGGTAAGAAGGAAGGGGGACAGGGAGCCCTGGGATTTCCTGCAGGTCGGCTGGGGAAGGGCACGGCTGGGTGAGGGGAGATATTGCCTGGACAGGGCAGAACTCGGGGCTCCCTCTTCACTTCTGCCAGTGGAAGTCATTAGCGTGGTTCAAGGCTCTGTCCCTGGCGACTAGCATCGTATGCTTGGTGGGAGGAGAACCCCTCTACATCAAACGAAAGATGCTTCTGGGGATCAACACATGAGTTTTCCCGCCAGCCCAGCCTCTTCCAACACCTCACACTACCCTTCTGGAAGCCTGTTTAATCCCTTGCTCAGATATCCTCTGAATTGCACCAGGCATCTCATCACGGCTCTGTACCTGTGATTGTGTTGCTTGTAGATAGTTGTACTTGTAGCTCACCTCACCCAGAGCTGAGATAAAAGGTGTCATGTAATGTTCCCAAAGCCGCCTCTCTCGTTGCCTGAGCAGGTGCTACTGCTGCGGAATTACCAAAGATGTTAAAATCGAGGCCATAAGGACTTGTTGAGCGTTGTCGTTTTCTTATGGGACAGATAGTTCCTATTTTCCTTGGCTCGACGCTCACGATTTCGTCAGACACGAAGCCCTCCCGCTGCCATCAACCCCGTGGCTGCACGGCTGTCTGCTCTTGGGTTAACTCTGATAAGCTCATCGAAGTCCCGGGTCCTAGCGGACAGCACTGCTGTAGACAGTAATCCAGGGATCGCAGACTGGATGGAAAGTTACCCACAGGCATATGCTGTTTGGCTCTCATAGTGATCAGGAACTTTCGTGTAAAATTCCAGACTTAACGGCTTTTTTGTGGAAAATCAGGAGACCCAGCCACAAGGACTCTGGGATCCTACATGGCAACAGTTGGCTGGAGTTGAGTCGTGGCACCCCCTGCAGACAGAGCACATGCTCTCTGAGTCACTAGGGACCCCTGCACGTGTGCTTCTTGGGGCTGTAACATTCGTGCTATGGGTCTGCTTCTCCTACAGGCACTGGCATTTATAACTCGAGCTACCCAACCTGGGTAAAGGGCCATCTGAGGGCATGTGCAGAGTGTAAAGGAATCTGTGAATGATTAATGAGTGCCTGGAATATTGATGTGAGGCCAGTGGACAGCACTCGGACTCTTCCTGGCTGTTAATGAGAGTAAACAACTTACATCATCTCTTAAAAAAAACAAAACAAAGACCTAATTAATTGACATATTCTGCTCTTCCTGGAAATTTTAAACTTACATCAGAAGCATGGGAAACTATGGCTTAAACCCTTACCTTATGCTTGAGAATACCGTGGTTATCAAAGTAGAAAAGTGCCTGATTCTTTCCCAGGATAGTGGAGAATTTCACAGCTCCCTTATTCTTTCATGCTGTAGCAACACCAATTATCACCTGCTGGATTCTTCAAGGTGTGTGTGTGTGTGTGTGTGTGTGTGTGTGTGTGTGTGTGTGTGTGTGTGTTTGTGTGTGTGTTTTGCCACCCAGAGCTTTCGGGAACAGGAAGTGGAGTTTTGCATTTTCTGTGACAGCAGTGTAAAAAATTAAACAGTCTCGTGACGGAGGTTATTCTTTTCCCCCTGAGAACAGCTCAGTCTCTCAGTAGCTGGGATCTTGAGCAAATTATTTAACCTCCTCAGTTTTTGCCTGTCTACATCTGAGGGTAATGGTTTTATCTCACAATGTTTTTGTGAGGGTTAAATATAATGTTCTTCGTGCAAGTGCCTGGCATGGAGCCTTCCGCTGAGAAGGTTCTAAAGAGAGTATTTCTGTTCAGGGCATTCACAAGAAAAGACCCTGAGCAGAGTGGGAACCGCGGGGGATGCTGACACAATGAATCCCCAAAAGCCCAGACTGAGAACAGTGGTCTGAAGGATGGGGATGTTCTGCCTGATTGAAGAAGCACAGACAGACTGGAGAGAGGGCAGCTGTGCATCTGCTGATGTGAGTTACCAGCCCAGGGAGGTTTCTCTTCCTTTGAGAACCAGGTTTAAAGCATTGCTGCTCAAAGCAGTAATTTCCCCTGGGAACAAGTGAAGAAAAATTCTTTGGCCACAGCTCTCTGACTCTGATGTCTCTTTGCTTGCGGCCATTTCCCCGAGGGAGGTGGCCCAATCAGCTTGGGTTTTCTCAAATGGTCCAGATGCCTCCTTCCCCAGTAGTCATCAACCTTGACAAGTAACAAGTGTTTGTGGAGCGCCTTCTCATGGCCAGGTGCTGCTTTAGGTTCCAGGATACAATGATGATCAAGACATGCCTTTGCCCTTAAATAGCTGACAGTCTAGTGGAGGAGATAAATAGGGAAACAGACAGTTAAATACAGCCTGATAAGTGGCACAACTGGGGTTCACTCAGGATGCCATGGAAGTTCATGGAAGGACAATTAAGTCAATTTGGGAAAATTCGGGAAGCCTTTCTGGAAGATGTAAGTTCAAGTTGAGACGTGAAGGATACGTAGAGATAGCCAGGCCCATTCAGGCAGAGGGAGAAGCTTGTGCAAAGACCCCGGGGCAAGACAATATGGTGGGTTTAGAGCCCTCCTGGTGGTTTTCCTGACTGTGGGGCTGCTAGGGAGTCCCAAGGGACTGGTCAAGAGAGCAAAGGCCCCATCGTGAAAAGCTTTGTTTGCCATACTAAGGACTTTGAACTTGATCCTTGAATTTTTCCAGCCATCCCAACATTTGGGGGCCCAGTCTGCATCTCTGAGATGGCTTCACATACCCAGAAGTGGCACATACATAGCTCCCCTTTTGAAAAGCACAGTCACACTATCTGTCCCCTGGTCAGGGATGGCTGCATTCCTGATACAGAAAGAAGATGACCTAGGCACATACATTTCCCACTTTCAGGGGCAGGTCCCATTCACATCTGTTCCATGGTCAGAACAATGCACCCCAAATTTTGGTTTGCACAAACTAGAATTTATATATACAGCATTAAACATTTATATAAAATTTATATACAAAGATTTATATACAGCCTGCTACTCTTGCTGTTATCACTGACCTACCTGTCCTCACATCTTTGGCTCTCAGGAGTTTAAAATATTGTTAAGTGTTCATTCCATAGACCTCCAACTCAGGTTTGCAAAGTAAAGGGTAAGGCTCTTGTTTTTGCATAACTGAATTTGGGTTCTGTCTCCAGTTCCACACCTCTGTCCATGGAAACTGAATGGTAGTCATTCCAGGACAAACTCAACCAGTTCAAGGTTTTCTCGATTCATTCACAGTTCTCCCCTTTCTTCTTTCCTCCATGATTGAACCTAATTTCCAGGAGACTTGAGGGCTGTCCAGGCGTTGGAGTGGCGTTTGGTTCTAGGCCGTGACGTCTTCTCTTCTACAGCTACCACTATGGCCTCACTCTCATTGGCCCTGCTTGTCACTGCCCATCCTTGCCAGGCTCCTTTGGGATGTCTGAGCCTTCATCTTTTCCCTAGTGGTTGGTCCATAAAGGTCACTCTGAATCTCCACGAGCTGACCAGGGGCCACTAGGGCCCACCAGCCCTAAAGATTGCATGAGAAGCATTCATTCTCTCGCCTTCCCATGTGGAGCCTGATGGGTCAGGCCCATTTCCCCAGACCCTGGAGTCGGTTCTCCATCCCTGTGGCTCCATGGAAAGATACGGGTGGAGAGTCCCAAGGCCCTGCTCAGCATGGAAGCTGTGATTCCTTCTGCTCTTGAACTTACGGTACTCCTCCATCCCTATAGACCTGACCTCAAAGGGGCAAGACAGGACCCCCATCTCAGGACCACTCATAATTTCCCCCTTTTCTCACTTTAGGGGATTTTAATATAATATGAGTGGTGGTTAAACTGGCTCTAATCGATCATGAATTCTTCTTGCTTACTTTTTTGGAAATAAGCTTTCTGTGCTGGCTTTTTATGGGCTCTGCTTTGCAACTCCAATATCCCTTTCTCAGGCTTTTGCCTCTGCCTTGGGTTCAAACATTCATTTTGAAACGTGAAAGCTGAGCATGGATTTATTACTTTTTTTCCCTTCTTTACCGTTGTGACAACCTTCCTCAAAGGCATTTGGAATAGAACAGTCTCACAGTTGGTCAACAGAAGGTAGAGATAAAGGAGTAGCCAGCCAAACTCCCATGGGTTTTACCTCCATAATAGAAGTATCCTTCCGCAGCAGGGTTACCCATCGTGTGTAATAAACAGGGAGCACTTGTCTGATTTGAGATCTGCAAGGGGACTACAGCAGGAAGAGGATGAGCTGAGTGCTGTCCGTGGTCTAGAATGCCAGGGGCAAAGGATCCACTTACTTTCTTCCCTACTAAAACCACTAAACATAAAATAAATAAGCAACAAAGATGTACTATATAGCATAGGGAATCACACCAATATCTTGCAATAACCTATAATGGAATAAAATCTGCAAAAAAAACCCACAAAAAAAAATCTGAATCACATTGCTGTGCATCTGAAACACAATATTGTAAATCAACTACACTTCAATAAAAAAAGAATAAAATCTTACACAGATGAAAACAAGGCGTATCAGAAGGCAAGTGCATGACAGAAACGCTATGCTAGCAAAAACGTCCACTGAAACCTCTATTTCTATCTCTTTCTCTGTCTCTATCTCTGCCTCCATCTCTATTTCAACTCTTTACAAGCCTGTGCACCCAGGAGAATGTGATAGTTGCTGCTTACTGTACCCTCTAGAGGCCAAAGAATGGCCAACCCAGTTGTGTCCAGTGAACCCACTGCAGAGTTAGACCAAGGCACACCAGCTGCTTCCTGGCTGCTTTCTCAGCCTGGCGTTTGGATCTGGGAGCGTTCTATCCACAGGGCTCTTAGGAACAGGATCCCAGCACACAGTGTAGAGAGGAAGTCTCTTGGTCCTCACTGCAGTGTGTTTGTGTGTGTCTAGTGGACATCAGAGACTTCCTGTTCACTTGTTTTCCAAGGTTGGGCGTGAGAGTTGTCAGTTTATTCGTTTGCTTGTTTCTTTTCAATGTTAACTGGGAGAGTTGAGCCTTGATCAGAGAGAGCATAGGATGGTCTCAAGTAGAAAAGTCCTTGGATCAGCCTCAGAGGCTGAGCTCATTGTGAACCCAAGACTCAAAGGATAACATTCTAGCTTTAAATGCAAAGTTTACCTTCAAGTGACTGGGTCATCCTTGATCCCTGGAGGTCTCTGTGGTGTTCTGGGCCAGAATGGGTGTCTCACATCACAAATCAGGTTTATTGGTCTCTGGTGCTGGTGTGCTGTAAAGGGTTAGCCCAGAGGGCTTGGGGTGCTTCAACCCTGCACGTTCCAAAGAAAGGACTGGCCCTTGACCAGAGAGATCTTCTAAGTCCTCGGAGTATTCTGCTTGATAAGAGTGTTTTTGTATACCTGGGGCCTTGGGCTACCCCAGATAGTTTATGGCTACACTGTGATTTATAATGAATGTGTGCCTTTGTTTGCCTGGGGACCTGGGCCATGCTGTATCAGTTTGACCTCTGGAACTGCTGAAGACAGGGTAGCTAAGGTCAGTCATGTGGGTATCTCATGCCTAGGTGACTGACTCCCAAGAAAAACCTTGGACCTGAAAGCTCAGGTAAGCTTCCCTGGCTGGCAGTACTTCCCAGGTGCTATCACACATCATTACTGGGAGGATTACGTCCTGTTTGGGCTACTCTACTGAGAGAGGGCAGCTGGAAGGCCATGTCTGGTTTCTCCTGGACTCTGCCCTCTGTACCTCTTTCCTTTGCAAGTTTGAGTCTGTATCCTTTCACTGTCATAAACCATAACCATGAGTGTCAGAGCTTTCCTGAGTTCTGTGAGTCCTTCTGGTGAATCACTGAACCTGAGGATGGTCTTGGGAGCCCCTGACCCAACTGGGAACCTTTCAAAGGGAGAGATGCCACTTCTTGCCAAATTTCAGAGGTTCCACGGCCCTTGCAAAATTTTTTCCAGTTGGCTTCAGGCTGGTTCTTCCTCACATGAACCCTTCTGGACAGTTAAATTTTCCTGCGATTCTGAGGTCCCTAACTCCTGGCCCTCTGACCCTTGTTGTTGAGTCATTCAACTTTGCAGTCACAGATTGCTCTGACGTCCTCAGCCCCAATGACTCAACTTCCATTCACCTCAGCAATCCACGTCCACTGCCACCTCCTACACCTTGTTCATCACTTGGGACGGCTCAGCCTACAAAACAATATGCTCAGAAATCTAGCATTACAACCTCTTTGGGCCAGATGTTTAAGAGCATGAGTTGTGGGGTTAGTCAAGTCCAGAGTGACTTAACTTCCTTGCGCTGTAGTTACTTTCCTGTAAAGTGAGAGAGGACCCAATGGAACCATACACGTAAAGCTCTGAGTTAACACCTGGTGCATACATGCCTGGGATTACAATAAGAGCTACTGTTACCAGGCTTGTGATGGTTAACTTTATGTGCCAGTTTGACTGGGCCATAGGATGCCCAGATATCTGCTTAAATATCATTTCTGCCTGTGAGGGTGTTCCCAGAAGAGATCAGCATTTGAATCTGTGGACTCAGGAAAGCAGATGGCCCTCCTCAGTATGGGTGGGCATCATCCAGTGCCCATGGGCATTGATTCATGGGCCGGAATAGAAGAAAAAGGCAGAGGAAGGTAGCCTTTTTTCTCTCTGCCTACTGCCTACACTGAGACGCTGGTCTTCTCCTGGCAGTGGCCTTAGACTCACAGTCCTGGCTCTACCAGTTCTCAGGCTTTCAGACTGGGAATGGAACTACAGCGCCATTTTCCTGGGGCTCCAGCTTGAAGTCGGCAGGTCACAGGACTTCTTAGCGTCCATAATTGCATGAGTCAGTTCCTTATAATGAGACTTATTATAAGGAATTGGTTCTGTGTCTCTAGAGGACCTTGACTAATACAAAGCCTTATGGCTACGTGCTGGATATATTTGTCACCTGATTTTGCAGGCTGTCAGACCCCTCTTGGCCTTGCCCATCTCCCCTTCTTAGGCTAGATTTAATCACCCATGTCTTCGAGGGCCCTCTCATCCAATCCTTCCTCACCCTCAGCTCCTTGACCTCCTTCCACAGCTGCGCCTCCATCCCCAGTGCTGTGTCAATCCAAATGCTTGTTTTCACTCTCCCTGGCCTGGGGCTGCTGGACAGTACTTGGGAAAAATCACATCACCATGCTGAAGTGGTTCCATTACACGTTTATGAGCCTCTCAGCCTCTGCTGGGCTGCCACTGCTGCTCGCTTATCTTTTAATTATCTCTAGTTGACCTTCTCTTACTTTCTCTTCAGCGGCTGCCCCTGACCTCCACTCACTCCACCCAACCCACCATCATCTCCTCATTCCCAGCTCATGGGGGAAGCTGGGGCTCTGCAGAGATAATGGAGACCCTCAGAGACGATCTATGTCATGTATGCCCCTTCGTCTTCTTAATTTGTCTGTATTTTTACCTATATCTGCTTCCTTCATTATTCTATTTGAAGGAGTTATTACTCATCGCCAAAGTTAACCTTTCTAGCAGTAACTGCTGACTCCTTTGCTTCCTGGTTTTTTCTCTAGAAAAAATTTTTTGTTTGTTTGTTTGTTTTTTGCGCGGTACGCGGGCCTCTCACTGTCACGGCCTCTCTTGTCGCGGAGCACGGGCTCCGGATGCGCAGGCTCAGCGGCCGTGGCTCACGGGCCCAGCTGCTCCGTGGCATGTGGGATCTTCCCGGACCGGGGCACGAACCCGTGTCCCCTGCATTGGCAGGTGGACTCTCAACCACTGTGCCACCAGGGAAGCCCAATTTGTCTATATTTTTACCTATATTTGCTTCCTTCATGATTCTATTTGAAGGAGTTATTATTCATTGCCAAAGTTAACCTTTCTAGGAGTAACTGCTGACTCTTTTGCTTCCTGGTTTTTTCTCTAGAAAAAATTTAATTCCCTCTCTCATATATCCTCCTTCTCGCTCTCTCTCATTCTCTCTCTCTTTCTCCCCCCGCCCCCCAAACCCCAGGCTTTTCTCCCTGATATACAACTATGCCCACACTTTTCTGCCTCATCCTTTTCCCTTTTCTTTCTACACTGTTTATCTTTCAAGATCTGCCCCATGGGTCCCTATCTTCCCACTGACTAAGTAGTTCCTACTCGCTCTGTCAAGTGGTCCTTGCCTTTGCTGTCCAGTGGAACCCTATGGGGGCCATAACTCATTCATTTTTAAATTTCTGGTTCCCAACAGACATCCTAGAACACTGCAAGAGTCCAGTGGGCATCTGCTAGTGGAACCAGGAAGGATGATGTGCGGGTGGTCCAGAGAGAAAGGAAGAGTAGAAGCAGGGACACGACGGCACTCTGTGGCGGGAAAGCAGGACTTGGCATCTGTGTGTCACGTGAAAAAAGGACTGGAGTTGCTCAAAAAATCTTCCCTGCTCCGGGTGTCAGGGACAGAATGCTGAGCTGGGCAGCACCTGTGTCTGACATAATATGTCATATATTACGGTTTTATGCTCGTGTGCTGGGAAGGAGCAGACTTGGATTATCTCGCTGCCCCAGGAAATAGCCATGTAGTAAGCGATAATGGGATCAATGTGCATGAACTGAAATTCTCTCTCCCCTCCCAGGGAAAAGAGCAGTGGGCAGAATTCTCTCTCAGGGAGAAGGTGTGTGGGCCTCAACGTTGGGGATAAAGAGAGACCTGTTAAATCAGGTGACGGCTTTGGGAGCTTCCAGAACAGAAGGTGGTGCCACAGCCCCCCAGGCTGGACCACTTTTCCACCTGCCTCTCTGGCCAATTATGCTAAGTGAGGTTCTCTTCTGGTGTAAGAGGGACGTTACCAGCCCTTTCTTCAGGGCACAAAGCTGCACAAAGCTTCTTTCCGTTTTTCTTCCCACTTCTTTTTACTCACTGGCACTTCTGTGTCTTAGATTTTTTGCCCACGTTGCCGTTACAGCAACTTTCAACCATATAATGTCGTAGATATTTGGCATTGAGGATTTAACACTAGTGACTTCTGCTTTAGGCATCGTATCCCAAAGAGCCATGACATGGAGTAGTTTGTCATGTTGCTAAAGTATGAGTCTGTATGACCTGCTCTGTGATGGGGCGGGGGCGGGAGTTAGTTAGCAAGTTAGTGAGTCTGGTCACCTGCCTAACCTATGCATTTCATTATTGCTTTTTTATTCATTCATTCGACAAATATTCTTTGAGTATCTAGTATATGCCAGCCCCTATGTTAGGATGCTAGTTTGGCTATAAAGTGGGCAATGAAAAGGTTCTCTGCTCCCGTGGACTATACCATTGGGAGGAGGATGAGGGGAGGGAAGAAGAATAAACAAAACAATTAATTGCATGTGGTGATATGTTCTATGAAGAAAATAAAGCCGGGTGATGTGATGGAAAGCGAGAGAGAGAGGTGAGCATTGGAAAGGAGCCCTGCCCACTGCAGCCAGAAGGTGGAAGCAACCCACGTGTACGTCAGTGGATGGATGGATAAACAAAATGTTGTGTATTCATAAAATGGAATATTATTCAGCCATAAAAAGGAATGGAATTCTGATACATGCTACGATGTGGATGAATCTTAAAAACATTATGAATAAGCCAACACAAAAGGGTAAATATTGTATGATTCCATTTATATGAATACTTAGAAAAGGCAAATTCGTAGAGACAGGGAGTGGACTAGAGATTACCAGGGGCTGGAGGAAGGGGGAAGGGGGAAGTCATTTCTTGGTGGGTACAGAGTTTCTGTTTGGGGTGATGAAAAAGTTGTGGAAAGAGGCAGCGGTGGAGGTCACACAACACTGTGAATGTACTTCATGCCACTGATCTGTACACTTAAAAATGGCAAGTTTTGTATTACATATATTTTACCACAATTTAAAAAAAGAGGAAGGAGGGAGATTTGCAGTGAAGAGAGGAGCCGCCATGTGAAGATGGGGGGAGGGGACCATCCTGCTGGAGGGCACATCAAGGGCAAAGACGACAAGGCAGGAGAGAGCTCGGATTGGTTTTGGTTCTCCGTTGCTTTGTGCGTAGTAACGATCATGAAGTGTTAAAGATGCTTCTTTGTTAAAAAAAACAAAAAGCTTCAGAAAGGAAGTTGATGGTCACTCCTGGCAGGGGTAGTGAAGAGGTTTAAAAGCAATGGTACGGGCGAGTTTGGGGATTCTCAGAGCTCTCCAAATGCCTTCCTCAGGAAGGCAGAGAGTCCTCTGCAGCTCTCGGTTTGCAGGTCCAGCCTCCCATCCAGCTGTGAGCATCTTGATGCTGCCCAAGGTTGTACTGCTTCAATTCCGTGCCTCCTACCCTTGTATTTGGTGAGTGATGGGTGACTAAGTAGGCGGCCTGGGAGTCATTTACGCGTGGGGCTGTGTAGGCTAACAGTGCTAAACGAGCAAGCAGGAGAAGTGGAGTCTTAGCCTCGTTCTGCCGTTAACTAGCTGTGTGTGTATAGACAAACGGCTTAGTCTATCTGGGCTTCAGATTCTTCCTCCGTACAATGCATGCCTCGGACAAGGTTAGAGAAAACAGATATACAATACACATACTCCTTTTCACACGTCTGACAGTAGGGCCACATGGTGATGTGTGGACACCCCAGGCCTGAGTGGCCCTCCTCCAAGCCAATATTCCTTACAATTTTTTTTCAGTATTTACTTGCCTGGGGAGGTGGAAGAGGTTAAAAGCAACTGATTTTTTTTTTTTTGTACTAATAAAAATTGTATTTATGAACTTACTTCAACAAGGCAAAGCAGAATCACTGAAAAATTGTTTGTGTGTTCTTGTTTCCTCTTTGGGTTTCTGTAGTCCACTTTAACGTGTATATAATAAAATAAATTTCTTCTTCTGAGAAAAAGGCACTATATCATGGGATATTTAGATTGAGATTTTAAGTTCACTGCGACTGCCTGAGAAAGTTGTAAGAGGTTTCAGTAGAGCTGGGCTTTTAAAATTTTCGTGTCAAGGTGCTGTCTGCTTTGGTGGGAGTGGGACAAATCATATTTAACTGGTTGAGCTCGGTGATGTTTTAGTGTTCATTTTTTTTTTTAAATAAATTTATTTATTTATTTTTGCTGTGTTGGGTCTTCGTTTCTGTGCGAGGGCTTTCTCTAGTTGCAGCGAGCGGGGGCCACTCTTCATCGCAGTGCACGGGCCTCTCTCTCACTATCACGGCCTCTCTTGCTGTGGAGCACAGGCTCCAGACGCGCAGGCTCAGTAGTTGTGGCTCATGGGCTCAGTTGCTCCGCGGCATGTGGGATCTTCCCAGACCAGGGCTCGAACCCTTGTCCCCTGCATTGGCAGGCAGATTCTCAACCACTGCACCACCAGGGAAGCCCTAGTGTTCATTTTGGATCAGCATTTCCCAACAGCTGCCCGGAAAGCCTGGAACTCCTGTAGCTGTCCAGGGCAGACATTGCTAATGGATCACAGCACTCCTTCCTGCAGAGCCCAGATGGGACTCCAGCTTTCTCGCCCTCACTTCCAGTTATGCATTCTATTGGCCATCCTTGGGCTGGGTGGATGCTGTGATTCCTTCTGACCTCAGTGTTGTAGAACTCTGTGATCTTAAATTTTGCATGATTTAAAAGTAATCACCGTTTGTCTGGGACCTAAGTAGCTGACATGTAATTTGGTTTCAGACATTTTGATGTTTATGTAAATGTTTGTGTAGAAGAAAATGATGTTGGAAGCTAGAAAAACCCCTCCTAGACATCTTTCCTGGTTTTATAGCATTTAAAAGAAGTGACAATTGAAGGAAATTTTATGGAAATATTCTGGGCTACTGTCAACTAGTATGGAGAGCAACTGAAGACCTAGAATTCAGAGGGTGGTCCTAGAACCTGGATGGAAGGTTTTCAGGAACCAAACAGCTTTAGCAATGGATTGAGGTAGGAAATGATCTGAGAAGATCTGTTGACAACTGCAAAGGCTTTATTTATGTGAACTACACCAAGCGCCAATCTAAATTAGGTTGAACTTTGAAATAGCCAGTGCTGTAGCAGAATAGCTTTTGCTCCCAAAGGCTGACAATGAGAGTATTTAAGGGAGATGAACACAAGCTTTAGAGATGAAAAAAACATGGTTTTGAATCCTGACCTCTGCAATTACTTGCTGTGGCACCTTGAAATAAGTAATTCATCATCTTAGAGTCTGTTTGCTTATCTGGGCAATGAAGATACTTACCACTTAACTTTCGGCATGTGGTGAGGCTTAGGTAAGATATCAGTGGTGACACCTGCTGAGGCCCAGAGCAGGCATGGAAGTAAAGCCTGGGTGATTGCATCAAGCATGAGGAGTGCTTCACGGACAAGTTCCAGTAAGGGGTCTGTGGTCGGAGCACTGATGAACTTGGAACCAGAAATTGGGTCTGTGGAGGAGAAACACGAATCAGCTGTACAACCCAACAGGAAAACAATATCAAGAGGCAAATCACAACTTCATCGAGGAAATGAAAATGGATACAACGGGTTTCTATCAAACGGGGTGGGTGGGGAGGGGAAGATTATCCTACCGTTGGGATTATAAGTCGGCATGGCCATTTGGAAAGGCAGTTTGAAAGTTTTGTCCAATTCCACTCAGCAGTGTACCCCTCCTCCCCTATATGATGGTTCTGCCCTACACAAACCACCAGAAGAGGAGGAAACCCTTGCCCTGGTTTATTTATTCTTTATAAGTTACAAAGTCCTGTCATATGACATGTGCATTCATCTGTTTGTAATTTATTACCTATTGGAGTGTAAGCTCAGTGAGGTCAGTGTCTTTGTCTCTCATGTTCATAAACATACCATCATGAAATGCAGAACATGAGTGTATAGAAAAGATTCTAGAAAGTTCTAGAGAGAGAAGAAAAAAGAAAACCTTTCATATGAATCATAACAGCAATTCAGAAAATATGTTGTGTTTAAACATACGTAAATGATACCCTACAGTATGCATTATTCTGCAGCTTGCTTTTTCAGTCAGCATTTGGCTTGCAGGTCTAGCCATATAGGTACTTAGAGATCTACAGCTATTCTATTTAACTTCAGATTCTGTCATCACTGCTTTATTGCAGGGGTAGCAAACTCAACCTCTACAGAGGTTATGCAGGACACCTGAATGTGAGGCAGCCTTGGAGGAAGACGTGTTATAATCACGTTTTATGCCTGCCTAATTACATGGCCATATAAAACGTTGTATATGCCAACTAAAATCACCAAACAGAACATTTACCAACATTATATTTTGCCTAAGAACTAGCAGTTTGCGAACTTTGTCATTGTTTTCTCATACTTAATGTTATGGGTAATCTTTCGTGGGTAACCATTGGTATTTTAGGTTATTTCCTCTTTCCCTCCCAAATTAGGACTAACTTGGGTTACAAATTTGGGGATTAACTTGAGAACACAGGAGGTAGGGAAAGGAAGATCGAAATGTCAGTTGCATTTCTTAAAGCTGATTGGAGAAAGTGATTTTAGATCTGTGGCCAAAGGCACTTATAGTCTCTCCTCTTGATTTTGACAGAATCACGGGCAGAGTCACAGTTCACCTGCACATCTCCACCTGAGGTTGGACTCCTACCACCTGGCAGGTAAGGAGACACGATGCATACTTTTTATAGCTTATGAATTTGACCAGACAGGAGTAGGAGCTGAGCCAGGCAAGCTCAGTTCCCTCTTTCAGAAGCAAATATCAGATAAAGCACTACTCTTAGGCGAAGAAATTAGTAGAGGTGGAGACAAAAGCTAGGAGTGTTATCCTCACAGAAGTTCCTCTTCACTGAAAGCATGAGACTAGTAGGGAGGTTGATTCCCTTAAAAGATAACCAACATTTGGTCTCTGGAAACTTCCCTTCCTCCTCCTCTTTCTTCTCCTTTTCTCTCTTTCATGTAACACATTTAACTAGGACAACTCTTGATCTTGGTTTCTTTTCATTAATTTTTCCAGCTACATGGAGAAAACCTTTTCATTGCTAGCTTTTGGTATTTCTATGAGTCATGGATTCTTTCTTCTGATACATCTTTTTTTTTTTTTTGCGGTACGCGGGCCTCTCACTGTTGTGGCCTCTCCCGTTGCGGAGCACAGGCTCCGGACGTGCAGGCTCAGCGGCCACGGCTCACGGGCCCAGCCGCTCCGCGGCATGTGGGATCTTCCCAGACCGGGGCACGAACCCGTGTCCCCTGCATCGGCAGGCAGACTCTCAACCACTGCGCCACCAGGGAAGCCCTGATACATCTTTGATTACTGTTTTTATTCTATTAGCTTTGATCTGTTCTCTGATTCATTATCATTTCTCTTACAATTTTCAACTCTTTGTTTTAAAATTATGTTGATTTCCGTAGGTTTTTTTCATCCCCTCTCATACCTTCATTTTCCTCCTAAAATTCATGTCTCCAGCCCAGACTTCTGTCCTAAGCTTCAGATACATATATCCAATTGTTGTCAAGTTCAATGTATCAAAAAGAAGTTCTTTTTTAAAATTATTATTTTTTAAATTTATTTTTAAAAATTGAAGCATAGTTGATTTACAATATTGTGTTAGTTTCAGGTATACAGCAAAATGATTTGGTTATACATATATATGTATATGTCTGTATTCTTTTTTCTATTATTTTTCATTATGGTTTATTACAAGATATTGAATATAGTTCCCTGTGCTGTACAGTAAATCCTTGTTGTCTATCTATTTTATATATAGGAGTGTGCATCTGTTAATCCCATACTCCCAATTTACCCCTCCCCCACATTTCCCTTTGGTAACCGTAAGTTTGTTTTCTATGCCTGTGACTCTGTTTCTGTTTTGTAAATAAGTTTATTTGTACTATTTTTTAGATTCCACATATAAGTGATATCATATGATATTTGCTTTTCCCTGCCTGACTGACTTCACTTAGTATGATAATCTCTGTGTCCATCCACATTGCTGCAAATGGTATTATTTCATTCTTTTTTTATGGCTGAGGGTTGTATATATATGTCTTACATCTTCTTTATCCATTCATCTGTCAATGGATACTTAGGTTGCTTCCGTGTCTTGGCTACTGTGAATAGTGCTGCTATGAATATTGGTGTGAGTGTATCTCAAAAAGAAGTTCTTATCTTCGTCTTAAAACTTGTTCCTTCTCCTGACTTACAGCCTATATACCCTTTAAACCACGTGGATTGAAAAATCATGTCTTCTTTTCAGGATTCATTGAGAAGATTAGATGAGATAATGCAAGTGGCTGCTGCTTAGCTGTCAAGAAAAATGGGGACATAAAAGTCTTCTTGCAGAATGTGAGCCTGCATTAGACTGTAAAGCACAGCTGTTATCCTAGGACTCCTTCACTTCCTGTGTTATGTTCAGAGCTTTCCTTTTATTCTTGGTAGATTCCTAAGAAAGACTGAAAGGCAAGGAAAAGTTTTGCGTCCTTATATACGTCTTAAAACATCTGTATTGTTTCTCATATTCAATTTATGATTTAGATGGGTATAAAATTCCAGGCAGTAAGTTCTGGCGGTAAGTTTTCCCCCAGAATTCTGAAGGTTTTGCTCCATTATATTCCAGTGTCTGATGTTGCTTATAAGAGGCTTGTTGTGTTTCTGATTTCTTTTCCTTAGCATATAACCCATTATTTTTTCCTTTCTGGGTATTTTTATTTTTTAATTTATTTTTTAGTGTAGTTATATACCAATTTTACTTTTAAAAAAACAAGTCTGGGTGGGCAGGGGAGTTGCCACACAGGGTGGAAAGAAGCATAAGAGTAGATCAGGTGGTTTCAAAGATCCTCAGAGAAGCGCTCAGAAACTCTATTCCAACCAGGTCCTCATTACCTCTGGGTATTTTTAGAACCCTTTCTTTATCCCTGGGGTTCTGAAATTTCAAAACAGTGTGCCTTATTTGACTTTTTGTTATTCATCTTGCAGAGTGTTTTATGGGCCCCTTCAATCTGGATACTTATTGGCTTTCAGTTCTGAAAAGTGCTTTCCTATTATTTCCTTTGATGATTTCCTTTTCTTTATTTCCCCTGTGGTTTGAAAGCCCAACTATTTTGATATTGTAATTTCTGAAAAAAAACCTCTTTTCCTTCCTCCACTCTTTTCTACCTCTTGATCTTTTGGTCCATTTCTGGACTGTTTCCCCAACTTTATATTCTATTATTGAATTTTTGTTATCAAATGTTTTGATTTTCAAAAGTTTTCTCTTTGTTTTTGAAATGACCATTTGGGTAGTGTGCTGTTATTTTTGTAATACGCAGTGTGTAGGGGCGGTATCTCCTTTCACTCCACCAAAGAGTCTATTTACAGATTTTTCTTCTACTCCTTTAGTCGTGTCTGAATCATCCAGGTTTCTTACTTATATTTATTTGTTTTGCTCTTTTTCTTTCAGAGGGCTTTCTCAAGTGTCTGCTTGTCCTTTGCTGGCCATGTCTTTTTAAGGTGGCAAAATATACTTAATGTAGGATTTACCATTTTAACTATTTTTTTTTCAGTATACAATTCAGCGGAATTAAGTAAATTTCCATTGTTGGGCGACCATCCCTACTATCCATCTCCAGAACTTTTCCATCATCCCAGACTGAAATTACGTACCTATTAAACCGTAACTCCCTATTTCCCCCTCCCCCAGCCCCTGGTAACCATTATTCGACTTTGTCTTTTGATGAATTTAACTATTCTAAGTACTTCAGGTGAGTGGAATCATACAATGTTTGTCCTCTTGTGTCTGGCTTATTTCACTTAACATAATGACTTTAAGGTTCGTCCATGTTGTAGCAGGTGTCAGAATGTTATACCTCGTAAAGGCTGAGTAATAACCCATTGCCTGTCTATACCACATTTTGTTTATCCGTTCATCCGCTGATGGACACCTGGGTCGCTTCCATGTTTTCCTTCTGTGAGTGACGCTGTTGTGAACATGGGTGTACCTATATCTGTTTGAGTCCTTGCTTTCAATTCTTTTCATGTATTTTTGAAAGTGAGACAGTAAAAAATTATTAGAGACTGTGTGTGTACATGCGTGTGCTGCTTGTCTGGGAGCTCCCAGTGGATGAAAGGGTGTCAAAATCACTGTCTGTTAGCGGATCCCAGGAAGAGAATATCCGTTCAAAGGTGTATCTGTGCGGGACAGGCTTTCTCTACATAGGGCAGGAGTATTGGAACATTTACAACATACAACACAGCGCTCCATGCCTACAACTTACGGCGTGAATGGTGTGTGGGCCACATTCTTTCTCACCTTCCAGGTGTAATTTCCCTATACTTTGGTATTTCTTTGATACTTGTGACTGTGATTTGGGAGGCCAGGGATGGGATGCAGAGGGAGATTTACAATTATATGTTTGTGCTCAAGTTGCCTGGATTCTTGGAAATTCCTCTAATATATATGTTTTCAGTCAGCCCTGGAAGTAGAGATCATATTTTATGAGCACCAGCTACGTATATAACTGTGTAGATAGTTCAGGATTAAGTAAATGTTAGCTCCATCTTGGAATGTAATGAAGACGCCTACAGGGAACAGAGTGGAGGTGGTCTCCAGGAGGCTGGGATTCTGGCTCAGGTCCGGCCTCCACCCCTGTGGTCTGTTTTCAGAGGCTCTGCTCTGGCCTTTGCAGCCAGCAAGCTCTCCAGTCCAGTAGGTTTCCTATGAAAAAATTCACTTTTGAGTTTTTATTTAAGTGTCTTTTTTTAAAGTAAGAATAACTTCCATTGGAGCCTTTCTCACAGACAGGGTCATGATATCGTTACCTCGATGCCTGCTTTTGAGCAAAGCACAGGGATGAGGACAGGAGGGGTAGGGGGCAGAGCCTGAGCAGCTGGTGTTTGTTTCAGCCTCTTCCTGGGCTGCTTCAGAGCCGTCACAGAATAGGGATGCGGCATCACCACTCCCTGCACAGCCCCGGTGCGAGGCTTGAGGTGTGATGTGCGGATACGGTGGTGTGTTTGCACTGGCTTTTATTTATTTATTTATGTAAATTTTTTTCTTTTTTTTAAAATAGATTTATTTTATTTATTTATTTATTTATTGGCTGCATTGGATCTTCCGTGGCTGTGCGTGGGCTTCTCTAGCTGCCAAGGGCTGCTCATTGCGGCGGCTTCTCTTGTTGTGGAGCACGGGCTCCAGGCGCTCAGGCTTCAGTAGTTGTGGCACATGGGCTCAGTAGTTGTGGCTCGCGGGCTCTAGAGCGCGGGCTCAGTCGTTGCTCTGCGCATGTGGGATCTTTCCGGACCAGGGCTCGAACCCATGTCCCCTGCATTGTCAGGCGGATTCTTAACCTCTGCGCGCCGCCAGGGAAGCCCCTGTGCTGGCTTTTAAATGATGCTCTTTCTAATCTCACTTTTCTGCTGCTGGGGAGTTTATGTGAAATCAGTGCATGTCTACTTCAGTTTTGCTCCCATTGATGTTATCGGTGTTCATTTATTTACTTCACACCTTTTTAGATGGATGATGTAAGATTTGTCCGTTTCTTTCTTGACGTCTTGCACTTTTGTCAGCAGAACGCCATCTGCCATCATTCCGTAGTGGTGCTTGTGGATGTGTTTTAGAAACTGGTTGATGTCCTGTGAACCAGATTTGCACAAGCCTCTGCAGTTTCTGCGAATGAGTGGAAGATGGTTCCCAGGGCCTGCTTTCACGGACAGCGATGGTTAAACCTCCAGAGGTCTGATAGCCTAATGTGGACACAGGTGGAAGCAAACTCTGCAGACAGGCAGGAGAACTTTTGACAGTGTCTCTGCTTCCTTCATCCTTTGGAACCAACGAGAAATCTGACATTTCCTCCAGGAAATGTCAAATATTTCCCCATCAGGTGCTTCTTCACAATTCTTTCTTTTTCATTGCATTTTATTTTTCACTCAGATAAAATTTACCAACAGTGAATGCACAGATCTTAGCCTCATACTCTGATGGGTTTTGACAACTGTATCTACTCATGTAACTCACACCCCAGCAAGACAGAGAATATCTCCTTCATGCCAGCGAGTTCTTTGTGTCCCACTCAGTCAATCCGTGCCTCACAGCCATCACCGCTCTGATTTCTGTCACCAGAGATCCGTGTTACTGGGTCTAGAGTTTCACATAAATGCAACCGTCCATTGTAATCCTGCACTGCCCATCCCTCTGTGTCTGGCTTCTTTTGCTCACCCATGTAATTGCGTATATTAGCAGTTTGTTCTCTTTATTGCTGAGCCCTCGTCCACAATATTTTTTATCGTGGGATATACTACTTAAAAGGAAAACCCTTTCTCTACCCACAGAATAGTTCTGCCACCAAATGGCTGGGTTCTCCCCTACCATTAAACAGTTCTGACACCAGCTACCCAGACTCAGCACTGACTCTGTAAGGACCCAGTCCCACAAGACCGTCCCCCATGTCAGACACCAATTGCAGGTCCCAGGTGGTCACTCGTACTTCTGATCAACCATGTATAAATCAGAGGTTCCCACGACCCTCTCCTCAGTTTTGATAATTTGCTAGAATGGATAACAGAACTCAGGGAGACACTTATTTACATTCACCAGTTTATTATAAAGGATATGATAAAGGGCACCAATGAACAGAAAACATCCTGCTAAGTGAAAGAAGCCAGGCACGAATGGCCACGTAACGGATGACTCAATCCGCATGAAATATCGGGAACAGGCAAGTCTCTGCAGAGAGGAGGCAGCGTAGAGGCCGCAGGGACTTGGGGGAGGGGAGAACGGGGCGCGACGGCTTAATGGGTGGGGTTTCTGGACAGTGCGGATGATTGTTCAGTGCTGTGAGTATCCTCAAGGCCACTGAACTGTATTGTACTTTAAGACGGTTAGAATGGCGAGATTGTGCCGTGTGCATTTTACCACACGCACAGTACCCACCCCGTCGCATAGGCGGGAGGACTGAGCCTCAGGTGTGCAAAGGCTTAACCCAGGTTCACACACAGAGAGAGCATCAGAGCTAGGGGTTAATCCGCCTGATTAGGCCAGCTGTGCGCTAAGTGCCGCAAATACAGAAAATAGAGAAATGAAGGGCGCAGACCTCTCCCTTTGCCTCCCCGCTGAGCCTCCTGTCCTGGCCTCTACTGGTTTCCCCCTCTGCTTGGACTGGGCTAGCAGGTGCAGGGCGAGCTCTGCACCTGTAAGCCACACCATCGCCACTGCGTTCCTGGTGACAAGGCGCTCAGGCTGGTCGAGTCCAGGCTGAGCTGGCGTGGTGGCACCAGGCACACGGAGACTCAGCCTGCTCTGGGCTTTGGCTCCAACCCTTCCGGATAGGACACAGCTCTGCCACGCCCTCCAGCCCCTATCCCTCCTCTGCCAGCTGGAAGGCTCTCTCCTGTCAGCAGGTGGTCACCCTGGAAGTCTTTGTTCTACTAATCCTAATTCTCTTGTAGGAAGGGAAAGGCTGCCTCTGAAATTAGGCCGCCTGCCATGAGAGAAAGTTGGGTGGGCATTTGCTCAGCAGCAGACATCCACTGCTCAGTGCTTCTGTCCTAAAAGGTTTTTTGTCCTCTCATAGCTTTTGGGCTCAGTGACTTAATCCTTCTGGATTTTTGTCCCCGGTACCCGTAACTCCTGGAGCCTTGTGAGGCTATAAATCACTGAGAATCCTGCAGAAAGGAAGCAGAAGGGCAGAGTGCGAAGTTGAAATAACTAAGTCTTTATCACCAAGTCCCACCTGCCATCCCGTCCCAACTCTTTTCCATCTTACTCCGTCTGAATTTTCCTGCGTCTGTATCACCTCCCTTCCAGTCTGTCCTCCGGGCCTGTGACGTTGTCCCCAAGGGCTGGACTCAGCATAAGAAGGGAGGAGTTGGGATTTATCTGCAAGGGACCACTCTGCCTTTGAAGGTCAAGAGTCTTCCAACTGGGACAGATAGGCAGGGGCTTGGAGAAGGGTCCCGCTTTGTGCTTGGGCCCTTGCTTCCCTCTCCCAGACAGGCAGGGTCCCATCCACGTTCCTTGGTGCCACTTTCATCTTTTTCCCACATACACTCAGCAAAGGAGGAATCTTCCTGCAGTACAGAGCTCACTCCCCAAGAGGAGACCCAGTGGGCAAGATGCTTTATAGCTCGACGTCTAGATATCAGAGAGGAGCTGGACGTGTCTTCCTTTGTTCAGATAAACCGGAAAGCTCTGATGAGACAAGATAATAAGCTCGTGGAGTCTATCAGGAGCAGAAGCGTGAGACTGTTCTAGTGTCATAGACTCACGCAGAGACCAAACCTGATAGACTGTGCGTGAAAATGTCCAAGGCCGTCCTAGCCTTTAGTTCATACCCAGAGATATTGGTCCCTTTGTTTATTTCCCGATGGATGTATGGATTTTATCAATGCTAAGTAGACAGAAGCTGGCTCTGTCCCGGGGGAAATCCCATGGATAAATTGATTTCCTCCTGACCCAGAAAGAGGGACTTTCTGGGTGCAGCAGTTTGTACATCTTAATTTCCCTGCTCCTGGAGGCCAAAGATCCAGTGAGTCCTTTCTGAAGGTGACTTCTTTGCTTTTACTCAAAATGCCCAAGCCACACAGGCTCCTCTCACATTTCTAAGTGAGGGGTAAGCTGCTCTGAGTACGAGCCCAGGCACCCCTCGCCGCACATGAAAATTTGATCCGTGCACTAAAGACTGTCTTGCTTAATGCAGTCGGGCCCTTTGTCCGCAAGAGCTAATACCCTTTTGGGAAATGCTGTGACTTAAGCTGAAATGTCAGGGAAGGAGAGGGTAGAGAGGGAATGCGGACCTCTGCCATCCAACCTCCTTTCTCCAGCCACTTAATAACTTGGCTAAAAGCCACAATCATTACAGAGCCATCAGCCAGGCTCCAGCCCCTCGCTGCCTTCCCAAGCAATCAACAGGATTTAGTGAGCCACCAGTTGGAATTTATGTCACTTAAAAAGTGTGGTTTCTTAGACCAGTCCTACAGAGACCAATTACAGAGACCTGGGCACTTTGATTAGCTTCCGTTTCGAGACCAGGAGGCTGTGGATGGAGCCAGCTGTTAGGCCTTCCGAGTGCATACCTAGAAAAAGTAGGCACCTAGCTCACGGCCCGCTCATCTCCACGTTGTCCTCGCTAAACGTGACTCTTCCGTCATTTCATAGCACTTTTTGTTTGATGGAGCTGTGATTGAGAGGAAGGAGAACCGTCAGAGCCTCTTAAATGTTGCCACGCTTTTTACATTCATTATTTTTATAACAACTTCATGAAGTAGTTATGATTATGCCTCATTTTGCACACGAGGAAAATGAGGCAAGGCCACCTTATGCCTCAGCGGGAGTTGAGAGTAACCCCCATGCGTGCGGCATCTAGGATCTCACCTTCCCAGGAGACCTATCAACCATCGACAGGGCCTGGAGAGGAGGCTTCAGATTCTGGAGTAAGACCTAGCTTCCCCAAACCTCCTCCTGTCCGGTGACAGAATCCAGAGTTAGCCCCTGACACCCAAACTTTCCTGGGTTTCAACACTTTTGGCCCCGCTACTACTGTCTTCAGTCCTTCACACTAATCTCCTGTCTTCCTTTTCTCTGTTCATGTCCACCATATACAAAGCCCCAGATTCCCAGATCTTACCTCTGGCTCGTGGAATCCCTAAAGTGGTCCCACATCGCTGTTGTATTGCGATTGTATCTCCCACCCCTCCCCGACTCATGGAAACTGTCTCCTGTAACTTCCGGAATTCCAGGTTCATCTCAGCAAAATCCTCTATATCCTCAGCATCTTGTCTGGGTCAGAGGGGTCCCCTCATTCTTCTAGCTCTAATGGGAGCCTGGCTCTCGCTGAGGCCAGTTCCCTTTGCAGCTCTCTGACTGATGACTGTGTCTCTCCCGTCCTTCTCCCTTGAACCCCTGGGCCTCCTGGTTTCTCATGTCTGCTTCCAGACCAGCCTTCCTTCCACAGTCACTAAGACCCTCGTCTTATTCTCCTGCTGTCAGGCTACATCAGTCCCGACCCTTTAGCGCTGCTTTCCTCTGCCAGCTCCTCTGGTCTTGCCTCTCTTTTCTTGACAGTTTTGTGTCCGGGGTGGCTATTTCACTCTCTCCAACACCAGTCCCATCTTAATTCTTGGTGATTTCCACATACTTTCTGGTAATTCTCTTAGTTCTTAAATTCCCCTCCTCCTCCAAGCTTATATTCCACTCTCCTTTAGCAGGTGACCCTCATGGCCTTGTCATGACCAATCATTGCCACGTTCCATAATCTCTACTTCATACAGCTCTCTCTGACCACCACCTGTTTTTCAGCCCACTCCATCTAAATAGTATCTGATTCTGGCGATCGTTCAGTCTCACAGGGACGCTCAGTCCATTGATCCCACCACTTTTCCCCTTTGGATGTTACTGCTTCCCTCCCATCTGGTTGAAATTCCATGGTTGAACATTATTTTTACTCCCTTGCATGTGCCCTTGACAACCTTGTCATTTTTACTTTGTGTTACTGTCCCTGCTCTGTGCCCGCACCCGTCAGCTGACTATGACTGCTAGATAAAACCACAATCACAGCGAAGCTGAATCTCTTTTGTTTTGATGCATAACTACAAGCTTAGGGCCGCCAGCAGTCCTATCATATCTCCCTGGCCACTCACTCGCCTTCTCTCCAAGATTCTATTTTATGCCTTCTCTTACCTCGAAATCTCCCAAACTTTCTCACCTATCCACACTCTCAGACAGGACCTTGCTTCCTCTCTCACTGGGAAAATAAAGCAATAGGAAGAGGGTTTTGTCAGGCTCCCACCACCAAATCTACTCACTCCCCAGCATCCGTACCGTATGCTCTGCCTTCTTGCCTTAGGCCTTCCAAGTGCATACCTAGAAAAAGTAGGCACTTAGCACACGGCCCGTGTGTATAGAGGACCTGCCCGTGAGCCCACGCATGCCAGTCATGCCCTCGCACATTCATCCTGTCCCTTCCCCACTACTCTGTGACATCACACCAGCAACCTGGCCCCTCTCTTTCCAGCCTCACTCTCCCCGCTTTCTACTGGATCATTTTCATTAGTAGACAAACCTACTGTAATTTGTTCTATCTTAATGAGAAAGCCTCCTGTTGACCCCATGTTCCCTACCAGCTACCACCTACTTTCTCTGTTCCCTTTTGGGTTTAGCAATAACCTTGACCAGAACATTTTTGTTGGAATGATTGGGGCAAAGCCTAATTGGAGTGGGTTTAAGAGAGAAAAGGAGAAGAGGTGTTGGAGCCAGTGAGTCTAGACTATTCTTTCAAGGAGTTTCCTGCAAAGGGGAGCAGCAGACCTCTCTTATACCAGCAGTCAAAGTTAGTTGAAATTTAGTGAGTTAAAGTTACAGGAAATGAAGCCAGGAAAGTAGGTTAACATTGATCTGACGCTCGCTAGAAGCCAGGCATGTTCACAGGACCGAGTGGCAGATGATTGTAGAGAAATACAGAAGTGTGTCCCTTGTCTCAAAGAGCTCTGGCCGAGCAGGAGAGACAGTGAGGTGAACAGGAGAGACTGGGCGGGCTGGGGACTCGATGGCTGCTAGCAGCCAGACAGGGGCCTTGCTCTGTCTTTATCGGCCCGAGGACCTCAATTTGCAGACACTTGACTCTTTCAACTCTCACCCTGTGTCCTTCTTAACCTCACCTGAGCTGGACCACATCTTGTCAGACAGACCATGTGTGGGACTCACCTGAGGGCAGACCTGGCCCTGTGTGAGACGCAACAGCCTCCTTCCTCCAGCTCTTAGGGCTCCGATGTTGGATTCTTATGGTGCGATTGGCTGCACTGGTCTCCTGGTGCTGTCTCATGGGAGGCCAACCAACCAACTCCAGCCGCCCTCTGAGGCTGTTAAGAATATCTTTCTCCATCCAAGGAATGGGACCAGCTCTCTATACCTGTCAGTCTCAACCCCACACCTGTTGCAACACAGACAGATGCTATCGACACACCTGTGCCCACCCTACCTCCTGGCTTTAACTGTCCAACTTCCTCGCTCCCTTCAAAAGCATATCGGAATACAAGTGACTGGGCCTAATAACAAAGTTATTCCAAGGAGAACTTTGGTGCTGCTCTGATTAGCTTTAAAAGTAAAGTACTTGTAAGCACTGATTCTCTAACCGCCATTAGTAACTTATTAGTAGCATCCGACATTACAAGGAGTCAGGACAATCCCTGCAGTTGAAAAGTGCAATTGCACAGGCAGCTAAGTGCGAGCAGGGGCCAGGCGGATTGCTCGAGTGGGTGCAAGGGCTGGCCGAGGACTGTGGCAAACTTGAGAGCCTGTGTCCGTCAGCAGGGGCAGAAGACCGCCCTCCTCCAGTCTGTCGCTACAGCTCAGATAGGACCCATCTTCTACGTTTTCAAAAGAAGCTGGGAGTTCACATTTTAAGGGGAACCTTCTGATTTTTAAATACTGAAATGTAATTCAAAACCTCCAGAAACACTGTGCATGACAAACAAAATACAACTGCGAGATGAGTTTGATCCGTGGGCAGGTATCCTGCTCTCCTGCTCTCCTACGTCTGGGTCTGTGTGTTCCCAGCTTGGCCTCCTTGCTGTCTCTCTGGCTCTTTGTCGGTCTGAGACCTCGCACAGCTGCCCTCCCAGGCCCATATTTCAGCGCCATGCCCTGGAAACCGGGCGTCAGCCCTGCTGTCAGAGGAGGGGCTCCTACGTCGCCAGAAGCAGAGGGACATGGGGGGAGAGTGAAGGTGGTGCTTTTCATAACTAACACCCTCATGCACCACTTGCCCCATGAGGGACGTGGTGGAAGGCTGGATCACGGTGACATCTCCAGAGCGCAGAGAGGCCAACTGAGGAACCGCCGGCTCAGTTCTGCCATGAGCTTCAGGATGTCTTGTGATCTGAGTGCCGGCTGATGGTGGCACCTGTGTCAGCATAACAGCCTCTGCAGGTGCGGGGACACCAGCTGGTGTGGCCTGGGGCTCCATGCTGCTGGGGCGGCCAGCTGGCCCGGGAGGCAGGGAGTCCAGCGGCCAGGGCCTCAAGATGCATCTCCAAGGCCAGCTGCACTTCACCTGGAGTCACAGGGACACAGAATGGGGCCAGAGGGGCTTCGGAGAGGGTGGCTCACCTCCCCTTACACCTCCACCACTGTCCTGCCGCCACCAACCGACACATCAGCTGGGACCGAGCGGGTGCTGAGGTTTGCTTTTATTTGTGGGGGGAGACTGTTTTCGGTTGGGGGGCAGGCCTGCGCATCAGACTGCTCTTCTCTTTTAAAGAAAGAGAAAACAGTAAGGCGTTGATGAGTTTGCTGAGAAACGGAATCTCTGGTCCCTAAACGGGAACTCCACGAGCTCGGGGAATATTCCCTGTGAAATCACGAGGTTCAGCACAGTGGCTGGCCCATAGTTCAAGAAATATTGTTGAATGGACAAAAGAAAGAAAGGAAGGGAAGGAGGGAGGGAGGGAGGAAGGAGGGAAGGGAGGAAGGAAAAGAAAGAAAGGAAAGAAGAGAGGGAAAAGGCGAGGGAGGGAAGCAGGATAGGGGTGGGGTCTGTGGGAGTTGACCCCAGATGTGAAGCCCTGTGGAACATATGATAAAGACTGTTTTGTTTCGAGAGGGGGGCTGTTGAATACCAGCTCAGGCCATTCTCTTATACCAGCGACACAGAGAACGGGGGAAGGGAAAGCCTGCGCAGAATTATGTATATATTTTTACTGCTGAGCACTTAGGCAGTTCCTTTCGGTTAAAATCCATAGTTTCCCTCCCATCTGGAAAGAAGTGGTTTTAGTAATGTGGCAGTTTCGATTTTGAGCCAGAGAAGTCATTTAGGAACAGAAAAAGGAAACACTTCTTTAAGAATGACCATACCATTTCAAGCCCCAAATGATCATATTAAGGGTTTAGTTAATATTACACCTGCTCTGAAAAGGGGAGACAAAGGCAGAACGGCTTGTCACGCAGTCCTGCTGAGTGGCCAACCAGTGGGCGCTGTGAAGTCGGCTTTCTCTTCAAGGCGGTGGGCCCTGGTTCCTGAGCGTTGCCGCAGCTCCCCGCAGCGCGGATGTTTCTGGAGCTGAATGAATAGAGGGCCTGCGTTTCTCTGGCTACTGAACTCAAAGCACAGACCGGGTTCTCTCCACTTCATCTCACTCGTGGGTACCACACCTCCAGAAGCAGTAATGGTACCATTTATTAGCAAGCTTCATTCCATCTAGAGGAGGGGCTGCCATTTTGTCCTGGGAAGGAGAGTATTATATTCTTTTCTTCTCATGCAAAGCCCTCAGCGATTTACTCCTTCTCTTCATCCAGTGGATGCTGTGGGGTTATCTTCCACTTGCCCCCAAAGCAGTCCTCCAGGCAAACCACAATGAACCTAAGGGCTGCTGCAGGAGGGAACTATTTTCTCCCTCTTCTCATTGGAAGCACACTTCCAACCTTCTCTCCAACCTCCTTGCTGTTTCTTCTCTGCAGAGGAAGAGCGACATACCCAAACGCTAACAATGGAGAAAGTCTGCCTGTGTAGTCCAGTCTCCTTCTTGCTTCTCTCTTGGATCCTGGCTTGTGTCCATCCTTTTCTCCTCCATGCCCTGCCACCCTCCGCAGTGTGTGATGGGAAGCGTGGGGGAGAAGGAGACCTAAAGTTGAACTGGAAGGTACTTTCCATGGGGGCGGGGTAATTATTATGGATTAAGGACGGTGTGAGTCACTACTAATAGACTTAATGTCGTGGTTCCCATCTGAATTTGTCTCAGTTGATTCAGACTTTGAAGGAGAGGGGAACACAACATTTCAGAATCAGAAGGAGAAAAGGGAAGCGATAGAGTCAAAGAAAGTATGGACAAGGGATTAGAAGGAGAACCAGGAGAAGCTGCTTGAACTAGTCTGTGTGGACAGTAGGAGAGCGCGCTGCCTGAGGGATCGTGGAGGGGTTCTTGGTAAATACGCAGGCACCATTCGTCTTTTTTTTTCTTTCAATCAACAATTTGTATTTATTTATTTATTTTTGGCATGCGGGATCTCAGTTCTCTGACCAGGGATCATACCCGGGTCCCCTGCAGTGGAAGCGCTGAGTCCCAGTCACTGGACCACCAGGGAAATCCCCACCATTTGTCTTTGGCGTCACTGAGATCACTGGGCTGGGTACGCATGTTGATTGTTGAACACTCCTCCCCAAACTTCATTTCTCTCTGACCTTCCTTCCTCCCTGCTCACCCTTTACTCTTAGGCTATACCCTTAAATAGTTGGTTCTCAGTAAATGGGGACACTCAAGGCTTCTAAGTAAAAATTTCAGGGAATGTCTATTTTCCTTCATTAGCTGCAAAATAAACACATTTTCGTGGTCCTGCAGTTCAGGGGCTGCTGGGCTGGTGTTTACACATGTGGTGAGCAATGCTTCCCTCGCTCTCCCTCTGAATGCACTCCACCACCCTGTCTCTAGCCAGTCAGGGTGCACTGGAAATACCTGCAAATCTTTCAGAAGCTACAGATGCTTTGGGCCCCACCCCAGTCCATCTAAATCAGAATCCCCGGTGGTGGAACATTGCAGGCATGGACATTTTCTAAAAGCTTCCCAGGATTTTCTGATGGATATCAGGACTGTGAACTACTGATCTAGGCAGACACAAGCCCCCTGAGCCATTAACCTTCACCAAGTTAAATAACCAGTCCTCCCTAAATGGAAAATTCCTGCAAATCTGGAGACGTTGTCAGTAGTGTTAGAGACAGTGATTTCTTTTTCTCTCCCAGAGTCTTCCAGCTGTAGGATAAGCTGAAGTATCCTTTATCAGAATGGATGAACTCAGGGAGGGCTGGGGCAGTGATGTCTGGGCTTGTCTGCTGGGCCCCCTTGACCTCTGGCTGCTTGGGCAGCTCATCCTCTCTAAAGAGGGCAGTGTTGCTACCTAGAATCAGGATGGGAATTCCAGCCAATCTTGGGCAGTGAAGTCCCAGGGGAACGGCTTCTGCCATGTGCACACCACCGTGAAGATCCCTCTGGGCCAATACTTCATATCTGCCTGCCTTGGCTCTCACATACTTTAGACCCCGTCTTCACCTGGAGAGAGGTCAAAAGTGACGTGCTGGGTATTGTGAATCTGCTTCAATCATGGTGGGTTAAGTTTCACTGGGAGAAGATTTCCGGGTTCAGCACCATCCTTGATAACCTAACCAATTCTAAGCCCCAATGAATCAAAGACTTGTTAAGCTCTGCCAATGGGCTTGGCCCCCACCCATGCCCTTCAGTCACTCAAAGTCAAGGTTCAGACATTTGTCTTTATTCCTTCTGTTCAAATAGGACATTCCCCACTCTCCAGTCTTGCGGGCACCTGTCCAGGTGAGCACTGGAGCCCACAGGTAGGGTTGTTAAGGCTTCCTAGGCAAGAGGGCAAGCTCACCTTTTCTCCTGAGCTACACCAGCCTTTTCACCCGCAAGAGTTGCCAGTTTTCTGCTTTTACAGCAACCAAATGAAGTTGTCCTATGCTCAAGACAAGTTGTAATTCATCAAATCCACTCATACTCTTTTCCCATTGCTTTTTACTCAGACAAAGAATGCGGCAGAGAGGTTATTAAATCCTTTTCTAGGGGTGAAATACATAGAAAGGCTGTGTGATTCCGTGATGCACTCCAAGAATATAAGTAAATTTGCTCTGCTTGATCTCACTGTTATGAAGCCACATTTGCCACTCTTTATAATACGCAAAAAATATATTCAGCACACACAGCCGCTAATAGTCGCTGCTGCTCCCAACGATAGGAGCTGGGCTTCCTGCTTTAGCTCATATTTTTCTTTGTAAGAGGAAATGTATGGACAGGTTTCTGCCTCTTCCTCCTGTGTCTGGAATTTTAACCACATCTGCAGAAAGTTTTTCAGTCTTTCTCCCCCAGAGTTCAGCGTTTCTACTGGGCCATCATACTTCTCCACATTTGATGGTACAGGAAGTCCCACTTTTAAATACAATGCAGATGTGGAAACTGTGTCTTAGAAGCGACTTGCTTTCAGGTGAAATTATAATGGCATGTTTGACGATTTTGGCTTTGTTTATCTGGACATTAAAGAAATAATCATAATGGCTTTTGTTTATTGAGCACCTAATACGTGCTAGGTTCTGTGCAAGACCCCTCACTGCATTAGTTCATGGAATTCTCACGATAAACTTGCAAGAGGAACACTATGATCTCAACTTACAGATGATAAGTCAATGTTAAGAGGGATCAGGTTTCACGCTCAAGATCAGACTTGAAAGTAACTCAATTTATGAACTCATTTGATTGAAAAGTTCATGTGGAAAAAATAAAACACATAAGAATAGCCAGGACAAATCTGAAAAAAAAAAAACATGACCGTAGAGGGGCTCTACCACGTGTCTGGTGTATATCAGTAAGAGGAATATTGACTCATACTTTGAAATGTTATCTCACCACCAATAGCAATGGAAAAGGGAGCACGTCTCTTCCCATCTCTGAATTTCAGTTGTGTCATCTCTAAAATGAGAGGGTTAGAATTAATCCAGTCCAAGGGTCCTCACAACATTCCATGCCTCCGTTCCCACTTCAAGGCCTGCCGCAGGAGGGCAGAAACCCAGCTCGAGGTAAAGGGGCCGGATTCCAAAGTTGTCCATTGGGTGTAACCACCTATTAGGTCTCCCTCCACGACAGGCTGACTCTTCTGTGGCTGGATCTCCACTTCCATTGCTTGGTCTTCCTGTCTGTTCAAGAACCAACACTGTACTGCTTTCATTATTTTCATTATTGAGGCTTTTTTTTTTTTTTGTACCTGGTCATGTTTTGCTTTTTTAGAGTTGTCCTTGCTATTCTCATATGTTTTATTTTTCCACATGAACTTTTCAGGCAAATGAGTTATGTCCCCAAATGTCAGTAGTGGCAAGGCTGAGAAACCCTGTGCTAGATAAGGAGAGTGGAGGGATGGGAAGAAGAGTTTAGGAGAGAAGAGAGGGAGGAGAGCAGAAGAGAGAGAAATGCTGTGGGAAGCAGGGGCCCCCCTGGCCCCTAAAGTGGGGGGTGGCTTTGAGAGAAAGAATATCTTCTCCTGCTAGGAAATGCACTTTCCTTTATTCCAATTATATTTCTGATAAGAGAGGACTTCTGTCTTGACTAAGAATTGATGGAAAATAAATCTTCCGCTTACAAAATTATTCATCTTAGGGGATGGGGAGAATGTTCCACAGACTAGCTTATGGCTCCAAACATTTCAAGTCTTGTTTTTCCTCCACTGTCCTTGTACTTTGTGCTTTGTCTGTTGTGAGATGCAGGGCACGTTCATATGGTGGCATAATTCTAGCCCTGCACCTCGTTGTACAAAGTCAGGACCTGGGTGATGCCACAGTGGACAACAGGGAAGCTGTTCCCGTGTCAGGATGGCTAGCAACAACTTTACTGTATATGGAAGTGATTGTAAACCACATACTTATATCCCACAAAACCCCGAATGTAGTCCCAACTCAACTTACCCTTAATTGTCTCCCCACTTGTACTCATGCCATCCCAGTGCCACCAGATATGAGAGGAGTTGTGCAGAAGTCAGGGTAGAAAGAAACAGTGGTCTTAACCAACCGAGCTGAAAATATTTGACTTTTGCAAATTTCACGATGACAAGTGACTATGTGAAAGTATCACTAGGTTCCTCCCAGGAACTTAGAAGGGGCCTGTGGGTGAGGGACAGGTGAGGGACTTTGCAGCTTAAAATTAGTTGGCGTCACAGTAAATACACCTTGGAGGTAGTCTCTGCCTACCCCACTCCTCTGGTCCTACGTCATATAAGAAAGTATTTGTGAATAAGGAGAGTGGCATTTTAGTTTGAAACTTTCAACCAGGAGTCCAGGTTGTGCGAGGGATATACACATAAGACCTAGACCACGTCTTAGATTTGCCCATTCATCACAGGTGATAGAAGAAGTTTCTCCCGATTTCTCTTGGTCCTGAGTTGAGGCGTCTGAAGGTCACCGAGAGTAGAGCCTGTCAGGATTGCCAGAGATCACCATGGTGGACCCCAGGGCGACACAGCAGTGGTATTCAGGGTAGATGCAGCCAGCGTCAGATACAAAGGATGGAAAGTGCCCTTGGTGGAGGAGAGTGGAGATTGTGCTGTAATAAGAATTGGGCTTTGTCCCAGGTTCCTGGCACAGAGCTCCTAAAACCCTTGGGACTTCCTGAGTGACAAGCTTTAGAAGAACATCTTTTCTTATTCATAATGAGGCCCTTTCAACCACACCTGAGTTTATGCTGATAAAGTGGCCCTTGGAGGAGGGAGGGGACTGGTTCTCAGAGGAACCAATGACTGATTAGTGGGTGGGAATTTTCAGCCCCATCCCGGACCTCCAGGGGGTGGAGAGGGGCTGGGGATTGAGTTATTCACCACCGGCCAGTGATCTGATCAGTCATGCTTGTGTAGTGGAACTGCCGTAAAAACTTTAAACGGAGGGGTTCAGGGAGCTTCTGGGTTGCTGAACACACGGAGGTGCTGGAAGGGTGTTGCCCTGGAGAGGCCGTGGGCCTCCACGCACACCTCCCCCATACCTTACCCTGTGCATCTCTTCCGTTTGGGTGTTCCAAGTCTGCATCCTTTACAACAAACAGGTAATAGTAAATGAAGAGCTTTCCTGAGTTCTGTACGCCACTCTGGCAAACTGTCAGCCCCCTGATTTATAGCTGGCTTTTCAGGAGTATGGGAGGCCTGGACTTGTGATCGGCACCTGAAGTGGGGCCACTCTTATGGGACTGAGCCCTTAACCTTGGGGTCTGTGCTAACTCTGGGTGGTTAGTGTCAGAAGTGTTGTGAGTATAGAAAGGAAACAGTTTTTCCCATCTAGGGATCGTACAAGGGTCTAGCCTGATGAGGCCCATGGAAATTAATCTTCCCTAGGAGAACTTGCTGGCTTCCAGTGGCCAGGGCCAGGCCTCTGGTCGGTGCTAAGAGCACAGATAGAGGACCAGCCTGCAGGAGACTAAGACTGACCGATTCCCCTCATCGTCACCAATATAAGGCAGGTCACAAAGATGACCTCTCTGCTGTTGCTCAGCTGTGGCTGGCGTGGTCACACAATGCCCCAGGGAGTTTAGAGTTGGTTGGGGAAAATGAAAGGAGGGTACGGAGAGGAAGGGCTTTGTTATATTTTAAATCAGACTGGGAATGAGTTAACGATCTTAGATTTGATTTTTAAAAATCACATTGGAATACAAAAACTCTGAATGAACTATATTTTTTTACCTGCTCCAGGGAAGACTGGGTGCTCAGCCCTAGAAATTAAAGAAGCTTCTTTCTTTCCTTCCTTCTTTCTTTCTTTCTTTCTTTCTTCCTTCCTTCCTTCCTTCCTTCCCTCCCTCCCTCCTTCCTTCCTTCCTTCCTTCCTTCCTTCCTTCCTTCCTTCCTTCCTTCCCTCCCTCCCTCCTTCCTTCCTTCCTTCCTTCCTTCCTTCCTTCCTTCCTTCCTTCCTTCCTTCCTTCCTTCTTTCTTTTCATATTGAAGCCTGGGGGTCTTCAGATATTGATTATATCTGTTAAGTAACAAGCTACCATTGCGCTACAGATATTTCTTACTTAGCGCCTTCTTCCTGCTGTCTCCCTGGCCCTTAGCTGAGTTTCTCCGTGGAGACTGAGGGGTTGAGGAAGCAGGAGGGGTGATGTTGGAGTCCTAGGTGCGCAGGCGTGGTGAATGCCGCGGTGGGCAGCACCGGAGAACTGCATGTTGTGACCTGGTCCCAGGAGAGGGTGACGTCTTCACCCAGTGCTGGGCTCTGCCTGGAGCAGATCCTTCTCCCCTTCACCACTGTTCGCTTCAAGCCCTGCCCTGAAACAAAGGTGAGGATGGGCAGGATTCTTGTCCCTGGGAGGGGAGGCTGCTCCCTGCAGGCCAAAGAGTAGACTCTTTGGGTCTAAGCCACTTCCTCCAAGCAGGAAATGAGCCTTTCACATGGGGATTTATGTTCTTCAGACTTCAATATAACATAGCAATTCCGGCTCTTCTCTGATGGGAGGGTTTTAAGAAATTGTGCCCACTTGCACCTCACGAAAAATGCAGGTGGGTTGCATGATGAACCCTGAGTGCTGAGAGACATAGGTCCCACCTCCAGAAAAAATCAGATTTTCTCTGGCAGTGTCCAGGCAGAGCAATTGCATTTGGCTTTGAGAAGAAGCGGGAGGGCCTTCTTAGGACAGGACCAAGATTCCTGAATAGGAGTCTCTCCGTGAGCTCAGAAAGGAGAGACTTGGTGGGGTTCAGAAACAGGGAGAACAGGTGAACACACTATATTTTCTTTGGGAGTCTCTGTGACTCTTGCCCCCCAGCCAGAGCCTCTGGTCCAGAAACAGAGCTTCTATTCTGCTCGCTGCCTGGAGATCAGAGCCGAAGGCAAGGTGGGAGGAACGGTTTTATTTCACTGAATGAATATACTTTCTCATTTCCTGTCACCCTGGGGCCTTTGGGGAACCTTGCAAGCAGTCGGAGGGGGTCGTATGGATTCTGGAAGCTTTGCATGCTGTACTCATCAAGCACAGCAGAGCATACCACCCTTTCCCTCTGCAAGGAGCTGGGGGAGCAGCTGCAGCCCTGGGATTTGGCTGCTGAGATGGGTGGAGAACACTCATGCTTTACAAATGAATCTTAAGACAGTGGAGTGGAAAAAATTGCCCGGCTATGCCTTGTGCCTGCCAAGGATTTGTATGTAGAAGACAGGCTGGCAGCTCCAGGGGAAGTGGCTGAGTGTGTCAGCATGGGAGGGGGGCTTGGATCAGGGAATGGGGAGGACGGGGGCTGATTCCCGGCTCCATCCTCTGTTGCTCTGGGAGCTGAGGCCAGTGTCTGCACCTCTTGTACCTTGGTTCCCTCATCTGTGTGCTTTATCCATTCAACCCCTGTTTACTGAGCCCTTGTCTCTGCCAGGCCTTGCCAAGTGTCAGGGACACGGCGAAATGAGGCACAGCTCTTGCCTTCCAGTTGTGCACCCACTGGTGGGTCAGACGACACAACCTCTAGGACCTTTCTAGTCATAGACTATTGGCTCTGTGCTTTGATTTAAAAACCCTCCTGAGAATACCCTCACTCTCCAGGTGTTTAGCCCCAGTGCTTCCTTCTTTATCCTTCCAAAGCCCCCTGCCAACCCCATCAGATTCCCAGGGACAGGGACCCCTGCTCTTCCCATCTCCCACCGACTGCGTTTCCTTCATGCCATTGCTGAGTCTGTGCGCGCTGACGGGACAAACTAATTCCAACCAAGGTATCTGTTATCGATTTGCACGTTTACGCATTTAATCTGCCATTCCTTTCAGGTAACATTTGCCTATTAACAGCAATTTCTAGCACATTGACCCCGGTATTGATTGCAAGAAGGACTTGACGGTGCTTGAAAACTCTTTAATTACAGAGAAGAAATAAAGGGAAGGGAAGTGTCAGAGACTAATATGATGGATTCCAGTCTGCGTGATTGAAGAATGGCAATATTAGCTGCTATGGGGAATTGAGTGGGAGAATCACTTTTTAAAAAATAAATATTTATTACGCAAGTAATAAATGCAAATATTATTCTGAGTGATACATGAAAACTTTACAGTTATTATTGATTACTTCCCAATTCCCTTCGTAGAGATAAACATTGTTATTATTTTGATACGTATTTTTCTAGGCCTTTCTCTTTACACTTTAGAACAGTGGCCTAACATAGAAAGCATTATATGAGTTGACAGTGACGGTTCTTTTTATTTGCAGCGTGGGATTCCACAGTCGGGATCTACCATAGTTGATTTATGTATTACTCTCTATTGATATGCTATTGGGTAGTTTCCATTTTTGCCACTGTAAATAACGCTCTAATGAAGACACTTGCACCTGCCTCCTGTATACGTGTTTGAGTGTTTCTCTGAACGGGGCATGCATATTAAAAATTTTGGTATTTACTGTCACATTGCCATTTGGGTGTGTCACCTCCAAAGCAGCAGTGCCCACCTACCTGGGGAAGTGGTGTTTGTGAGCAGAGGATGGATTCAACCTGGAAGTGTCAGCACAGAGCAGCTCAACTTGAATACCTTGTAGGTGTTGGAGAGAAGATGGGGTGAAAGTTTAAGGCTGGAGATGCAGAGTTTTAGCAGCAACTCCACAATCTCTCTGAGAGAGTGGGAAGAGTGGGGAGTAATGAGAGCAGACGATTGAATGATTTCTTGGAGAGGAGAAAACTTCCACCACTATGATGTGGAAAGAGATGGGAGAAAGGCTCTAAGTTCGGGCGATCGACCATCCTGCTTTGCTGAGGCTGAGGGAGTTCCCAGAACATGGGACTTTCAGTGGGAAAACTGGGGGAATTCCAGGCAAACCTGGATGAATTGATCACCATACCGAGTGAAGGGATCATTTTCTAGGAGGAGGGACACTTTCCTCTAAAATTGTAGGGAAGGAGGGCTGATTCGGGTGACTTAAGGCAGCTAGAAATGCACAGATTGTGGAGGGGGAGGCCCAGCTTCTCGGCTAGAGGAAGTTTTTGAAGCAGCGTGTAGTGGTTCAAGGTCTGGCACGTGCAGTGATTTGGTCCCAAGCAACAGCACATGGCTGCAGCTGATGTTAACAGGAGGGACTGAAAGACGATTAGACATTCAAAGGAGGGAAGGCTGAGGAGCTGGCCCCAGCAATCCCGGCAGGCAGAGCGTGGAAGTGTGGCTGCCGTTCTGTGGCAGAGAGAGCCTGGTCCAAACAGTGGTCCAGGAATTGCCGACGCTTTCAGTTAAGTTCAGGGAGGGAACGCCTGTCTGGCCTGGCCCATACCTGACCAGAAGAGGGTGGGCGTTCTGGTTACAGCCCTCCACGATGAATCCGGAGGAAAGAGGTGCCTCCTTAAAAGGAAATTAGTGTGTTGTTAGGACATGCAAACTGATACCAGTCAGCCAAAAACATTAGTAAAGTTCCACTATCAGTCCCCCAAAATTGGAACATATACATATGCCACATGTATATGTTCATGTACATTTACATGAATATATTAGATGCCTAGTAGGTGCTCAATACACACTTGTTGGGTGTATAAATGGATCAAAACTCCTGCAGAGGCGCACACGCTCCAATGAGCAGCCAGCAAGATGAGCTGTTATCCCCATACAAACGAGGGGCAACCACTGCCCACAGAAACCAACAGACTCGGTCTTCACTGGGCTGGTCCCACAGAGAGTCTATAAAACATCTCAGACTTGCTGATGTAACTCTGCCCCATAGATATGGGTCACTTTATATAACTGACATCTTTCCAAGAATATGTCTTTAAGCCTATTTTTTGGAAAAAGTCAAATTTTAGATTTAGTGGGGAAACTTACTATTTATAGGACTATCACAGCAAATTCTTTTATAGTATATTATTTGCTTTATGAATCTGGGTTTTATTTGTAGATTAGACTTGTTTAAAGCAGAAGAAACCCCCTGTTGGGGGTAGGCTAATCTGAGTTACTTTTTAAAAAAGCCCCTAACTTCTTATACCAAATTTCAGATACACACACCACCACTAATTGCTGACAGTGTGTTTCTGAGTGGAGGCCCTGGAGGGCCACTTTGGAAACTCTCTGAAACCCACTGGTAATTGGTGGTATCCATCTTTATTCCAATGATTAATGTTCCAAAGTCCTTAAAATCAGTTTGTTCTTGTAATTCCCTTCAATAGGATTTGTGCAATCTATTTTACTTTGCAAACCCTTTTGTTGCAAGGAGTGCAAGCATGAACTTTACTACCAACTGAGAGGCCTGACTAACAAGGTCAAGGGGTAATTTCAAGTAGCAGTCCATTAACTTTCCAGTCGCAGGGCCTGGGCTGCTTCTTGGGGACCACTGGGTCTGAGCTGGGGTGAGCCACCCTGGGCTCCCATTAAGGAGTAGCTGTCTGAAGTCAAGTCTCCCTCGGCTAGTATTTCGTTCCTCTTTTTCCTGTGGGTTAGATTCTGTGGGCTGCTCGTGAAAATTCTGCGTTTCCTTACATACAGACGGGATATCTAGTGATTCTATCCTGCATTCCTTTTGATGTCACATTGTTTACTTTCACCATCCCCTGATAAGTAGGATTTGTGTCACTTGGCATTTGTCTTGTCTTTTGTTGCTTGTTTTGGAAGATTCTGCGTGGATCCAGAAAATAGTCTCAGTGCCAGGATTCTGGATCCCTCCAGACTTTTCCAGCGCTTATGGTTGGGTGCTGTAATATGCCACAAGGTGCTTAAAAAACCCATAACAGGAAGATGAGGTTATTGGATGGGAAATATAGCTCCAAATTTGGGACATTGGACCTACGTAAACCTTTGTCAAGATATATTTCTGATCGTTGGACTTGAGGTGTCCCATTACTTACTTCTAAGTTGCTGACCAAGGGGCCAACAGTTTGAACAGTTCTCTGTTCAGGCTGGTTTCTGCCTGTCATGTGTCATCCTAGTGGCTTCAGGGACCAGGCCCCTGTAGCAGGAAGAGGTCTCATGATGCAACACTACTGACAGCTAAACTCAGAGAGAGCAAATACTTTGCAGAGCCCTTGCCTGACATTACATGACATTCTTTCTTGATGAACCTAAATATGGCTTCCCAGACCTCAACTCCAGGGAGCCCCACTGATTATGGATGGGTCTATGAATTAAAACCTAATTCGACCCTGGTTTAGACATAGGGCCTTTAAGGATGCCAACATCTAGCAGAAGGTAGGTTCTGATGACCCTGAGTGTTTTTGTGACTCTCTAACTTGGTGAAGCAAGGTCCGTGTGAGTCCTGCTTTACACGAAAAGAAGGCACATGTGTTTGTATGTGCCACGCTCTGCCTGAGCCTGTTTTTCCAGCTTGTCTCAGTGAAGCTGTGCGGAGCCCGGGGTGACCTTGCCCGGGTCGGCTCTTCTGTGTTAGGTGCTCATACTACAGACCCATCTGCTACTAACTGCAGCTGTCACTCAGAGTGAGCTCACCAGCTGATCAAAGTCCTCCACTTCCTGAACAGAAAATGAAATCTGAAAAGTGAGGCCATGATGCTGACACCTTTCGGCTAAAGCCTTTTGTGAGGGGGAAATGTCAGCACTGGTGGGTCTCATGTTCATATGCTGCCTGAGCCCTGGCAGCCCAGCTGGCAGCTGGCAGCCACGGAGAGGCACCAGGGATGTGGAAAATCAGAGCCCTGTCTGGCCACCAGAGAGTTAAACCCCAAAGGGCCTGTATGGAATGATTACTTGGAATGCTGCAAGGGGCTTTTTATTCTCTTTCAGGTCAGCTTTGCTGATATCCAGGGGCTAAGTATAACTGTAAGCATGTGAATTTCAGTTAATATGTTTCCTTCAATTACCCAGCTGGACAGTTTAGCTCACCAGAGCCTGCTATCACACAAAAGTTGCCAGGGAATTGTTGTGATTTAGATAATTTCTAATCTCCTCTCTGCTTAACCTGCAGGGGTCATGGGCAGCCTCAAAGACCAGGGGGTGGGGAGAGGGAGGTGGAGGGCGTCTGTTCTCATCAGCCCAGAGAGGCAGGTCCTTGGCCCAGGCTCAGAGACTGATGCTGGGTTCAAACAGAGAGACTGAAAGCTATTGTGGAGGGTGAAGGTGTGTGTGTGTGGTGGAAGGGGGTGGGTAGTGGGGGGTGGTGTGGGAGTGAGAGGGTCGGGAAGATGGAGAGTGGAACAGCCACAGGGACGGCAGAATAGAGCTGCTACCCAGCTTGGGGGCTACGGGGCAGAAGACCCCCAGTGAGGACTCAGATCCGAGTCCTTGATCTTATACCCAACGCCTCCTCTGCAAATTCCAGAGGGGCTGTCCCTAGTCAACAGAGACCACCATTTGAATGTATTATTTATCAGTGCAACTTGGTCGACCACTTGCCATCACAGTATCACCTGTGGTGTCTGCTTAGCTAAGCTCATTAACGGCGCAGAAGGGTCCTCCTGAAGTTACTTGGTGGAGGGTTAATGACCAAGGGACTCTTGGTCTTCATGGAAAAACTGCAAAGGGCAGTGAGGAAGTAGGTAGAGGTAGACCTATTGTTTGGGGGCTGAGGTGGCATGCTGTGACCTTGAAAGCTCTCCCTGGGTGCTCATGGGGTCCAGACCTATTGGGATTCTAGACTCATGGAGAAACAGGAGTTCCTCCTATAAAGGCAGCCTTTGTCTCTCATCTTCGCTCATGTCTTCTAGATGCTTGGCATCTGTTTCCATTCCCAAGGGTCCTCTGATTTCTTTAGAGGAAGTGTTTCTTCCTTGTTAGATACAGTCTAATGGAAACGTCATCAGGGTCCAGCCATCCCATGACCCAATCTAGGCCAAGTAGGTGATTCCTCCTTGGCAAAGAGACAGGACTCCTGAAAATGGCTGCTGTACCCCTGCGCCCCAGTGGCGCAGGCGTTCTTTTGATGGGACCAGTGTGGTGATGGACCCTGCTCTGGATGTTCTCTGGTTTCTGCCACTCTCAAGCCTGGCCTTCCCAGCTCCCTTTAATCCTATATGACCTCAATATCCCTTGAGCCTAACTTAGCCAGAGTTGGATTCTGTTTCCTACAACTAGGAAACTGGCTCACCCAAAAGATCTGGATCTGGTCCTGTCAGTGAGGGCTTTTATTCATTTATCACAGTTTTTATTCATTCCAGGGCAGGGACTTTATAGATACAGAATCCTTCATGTTCTTTTGTTTGATTTTTTTAACACAGGGGAAACTGAGAGGTGAGACTTGGGCTGACTGGCCCGAGGTCCCGTGGCCGGCTAGTGACAGAGCAGGGACTCGAACTCAGGACTTTGGTGGAGACCCTGTTCTTCCTGCTACAAGCCCACATATTCCTCAGCCGAACATTCTGGCAACTTTGTGGCCAGGCAGGCCCTCTGCTTTGCGGCAGGGAGCAGTTAGAGGCGCCTGGAGTCAACAGTGTGGCATGGCAGTGTGGGCTGGTTGGGAGGAGGGACAGCATTGGCAGGGTTTGGGGAGGGAAGGGAATGCGATTCAGAACCACCTTTATCTGCCCTTCAGCTTGGTGGAAGGCTCACGTCTGCAACCATTAGAAGTTGCACATAATAAGAGTCCATTAATATAAATGGGAAATAAATAAGCAATAACCACAACATGCACATTCCAGGATCACCTTGGAGAAAAGTCCTTTGGGTCCCCTGGGGGGTTATGGAGGGAGGTGGCTGGGGTCTGCCCGGGAGATGCGGCTCCCTCCCTCTGCCTTCTGAATTGAACTCATCCCCAGTCCCCCAAGGCCCCGCAGCTGCTGTTTCCCACTCTCACTTCAGGTTCTCGGCAGGAACCTGCCCTCTGACACTCACCAGGGCCCTGGGTGGGCTTTCCTCCTGTGAATAACCTCACTAAGGAGGGTGACATTTCCACTTCCCCTCCTGTTGGCTTTGTTATCCTGCAGCTTCCCGGGCCTGGTCTCCAGGCAAACCTAATTAAAGGACTGGCAGTGCTTTTACCAATAGTTCTGTTTGGAGCTGAGTATTATGTCTCTGTGACACACACACAAAAAATTAAATTAAAATAGCCTCTTTGAGTCTATCCCAGAGGCCTATATTCCGTATGGTAATGAAGCCCACATCCAGTATGTGATGACACAGGGTAATAGTGGGTGGTTTTCATGAGAACCCTGACTGCATTCATTTGTTCAGCTGATTGATTTATTAAACATGAGCTGCCTCGTGTGTTGCTTGGTACCATGTTAGGAGATGAAGGGGTGGGGTTGAGTGAGAAGGCAAGGCCCCTGCTCTCAAGGCACCTGGTTGTACTGGACCTCTGGTGTTTGTGTCTATTTCTCCTTCTTTTGATGATCACACTCTTCATTTCCTCTTGAGGGACTCCCCCATCCCATTTCTTACCCGCAGGGATTTGGAGGAAGGGACTGATTTCACTCCCTGGCTCCAGGGCTGGGTGGGTGATTTCACTTTTTCCAATTCACAGTGACTGGTTCAGGGAGGGAGCATGACCCACGTCAGCCCCAGAGAGAGTCGGTCCTAGAACTTTTGCTAGAATTCTTGACACCTAGGAGTTTGCCTTCTGCCAGCCTTGCTAAAAGGCAAGGTGGAGGCCTGGAGATTCTGAGGGCCGTCCTTGCTACCACCTGGTGGGGAGCCTGCTGGAGAACGAAGCCAGAACAAAGGAGAACAGGACTGAGTGTTGCGACGGGTCAGATTTCTGAATGCATTGTTTGAGCGCCTAGATCCAGGGGTGACAGATCTACCCAGGAATTTTGCAATTACACAAGCTGATCAATTGCCTTTTTTTCCTTAAACCAATTAGAGATGGGTTTCTGTCTTTTGAAATAAAAATAGTCCTTGTTAATGATACCATAGTAAAGTAGGGGAACAAGAGGAGTTGATCACTTGTTATAACATGTTGTGACGATAAAAAGGCACAGAAATGTCATGGGAGTAGAGGGAGGGGAGCCTCACCCAATCTGCGGGATTTGGGAGAAAGATCTCAGTAAAAGGGGCTACTTGGGCTTAGTCATAAAGGATGAGTGGGAATTATCCAGGAACATGGTACATTCTGGGAAGAAGGAAGAACATGGATTAAAAACAAGCTAAAATCCATTGAACACGCCATTTTTTTAAAGTGGCATTATATATTAGAAAGATTTGGACCTGAAATGGTTTACTTAAAAAAAAGACTTTCGTGTTCAAAAAGGGAGACTCTTATTTTATAGATTGATGAATATGGGGCAGCTTGTTCCTTCACCATGCCATATAACTGTGGCTGCGTTGATGAGGTAACTATTCCCAGACACACCCATCTAATTCTGCAAGAATCCTGGAAGGGAAACATGCCCACAGGAGAGGATCGAATCTACAGCAGTGGTCCAGAAGCCTGGATGTTCACCAGATACATCACTTAGGAGAGTGAAAACACAGACACGTGGGCCCCCACCTCTGACCGAATGAAACTCAGCGGGGTCTAGTGTTTCATTAAGTTTCCTCAGGTCATTCTGGTTGTGTAGCCAGTTTTGGGGTGCATGGAATCTAAAGAGAGGAGAAAAGACAATGATAGAAAGCACCAAGATTTGGAAATCAAGCATGTCTGGGACTCCAGTTCATCATTTTTATTAGCCACACTGCAGTTTACTATCTCATTTGAAAAACAGAAATAATTCCATTCATTTAACGTGTATGGTTATTTATGGGATGTTTCCTAGGCACCAGTTGCTGTATTACGTGCTTGGGATATATCAGCGAACAAAACAGATGAAACTCTCTGCCCAGCAGAGACAGACTGTGAAAATAATTAAATGAGTAAGTTGTAGGTATGGTGGAAGTTAAGTGCCAGGAGCAGAAGGAAAAGAACAGAAGTACAAGGGAGATGAAGAGTGCTAGGGGATGTAGGGTGAGCAGATGTCATATTACACAGGGCTGGTCAGGGTGGGCTCACTGAGCAGGCGATCTGAGCAAGCACTTGAAGGAAGAGAGAGGATTAGCTAAGTCACTGTCTTGGGCTAGAGCATCACAAGCAGAGGATGGGATACTGAGTTTCACAGAGTCAAGTCAGGGATGACTCCACATTTTTGGCCTGAGAAATTGGAAGGATACCTTATGTTGAGATGGGCAATTGGTTTGCAGATGAAGCAGGTTTTTTTGAGTGGGGGGGAGATCAGCAATTCACTTTAGGACATGGTAAGTGTGAGATATCTATTAGACCTCCAAGTGGAGATGCCAAAGATACAATTGAATATATGGATTTGGAGTTTGGAAGAGAGGTCTTCCCGGAGATACAAATTTGAGATTCAATATAGATGAATTTTGAAAGCCTTGGAACTCTAAGAACCCAACAAGTGAGTGGGTACAGATACAGAAGACAGTAGGACCAAGACCTGACCCCTGGAACTCTCCAATCTGAAGAGGTCAGACAGAAGACAAAGAACCAGCAAAGGAGACTAAGAAGGCCAACCAGTGAGGTGTTCTAGAAGCAAAGGAATGGGATATTTTAAGGAGGAGTGTACTCGGAGAGTCAGTATTCTCATCTGTAAAATAATTCAGCCTACTCACGGGGTGATTGAAAGGACCATATCAGATAACTTACGTAAAGCACACGATGCCGGCCTGGCACATGACAAGACCTACCCTTGTCATTCATGGTTAGTAGTCTACATTATCCTTCCAGACCCCAACCTGGTATAATTTCTGGTGAGTGAATTTCTACCAGAAAAAACCTATTTCATGCAAATATGAGCCTGGGGAGACCTCTTTTATCCCCTTGATCTACTAATGCAGCTGCTTTTTTTTTTTTTTTTTTTCCCCTTTACTCTTTTAATCCTCTAGTAAATAAAGATTTTTCTGGTTGATTACTGTGTTACTTTACTAGGGCTGTCATAATACAGTACCACAAACTGAGTTGCTTAAATGACAGAAATTTACCTTCTCATGGTTCTGGAGGCTGGAAGTCCAAGATCAAGACGTCAGCCCAGTTGGGTTCTTCTGAGGGCTGTGAGGGAAGGATCTGGTCCATGCCTCGCTCCTTGGCTTGTAGGTGGATGTCTTCTCTTTATGTTTCTTCACGTGGAGTCTTCCCTCTATGAAAACCACTGTGTCTCAACTTCCCCTTTTTATAAGAAATATGAATTTTGAGGGGACACAATTCAACCTGTAGCAATTACCTTGCCAGTAACTTCTTTCTGCTGCTACTTCTACCCCACTTCGCGCTCTGCCAATGCTTAGTTTGAAAAATCTCCAAATTCTCTGTAAAACTCAGTTACTTGCTCCCCATCCCTTTTCCTTTCTCAGAAGTTCAGGGGCTGATCTATCTTCTGCTCTTGAGCTACTGTTACCTTTTCTGAGTCCTTGATCTGCCGAGGGGAAATTTTATCACTAGTTGGCTGTTCTTGTATTTTTGCTGTGCCTGTCTTGGCTTTTGAATGAATTCCAAAAATAATCCTTTGTAACCTGTAATTTTATCTCCATGTTGTCTTTGGATTTTCTCCACATTGCTGGAACCATGACAGAAGATTCTCAGCGTAATTCCAATCGGCATGTATTTATGACAGATCCAAAAAGGCTATTTATCCTTAGGCAGATGTGTCTGTAACTTTGAATCTCTCAGTACTTTTGGACATAGCAGGGAATTCATAGATTAAACTGGCTTTGGAATGCTATATATATTAGTTTACTTTATTTCAGTTCAACAAATATTTATTGAGCATCTACTATGCTTCAAAACCTGGAAATATAACAGTTCATTAGATGTAGTCGCTGACTGCTAGAAGCTCATGGTGGAGCAGAGAAGACACATGTAGATCCCTTATTAAGACAGTGTGACTAGTAATATACAAATGTTTGGCTTAAAATACTAGGGGAGCTAATGCTGCTAAGGTTTGAATTTTACTTCATTTTAGAGAGTACCTTGAAAGTTCTTTTTTCTTGAAGTTTCATCATGGCTGTTGGTCCAGAGTATTAATGATAATTTGACTTGACTTCATGGCTTTCCAGTGCTTTTAGGATACCTTTAAAATCCTCAGAGAGGACTATGGGGGCCTGGTCCCTGCCCACCTCCCCTACCTGAGCTTGAGTTGCCCTATTCCTAGGACAATTTTTCTTACAAAGCTGGTGGTCTTTCATTAGGCCACGTCTACATACTTTCTCCCTCTTCAAGATCTGAGCACTGGCTTCTGCCTGGAACATCTTCGTCCAGCCCACTAGGCTAATCCCTCTGCTTCCTATGGCCTTCAGATTAAAGATCACTCCTTAAAGAAAGAAGAGCTTTCCTGCGTTCCCCAAATCTCCTTCCTTGTGTCACAGTCACATCCTGAGATCGTTTGATCTTCTACCTTTATGGCTGCAGAAACATTTTCTGAAAATTATATTTGGATGTAGCTTACAAAATGTTGATTCTGTGCTACATTTATATTCGTCCTGTTTTTTTTAATAGACACTAAATTAAGATAAAGAAGACAAAGGTAGTCACCTGAAAATAAGTTAACACTTTGAAAGCATTACACTTGCACTTCGAGTAGGCATAACTAAGCAAGTGATAGTATCCGTTTGGGATGACATGGGTCCCAGGCAGCAAATAAGTTTTATCTCATGTCGGTTCTGAAAGATTGTTGGTGGCTGCCTGGGGCGTTCTGTTGAAGATTCTGCATGAGTCACTCTCTTGCTTCAGAGTGAAAAAAATGTCCTAATTGATTAGCAGTATCTCCTGTGGGCATGGAGAAGAGAGGCAGCACATGTCTAGATGGCCTGGGAACTGGATTAACTTGCTAGATGAATGAAAAATCTTCTTTGTATTTTCAGCAGATGCTGAACAAAATTTTTTCCTCATTATTTTATATTTTTGCATAATTTACACACAGTAAGATCCACACTACAGGATGGTAGAGTCCTGAGTGTTCTGACAAACGTATACAGTCGTGTAACCCCTACCACACAATCACAATACACAGGAGTTTCCTTACGCCTCGAACTCCCCTGCGCCCTTCTGTAATCAACTCTTCATCTCACTCCTAGCTCTTGGTAACCACTGATCTGTTTGCTAATCCTTACAGTTTTGCTTTTGCGAGAATCTTATACAAATGGAATCAAAAGTATGTGGGCTTTCGAGTCTGGCTTTTTTTTCACTCAGCATAACGCCTGTTGAGTCATTCATATTGTTGCATGTGAACTGAGTTTTAACGCAAGTTTGTCCAAAAAAAAATCTATCAATGAAATAGATTTTCATTTACCTATTTAAGTATTTATTCAACAAATATATGATCGTTAATATGCTTAGAAATACAAAGAAATGTCAATAAGCATGATCTTTTCCCTTTCCAAATATCTACCTGTCCTCTGTCTATTATTTATGTATTTTTAAATCTATATCTCAAGGTAAGTTATATGAGGGCTTAAAGACAGTAGGTTCTGAAGGAGTTCAGAGGAGGGGGGAAATTCATTTACAATTTGGAGGTGTTTTCATAAATTATATAGCATTGCAGTGAGCTTTGGGGCGTGGCTAGGACATTCCTTCAGGAAATGTCAGACATCACTCTGAAGTTATCAAAGTATTCTCTTTTGCTTCTCAGGGGTTAATCAAACCTTTCTTATGTCTAGCCCAATGTATAGCTATGCACAAGCAGGAAAAAGAATGGTGTGGAAGCTGAGATTTTATCTTTTTTTAACTCTAACATTGACTAACCATATACTAGTCATAAAGTTCAATGCAAGGTGCTCTGGGAAATATAAAAAATAAACAACACAATACTCTTATCTACTTGATTTATTACTTATTTATACCCCCACTTCTCTTTATTCTCGCCCCATTTTTCCATTTTCTCTCTTCCTATCTTGTTTCATAAACAGAGGACAGCTTCCAAAAATGCATGGGAAATAAATTATTGAAAATGTTGGGACACAGAGGTAATATGGGTCAGAAAACAGTCCCGAGGTACACTTACCTACCTCTCAGGAGTGTATGCCAAATGGTTTTGTAGATACCAGAGATGGGCCGCAGATTGGGCTGCACATTTTCTGGAGACTCAAGTAAATAAAGAAATAGACTCAGTTAAAAGATCCATATTGTCCACAAGATAAAGACAAACCAGTTCTTAAAGGTTTTCATCTTGCTGACCTGAGAAGAATTTCCTCCCTTGGGTTTTCACAAAGAAAACACTTTTTTTTTTTTTTTTTTTTTTTTGCGGTACGCGGGCCTCTCACTGCTGTGGCCTCTCCTGTTGCGGAGCACAGCCTCCAGATGCTCAGGCCCAGCAGCCATGGCTCACGGGCCCAGCCGCTCCGTGGCATGTGGGATCCTCCCGGACCGGGGCACGAACCCGTGTCCCCTGCATCGGCAGGCGGACTCTCAACCACTGCGCCACCAGGGAAGCCCAAGGAAACAGTTTTTGATCCAGAGAATAACATCCTGGACTCCATCCCAGCAATAAATAGAAGAGCGAAGTTTGCTGGGTTGCTTCTTACAGCATCCCTCAATGCAAGCTGATATCGGAACAACAAGCAAAGTTCAATACTGTGAAGTAAATTTGACAACAGTCAGAATGATGCCATCCAGATACACAGCTCTCAGATGGTGTGATTTGATCCAAGCGTAAAATTTATCATTTATAGAGAATAGATGAATAGCATGTCCTTCAGGCACTCCCCCAGAAATATCTATTCTCATAAATAGGATTTTGATAGGATTTGGACAACGGAGAGTTATCTGACTAGTAACTGGAGTACGTCTTATTCAGTGTTTCCATTAAGAGCTGGTATGTGCATTTGGACAGTGATCAGACAGAAGGTAGGATAAGATTGTTTGTTAAAAATCAAGGAGACTATTTAAAGCATGTTTAAACAGGTTATTCTTCTTTGGCACTTACTCTAGAACAGGGCAGTGTGCTAAGAGCTTTAAATGTATCCTGTTATTTCAATAGTCTATAGCATTCCTATGTGCTAGCTTCTATTTTTATCCCCAATTACAGAAAAGCAAACTAACATTTAGGGGAGTTCAGTGATTTACTCAGGATTACACAGCTTGTAAGTAACAGAGCCAGGATTCAAAACCAGGTCTCTCTGGAAGCAGAGACTGCATGAATCTTTGTTCTTGTTTTTTGTTTAAAAACATTTTAGACATGGAGGATGTAAGTTATATATTAAACTCCCATGTTACTATTGCCCAGCTTTTGACATAAAATATTAGGGATAAAGTTTATACCCCTGCACACTCTTCCCTGGTCTCATTCTCCTGTTGCCTATACCCACCTCCAAAGATAGCCACTATTCTTGAAACTGGTATCATTCGCATGCATGGCCTGGGGCAAAGAGTCACTCTTACATCTCATGTGACTTTGCTGTGTCCTGCCTGACCTTCAGGTGAGAAATCAGTTTATAATTATCTAGAAAACAACCCTAATTTACATAGAAACACAAGGTATTTTGCATAGTTTAATGAGTTTTCCAAGGATGTAACTGCTATGGAGTTTTGTTTTGTTTTGTTTTTTAAACACTTTGTTTGGTTCAGAATGTTACCAAGTATTCACCATTTTGGAAAATCATGTCACCAACAGCAGTTCCCCTGGTAGCACTTAAGTTGCCCATTCAACATGCCTGTTGTCAGTCTGCCTTAGTAACTGCTGTATTTGTGATGGTTCTGCTAGTTTGGAGTATTTCCCATGGAGAGGGGGAAAATATTTGCAATCAAATATGACTGCAAATCATAATTGTAAGAATATATATACAGGTATATGAAGAACTCCTATAGCTCAACAACAGCAATAACCAAACAACCCTATTAAAAATGGGCAAAGGGGGGCTTCCCTGGTGGCGCAGTGGTTGAGAGTCCGCCTGCCGATGCAGGGGACGCGGGCTCATGCCCCGGTCCCGGAAGATCCCACATGCCGTGGAGCGGCTGGGCCCGTGAGCCATGGCCGCTGAGCCTGCGTGTCCTGAGCCAAAAAAAAAATGGGCAAAGCACATTTGCATAGACATTTCTCCAAAGAAGAGACCAATAAGCACATGAAAAGATGCTCAACATCGTTAATCATTAGGGAAGTGCAAGTCAAAACCACAGTGAGATATCACATCATTCCCGTTAGGATGGCTATTATCAAAAAAGCAGAAAATAAGTGTTGATGAGAATGTGGAGAAACTGGAACTCTTGTGCATTGCTGTTGGGAATGTAAAATGATGTATCCACTGCAGAAAATGGTATGTTGGTTCCTCAAAAAAATTGAACAGAATTACCAATAATCCAGCAATTCCACTCCTGGGTACATACCTAAAAGAATTGAAAGCAGGGACTCAAACAGACATTTCTACACCCATGTTCACAACGGAATTATTCACAAGGCCAAAAAAGCAAAGCAACTCGGGTGTCCATCAATAGATGAATGGAAGAGTATTCAGACTTAAAAAGGAAGGAAATTCTGACATGTACAATATGGATGAACCTTGAAACATTATGCTAAATGAAATAAACCAGTCTCAACTGAATAAATATTGTTTGGTTCCACTTAAATGCGGTACTTACACCAGTCAAATTCACAGAGACAAGAAAGTAGAATGGTGGTTGCCGGGGGCTGGGGGAGGGAGGAATGGAGGATTATTGTTTAATGGGTGTGGAGTTTCAGACTGCGAAGATGAAAACGTTCTGGAGATGGACAGTGGTGATGGTTGCACCACAGTCTGAATGTACTCAGTACCACTGAAAATAGTTAAAATGGTACGTTTTATGTTATACATATTTTACCACAATAAAAAATTACACTTTCTTAAAAAAAAGATAAAGTACTTAAATATTGAAATGATATTTTATTATACTCTGTTTCCTTTTAAAATTACAGTTAGGTATCATGTTGATTTTTAAAATCTATCCTTTATTTATTTATTTATTTTTGGCCGCACTGCGCGGCTTGCGGGATCTTAGTTCCCCGAGCAGGGATTGAACCCACGCACTCGGCATTGAAAGCGCGGAGTCCTAACCGCTGGATCGCCAGGGAATTCCTTCATGTTGATTTTTTTTTAATGACTTTGTAAATATCTTTAATGGAAGAATCAGATAGTGTTCTAGAATTACCTTTCCTTCTCCGTAGATTTAATGCCCTTCAAAGGAAAATGTTTCTACCCCCAAGGGAAAGCAAAATTCCCTTCTTATTCTCCATCACTTACTCAAAATCGTGCCACAATTTAGTTTGGTTCACAGCAGAGCCTTGATTCTCCGGTTTATGTTGACTTCTTGAAATTATGTGTGTAGGTAAGTTGTATTATTTATGAATTTCATAAGGATAGTAACGAGGGTGTTATAAACTATTTATTATCAAAAGAACACATTTGACCTGATAGGATTGCGAACTGTCCCTCTAGGACAGATGGTTGGGAGTGGAATTTCTGATAGTAGTGCATGCACATCTTCAAATTTACTTGGAAAAAAATATTTTTTATAGAAATTTAAAAAAATCAAGCTACCTGCAGTGTTTTAGAGGGCCTGTTTATTGTTTCACACCCTCACCAACACTTGGCATCGTCTGATTTCTGCTGATCTATGTGAAGAATGTGAGTCGGGTTCCAATTTCATTTCTTAACTATGAAAAATCAATAGACCCAGCCCCATTTATTGACTGATAATCAGCCCTCATTAATTCACAAATCTATGATTATTACATATAAAATTGCCTTACACATGTAGATTTGTTTTTAGCCTTTCTGTTTCGTCCCACTGTTCTGTTCAAGTATCCTGTGGAAATATCCATCTGTCCTAATTATCATAGCTTTATAATAAGTCTTTATAAAACTGATTTTTTTTCACCACTAAGATATATTTCCTCCAAAGCAGTCTAATATTTAGCAACATAGCTTTATGGCAAGCCTCTGGGATAAATCAGTTGTAAATTACACACGGGTAAATCGCTCTCGGAATTTTGAATAAAAGTGTTGGAGATAATCCAAACAAGAGGACGCAAATCTGCCAAAGGTGATGATTTTTATTTGAAAGCAATGGATGTCAAGCTTTCTTTTTTGATTTGACAATGATTAGATTACCAAACTGTCCACTGAGACCACTTTCAGTAGTTGATATTACAACAAGATCAATGTGTATAAAAGTACCCTTCTAAAGTGGGTGGCTTTGAAAATACCCCTCTCCTATTGAGCAGGGGTTGGCCAACACAGTGCTGACCAGTGACCACGGACTCCATTTCTCTTCTGCACTCACAAAACACTTGAAGCCAGTTTTAATGAAAGAAATAACCCTTCTTCCTGTGATCAGGTAGGAGATAAAGGTGGTGACCACGTGCTGATTTTTTCAAATGACCCGTGATTCCTACAAATGGTGGTAAAGAAAGATCTGGTGATGAGTGGCTTCTGGGCCCATAATGATCAGTTAGTTTGCCATAATTAGGACAATTATCATAGCTTTTTGATGCTTAACCAGAAAGAGAAGTGATCCTGTTTGAAGGCAAAGGCAATGCTTATTTGACCCTTGAACAAATGAATTTCCTCTACAGTAAGCCACAGAGAGTGTCACAATTACAATAAGCTGCAATGCCCCTGTGCCTTGGGGTATATGGAATATATTCTATTTAATAATAATATGGTAAATGAATGAATATATATATGAACACCTGACTCTCCATCACTTTATCTCCCTTAATGCTGTCTTTGCTTACAAGATAACACACTTCAGGGGAAAACTGCAAAGACTATCCAGTGAGGACTTTCTCAGCGTAATTTCCAGGATTTTTATCATGCAGTCCACAGATGTTTTGGCACTTTCAGTGGTAAAATTAATACGAGGGAAAAAAACCTCTTTTTATTTGTGAAAAATATGTATTTCACAAAAAGAAAATGTGTGGCTTATGATTTTTCTTAGAAATTCTGTTCCTTTGTAAGTCATGAAAACCTTGAAGCCTGTATGAGCACCACAAGGAGAGTATGCCTCAGTCCATCTTGGCTAAAATGCCATTCACGGAGTAAAGTTATCTCACCACTGTAGCTTCATGGTATTTGTGATTACAGTCGGCCTTCTGTATTCGTGGGTTCCGCACCTGCGGATCCAACCAACCACGGATGGAAAATATTTGGAAAAAATTCCAGAAGTTCCAAAAAGCAAAACTTGAATTTGCCGCATGTAAGCAACTATTTAGATAACATTTACATTGTATGCAGTATCAGAAGACTCTAGAGATGATTTAAAGTGTATGGGAGGACGGGCATAGGTTACATCAAATACTATGCCATTTCATATAAGGAATTTGAACATCTGCAGATTTTGGTATCCTGGGGGGTCCTGGAACCAATCCCCTACAGATCCTGAGGGACAGCTGTATTTACGTTCATTACGTTTACCTTCTGTGGCCATGTTGTGTTGTGTTTATCCCACATAAACAAAAGTGGATTAGTGACTCATATAGTGATTCACTGAGGTATAAAAATAGTATAAAGAGACTTCCAGTTTTAGCTCTAATATGTCAAGAGTCTGGAAATTGTCACCGTCATCCTTAAAAAAAGAAAAAGATAGACAAATGAAGAAATCAGTGACTTTCCCTGGATCCATCAGAGAGTGGAGATCTCAGGGCAAACTGCCACCCTGAAACCTGGTGAGTCAGATATGTCCTGAGAGACACAGTAACTGAGATCTGCTTCCTTGGAGCAGGAGTTACGAGCCGTAGACTGGCAGGAATATTTAAATGATCAATTTGACACATTGTTGGAGGGTGAGTGTGGACTCGCTGTGAGAGTGAGAGATTCATGGGGGCCACCATCCTAGGGCTCCCCTACACTTTCATGGGTCTTCCTGGGAATCTTGCCAGATTTCTCATGGTGAAGATCCAACAAAGATCTCTCATGACCCTCCCAGAAGGAGGGAAAGATAAGCTACCGTAAAACCGCTGAGGGTCTTCTCAGTCACAAAGGCCCACTCTCCAGGGAAAAGGACTGTGCCTGAACACAGTTCTGAAATTTGGGGGGAAAAGAATTTCTCACCACTCCAGCCCCCTGAGGGAAGCGAAAAGCCAAGACGGGATAGGGCTCTAAGGAAACAGAATGTTGTGGTTAAAGAAAGGAGTCGAGGTGACTGGGCAGGAGGGGAGGAGTGGGGCTGGGGGATGCCCTGCTGTAGGAAGAGGAATAGAAATATTTGTGAAGACCCAGCCCCAGGGCAGCCCCACTAAGAGGCTGAGATCTAACTGGGAGATTACACAGTGCCTTTCTCCTTTCCCCTACACCCTACTGCCACATTAGTAGGGCTCCAGCATCATAACCATGAGTTAACAGGTGCAAGACGCGGCATCTGTACGTAGCCAAGAGAGGAGACAAAAAACAAGAACCCTAGAGGAATTTGAAGCCTCTGGTACCTGAAACTACAACAAATGCTGAACACAGCCCGACACTCCTAGCCAGCTTAACAAAACCTAAAGACCTATCTACCTGATACAACATGTCTGGCTTTCAGAAAAAGCCAAAGGAAATAACCACTGTCTGAATAGACAAAGTGATCCTGAAACCCAGGCTCGGATATGAATTATCAGATAAGGAATTTGAAACAACCATAATTGGAAACTTTAAGGGAAAGAAAAATCAAAGGAAAGTGCTAGAAATAAAAAAACACTCTAACAGGGATGATGGGTTCATCAGTAGGCTTGACACAATAGATAAACATATCAGTGAGCTTGAAGGTAGGGTGAGGGGACTAGCTGCTGACTTAAGTAACTGGAGATTAGTGGCATCTGTAAGATTAAAGGCAAAGAAATGGTATATAAACACTGTATTCTAGCTGGTAACGTTTTTGTTTCCCCACAAGGGTACAGATGAACAACTCTGTAGCCACTACACACGCATACTGGAGTTGAACAATTAAAGACATGGATGGCGGCTGGTGGGAGCCAGGGCTTCCCCTGTTGGAATGGAAGACTACAGACAAGCATGAGGACCATGCCAGAATGATCCATGTGGCATTGGGTTAGAGTTCGAGACACCATGTTTAGCTTAATATATTTGCAGACGGGTACATATCAAAATAGTTATACATATGCATATATACATAGCTTAATGTACATACTTATCTTTCCTCCCTCTGTCAGGTGCGAAGGCCTGGAAGCAATGACACTTCAGTGCCACTGCGCACTCTCAGTGCCCATATCTTGGTTTCTAACACCATTCTCCAATAAAAGGAGTAAAGCGTCCTTAAAGAAATGGATGCCTCTTAGCTGTAGCAAGAAATATACAAGATGATCCTGTAGCATCTTGCAGTGAAGGAAAATGAGGAATTGCTCAGAGAAACCCCAATGAAATGGGTATGTCAAAGGCACAGGAGCCAAACAAAAGGGCCCCCAGTGGCCAAAGCTGGAACAATTTGAGTGAAAAATAAATAAAGGAACATTGAATTATCACTCAAAGTATAAAGTAAACATCCACGAGCCCGTTCTGATATAAATAAGTGATTGGAGAAATAGATAAATGGGAGACAATAGAAAATCTTTTGTGCAGAAGAAATTCCAAATAACTTACGTGGATAGTCTCCATAAAAGGAGATGGGACATAAGTTCCCACGTTTTAAGTACAGGCTGTGCATTGCGACTTCCTTCTAAAGAGTACAGTAGGAAAAGGAGTAACTTTACGGTGGAAACGCCTGGAAACACTCCCTCAGCCAGATGATCAAGGTTGACAACCACAGTGATAAGCGATGTCACGTTAATAGCATGAATCCTGGATATGGTGTGATGAGAATAGCATTTTACCTCTGTGGACTTCCTCCCCCAAACCCATAACCCTGGTATAATTATGAGAAACGCATCAGACAAACCCCAACTGAGGGACGTTTTACAAATTACCTGACCGGTACTCCTTAAAATTGTCAGGGTCATAAAAGACAAGCAAAGCCTGAGAAACTTGACACCAACAAGAGGAGCCTAAGGAGACATGACAACGAAATGTAATGTGGCAAAACCTAAGGAAATCTGAATAAAGTATGCACTTTAGTTAACAATTATGAATGAACATTTGTTCATTAGTTGGGCCAGATGTACCAAAGCAACGAAAGATGTTGGCAATAGGGGAAATTGGGTGTGTAGTATATGGGAACTGCCTGTACAATCTTCACAACTTTTCTGTAAATATAAAGCTATTCTTAGAAAAGGTTATTAAAAATAGTAACGAAAAGGGTAATAGAAATACTACAGGTCTCAAAATAATATCATAAAAGTAAATAGTGACCAAGACTCTATGAATTCAATAATTGTGGACAAGCCACTGAAAAATGAAAAGGTGAACAAGAAGTATGATGGTGACTCTCTGAAAGTAGGATTTTATCGCACTGGCACTCCAGTGGATTCCAATCTCCTGTGCTCCATCTAAGGTCTGTCACAAATGGTGGTATGAAGCCATCAAAGCTTTTGTGTCATTGGCAAACTAAGCCTATGGCCTTTCACTAAATTAATTGAATGTTTAAAGAACAAGCACAAATGAATATATTCCAGTCTGGTGTATGTGGAGCTTATTTCTAAAGGGGAATAAAAAAGGCTAACATTACAGAGGCATCATTCAAGGCTGCATCTCTGATAGCAAAAACAGGTACAAGTCACACCATTGCTGAGAATCTTGTAAAACTAGATGCAAAAGTAATGACAAATCTTATGCTCCCAGAGAGAAAGCAGAACAAACTACTGGCAGCATTCCTTCCGGAGAAGATACTCCTGTGGTTGTAGGTTCTCAATGGGTAACACATGGAACCACTACTATTCTCTGGCTTGTAAGCCAAGTGACATTTACATTATAGTTGCCCAAAACCACTGATCTGCTGAGTATAAATAGATTCCTGGCCTATGCATGTTATGTAGGAGGGAGATATGTTCAACATCTTTTCCTATTGATTACTGAAAACTCATGTTATGGAAGATATAATTTTTATTGAATTAATCATGACTTTGTGAGCCCTGCTGGAGACTGCAGAGTGTGCCAGAGTCAGGTAGGGTCAGTGGCTGCAGCCAGGTCAGATCCTTATCCTTAACTAAGAGAGGTCACACTTGGATGTCAACCCAGATGTCTGCCACGCTTGGATGTTAGCCACTGACAGGCTTTGGTGATCAATAACATTCCCTCTAACCTTGATTCAAGGTTGAAGGAAATTGTATAAATTATGCAGATTATAAAATAATGCATTTTGGGATTATGTCTTTGCAGCAAGCAGTGTGATGGCATGAGCTGTGACAACGATACTCCTAACGTGTGCTAGTCACAGAGAGAAAGATGTTCACAGAAGCTTTTTTGTTTTGTTTTTGTTATATTGGCTAATTAGTTTTGCAAAGGTAATTTTTGCACGTGGTGAAAAATTTGAACTGTCCAAGAGGGTGTATAGAGAAGAGTCTGCATTCCTCTCCCTAGTCTCCCTTCCCTAGGGGCAACCACTACCACTACTGCCATTTCCTTCCTGTAAGTTGTTGGCATGAAGGAAGGGGTAAAGGCTTGTTGCTTGTGACTTCTTGTTAAATACATCAGGTGGAACGTATTTTTTAAATCACATTTCCCTCCTGAAACCCCTCAGAAGTAAAAATACAGGGGTCAAAAAGGCATGGAACCCAAAGAACAAAGAGATTGGGAAAGAAAATAGCAGTAGCATGAACTTTGAAAGCCAGAGAGCAAATGGGCGATAGCAAATTGGCCAGGACCGTTAGCTTTGCAGAACTCCAGAATCTCAGAAACGGAGGTGTCAGACACATCCGAAAGTGGGAATGCAGTGACAGCTGAAAATCGGAGACACGGTTAAAGTTCTGTGTAAGATGCAGTTAGGTAAGACTCTCTCCCAAATCTCTGCTGCCAGGTGACACCATCCAACATTCTGGAAGAACATTAGGGGTTTCCTTCTTAGAGAGTTGAACCAGAGGGATTCTGGACTCAGAGAGTCTAAGAGTAGCTGTGGATAGGGTACCTTACTGAAAATAGGGGAAAAAATAGAAACATATATATTGAATGATCAGATCATTCCCCTTGGCTTGTGGAAGGCTGCCGGTCAGGCTCCACTTTCAGGAAGTAGATGGCAAAATCATTTCTTAGGAACGTGGCTTGACCAAGAAGAAAGATATTCTGAAATCAATAGTTGAGAATCTCTTAACCAAACAACATTAACCAGATTGCCTTAGTCAAAAGCTCTACTCAGGCACACAGATTCCTATTAGGTTAGTAGTGCCTCGGTACTGAGGACAGCCAAGACCTGAAGAAAAAAACCTCTTTCATGAGGGACGTGATAGAGCAGAAGAGAAGACCCTCAGAGGAAGCAGAAACAACCTTGGCAGAAGAACTGAACCTTAAAAGTCCTTTTTTTTTTAATGTCTATGGACACATAAGAAAAATATTGTACAGTAAAACAGAAACAGGTTGCTATTTTTAAAGAAAGGAACGTCAAGTGAGAAAAGTTTTGGGGAGTTAAAAATATGATAGAAGATGAAAAACTCACCATAGATCTTGGAAGATGATGTTGAGAGACTCACTCACAAATAGAGTAAAAAGATAAAAGAAACAAGAAATATAGGGGATCGGTTGGCAGGGTTAAGAATAGCAGAGGACAGAGAAAATGGATGGAGGAATTTTCGGAAGAAGTATTTCAGTAGTTTTCCACATCTGAGGTGTATGCGTTTCCAGATTGAAAAGGCAAGCTCAGTATCTATCTCAATGGATCTTTAAAAAAGAAAAAATAAAAGATCTACCATCGTGTAATTTCAGAACACATGGGAAAGGGAGAGGATGCTGTAAGGTGAGACGGGGGGAGGGAGAGAGGGAGAAAGGAGAGAGCAAACAAACAACATTGTTGATGTAAAATACACTTTCTTTTTTAACTGTGTGGGGAAAATTGTGGTAATTTAAAAATTTGAGTAAACATCGTTGGCTTGAATGTCGACCAAACTTACTCATTAGAAGGTCTATGCTGGATGTCATTTAGTCGGTAGAAACACTGCATCCTATCGGCCAGCATCCTTTCTGATGGGCCACGTGTCTGTTCTGATTGGTTGCTGGCTTTTGTTTTCCTTCACGTTGTTTCTTTCCATGGATACCATAAACTTAGCTCTAGTAGAGAGGCTCCCACTAATAGGTCAGAGTTTATCAGCAGCATTTGGCAATATATACAGTCAGAACAACCACCCCTCCCACTTTTTTCAGGTGCCAGGATTTACAGTGGTGATGTGGAAAGCAGAGATAGCAGTGGCTCCTTTCCTGCTTGGGAACTTTACAAATTATTACTCCCCTTTTTTTTTCTTCCTCACTTGGTAGTTATATTAAGTCTCTGGGGAAATGAAAAGCCAGTCTTCTTCGAAAATCAGATGGAGAAATTCTGTCCTAATGCACTAACAGCTCTCCCCTCCCTTTCTGAATGATTCCAGACCCTCCGATCTCCTGTGGAGGGTTTGAGATAGAGGCGGCAGGGAATTATGCATCTGGTTTATTACCCTTGGGAGACTTGGCCATGAGAGGCTCCCGTGTGAAACAATCCTATATAGGAAAACAAATGAGATTCTGCTTGGTGAAGCTCAGTTGAGCAGTGAAGTGGTGGGACTGAGCAGATGTAGGGCTTGGTGTGCTGAGGGCTTAGTGGGAGCGCCTATGGAAGGGATGGTAGAAAGACGATGCTCAGATATTTGAATACTTAGCATGTAGAGGGGGAGTCAAGCCCCCTTTTATGGTCTGACTCCAAAAGGCAGAAGCGGGTCTTACAGGTGGTTGTAAACTCAGTGGGCAGCAGAACGGAGCTAAGAGCGTGGCCTCTGGAGTCAGGTAGCCTGGGATGGAGTCCCAGCATCACTGCTTACCAGCTGTTGACTTTGACCTTGGGCCAGTTACTCAAACTATCTGGACTCCAGTATCTTCATCTGTCAATTGGGGTAATATTAGCATCCACTTACAAAATTATTCTAAGGATGACATCAGCGAACATATGTGAAAGATTACGACAGTGCTGGGCACGTAGTAGGCATCCCTGTGTTTTGGGGCTTAGAAGTGGCACTCCCTGAGAGGCAGCACAAAGCACAAGGTATGGAAGATGATTCTGACATCTGCTGCTCTCTGAAAATTTTGTTATCGTTGCAGTGGTCAAGCCGAAGCTGGCTGACAGCTTCATGGGGGTGGGAGAATGGGAGGGTTTGTGCAAAGTGCAGGAGGTAGGGTTAGAGAACTTTTCTAGATCTTTCCACCTCCACTTGACGTGCTCAGGTCTGAGCCATGTGGTCTTTAGCTGGTTTAGCTGGGCTTGGAGCGCCAGCTTTCGGTCTGCCCCGTGCTCAGAGCCACTTATCAGAGGATCACCTGAGCTGCTACTCACTGCATGGCCATCATGGGGTCTAGTCCTTGTATGCTTTGCTCATCTACATCATGGGATGCAGACTCAGGAATGGAAAACAAGAACGATGTTTTTCCTTCAATTCGCGCTCGGAGCAGAGCCAGCGGGTGTCCTGTGGGACATGAGAAACTCCAAATTTGGGGATGAAATCCATATTTAGAAAAAAACAAAAAACTTCGAGCAAGTTGCAAGGAAGGAACTGTGTGTCTCTCGGTGCTAGGAAGCATAAAGGCGCGAAGTACAATGTATTTTGACACAACCGACTCACAGGCACAAGCCCACATCTGGGCTCCATCTCTCGCACCCCAGCTGCGTGCAGGTGGGAAAATGCTCTTATGGCTGAAGACAGGCCAGCCGCAGGCGCCGGGATCCTTGGCCTCCCATCGAAAGCCTGGCAGCCATGCGGTGGCCATGTTCAAGTGAATTTCATTCAATGTCTCGATACACAAAAATAACCATGTTATAATGGCTGCTGGTGGTAGCATTCTTTACTTTTAATTGCAAAACCCATGTGACCACGTTAGAGAAAGTTTTCAGAACTGAAGGAAACACATCAAATGAAATATCACAGGTCTCATACAATTTCTAAAATTTGTCTTTATTCTCTTTATTTTCCCCTGTGCTAATGAATATTTACACAGTTGTAACCAGCCTTTTTACTTAACATTATAACATAAGAATGTTCCCAGGTTTCATCTTAAGTCTTATCACATATTTTTTTTTAAAGCTACCCAGTACTATCTTATATGCACTCACTGTTTTAAATTACTGATTACATACTGTTGGACTTTAAATTGCTATCAGTTTTGCAGTGTGGTAGTATTGCTAGTTTTAGCTCTTCCTGTTTTGTTTTGTTTTTTAATCATTTACTTACATTAAGTGGGATTCCTGGATCAAAGAGTAGAAATGTTTTTATTACTCTTAACATTTTTTACTTAAAGAGCAATGCCCTTCCACCTAAATAGTGCGTTTAATATGTGTTTATCTCTTTTTTCTCCTCAGATCCCACTACCCCAGCAGAGGGAAAAGAGCACAGTGCATGTTTGGAAGACCCAAGGTAGAGACTGAACTGAACGAGGTAAGCTGCAGCCTGGTGGCGAGACGTGCAGCGAGGCCCAGCCGAGCCAGAAAAAGCAAACATCGGAAAGAAACAAGAGGCCACCACAGAACACGACAGCCTCTTGCGAAGGTACCATAATCTACTTAACCTTTCCCTGACGTGCAATGTTGTGATGGTTAATTTTATGCGTCAACTTGACTAGGTCACGAGGTCCCCAGATATTTGGCTAAACATTATTTCTGGGTGCGTCTGTGAGGGTGTTTCCAGAAGAGATTAGTGTTTGGCTCAGTAGACGGTGTGAGAGAATAGAAAATAATAGAACATATATATATATATATATATATATGTATGTATTGGTCTTTGTGCCCTAAACCCTTTAGAGCTCCTAAAACCCGTGTAAGTTGCTAAGTGATAAGAACACTAGGAGCATCTATTATTCCCTATTTGTCTTTGATCTTGTCTCTGACACAGGGGCTCCTAAAACTTGTAAATTTCTAAGTCATCAGAGCACTAAGCTCGTCTTCTGTTCTATTGAGGTGACGCTGGGTGCACTCCTGGATGGGGGCCTGGTCACCGGGAAGTCCAAGCCATGGTTAGAAGCTTGGATTTTCAGTCCTCTCCCTGCATCCTCCAGAGAGGGGAGAGGGGCTGGAAATAGAGTTAATAACTGATCTTGCCTGTGTGAGGAATCCTCCATGAAAATCCCACTTGTAGGGGGTTTGGGAGCTTCCAGGTTGGCGAACACATCCACTCCAGGAGGGAGATGCACCCCAGCCCTACGGGGACAGAGCCCTGTGCCTGGGATCCTCCCGGACCTCGCCCTAGGTGTCTCTTCATCTCGTTGTTCATCTGTGTCCTTTATGATGCCCTTTGTTAAACTAGTAAAACGTAAGTAAGTGTTTCCCCGAGTTCTGTGAGCTGCTCTAGTAAATTCATCGAATCTGAAGAGGGGGTCGTGGGAACCTCCGGTTTGTAGCCAGTTGGTCAGAAGCCCAGGTGACAAACTGGACTTGTGGTTGGCATCTAATGTGTGGTCAGTTGGGGCAGGGAGCAGTCTTGTAGGACAGAGTCCTTCACCTGTGGGATCGGACGCCATCTCCAGGTAGGTAGTGTCAGAATCGAGTTCAATTGCAGGACACCCTGCTGGGGTTGTGGATTGTTTGGTGGGAGGAAATGCACATCTCTGGTGACCAGAGTGCTGTGAGTGTCCTGTGTGAGGAGTAGAGGAGACACACAGGAGGAAGGCTGAGTTTTTTCTAACTCAGGAGGAGGACTGGGTCGTTTTTCTAATGCACTGAGTAAAGCAGACAGCGCTCCCCAGCGTGGGTGGGCGTGACCCAGTCTGTTGTGGGCCTGTATTCAGGCTCTGTCCATCTATCCTGTTGATTTGGTTTATCTTTTTTGTGTGTGTTATAAGCAATGTTTCAGTGACTACCCCTGAACATGCCAAGAGTGGACTTCCTGGGCCGTGCTCTTCAAGGGTTTTCTCAAGGTTCCTGATACACACTGTCAAGTTGTTGTGAGAAGGCCCGCCCCTCTCACACTGCTGCACACTGAGAGGTGGTGTCAGCATCCCTGAGTGGGCAGTGTTTCACACGAGAGCACTGGCACCATCAAAACCCTGACACTCCCCACTCCTCTCCACTTTGGGGTCCTCGGTTCTGCCTGCCCGTGGGGCTTTTCCAGTGCCTCTCATTTTTATCACCCCTCAGATAACCCGCTTTCCTCCGTCCTTCCCCAAATGTGTTTCATCAGGAGTCCAAGCCCAACTTGTAAATTAGCTAGCTATAGGATTTGGGGCCCGTCATTTAAATTCATTGGAATCCAGTTCTCTCATTTGCCAAGTGAGAGGATTTTACTACATAATCTCTCAGGTCCTCTCAGTTACAGTTTTATTTATAATATTGAATAATTGAAAATAACCTAAATGTTCAACAACAAGGTTTGGTTAAGTAAGTCATGACATACCCAGATGGTAGAATACCAAACAGTGATTTTTTTAAATGTATTTTTATTATATCGCATGAGAACAACTCATGTTCATCATGCTAAGTGACAGCAGCATGACACTGTGTGATTCCAGATTTGTATGTACAAATCTTAGTGTGTAAAATTAAACAGAAACATACCGTAAGACTAACAGCAGTTCTCTGTATGATTGTATTATTGGTAATATATAATCATAAAAATGCATTTTCTTTCATTGTAAAAATCAGATACTGAAGTGGGATCAGCTTAAAGCTCCTTGGCCTCTGTGCAGGTTTTCTTGACCTTTAGGCAGGGTTAGGCCCTTTGTCCTGAGCTCCCACTGTATCTAGAACAAGCCTTTGTTACAGCCAACACTACCCTGCATCGTAACTGCCAGCCAACATGTCTGCTTCCTACTGAATTCTGAGGCTCCTGACGGCAGAGTTCTTGTCTTGTTTATCACTCTAGCATGGCGCCTGGCACTCAGAACACGCCGGGCACATGCTGACTAAATGTTGAAACAACTTCTGTTGAAACTATAGACCAAAGTGATCAGATTTAATTCTGAGGCTTGGTATTGCCCACTCCTTTTCAGGTTCCACAGTCAGCAACACAGGCATCTCAGATAATATTTTTCCTAAAAGTTTTGCCTACAACTTGGGTGAATTGCCACTGCGAGATGGGTGCTGCTTGGGTGTCTGGGTGGGAAACTTCCTTTGAGGGATGTGGAGACATCGGACAGCTCTACCTAGCGGCATCCATCATTTGCGCATGCATCTACCTCCCTTACTGGGATTCCTTGCTCACCGTGCAACTTCCAAGTTGTAATCTGGCTTCCTGTGGAAATGTCAAAACAGTAAATGTGCTAGCTGGTCTGGAGGGCGTAAGAGACTGTTCCCTCGGGCAGTTGTGTTTCTCATGGTAAATTAATGAATTGGCAAAATTTGGATTCTGTTGACCCAGTGAGGTGCCGCCACCCTGTGAAAGTCCCTCGGCATGCTTCGTACCATCTATCTTATCTCCAGCAATAGTGGAGAATCAGAGGGGAGGGCTCGTTGTCTGGAATGCTAGGGAAAGGATACCCAGGGTGGAAGGGAAGCTGCCGAGGTAAACTTCGGACACAACTGGACAGCTGTGGACAAACCTTCAGGTTTGGGTACAAGAAAGTTTTGGTATGGATTAATTCTACACGTGACGAGGAGAAGACCAGGACAAACTATGCTATGATCCATTATAATTACACGTTAACAGAAAAGGCACTAAGATGTCCTTAGCCATTTACTCTCTAAATTGTTTCTCCTTGTGTCTGTAACTAATCTAATTGATATTCATGTTTAGCTACTGTATATATATGTGTCTGTATATATGTGTATATATAGTTTTTAACAGAAAAGGCTTTTATTTATTTATTTTCAATTTTTGAATTTTATTTTAGTTTTTTATACAGCAGGTTCTTATTAGTTATCTATTTTACACATATTAGTGTATACATGTCAATTCCAATCTCCCAATTCATCACACCACCACCACCCGCCCCGCCACCGCTTTCCCCCCTTGGTGTCCATACGTTTGTTCTCTACATCTGTATCTCTATTTCTGCCCTGCACACCGGTTCACCTGTACCATTTTTCTAGGTTCCACATATATGCATTAATATACGATATTTGTTTTTCTCTTTCTGACTTACTTCACTCTGTATGACAGTCTCTAGATCCATCCACATCTCAACAAATGACCCAACTTCGTTCCTTTTTATGGCTGAGTAATATTCCATTGTATATATGTACCACATCTTCTTTTTTATTTATTTGTTTTATTTTTAACATCATTATTGGAGTATAACTGCTTTACAATGGTGTGTTAGTTTCTGCTTTATAACAAAGTATATCAGCTCTATGTATACATATATCCCCATATCTCCTTCCTCTTGTGTCTCCCTCCCACCCTCCCTATCCCACCCCTCTAGGTGGTCACAAAGCACCTAGGCAAATAGGATCATGGCACTCCCATGTGTGAAAATCGCCTTTGGCTCTCTGTGAGTACCACATAAAGTCTAAATTCCTGAGCTGGTATAGAAGGGCTTTCACAATCTGACACCATTCCCCATAATATGGCCCATGTCCTAGACACACTGCAGTCTTCAGATTGTTCAGATGAGCTTCCTGCCTCATCATGCTTCTTTGTCTTTGCACCCCCTATTATTCTGCCTGGAATGCTTCCCCCTGCCTCTTTGGAAATTTTGTTTGCATCCTTCAAAACCAAGATAATCCATCATGTCAGCAAACATAGTTTCTTGCTCCCTCCTTTGGGTTTTCACAGTCCTTTAAACAAATGTATTCTCTAGCAATTACCCTCGGTATTATAAATACCTGTTTGCGCATGTTCATTTCTAACTAGACTATGAACTTCTTGAGAGCAGAGGCCTGCTATTCATCTCTGCGGAGCCAGTGCTTAACTCAGAGTCTGACTCATCATAGATCCTTAATTCAAGTTTATTGAATTTATTAATCAAGCCATAACCAAGGCATCCCATCCATTTAATTGCAAATGAAGTCACAAAGATGGAATTAACAGCCTCATTTTTTTTCTTCCAGTTTTACTGAGATATAGTTGACGTACAGCATTGTACAAGTTTGAGGTATGTGGCATAATGCTTTGATCTACATACATCATGCGGTGATTATAAGTTTAGTGAATATCCATCATCACATAGATACAAAATTAAAGACACAGAAAAAATTAAAAATTTTTTCTTGTGCTGAAACTCTTAGGCTTTACTCTCTTAACAACTTTCACATATAACCTACAGCAGTGTTATATTACGTCGTATGTTATATACCTAGTACTTATTTATCTTATAAGTGGACGTTTGTTCCTTTTGACTGCCTTCATCCAATTCCCCCTCCTCTCAACCCCCCTCCTCTGATAACCACAAATCTGATCTCTTTTTCTATGAGTTTGTTTTGTTTGTTTGTTTGTTTTTTTAATGCAGTATTCGGGCCTCTCACTGTTGTGGCCTCTCCTGCTGTGGAGCACAGGACGCGCAGGCTCAGCAGCCATGGCTCAGCGGCCATGGCTCACGGGCCCAGCCGCTCCGAGGCATGCAGGATCCTCCCAGAGTTTGTTTTTGAAGTGTGATTGACCTACAACATTATGTGTTATGTACCAGCCTCATTTTTATCAGCCTCTTGATAAAGAGATGACAAACACTGAGTGCTTCTCACAATGCCAGCTCATGCAGAGCACAGAAAAGCGTCCAAATGCATTGGCCCTGGCCTTGAGTAGATTATAATAGAGTGGGAAAGATAAGACTTCCATTCATGAAACAAACGGAGGACAACATTAAGAACGTTGGAAAGCCATGCTGGTTGTAGCAGGCATCTGAACTGCTGGGGCTTGAGGCCAGAAGGAATGTGAGCAAGTCCTCCCTCACAGCCCGCCGTCCTTCCTAGTAGCACCGTTGGCAGGTAGGGTCACTTGGAGTCTAGTGAGGGAGGCGGGAGGGAGACATTGCAATGCGTGTGCTCAGAAAAGTTTTCCATGTGAAGCTAGATCAAACGTACTATTGAGGAATATGTGGTTTGGGGATTGGTAAAGAAGAGGGTTGGGAGGAAAGCATTTGAGAAGGTGAAACGAGGTGGGAAAATGCTGGATATTGGAGTTTAGAGGCACAGGCAATCTGAATCAGAGCTTTAGGCACCACGGTTGTTTGAAGAATTCCGTTGTGCTGTGTAGCCAGAGATAGCAATAAAAACAATAAAATCTTTTCTTCCTTTTGCTTTACCATCTACACAACGCTTATGGATCCTTGAAATAGTCATTGGGTCCTTATGACGGTCCTGTCTGGTGCGCTGGGTGCTTAGAGGTTGAGTCTTCCTTGACCTCATCACACCACACCGCATCTTTGGCTAAGACAGAAACCCTCCCCCATGCTCCAGAGGGCCCCTGAGCTTCCCCCTGACATGGCATGTTCACATGCTATGTTTATTGGTTTATTCCTGGGGAAAATAGGCACCATGTCTTATCTGTGCCCAGTACCTGGAATAAAATAGGAGTTTGGTGAATGTTTGCTGCATGAGTGATTGAATGCATGGATGTAATACAATGCATGGCAATCCTACTTGCTATTATGTTATCTCTGTCAAGTGTCTCATTCTCCACCTGAGTTCACAAGCTACTCAACAAGCCCCCAGCAGTAAACCCAAAGATCACACCCCATCTCAGAATCCCCAGCCTGCCAAACATTGAATGGACAGAGTTGCCCAAGGATCAGCTGGAGCTATCCCTCCTCCAGGCGTGGAGTTACTATAGGCTGAATAATAAAGATAACAGAGCTTTGAGCCTGGCATGGCATGCCTGCTAGAGCACAGAAACAGACACGACCCAGCAGCCCCAGGCTCTGCTGATAACAAAGGCTTTCTGAGCAATGGTCCTTCAAAGCAACAAATCAAGACAGACAGCCTGCCAAAAACATGCTGACCCAGCAGACTCAGAATCCCTTACCCGCTGAGAAACAGCCCTCCCAGCCCATCCATCACTTAGACAACTCAAATTAGATGGTGAGAACATCAAAGAAGCAGAGTGTGTCTTTGTGGCTGTAGGAAAGCTCCTGGGCAACCTTGCCCCACATACTCCCCTCCCTGCCTCTCAGGGAACCTGAGGAATAAATACTTTCATCTGCCTGTCAGATTTCTACCCATCCTCCAAGGCTCAGCTCCAATGCCACCTCCTCTGTGATGCCTTCACCCATCTCAGAACAGCATATTAGTAGGTCAAGAGTATGTTTTGATGTTGTTCAGGGCAAGAGTCTCTGCACTGCCCATATTCTCATCTTCTGATCCATCACCTCTTCCCCTAAAGAGGTACATATAAGGGGAAGCTCTATGGGGAACAAAGAACCCCTTTTTACCCAACACCCCAATGCAGAGCTCTCTGAAAGAGCAGAATTGAATGATAAAACTTGAAACTCAGATTGGGCTTCCATCTCCTCCCAGAGCCAGCACCCTAGTCCTGGGTCTTAGCACCTCTCAACATGGCAAGGATGAGTGTTCAGGTGTGTGGGAGGGAGGAGACTTTGTCAGTCTCAAGCAGGCTCCCAGTTCACTCATCAATCCTGCCACATGGGAGGGGCGGGCGGGAGAGGGGAGAGATTGATTGATTGATTATTGCTTATTCTTTTCAAATCGGTTGACCCCACTCATGTATAAATATGGCTTCGTTAATGGCTTGGACTGTGATCAATCATAATAGCAAAGGGTAGTGTGGGGCACCTTCCTTTCAAATGTGACTTTAACTCTAACCACTGATCACACATCCATGGAATCAGATTTTTAAAGCGACTCTTCAGCACTCAACATCCATGTTCTGATTTGAATCCACAAATGCCTCGTGAACCATCTAAGAGGAGGGAGAATGTGCAATCTCTTCATCCTGTCCTTGACCAGAGCATTTAAGACAATTTATCCTATTTCACGTGCTTCAGCGTACAAAGAACAGGTTCTGCTGCTATAACAAAAATTCTTGATTTGGGGGCAGGGCAGTCTAAGATGGTTAAACAGCAGGTGTGCCCCACCTCCAATAATATTTCCCTGCCTCTACAGTTACAGGCATGCCCCACCCCCAGCAGTCTCCTACAGCCTTGCTAAAACCAGTGAGTGGCCAGACAGGGGATGCCTCTTGATCACCTGGCCCTGGCGGCCAAAGGGGCTTGCGTTCCTGGGCCCCCTGGGGCTATAACAATTGGAAAAACAGTTCTGGGCAGACTGCCATACATTGGGCACTGCACAAACAGCAGACTGAAGCACAACTCCAGTCTGCTTGTGAAAAAGGTCTATTTACTTGTCCTGGAGCTTCAACCTGAGAAAGTAAAATTATCTATAATTACAGTAATTACTTAAGGGATACACAAAATAAAAAGATGTAAAATATGACATCAATATGTAAAGCATGGGAAGAGGGACTAAAAATATAGAGTTTTTAAGATGTGTTCAAACTTAAGTTATCAACTTAAAATAGACTGGTATATGTATGGCTGTTATGTGTGAACCTCATGGTAACCACAAAGTAAAAACCTATAGTAGATACAAAAAAAAGATAATGAAAAAGGAATCTAAAGATAACACTAAAGAAAGTCATCAAACCACAAGGGAAGAAAGCAAGAGAAAAAGAAAAGAACAGAGAAGAACTAGGAAAACAACCAGAAAACAACACAGTAGCAATAAGTATATACCTATCAATAATTACTTTAAATGTAAATGGACTAAATTCTCCAATCAAAAGACATAGAGTGGTTGAATGGATTAAAACAAACAAACAAACAAGATTCATCTATACGTTGCCTACAAGAGACCAACTTCAGAGGTAAGAACACACACAGACTGAAAGCAAAGGGATGGAAAAAGGTATTTTCTGCAAATGGAACATAAAGAAAAGAGAACTCTCCTACACTGTTGGTGGGACTGTAAATTGGTGCAGCCACTATGGAAAACAGTATGGAAGTTCCTCAAAATATTAAGAATAGAACTATCATGTGATCCAGCTCTTCCACTTCTGGGTATTACCTGAAAAATATAAGAACAGTAATTCAAAAAGATAAACACACCCCTATGTTCATTGCAGCATTATTTACAATAGGCAAGTTATGGAAATAACCTAATTATCCATTGGTGGATGAATGGATAAAGAAGATGTGGTATGAAATCCTGCCATTTACAACAACATGGATGGACCTTGAGGGTATTTTGCTAAGTGAAACAGATACCATATGATTTCACTTGTATGTAGAATCTAAAAAAATTGAAACAACCAAACAAAACAAAATTCATAGATATAGAGAACAGATTATTGGGTAGAGAACAGACTGTTGGTTACCAGAGGAGAAGGGGGTTGGGGGGGGCAGAAATGGGTGAAGAGGGTCTATTTATGGTAATGAATGGTAACTAGACTTATAGTGGGGATCACTTTGTAGCATATATAAATATCAAATTACTATGTTGTACACCTGAAACTAATATAATGTTATATACCAATTTTTACCTCAAATAACTATTTTGAGAGGCTGTAGTATCTCCTCAGATACTTTAGCTGAGAAAGAGTGGAGACCAAGGTTTCACATCCATTGGGGTGGCTGGGTCTTCTGGCATTGGTGAGGGAGAGGTTAACCGTGATGTGGCAGCCAGGGCCTCTTAGCCATGGGTTGCCATAGAGACAGTCCTGTGATACTCAGTACTATAGGCAACCGTACCAGGCAGCCTCTCCTTGCTCAGCCTATAGCAGGCATGATGCTGGAGATGGCCGCCCTGGTCTTTCCTTTTCCCATTTAGAGACCTCAGAAACTGCTGCCCTGAGGATCCATGTGAAAGAACTTCTATACTTCTGGTACATTTTCCTGCTCTTTTGCCCTTTTTCTGGGAAACAAGCAAAGCAAAACAAAACAAGAGCTCTGTTTTAGGAAAAAAAAAAAACTCAGAGGGGACCTGCAGTTGGTGAGCTGCACAGAGAAGCATTGCCCAGACTGGGGTTAGACAGGGCCCATCTCTATTCTGAGATCTTTCTTCCTTGTCAGATGATCATTTATCCAAACCTTCCCAGACTCAGAAGTGGACCCCTGACCTGGCTGTCTTGCCAGCTGTCAGAGCACGCCATTAAAATGCTCTTCCTAATTCTAACGAAAACAAAGATAATATGTTCTAACACAATGCTAAACACTTTAAATACTTTACCTCCATTTTATAGATGAGAAAATTGGGATACAGAATGTCCAGTGACACGCCTAAGGTCATACAGCCGGTTGACTCCAAAGTTCATGCAGTAGCTACTCTGCTGTTCTGTCTCTGATGCTTGGCTGAAACTAACGTCCCCTGTGACTTCTCCTCATTGGTCCTTATTCATTCTCTGGAGCAATAGAGGATGAATTTCCTTCTGTTTCACAGCCTTGTCCCTTGGAGAAAACGTTCATGATAGCCTTCAGTGAACTTAAAGCTCTGTGGGCAATTGTGAGAAATGGTTATGCTCAGAAGGCAGCGTTTTGCCTCTCCTCGTTCCCTTCTTCTCCACGATAAACATCGCTGTTTATCCTTAAAATGTATAATAAGAGTTCCTGCTCATTATTCCCAACAAATGCATTGATCTCAGTCTTTCCAGAAAAAGGCAGACAACCCTTGATCGCTGCGCCTCCAGCCACCCCCTCCACTAGCCAGCATCAGGCCAGCAGGGATGACATCTGCCCCTCACCACACCATCAGCTTACACACTGTCTGGCAGCCACTGAGGGAGGAACAACCTAGGAGGCTGCACTCAGTCCCTTGGTCCCAAGAGTGGTGTCCATCACAACAGGTCATCTGACTTCAAGCAGACTTTGGGAAGACAATTTGGTGACAGTTTAGTGACAGACAGGATGCACCTTTGGGTATTGACTAATTGTCAGGCACGGGTTGAATTCCCCAGAAACTCACCTCTCCTTCTGCACTGTGCCCTCAAAGAACAAACCTACAATCAAAGGATGACGGTGATTTTTCTCATCCCATTGGATCATTTTGTAGGTAAGGAAACTGAGACCCAGAAAGATCAGACTATGTTACCCAACAGAGGCAGCACCAGGAACCAAATGCAGGTCTGTCTGAATCCAAAGTCTACCTTCTCAACCACCACGCCATAAGGCATACTGGTCATCCCAGTCTCTGGCATGGACCAAGCACCCTGACTCTGGGAAATCTCTAAAACGGACATTGTAAAGTACCATATAGAATTGGTGTGAGTGCTACATGGGATATAATTCGTCATGTTCCTAGCACAGTGCCAAGCATGGAGTAGCTTCTCCATCAGAGGTACCCAGTGTCGTCAGCAGGGGCTGGGACCCATCTCTCTCTCGTGTTTCTCTGGTAGGGCCTCTGTACATCTGCCTCACTGGCGCTCCTTATCACAGCAGGGGCAGGGATGGCACTGTTTGGGGCAGAGAACAAGGCAACAGCCAAAGCTTGGCCCTCAGTGAGCTTGCAGTTCAGCAGAAGACAAAGGGGCGACACCCATCTTCTGCATCTTCTCTGCAGAATTTGATGCAGCTGTGTGATCCCTCCTTCTTGAAGACCCTTACTCTCGTGGTTCCTGAGAGAGCACTGTCACTCTTTTTCCTTCCTACACAACCATGAACTCTTTGGCTGACTCTTCATTCTCCCCTGGATCTCTTCATGTTGGGGCCCTCAGGGCTCTTCCCTCTCATCTCCAAAGAGCCCTTATTCTAGGTGACGTCATCAGGTCTTATGATGCTAAATACCAAGTGGATACTGATACCCTGAGCTTTTTCTCTTCAGCCTTAATCCCTTCCTAAGCTCCAAGCTCTAATATCCAACAAACTACATGATGTTTCCCATCTGATATTTCCTGGGCTTCTTAAACTGAACATTTCCCAAACCGAACTGTGATTCCCCATGCCAAACCGATTTCTCTCCCCCACTCCCATCACACTTACCTTTGGTTCCCACAATTGATTCGTTCAGTGTGTGTGTATTGAGTGTCATCATTATGCCAAGCATTATATTCTAAGCAGCAGAGAACAAGATAAAGTAAAAAAGACTAAGTCCCTTTTTTCATAAAGCATATAGTTTGGTAGGAGAGCCAGAAGAGAACCAATAATTCATTTAATAAATAACATACTGTACTTTTAGAGACCAATACTTGCCCCTCCCTCTACATCCCATGTTGCTGAAGCCAAAGTGTTTAAAGTCATTCTTGACTCCTGCCTTTCTCTTACCTTCTCTCTCTCTCTCTTTCTGTTTTTTGTTTGTTTGTTTGTTTTGGGCTATGCAGCTTGTGGTATCTTAGTTCCCTGACCAGGGATTGAACTCAGGCCCTCGGCAGTGAAAGCACCGAGTCCTAACCACTGGACCACCAGGGAATTCCCTCCTTTACCTTCTCTGTTCAATCTACGGGTGCGTTCTATCAGCTCTACCCCCCAAATACTTCTATTTTGAATAGAGTTCTTAGTGGTGAGGTGTTGATAATGGATAGGATAAGGAATGATCACAGAACAGGCCATATGCTATGTCTGGAGAAAAAAAAGGAATAAGATGAAAAAACAATATTCGTCCATTCTTTAGAGAAACACAGGGAACAGTGATCCATCTCCAAACACACTCACTTTGGTTTGCGGGGCAGTTCACGTTCTTGCTGCCTTTGGGTTTTGTATTGCTCCAGGACTCCATTCTTTGTGGTGGGGCTCCTATGATTCCTTATCTTGCTGAAGTGGGGTGGTGGTACTTGTCTTGCCATTGTATTCACGCCAAGAAAGATCTCAGATTGTTCTATGAAGCCTGACAGAGGCACAGGTGCAGGTGGATAGCATTCCATGCCCCACCGTCCTCACTGATATATCTCTGCCCCATCCTGTGAGTCAGACCCTTAGAAGTGTCTTGCAATGTTCAAAGGAGGGCTTTCCTCGTGGGGTAAGCTAGATGGAACCCCAAAATAAAAATAGCAGGCATAGCAGGTGTCACTTCTGCAGGGTGGTCATGCAATGATCTGTTAGACACGGCTGGACATAGAAATGGGGGGCAGAAATGGCGTTTCTCCATTGTCCTTACACAAATGGAGACTGGGGGTCTGCAGGGTCTCACCTGGCTCCCACGTGGTTCCCGAGTCCTGGCAGTTTTCAGAGCTTTCTCTATGACGTGGGGTGAACGTTGGGAAGATCCTCACGTCGACTCCTTACCTTTCTGTCTGGTCCCACTGGGTCTCATCCAGACTCTACTTCTCTCTTTTTCCTTTCCCAGCCTGGCATTGAGGGTGAATGGAGAAAAGCCTTGCTTTCCCAGTCTGTACAAAATCTGTCGCTGGAGTCCCACAGTTCTCCCCTTCCTCCTGAGACCTCACGTTCCAAAGCTCAACAGCAAGACTTAACCACTTTGTCAGTCTCCTGAGGCAACTCTATAGAATGTCTAGCTGGCCGAATGATGAAATAAGTATGAGAAAAACACATCAAAATAGCACATCAGAATCTCTCCACAATGATTGTTGTCATGGAGGAAGGTCCAAAATGGTGAGGCATGCTGCATCTATAAATATAAGACTCGTGGAGTTTATGAAGAGTCCCCATGTGCTAATCTCCCTTCATCTTCTCATCAGTGCTGTGAATTAGTTACAATTAATACAGACAGATGATAGGTAAAGAGCTAGTGCTTAAATGCGGGTTTTCTGCTTAAGTTTAGTGCATTATTCAATCCCAGGTGAGAATTCATGACTACCAGTTCTAATAGATCTCTAGTCTGGGCCATCTGAATTTCCCTCAAATAGCCAACTTAAGGCATTTCTCCCTCCCTCCCAGATGTGGACAGCTCATCAGGGAAGTCATAGGCTCACTGCCCTTACTCATTGCCCCGAGTGAGCCCTGGCCTGTTGTTTTCTACTATTCTCTGGAGAGAGAGGCCTGATTTGAAGTCAAGACAGGAAGATGGGTCTTTAGAAAGTGGCGGGGAGGCGCAAGCAGGCTTCCAGGCGAATTTGATGGGGGTGGGAACGAGTTGCACACTTGAGCTTTAAAGAGCAGAAAACAGACGTGAGGTGTTCAAAGCACGAGCAGCACGAAGGGCTTGGTGCTGACGTTCCTTCTAATTTGTTTTTAATTAGACATTTTTCAAGGGGGTCGGGGGAACCTGGAATGCTTCTATGAGGATCTGAATTTTAACCCATCTGCTGGGAGCCCTTTAAGGACACTGTGGCCTTCCATCCTTCTTGTTCTTTTCCTAGACAGGAATGGAGCTGAGGGGAATCTGGAGCGGACCTTCGCAGCTTTGGGTGGAGAGAGGCTATTTTTTTGTTTCTCTCGATTGCAGCGTGGTAGGGCGTAGGGGCAGGAATGGAGGCCTGCAGTCTATATAATTTGGGGAGGTCTCTTTAAGAAGAAGAAAAAAATTGGTAGAAGAACCAGTATTCACTTAGAATGAGAAAACAGTCAAAACAAATTTCTAGAGCCTTGGGAACTTAGCTACCTTTTTTTTTTTAAAAAAAAAAAAATCTCTTCAGACAATTTACAAAAATAAAAAAGAACAGCTTAAATAGAAACACTTTCGGATGACATCCTGGTGTCCCCACTCCTCCTGGAACATTCTGCAACTCCCAGAGACTCCCAGCATTACAGGGTCTCTACAGGGGTGGGGGACCCTGAAACTTAAGCTCCGTTAGCTTCATGGGAAATCGCTGCGGGGAGGAGGTGGGACAGGCATCAGTGAGGGTGGCTGACAGCGGGTCGCAGGGAAGAGGATGTCATGGGGGGTAATTACCCTTCCCCCCACCTTGGGAGCATCCCTGGGTTGTGGGGAGGCAGCCACCCCACAACTGATCCCATATCAAGCAGGTTGGGCATCTCCGCTCAGTAGTCTGGGGACCCACCAGCAGGTTCAGCTGGCTGAGGGCCTCTTTCAAGGCTCCTCCCACTTCATTCCAGGCTTCAAGTGGTGGCCAAGGAAGGCTCCAGATTGGAGCATTTTAAGCTTTTCTCCTGTGTGGATCCCTTTGGGAATATAGACTCTTTCCCCGGAGTCCCCTGGGAACTTCCCTCCGTGTTTCTTCTCCAGCCTAGAGGGAATGAGACTTCTGCTCTCTCTACCCATCTGGGGTAGGTCTGGGTGAGGGGACTCCATCTCTCTGCCAACCCCACCTGCAGACTTCTCACAGAGGCGAGAGGTGTTGCCAATCTGACGGCCCCCCCATTTTTTTTTTTTTTTACTGTTTCAATATAATTTTATTAGCAGTTATTACATCAGAATTCACATTTACAGGATCCAAAGGACTATCTTAGAAAATTCTAAAGTATATGTAGTTAGATTTTAACAGTAAAATAGAACATATTCTCATTATAGCACAGCCCTTGAAAAGTCAAGAATAATACTGAGAATTAAGTACAGTTCTATCAAGAACTAGAAATGAATTCTGTGTGCATAGTGTGACTTAAAGTTCCATGGAAGTATAATACGTCTATGGATGTGAATTTCAGTGGCAAACATCATTAACTTCCAAACAACTGACACCAAAGGAATTTCCAATCAAAGCACAAGCATGGTGGCTTTCGTTCAATGTAGAGCTGTGATAATTCTATAGAGACCCTGAATCCTTAAGTCTTGTGACATGATTTTATGCTGTGACACTAATACAAAACACATCAACTCCAATGTGTAGATTCTGACGTATCATGACAAGAATATGGCCTTTTTCTATATCAGTGTGTTTAATGACTGTCCCGACAGGACCCAAGATCACTTTCTTCTTTTACTTCTGACTCCTGGCAAGGTGGATCCCACTCCCCTAACCCCGTCCCTGCGCGTCAAGGATAAGGCCCCGCTCCCTTTCCAGGCTGGCTGGCCAGACCCTCATGTCTGCTCCAGCATCTGCAGCTGTACCTGGGAGGTGAGAAAGGCAGGCGGTCCTTGCTCGCGTGGCTAATGGGGCAAGAGAGCTCGGTGTGCACCACAGACCCAGCATTTCTGTAAGACGAGGAAATCCTTCTGGGCTCTCTGGGCTTGTGCATCGGCACACATCATCAGAGGAGCTCTGCCCTGGGAAGCCTCAGATGCTGGCTCATGAGTTCTGATTTACAGGCTTTTTTTTTTTTTTTTTAATGAGTTCCCTATTGCGCTATTTTTCCTTGATTAAGTCTCCTTCAGTTGAAAACCCAAAAGGAAGGAGAAGTGTGTGACAGGATTCAAGTACCGGAATGCCATCTGTGCCCCAAGCGCTCCCGAGTGCACACATGCAATTTTGCATCTCATTGCAGGGATGCCACAGACCTTTCTAAGGAAACCAAGGAGATCCTCTGAAACAACGCTTGCCACACACGAATGGGCACGGGAATCTTGTTCGAATGCAGACCCCGACTGAGCAAGTCTGGGGTGGGGCTTGAGACCTACATTGAGTTTGCAAGTTCCTGAGCAATCTCAATGCTCCTGACCCAGAGCATCTAGACCCTCAACCACTCAAAGGCGGTCTGGCACCAGCACCGCCTAGGACCTTGTTAAAAATGCAGCATCTCAGGCCCTACCCCAGAAACCTTGGCCACCACTGAGTAGCTGACAGCCCTCTCATTTTTTCCCCCTGCAATCTCATCCAGGATTATACGATATAAACGGTTGCAGCTGTGCTGAGCAGGACTTAGTTAACTTAGAGGCTGGTCAGATAGGAAAATCACTAATTTCCCCAAGGAGCCAGGGCGATGCCACCAGCAGCTGGTCCCCCTCTGTGAGTCATTGGAAGCTGCAAACAAGACCTCGTGCGATGTTTGTGGAAGGTAATGTGGATGAATTAATGATGATGCAGGAGCTGTCGCAGAGGTGATTCTTGACTCTCTTAATTGCGCCATTTCTCAACCTTAATGCTGCCTCGCTGCCATTTCTGAATTATATGTCCACACACATCCAGAGACACACACATCATAGATTAATTCTCCCGCTCAAACTGATGAACTACCCAACACATAATTTATACTCATTTATATTTGCCCTAATCTAGCCAGACTCTTTTCTTTCTACTCTGTCAACCAGAGTGCTTTGAGAAAATTAGTCTCTAGACGGCACCCCTGTATTCACTGTCCGTGTAAGTCCATTCCAAAGCTGTACCAGAAAATCAGGGCTGAGAAAGTTCTAGCCTCTTTGCCGACCGCATTCTGATGAGGCACTTGAAGCATCCGGTTGGCTCAGTACTTTACATACTGCGGGTGGTGTTTTGTTCCATCGCAAACAAAACGTGTTCCCATCAGACTCTGCCACGCTGCTACCCCAGCACCAACCCCCCGCCCCCAACCACCACCGCCAGCCTGCACTCACTGTCCTGCTAAGCTAGCAATGCTGTTTCTCTAGTCAGCATACCTAGCTGTCTTCCTGGCTTTCCTAGTCTCACTTCCTCAGACACCTCCCCTGACTCCTGGTCACAGATGCCAAGAGACCTTGGCCGCGTTACCCGAGCCAGAGATGGCGCTCTCCTGCCCTGCCTTCCTCAGGCGCGTGGGGGAGAGACCCACAGCTTTGCTTTTGCTTCAGTGGTCCTACCCGTTGTTGGTCCTGCCGCCTCTGATTTCACGGACTTGGAGCCTGGCTTGCCCAGGCACCGCGCCGTGCGGGACACGTCCTGCCCCAGCTAACGTGTGGGGCTGTGTCCGCCTTTAATCTCAGACCCGAGTGCTCCTGGAGTCTTCCAGGCTCCTCTGGCCCTTCTGACATTGACCCAGAATTTAGATGGCTGCCTCGACACGGCTCGGCCTTCTCCTCCCCGTCTGGATTCCCAGGTTGGCGCTGCTGCGCTGCCTCTCCCAACAAGTGCTGTCCTACTGTGGTTCCAGGCCTGGCAGGACCCACGCTTCCATTAGAATCCAGACGTGAGCTGCCTTCTCCAGCTGAGCGCCCTGCGGGGACTTAACCCCTGCGAGCCTCCCCAAGTGGAGCCAGATGGAGATAAAGGACATGGGCAGTGTGAGGAGTCATGTTCATGGCCATCCAGTGACCTGCTGTGGGATTGAGAGCGTGGATGCGGAGAAAGATTGAGGGACAGAAATGTAAACAGAGTCTAGTTCCTCCCTTTTCCACACGGTCTTGGCCCAGTGACCTTGGGTGCATCGTTTGACCATCTGGGGCCTCGGTGGCCTCATCTGTGATGAGGGGATACCGATTCTTTTCCCGATGATGGGGATTTGGAACAGATCAAACCTTGTGGTTTGATCCAGGACCCAGTGACTCACCCAGGCCATGGGGTGGGTATGGGGGTGTCTGATTCACCTGGAGGAAAGTGGAATTCTTGTGAGGACCAGCAGAAAAGCTTGGTCCTTCCTCCCCAGCCCACACTTTCATTCTACTTTCTCTTCTCTCCAGTAGCCCCTGTCCTGAAGCTGCTGGTGTGGTCCAAGTGACTCCCAGAGCAATTCTGCTGGCTGACCAGTGCGCAGGCCCTGCCATGCCAGCCGGGAGGGAGCAGGAAACAAGCCCTCTCGTTGAGCAGCCTTTCCTCAGAGCCTGTGTGAGCAAAAGCTGCCCAGTGGATGTGCAGGGCAGAAGCTGACCTTGGGGGGGGGGGTCTCTGTGTTCCCTGACCCCCTTCTTCAGGCCCTCTGTCCCTAGCACAGCCCCCCTCTTAAGCCTGTGGATACCTCTGGACCCATCGGTTGTCCCCATAATGAATAGTGACAGCTCATCACATTACCGGCTTGCTCCGCTGGCAGTGAGGTTAAGGGCTGGTGAGGCTCATTAGCACCTGCCTGCAAGGGGACTGGGCAGCACTGCTCTCCCCCTCCCGGAGCCAGCCTCTCCTTCCCAGGCCACACGCTAGCCCTTCTCTGCTGTGTGTCTCCCTCCACGAGTGTGTCGTGAACAGTTGTGAAGAGGGTCACGGTCGTTTGTCGTTTGGTAGTGGCGACAGGGGAAAGCATGTGCATGATTTGCTTTTGAAAATGTATAATAAATTGAAGCAGTCATTTCCTCTCACTAGGAGCCCAAGATGCTTTCTTGAGTAGAAGAGGAAGGGGTAGGGCCACTGGGAGCTGGGCTAACCTACCCCAGGGACGTGAGTGTGAATGTCATCCGTGATGTCTGTGGCCAGTGGAGGAAGATTGAGACCAGGACTGCTGACTGTCTTTCCTCCTGACTGTTGGCTGGGACAACGATGGATTTGTGAGGAACCCAGAGTTAGAACCAAAGAGATCCTCTGAAACAGCCTGTTTGGAACATGAATGCATGTCAGTCACCCAAGGATCTTGTTAAAATGCAGACTTTGATTTAGTAGGTCTGGAGTGGAGGCAGTTGGCAATATCCAGTTACTGGTGTGAAAGATGGGGAAATGCAGTGAGGCTTCTAGAATAAAACTACGCAATGCCATCTTCAGGTAGAAGTCTGGAGGATGGATGTTTTCTTACATGGTCTCTTTTCCCAGGCCTACTAAGAGACTTTTACTAGGTCTCTTTTCCTAGACTCCTAGACTCAAGTACTCAAGGAGAAGGGCCATGCTGGTCCCCAGTGACCATGATGGAGGTGGTTACACCTGCACAGACTCACGCATGCTATTTTGGAATGACTGGCCTCCCCGTGAGACATAGTTACATCACGCTTCTCCAGAGTTAACTGAAGTCACAGATGAGTAGAAATTTAAAGCTGGAGAGGACTGTACAAAATCTCTTGCTCAATCTCCTATTTTAAAGATGGTGAAACTTAAGGCCAAAATGCTTGAACAACTGGTTTTGCCCCTGACACAGGGCCTGACCCATCAATAATGGTTGACCCAACTGATGCAATGTCCAACGTCATATCTTAAAGTCCATCAGAACAGGAGCCTTCTGTTGCAGTTTTCCAACTTTCTACACTGGGAGTTGCAGCCTCATGTCTGCAGGGCCCAGGACCTAAGGTGGCCACGGGGAGAGGGCTGGTTACGGGCCGCAGGGAGATTGGTTGGCACTTGATTTTTTCCAGAAAAGCCCAAACCCTAGAGTTTTAGGTGAAATCTGATTTTTAAGTATCGGCAACCAATTCACATTTAACATAGAGTACTGTGGAGCCCAACAAGACAAGTTGCTAGGGCAGATACGCTTGCTCGTTTCCAGGCGCTAATCTTCATGAGCGTTAGGGAGTGAAAAGTAATGCTAGTTCATGTCTGGCAGAAAAGTTCATGCAGAGCCAAGGCTCAGGCAATACTCTCCCTGTTAGCTTAGTCAGAAAGAGAGCTTCTTCCCTGAATAAAGAAGGGAAGCCTGCTGACAGTCAGGACGTGGGCGATGGATCAGACTGCAGAAGTCTCTCTCCCTGTAACCAGAATAAGATAAGATGTTTGAGAGATTTGACTCGGGTTGGAATGTGCTTGGAAACTCCCTCAGGATAGGTATCTTTGTTACTCCAAGTCAGATGACTGGGGGTTTGTCTGAGCTTAACTTCTCACTTAATGAGAAATCCATGAATGTGTTCTCATGTCTATATACACATGCCATTAGGAAATCCAAGCATGTCATGACCATAGGACAGTTGGACCAGGTACAAACTGTAGTTTACCTGTATGTCGAATAGAGATATTTTATAAATGTTTTATCAACATACATATGGGAAATGTGCACACAGTCTACATACAAGAAAGTGCACATAAGAATAGCAGACGATGATTTTCACAAACTGAACATAGCTGTAAAGCCAGCCCCCAAAGCAAGAAAGAACATGACCAGGAGCCCCTTAAGCCCCCTTTTCTGGTTACTGACACCTCCCCCACCCCAACCCCACCAGGGTGACCACTGTCCTGACTCCCAACAGCGTAGATTATCTTTCTTTGTGTACGAATTGTGTCTGTCTTCCTTTGCTCAACATTGTTGGTAAGATGAATTAATCCATACTGTGAGTAGTTATGCTACTGTATCATTGCTATGTAGTATTCCATTGTGTGTATATAACCCTATTTATCCATTCTACTATCGATGCTTTGGGTATTTTTCCATTTGGGGGTTATTACAAGTGGTGCTGCTGTGAGATTTTTGGTTGATCTCTTTGGATGAACATATGCACAGATTTCTTTGGGAACAGAATGGAGGGGCCATAGGCTCTGCCTCAGTTAAGCTCTGGTAGCTGCTGTCAGTTAGCCAAAGTGAACGCACGCATTTCTATTCCCACCAGCAGCGAATGAGCGTTCTGGCTGGTCCACGTCCTTGCCAACACTTAGATGTTGAAAGACAAAAACTTAGTTTTGTTTTTCATCTGGTGGAGGTGTAGTGTATCACATCACTGTTTTAATTTGCATTTTCCCGATGACTAATATTAAAGTCAAGCACTTTTTTGTATATTTAATGGCCATTGGAATATCCTTTTCTATGAAGAGTCTATTCAAATATTTTGCCCATAGAAAAGGTTATCTTTTCACTCTCCTAATGGTGTCTTTTGCTAAATAGAAGTTGTTAACTTTAACGTTCACCAATTTATCTTTTTTTTTTCTTTATGGTTAGCTCTTTCATGTCCTGTTTAAAAAATCTCTGTCTACTCAAGGTCACAAAGATGTTTTCCTTGAAAAGCTTTATTAATTTTTACCTTTCACATTTCAAGTAGAGACTGATGTAAGCTTCTTTTTATCTCCTAAAGATACTTTTTCTCAGGACCAGTGAAACTATAGCATGGCTGAGGGACAATGCCCCACAATGGTAGGAGCAGGGATCTGAAATCAGACTGCCAGAGTCTTCCACTTACCAGCTGTTTGACTTGAAGCAGTTGCTAAACCTTTCTGTGCCTCATTTTTGTTTAGGGGTGATAATCCTGTCTTGCTCATGGTTTTCTTGTGACGATTAATTATGCTAACCTACACTCAAGGCTGAGGACAGCACCTGACGGCAAAATGAGCATTCACTTAGGGATCGTTATTATTATTGTTGGACTTAATTTAATAAGCTAAGGGTTGGGGCTGGGAGAATGAAGAGGATGGGGGGGGGAGGGGGAATCAGTGTTGCAAATGTTGAAGAGGGTGGAGGGGAAGGAATAGAAAGCCAGGCACTCCTATGCATCTCTGAAGTTAGCTCACAGATCAGAGACTGTCAGTGTATAAGCCGAAAGGTTCCAAGAAGTTCGCTCTGGGAATGCAGGGTAACAACGCCCAGATGGCCAGGAAGCACCCTGCTCACAGTTATCCCCTCCCCTGGGACTGGCCCAGGGAGCAGGCCACAATCCCAGTAATGATTTTAAGCAGGAAATAGATGATGATCTATTTAACCAGTGACTCTAAAGAGCAGCTGTGCTTTGGGGAGGAACCAGCTCTGCTGACCATCCAGAAACTCAGCTCCTGGGACCCAGATTCCAAGAGGTAGATTCTCATCGGGGGCTAAGATGGTTTGTCCACAGATGGTCCTGGCGGGGAGCGGGCACTCCACCCTGAGCCCAGGAAGCAGAAACTTGAGGACCAGATCATTTAGTGAGTCAAAGAATTCCTCAAGAGAACTTCTAGAATTATGTATATCTTTTCTGCAGAAAGATTGCCAGTACATTTAGAATATCATACCCCGTAGTCCACAGCAGGGGTCGGCAAACTTCATCTATAAAAATCCAGATAGCAAATATTTTGTGGGTCCTATGGTCTCTGTTGCTACTTCTCCATTCTGCCGCTATATCCTGAAAGCAGCCGTAGACAATACATAAGCCAATGAGCATGGCTGTGTTCCAATATAACTTTATTTATGGACACTGAAAATTGAATTTCATATAATATTCATGTCACAAATTTTTTTAAAATTTTTCTCCAACCATTTAAAAATGTGAAAACCATTCTTCATTCAGGGGCCATACACACACAGGCAGCAGGCCAGATTGGTCCAGGGGAAGGAGTCTAAATCAGTGTAGGTCAGCGGTTTTCAAAGCATGGTCCCTAGACAAGTGGCATCAGCACAACCTGGGAAGCTGTTGGAAATGAGATTTCTCAGGATCAACCCAGACCTACTGCATCAGAAACTGGGGGTAGCCCTCCAGGTGATTCTGGTACACGGTCAACTTTGAGGATCATTGGTCTAGAATTCAAGTTCTTCCATGAACTTACTTTAAGCCAATTTTCTTGCCTTTTGTCTCTCTATATCTTTTTTTTTTAATTGAAGTATAGATTTACCATGTTGTGTTACTTTCAGGTGTTCAGCGAAGTGATTCAGTTTTTTATATATATATATATGTGTGTGTGTGTGTGTGTGTGTATCTATATATATGTGTACATATATATATATTCTTTTTTTGAATATTCAACATGGATAATGATTGTTAATAATGAGTAGTAAAAATTATTAATGAATGCTTAGAAGAGGGAAATGCCTGAAAGTCCTTCCTGTAGAACTAGCTTTTGTCTGATACCGCTTTGCATTTTCTTTTTATCGCTAACTTCTTCATTTATGAAATTCGGAATCATTTTCATAGAATAGAGATGGCCCAGATTTTGCCCTTTGATTCATTCAATTTAGATACCCATAAATATTTATTTTAGGTTGGTCAGTGATTTTTTTTTATATTATTGAAGTTTGGATTCTTCTGTCTGAAGTTCCATTTCTTCCTTTTGAAGAGGTATCAAAGATGGGTATTGAGAATATTTTATTTATTCATTTACTATCTTCATTACTTTAAAGCCTGAGGTTACACCTTCAGATTACATTTTTTTAAACTATGAAAATGATGGATTCATAAAAATAGCAATAGTATGCTACTGGAAAGAGGGATTTTTGTCCTCGGGCCTTGTAGTCCGCTAACGGGCACTTCCCTTAGTCCAGGGCAGGTAGAGTATTATAGGGGGCCCTGAACAAAAAACAGCCTATCATAAATTCCCTGAAGCATAAAACTGAGAATCAGTAACAGGAGATGATCTCAATTGCCAAAAGAACATATTCAGAGACTGATGACTTTCTGATGTGACCAGGTCTTCAAATATACTCATTTGCCCTAAGGATTTTATTAAGTGGCTTCTAGGATGAGTTCTATTTTGTATGTCTGAAATAGACTCGTATGTCAGAATATTGTGGGGTTTTTAAAAAATATGTAATGGATAAATGACAAGCTACAGTTCTCAGTGTTAACAATTCCTCTGTAAAGCAACTGCTATTTTTAGACTGAAGTATAGACACGTTGATAAATGTAAATGATGAGTAATAAGCATGATTACCCCTAGTATTTGAAAAAGTAATTATTAAAGCAATGCTAACATACCAGAAAGTCTGTTATATTTAATGTGTGTAGATACAAATGAAAGTACCTGTAATAGTCAGTCGGTATTTATTGATTGATTTAATGAATCTAATGCTGATAGATAAGTGGATTTTTAAAGTAAATAACTGTTAATACAGCAGACCCCAATCCCACAATACCATTTTTGTGTATATATATTCTTTTTCAGATTCTTTTCCATGATAGTTTATTACAAGATGCTGAATGTAGTTCCCTGTGCTACACAGTAGGACCTTGTTGGTTATCTATTTTATATATACTAGTGTGTATCTGCTAATCCCATGCTCCTAATTTATCCCTGCCCCCTTCCCCTTTGGTAACCATACGTTTGTTTTTGTCTCTCTATATCTTCTTACATCAGACAAGATTAACCTGCCACCCTAAACCCCTTCTGAGAAGTCCTTTCCCATAGCTGCTTGTCGAGGCAATGGCTCCAGCAAGTTACTGGCAGGTGTCCACGTTCTCTACCACACGTGTCCAATTTGACCAATACTGGAAACATGGTCAAAATCTGGTTGGCAACCGGTATCTGTCATCAAGGCTAATGAGGTTCACCTTTGTGAGGATTTCAGCTGGACGCGTAGGTAGGAAGTCATTCATTGCTGCGGGGAGCCAAAGTGAGAAAAAAAAATGCAGAGAGAGAGGACAATACACAGCTTTCATGAGGCAGAAGATGTGAGGACGCAGAAGCCATGCGTATGCTGAAATCGTGAGGGTGACGGGGAGTCAGCTGAAGCTCGGCGTCCCAGGGAAGAATCCAGAGGCAGAGGAGAGCTGAGTCAGTTCACAGCCAAGCACTAGGGTGGAGATCAGAAAACATCCCCCCCGAAGGAGCTGCAAGGAAACTTGGTCACTCAGCTGCTTTGTGCCCTGAAACACGTCCACCTCCTGAGCCTGGGGAGTCCCAGGTTCCTGTAAGATTCCCGGTCCCATGTGAGTCCTGCCAATAAGCAGGATGGGGCGTCCATTCCTTGCCACCAAAAGAGTAGAGCACACCCTCAATGGACAGAACATTCCAGCCTCACTCACGTGTTGAGTCTTCCCTTAACACCCTGCTGTCTCTCTGTTCAGGCTGATCGCCCCTCCCTTCCCCTCCTCCGTGCACCTGAATCTTATTCTTCAAGACCTCCCTTAAAGGGAATCTTCCCAACTAAGTGCTCCTTGATCCTCTTGCACTTCCTCCCTGCCTGGTTAATCCTTCTTTCCCCCAGAGCCAGCATCCTGTTACCAGCAGCCCTCTGCATTTCGTTCTGCCATTTTTAAAGTTACCCACTGCAGGTCTGCTCAAGCGACTTGAAGACTTGTGTCCTTGCCGTTTCCAGCTCAGGACTTGCACACGGTCAAGGTTTAACCAGAGTTGGGGGAGATCAGAGAAGGTCTGATCGTCCCTCTGTCTCTGGTGTGACCTCTGCATCCTCAGCAGCCACGGCCAGAGGACCACAGCCCAGAGAAGTGACAAGATTTGACAACACTGACATCAACAGCACTTGAGGACAGGAAGGACCAGATGTCCCTGGTGGGTCCCCTTTCCAAACCCCGGTCTCCTTCACACTTCTAAATCCCTTCTCCACACTTCAGCTGAGAGGACCTGAGAGAATTTCAAGGGCTTTCAATGACCATTTGCAATTAACTGTATGGGAAATATCTCCAGTCAGCTAGTGCTGGCACGTTTCCAGGGCTGTCACCCACCTGCTCTGGAGCAATCAGGCTTAATTATCTGGTCTTTTCTTTCTTTTTTAAATGTTAATCTCATTTTCGAGGGTTTCTATAAACAAGTAGGTAAGCAGAGATTTTAATTTGAATGTAGCAGATTTGGACAAAGCAACTGTATTTTACAAACAACTCAAAGGTTTTAATAAACCTCAGCTGAGTCCCATAGTTAGTAGTTCCTATAGGTCCTGCATCTCCTTCTAAAATGACTAGAATCACTCCCAGGGAGCAGGCACGTGGATCACCAGAGAGGGAAGCTCACTTTTTCGCTTGTTTTGACCACTATGGAGCACAAAAGAGGAGCTGGGGAGGGGACAGTCGGTGTTTTGTTTGGGTTCAACCTCTCCAGACCCAACAATAAACTCACTGAACTAAACAGCCGTTTAATAGTAACTCAGGGCTGCTTAGGGAGGGAGCAAGATGCAGCACAGAGTTTCACAATCTAGTTCTACGGATGGTTAGCAGGTGTTGGGAGTGAACGGCTGGTGTTTCTGCCTGCCTCCCCGTCTGTTTTCCCTCTGGGAATGGGCAGCCTTATTTTTTTCAGGAATCAGTCCTCTGCCATCCAGGGAGGCTGAGCCCTCCACACCCAGCTCCAGATTCAGGTGGCTGATCAACTGTCCTGCATTGTCTGACTACAGTTGTTGGCTTGGGATGGACAAAGGTCCAAGGCCGGGCCAAGGAGAGGCAACCATGTGATGTTTTCTGGAACCTTAGGCTAAGGGCAGCTCTGTCTCTGCGGCGGTGTTAGGTTCTAAGCATGAGTATCCTGTGCTGTCAGCAGCTCTGTTGTTTCTTCAAGAGAATGAAGGAAAAACAAAGGAAAGCAGAGGAGAGAGAGGGAGAGGTTGAGAGAGACAGAGAAGGGGAGAGAAATAGTCCTAATTGAGTTGATACCTTCATCAAGCTATGTCATTGACTTTTCAGTTATTTGGCCAGTAATTCACTTTTTCCCTCCCTGATCCTATTCAACTTATGTGTATCACAACTCAAAGAGTTCTATAATATAATACTGTATAAATATAGTACTACAGATAAAGGTTTTCAAGGTCAAAACTTGGGACTTAACTGTTTATTGTCAACCATATGTGAGCAGTCAAACCCCATTTCAATGGAAGCTCCCTTGAGAGCCTGAATGAGAAATCAAAGTAGGACTAATCTTATGGAGGGGACAGCTTCATGTTACCTTTGTTCCTCCCCTGCCCTGGGGCTGGGGCACCTGTAACCTTTTTCTTCAGCATCCTCTAGAATTTGAGCAGGGACATATATACACTAATGTGTATAAAATACAGAACTAATAAGAACCTGCTGTATAAAAATTAAATAAAATGCAAAAATTCAGTAAATAAATAAAATAAAAAGAATTTGAGCAGTGACCTCGGAGCTGCTAGCCTCTCAGGCACTTCCCTGAGCCCAGAGATGACGTGGCTGCATCTTGGCTGCCTGGGGTCCACAGCATCCCGCTCCCACTTGGCAGCAGTGCAAAGGGTGCTATTCTGCCCATATTCTGCCCATAACCGGCTGGCTGCGTGAACTTGGGAAAGGCACACTGCTACCCTCTATCTGCGCTTCCCCACTGCGAGGTGCAAGGCTGGCTTTGGCATGATTCCCGGGGTCTGACCTGTGATGCCAGCTGATCTGTGTGTGACCCCTTTGGGTCCTTGTGTTGCTCTTGCCCGGTTCCAGCCTCTTTGCCCAGGGGCCTCACGCTGACTCCCAAGAGATCTCAGTTGCCCCTTCCCTCTCAGCTTTGGTTCTGCAGAGCTCCTGGTGCTTCCCTCCCCAAACCAGCCTGGCTTCAGGATCCCACACTCCACTGTACCTTTTTTTTTTTTTTTTTTTTTTTGCCGTACGCGGGCCTCTCACTGCTGTGGCCTCTCCTGCTGCGGAGCACAGGCTCCGGACGCGCAGGCTCAGCGGCCATGGCTCACGGGCCCAGCCGCTCCGCGGCATGTGGGATCTTTCCGGACCGGGGCACGAACCCGTGTCCCCTGCATCGGCAGGCGGACTCTCAACCACTGCGCCACCAGGGAAGCCCCACTGTACCTATTTAACTGTTACGTTAAGGTTTGGGCTTCCTTCGGTCCTTGGCGCCACTTAGAAAGAAGAGAGAATTTGCTGGAAGTGAGATCCTGGTTTCCGGAGGTCAGGAGGAGCATGGAGGGAGACTGGGGTCGGCACGTGCTCCCAGCCTTGGGAAAGGGGCCGGGGAGGAGCTGGATAGAAGGCATTGCCCCTGTTACCACTGACATTATTGCACAATTGAAAAGTGAGCAAGAAAAGAAACGCTTGGTGTGTATTTGAAGCAAGACAAGAGAAAAGCTCGTCACAGGACTCGTCCTTCCGGGCCGATGCAGCCTGGCCTTTATGTGGGGAGAACTGAACTTTAAGTCTTCACGTGAGTCCGCAGGGGTGAGGAAGATGTTGTGCCCTTAGCGGGCTGGGTTCTGGGGCATCTGTCCACCCCACGTGATACGGTGCAGCTGGCCATCCTGGCTGTGTGCTCGGTTCTGAGCATCTCCTGGGTACTGTCCAGTGTGCTGTGGGATCGATAAACATTTAAATGTCATGCTTCCAGGAGCGATCCGTCATAGTAAGTGTTGTTCAGTAAATGTCACCAGAGGGTAACAAAATCTTTCCTGCAGAAGGCCCTCTGGCCACCACTTCCCCTCTTGACCGTCCCACTAGGATCATTACAGGGCCTCTCCTGGCTTCAAATTTAATAGCAAAAGATGAGGGCCTGCTTCTGGGCTTGGAACCAAGCGGGGTCTTTTTCCTGGAGCGCCAGCACCCAGGAGCTGGCTTCCTAATGCTGTGTACTTTGTGGTCACCATTAGTGCTGTTTGCCATTTCTGGTTCTTTACTTCCAGAGCTGGGTAGGACTGTATCTCCTGACCCCCTGTGATTGGATGCATCTAAGTAAATAATTCTGACCAATGCACTGTGAACAGAAGTGACATGTGTCACTTTTAGACCAGAGCATTTAACTGCTGACACAAGACCCTCTCCAGATCTCTTTTTCTTCTGACATGATAAAGCAGGACGCTTAATATACTGGCTCCTCATTAGCCTGGTTCCTAAGTGACTCCAGTGAGCTGAGCCCTCTTCAGTGGACACACAGCGTGAACAAGCAATATATGTTATTGTTTGAACCTAATGAAATTTGAGGTGTTTTTGTTACTGCAGCATAACCTAACCTATTCCGACTGATACAGGCTCCAAATTCCTGAGATATTTGAGAGAAAGGAGCAGTTGCCAACCTAATCCTTCCTCTTGCCTGCCCCAGGCATCTAAAAGAACTATATAAACTTTGCAGCAGGAATGAAATCTGCCCTTTTAGTCTAAAAATGGCTGTTTTTGCAGCACTGGAGAGATTTCTGGCATGTCTCCAGGAGAGTCCTAGCACACGGGGAAAGAAAGCACCTTCCTGGGTCCATCAGTTTTCATTCCCAAGCAGAGCTGGGGGAAGCTTCTTTTCTTGGGCTGGAAAGTTGGACTGAGGAAGCTGTCAGTGTTGTCTCAGGACCCGAGTGGAGGTATGACTGCTCTTTCATTTGCTGTTCCTGGAAACGTGTCCAGAAAACGTGTCGGGCTTGGGAAAGTGACATATGGTAGGGTTGTGCCTGTAACGTTGGCCCAGAGAGTTTGAATGAGGACACGAGGTCACCCAGCGTTCCTCCAGAAGGCAGCTTCGGTCTCCAGGTCCCAGCCTCCGCTGGCAGCTGGAGGCTGGGCCTGCCAGAGCTGCGGGGGGATGTAGGCGTGTGCATCAGGATGTGGGAGGGGACGCTGAGGAGGCAGGCATCACCCCGTGTCCGGCCAGAGAGGCTGCCCGGGGTGCTGTTTCCAAGATGCAAGGGGAAGGAAAATGCCGACTAAGGGCAGAGGCTGGGCCTCCTCTGGCTGTCCCAGCCGTGCTCCTAGGCAGGGAGTGTCCTCTGTTGGGTAAAGGGTGGTCCCTTCCCTCCAGCATGGAGGGCACCAAGACTGGTACTTTTAGCTCAGCTCTGCCTCCAGATCACTGTAAAGATGCACAGGATGGACAAGGGATGGACGGTGGATGCTGGCATTGCAGGATTTCAGAGCTGGCCTCCAAGAGCCCTTCTGTGAAGTGCCTTCGCCGCTGCTGTAAAGCCCTCAGCGACATTTCCAGCAGGGCTGCAGCCTGTGCCTTTCAGAGTTCAGTGCCAAAACTTGAGGCAGAATGCAGGAAGGACAGCTCTCTCCTAGTACCTAGGAGGAGGGCATTCAGATGAAGGACGGAAGCCGTCCTTCTGGCAGGAGTTGTCACTGTCACCTGCTGGTCGCTCAGGAACACTGTCTGCCTGTTAGACACTGCCTGAGTCACATCCCTGAGTGCACCTGTCTGCATCTGTTTACCTGTGTGGTTCACAACCAGTACCGCCAAAGAGGTGCCTCTGCACAGGTGAGATGGCACAGAAGATGTATTGATACTTTAAGCTAGATTAGCTGTGAGCATTCTGAAGGGCCAAGCGTTCTCCAGGGGCCGTCTCTCTCTCTTCCTTGCCCACCTCCCACTAGCAGCAACTACATCGGAAAGTCATCACTGGCTACCTCACTTATCCAGCAACAGGAGTTCGGGGTTTGCTCGTGGCCCTGGATCCTGGGCTACTTGGAATTCGAAGCAGGCTCTCCCAAGTTAACTCTCACATCCTAGCAGTGTCGCTTTTTATTCTTTTCATGACAATACCTTTCATTTGCAGAACGCTTTATACTTTCACATCTGTTATTGCATTCACTTCTCACAGGCTTTTCAAAAATTGCAAGATGAATTTCCATAGTGTACATACATACAGTATTTGCAGTTCCTTTCCCACCACCAGGAAAACCAAAACCATTTACACAAGCATCCAGTTACAGATGTCACGGCTCTTTGTAAACACGATAGAGTGATAGTTTTATTCTTTTCCATCTCCTCTTTCTTCCCCTGCTTTTCCATGATGTGTTTTACCCTTTTAAAATGTCCTCCTGATTATATTATATCCATTCCCACTTCTGGGTTCCTGTTGTCTCAAGAAGTATTTTAGCCCAATATCCTTATTCTTTGTTCTTGTTTTACCCTCTTTCCTTTCAACAGGGCACTGTAAACCCTTTTTTAAAAAAATTGCAGCTTGCTTTTATTCTCCCCAGCCTGCCCTCCCCCCAATATTTCTCAACTTGTTCCAAAACTCATGTAACATTTTCAGATGGCCAGTGTTTTCCTGTGTACTCTCTTTGGGTCCCATGGGTTTTTCTTTCCTCAACCCTCTTAAAATAGAACTAGGCATTCAGTCAGTCAGTCAGTCAACTATTCAACCAATGTTTATTGAGCATCTTCTTTGTGCTAGACATGGTGCCAGGCACTGGGGATACAGCAGCGAGTGAGGCAGGCATAGTCGCTGCCCTCATGATGTCTTATTTTTATAGGAGAGACTAAAAAAGATTTAAATAACTGAAAATCATTATGTCAGATAGTGATATATGCTCTGAAGAAAAATAAAGCAGAGTAAGGTTATAAAGAGTAATGGGGGCTGGGTATTTTTTTTTTTTTTAATGGTTAAGGAGGCTGCTTTGAGGCAGTGAGGTTGAAGCAGAGACCTGAAGGAAGCAGTGGAAGGCCCTCCCTGCAGGTGGAAGAAGCACCATATGTGAAAGCCTGAAGGTGAGAGGGTGCAAGGAACACAGAGGAGGCCAGTATGGCAAGGAACACAGAGGAGCCCCGTGAGTGATGGGGAAGGGGGAGGAGGTAAGACTGGACAGGTGGGCTGAGGGACTTTTAGGTCACAGTCAGACTCTGGAGTTGATCTAAGTAGGTCGAGACTCACTGGACGGTGAAAAGCAAGGAGTGACATAGTCTGGTTCATGTTCTACGTGGATCACTCTGACTCCTGGGTGAAGAATTGAAAACATGCAGAATTGGAAACAGAGAGTTCAGGCAGGAGGCCATGGCAGAGGTCCAAGAAAGATAATGGTACACTGGACAGGATGGTACTGGTAGAGGTCTCTAGAGAAGTGATTGGATTCAAGCTGAACCTTGAAGGTAGAGCTGATGGTAATTGCTCACGGGCCACACTTAGATGATGAGGATGTTCTTGGTGTCAGTAAAACTGGATGAATGGCGTTACCGTGAACTGAGGTGAGGAGATCGGTGGAGGAAAAATGCATGGGGGACGACAGGAAATCAAAAATTCACGTTTAAACCTATTAGGCTTCATACAAAAATGGAGATGTGGGAAGAAAGCAACTGGATAACTAAGGGAGATATTGAGGCCAGGAATATGGACCAGGGGATCATCAGGTTATAAATAAAGTTTAAAGCCATAGGAACAGACGGGATCACCAGGGAGTGGGATAAGTGAGGAGGGAGGAGAAGGGCGGTCCAAGGACTTAGCCTTAGGGAACTTCAAATTGTAAAGGTTAAGAAGAAAAATGGGAACCAGCAGAGAGGATTTAAAAGTAGCCAGTGATGTGGGAGGAAAATCAGCAGAGTGACGGCTCCCAGAAGACAAGTGAGAAAAATATTTCAAGAAGGAGGACATGATTAGTAGGGCCAACTATTGTGCACCTCATGACACCACAAATCTTCTCATCTGCATCACCAAGTTGAAGGGAGTCCTGGGAAACATTAGGGAGCACAGCAAACACAATTTCTTCTCCTCAGGGCTTCTGTCTTTTTTTCTTTTTGATGTGGACCTTTTTTAAAAAAATTCTTTATTGAATTTACTACAATATTGCTTCTGTTTTTTATGTTTTGGCTTTTTGGCCATGGGGCATGTGGGATCTTAGCTCCCCGACCAGGGATTGAACCCACACTCTCTGCATTGGAAGGCGAAGTCTCAACCACTGGACCACCAGGGAAGTCCCAGGGCTTCTGTCTCTTGTAATAAAAAGCATCTTAACTAAAACTGGTGCATAGAGAATATTTTGGTCTTGCCCCTTCTCCACCATAACTTTGCTATTACTGTTGGCATTAATGTTTCAATGCATAATTTTGAAGTTAGTGCGATTTTAGAAAATAGGAAGGTAGATCACCTGTGACATCTATCTTTTTTCACCCTTAAGTTCACGATGCATCTGTATCTGGTGGGAACACTAATATCCATTGAAGCCTTTTGCTCTACAGCTCAGGTCTTCAGTTTAAGGAGATTTTTCTTTTATTTAATCATTGGTATTTGCTTCTGCTCTATTTGTCTTACTTCTTCCACTGAATACACCATTAAATGTATTTAGGATCTCTCTTTTATCTATTTGTAGCATCAACCCTTTTATAATTTTTATTTTTTCCTTTTCCTTTTGATTCTGAGTTCCTCAGAATTGTCCTCCACATTGCTAATGTGATTTTTTTTGCACTGAGTCTTTTTTAAATTTTTTATGCAATTAAAAATATCTATTTTCACATGTCTAAAAGTCCTTATCTCATCGAGTTCCCTTTTTATAACTCCCTCTTAGCAGCTGCCTTTTGATCTCACTGTGTTGTCTTTTGTTTTAACATTGTTGATAATACAAGATAAATGTTTAAAATTTATGTCTGTTTCCTGCAGTAAATCTTTTTAAAAACTGTTCTTCTATTGCTTTGTAAGTATTATACTATCCATCTGTGTTTAGGATCTTTTCATAGGTCCCATATTATTTTGTTTCTATTTTTTCATCTTTGAACAACAAAGCTTCTATCTGTGTCTAGAACTTTTTTACCAAACTACATGAGTACTGAAATCATCTCATCTCAATGTCTTAAGCTTGAGGGTAGCCTGAGGGCTTGACACCTGCAGCTATGGACAGTACCAGAAGGGCAATTTCATGAATAGGCAGTGTCTTTTCTGGATAGAGCCACCGAGCTGGGTATTTAGTTGTCAAATGATCCCATTCCTGGTCCATCACGTCTGGATGAGCTGTATTGTTCTGTGGGGTAACGGGGTGTTTGTTGCAGTCTCCAGCCCATTGTTTGGTGTAACTGCCCACACCTTGGACTATCCATGTGGCTGCCCTTGAAATCCTCCGTTGTTCTTTCAGGTACTGCTACCCTCCACATCAAGAAGAAACTTCTCGCTCAGCAACACTGTGACCACTTGTGTTATATTCGACAAACAGAACTCCCTAGGGTTCATCACATTTTCATTTGTTTTGTGTTAACCCACACATAACACATACCTCACACATAAGCCTCCATATGTTAACCCAATGCTCTTTCCTATGCTGGGAATATATCTTTTCTTTTTTTAACATCTTTATTGGAGTATAATTGCTTTACAATGTTGTGCTAGTTTCTGCTGTATAACAAAGTGAATGAGCTATACATATACATATACCCCCATATACCCTCCCTCTTGCGCCTCCCTCCCACCCTCCCTATCCCACCTCTCTAGGTGGTCACAGAGCACCAAGCTGATCTCCCTGTGCTATGCAGCTGCTTCCCACTAATTATCTATTTTACATTTGGTAGTGTATATATGTCAATGCTACCCTTTCACTTTGTCCCAGCTTACCCTTCCCCCTCCTTGTGTCCTCAATTCCATTCTCTACCTTTGCGTCTCTATGCCTGTCCTGCCCCTAGGTTCTTCAGAACCTTTTTTTTTTTTTAGATTCCTCATATATGTGTTAGCATATGGTATTTGTTTTTCTTTTTCTGACTTACTTCACTCTGTATGACCAACTCTAGGTCCATCCACCTCACTACAAATAACTCAATTTCGTTTCCTTTTATGGCTGAGTAATATTCCATTGTATATATGTGCCACATCTTCTTTATCCATTCATCTGTCGATGGACACTTAGGTTGCTTCCATGTCCTGGCTATTGTAAATAGTGCTGCAGTGAACACTGTGGTACATATCCCTTTTTGAATTATGGTTTTCTCAGGATATATGCCCAGGAGTGGGATTGCTGGGTCATATGGTAGTTCTATTTTTAGTTTTTTAAGGAACCTCCATACTGTTCTCCACACTGGCTGTATCAATTTACATTCCCACCAACAGTGCAAGAGGGTTCCCTTTTCTCCACACCCTCTCCAGCATTTATTGTTTGTAGATTTTTGATGATGGCCATTCTGACTGGTGTGAGGTGACACCTCATTGTACTTTTGATTTGCATTTCTCTAACGATTAATGATGTTGAGCATTCTTTCACGTGTTTGTTGGCAATCTATACATCTTCTTTGGAGAAATGTCTATTTAGGTCTTCTGCCCATTTTTGGATTGGGTTGTTTGTTTGTTTTTGGTATTGAGCTGCATGAGCTGCTTGTAGATTTTGGAGATTAATCCTTTGTCAGTTGCTTTGTTTGCAAATATTTTCTCCCATTCTGAGGGTTGTCTTTCCGTCTTGGTTATGGTTTCCTTTGCTGTGCAAAGGCTTTTAAGTTTCATTAGGTCCCATTTGTTTATTTTGTTTTTATTTCCATTTCTCTAGGAGGTGGGTCAAAAAAGATCTGGATGTGATTTATGTCATGGAGTGTTCTGCCTAGGTTTTCCTCTAAGAGTTTTATAGTGTCTTGCCTTACATTTAGGTCTTTAATACATTTTGAGTTTATTTTTGTGTATGGTGTTAGGGAGTATTCTAATTTCATTCTTTTACATGTAGCTGTCCAGTTTTCATTTTCATTCTTTTCTCCATTGTATGTTCTTGCCTCCTTTGTCAAAGATAAGGTGACCATATGTGCGTGGGTTTATCTCTGGGCTTTCTATCCTGTTCCATTGATCTATATTTCTGTTTTTGTGCCAGTACCACACTGTCTTGATTACTATAGCTTTGTAGTATAGTCTGAAGTCAGAGAACCTGATTCCTCCAGCTTCGTTTTACTTTCTCAAGATCGCTTTGGCTATTCGGGGTCGTTTGTGTCTCCATACAAATAGTAAAATTTTTTGTTCCAGTTCTGTGGAAAATGCCATTGGTAGCTTGATAGGGATTGCATTGAATCTGTAGATTGCTTTGGGTAGTATAGTCATTTTCACAATGTTGATTCTTCCAATCCAAGAACATCGTATGTCTCTCCATCTGTTTGTATCATCTATAATTTCTTTCATCAGTATCTTATAGTTTTCTGCATACAGAAAGGTTTATTTCTAGGTATCTTATTTTTGTTGCAGTGGTAAATGGGAGTGTTTCCTTAAATTCTCTTTCAGATTTTTCATCGTTAGTGTATAGGAATGAAAGAGATTTCTGTGCATTAATTTTGTATCCTGCTACTTTACCAAATTCATTGATTAGCTCTAGTAGTTTTCTGGTGGCATCTTTAGGATTCTCTATGTATAGTATCATGTCACCTGAAAACAGTGACAGTTTTACTTCTTCTTTTCTGATTTGAATTCATTTTATTTATTTTTCTTCTCTGACTGCTGTGGCTAAAACTTCCAAAGCGATGTTGAATAATAGTGGTGAGAGTGGGCAACCTTGTCTTCTTCCTGATCTTAGAGGAAATGGTTTCAGTTTTTCACCATTGAGAACGATGTTGGCTGTGGGTCTGTCATATATGGCCTTTATTATGTTGAGGTAGGTTCCCTCTATGCCCACTTTCTGGAGAGTTTTTGTCATAAATGGGTGTTGAATTCTGTTGAAAGCTTTTTCTGCATCTGTTGAGATTATCATATGGTTTTTATCCTTCAGTTTGTTAATATGGTGTATCACATTGATTGACTTGTGTATATTGCAGAATCCTTGTATTCCTGGGATAAACCCCACTTGATCATGTTGTATGATCCTTTTAATGTGCTGTTGGATTCTGTTTCCTAGTATTGTGTTGAGGATTTTTGAATCTATGTTCATCAGTGATACTGGCCTGTAGTTTTCTTTTTTGTGTGACATCTTTGTGTGGTTTTGGTATCCGGGTGATGGTGGCCTGAAGGATTCCTCCAGCAATCTTGCATTTCACTACACTCCTGAGTGAATCTCAATATATCTCACTAGGTAAGTATTGAATAAATAAATGAGGGAGTTCATGTTACGTAGCTTGCAACTTCCAGGTAAAATAATGCTAAAGTGTTGGGAGAAACTGAATGTCAAGGTGGTAAAGTTATAGAAAAATTCAACACATTCTGCAAGAGAGAAATAAAAGGTCAAGAAGGACAGTGTACAACATATTCATTTTTTCCCATGAGAATGTGAACCCCATGAAGATTGAGGCAGAGACTGTTTTTCTCATCTCTAGCTAAACCTTCCATAGTGCTTGGCATGTAGGAGCACTCAGTAAATATTGTTGGATTGATGAAAAACTTAGCTTTAGTTTTAAGTTTATCCCCAAAGCCCTATGAGCTCAGGAACAGCTGAGGTGAAGTCCTATAGTCCCAGTTGAGATGAAGACATAACCAGAGGTGATAAACCTAGAAAAGAGACTGACATATCTATGGGAGGACATGACAGCTGCTGTCGGTTATTGAAACAACTTCTAAGCAGCAGAGGGTAAAGACTTGATCTGTGATGTTGCAAAGGGGAGAACCAGGACCAATGGGGGGGTGGATTTGGGGTTCACTTTGGGAAAAGCTATTCAGCCATAGACTGGACTGTGAACTCTCCCTCAGTGTTTAAGCATGGTCTGAGTCAGATTCAAAATATTCAAAGGGAGAAAAGACAGTGGTTCAGTCCTAACTGAAGTTGACCCTTAAAATGAACAAGTCAATGTTTAAAGCAATCTAGAAACCTTGTCAATTCAATAGGAAATTTTAGGAACCAAATCATGGAAAATAAACCTTTGTAGGAAATGTGCTAATAAAAATTACTCTTTATTATTCATATTCCAATGGGTGGTTCCTTATAAACCTTCCAAGGGTTTAAGGCCAGACTGTAAAAGCTAGAGTAGCAGCTGGAATGTTCATAATCTCCATTTGAGGCACCTGGGTACAGGTGTGGAGCCTGCGAGCCTGGTGGTTCTTAAAGTATGACCCCTGAACCAGCAGTATCGGCAATCATGTGGGAATTTGTTAGAATGAAAATTCTTGCGCTACTCCAGATCTACTTCGTCAATAACTCAAGGGTAGGGCTCAGAAATCTGTGTTTTAGCAGGATGTCCAGGTGATTCTGATGCAGTCTAAAGTTTGAGAACCACTGATTAGACCATTTCTCTAATTCCCCTTCTAAATCTAAGAGCCTGTTTCATCAATACAAATTCCATGATCATAAGCTCCTTGCAGATAGAAACTATGCCTCATATTTTTCTTGGTTACTTACAAAGACCTACAGTTCTAGCACATATTAGATGAACAAGAAGAAACCAGATGTTGATGTAATTCCAGATGTTGGACCATCTCAAAGACTTGAAATCCCATCTTCAAATTACAGAGACAGACATCTCTTTTATATCTTGCCCTTCCTGGGCCTTCCTTGAGGTTCAAGAATTAATCAGATAGGATTTTACTCAGTTGTCCATCCAAAAGATCTTGCAAGATCTCCTAGTGGGGGGGCAGTCCTTAGAAGATCAGGTCCATGTGAAGAGTTAGTACTCTTATCCCTTTAGGATTAGATTTACATATGACCAATTTGTGTTTATTTGATTTTCACATACTTCCTGGAAGGAACATATGTTATAAAACTTTAAGTTCTCATTTGATTGTCCTGTACCTGGATGGCAAATGCAATGATCAGCCAAGTTGGAAGATGTTACAAAGAGTCAGAAAGGACCCTGGATGTAATTTAGAGACCTTCCTTTCATAGATGTACCACCCGAAGCCCAGAGAAGGGGAGTGCTTTGCCCAGGGTTGCACAGCTATTAATGGTACATCCAGGATTAGACCTGAGATCTTCTGAGTCCAGGTCAGAGCATTTACCCTGACATTAGAAATTCCCATAGTAGGTTAAGTGAGGTACATCTCCATTGAAAAATCCTAAATAAAAGTAAATGTCAAGTTGGTTTTTAGAGTTTAGCAACATTGGTATATGCAAATTGCATGCCTCTATTCAAAAGATACGGCATGTCTGGATTAATCTTCTCTATTGTTACTTTAAGTAGAAATGACTAGTCATGTATTTCACTAACTGAAGCACACTGAATGGAAAATAAAATCACTGCCCCAGAGACCTTTCTGACACTAATGTATGCATGTTTATCTTTGCCTCCACATTCTACTAGACAGCTGTGTCTGTGGGGATGCTTCTAAAAGTGTTTTCAAAGAGGAGAAAGCCATGCTTACGGCTCTGGCTAGATCTGACTGGTAATTGTTTAATCATAGATGGGATTGAAAGGACCCATGGTGATAGTTCATAAACTAGATTCTAGAGCCGCTGGTTTGCCCACTGCCAGGACCAGGTTCTCTGGGCACCAAGTAGGTACTCGAGAAAGGAAATGACTTCTTGACTTTGAAGCTCCTACCATTTCAGATGCTTTATTTATTTGAATTCATTCACTTAGTGAATTCTTATTAGAGAGGCCCTGTAGCCTAATGAGTGAGAACAGAAGTGCTGGAGTCAGACTGAATTCTAACCCTGGCTCCCCCTGTCACTTGCTTTGTGGTCCCACACAAGTTACTTATGCTCCCTGAGCCTGACTTTCGTCGTCTGTAAAATGGGGTCTATCAGTTAGTTAGGACTCAGAGAAGCAGAACCACTCTATCTATCATCTATCTATCTATTTATCTACATACATACCTACCTATCTATCCAGGATTTGGTGTTTTCCATCGTGGGATCTGGCTAAACAGTTTCTGCAAAGTCCTTGCCTTTTTTTCCAATGCTGGTACTTGAGATCTGCAGAGCAGGCAGACAGATGTAAGCAGAGAAGAACAGGGTCGAGTTGGAAGCCATGGACATGAAGAGGAACCCGCTAAAACCAACCTGAACCTGTGTTCGCGCTGCCTCCAACTTCAGTGAAGCGGGTGTCCTGCAAGAGAAGCTGTCCCCCTTCATCACACAGCTAAACACACACCTGACACCAGGAAATGCAGAGCCGAAGGAGGGTCCAGGGGAAGGTGGAGCAGCTGCAAGACCCACAGCTGCCCCCCCCCCCCCGCCAACGTGCCATGTGAAAGAGTAAAAACAAAATGGCAGCCCCACTCGCACCCCCCCACTCCCCACCCGCTTCACTTCTGCCCTCAAATCCCATGGCCCATCCCAACCGGAAACACTGTGAGGGGACTCTGGGAAATGTAGTCCAGCCTGGCCAGGTGGGCGCTCACAGAACCACACGGTGGGGCTAAACACAGGACCACTCTGCAGGTTTGTTCCAAGGACTCACAAGTGTGGCACCTGGGACAGTACAGTGTGATTATGATGATGACATGTGGTTCCCGCTATGAATGACAGGCTATTTTAGGTATCAGAGAAGCCAGAAATATATCCCCAGTCCCTGTTCTCAAGTTCCTTACGTTCTAACACGAGAGAGCACGTGCAGGTGAGACATTATAATTTTAACAGTCCTCCACAATTATGATGTCTCGGGAGCTGGTCTGTTCTGAATGGGCCAGTTTTAGAGAGCTTGCCCTTCATGTCGAAACCCTTTCTTACTTCAGTCGTTTCCATTGAACATCTTCTACAAATGCATTTTACATTTTCTGACATCTTATGTAGAGTGAAGGGAACCATTTAAGCTTTCCTTTATGACTCAGAGTCATCACTGGGAGTGTCAGTTATTCTGTTGTTTTATAATGGGACCGGTTGCATTTGGGGCATTTTGGGCTGACGCTAAATGGCCCCATGATTGGTACTGTTCTTTCTTGCCTTCAGCAGGCATTTCTTACTGTTTTCACTCTTCTTGCCTATGGCGGTATTTCTCCCTTCTTTTAATTTGCTGCTTCCATTCTGCTACAGACTGAGAAGCCAATTAAGTTTGTTAAAACTGAGTGCCAAACACAATAAAATGAACCCTGATGAGAACCCAAGAAAAACTCATTTTGTTGCATTAGTTTTCCCTTTCTTAGGAAAAATGCAATTTCAGTGTCCCCATAAGTAGTGTTTCTTTCGTTGTGTAAGTTACTAAATAAAGAACAAGAGTTTACTTCCATACAAAATGGAGGCACTCCCAGCAAGTGAGGCCATGTGGTGCCCTGGCTCTCTGTGTGAACAAAGGTTTTGCCAGAGCCCTAGGGCAGAAGGTGGGTAGGAGGACTGAGCAGTCACATAGCACAAGGTAGCCTAGGTGTGTGCGTTCAGAGGGCCCTTCCTGTGGCACCTGGGACCAGTGTCACACTGGATATGGTAATTTAGTTTCAGCAAGGCATCACCTAGCCCATGACATTTATGTAAGTAATTTGAGATTAATTCTTTATTTTGTTCTTATTTGATTTCTAACTTTTATCATTGTAAAAGGCTTATAAACCTGGAAACTTTATACGTACGTTTGTGTACTCTGTTTAATTGCAGTAAGCGTACGCAGGGCCAGAGGGAGGTATTTTCTTTGGACGAGCAAAAGTAACTTCTCACTAAGCTTCAGCCCTGTCTGTCTAATTAGTATAATTTCAGTTTTCTGCTCGCATTAGGCGGAAATCTTTTCAATTCTGCCTGTCTGGGGGCTACTTTACTAAACTTCAGTCTTTCCATTTCCAAAAGCGTTGACTTTTGCTTTGTGATGCAGTGTAGCATTGTAACCAAGAAGTGGGCTCTTGGGGCCAGGCAGTGTGCACTTGAATCTCAGCTCCGCCCAATTACTAGTTGTATGGCCTCGAGCAAGTTAACCCCTCTGTGCCTCAGTTTCCTCATCCATTAAACAGAGGTAATACAGTGTATAGCGCTAGGTTTATACTATACAGCAGTAAGGACTAGATGAAGCAATACATGAAAAGTGTTTAGAGCAGTGCCTGGCAGAAAATGAAGTGCTTCTTAAATATTGGCCATCGATATTCTGGCTTTTCTGTCACTTCAGGACTTCAAAGCATAATACGATGCTGAAATAAAAGGAAAGGGAAAAAAGCCAAACCATGAAAGTTAATCCTGGCATTAGAAAAAGCATTGCTACAAATAAAGTTTATTATAAGTGTTTTTAATTAATTTCAAAGGAGGAGGGCCATCCCCATCAGTGTCTGGCAGAATGCCTATGTTTGGTGATGAAGAAAACATGTGTGTGTGTGTGTGTGTGTGTGTGTGTGTGTGTAATGCTTTTATGATTTAAAAAAAAAAGTTCAGTCATCAATTTAAAATCCTGTTCACATTAAATTTTTCTTTCAATGACATTGACCACTCTGTTTCATCACCCAGTCACCTTTAGAAATTAAGACCCGGGGACACAAAACACAGTGCTTGTGGTCAAGTTACTTAACCTCTCTGAACCTGCATTCTTACTGCCCCAGTCTCGTCTTTTCCAGCGTTATTAGGAAGATCAAAAGGGATGACACACAGGATCTTCCCAACACTGTACCCGGCACGTGAAAAAGATGCTTAATAATTGCGAGTTCAGTCCCTGCCTTTCCTCTGGAGCAATGCTCGCCCTACTTTTTCCACACATGGATCCCAGAGAAATAACTCTATTATAGCACCTGGGATGAAGAGGTGAGGCTGTTCAAGCCAGAGTTGCCAATGGCCCCAGACTTCAGCTTGCCCATATACCTGCCACCACCTGAAGCCACAATGCACCTGCTCAGGGGTGGCTCTTTTGGGGAAGAGCGTGGTCTTCGAGGCAGGACTGCCTGCTTCCGAATCTTGAGTCTCAGTGGGTCCCTGCAGTGATCTCAAGGCAGGGTCCACATCAAAGCTAGGTGACAATCTCTGTGCTTGGCACAGCCCCAGGCACATAGCACTCTGTAAATATAAATGATCATTATCTCTATTAGTACTCTAATTTGAGCCAAGTTTGAGCTGGGAGTGGGATCAACACAAATTTGTTTTTCTGTCCAATCACTTCCTTCAAAAACTGTGCCAAATATCCCCTTTGTGTCCCTTACGAGCGTCTCTGGTCACTGTCTGATAGTAAAGAAGCACCAGGACTTCAATCTCATCCCAGCCTGTGCTCACCTCCTCTCTTCTCTGGAGCTGGTTAGGCTTCAGCCGGGGCCTCAATGTGGGCAGTCAGTAGACTTTTCTCTTCATTCCTCTTCTTCCTCCCCTGGTGTGTTGAGATTTGCATGCAGGGTGAGAAGAGGAGGAAACACAATTTTTAAGGTGGTTGCTGCCGCGTAGCTGTATCTCAGCTGTCTCGGTGGCTCCTGGTGGCTCTCTTCTGGGTCTGGGAGAGATGGGGGCTGGGGAGAGAGTTCTTTGAGAAGCCATGAGGCGGGGATTTGCTCTGGCTGACCATTTTGGGCTCCCTGAGCTTCTGCTCCTTTGGGAACATCTAAAAGTTCCCAAACATCTAAAAGTAGCCGTCTGGGGCAGAGTAACAATGTTACCGAATGCAAGTTCACGTGCCCCGTGTCAACAATACTGAAATGTCAGAATTTGGAGCAGAGAAAGGTTTATGACAGGGCCATGCAAGAAGACAGGTGGTTCATGCTCCCCAGACCCTGAACTCCTGGAAGGGTTTCAGCAAAGCGTTTTTAAAAGCAAGGGGAGGGGAGGGGTGTGGTTGTTTGTGGCAGACTTCATGGTGTAGAAATCCTTTGTTCTTGATGTTCCTGTAAACCTCCAGCAAGACAAATGTTATTCTCTGTTCTGCAACTTTTTATCTCTGTATGAATGGAAAACCCTGATACCCTTAGTCAGAGCCTTGAGATTTGTATATTTCAGGCTATAGGCAACATTCTTAACAGGAAGCAAAAGCAATAGGTTACAAAGGTTAAAGTAAAAGAAACAGATCTAAGATGCAGGCAGATTTGTTCTTCCTTATCACAACAAGACCACTTAAGCCCAGGCCCTGGGAAACCAGCACTTTCTTGCCACAACGGATGGGTGAGTCGATGGGTGAGTCGACCGCTCCACTGCTGACTGCTCTCTGCACCCCGCCATCTGCCGTTGAGCTCCAATTGTCTCCACCCTCCCCAATCCCACACCTTTTTTCATAGGAACAGAGAATATCCAACTGAAATGAGATCTTAATCTTACTGTCTGTGAACACCTCAATTTCTGCCAATAGTTCCTTGGGTGCAGTCGCTCTGCTGATTTAGGGTGAGGTGAAGCATGGCAGGGAGAGAGGAAAGTCGTAGCATTCTCGTCCCCAGCTTCCTCCCTGGGTGCCTTCTGGCCTCTTGGTGGGTGATGATGGGCCAGGTCCAGCTCTTGAGAATCTCTTGAGGGAGCTTCTACCCGACTGGGATGTTCTCTCTAGAAGATGAGAACCTATCGTCGCCAGCCTTGGAAATTTACTCACAGCTTTTCCACAACAGCAACTGTCCTACTCACTGAGATTCCTTGTGTACATTTCAGGAGCTATGAGAGGCCCACGTGATGCCTAGGACTGTCACAGGGGCACACACAGGTGCCCATGTCTTCTTCCTCTCACCCTCCGAATCTTCCCACCTCTGCTCTTCTCATACCATCTGACTCCGTTCTTCCTCTTTCTCTGGAATAAGTATAAAAGGTCACTCATGGATGCCTTAAGTAAATAAAGATTATAAGCCAGCAGGGGAAAATAAACAAAAGCAGGGACAGGGTAGAGGGGAAATGGGAACCAAAAAGCCACCAGAGAGAATAAGAAAGGAGGAGAGAGAGAAAGGGAAGGACATTCCTGCAGGGAAATCAGTGTGAGTTGTTCCAGAAGTGAAACGAAAGCTGATTAACACAAATGGTATAATATCATACTCTATCCTCCGGTATTATCCACCCAGGTGACGTATTAGCTCAGGCTAGATGCTTTAACAACAGTAAGCCTTCCACTGTGAGAACACGGGATGTCTTTCCATTCGTCTGTGTCTTCTTTAATTTCTTGCACCAGTGTTACATAGTTTTCAGGGTACATGTCTTTTGCCTCCTTGGTTAAGTTTATCCCTAAGCCTTTTATTCTTTTGAAGTTATTGCAAATGAGATTCTTTTCTTAATTTCCTTTTTTGATAATTTATTGTTAGTGTGTAGAAATGCAACTGATTTTTCTATGTTGAGTTTGTATCCTGCCAACTTTATTGAATTCGTTGATTGGTTCTAATGGTTTGTGTGTGTGTGAACCACTGGGTTAAAGGAAGAAAAATAGTGCAGGTCGAAGTTGAGGGGATGGTTTTGCCACTCTGCCAAGCCTTCCTTCTCTTCTCACGGAGGAAGCAAGACTTTAGCACCCACTTCATACTTACCCTTCTGACAATTGCCTTTGTGGTTTTCCCCTCTACCTTCCATAGACCTTTCCTCGCACACAGATGATAAAGTCCCTAATCTGGTTGAACAATCCCTGGAGATACCTTTTGATCCACAAATATTAGTGGGAATGGTCACTGTGTTAACATTCTTCATGCCTTCAAGGTCATTCTCTCCCTGCTCCCTCCCTCTGATGGATAAACAACCCACTGAAAGATCTGCCTTCATGGGGCAGACCTGTCTAGGTATCTCCCATTCTACTTCTCTGCCCAAACTTCATGAAGCATACCAATTAAATAAACCATGATTTTCCCCCAGTAAATTAAAGTACTACATTCATCACTATGTATGTAAATATATATTACGTATATATAATTCAGTCTCAATTCTGTTTCGCTTACCTACTTGTATGTTTCTGTAAAAACCAATGTTGATTTGATTACATTGACTGTTAAGACAGCTCTCCTCACTAGGCTTCTTTTGCGTGTTTGTTGTCTGTTCTCGGGAATTTATTCTGCCGAATGAAAATTTAAAGTTGTTTATACAATTTAAAAATGCCTGTGGGGATCCTGATTAGATTACAGTAAATTTAAACATTAATTTAGAGAAAATGGACATTGGGTGACATTTAAGTATTCCCATCCAAAACCACGATAAGTAAAGCATTTACTATAATATTTGCCATATAACTGTTGTATTAGTGCTAGTTGTTGTTGTTGTCATTATTATTATCATGGTTATTTCTATATATTTGGATCTTGTTTTATGTTTTTCAGTAAGATTTGGTAAATTTTAAGATGTAAGTTATGTGCCTTTCTTCTTAAATTTATTCCAAAGCATCTCATAGTGAATGGTGTTTTTTAGAAAAATTAATTCCTAGATGTTTATTACCAGTGTTTTAAAGCAGTTCTTCTGGGACTTCCCTGGTGGTCCAGGGGTTAAGAATCCGCCTTCCAATACAGGGGACGTGGGTTCGATCCCTGGTCGGAGAACTAAGATCGCACATGCCACAGAGCAACTAAGCCCACGCGCCTCAACTAGACAGAAGCCCGAGCACTGCAATGATTCCGCAACTAAGACCTGATGCAGCCAAAAATAAAATAAATAAAGCAATTCTTTTTATGTCCAATTGGCCGTTTGCCACCACCAAGGAATCTGGATATATCCTTTTCTCAGGCCACTGCTCTCTGATGGCCTGGTGTACTGCTCTAAGCTCTGCCCCCCGGGAGGTTTTTCCCCTACCAGTATTTTAGAACACCCCTGTGTTGGGTTTAGTGCATCAACTCTCTAATTTCTGTCCACACCAACATCCCTTTATGCAATGCAGTACAATACAATACGATACGATACAATGCAGTACGATACCATACGATACGATACAGTACGATACGATACGATACAGTACAATATGATAGCTACACACCAAGAGCCTCCCTTTGTGTAGGTCTGTTCCAGTAAGGATACAAAGCAGCTATAACTGAATCTACTGTTCAGTGAGTTATATTTATACAGGTTTACCTTCCTCCTTTATGATCCATCTGGTTTTTGCAGAAGTCATACCAGAGAATCAAACGGAGATATGGGGACAACCACCTCTGCAACCTTTCAGTCTCTTAGTGTAGCCCTAGTTTCTGCCATTTCAGCTGGGATGAGTTATTGCTTCTAATTTACCATCTTGGCTGGAATGGTGAGCAGTTTCAGGGCATCCACTTGGCCCTTTCTACTGTAATTGCTTTCACTCTGCAGGTCAGGAACCAATGTGAGGGTTCTTCCAGCTGCTAAGTATATCCAACACAATTAAGTGCTCAGAACCCATGACTATTATCACAGTGTGGGTTGGCAGCCTTGCTGGGCATTTATGGAGTGGACTTGGGCCAAGACTCCATTTATCACCTAGTTTTTACTCACCCACCCTTAACAAGGTCATCAAGATGGTGCTTTGGTTTCTCTGGTATTAGTGTCAGCTCAAACCCTGGATCCAAGAGCTCTTGAAATGTGTGGGTACTTCACTTCCTGCAGTGCACAGTGCAGCGTTTGCTGTATGGGTATTTCCCACTTCTGCAGTGTAGATCCCTTTGGAGAAGGATTGGGGCAATTAGTACTATATATACTTTCTGAGTCTTTGTAGAATTTTCTGCAAGAGAATCTAGTATCTCTCTCAATTATAGGATTCTGGATCTGAGAACTGGCTCAGACCTGGAAACTGGATGAGGGATTATTATATTTCACTAGGCAGCCAACTTCAGCCTTCAGATCATCTGCCCTTGGTCTAGTTTGGGTCTATAAAACAAGCAATACCCTTGTTGGCCCCCCAGCAAGCTGCCCCTAGTAATACCACAGTCTATTACTCTCTGCCGCAGAGCCCTGCAGTCTGAGGCCTCCTAGTTGGTATTCCAGCATTAGTGTCCATTATGATCATAAATCCACCATGCCTCTGATGGTTACAAGCCACGACCTTGCATCTGCTATTCTGGAATCCTGTCATTTCCATGGGTCCTAAGGAGCCGAGTTCTACTGCAGCATCTCCAACTATCAACCCTGGGCTATGGAGGAAGCTACCACTGAGCTCCTTACCAAGGATGGAGTCCCTTATGCTAGCACATTCCTTATTTCTTTACTGAAAGTCCTCTTCCTTGGATCCTCCCAGGGAATACAGTCAGCTGGTGAGTTGTCTGGTCTTCCTCAAAAATCCGTTCTAGCATGCGTGCCTCCAAGCCTATTGATATCTTCCTCAAAAATATGCCAAGGCAATTCCAGTATCTCTGCTTCATCTTCCGTAAAACATCACTGTTTCCAAACTTCAAGAAGGAGCCATTCCAACATTTTTTTCCTCAGTTCCTAGTATCATCTCCAGAATGTTACGTCTACAGTCAATGGAGAGTATACGTCTATATCAATAAACTTTCTACTCTTACCTTTAGATGGCAGCTTCTTTGGTCCAACACCCTCTGGAACCCACCTGTGTTCTGTCAGATCATTCCAGTACACATGAGCCATGCCCTGCAGCTCTTCTGGAAAGCAATCACTTTCTTCAAGCAGCAGGAATAGCACTTTCTTGCTTGAGTCATGCTGAATCTTGATTCTTCTTATTGGGCTTGAAACAATGAGAGGAAGCAGAGGCAGATCTTGAGAAGGACAAGCTTACTCTTTTAAGGCATGTTCCTTATGAGTCCCCGTTGGTGATCTCCAGGTAATAAGGTCAATCACCTCTAGCAAGAGGAGAAAGCCACTTCTGTTGACCTGTGGAATTCAGAGGACTACAGTGGTTCAGAGTTCTCAATAATCAGCACAGGAGACATCCCGGGTTGTGCATTCAGCCTCTTTATAATTTTGCCGCTCTTCTAATGAAGTCTTGGGTATGATTTTTAGCATAGACTGCCCTCTGCTTGCAGGAGATGAGAGTCCCTTTACATATTGCTGTGGATAATTTCTGGCGTTCTCCCCACGCTCTAAGTTGATAATTGTTTGACCTGCTTCTGTTATTTTCTTCCCGTAGAGCTTCTATGGCAGTAAACACCACCCAACTCTATAATCCTTATCATTACTACTGTGCCCATATTTTTCAAGCACCCCTTCCATCTATCATTCTATCCCAAAAAAGCATACCTGAGAATCTTAGTAAAGGCGATTCTACTGCGTGATGGTGCTTTTGACCATACCTCCTTAACATCAGAAGTAGAAATAGGGCCCTTGTTGTCATATGGTTGGAGAGGGATCCAACCTCAGAAACCCATCCTGAGGGTCTACTTCCTAGGACCACTTCTTTTATCCACCATTTTGGGCTGGGTTTCCCCAGAAACAAATTCTGAGACAAAAATTTGAGTTCAAGTGGTTCATTGAGGAGACGATAGATCTCAGAAAGTCCCCTCAGGGAGTGAGGACGGAGGCAGGGAAAGGAGAAAAGCCAATCGAGGTTATGTTAATGGGTGAGTTGCTGCTGTAGGCAACTCAGACTCAATCCTCGCAGGAGTCTCAAGTTGCTTCCCCTCCAAAGGGCGAGGAACCTGGAGTGTTTATCCTCCAAATCCTCTGGATCATTGGATGATGGTTGTGCCTGGTAGCATTAACCGACAGACACTTTGGCCTGCCCTACCTGCGGGGGCTGAAAGAAAACCCTTACATCAGGGGTCAGCAAACTGCGGCCTGCAGGTAAACTCCAGTCCACCTCTTTTTTTTTTTTTTTTTTTTAGAACACAGCCAAGTCCATTCATTTACGTTTCATCTATGGTTGCCTTTACACTACAAGGGCAGAGTAGAGTAGCTGTGAGAAAAACTGCCCTGCAAAGCTGAAAACATCTACTATCTGGCCTTTAACAGGAAAATTTTTGTTGCCTCCTATCCATTTGGGGTAGTTACTTAGACTGTTTCCCATTTTGCACTTTTGTAGGAAATCCTGCAAAAAATAATCTTATACGTACATCTTTGCACACTTTTGTGCATATTTTTCCAGTTTCTTTTTTAAACAGCTTTCTTAGGGTATAATTGATAACAAAAAAACTGCACATATTTAATGGACACAATCTGGTTAATTTGGATATGTGCAGACACCCATGATACCATCACAAGAACCATGGTACTAAACATCTCTATCACCACCAAATGTTTTCTTGTCCCTTTGTTTTGTTTTTATTTGTGTGTGTGGTAAGAACACAACGCAAGATCTAACTTCTTAAGAAATTTTTGCTTGCATGGTACCATATTGGTAACTATAGGCATGGTGTCGTACAGCAGATCTCTAGAACTTATTCCTCTTGTGTAACAGTCACTCGATGCTCATTGAGCAACACCTCCCCTCCCCCAATCCCTTGGAAACCACCATTTTATTTTCTGCTTCAGTAAGTTTATTTTAAAATTTTTAAAATTGAAGTATAGTTGACTCACAATACTGTATTAGTTTCTGGTGTACAGCATAGTGATTCAGTTATATATATTCTTTTTCATATTCTTTTCCATTATGGTTTATTACAGGATATTGAATACAGTTCCCTGTGCTATACAGTAGGACCTTGTTGTTCATCTATTTTATATACAGTAGTTTGTATCTGCTAATCCCAAACTCGTAATTTATCCCTCCCCCGCCCCCACTTTGATTACTTTAGTTGTGTCATGTAAATGGAATATTTTATAGAATAGATACCTGTAAGTGGAAAGTTAGGTTCAAATATTATGCCTAATTTTAGATTTGGTAGTAGGGCCAGATTAACCTCCAAAATTATGCATGTTTACATTCCCTGTGTAAAAGGATTCCTGTGACATCATCGTTACTGGGTTTAACTTTTGCTCACAGGGTAGAAATTTGGGTATTTGAGTTTGTGGTTCAGGAGAGAAAGCTGGGCTAAAGACAGAGATTTGAAAGCTGTCAGCATACAGATGGTAAATAAAGTAATAGGAGTATTTGAGACCATTCGGGAAAAAAAATATGTAAATCGAGAAGTAAAATGTCCAGACAACATATGTAGGAGCATATGTTAGTTCCATGACCCTGCGCTCCTCTGTAGATCCTGCCTTAGTTCCCTGTGAGTCCCAGCATGGCCTTTGGGCCCATTGAAGCATCCTGAGGATGAAGAGCAGTGAGCACCACACTCCCTGGGCCCCAGGGAAACTGAGGGTGGGGGTGGCACTGTGTCAGGAGATGGAAGACACGACCACCTGCTTCCTTGATCAGGTGAAAACAAAGTCTGCATAGACCACTCTGGATGTGGATATTCTAATCTCCCCACCTCCACCCTGCCCCCAGTATTTATTTACTCCCCTTGTATTACCAACCTTGCTTTTTCCTTGCTGGGACTACAGCATCGATCCAGTTATGAGGTGGTCCCGCCAGACCTCGTGATGTCACTCTAGCCCCCTACAAACACTGCCTCTCTGTTCACCCCAAAAGCCCTCCTGGGGAGCTCCAAGGAGACCCTCACCCACACCACAGCTCCTCCACCAATTCTGGCATGAGACGGACGCCTTGATTTGTCTGAGCTCCGGTACAACTTGCAGAAGGCTGTGATTTTGTAGAAGTTGAGACTATGAGGCAGCCATTGTTTACTGGATTAGAGCCTTGACTTTCCTAATCACACCCAGCATAAGGCTTCAGGAGCATGAAGAAACCCTGGTTACTAGCATTCAGTGGGCTTCTGGGTGTTATTTCAGATGTGGAATAATTAGCAATATGCCCAAGAAGCAACAAAGCCTTGAATGGTATTTAGTGACAATTACTCAGCCAAACCATTGCTTACTGTTATAGGGGCTTATTAGCACCGAATTGTTTCAGTAGGAAGTGGCATCAGCAATAATAATGGCTGCAGCTTGCTGTGCAGTCCCAGAGTCAGCAGAAAGGGGCTGGAATGTATGCATGTCTCTTACATCCCCCAGAAATTCGGGGGACCCTCTGGGATGTGTTGGCAGCAGCAGGAACTGACTCAGGTGGCTCAGGGTAGAGAGCAGGTGGGGCTATTTGCTGCAAAATCACTCTCTCCTTTCTTAGTTATTCATGCATCGAAAAGGCTCCTTTGTACACCTTTGTCCTGCTCCCCTTTGGAACATGCTGGCATCTCCAATCCCATCTCTCTTTACATTTATACACCAGAAAGGGCTGGAAGGGACTTTGGAGCAAAGTTCTGCGTTATACAGATCAAAATAATCCGTGCTCAGAGATATTGTATAAGTTACACAAGGTCACACAGCAGGGCTGAGATGAGAATCTGAGTAGGCTAGGTGTGTCCTTTTTCTACACCCTTCATGCAGCCTGGATCACACGTTATACTCTCCTTCACTACAACAGAGAACATATAGTCAGACGGGCAAGTCAGCTCTTTAGGCTGCGAATCAGTAGGTGAAGATATGCAGAACCAGGAACTTAGAAGTTTCTCAAAGAACCTGGTTTATCCGATCTGTCTTATCCAATCTGCATTTCATCCCCCGTGTTTGGGCTGTTAGGCAAATTTTGGTTTTCCAGCCCACTCTAAGACCGAGGCCCCTCCCTCAGCTCTCTAACTTACAAGACTCACCTTGGGAACAATGAAAAAGTTATAATAAAAAGATTTAAGATTTATGTAAATGAAAAGATTAAATAAGAGTAAGAAATGTAAAAAGAGATAAATATAAATCTTCCACATTTTAGTTTTTAAAATATCAGTGCAGAGAGAGAGAGAGAGAGGGAGAGAGAGAGAGAGAGAGGTGTCTTTCTCTTCTTATGAGGGCACTAATCCCACCATTAGGGCCCTACCTCCATGACCTCATCTAAACCTAATCATCTCCCAAAGGCTGCACATCCTAATACCCTCCCATTGGGGGTTAGGGCTTTAACATATGAATTTTGCAGAGACACAAACATTTATTCCATACAGTCGGCATTGTCATATAACGTTTTTAAAATGGCCCAACATAAGCTTTTGTTAAATTAAAATAATATGGTATAGAAAAAAAAGGAAGTGGTCAGCCCTCAACTTTTATGGGTCAGGTTATGATTGGACTCAGTGGCTCCCTCATTTACAAAACCTTTGCTGAAATAATATTTGTGGTGACGAAAAGCCGCCCCCCCCAATTAATTACCCAAGTAAATTTATGTGGGATGTAATGAGTTTTAGGGAAAAAAACACATCATTTTTATTGAAGAGGAAAAATTTTGCATTAGACAGTTAATGCTAAAGGAGATTCCAAATTTTATCCCAGACTAGTGATTTGTCTATGGAGGAGTAATAGTTTAACTCTGGAAGCTGCACCACGTTAAACCTCTGTTAGAGCAGACTCTGGGAAAACTCATGCGGGAAGCTATCCTTACAAAGCTACAGTGACGACCTTTGACTTCAGATGCCATGTGCATCCATCCAGGCCCTAAACCTGGAGACAGTTCAAGGAAAACTGAGATCATCTCCCTGGACCTGACAGCCAGGTTTCGATCAAGCAGTAGTTTTCAAATATTGAGAGTTGCCAAGACACAGTTACTATCTTGAATCAATTCAAGTTCTATTTCTATTTATTTAGCCTCCACCTTAACTTTCTTAGTTCTGCATGTTTTAAGTAGCAATGGGAAGCATTTTCATGTTTCAACAGATTGATAATAAAGAGTTATCTTTATAGGAAAAAAGTTTTCCTTCTAAGAGAGAGTACAACTGACTGATAAGTCACCTAAATGGCCACCATGAACCCCTGGTGGCAGCTACCACCATCACAGGTCTGATGCCAAACTCAGCAAACAGACCTAGGACACACCCATCAACTTCACCCCACTGTTTCTTCCAAAGGACATTCATTTTCTTCCAGGGTAAAAGAGCAACATTATGGGGAAATTATAAATTCTATCTCCACCAAACAATAGAATAGATAAAAAGTTAAAATAAAAAACTTTCCCATCAGCAATAAAAGGAAACTCTAAGTAAGCCATAAGGAAACTCTAAGCCACTGGCACTTTGAAAAGTGCCAGTCAGAGAAATAAGATGGAAGATCCCAAGATTCTGCGTAGCTTGATGTATTATGACGGGATTGGAACGCCCTCCACTCATGTCCTTTTTTCCAGAAATACTACCTGAGGTTGGGAGGGGGCAAAAGAAAGGACAAATGAAACAATCCTACAAAATTTACTCATTGCCCTCAATGTGGGGAGGGGCAGATTGAGAGCTATGCTGTCATTCCAGGGTGTAGGTGCGTAAGGATGGAGGCACAAGACTCCCCACCAGAGACTGGGAAAAAACAGAACAGTGGAATGATGCTAATCGCTGGGAGCTAATTATCCCCAGGAATGAGCAAGAATTTATAAAAACAGAAGACAAATACATAAGAGAAAGTACCCTCTGAGAATGCCAAGACCCTCTGAGAAAACTGGAGGATGTAAGGGAACAAAGGTACATGCAGGGACCATAGAAGGACTAACTATAAACCCTCTAAAACCAGAAGGATGACACCCACCCTCGAAACAAAGAAACAAGAGCTTATGTAGGAAAACAGAAAAAAGAGCAGACTTTTTTTTTTTAATAAATTTATTTATTTATGGTTGCGTTGGGTGTTCGTTGCTGCATGCGGGCTTTCTCTAGCTGCGGCGAGCGGGGGCTACTCTTTGTTGCGATGCACGGGCTTCTCATTGTGGTGGCTTCTCTTGTTGCAGAGCACGAGCTCTAGGCACACAGGCTTCAGTTTTTGTGGCACATGGGCTCAGTAGTTGTGGCTCACAGGCTCTAGAGCGCAGGCTCAGTAGTTGTGGCGCATGGGCTTAGTTGCTCCGCGGCCTGTGGGATCTTCCTGGACCAGGGCTCGAACCTGTGTCCCCTGCACTGGCAGACAGATTCTTAACCACTGCACCACCAAGGGAAGTCCCGAAAAAAAGAGAAGACTTTAAGGAAAAAAAAAAGTAACAAGGTAGAATTAAGATCCTATAAATCTTTTATATAAATAAAAGCTAATGGTATAAATTTATGTATTAAAATAAAAAATATTTAGATTTTGGGGATCCAAAACCCCAACGTGATGTAAGAAACTCGTCTTAAAAATGTGCGTTTTCAATAAAGATCTAGAAGTGAAGGTGTAAGCCATTTGTACATGTGGGCAAAGGGCAGGGGTGGAGACTCTGAGACACCAGGCGGCCAGGTGTGTTCCGGAAAGAGCCTGGAGGCCACTGCTGCTGAATTGGAGTAAATGAGGGGGAAAATCGTGGGGGATGACCTCAGAGAGGTGATGGAGAGTTAAATCATCATACATCATACATGCATAGTAAAGATTCGGGGTTTTATGATGACATGGCAAGCCCCTGGAGGCTTTTTGATGAAGAAATGCCACGCTATAATTGAATTTTGACAGCATCGTGTTGTCTGCTGCATTGAGAATAAGCTCTGAGTGATAAGGAAGAAACCATGAACTGAAAGGGGGGAGTCTTGAAATAAACCATGATGGTGGCTTGGACCGGGATGGTAGCAGTGGGGGTGGTGAGAAGTAGTCAGATTCTAAATATATAGTGACATTAGCACCAACAGGATTTTCACAAGTGGAAGAGTTGGTCTTCGCTGATGAATAGATAGCTCATCCACAATAACTGGAGAAAAGGAGTCAAGGGCATAGGAACCCATAGGTAGGTAGCGGTAATGTTGGGGGAAGCATATGAACATTCTATTGAGTGCTGCCCTTTTCTCAGTGAAACAGGAAACAAGATCCAGCCAACACTAAGATGAGGAAGGAGGTCTTAGAGGCTTGAGAAGAGAGGGAAATATTTGAAATAGTCATCTAAGAGAATGGAGAAAATGGATGGACTAGAAAAATATGGTTTCTCACCTGCTCACCCTATAGCAGCCTGCTCACTTACAAGCTTCACCGATTACATACTCGCAGTTAGCCTTCCCACTCATGGAACAGACCCAGTGGAAAATTGTCCGATATAAATAGCAGCAATAGACAACTCTTTAGAAAAATTGACCCTGTCCCTCATCTACTAAACACGTGATAAAAACAGCGGCACTGAAGAGAAAGACCAAAACGAACAAATAGAACAGTCAGTGTCAAAAACAAGATAAGTTAAAAAAAAAAGAAAACCTTAAAAAAAAAAAAAAAGCTCCAATTAGTAACCTCATAGCCCTTTGGGAAGATATTGTAATCATAAGACAACAAAAGTGTATCATAAAAAATAGTATTTTTAAAGATATGAAAGCTCTTGGGAAGTAAACACCTGGTGGCTAAAATTAAAAATCCAATAAAAGGCTGGAAGAAACTGTTAATAATATCTCCCAGACCACAGAGCAAAACATCAAAGACATGGAAAATCTGAGTGAGAGGTTAAGGAGCATGAGAATAAAGTGGATTCAAGGGACACACCTTCCAAGTGGAGCTCCGGAAAGAACCTACAGAGAAAAGGAAGGAGGGCAAGACAATAATATTGATACATAGAAGTAACAGCATTTCCAAGGCTATAAAGAGATGTGTTTGGGGATTCTAAGGGACTTTCTAGTGCAGACTAGCCTAAATGACTAGGCTGTCACAAATCATGTAAAGTTCCAGAAAGAACCACACTGACACATCTTGTTAATTTCCAGAAAGATCCATATCAACCCATGTGAAATTCCAGAAAAACGAAGGTAAAGATGGGACTTCCCTGGTGGGTCCAGTGGTTAAGACTCCACGCTCCCATTGCAGGGTGCCCAGGTTAGATCCCTGGTCGGGGAACTAGATCCTGCATGCCGCAACTAAGACCCGATGCAGCCCAATAAAAATAAATAAATAAATAAATACTAAAACCAAAACAAAACAAAGGTAAAGAGACAATTCTCAAAGACTTCAAAGAAAAAGAAAAAGTCATAGCTAGAGACCAAAACTAGCCAGCCAGCAGACTTCTTAATGGCAACACTGAATGTTAGAAGGCAGAGGTTTTGGGAGAAATTATTTTGAACCTAAATCCTAGAATCAGTTATACTATCAGTCAAATGGAGATGGAGAGGAAAAGGCCTTCTGAACCATTCTGAAACTTAAAATTTACCTCCTATGGTCCCTTTCTGAGGAGGCTGAGTATTTACTCCAGAAAAACTTGAGTAGAAGCCAAGAAAGAAGATGTAAGTGATGAGAAATGGAGAAATGTAAATAAAAGAAATTCCAGTGTGACAGCTGTGCAGCAGACCAAAATTAAGCAGAAATATGCAAAAAACATCCAAAAAGAATGTCTTCATGAAAGAAAATGGAAATGCATCAAGCAATAGAATGATTAAGTGGCTGGATGATTATAACAACATGGTAAAGAAAGTATGTATTTCTTTTGTCAGCAAGAGAAAAGAAAGTCAATTAGAGACTTTAGGAAAAGCAAACATAGTAAAAAAATCATAATCCAGATAGGAAGTAAAATAAGATGAAGCGTAGATTTAAGCTATTGACGAAGTATAAGAAAAGAGAAGCCACATGATCTGGGTGCTTGAAATAAGCCTATGCTGAGTGCTGTGAGATTTGGGACATTGGGCCTGTGTATCTGTCAGGGTTCAACAAGAGAAACAAAACCAGTAAGAGATATATACTAAGAGATTTTTTGCCAGGGATTGGGATATGCACATATGGTGGCTAGCTAGGCAAGTCCAAAATCCAAAGGGCAAGCCATCAGGCAGGGCAGCTGGGCCCCCTGGCTGTGAACTGAAGCTTCTGTCCACAGGTGGTATTTCTTCTTCAGGGAAGCTTCAGTTGTGCTCTCAACCTTTCGATTGATTGATTCAGACCCACCCAGATTATCTACACAACCTCTACTTAAAGTCAACTGATTATGGACTTTAATCACATCTACAAAATACCTTCACAGTAACACCTAGATTTGTGTTTGATTGAATAACTGGAGGGGCGGGCTGTAGCCTAACTAAGGTGACACGTCAGACTGTCATCGTGTGTAAAGAAGGAATCATAATCCTAGACTGCTATCTGGCTCTGCAACAAACAAGACTTGCACAATAATAATACTGTTAACTACACTGGGTTGTTTTTCAGCTTCCAGAACAAGCTTTTAGACAAAAGATTGTTGATATTTTTGTAGGGCATAATTTAAGTGTCATCAACATTGTCAATGCCAAGATATGGCTAGGGATACCAAAGGATATCAAGGTGCTTGGAGAAGGGTGGTTATTGTAGAAGTCACTGGGGTGTTGGGGTGGAGCTGCCAACAACCTAATCATTCAGTAGTTGAGGGCTGGTTAAATGAAGTGTGGAATATTCATATCATGAAATACTTTGGTATGCATAGGCTGAAAACATGATGCAGAGAATTCTCATCACCTGGTATGAGAATTCCAAATTATACTATTAAGTGAAAAAGCAAAGTACAGATCAATGTATTTAGCCTATTAAATGCATGTCTGTAAAACAAAACAAAACAAAAAAACAAAAAACATGCATGTCTGTATATACTTTTTTATAGACCATGCATATACTAAGAGTACACACTCACACATACATACAGATGTATGTATGTATGTTTATACGTGTATGCATGCATATACATTGTTTAGAAAGATACCCAAGAAAGGGAACTTTTATTTTTAGTCTGACTCCTTTATGGAAAGCAATTGGGGTTTATGGAGGAAGGGAAACTTTTATTTTCCATTTTGGGTACTATTTGGATTTTTAAAAATAATGTACATGTAATACCTTTATTATTATTTTAAGGTTACTAGTGTTATCTGACTGATAGGATTAAGAATCATTTAAATTTTCTTCCTATTTTTCCAGGCTAAAAATATACACACATAACCTAACAAATGTTACTTTATCTCTTTTTAATTTTTAAGTTTTATTTGTTTATTTTTCATTGAAGTAGAGTTGATTTACAATGTTGTGTTAGTTTCAGGTGTACAGCAGAGTGACTCAGTTATACATATATATGTATATATCCATTCTTTTTCGAATTCTTTTCCCTTATAGGTTATTACAAGATACTGAGTATGGTTCCCTGTGCTATACAGTAGGTCCTTCTTGGTTATATATTTTATATGTAGTAGTGTGTATATGTTAGTCTCAAGCTCCTAATTTATCCCTCCCCCTCTTTTCTCTTTGGTTTGTTTAGGTTTGTTTTCTATGTCTGTGAGTCTCTTTCTGTTTTGTAAATAAGTTCATTTGTATCATTGTTTTTAGATTCCATACATAAGCGATATCATATGGTATTTGTCTTTCTCTTTCTGGTTCATTTCACTTAGTATGGTAATCTCTAGGTCCATCCATGTTGCTGCAAGTGGCATTATTTCATTGATTTTTATGGCTAATATTCCATTGTATATATATACAGCACATCTTCTTTATCCATTCATCTATCAGTGAACAATTAGGTTGCTTCCATGTCTTGGCTATTGTAAATAGTGCTGCAGTGAAACAAATGTTACTTTAAAATGTTTACTGAACACTTACTATATGCTTGGCAGTACAAAATCTGGTCATGCAAAGGTAATTAAGAGCATCTGCCCTGAAGGAGTAGGAGACACATGTATTCAACCAGAATATTACAAAATGTTGTGATGTAATGACAGAAATAAGCACAGGTATTATGGGAGCACTAAGGTACCAGACTATGAAAAGCCCCAAATAGGCACCTGGAGAGTGGCAAGTGCTGTTGTCTCGGGTGGTCAGAGAGGATGTAAGTGTGCCATCTGGAGAGGGGGAAACAGGTGACTGGACTCTGCACTTCACTTTCTCATCTATGAAATAGTGACTAAACAGTTATCTCACAGATTTGCATCTAGATGAAATGAAATTGTATCTCTAAAAAGCCCGGCACGTAGTGGCATTTAAATCTGAGTGATTTTGTCCTTCCTCTGACTCAGACTAGAAGCTGAGAAATTGCACCAGGTAGAGGTTTCCATTTTTTTTCTACATTAAAACACTAACAAAAACCCAGAGGTAAATGACTGGCTGGTTAGAGACAGAGGAAAGACGAGGGCACAGATCTCCTGACACCAGGAGATGACATGGTAGATGCTCCTACAAGCGCAGAGGCAGTTCATTATCTCCAGGTTTCCACGTGTTGTGACGGGACAGTAAGAGGTGGAGCGGAGAGTAGGTGGTTCACAGAGCCCCAAAGCACAGGCTGCATTAGGCTTCTTGAAGGTCAGCCTCCCTCTCTGCAGTGAGCTGTCCACCTCTGTGACCCAAGAACCTTCGGGCTTTACTTACCTCTTCCGCACCTCCTGTCCCCCTCAGCGTCACTGTAGTTAGCCAGTGGCGAGCGGAAGCCTCTGATCTCACTTCTGGAGGAGCTCCTTAAGAATGTGTAGCATAATGTGTATTATCAGAACATGTGATAAAACCAAGTGTGTTCCAAGTGTGTATGTATCTTAGTGAGTTAAAATCGGATGGCATGGGGGCATTTGAGCAACATGAAGGGGGTCCTCAGATGCTCGGTTTGTAATAGAGATGAGAGTGAGAAGTCCACTTCTCCATGTTGTAGCACTAATCCACACAGAGCAGGTGAGGTGGGAGCTTCAGCAGCCAGACATATCTTAGGAGCTCTTAAATTCTTAAGGAATTCTGAGGGTAGGAGCTAATGAAATAATTAGCACTGCACTTCTGAAGGGCAGCCACAGACACACTGCATCTAGAAGCCAGCTGGGTATCTGCACAAGCTAAGTTGACAAAGGGGGTTCTTTAAACACTTCTTAGTAATCAGCTAAATTACAACTTACCCTGTAAAGTGGAGTTCCAAATGAATGCTGGTTAAGTGTTGTGGGGACTTCCCTGGTGGTACAGTGGTTAAGAACCCGCCTGCCAATGCCAGGAACAAGGATTCGAGCCCTGGTCCGGGAAGATCCCACATGCCGCGGAGCAACTAAGCCTGTGCACCACAACTACTGAGCCTGGGCTCTACAGGCCGTGAGCCACAACTACTGCGCCCGCGTGCCACAACTACTGAAGCCCCCACGCCTAGAGCCCGTGCTCCACAACAAAAGAAGCCGCCGCAGTGAGAAGCCCATGCACCGCAATGAAGAGTAGCCCCTGCTCACCGCAGCTAGAGAAAGCCTGCGCGCAGCAATGAAGACCCAGTGCAATCAAAAGTAAATAAATAAAAAATAAATAAGTTATTTTAAAAAAATAGTATTTAAAAAAAAATGTGATTTCCGGTTTGCTCCGTATAGAAGCCTAGAGTTAAAATTTTAGCTGTGCCCATTATTAAACCAAAGCACTATCTTTTTTATTAAAAAGTGAGTGAAGATTTGTGGGGTATTTCTGCTCTCTACAGTTCTTTAATCCTAAAGGAAATTTAACTCCTTGGCTGGGCTGCCACAGACTTTTATCTGGTAGAATACATAGGGGATTAATGTACCATCACAGGGCTTCAGCTACACCTGTTATCTAAACAAGTACCCGCTATACAAGTACATTAACAAGACAAAGAACAACTGAGCATTTTGCCTCTTACATTACATCTTCTCAGAGTCCCTTGGTCCAGGATCGTTGGAGCCCAGATTATTCCTGAATCAGCTAGTGGCAGGTCTTTTGTGATGAATGTTCCTTCTGTTGTAGACAAAATTTGCTATAAACAAGAAGTCAGTTTCTTAATGTACTTCAAGAGCCAGGGCCATAGGCGCAATAGGATCAGGAAATATTTATCATCAATAATAGTACTACTGTATATATACATATATCCCCATATCCCCTCCCTCCTGAGCCTCCCAGAAACTAACACAACATCATAAAGCAATTATACTCCAATAACGATAAAAAAATAATAGTACTACTGCTTACTGAGCACTCCTGTGTGCAAGACACTTTTGTAATTGTTATGCATGTAGTAGCTCATGGCATCCCCTTAACACATTGGAGTAAGTGCCGCTATTATTCTTATTTTGCAAATAAGGAAATTAAGGCTTATAAACAACTCCCCCAAACTACCAACATAAGTAGTTTGTTAACTATCTATTATTCCAAAACAAATTATCCCAAAGCTTAGAGGTGTAAAATAATAATAAACATGTATCATCTGACACAATTCCTAGGTCAGGAATTCACGAGTAGCTTAATGGGTACCTTCTGGCTCAGGACCTCTTACGAGGCCACAGTCAGGATGTCAGTTGGGGCTACATCATCTGAAGGTCTGACTGAGGCTGGAGGATTTGTGTCCAAGATGGCGCAGTCCCATGGATGGCAGGCTAGTGCTGGCTTTTGGAAGGAGGCCTCAGTTTTTCACTATGGGGTCTTCTTCAGGGGATACTTTAATGTTTTACAACGTTGCAGCTGATTTTCTCCAGAGTGAATAATCTAAGAGAGAGACAAGATGGAGACGTCAATGTCTTTATAATCTAGTCCCAGAAGTCACCCACTGGCACTCCTATTATCTTCTGTTGGACACATAAACCTGCCACGTTTCAGTGGAGGGAACTCCTATACAAGGGCATGACTACAAGGAGGAGAGAATCACTGGGGGACATCTCAGAGACTGGCAGAATTCTGATTGGAGCCTGGGGTCTCCCCTCTGCAAAGCTGTACTGTTGACCACTCTATAATACTGCCTTCCTAAAAAAATTGTCCCTGATGTGTTCAAGACATTTGGATATTCTTGAAAGGGTAACCAATGATAAAATAAAAAAACTCTGTATTGAGTGTTTACTATGTCCCAGGCATTGTACGAAGTTATCTGCATCATTTCCTCATCAAACCTAAGGATGAGTCTCAGGATAGAAGTTCAAGGATTTGCCCAGAGCCTCAGAGGTGAAATAAAAATGATCTTTATGAACATGAAGCCTGTGTTAGATCAGTGACCAAGTATGAATGGGGTCACTTATGTGAGGGGAAGAAAGAAGCCAATGTAGCTTGAGTCTGTGATTGAGAGGACTGACAGCAGAAACCAGAGTGGAAGTTGAAAATTAGGCGGATGCAGGCAAAAGAATATCATCATTCAACTGGAACACCACTGAGCTAAACTGGAGGGTAAAAAGCCTAAGAAATAGGTAATGTAAGAATTCTCAGGGCACTAATTGTACACTGCAGTTAGTCAAAGATTATATTGATCTCAGAATCTAGTTCTGTTCAGCTGAATGGACTTACTTTACTCAGAGACATCATTTTGTGTTCTTAAAGACAGGGCAACAAGAGATAAAGAAAACTTGGTGTCTGAACATCTTTCTAGACTAGATATATCCATGTGAGTAAGTAGGAAATTCCTTAAAGCCAAATTATTTCCCACCTTAAATGAGATTTTTCCCCATTATTATCCATTGGTTTAACTAATGCACAACTTTACAAATCTAATCCATGAACTAGTCATAGAGTGTCAGTGGGCATTTTCTCAGAATTGTGCTAACTGGTAGGAGATATTTAGAAGTATTAAGGGATCATCCATGTCCTAGAGGAGCTTAGATTCATTTGGAGAGAAAATACCTATGTGGGCAACTCTACACAGTGACTGAGAGGTCAACTTTTTGAGTTATTTTATTTTTATTTTATTGGAGTATAGTTGATTTACAATGTTGTGTTAATTTCACGTGTACAGCAAAGTGATTCAGTTATACATACACATGGATTCGTTCTTTTTTAGATTCTTTTCTCATATAGACCGTTACAGAGTACTGGGTAGAGTTCCCTGTGCTATAGATTAGGTCCTTGTTGGTTATCTATCTTATATATAGTAGCGTGTGTGTTCATCCCAAGCTCCTGACACATTTCCCCTTTGGTAACTGTAAGTTTGTTTTCGATATCTGTAAGTCTGTTTCTTTTGTAAATAAGTTCATTTCTATCTTTCTTAAAAACTAGATTCCACATATGAGTGATATCATATGATATTTGTTTTTCTCTGACTTACTTCACTTAGTATGATAATCCCTAGGTCCATCTGTGTTGCTGCAAATGGCATTATTTTGGTTTTTTTCACGGCTGAGTAATATTCCATTGTATATATGTACCACATCTTCTTTATCCATTCCTCTGTCAAGGACATTTAGGTTGCTTCCATGTCTTAGCTATTGTAAATAGTGCTGCAATGAACATTGCATGTATGCTTTCAGATTATGGCTTTCTTCAGATATATGCCCAGGAGCGGGATTGCTGAATCACATGGTAGTTCTATTTTTAGTTTTTTAAGGAATGTCCATACTGTTCTCCATAGTGGCTGTACCAGTTTACATTCCCACCAACAGTGTAAGAGGGTTCCTTTTTCTCCACACTGAGAGGTCAACTGCTGTTCATAGACACTAAGCTTAGAGGGAGGGCAGACAAAGCTGTTCATAGACACTAAGCTTAGAGGGAGGGCAGACAAAGATGTGATGTGAAGACAAAGATAGTAGGGGAAGAATGGGTGGAGGAGGAGAGATTTGAGTCCTGCTTTGATGATGGTCAGGTTTTGGTTGTATCTCCATGTATTTGTTTGGGTTTCTGCAAAAGCAAAGCCTGAGATAAAGACTTGGGTGCATGCAGGTAATGCCATGAAACAAGAGTAAGGTTGAGGGCTTCTCTGGTGGCGCAGTGGTTGAGAGTCCGCCTGCCGATGCAGGCGACACGGGTTCGTGCCCCGGTCCGGGAAGATCCCATATGCCGCGGAGCGGCTGGGCCCGTGAGCCATGGCCGCTGAGCCTGCACGTCTGCAGCCTGTGCTCTGCAACGGGAGAGGCCACAGCAGTGAGAGGCCTGCGTACTGCAAAAAAAAAAAAAAAAAAAAAGAGTAAGGTTGAGTATAGTAAGAGTGAGACAGGGAAGGAGGAGCCAGTAAAGGGTGCTCTACCGCTGTTAAGGAGCTCAGCTCCTTGGGGACGTGGGAAAAGCATACAGAATGCTTCCTAGACTTTTCTATCTGAAGGACAGGCGGCTGCGGCATCAATCCATGGGCTGCCATCCCTCATTGTTTGCGGGTTAACCCCAGAGGCATTAAGCTCCCTGATCTTCCTGACTGTGCCAGGATGAGAGCTGAGTAGACGTCTGTGGCTTCAAAGAAATCCCTAAATCACAAAAATTAAGAAATGTCATAGCATGCCCTTGAGATGGCAGCGAGCCTGGAGCTGCCCATCGCAGCTGTGGCTGAAATCAGAGGTGGGTGGAGGAGATGTGGTGGAAGGCACAAAAATCGTCTGCTACAATCAGGAAAGTAAAAGCCATTTTCCCATGTACCCTTTGATTGTCACCAGCCAGAAATGTGTCACATCGCCGCCCCTAGCTGGAAGGGAACGTGAGGGGTGAGCAGTCTTGGTGGAGCGGTCTGTGCGTAAGGGTAGAATGGGAATGGATATCGAGCAGGCAATCAGCACAGCCTGCCCAGTGTCAAGTCCACCCAAGTAGCCACCGTCTTCTCTTTCCCCATGTAGAGCTCCCCGTGAGTCATGCAACATGGGGGCAGCTATGTTGGGATCTACCAGCTGACTTCCCACCAGCAACTTGTCAACATTTCACTTTGCTGATTCCTATACCCTCCTGCCGCATGCAGCGTGTGGAAGCGGTAGCCGCCATATAATCCGCCCTTTAAATAAATGCTACCCACCCTCTTCCACAAATTTAGTTTCATGTGGTAATCCTTGAGAAGTGCACAAGGAATGGGATGGCCCATCATGTTGGCAAGCCGTGGGCTAAGCTCTTGCCCTTCACTTTTGCTACTTGACCGCTTGACACGTGGCAACATTCCCGGGTCAAATTGCTCCAGGAAGATGAGAGTCTGTAAGAGTTTTCTTGGAACAAATGAAAACCAGAAGACAGACATGGCCTCCCTCCTGGCTTTCCGTTCTTTGCCTGGCTTTCCTCTGGGAAGGAATCCTCAAGACTCTCCCAACTTGATTTACTCCTTTCCAGAAACCTCCAACACAGGAAAAGGTTGTCGGTGGGAAATTCAGTCCGGTCTCTTACCATTTTCTCCTGTTCCTTTCTCTGTGGGGAAACAATCGTGCTGAGACTGTTACCGCTGGTGGCCATGGAAACAGAATAATTGACATAACAGTGTGAAAGTCATAAACTTAATGAAACTTTAGTTTTTATTGCACTTCACCCTCATCTCTGATTAAATCAGATCTGCATAATGTGAAGATATTAAATTTCCATGATTCTCATTTTCTCTCCCCTGCCAATAGGAAGAAGGCTCTGTTGTGAGGGAACCCTGCCGGTGGGCTGGGAATATCATGGCTCTAGATTTTGCTGAAAAATGTTTTTTAACATTGGTGCTGGCTGGCCCACAAAGCAAAGCCAACTTTTGAGAAGTGGTGGGATTCTGGCTCCAGGGAGATACAGCTGCTTTCCTCTGGCAGATGGAGACTTTGTGAAGGTTTGGAGATACCAGACATCAGTGGGTCAGAGCATCAAGGAGACACATTGATTCAAGAACCAGGTCCAGAGCACTGCATCTGGGCCAGGACTGTGAGAGAGCCGGAGACTCGGAGAGGAATGAGATAGAGCACCGCTTGCAACAAAAACCAACAAAAATGGGGACTGGGAATGGAATCCGTGCTGGCCAAACAGTAAACCACTGTGTGACTGCCTTTCAAGCATCATGCTAGGTTCTCCAGAGATTTGAAGATTAATGATATTGATGATGATGCTGTCAGAGCTTTCACTCCCACAAGTGCAACATGAAAGGTAATTTGACAAAAGGACAAAGTGCTCTAAAAATTTTCAGGAAAGAGTGCTTACTTCTAATAGGGGTCTTCAAGAAAACATCACAGAGGTGTTGCCTTTAGCTGGCGCTTATATGTTAGATGTCCTGCAAAGTGCTTTACTGGCTGGAGACTTCATCTTCTTGGATTTTAATCTATCCCAGAAGAAAAGAGAAAAAACAAAAAACAGAAATGAGAGTATAATAAGGCAGTGGTTCTCAACTGGACATGCTTTTGCCCCCCTCTCCTCCTCCCGGAGGTCATTTGACAATGTCTAGTGACATTTTTGGTTGTCACCACTCTGGGAGGTGCTAGTGGCACCTAGTGGGTAGAGGCCAGGGATGCCGCTAAACGTCCGACAATGCACAAAATAGTCCCCCATAACAAAGAATTATGTGGTTCAAAATGTCAAGAGCTATGAGGTTGGGAAACCCTGGAATAAGGGGAAATGCCGTGCTATTAACATGCTACTGATGCCCTCAGACCAGGAGAGAGCCAGCTGGACAGATCCCTACACTAAGTCCTGCCCCTGCAGGACAGATGAGGGATGGTGGGGAAGTGACAGGTGAGGAGGACCAACCCTCTGTGTCCAAAGGTGTATCATCCGTGAGGCTGGAGCAGGAGGGGAGCTGGACAGAGCCACACCTGGGTTTGCTTTTGAGTCTCGCTAATTTTCCTTCTTTGGCTTTGCTTACGTGCCAAGGGCCCTTGGGACCCTCCTTGTGTCCACCCCTTTTCTCTCGTATTCCTCTTCCTCTCCTTGACAACTTTTCCCTATCCTCTGTTTTTCCATAGTTTAAGCAGCAGGTGGGTAAGGATGATGTGTTCAATGTCAGGGTTAAAGAGGTGAGATGGGGGAACAGGTTCAATTTCAGGGCCCCATTCCTCTCATTTTAAGACTTTCTAGAAAAGAAGACCTGACATTCACTTGCTCAAGTGAAAAGAAAATGGCCACATACAAACAAACAAACAAAAATGACTGGCTATGAAGTTGCTTTAAATTCTTGGGCTTGGATCCTTGGTTTTAATTTTCAGTAAATATTCGAGGTAGTTGCCACCCATTAATGGATGAAGAAACCATGCCTCAAAGACATTAAGGAAATCTTCCAAAGTTGACACAGCCAGGAAATGATCGTCTCGGCATTCTGTGATAATAAATCAGCCAAAGATGACCTCTGTCTGTTGGTCGCTAGGTTATTTCTTCACTGTAGGCTGAGTTCCATTTGCTCAAAAGCCCACTGGCACCAAACTCAAATTTTTACACATCCAATGTTTTTCTTTTCTGTGTAAATGAAATTTAATAATAAATGAGATGTGCTCCCAGATAAAGAAGTTAATAACAGGCAGAGAAAGCAGAGGTTCAGATGATATAGGCGGGAAGGGGATTGCGGCCAACCTGGCATATTGGGAGACATGACCTGTGTTGAGAGGGGAAGACGGGCTCTGGGCAAGAGTAAAGTGAAGGCGACAGAGAAATAAGAAAGCAGACAGTGAATTGGATATGAGATTATGGGGTTGGTCTCAGGAGAGGCGATTACATGTACTGTTGGGGGCAGTGTACAAGAAGGCTTCTGTGTGTGGAGAGAAAAATGTGGCCAAAGAAGAAGGACCCCAGAGCCAAGCAGAGAAAGACTGCAAGATGGGAGACAGCATCCCTGTGAAAACTGCCCCACTGCGAGCTGCATAGGAAAGCAGGGGGCGGGCTCAGAGTCCGCTCTGCCCCAGCATGTTAGGGAAGAACCAAGGCAGCCCAGTGGTAGTATTGACTGGGCACCAGACTCCAGTGGTGGCCATGCCGTCACCTAAAGACACTGACAACGTGTGCACCCTACAGGCAGCACAGCCAATTGTTTTAAAAATAGCCCAAACAAGCAAATTTTTAGCCATTTAGAGCTTGCCTCTTTGCATACTCCAGGAAACCTCACCCCACATCTATCGGCAATTGACAAGATAAGCCCCCAGCCATGAAGACCCCACGCTGCCCTGGCCCTTCAGAGCTCTCTGGCCCAGAGACTCCCCACTTTGCTGCTAAGTGACAACCCTTAGATACAAGCCCCCTCTTTGACTGCCCCCTACCCTGGAGTTCCTTGCCCTCCTCCCCTTCTGGATAGCAGCCCCTATCTCCTAAGCCTCTGAGCTCTCTCCCTATGAAAAGTTTCCCCTTCCTGCAACTGCCCAGTACAGCTTGTTGTATGTTACTGCCCCTTGTGTGTCACCTCCCCTTGATCTGCCCCAAATCCCTCAAACTCCCTACATATTGCAAGTCACCTTCAGGCTCTGAACCCAGTGGTGTTTCCCTCTACCCCATAGCTTCTGACTTTTCAACAAATGTAATTATGCAAGAGGTATAGCTCTAAGCAGTATTCCCAGAGGAGGGCCTGGGGTTCATGTGAAACCTAATACATTTTGCTCAGTACCCCCAAACCTGGGAAAAGCTAGTGTCACCTAGAGAGAGCAGAAAGTTCTTATAGAGATGCTTAATAATAATCACTATTACAATTTCCACATTCATCCTCTGAAAGGGAATAGTACTCTAAGAGCTGATGATAATAATCACATTATTAATGACTTCCGTTTGTGGAGCATTTGCTCTGTTCCAGGCACTTACTGTCTCAGTAAGTGGTTAGTTGATGTAGGTTAGTTGATGAGGTTAGTTGATGTAGCCAACATCTTCGACAGAACCATTCAGGGACAACTTCACGTTTTCCAGTTCTTGGGCTGTGGAGTTATTTGTGTAGCTGCTAGGGACCCCCTCTCCTCCCCAGTTTCCACATGCGTCTTGTCAATTTACCGCCTCGCTTAAAGTCCCATAAAACCTAACACAGGGGACTCACCCACCCAAAAGCGTGTGTGCCACTCCTGACTCGGGGTTCTGTCCTGGTTCACCTGCTGCCTGGTCGCTGAGCCAATTCTGTTCTTTCTGGGACCATCCCAGCCATTCTCCAGCCAAAAGGGGTCCCTACACTGAAGGGAAACAACGCCTTTTAGCTGGTAGAGACCCAGACACAAAAGCACGCCTGTGGGTCCTGCAGTCACTGGGTACCCTGAGGGGAGTGCGGGAGAGCTGTTATTTCCCAAACTTCAGCTCTAGTATAGCTGTTACATCTTCCTAAAAAACATGAAGGTGGCAAGTCCAGAGGCCGGGCATACAACTTCAGTGACATGAGAGAAAATGTAGGTCTCAACCTGGGGATCAATTTCAAAGTGGGAGGTGTGGGGAATACGGGCAAACCACAGGTACCATTCATCAAAAGTCTGAGCTCAGCCTCAGAATTAGGGTCGATAACATGTAGGGAGACAGGGCATGTGGCAGAGGAGGTCCAGGATGCAGGACGCAAAGAGCCAGTGGTGGGCATCTAAGCCAATGATGGGCATCTAGGGCCAATTACAAGAAACTCAGACCCTCCAAGTGGGTAACAGCCAGTGACTCCACCACAGGGAGAGAGGCAGGGCCTGGAGGGATAAGCAGATGTGACGTGGATGGGATTTAAAGAAATACCGATAAAGGAATTTCTCTATTTGGTCTCTTTAAGGATAAGGTTGATTCCAGAATCTGTGGAGTGGAAGAAAGTACTTTCACGACAGATCACAGGGTAGAGGAGATTCTGGTTAGAAATGTAGAGATCTCTAAAAACACGGGCCAAACAGAATTTTCTGTCGTCTGCCTGTTACTCTCAAGACGCTGTCCCTGGCCTCCCTGCCAAAGGTTGATCACTACATCTTCCTCCCTGTTTGACCATGGGAGATGTAAAGAGAAAGCTCCTCTGTGTTCTGTCTGCTCGCAGAAGACTCTCAATACCTCTGGTTACCAAAGGTGTGTAGGTTTTTCCCACGCTGGGCAGTTCTCCAATCCTCTGCCACCAGTTTATCTCAATTCAGAAGCTGTCTATCTGGAGTTAGCACAGACCTCACAGGCTCAGTCCCAAAAGACTGCTCTTACTTCAGACGCCTTCGCAAGTCGAGGTTGTCACCAACTGGCTATAAATCAGAGGTTCCCACAACCGTCTCCTAAAGTACCACCCTTGGCTAGAATGGCTCACAGATCTCAGGAAAACAGTTTGCCTACTAGATGACTGGTTTATTTCAAAGGATATAAGTCAGGAACAGCCAGATGGAAGAGATGCAGAGAGCAAGGTGTGTGGGAGGGGGCGCGGAGATTCCACACCCTCTCTGGGCTCGCCGTCCTCCCCAAATCTCCATGCCCTCATCAGCCTGGAAGCTCTTCAGACCCCTCAGTTTGGATTTTTTTATGGAGGCTTCATTACACGGGGATGGCTGATTAAATCACTGGCTATTTGGTGACTGGACTAATTCTCCAGCCCCTCTTCTGTCCCTGGAGGTCAAGATGGGGAAGGAACAGGAGGCTGAAAATTCCAACCCTCTGATCACGTGGCTGTTTCCCCGGGCAACCAGCCCCATCCCTAGGGGCTTCCCCAAAAAGTCACCTCATTAACATAAACTCTGGTTTGGCTGTAAGGGGGCTTGTTATAAATAACAGAAGACACTTTTATGGCTCTTATCCCTCAGGAAATTCCAGGGGTATTATTAGGAGCCCTGTGCCAGGAATTCTTTGGGTGAAGACTAAAATATATGTTTCTTATTATAAATCACAATATCACAGGAGGCTGAGTGTGGGAAGGGTCTTTCCAGGCTGCATCCAGTGTGCACTCACCCATGTGTCAAATCCCCACATGCCCCACTCCTTCCCTAACTCTGATGTCCTGCTCCTGTCTGGTCTGGATCATACCTTGAGGTCTGCCTGATTCCAGGTCCAGGCCCAGCTCACTCAGATTGATTTGACAGCTGCTCGGAAGGACAGCATTCTCAATGCCAATGTCTTCATTTCTCCAAGTGCCATTCACGTGGCCCTGTTTTCCGACATGAGCCTCTAGTATCAGGAATGATGGCCCCTGTAAAAGATGCCTCACAGCCTACGATGGCGACTCATCACAGTGACACAAGGAGACACTTTGCTCGTGAAACACAGCAGAGCCCTTTGGAGAGAAATGATCTTCCTGAAGCATATTCAAGAAAACCAACGAGGCAGACGTTGCAATTCTCCCGGCCTCAGACGCATCCTGAAACTGTCTCTTTCCATGTTCTCGGGTTTGTTCCACGTGCCGCGTCTCACCAAGTACCTTCTGGTCTCCTCCACGTGCGGCGAGGGCTTCTCCCCGGGGAGCCCCAGCACACACTCTCAGAGCCCCAGGAGGACTCCGGTGTGTGTGCAAAGTCTCATGACGTCTCCTGTGCAGAACTGAGCACAAGGGCAGATTGTATGTGGGAGGAGATGTTCTCTTGGTGTCTGCTCTAAATGTTGTTGCTGAGTTCCTCGTTCCAACAGAGGGAAATGAATGGGGATTGCCTGAACTACACTTGAGCTGAAACAAATGAGATAACTGGGATTATGGGGACTCTGCAGAAAGAGTTTTCCTTTTTCTCTTTTTATCCCTAACTAAGATCTATGAGTAAGTTAGTGGACAGTTCGCTGGCAGACCTTTTCCCACCCTTCCCTCTACTCTGCTTCTACTGGACAGCCCCCACTATGGCCTCAGCTTCTGAGCTCTGGAAACATCTTCTGTGGTCCCACCCCTACAGTAGCGGTGACCTCCACTGTCACTAATCTTGACTTCCCAGCTCTTCTAACACCTGTGTAACCAATTCCCTGAATACAAGTCCTTCTGTTTTAAAGACCTCTAGTTCTTCCTCTTTTTTGGCTGATCAAGTTCTTAAATAATAGCTAATAGCTAACACTTTTATGGCATTAGGGCATGCTTTACATTATTAATTCATTTGATCCTCATAACTTTCCTCATGAAGTGGGTACTGTCATTCTCCCCATTTTACAGATGTGGAGACTAAGGAATAGACAGGTTCTATGGTAAATTAGTGGTGGAGCTGGGGTTCAAGATGGGTTCTGAAATCCATGCTCTAAAAGCACAACACGCAACACACACACACACACACACACACACACACACACACTCACAAATTATCTTCAATCGCAGAATTTTTGAGCAAGGGCACATTAGGGTAATGGTTCTCAAAGTGCAGCTCCCAGACCAGCAGCCTCACCATGACCTAGGAACTTGTTAGAAATGCAGATTTTAGGCTCCACCTCTGACCTACTGAGCCAGAAATGGAGAGAGGGAGAAACATTCTGTGTTTTAACACGCCCTGCAGATGATTTGGATGCTCGTAAAGTTTGAGAACCAGTGCTTTACAGCATGGTTCCATCCTTGGATGCTGAGGTCTTGGAACAGTTCCTGGGCCACTGTGATTCTCTCCCTGGAAACCAAGCAGCAGTTGATTCACCTCCCTCTCACCTCCCCAGCTTCCATCACTTCTTGTTCTGCTTGGCATGGCTCCTTTAAGTGTCTGCACATATCCTTTCATCCTGGACAAGATACTGTGGTAGGCAGAATCATGGGCCCTCAAAGATGTCCACATCCTCTCAGTGGTTAAGAATCCACCTGCCAATGCAGGTTCGAGCCCTGGTCCGGGAAGATCCCACATGCTGTGGAGCAACTAAGCCCGTGCACCACAACTACTGAGCTTGCGCTCTAGAGCCCGCGAGCCACAACTTCTGAAGCCGGTGCGCCTAGAGCCTGTGCTCCACAACAAGAGAAGCCGCCGCAATGAGAAGCCCACACGCCACAACGAAGAGTAGCCCCCGCTTGGCACAACTAGAGAAAGCCCGCGTGCAGCAGTGAAGACCCAATGCAGCCAAAAATAAATAAATAAATAATTTTTTTAAAAAGAAATCTTAAAAAAAAAAAAAAATGTTGTCCGTCTGCTAGTCCTGGGGCCCTTTGAATATGTTATGTTCCAGGCCAGGGGGACTTAAGATTGCTAATCAGATGACCTTAAAATAAAGAGATTATCCTGGATCATCAAGGTGGGTCTAGTGTAATTATAAGAGTCCTTAAAAGGAGAAGAGAGAGGCAGAAGAATCAGAACAGGAGAGATGGCTGATTTTGAAGATGGAGGAAAACGACACAAGCCAAGGAATGCAAGCCGTGTCTAGAAGCTGGAAAAGGCATGAAAATGGATTGTCTCGTAAAGCTTCTAGAAGGAACTCAGTCCTGCTTACCCCTTGATTTTAGTCTATTGAAACCCATTTTGTACTTCTGACCTCCAGAACTATAAGGTAATAAATTGTGTTGATTTAAGCTCTGAGTTTGTGGTAAATTGTTACAGCAGCAGTGGAAAACTAATACACGCTCCATAAAAGACATTCTAGGGCGTATCTGACAGCTGTGGTCCTAACCACCCTTTTCAACTCATCTCTCACACCTCTCCCTTTCCCAGTCTTGTCCTAGCTTTTTGCACTTGCAAATCTGGGTCGATATTCCCCCCCTGTGCTTTGCCTAAATCCTGTCGCTGTGTCCTCTGGAACACCCACTCTAAGACCAGCTATCTCCCCTCTAACTTCAGTCTTCTCTTGAAACGTTCCTTATCTGGTGCTGGACACCCTCTGAAAGCCCTGGTGTCTCTGAAGGCCACTCTGGCAGGAGTTGAGTTTTCTTTCACAGCCTGAGGCCTTCAGGGTCAGGAAGTAATTTCAGTGTCTTCCTAATTCGCCATTGCCACCTCCAGACCATTGGCTCTTCTCCCTCCTACAAAAACTCTTTCTTATTTCAAGTTCATGCTACACAGCTCTCATACTCTCTCTCGCTTCTCATTCCTGCCATCTATTAGCCTGCCAGTCACTGCCCATCACCCACTGAAGATGTCAGGTCTTACAGTCTTCCTGTCCCCTCTACTCCTGCCAACATTCTTGATGAGAAGAACATCTATGGCAATGACCCAAACAGCACCCTGGCCCCTCAGTCCCTTGATTCATCACCGCCAAAGATATCTTCTAACTCTACATCATCTGCTGTCTTCTGTGGTCACACCTAATCCTTCTCACCCCCCATAACCGTATCTCCCTCAAAACTCGAACTTTGAGTTCAACCCTGTAATCAACATTTCTGGGTCTTTTACTCTGGTTTCCCCCAATGCTACAATCCTTTGATTTCATGGGGACTTTCAAATCTTATCCTCACTTTTCTAATCACCCAGCTACCAAACCATGGTTCATTAGTTTAATAATCACGTCTTTGCAAATATTCCCAGTCCCTTGACCTCTCCCCTCATCTCACTGTCCTGCTCACATGGTAAATTCCAGCCATGGTGGAACCCCACATTCCTGCCTTCTCCATGCCATCACGTGAGCAGCTGAGCTTTGTGTAGAAAATCACAGATCCGGGTTAACTTCTTTGCCTTAAATATCACAGCTGTTATCCCCATGACAGCCCTCCATTCTGCCTAATACATGCCTTCACTGCTATATTCTCTTCTCCACACCCTGAGATGACTATTTCAATAGTTTCCTTTCTGCTCATACCTTTCCCACCCTCTCCTCTCCCACACACTCTTGGTGGGTGATCTCCCCTCATGCTTACTGAGAAAATGTAAGTCATCAGGCAGAAATGCTCTCAACTTCCCATCGGCAAATCTGTAAGTGTTCATTTTTACCCACCTTCTCCTTTTCCCCTCCTTTTGTAATGAAGAAAGCATTTCACCACTAGCCCAAATTGCATCCTTCCACTGCTGTCCTGAGTGCCGGTCCCTTTTGCTCACCCAAGGAATTTACTACTTTGGCTTTCCTTTCTCTTTCCCTTACCATAGGCCTTTCTGGAAGGAAATCTATTGCTGTAAATGCTTATATTAGACACAAAGAAAGGTCTAAAATAAGTTGTCTAAGTGTCCACTTTCAGAAATTATATAAAGACTTGGAAAATAAACTGAAAATAAGTAGAAAGAAAGGAATAATTGAGATAAGAGCAGAAAACAATGAAATTGGAAAACAATCAACAAAGCCAAAAGTTAGCTCTCTTGATCAAAAGATTAGCAAAACTGCTAAGCCCCAAACAAGACTGATTAAGGAAGAAAGGGAATGAACACAATTGATCGTCTCAGAAATGAAAGTGGGATTACTGTTACAGATTGTATAATTATCAAAAGGATTAAAAGGGGATGCTGTGAATAGCTTTATGTCAACAAAATTGACAGTGTAGATGAAATGGCCAGTTCCTTAAAAAACTCAAATTATCAAAATGGACACAAAACAGCCTTCTGATCTACCAAAAAAACCTAATCTGGTTATGAAAAACCTCAACATGGAGACAACTTCAGTCCCAAGTGGTTTCACTACAGAATTTCATCAAATATTTGAGGAAGAAATAAGACCAAGTTTACACAACCTATTTCAGAAAAGAGTGATGAACTAATTTTGAAGGCAACAAAGAAGCAAAAGAAGTCAGACACAAAAAAGTGTGGTTTTTATAATTTTATTTAGAGGAAGTTCTAGAATAATTAAAACGAATTTATTGTGGAAAACTTCAAAACAGTGGTTTCCTCTGCTGGGGTAAGATTAACTAGAAGGGGATGCTAGGGAAATTTCTGGAATCATAGGAATGGCTTACGTGGATGTCAAAATCATACATTGTGCATTTCAACATACGTAAATTGAACGAATAAATGCTCAAGAAGAGTGGAGAACAGGTGGAGACAGGGATGAAACAGACTGGCAGAAGACAGTTGTTGAAGTTGGGTGGTGGGTGAATGGGGGTTTGTTACCTTATTCTGTTTGTGTTGTGTATGTTTTAGATTTTCCGTAATAGTTTAAAATGGAGTAATCATGAAGTTTGATTTTGTAAAGTGAGATATTATATTTGTATATCACACCATTTCAAATCTGCATACTTCAGATTTGTACAAAATAGAGTACATTTTTAATTTCCTTCCAGTCTTCTTTTGAGAATTGTTCTGACCAGTACTGAATGTAAAATTTTGCACCCGTCTTTCCTCCTCACCTCATACTGTCAGCATCTTTGCAGTGTTACAGTCTTTGTGATCATCACTTTTAATGGCTAACCCTCTGACTTCTTAATGCTGAAACTCAAATTTTATCTCATTATTTTACTTACATTGAATGTTAGTGCTACCCAGAATAATATAGCTTGAGTACATCCCTCAGGAATACACATTCAGCTATTTATGTTCTGTAGGCCCACCTTATAAAGAAAGATTGAAGGTAGCCTGAAATACAAGATAGAATACATTCAAAACAGAATGCAAAAAGAAAGAGAAACAAAGTCAAAGATGGAGTTGAATCAAGGATATTTAAGGAAGGACAAATCAGACACCCTCCTTTGCTAAAGTAACTCTCAACAAAACATCCCCAGAACATCTAACTTTGAGCAATGGTGTTTAGTGTGTGTATTGGTTGGGGTGGGGTTATAAAAGACCAACAAAGTCTCTTAGAAGAAATAGTTATTTTGAACCATTAAGAAGTTAGGGAATATCTACACAATTGGTAACTTTAGAATAGTTGAATAACTTGAACTGTTGTTCAGAATAGCTTTTCATCTTAGAGTGGCTGAGAGGCAAGAGACAGGAAGGGGTTCAGACTCCAGCTCCACGGCTTTACAGCCGATTATCTTGAGAAAATGACTTCATCTGTCTGATTCCTCAGATCTTTGTAAAACTGAGGGCAAAACACTGCCATCTTCTAGTATTGTTGTGAAGACTTATCACGGATTCAATAAATATTTATTCAGACACAGTCGGTGGTAGGCAGCGTTCCTGTCCCATAAGAAGGAATGGCAATTAAGTCTCTGTCCTTCTGAAGCTTACCTTCTAGTGGGGTTGGAGACTTAGGACAAGGAAATGAGTGATGTCATTTCAGACAGTGACGCTTCTATTCAGCATGTGATGGGGCTACAGTAAGAAGGATGTGTGCCCTTTCTATGTTGATTAGGGAATTCCTCTTGAAAAAGAGCCTATTCCTTTTTTTTTTTTTTTTTTTTGCGGTACACGGGGCTCTCACTGTTGTGGCCTCTCCCATTGCGGAGCACACGCTCCGGACGTGCAGGCTCAGCGACCATGGCTCACAGGCCTAGCCGCTCCGCAGCATGTGGGATCTTCCCGGACCGGGGCACGAACCCATGTCCCCTGCATCGGCAGGCGGACTCTCAACCACTGCACCACCAGGAAAGCCCAAGAGCCTATTCTTAAAGGGATCTGAAAGATGAAAAGAAAGGTAACAGGGAAGAACCATCTAAGCAAACGAAACATTAGCAGTGAGCCTTGTGTTCTGAGACACAGGGAAAACCCGATGAGGCTGGATGGAGGGGGTTTCCATGGAAAGAGATGGAGTTGCAGAATGAGACAGGGCCAGAGCTCCTGGCACCAGGGGAAACGGCCTGGACTTTGTTTCAGGCGTAAAGGGAGGCCATCGGAGGATTTTAGCAGTGGAGTTACATGATCCGATTGATGTTTTAAAACCACTGTGTGGAGGATGGGTTGTAGGGGCCCGAGAGTGGAGGCAGGGAGGCCAGCGAGGAGGCTGTTACATAGAAGATGCTCAGACCAGTGCCTGGCACATAGCAAGCACTCACGAAATGTTAGCTGATTTTAATTGGAGGCTGTAGCCCTTCGTTTTTGAAAAAAGACAAGAGCTGGAAGGGCCAATTATCTGATTAGAACATCCTCTACCTGCAAAAATCAGGTCTTCCCATTCTCTGTCACATAGATACGTCCCTGTAGCTCACGAAGCCTGAAGGCTCGGGGACATGGCAGCTTGGTGAGGCTGCACAGTATTCCCCAGAACTCCTCTTCCTGGGTGTTTCTGAGGATGGGCTCACAGAGCCCACACAGGGCGGAGGAGGAACGGCAGCCACGTGGAGGCTTCCACCTGCTGTCGCTGCTCTGCCCTCTCGCCTCATCCGTGGGAGGCCACAGTCGCAGCTACTCCTCCCTCCCTGGCCCCTCCGGCAGCGTCTCCGGCTCCTGGGCCAAGGGTGGGTGCTCAGCCCCCTGATCTGGGTCCGGCTTCTGCAGACGCCCACCCCTCCCAGCTCAGAGGCCGCAAGAACTGCTGTGGGTTTCTGTTCATCCTCGTGGGCCCAGCTCATGCTTGTATTTGACCAGATTCATGCCATGCCTCTGGTGTGGGTATATCTATAGAGACAGACCAGAGAGAGAGTTATGGAGTTACATAGAGAGAAAGCTATCTATCTTCTATATTCTATCTGTCTACCTATCATCTATCTATACTAGTATATTAGTGGTGGTGCTTCTCCAAACAATCCCTCATTAATCCACCGAGAGTGGTATCAGATCAAAGAGAAAAAAAATTTTTTTAAAGACCTCCAAAATCCCCGAATTACACCTGAAAGTCTCCAGGTGTACTTCAGAGGACCCTTTACAACCAGCAGAGCTCCGGGCACGAAACAGGCCTGTAATAAATATTCCCGAAAGAGGGGGGCGGTGGGAGAGGCGGGGTTCAGCTCTCATGCCCTTGGCAGGTTACGGTTCAGGTAGGGCTGAGCTGTGGGATCTGACGCCATCTCCAGGTAGACAGTGTCAGAACTGGGCTGAATTGCAGAACACACAACTGGTGTCGGAGAACTGCTTGTTGTAGGAACCCCGCCTCCCAGCACACACACTGGCATTGGTGACCCGAATCTTAAGTGGCCTTGAGGGTTGCCTCAGGCACTGTTACCAGGAATCTGATAAGTCACTTAAAACTTTTCTGATCCACAGTCGATTGGAAAGTTGCTGAGACCAAGGAAGAAAGATGTGGTCTTAATGGTTTGGGCAGTTATGCAAAATGTGGATTATCAGGCATTAGAAGGGAACCCAGGGTGTCACATAGGCCAAGCAGCATCTCTGCTTAACTCTACTAACCAAAGTGTGTTTTGAAGACAGACTTCTCTATGGCAGCTTCCTCAATATAAGATGTGCAGGTGGTTTCATTGTGCAAAGACAGGCACCATGAAAAACAAATCAAAAAAATAAGGAGAACTTATTTTTGTCAGTAGTTGTGGCTCACGGGCCCAGCCGCTCCGCAGCACGTGGGATCTTCCCGGACCGGGGCACGAACCCGTGTCCCCTGCATTGGCAGGCGGACTCTCAACCACTGCGCCACCAGGGAAGCCCCCTTTACTGTTTTTTTAAAACAGCAAATGAAGAGGCAAGGATTCCTCAGGTTAGAGTGACAAACTCACCCCAGTTCACCCAGGACTTCCTCAGTGTTAGCACTGCCAGTCTATCATCCTGGTAAACCCACCGGTCCTAAGAAAAGAGAATCTGAAGAAGTGATGAAAGGTGTTTGATAAAGAAACGGAATCTTGCGAAAGTTTTGCAAAACCCGGAGGTTCTAGACATTGCATAATGCAATGAAAGCGTATGAATGGGGGGGGGCTTCAGCAATCGCGGGGAGGGTCACAGTCAGAGAGTTAATATTTAAGCAAGAACTAATGGATGACCTGAAGTTGTAAAAGCAAAGGCCAGGAGTGGGCCGTGGGAGGCCACCTTGCAACATGCCTCCGAAAATTCACCATTCGGTATGTGCTCAACAGAAATGGGTAAAAAACAGAGCCCCGTGATATGTTCCTAGAGACTTTTGACATTGCTCCTTGACCAGCAGTGCGTTTGGTTGAGTTTATCAGCCCCCGAAATATAATCAAATCTACGCTACATCTTTTCCTGAGATAACAGGTATTTGATCTTTTAGTTCCTTGATTTTCCAGACCAGGGATTCTACTCAAAGGAAAAGGAGGTTTGTTTTGCCTAATTCTAAAGGGATCCTATTCTGATTCTCAGTTATTTTCAATTTCTTTAACCGCAGCTCACAAATAATTGTAATGTAAGGAATGAATTACATGTAAATAATCCATTATGAGATTTTGTTGGGGAGCAGATGTCTATTTTAAAGATTTCAGTTTCTCCCATTTCCAAAAAAAAACCAGGTCAGTGTTTACACATTCTCGACGTTCTGTCACCTACCTCATCCATCATAATTGTTCAGAGAAAGTATTGATTCTTCAGTAACATCTGCACATGCTTTTGGTTTCGAGGCTGCACTTTCTAAGGCGTGGGTCCCTTGGATTCGTTGAGTCTGATGATGAGTCCTCTAGGTGGCTTTCTTCCTATTTGGGACTCTAGCCATCTCATACTCATGGTTGGTCTAGCCTTCCCGATTTGAAGATAATTTCCCTAATGGAGAAGAGAAGAGAACAAAATAGAGGTTGAATAGCCTTCTCCCCTGTCATCAGTTGATGTAATAGCATCCGTCCCCAAGTAGTCTGATTAAATGTAAGGAAAATAAACTCTGGATTCATTTGAATGGCTTTCATATCTTGGGCTGTTTGTTTTCATTTTTCAGCTCTTTTTAAATATAGGCTTAGATTTGTCCCAGAAACTGAGGACAGAGAAAAATGAAAATGTGTTAGTAAGGGAGCGGAAGAAATAGCGCATAAATTTTAAGGAAGTTGATGCTTTGTGGACGGATATTTATTGTGTATGTATATAATCACGCCAAACAAATGGTTTCAAGATGGGGAAATCAGTCAATCCGCAGAATGCTCCTCCCCCCATCCACCCCCCCCGACATTCTGCATATCGGCGGGTTCAGGGACTGGTTGGCACACAGGACAAACTGTCTGCTTTTATCAGTTGGCTGTAGATTTACCACCTTAACTAGCCAATTCTCCTGAGAGACCTCAGGGGCAATAATAGATCAAGTAGCCAAAAAAGTTATCACTGGAGAAGGCACTTCAAGTTTTTCCTGCTTCCATATACTTCTCGCCAATGCCTTCAGTCTTTCTCAACTTAATTCAACTAACGATGTAGAACATTGCATATTAATGAAGCCCTGTATTTGGTATTATGAGTGAACAGTGTTGAAGATTACAGAACTCCTACCTTGAGATCCTTACATTCCTGAGCAAACTAGGACAGGTTTGTGCACAGACAGCTTGAGATGTGGTAGAATGTGGGCAGTTCCGTAAGGCAAGGTTCTAGTGAAAGAAGGGATCAATTAGCTTAGGGGATCAGGGAGGCTTTATGGGCAAGTATGAATTGAATAGACCTTGCCCTGGGTCACTTGGTAGAATTCTGACAGTGGAGGCGGTGCCTAGAAAGTCATTCCCAATAGGAGAGCCAGTGTGACCCAAGGAGTAGAGGTAGGACACTGCAGAGTGCGTCTGGGGACTCAGAGCAGTCTAGTGCATCGAGCAGGGTTTGCAGAGATCGCGAGTATGTGATCTCACTGTCGTCATCAGTGTCTTCCCACAAGTGTGGCTGCAGGTCAGCAGCATCGCCTGAAGTTAGTTAGAAATGCAGAGTCTCAGGCCCTGCCCCAGACTTACTGAGTCAGAATCTGCATTTAAAAAGATCCCGGGTGATTTGCATGCGCGCTGCAGTTTGAACAAGGTGATCTTTAGGATCATCTGTGTTGTCTTTAATTTGCTGTCCTTCGCCTCATGTGGAAGCCATACTGTCTTGTTTCCTTCTACCGGTAGCCACTTCTAAGTCTTTTGAGAATCACTTAAAACCTGGATTTCCTGAAGTTTCAACTTGAATAATGCAACAGTTGCTACTGACTCCTTGTCAGAGAGGAATTTAGACCCTTTCCTTTCTTTCGATCTCCTCCTGCCCACTGCCTCCTTCTTTTCTCACTCTTTTGTGTCTCCCAAGGCTACTCGCTAAAAAGCCTGCATACAACTTCTCTGTCTCAGAGTCTCCAACCAGGAAACCTGATCTAAGACAAGAGCTAAATCTTCAGCAGAGGGAAGTTACTCTGCTTTAGGAAGGGCAATCGTGAGCCTCTGGGGAGAAATCGGGAGGAAGAAGTTATGCAGAAGAAAGAAGATGAATGAGGGGCAGAATGTGGGCACAATGGGATGCTACTGCTTTCTGTGACTCCCTGAAACTTTAGTTAAGTCTGTAAGAATCATGGCATGTTAGCGCTGATGAAATTTCTTGTGGAAGCTGGTTAGGGTCTGACTTCTATACCCCATTGACACAAGCAAGACAGACACCTCGGTCAGTTGCTCAGGCAGGGCGTTCCCAGTCGGGATCTGAGTTCCATTTGGGGACACTTTTCTGAATAGCTCAGGTTAGGGTGCAACCTCCCAGTTCATCTCAGACTAAATCTTCACCCTAGAAGAGAACAGAACTGCATTATCGCCACAGATGTTCAACTTTTCGACACGTGGTAGAGGAAAATAAAGATGTGGCTTGAGAGGGGACTGGGGAGTCCATCTCAGATTCAAAAGGGAAATTATGAAGACCTCTCTGAGGCCAGTCCTTTTAGCCAAGAAACGATGCAAAACCGCCGAGGAATCGCCAAGTACGCATGTGTGTATTTTTAAGGGATTAGGACAAACCTTTATAGGTGGACGCCCAGAAGAAAGCATGTGAATCCCAACATGAGTTGCAGTACTAAGCCGTAGTCTCCACGCTGCCCAAGTTCAACAGGACAGGAAGCAGCACGGACTCTGCGGGTGACAAGCATGGTTCACGGCAACTGTACTCTGTCAGAGTCTCTGCAGGAAGTCGAATTCACTGCAGATGGTTCAGATGAAGAGAAATACATGAAGAGGCCACTCCCAGAGAGCTAGCCTGGGTTTGGGAGACAAAAAGGGATGCGGAGATACCCAGACACCAGCAGCAGAGAGAAGCCGTGACCATCCCTGGGGCTAAAGCCAACGTGGGGAGGAAGTTTGTTCGCAGAGCCCATAGGAGTTGGAACAGTAGAGGAGGGACCACCTGGGGGGCTGCAGTCGTGGAGGGAAGCCAAAGTTGAAGTGCCCGAGATGGGAGGCTGAAGGGAAGACGTATCCTGACCTCCCTTTCCTCCGGTTTCTAACCTCTTGCCCAAATTTCCTATCAGTTGAACCCAATCAGAAACCATATGGAAAGAGAGCCTGGGGCGATATGGGACACAGAGCAGAGCAGAGAAAGGTGAAGGGAGCCTGGGACGATATGTGATACAGAGCAGAGCAGAGGAAGATGGAGAAGAATCTGTTGGTGTTTGGTGGAGAAGAGTCGGCAGATGGAGAATAGTCGCATAGGGCTGCTGTCTGGTATGAAGTTCCGCTCTTAAAAAGAAAACAACTCAGTAGCCTCCAGCGTGTGGGTTTGGGACAGATTATTCCAGCAGGCACATGCTAGGAAAGACTGGTTGGCAGGAAATCGCAGCTCAGACGGAGATCCGTGCAAGGTCCCGGGTCTGGCCCTGGCGGAGACTGGGCTTGTGTGTTGCTTCTGGAAGAGGCGCCATGGTGGGCTTGCAGCCGGGCTTCTGATAGCACAGTGACCTGTCTGCATCTAACGTTTTGTCATCTCAAAGTTGGTCCACTGCTTTGCTTGGCAGGATGCTAAAGGATTCTCCTGGCATCCATCTCTCCCTGGCTTACTGCCCTCATTACTACGGTTGAGGAAAATTGGTGAGAACAAGGTTTACTGAGTGGGTTTGGAAAACTCCACTTTCTGTCTCCTGCTGGAAAGCTCTTTTAATAGGTCACGGTCCTGAGGGGGCCACACAGGCCTGTCCATATCATCAGAACCTAAGGAGAACCTATTCTCTGCTCATCTTATCTGCAGAGAGTAGACCTTAGTGCCCTGAGAAAGTTCTTAGAGTTTGCAGAGGTAACTAAAGATCTAAAGCTATAATTCTCGTAAGCCAGAAAGAGAAAATAAATATCGTATATTAATGCATATATGTGGAATCTAGAAAAATGGTATAGATGATCTTATTTGCAAAGCAGAAATAGAGACACAGACGTAGAGAACAAACATATGGACACCAAGGGGGGAAGGGGTGGTGGTGGGAGGAATGGTGAGATTGGGATTGACACATATACACTACTGTGTATAAAGTAGATAACTAATGAGAACCTATGATATAGCACAGGGAACTCTACTCAGTGCTCTGTGGGTGACCTAACTGGGAAGGAAATCCAAAAAGGAGGGGATGTATGTGTACGTATAGCCGATTCACTTTGCTGTACAGTAGAAACTAACACAACATTGTAAAGCAACTACACTCCAATAAAAATTGTTTAAAAAATCTTGAAATAAAGATGTAATTTCACTAGCTAACCAGTCAAAAAATAAATAAATAAAGCTGTAATTCTCCATCTTCTGCGTATCTCTCCAAGGGACGCCAATGTGCTACTCTTCGGAGGTTGGAATCCTTTCAAATGTCTTTCTGCACCTTGGAATTCCAGGATATGAAGTCATTTCTACCACTTTAATATATGTCTTTCTGTCCTCATTGCTACCTTTATGTCTCCCCTGAAATACCATGGCCTTGTCACTGGTTTTGATGTCTCTGGTGTGGCCCTCTATCTCCACGCTGCAACTGGAAGGATCTTCCCAAAGTGCAAGTTTCATTAAAGCATGTCCTTGCTTAAAATCCTTCAACAGTTCACCATTGAAGATTCTAGTAGATCCTTTACTGCCTGGCCACCGCCCACCCTCATTCTCATCTTTCCCCAACATCAGCTCTCCACCCAACACGCACATGCACACACACACACACACACACACACACTACCGTCCGCCACACACCATTCATTACTATGTTTCAACTCCACTGGACATCCCTCATTCTCCTCTAAGATGTCAATACATGGTCTCTTGAATTTTCTGACTCAGGGTATCAAGATGTAGAGACCCATTTCACTCCCCTGGGTTTCTTTTATAAACATCTTGGAAGAAAACTGCCTGAAATGTTTGCTACAAATGAAGTGTGTGATCTTCTCATTAGTTTCTTTCTTTCTTTTAATCACCCTAAAAGGAGTCTCATAAGTCATGCTTAGGATTTACTGGGGATGCATAATAATGAAGCCAGTCTCCTGATTTAGCAACACTCCTGGGATTTCTCCATCTCCCACTGTAGGGCACCGATGCTGTGCCTGAGAACAGATCGAGGTAGAGGCTTGGAAACCAGGGCTGCCCTGTTGATGACTTCAAGTGGGAAGAACGAGCAAAGCGATGTACTCAGGGAGATTTTTCAAGTACTAACAGAGAAAGGAGTTTAGAATGTCAGGACACTGGGCTTAGACTGACATTTTGTATGATAATTATTGAATATGTAACCAGAAAGTAAAAACTCTGCATTCAACAAAAAGAGGGAAATCTTTTATTAATACTGATTCCTAGAGAAATTTACTTGGGAGCCTCAAATTTTTTCTTTTTTTATTTTTAAAATTTATATTTATTTATTCGGCCGCGCCACACGGCTTGCGGGATCTTAGTTCCCCAACCAGGGATTGAACCCGGGCTATGGCAGTGAAAGCGCCGATTCCTAACCACTGGACCGCCAGGGAATTCCCTTTAGCTTTTAAAAAGATAACATAAAATCTTCAGGGACTAAGCACTATTCTAGGTGCTGGGGAATAGAGAACTAAACAGAAAAGACAATGTCTGTGCTGTCATGGGATAAGACTGGGAGAAAACAGACACATAATTATACAGTGTTGGGTCAGATAATGATAAGAGCTGGGATGGAAGATAAAGCAGAAGTAAAATGATAGTGCAGGGTGACTATTTATAAGAGCTAATCAGGAAAAGCCTCTTCGGGGAAATGAAGTGTGTTCAGAGACCAGACTGAAGTGATGGAGGGGGCTCTGCAAATATCTAGGGAAACAGTGTGCCAGGAACGGGAACAGCAGGGGCCAAGGCCTTGATACGTTCAAGGAAGGACGAGGAGGCCAGTGTGGCCACACGCCATGAGCAGGAATGGTGAGAAACAAGACCAGAAAAGCAGCCAGAGCTGAGATCCTGTAGGGCCTTGAGGGCCGTGGTAAGGATTTTGGATGCTCTTGGGTCAAGGGAAGCCATTGGAGGATTGAGAGCAGGGGGAATGTGGTTGGTCAGTGTTTTCAAAGGATTGCGCTGGCTTCTGTGTGGGGAGTTCTCCCCGTAGGGGGGGAAGAGGGGAGAGGAGCAGCAGGGACACCAGTAGGAGGATGTTACAGGTCTGTGTGTCATGTTAACATGGCATGCACTGAGATGCCAGTGGTGCAGAATGTGAGATGTGGTTGGATTCAGGATGTGTTTGAAGTAGGTTAGAAGGATTTTCTGTTGAATGGGATGAGGGTCTGAGTGAAAGACAATCCAAGATATGTGTCCTGAGTAAATGGGTAAATGATGTTGCCCTTTACTGTGGGGGTGCCCAACAGAATTGGGGCGAAAATTAAGAATATGCTTTGGATATCTCAGCTCTCAGCAGCTTATTAGGGGTGAAAGTAGAAGTGTTGTTCGGGTAGCTGTATATTCACATTTAGAATTTGGGGTGAAGATTGGGACTGGAGAGTTTGTCAAGTAAATTCAGGATGTGTTCATAATTAAAATTATGGGTTTTAATTTATTTTATTGAAGTATGGTTGCTGTACAATATTACATAAGTTACAGGTGTTCAATATAATGATTCACAACGCTTAAAGGTTATACTCCATTTATAGTTATTATAAAACATTGGCTGTATTCCCCATGTGGTGCAATATATCCTTGTAGCTTATTTTATACCTAATAGTTTGTACCTCTTACTTCCCTGCCCCTATGTTGCCCCTCCCCCCTTCCCTCTCCCCACTGGTAACCACTAGTTTGTTCTCTAAACATGTGAGCCTGCTTCTTTTATATTATATTCACTAGTTTGTTGTATTTCTTAGATTCCACATATAAGTGATACAGTATTTATGGGTTTTGATTTTTAAAATTCTTTAGGGTGTAAGGATGGAGCATAGAGGAAGTCTAAAGTGCTAGGTCAGGGGGAAGAGGGGAATACATCCAAAGAGACTAAGAAGGATGGCCAGCAGGTAGTAAGAAATATAGCCATTTGGAATTCTCAAAGCCATGTGAAAAAGTGTTCTAAAAAGGAGGGAGTCAAAAATAATGTTTTTTAAATCAGGTCCGTCAGGATGACCTGAATATTTAAAAAAGAATGGAAAATAACAAGTGTTGGTGAGGATGTGTTGGAACACTGCTGATGGGAATGTAAAATGATGTAGCTGCGATGGAAAACAATATAATGGTGCCTCAAAAACATAAAAATAGAATTACCAGATGATCTAACAATTTCATTTCTGGGTATATACTCAAAAGAATTGAAAGCAGGGACTCAGATATTTGTACACCTATTTCATAGCAGCATTATTCACAATAACCTCAAATTGGAAGCAACCCAAGTGTCCATCAACAGATGAATAGATAAACAAAGTATGTGCTATACATACAATGAAATATTATTCAGCCATAAAAAGGAAGGAAATTCTGACACATGCTACAACATGGATGAACCTTGAAGATATTATGCTAAGTGAAACAAGTCAATCGCAAAAGGACAAATATCGCATGGTCTCACTAATATGAGGTACCTATAATAGTCAAATTCATAGAGGCAGAAAGTGGAATAGTGGTTGCCAGGGGTTGCAGGAGAGGGGAAATGGGGAGTTATTATTTTTAATGAGTACAGAGTTTCAGTTTTGGAGGATGAAAATAGCTCTGGAGGTGGATGGTGGTGACGGTTGCACAATGTGAATGCACTTTTTTTGTTTTTAATTTATTTTTTGGCTGCACTGTGCAGCTTGTGGGATCTTAGTTCCCTGACCAGGGATCAGACCCAGGCCCATGGCAGTGAAAGCACTGAGCCCTAACCACTGGACCACCAGGGACCTCCCAGTGTGAATGCACTTAATGCCAATGAACCATGCTAAAAAAAAAAAACAAAAAAAAACCTATACTAAAACTACACTAAGAAAATTTTGCACACAAAATTTTAGCCAAAATTGTAAATTTTCTGCTATGTATATTTTACCCCAATGTTTTGTGTTTTCTTTTTGAGGATGGTTTTTTCAACAAATATGTTGGGACAATTGGATATCAATATATTTTTTTAAAAGCTAAACTTAGATCCTTATCTCACATAATAAACAAAAATCAATTCAAAATGGATTATAATCCTACATTTAAGAGTTAAATCTATAAAAGCCTTTGAAGAAAAAACAGGAGAAATCTTATAACTTTGGTTAAGCAAAGATTTCTTAAATAGGCCATCAAAAGCATAATTCATAAGATAAAAATTAATAAATTGGATTTCACTAAACATTAAAAAGTCTTCTCTGAAAAGACATTGTTTAGAAAGTTAGAAAAAGTCACAGAATGAGAGAAAATATTGGCAAATTACATACCTGAAAAAATGGTTTATCTCCAGAATATAAAGAACTCCCATAATTCAATCAGGAGACAAACAACCCAATTAAAAATGGGTAATTAAATAGACAATTCATCAAAGAAACTATATGAATGGTTAATAAACACATGAAAGGTTGCTTGACACAATTAGTCATTAGGGAAATGCATATTAAAGCTACAATGAGATACAACTATACACCTACTAAAATAGCTAAAATCCAAAAGACTGAACATACCAAGTGTTGGAGAGATTGTGGAGAAACTGAAATCTTAAAGCACTACTGGTGGGAATGCATAATGATATAACCACTTGGAAAAGAGTTCGGCCGTTTCTTTACAAGTTAAATTTAAACTTCCTAAAAGATCTGTCAGTTCAGTTCCTAACTATCCACTCAAGAGAAACAAAACGATATATCTGTACAAAGACTTGTAGGCATATGTTCATAGAAGCATTACTCATAAAAGCCCCAAAGTAGAAACAGTCCAAATGTCCATCAGCTGGTGCATGGAGAAACACAACATTATGTAGTCATACACTGGAATACTATTTGGCAATCAAAAGGAAGAAACTACCGACACAAGTCACAACATGGCTGAACCTCAAAAGCACTATGGTATGTGAAAGATGTCAGATACAAAGGACCACACATTGCATGATTCAGTTTACATGAAATACCCAGGAAAAGCAAATCTACATAGAATGAAGATCGATGATTACCTGGGCTGAGGTGGGAGTGAGGGTTGACTGCAAACGGGCAGGCAGGAACCTTTTCAGGTGATGGAAATGTTCTACATCTGAATTAGGTTATGGTTGCACAGCTTTATAAATGTATTAAAAATTGGCGACTTACAAGGGGCATATTTTATGGAGTGCAAATTATACCTCAGTAAAGCTGCTAAAATTGTTTTACGGATTTTTTTTAAAAAGAGAAGAGTACTGTGTACTAGTTGACACTAGTACTGTGTCAAGTTAGTGCCTTGACAAGAAAGGTGCATCCTTTAACTTTAACAAATTAGCCTCTCCTCTTCCTATTGATACGAATAACACATGTTCATATCAGACAACTTAGAAAGTACAAAGAGAAAGAAAAAGAAAATCACCCATAGTCCAAAGACAACCACCATTAACATTTTGGCCAGTGCAACTTTTGAAAACTTTTGTCACGTTCTGGCTGACATTATTTCCAAACTTTCATGGAAAAAGGGAATTTCCTGGAGGTGGCGCCAGGAATGTGCGTTTTTAACAAGCCTGTCCAGGCAATTCCAATGCATCTCAAGGTTTAAGGACAAGCGGCCTAAAAGAAGAACATGGCTACTCCAATGGAAATGCTCCTTTACATAAAAAGGAAAGAAGAACTATCACAGATTGGTCACCAATTTAGAACATGTACCACATCCCGCAGGATGGAGAAAATAGTGAGGCAGAGGCTGATGAGATGCTCACGAACCCACTTCTTCCTTCTGTCAATAAGTTAAATGATATTTCCCAGCCTTCCTGACAGTGGTCAGAGGACGCGCTATTGAGTTCTGCCCACTGAAGTGTGGGCAGAAGGAGTACTGGCCACGTCCGGGCTTGGCTCTAAATCTCCTGTGGGATCCTTCACTTTTATCCTCTTTGCTCTTCAGCCATCAGAACACAGAACATCCAGATGGGTTCTTAGGGTTAAGAGATGGTGGTATAATCAAATGGGAGAGGATTTTGAGTAACTGGGAAGAGAGAAAGCCCTGTTCGCAGAGAGCTCTAGCTTAGGAAAAGCAAGGGAAAGATGCTTCCAAAATGGGGAAGCCACTGGAGATGTGCCTGGCCACACCCCTCTCTATTCTGCCAGTAGAGGCATCTGCCCCCTCCGGAAATGTACTGGCTCAAGAGACTTGCATAGTAAATCAAACGTGGAAAATTATTATCAGGCAGACATGTCAGAGGAGGCAAGGACAACCATACAATAAATTCAAAGGGGTAAAGGAGGAAAAAATTAAGAGAGACTATAACACCTCAAACAAAACGAAGTTTGGGGGAAATGCTCCTGGGAGAATTGTAGGAGGACTGTCTCTAGTACAGAAAGAGCTGATGTTCACCTACTGTGCACAGGTCTGGCTGGTTAATTACACCTAGTTTCTAGACTGATGGATATTCCATCATTCATGGTGCCAATGACACAATGAAAGTTGATAAATATTTTGCACATCCCTTCTGGATGGGGGGAGAGGGCATGCAGAAAGAAGGCAGGCTCTCTGGAAGGCCTTTTCAAAGCTGCAAGCATTCAGAAGGCAGTGGAATAGCTGGAGGAGCCCCACGAGAGTCCTCAGACAGCATTAGAGGGCTTTATGATGGCTTGACAATAGAAAGCTACCTTTGCTCAGTAGTGTGGGATTCCCAACCTTCTCAGCCCATGCACTAGCCCCTCCAAACTCGTGGTGGAAGAATCCAATGTGCAGTTCGTTCCATGCTATCAAATGCATGCAAGGCAATCACCTAAGAAGGGCAAAGTATGAAGGACCTCTTGGCTTTCAAAATAGCACAGCCATTTAAGTCACCAGAGGAAGTCAAATGGCTTAATTCTGATTATTCTTTGGAATGCCTAGAAAGTACCCTATAGTGGCGTGCAAAAGACCAGGGAACGAGGACTCTTTGGGGAAAGCCCCAGTAGTCAAACCGCCTGCCAAGAATTGGCAGCAATAACTAAAAGACCAAAGTCATTAGTCTCTTTCTCTTTATTTCCAGATCATTTGCCAGTTTTCCCAACACCATTTGTTGAATAATCTACCCCTTATTTACTGATCTGAAATGCCAACTTCATCATGAAACACATTCTCATGTGGTCGTGGATCCATCACTGAGGTTTGTATTTTGTTTCTTGTTATTCTCTGTGAAGTACAGAGTTTGAAACATATCTTTTATTCATTTATTTATTTATTTATTTACTGTATAGCACAGGGAACTATATTCAATATCTTCCATTAACCTATAATGGAAAAGAATCTGAAAAATTATAGATATATATGTATATAACTGAATCACCCTGCCGTACACCAGAAACTAACACAACATTGCAAATCAACCACACCTCAACAAAAAATAATTCATCAAGATTTTAAAATTGCACTGTGTGTAATTTATACCCCAGTTTTTTAAAACACAGACTAATATATGTATACATACCATATGCACATTATATAAACACACATATATAATATATATATGCATTTTATATATATAATATATATGCCTGTGGGTAGATATCTTATAAATATATGCATTATATATTACATACATTTTACCATTTCCAAATCTAATCAAGAAATTATTCTTTTGGCTACTTTTTTTAAAGATATTTTTGATGTGGACCATTTTTAAAGTCTTTATTGAATTTCTTACTATATTGCTTCTATTTTATGTTTTGGTTTTTTTTTTTTTTTTGGCTGTGAGGCATGTGGGATCCTAGTTCCCCAACCAGGGGTCGAACCCACACCCCCTGCTTGGAAGGTGAAGTCTTAAACACTGGACCACCAGGGAAGTCCCTTGGCTACTTTTCTTTTACTCCTGGCAGCTTTGATTTTTTTTTTTTTTACCATCTTTATTGGAGTATAATTGCTTCACAATGGTGTGTTAGCCTCTGCCCTACAACAAAGTGAATCAGCTATACACATACATACATCCCCATATCTCCTCCCTCTTGCGTCTCCCTCCCACCCTCCCTATCCCACACATCTAGGTGGTCACAAAGCACCGAGCTGATCTCCCTGTGCTATGCAGCTGCTTCCCACTAGCTATCTATTTTACATTTGGTAGTGTATATATGTCCATGCCACTCTCTCACTTCGTTCCAGCTTCCCCTTCCGCCTCCCTGTGTCCTCAAGTCCATTCCCTACCTCTGCATCTTTATTCCTGTCCTGCCCCTAGGTTCTTCAGAACCTTTTTTTTTTTTTTTAGATTCCATATATATGTGTTAGCATACGGTATTTGTTTTTCTCTTTCTGACTTACTTCACTCTGTATGACAGACTCTAGGTCCAACCACCTCACTACAAATAACTCAATTTCGTTTCTTTTTATGGCTGAGTAATATTCCATTGTGTATATATACCACATCTTCTTTATCCATTCATCTGTCAATGGACACTTAGGTTGCTTCCATGTCCTGGCTATTGTAAATAGTGTTGCAGTGAACATTGTGGTACATGTCTCTTTTTGAATTATGGTTCTCTCAGGGTATATGCCCAGTAGTGGGATTGCTGGGTCATATGGTAGTTCTATTTTTAGTTTTTTAAGGAACCTCCATACTGTTCTCCATAGTGGCTGTATCAATTTACATTCCCACCAACAGTGTAGGAGGGTTCCCTTTTCTCCACAGTCTCTCCAGCATTTACTGTTTGTAGATTTTTTGATGATGGCCATTCTGACTGGTATGAGGTGAAACCTCATTGTAGTTTTGATTTGCATTTCTCTAATTATTAGTGATGTTGAGCATTCTTTCATGTGTTTGTTGGCGATCTGTGTATCTTCTTTGGAGAAATGTCTGTTTAGGTCTTCTGCCCATTTTTGGATTGGGTTGTTTGTTTTTTGATATTGAGTTGCATGAGCTGCTTGTAAATTTTGCAGGTTAATCCTTTGTCAGCTGCTTCACTTGCAAATATTTTCTCCCATTCTGAGGGTTGTCTTTTTGTCTTGTTTATGGTTTCCTTTGCTATGCAAAACTTTTAAGTTTCATTAGGTGCCACTTTTTATTTTTGTTTTTATTTCCATTTCTCTAGGAGGTGGGTCAAAAAAGACTTGCTGTGGTTTATGTCATAGAGTGTTCTGCGTATGTTTTCCTCTATGAGTGTTATAGTGTCTAGCCTTACATTTAGGTCTTTCATCCATTTTGAGCTTATTTTTGTGTATGGTGTTAGGGAGTGTTCTAATTTCATTCTTTTACATGTAGCTGTCCAGTTTTCCCAGCACCACTTATTGAAGAGGCTGTCTTTTCTCCATTGTATATTCTTGCCTCCTTTATCAAAGATAAGGTGACCATATGTGCGTGGGTTTATCTCTGGGCTTTCTACTCTGTTCCATTGATCTATATTTCTGTTTTTGTGCCAGTACCATACTGTCTTGATTACTGTAGCTTTGTAGTATAGTCTGAAGTGTGGGAGCCTGATTCCTCCAGCTCCATTTTTCTTTCTCAAGATTGCTTTGGCTATTCAGGATCTTTTGTGAAACATATCTTTTAAATCAAATGAATTAATTACATTATTCAGATCTTCAACCTCCCTATTTTTGCCTTTTGATCTGTTGAAGATTTAAAGAAGTATAATACCTTCCTCACCACCATTCTAATTCTGTCAATTTCTCCATGAATAGCAAATATTTTGTTTTTATGTATTTTGATGCAGCATTATTGCCCAGATAAAAGTTTGCTATCTGCGACACATTCTCTGTGAGTTGTAACTTTTGTCAAAACAAAATAAGGCTTCCAGTTTTAAAATCATAGAGAAAAGGTGGCTTCGTTTTCATTTCTTTTCAAAATCATTCCAAACAACAAGGAGAAACTGAAACCCAAATTCCATCTTTGATGAAAGCAGAAGACTTGTACAACCCCAAACAATATTGTTACATGAAAAGGGAGCATGAATGGATGACTTGTAAATGGCTTAGCAATGAGAGAAAGGTTTATCCCACTTATGGCAGAGGGGAAACTGGTGAGAAGCAGGAAATATTGCCTGGCTGAGAGCTGGAAAACCTTCGGAATTAGAGAAGGCAAGTACCAAAGAAACCAGGGGTGAGGTAGCATTGACAACCAGAGGGTTATTTGAAAGTCTTTACAAGAAGCAATTAGATCCAATGTCCCCTACCCTGCCTACCACTATCCTATATAGTCAGCAATTATCCCCAGTATAAAGCAAGAGAAAAATACTTTTTCAAAAATTGCACCTGAGAGCCTTTAAACTTAGATACATTGACCATAGAGTAGGGCCAGGTGAGATGGAGGTCTGAACATAGGGGAATAAGGTTTCAAAGTCTGTTCATAGAATGATGAGAACATTTCCTATCAGCCACAGAATTCTGGGAGGGAGGCTGGAGAAACCAAATCCTTCTACACACAGCCAAAGAAAAGACCTACCCACATTGACATTCGATTCCCAAAGGAAAAGCTAGGTGGCCACTTGTTTCCCATACAGTGAAATCAATAACTTCCATGGGTGTAGTTTTCAATTAGCTTTTCAGTGCTTCACTCTTAAATATGAACAGCAGAGAATCATGAGACCTCCGAAGACGGCTCCTGATACAAAAGAGAGGAATCAAAACAAAATCAGCAGAAGTGAAAATAATGCAGAGTTTTAAAGTTTAATTTCTTTAAACGTTAAAGAAACTGTAATTAGTATCCTCAGAAATAGTAAAATATTGTGCATCTATGAAACAAACCTGTTTATAAAGGGGACAGGGAGCAGCGATCAGCGAAGAAGAAGCAGCCTTTGGAAATTAAAAATGTGAAAACCATGACGAAAAGTTCAGTAGCGTTTGGAAAACAAAGCAGAAAATTCTTCAGGAACTTAGATTAAAATTATAAAGAAATAGACAAAAGGAAAGAATCCAATTCCTAATTTTGTCACAATTTCTGAAAACAAAAATCAAGAAAATGTAGGGGAAGATATTATTAAAGGAACAATAAAACTAACCATCCCAGAACTGAAGGATAAACGGTTCCAGATTACTTCCTACCAGATGCTCAACAGTGGGTGATAAAATACATCAGTACACACAATAGTGAAATTTCAGAATACTGAGATAAAGAGAAGAACCTAAAAACATGAAAGGTGGGGTGGGAAACAGGGCACAAGCAAAAATCAGTGATCAGAATGGCACTGGACTTCAAAAGAGCAATGCGGCAAAGACTTTAAAAATTGGAGAGAAACGAAATCCAACCTAGAATTCTAGATTAGCAAGATTTGCAATTAAGTGTCACGGTAGGAATGCAAAAGTCTAAAACAATATATATATAAACTAGCATACGTCTTTTTCTCTTTTTTTCCTTCCAGAAAGCAACTAAGGGATATACTCCAACAAAATTAGATAGTAATTCAAGAAAATGAAAGACCGAGGACTCAGAAAAGTAGGGAAAGGGGATGGAGGGATGTCCCAGCTGACAGTGTGGCTTCAAACCTAGAGATGGAGCAGAAGGATGGAGGTCTCAAATAGTGATGTCTCCTGAAAGAGGTTCGAAATGATAGATTATCTGATGGCTGTAAGCACATGAAGATAATGTTGAGAGATATCTTACAGAGCTTTTGGTATTTATGGGAAAAGTTAGCCACAAGTTGAAGGGAAAAAACAACCTTAAGCAAATGAAAAATAATGAGGCAAGCTCTGACTCCAGGCAAAACAAAAAGATGTACAAGAAAGAAAATACTTATGACAATTACTGGTTAAGCCATTAGCACTATTTACATAGAGATAATAATAAAAACACCTGTGATACACACTGTTGGTTACCTTGCCAGTGTCTACACTCCTTTCTTCCTTGATTCCAAACCTCAATTTTGTTCAGGCAGCAATGTGCCTATCTAAAAACTCTTGCAATGTTAGATTACCTTGCAGTTGGAGGTGTGTGACACAGAGCCTGCTAATGAGACATGAACTAAGTGTTCCTAGGAAACTTTTTCTTTTTTTTCTCCTCTGGCTTCCCTTCTTCCTTCCTTTTTTTTTCCCTCCCTGAAACATGGGTGCAACATTGGAGGTGTAGCAGCTGTCTTGTGACCATGAGGACAAAAACTATGAGCCTAAAATGGGAGAACAGAAAAATTTTAAAAGCCTGGGTCCCTAAGGACATCTTAAAACCACCACATCAGCTTTTGACTGCCTGAAAGCCATTGCTAGGTGTGTTTTCTGTTACTTGCAGCCAAGCACATTCCTAACTGATACAATAGTGGATATGGACAAACCTCCAAATTGTGATATAACTACAACAGAAGAATGAGAGCAGAGTAAAATGGGTATAAAAAAATCCTTTGCTGGCAATATAAGAAGCTAATATCATTGATCAACTGAGGTCTGTTTATGTCCATTAATTTTAACACGTTTCTTACATATAAGAAACAGCCAAAAGAACTGAAAAATGTTGCCTTTAGAATGTTGGATGGGGATGAGGGATAAGGACCTGACATATTTGTTATATCCTTTTAGAAGTAAAAAAAAAATTTAGACTGTGCCCATGCTTAACTTTTTTTGATTAAAACATTAAATTAATTAAAAAGTAAAACAAAATCTTTGTCTCCCATAATGTCTTTTACCTTAGATTTTTTTACTTTGTCTTCTATTAATATGGTAACTTCCATTTTCCATGTTTTTCCTTTTTAATATTTCAGCCATGTCTTTTCCCATGCTTTTATCTTAGTCTGTTTGGATCATTTTATTTTAGGTATGTAAATTGTAGACAGTACATACTCACGTTTGGGGTTTTGACCCCATTGGTTTTGTCTTTTAATAGAAAAGCTTGATCCATTTGCTTTTATTGATACAACTCCTATGTTTGATCTTTGTTCTGTCATCTTTTTCTGTGCTTTCCACCTTTTTATGTTTTCTTTGCTTTCTGGCTTGAGAAGTGGATTTAGCGTTTTGAAAGACGTATTTCGTTTTAAGCTCTACTGATTCTTATCTTTAAGGTTTTTCAAAAATGCATTTCAAAAGGCATTTCTTAAACTGTATTTCCTTAACAGTCTGAACCAGGACTGAAATGTTAATTCCTCCAATTATTATGTTTAAAACAGTACATAGAACTTTCCTGCCTACTTTCTTTTCTGCTTTGCTTTTCTTCTTTTTCTTTTCTTCTCCCTCATGATCCACATTCACCTTCTTTTCACAACATATTTTTGAGAGTTTTACATTCTGTCAACTATTTCATACTTTTATTCATGTAACAAACCGTGTTCCATATATTGTACTAGATAATAAGCTTAGAGAAAGGGACACAATTCTTGCCCCCCAGGCACTTGAAGGTGACTAGGAAAGCGATGGTACTCCAGGGAAGTGGCATAGCAGAGGTCTGCCTGTGTTATGGGGGAGAAACTAGGAGAGGCATGAAACCTGGACTGGCTTCTCAGGGAAGACTTCCTGGTGGAGGGGGCACTTGAGCTGAATCTTAGAGCATGTAGCCCAAGAGTGGGGAGAAATCTTTCTAGCAGAGGGAGCAGCATACGTAAGGACAAGGAAGTAAAATGCCTTGGGTTGTGATAACTACAAACAGCTCAGTGTTGCACGAACATGGTGGCTGGTGAGAAAGGAGAAGGTCAGGGGGGTGCAACGAGAGATCCACTCACTAGGTCATAGATGGCTTTGAATGTCCCTCTCAAGAAGAATGCTACTGAAGAATCCTAAGTAGGATGCAGATGGGACTGGGGGAGGGTAGCAACGAGGATGGAAGGTGGCAGGCCTTTTATGAGGACATTTACAATGAAGGTGATTAAAATAAAGAGAAAGTGATGGAACAGGAGAAATCAGTATAGTCAGCAGACCTCAAGCCTGTGACCTTGAAGTGACAGCAAGGAAGTTACCTCTCCACATGCTACTCCAAACTCTCTGGTCCAATTTTTCTCCAGCTCCAGACAAAGCTCCACTGGAAACGGGATATGACTTTCCAGTTGATACCATGAAGAAATATCAGCTCACTGGTCACAATCCAGTGACCAGTCCAGTCCCCTGGTCACAGTCCAGTGGTTTGAACGAGCTGTATTTTGAGGAGTAGGAGATTCGGGCAGAAGATGGGAGAAGACAGAAGTCACTTCAAGCCCAGTTTAATGAGTCCAAAGAGGTGACAGAGAAACCAGGTAAGCCCCTTTCCGCTGCCTCAAATTCTCACACATCCCTCGGGAAGTCTTTCATTGTTTAAACAGAGATAATTTAATAAGGTATGGCAATGTTAGGAGTTACAAGCAAAAACATGGTTTCTTAGTTCAGCTCTGGGTTTTGCAGGGTAGAGTGACGTGGCTATGTAAGTGGTGTGGTTATGAATAGATGAGGGAGGAAGTCTTTAATTTGGTAATCCTAATACACGTACATAACACCTTCTGTTACTGTCCTACAGTCCTTCAGTATTTTGTTCTATCTTTTTCATTCTTTTTCCTCTTTGAACGTCAGTTTTTGAAGTTTCTATTGATGCCTTCAAGCTCATTGATTCTTTCCTCGGCCGAGTCCAGTTTATTGATGAGTCCATCAAAGGCGTTCTTCATTCCTGTCATGGCGTTTTGATCTCTAGCCTTCCCTTTTGATTCTTTCTTGGAGTTTCCATCTCACTGCTTCCATTCCCAATCTGCCAATCTGTTCTTGCATGTTGTCTACTTTTTCCATTAGAGCCCTTGGAATACGAATCATAGTCATTTTAAATTCCCAGTCTGCTAATTCCAACATCTCTGCCACATGTGAGTTTGGTTCTGATGTTTGCCCTGTCTCTTCAACCCGTGTCATTTTTTGTTTTGGTCCATTTTTTGTCTCTTAGTATGCTTTGTCATTTTTTGTTGCAAGTTTGACGTGATAAACTAGGTAAAAGGAACCCAGTACTGGTTCCTGCAGAGTTTTCTTCTCCTGATCTTCAGCTCCAGTAAGGTGTGATTCTTTGTCTACCTGTCTGTCTCTTCCATTTGGGGGGGGGGGTAGCAGTTTGCCCTAGGATGTCAGTTTTCTGATTGATCTAAGAAGAGTTGTTGATTTTCAGTTTGTTCATATTTTCTCCTGTGTGTGGGTGGAAGAATTGAAGTCCAAGTTCCTTATATGTTGGCCTGGAAACCCAAAGAAGTCCTTAATTTGGAATTTTATTCCTCAGGAGTTGATAAAGAATACTAAGGAAGCAGATTTTAGAATTTTAGAAGGAGAGGTTTTCGGCATGACGGGAAAGAACGAGGCTTTTGCCTTCAAAGCAGGATGCTTAACTGTATCCAGTCTTTTTCTCAGAAACACAAAGAACTTTAGAGGACTCTCCCTCCCATTTTGCAGATAAGCACACAGAGGTTCAGAGAGGTAAAGTGATTTTCTCAAGATCACACAGCCAATGACAGATCTGGGGCTTGAGTCCAGGTCTCCTGATAATAATTTCAGTGTTTTTTCCGGGACCCGTAGGTCTCCCTGGTCTATGCTCCTGGGGGTCCTTCAACCTTCATCCACAGAGATGATGGTCACAACAACAAGGAATCTGGAGGAGGGGGGTGTGTAGCCTCGTAGAAGGGTAGGCGAGGAGGAAATACTCGGATGATTCAGATCCGGAAAGAAACATCCTGAGTGTAGGAAGAGGTGTTTTGGAAAGGAGAGGGACTCGGTGGCTATGGGAATGTGAGAGTCACCTTCCCTCTTGTTCCGTGGAGCTCGGCACCCCTCCCAAACCTGACAATTGTTTGCACACTGGTGCCCTCTAGTGGCGTGAAGAAAGATCATTTCCCCCAAATTTGACTACATTGGAAACTTGAAGCTTGAGCCCCGGCAGGGCAAGAAAAATGTCCCTCCTCCGTCCCTCACTTTGGTTCAGAGATTTGTCTAAGCAGGTGTTTACTCTTTTACCCTTTAACTTCTTTTTGTTAAACAATCCAAAGACATTTAAAAACATGTGTGAAGGAGAACATTACCCTATCTGGAGAACCATATGCACCCAAGTGTGAGGATGGGGGGAAGGAAGCCATAGGAATACACACAAACACAGCCAGGATGTGCACACACAAACACACATTCCTGGCGTGGGTGAAGGCGTTGTGGATCCTAAAAGTTATAAAATTTGGGAATATCCCCTTGAAAATAAAAAGAATATAAAAGTACAAATTCAAAACTAAGCCCAGAGCTTTGGAAGAGTCCATCAGCTTTATGGTGAATAATTCCTGCACATCCCCATCTGTCCGAGCACACACAGAGAAGAAATGAAGGTAGAAAGCAGAGCTATTTTGAATTTTCACTATTGTCCCCCAAATCCTGTATATGCTAAGAATGGTCCACCTCAGTGAAGTCACCTTGGAAGGCAGTACAATTATTCTTACCATGTTACCATTGTTCCAAAGGTGTCTGGAATTGTTCCTTTCAATTCAGATACTGCCTTCAGATACTGTGGCGTATTCCTTGGGATGTCGTTAATGATGACTTTTATCATTTAAGTGCAGAGTCTGTGTGTGTGTGTGTGTGTGTGTGTGTGTGTGTGTGTGTGTGTGTGTGTGTAATAGCCAAATCCACACCGATAAGTACTAAGAGGGGTACTCTAGCTGGCCGATGCTGGTTTTGGTCAAGAGTAAAGGGTCTTTTTAAAAGCTATGAAACTCTCTGCCCTTTCATTGCTTCTATACTATCCTGTGAAGACATCTCCCTGAAAAGGAGCTGCAAAATGATTTTAGCGATGAAACAATCATTGGACTAGGTGTCTGTATGGGGTGGCCATGAGGCTGCCTCCCAGGCTTCCACCTATAGGAAGGTCAATTGACAGGGGCCCAGCTGCAGAGCTGGGGAAGCCACCTGTGCACACGAAGACCAGGGCTCCTGCCAGCTCAGACCCGCATGCAGCCGGGGCACAAAGGCAGACCCCTTACTGGCGCGGACTCCTGGGGTGGCCAACCTCAGCACAGAAACATCCCCAGACTTTGCTGATCCTTTTGCAGATGACATGGCAGCCTAGGACATTTCCGTCAAACCTTCTCTCTTTCTGTCCTTCACTCAAGGTCAGACTTCTGTGTCACAGTCTGATGGCTCTTCCAGCTTGTCTGGTCTGCTCCCTGTTTTCTTCCCTGGCAGGCATTTTTCCTAAAAACCCTTGCACAGTTAATCCTGTCTTGGTTTCTGCTCCTTGGAGGACCAGACCAGCTTTCGGCAGCGACGACTTTGAAGAGCAGTACCGTCTGAGTTTTTTCTAATGTCTACGTAACTGTAAGAAAGAATCTGGCCTCATTCTTTTTAAACGTCTTTAATTGAAGTATAGTTGATGTACAATATTGTGTTAGTTGCAGGCATACAGCAAAGTGATTCCGTTTTTGGTTTGTTTTTTTTTTGGCCGCGCGGTGCATCTTGTGGGATCCTAGTTCCATGACCAAGTATTAAAGCTGGGCCCCCAGCATTGGAAGCTCAGAGTCTTAACCACTGGACCACCAGGGAATTCCCCCAAAGTGATTCATATATATATGTGTGTGTGTATATATATATATATATATATTATTTTTCAGATTATTTTCTATTACAGTTTATTACAATATATTGAATATAGTTCCCTGTGCTACATAGTAGGTCCTTGTTGTTTATCTATTTTATATATAGTAGTGTGTATGAGTTAATCCCAAACTCCTAATTTATCCCTCCCCCCTTTTCTCGTTGGTAACCATAAGATTATTTTCTATGTCTGTGAGTCTGTTTCTGTTTTGTAGATAAGTTCATTTGTATCATATTTTAGATTCCACATATAAGCGATATCACATGTTATTTGTCTTTCTCTGTCTGACTTACTTCACTTAGTATGATAATCTCTAGGTCCACCCATGTTGCTGCAAATGGCAGTATTTCATTCTTTTTTTATGGCTGAGTAGTACTTCATTGTGGATATATACCACATCTTCTTTATCCATTCATCTGTCGATGGACAGTTAGGTCACTTCCATGTATTGGCTATTGTAAATAGTGCTTCCATGAACATTGGGATGCATGTATCTTTTCGAATTAGAGTTTTGTCTGGATATATGCCCAGGCGTGGGATTGCTGAATCATATGGCAACTCTGTTTTTAGTTTTTTGAGGAACCTCCATACTGTTCTCCTTAGTGGCTGCACCAATTTACATTCCCCCCAACAGTGGAGGAGGGTTCCCTTTTCTCCACACCCTCTCCAGCATTTATTATTCATAGACTTTTTGATGATGGCCATTCTGACCAGAGTGAAGTGATACCTCACTGTGGTTTTGATTTCATTTCTCTAATAATTAGTGATGTTGAGCATCTTTTCACGTGCTTGTGGGCCCCGTTTTTTATGTTCAACAACTGACAATTTTTAAACTCCACCCCTCCCTCTACCCCTTGTACCCCACATCTGGGGAAACTGATAAGAAAGCCTCCTTGGCGCCAGCAGGAGAGCGAAACCCAGCTAGCCCCAGCCCCTGCCTGAGAACTCTCACCCTGGCCCCATTCCTTAACTGCCCTAAAAACCCAGGCCTGGCGCCCTTCCTCCATCTCTAAAGTTATTTGGGGTCTACTTAAGCGTACCGCTCTGCTCTCCCCCAGAGACCTCAAATCCCTAAGTAATAAAACTTTTCATACCTTCTTGGTGAATGTGTGGCATCGTCAGTTCTGACATCCGAACCAAATTGTGGGAGGGGATACGCGTATCTCTGAAGGGTGGTCATAACAGTAACACGGTGTTGTCAGTTGCCACCTATTGCAATTGACTACTCAGGTCCATGGCTGAAAACAGCTGTTACGAGGTACCCCACCTTCTCACTTGCTAGAACCACCGGCTCTGTGTTCAGCCCCATTCCTTCAGGGCGTGTAGAAGGATGCCATTCAGTAAAGAGAGTACCACCCACCCACTCCTCACACACAACGGCAACAGGAAAGGAGGCGACAGGGAGAGGAGGTGGCATTTTGAAGGAGTGTCAGTTCGTGAAAACGGGCTCTAGCCTGTTCTCCACAACGCTAAGAGGGAGAACAACTAGGAGAATCCAGGGGGTTCAGGAAAGTGCCTGAGCCTTCTTTCCCTCCACTAAGTTGGGGACTGGAGATCATCTTGGTTGAAAGGGGACAAGAAGATGCCTCCTGTCAGCGCTGTAGAGGGCAGAAGGGTATATGCCAGTAGGGAACCAGTGACCCTCCTCATTTCACGTGGCAAACCTGTGTGTTTCCTGACCAGGCGTGAAGGATAGAGCTCCAGACAGCTTGAAACCTGGTATGGCGGCCCCATAGACAAGACGGGTTGGCTAGACAGTCTGGAGTGGCTACTGGGAGGAAGATGAGGGACACATCACAACTAGGAGTTGAACCCAGGGAAACGTGCAGGGGGCAGGGCTGCCTAGGGCTCCCTGAAACACCAACAGGTACCCTCCCTCAAGTAACCAACATTCCTTTGGAAACTTGACACTCAGGCAGAACCAATGGCTTCTGGCTACTGAGTGTTAGAGAGGAAACAGCAGCCAACAGAAAGAAGCAACTTTCCCACTGGACAGCCAGGAAGGAGATGCTCCACCCTCTCCCTCCCCAGGGCCCCAACAGCAGCTTGGTGTGTACCACCCTCCCTGTTCTAAGCCGCTGTTGTTGAGTTTGGCCCCTGTAGTTGGGGGAAGAGCTGGGGGATGGTGGAAGAGGACTTTGGAATGACCGTGAAATTAACAATTTCAAAAACAACACAGAGTCTGAGAAAGGAAACCAGACTGACAGAATAACCCAAAGGGACCAAAAAGTTATGGAATTCAACTATGATGCTGTGAAGGGAATCTGCTATCAAGTGGGGGGGGGGGAAGGAGTTAACCCAAGTAGCAGCAGAAACTGGAAAAACAAATGGATTTTTGTGATTCTATTCCAGTGAGTTAATATCCTTCTCTAAATCAGAAGCATGTAATTTTTTAAAATACAAAATCAATCTTTAAAGGAAATAATTAAACATCACCTATAATCTGGTGCCTGCTAGGTATACACCCACAGTTCATTGCTTTCACATTTCTAAACAATGTTCATTTAAACAATAGGTTATGTGCATTATTTCCAACCTCTGTGCTTACGATGTTCTTTCCACCTTGAATATCAGACCTCATGCTCCAGCTCTCATCTCTCAGTGTAAAATCTTATGTTACTAGAAAAACAAAACCATCCTTTTTCTCTCCATTCAGAGTCTGGGGAAGAGAATGCTCTTGGCTGGCTAGGAATTTAATCTCGCCTTGTAATTAAGAACTAATTACAAAGCCCCTGTCAGGTCTTAGTGTAGTCATGAGGGCAGTTCTTAAGAGGCATAAAGCTGGAAAATGGGCCCACTTCTTATTTCCAGCAGGCTCTGGGGGGTCCTAGTTTGAAGGGGTGGGCGCGCTTACACTGTTCAAAAGTAAATGATACGAGGTGTTCATTACACGTAGAGGGGAGGCTTTGAAAGCATTGGGGACGTAAGAAAAATACTTCTCTTCCACCTTCTGGGTTTAGAGCGTAATATCTCTGATAATTAATATTTATCCTTGGGAAAGGCAGATGTGCCCACGGTGGAGGCCGAATTGGAAAGAAACCCCACGGCTTTCCAATGAGTTATCAATAGAACAAAGAGGATGGTCAGCAACTCACTACGTACAGAGGCCGCTAGGGGAAGAGGAGTGGCCCCTGGTGGTCCCATGGTTACGGCTTCTTGCTCCCAGTGAAGGGGAGCCGGGTTCAATCCCTGGTCAGTGGACTAGATCCCACATGCATGCCGCAACTAAAAAGGTCCTGCGTGCCGCAGCTAAGACCCGGTGCAGCCAAATAAATAAAATAAAATAAATATATTTTTTAAAATACTCATAGGAGGGAGAGTAGAAGAGGATCCACAACGAGGAACAGACCCCCAAACGGGAGAGCATGGCTAGGAGCTGGGGGAGCGCAGGAGGGCGTGCCTTGTGTGGGTTTCATTTGGTGAGCGTTTTTCCCTTGTACTAGGGTGAAAGGCATATTAAGGTTTTAAATATCTGTGCTCCTCTATTATGTAAATGTCCTTTGGGTACTGCAATCCTACGTAACAGTTGATATATATACACACATACACATATATATGAAAGTAGTATATACACATATATGCTTATATATGTGTAAAATAGTGGTGTTACGAAGAACAAAGAAACAGGCTAATGGAGAGAAGCAGGGCCTGCCCAGTCCCCCTTGTGAGCGTGGCCAGGCCCAGGGAGAAGTGTCCTAGCTGGGAGATGCTTTCCAGCAGCATGTTCTAGGAACAGCGGCAGGGCTGGGATCCGTGGGCAGGAGAGGAGGCTGGCGAGGCCTGCAGCCGAAGCCCCCCCCCCGCTCCCCTGCGTGTACGAGACGAAGGTGCCCTTTCAAAGTGGGAAAAGGCTGACATGCTGGTTACTCTAGTCACTTCCCAAGGCTGTCTTTCAAATGCCGCATCCTTTACTGAGGCCTCCCTGAGCTCATCCAAGCTAGAAAGAACCCCTCACGCCTCCGAAAGCTGAGAGCCCTTGATTTGGTGGCTCTTACCAGTATCTGCTTTCAGTGAGAGTCCTTTACAAAGTAAGTCCTTGCCCAGATACCTTCGTTCACCTTCATGTTCCCTGGTGCCCGCCCCCCTCCCTCACTGTTCTCCATCCGGCTTCCAGTTGGGCTGAGCTGTAAGCCCAGCTTGTTCTCTGGCTTGTTCTCTGGCTTCTGTTGGCCCATGGGGGGCCCTTAGCGTAGGTGGGAGGGAGGTGGGGGTAATTGGTCCCCTAGTTCTTTCCCTTGGAGGTCACCTCAAGGTTAACTCTCTCAACTGAAGCTCGCTCCCTTCAAGGTGGGTGCACCAGAAGACTCCATCCCCTTCCAGGTTCCAGTATCCACTCCACACCTTAGCTCTGTAGGTCCCATGGAGGATAACACCTTGGTGGCTGCTAGCCCAGGCCACCACACTCTCCCTTATGCTCTCCCTATATTCGTTCCTTTGTAACTAGTTCTTCAACTTATCTTAATCCGTGCGTACCAAGTGTTTCCAGTTGAGACCCTACCTGATACACTCCCTTACTAAATACATGGGGGGCGTACCAATAGATGTTTGCATTATGCTTATTTCTGAACCAAGGCTAAAACAGAGTCTTGAATATTATAGGTGCCTGGTAAACTTTTGTTCAGTACTATGTGTCTAGAACGGAGTTTCTCAACCTTGGCACTATCGACACTTTAGGACAAATAGCTCTTTGTCGTGGGCAGGGGTCAGGGGGCTGCCCCGTGCACTCTAGGATGTTTAGCAGCGTCCCTGGCCTCTGTGTACTAGATGCCAGGAGCACCCTAACCCCATTTTTGGCAGCCAGAAATGTCTGCGGACAGTGCTAAATGCCCCTCCCACACGCACCAGGGAGCAGAATTGCCCCCTGTTGAGATTCACTGCCCTAGATGTTCGCTCCTTTTGTCATTTCAGCATTCGTGTTACAAAAACCAATGTCATTACTTCATAGCAACAGTTCATAAAGTACATGTATGTGTATACACACATACATGAATGAATGCACACATTGGGACCCACAAACACAAAACACTTCAAAGTCACATAATCTGACATGTATAAACATACTTGCACACGTGAAAATGTATTTGGAAGGAATTCTCAAAGTTAGGATATCAAAGACATTTTTTCTTATTTTTAAAAACAAAATCTTTACTATCAAGTGGGAAAAAAAATCACCCACAATGTGGAGATAACATTAAATGAGATTCTTTGAACTTTACAGAGATTCATGAGCTTAGATCTTCAAAAGATCACAGGCGTAAGCATAAACGTGGTGTGCTAAACGGTACATGAAATAGAAAATGATAAAGAGAAACAAGGTCCTTCCAGGTACAATGCTGAGAGCATGCGGGTCTCATGATCTTCCTCCCTCCCCGCCCACACCTAGATATTCGTTGAAAGGACCGCGGCTTGCAAGAGAAGTGTGTTAGGGCCCTCAAAACCCTTAAAGCTACTGTGTTGGTCTCCGTGTATGATCTCAGGTTCCCCCGACCTTCTTTCTGTTATAACCACTTGCTTCCTTTCCAGTTCTTTCTCTCTCCCACCAGTGGATACTGTGTCAGTATGTTCATGTTGCACAAATCCAGGGGACACTATTCTCTTTATTTGGGAGCTTTCCTATGCTAGCACACTCTCTCTTATTAATAACAACAACAATAATAGTACAGTGTCTCCTCCTCCCCCTGTTAGAGGGGTTGAGGATAGTGTAGGGCTGTCTGGAGAAGTATTTCAAAGTCCTGGGTGTGTCCTGGATGATGGGGGAAACTTTCCCAGAGTTTTGGTGCATGGAACTGAGCCACAATCCCTGGAAACTGTGTCCTAAGACTCAACGAGGCAGTTTAAAATAAGGTCACCGATTCAAACAGAGCTGGACAGAGAGGGAGAGTCAATGTATGAAGCCATTGAGATCAGCCATGATGGGAGCCAACAAAAGAAAGGTCTGGAGTCCGTAAGAAGAAGCCTAAGATCATTCGTGAGCCCCGGGAAGTTCTAGAGGCAAGTGCAAGCCTCTGTGGTGGCTTTCTGTGTTGATCCCCAAGTAGCTGATAAGAATGTGCTGGATTTAAAGGGATAATAATGTAAAATCAACCATGATAACAGCAAGCAACTTAACTGAATTTCCACCAATCAGATGCACCCAAGTGACACTTTGATTTCAAAAAAAGTTAAGAGGAAAGTGTGGGTCATACATTTTACAGAGAAAAACAAAGGTAAACAGCTTTCGAAACATGGCAGAGGTAATTTCTTCTGCTCTGTTTCTCACCCATAATTGTTCCTGAACTTAACCTGAAGCCTGTTCTATCAGCCTTTCCAAAGATTTTCTAAGTTACTAAATACCATTTAATAAATTCCTCCCTACTTAAAGTAGCTAGAGAAGATGGTATGGTCTACAACTACAAGTGTAGCAATCCTTGGATTTTAATTCAAGCTGTGTGTGTGTGTGTGTGTGTGTGTGTGTGTGTGTCCTAAAATACCACATTAGACAATAACATGAATTTGGAAAAAACACAATTGGTGTTTGGGTTGTCTCATCCTCTGGCCAACCCCATTTGGAGAGGGATGGCTAACTTTATTACCTTTTATTGGAGGAAGGATACAGTAATAGGTGAAAGCCTTAATCATTTGGGACTTTCTTATTTCAGTGCACAGTCAGTATTGTACAGTATATGACAATACAGTATAGTGGCAATATAGATTGAAAAAAATACTGATTTCCATTAACCTACATTTTATGCCATTGAATTTTTGGTCCATATATATATATATATATATATATATATTTTTTTTTTTTTTTCTTTTTGGCCATACCACGTGGCTTGTGGGATCTTAGTTCCCTGACCAAGTACTGTATGTACCTGGGCCACTGCAATGAAAGCGCTGAGCCCTAACCACTGGGCCACCAGGGAATTACCTAGTCCCCTCTTATTGAATGATTCCCTTTATATTAAATATCCAGAAGAGGCAAATCCATGCAGACAGAAAGCAGATCAGGGGTTACTAGGGACTGGGAGGAGAGGGGACTAGTAAGAGATTGTTCAATAAGTGCAGAGCTTGCTTTTGGGGTGACGAAAACATTCTGGAACTACATGATGATGAAGGTTGTGCAACACTGTGAATGTACTAAATGTCACTAAAGGTAAATTTTATATTATGTGTATTTTACCACAAACCCCCAGAAAACTAGTGGGATGCATACATTTCAAGCAATTTGAGAAAAGAATAGGTTAAAAGCATATATGACATTTGCAGATAACATGATACTATACATAGAGAATCCTAAAGATGCTACCAGAACGCTACTAGAGCTAATCAATGAATTTGGTAAAGTAGCAGGATACAAAATTAATGCACAGAAACCTCTGGCATTCCTATACACTAATGATGAAAAATCTGAACGAGAAATTAAGGAAATACTCTCATTTACCATTGCAACAAAAAGAATAAAATACCTAGGAATAAACCACCTAAGGAGACAAAAGACCTGTATGCAGAAAACTATAAGAGACTGATGAAAGAAATTAAAGGTGATACAAACAGATGGAGAGATATACCATGTTCTTGGATTGCAAGAATGCACATTGTGAAAATGACTGTACTACCCAAAGCAATCTACAGATTCAGTGCAATCCCTATCAAACTACCAATGGCATTTTTCACAGAACTAGAACAAAAAATTTCACAATTTGTATGGAAACACAGAAGACCCCAAATAGCCAAAGAAATCTTGAGAAAGAAAAACGGAGCTGGAGGAATCAGGCTCCCTGACTTCAGACTATACTACAAAGCTACAGTAATCCAGACAGTATGGTACTGGCACAAAACCAAAAATATTGATCAATGGAACAGGATAGAAAGCCCAGAGATAAAACCATGCACATAAGGTCACCTTATCTTTGATAAAGGAGGCAAGAATATACAGTGGAGAAAAGCCAGCCCTTCAGTAAGTGGAGCTGGGAAAACTGGACAGCTACATGTAAAAGAATGAAATTAGAACACTCCCTAACACCATACACAAAAATAAACTCAAAATGGATGAAATACCTAAATGTAAGGCCAGACACTATAACACTCTTAGAGAAAAACATAGGCAGAATACTCTATGACATACATCACAGCAAGATCCTTTTTGATCCACCTCCTAGAGAAAGGGAAATAAAAACAAAAATAAACAAATGGCACCTAATTAAACTTAAAAGCTTTCGTACAGCAAAGGAAACCATAAACAAGACGAAAAGACACCCCTCAGAATGGGAGAAAATATTTGCAAATGAAGCAACAGACAAAGGATTAATTTCCAAAATCTACAAGCAGCTCATGAAACTCAATATCAAAAAAACCAACCTAATCCAAAAATGGGCAGAAGACCTAAATAGACATTTCTCCAAAGAAGATGTACAGATTGCCAACAAACACATGAAAGAATGCTCAATATCACTAATCATTAGAGAAGTGCAAATCAAAACCACCATGAGGTATCACCTCACACTGGTCAGAATGGCCATCATCAAAAAAATCTACAAACAATAAATGCTGGAGAGGGTGTGGAGAAAAGGGAACACTCTTGCACTGTTGGTGGGAATGTAAATTGATACAGCCACTATGGAGAACAGTATGGAGGTTCCTTAAAAAACTAAACTAGAACTACCATATGACCCAGCAATCTGACTACTCGGCATATACCCTGAGAAAACCATAATTCAAAAAGAGTCATGTACCACAGTGTTCACTGCAGCACTATTTACAATAGCCAGGACATGGAAGCAACCTAAGTGTCCATCAACAGATGAATGGATAAAGAAGATGTGGCACATATATACAATGGACTATTACTCAGCCATAAAAAGAAACGAAATTGAGTTGTTTGTAGTGAGGTGGGTGGACCTAGAGTCTGTCATACAGCGTGAAGTAAGTCAGAAAGAGAAAAACAATTACCGTATGCTAACACATATATATGGAATCTAAAAAAAAAAAAAAAAAAGGTTCTGAAGAACCTAGGGGCAGGACAGGAATAAAGACGCAGACATAGAGAATGGACTTGAGGACACGGGGAGGGGGAAGGGGAAGCTGGGACGAAGTGAGAGAGTGGCATGGACATATATACACTACCAAATGTAAAATCGATAGCTAATGGGAAGCAGCCGCATAGCACAGGGAGATCAGCTCGGTGCTTTGTGACCACCTAGATGTGTGGGATAGGGAGGGTGGGAGGGAGATGCAAGAGGGAGGGGATATGGGGATATATGTATACGTATAGCTGATTCACTTTGTTATACAGCAGCAACTAACACAACAATGTAAAGCAATTATACTCCAATAAATATGTTAAAAAAAAGCGTATATGACAAATGTTAAAGAAACGTAGAAGAAAGAAAAATAAATATAAAAGCAAAAATTTATGGCAGAGACAGGATCAGTAAAGCTATACTTTGGACAGAAAGGGGAGCCTAATAAAACTGACACCAGTCTAGTAAGATTGATCACTAGAAAAAGAAGGAAGGCACGAATATCTAATGTCAGGAACAAAATAGGGCACGTCACCAAAGATCATGCAGAGAAAGGAAATAAGAGAATATTATCAACAGCCTTATGTCAACACATACTAAGTTTTAGATGAGATGAATCCAGAAACATATAATTTATTAAAAGTGACCCGAGAGGCAGCACAGGGAACTATATTCAATATCTTGTAATTGCTGTACGTCTGAAACATTATAAATCAACTGTACTTCAATTTTAAAAATATAAGACAATAAAATGCAAAAAAGTGACACAGGAGGAAATAGAAAATCTGAATATTTTAATAACTTAAAGAAAATGAAACCAGAATTTTAAATGTTCTACAAATGCAATTGTAGGAGCAAATAGCTTTACTGGCAATGACAATCTTGCACAAAGATTGAGAGAGACTACTCCCCAGTTTGTTTTATGACGTCAGAATACCTTAACAAATACCTGACAAGGTCATTATGAGAAAAGAAAATACTCATTTGTGAGCAGAGAGGCAAAAATCCTAAAGAAAATGTTAGCAAGCTGAATCTGGCAATATATACATATATATGTATATATGTATATATATTTAGCATATATATGATAATATAAGTATTTGAGTTTATTTCAGGAATACATGGTTTAAGTAAACATTTAAAAATCAACATAATATACCACATTAACAGAATAAAGGGAAAAATAACAGATGTAGAAATGTCATCTGGAAAATTTAAACATTTGTTCATTAAATTGAAAAAACAAAAACAAAAATCTTAGTAAGCAAGCTAGGAGTGGAAAGTAAATTCTGTAAGCTGACTAAAGATATATAGATATAATCTTTTAAATTTATATATATTTATATTTAATGGCAAATTATTGAGAGTTTTCCCTCTGAGATTAGAAATAATACCTGCCATAAAACGAAAAAAAAATTAAAATATACACCTCACATTAGCATGAAAAATATCAAATACCAAGGATTCAATCTAACAAAAGTCGTATAAAGACTTCATTGCAGAAAATACAAAAAGAGAAATTAAAGAAGACCCAAATAAATGAAGGGATGTACCGTGCAAATTTGAAACAATATTTTTAAGATGTCAGTTCTTACTAGATCAATTGATAGATTCAATACAATCTCAAGGTTTTATTTTGGGGGGAAAATTGGGAACTGATCCTAAGCTTTATGTGGAAGAGCAAATGGCAAAGAAAGTTAAGACACTTTCAGAGATGAAGGGTGGGAGCCTGACTCTACTTGATATTAAGAATTATTATAAGAGATTAATTAAGACAAGGATAGACAAATAGATCAATGGAATAATTAAGAGCCTAGAAATAGAATCATGCATGAATGGACAGATGACAGATGTGGCGCCACAAAGAAGGAAGCAAGGGTGGGCATTTCAGCCAATTGTGCTGGAACAATTGGATATTCATGTGCAAATGTAAGGGAAAGGACAGAAAATTTTGGTGTTTACCACACATACCATACCCCAAACCAACTCCAGTTGGATTTAGAATGTTAGGTGTTCAAAGTAAAACAATGGAACATCTAAAGGATGGCTCTTCATAATCTTGGGGTAGGTGACGTAAAACACACACACACACTGCTAACCAAAAGGAAAAGGTTAACCTGACTATCTTCAAAAATTAAGAACTTCTGGTCATCAAAAGATGCCAGTAAGAAAACAAATAAAAAGGCAACCCAAAGACTGGAGGAATATATTTGCTGCATAAAGTCAAAAAAGGGCTTCCATCCAGAATATTTTTTTAAAAAATAACTATTATAAGTCAAAGAAAAGACAGTCTAACAGAAAAGTGGGCAAGAGACTTCAACATGCTCTTAACCAGGTACAAAAGAAGGTTTCCAAATGGCCAATAAACGCAGAATGCTCAGCCTCATTAGAAATCATAGAAATGTGAATTAGAGCAGCAGTGCAAAGCCGCTGCGTACTTACGAGAACTGTGGCTGAAATTTGAAAGGCTGACGTTACCAAGTAGACGAGAACAGGGAGCAACTAGTTTCTAAATTTATAAGGAATATAAATTGGTACAACCACTTGTGAAACCTGGCATTTTCTGCTAAAGTTGAGGATTTGCATTCCCTGTAACTCAGCAATTCCATTTCTAACTATATACTTAACAGGAATGCAGCAGGAATCATGTACAGGAATGTTTGCTGCACGACTATTTGTAACAGCCCCCAAACTGGAAACAACCCAACGTGCATCAGCTGCAAAAACGGATAAACCACTTGCGGTATATCCATCTATTGAAATACCACCGAGCAATGAAAGGAAAGCAAAGCACCAGCTAGTGAATCTCTCAGTGAAAACACATTTAAAGCTATCTGACAACACACTGTTAAATAACAGAAGGCAGACGCAACAACAAAAAATGCATATTGGGGCTTCCCTGGTGGCGCGGTGGTTGAGAGTCCGCCTGCCGATGCAGGGGACACGGGTTCGTGCCCCGGTCCGGGAAGATCCCACGTGCCGCGGAGCGGCTGGGCCCGTGAGCCATGGCCGCTGAGCCTGCGCGTCCGGAGCCTGTGCTCCGCAACGGGAGAGGCCACAGCAGTGAGAGGCCCGCGTACCGCAAAAAAAAAAAAAAAAAAAAAAAAAAAAAAAAAAGCATATTGTATAATTCATTTATACAAAGTTTAAGAAGTGGCTAAAACTAAAATGTAGAGTTTAGATAGACATATGTGATGTAAGAGACATATATATATATATCATACACACACACACACACACACACACACACACACGGGATAACCGCAAACATCAGGAGAATGGTTCCCTTTCAGGAGGGAGGGGTGGGCACTGCTTGGGCTTAGGCATGAATGGGGCTTCTAAGGTGCTAATGATGTGTTATTTTCTTACCTGGGTGTTGGGTCCATGGGTGTTTGGGTACCAGCTTTGTGATAAAATTTTGAGCTGTCTGTCTTTTCTTTTTGCACAGTTTTTCCTGTGTGCTATATATTTCATAGTTCAAAAAAGTTTTTAACACCTTCACTGCCTTCTCAAAGTCAGGGAAAAGAAACCAGATTTGTTGGGCCCCTATACGTATTAGGCTGTGTACCAGGCACCTGGCGTGCTTTATCTTATTGAATTCTCATAAAGAGCCTACAACAGCAATATTGTTCCTGTTTTACAGCTTAAGAAACAGAGGCGCAGAGAGGTGACTAAATAGCAGACACTCGGGTAGCGAGTTGTAGAGCTGGAAGGCAATCTAAGCGTGTCTCACTCAGCCAGGTTGCATCAGAGAGTCTGTCTTGAAAGGACTGAGAGCAAAGGACACTGAGACCAGCGGTTCAGGGAGGAGCGTAGTGGGATTTAAGCCACGTCCTTTGGAGGACTTCTCACTTCTTGTTAGCAATTCAGCAGTCTGGCCAATGGATAAGAGACTGCTGTTCACAGACCTTGAGTCCACACCCTGCAGCCAGTGCCGCTGGCCTCCATCTCTATCCACACACTCCCTGGGCTGCCCTTTGGTGACTTCAGTCTCCTTCAGGTCACCAGTGATGTTCTGTGATGGCTCAAGACTGTCTTTACTCTTTGGACCTCTGCCTTCTTATTAGCTTTGGTCCCTTTGGGAACTTTTAGGCTATGGAACTAGGATACAAGGTTGTTCAACGGTTAACCATTATAATAAAACTGTATGACACCTTGTAGAAGCATGCCTTTTTATTCTAACGCTTTGGCATCTGGGGTCTTGCTGACAGCGGAGAGATTGCCCCTCCCAGGGCTGGCCAATTCCTAGCGATAGCAAACAACTCACCTGAGTGCTCCTTTCATAGGCAAAGTAACCAATCCAGGGCCCATTCTCTCCAACCGCCTCCTTTTTGGAGCTCTTAACACTCCAGACCACCATCCACCTGCCCTAATCACCCCACTGGGGGGCCGGGTACCAGACAACTAGGACAGCCCCTATGCCCTAGAGTCCACGGAAATTATTCAAACCAGCCAATCCTTATACCCCACTAGGGGCTCAGGAAGCAAACTCAGAGTATCAGTGGGCTCAGACAAATACGAGATAAATTAACCGAATTGAATTTTGTTTTTTGTTAAGAAACAACTTTCAACTTCAGTAAAATGTAAAGATCTTATTGGCTTTATTCAGTGATTCATGAATCAGGCAGCATCCCATCTATCAGATAGGAAGGAGCTCTGAAGGGCTGCACAAAATGAGAGACTTTTATAGGCAGAGGGGCGCAGGACAAGGAAGTTTCCAGCAAAAAGTGGATCATATCAGGCAAGGTCACCTTCCTTTGGGGGAAGGAAGGGGTCCACCAGGCAGGTTACCTCACTAGTTCTGACCAGGTGGTCCCAGACAGACTGGTTAAGATTACATTCCTCGGGGAAGCTGAAACTGCAACTAGTTAGGTATTAAGTCTAGGTTTGGTGACATAGGCTTGGCACAAGAAACTTGATTTAGGGCCTGTGGTCTGTTTTTCACAAATGCTGAATGAGGCCAGAGCATGCGTTAGGGGTGTTGCACTCTGTGGTACCCACGGGCGCACCTTGAAGAGGAGGGTAATGACGATTGGTTTGATGGTGATTGTGATATAATGTCTTACATCTCATTCAGCACCTATATTTGGAGGAAGGACTGAGTTTAGAAAACTTGAAGGCATATAGAGGGGGATTACGACTAAGAATCAAGCATTCTGGGTGTGGGGCGGGTGATATTTACACATCTTAGCATAAACTGCTTGGAAAGTGCCTTCGAGGCAAGAAGACCTTCTTGGGAGGGAAGGGTGTGACAGAAAGCGTACTATGGACCTGTCCAGGCATCTGTTCCCTCGCCCTGCTCCGTGATCCATGCCTAAGCCCCAAAAAAGAGATTGAAGGTGAAAATAGAGGCAGTTGCTCTTCTAGATTATTCCAGGCACACACAAGGCTGCTTGGAGGCTCAAATGACGAAGGAGAGCAGAGAGTTCGGTGGGCATGCTCCCCGCTTCTGTGCAGAAGCAGCCCAGCTCTCATGCTGAGGGTCAGTGCAGTGGAGCAGGGGCTCAGGGCGGATGCACTCGCCTTGAGGGCCCTGCAGCTCTGCTGAGCCCATGGGCAGCCTGCTGTGTAGGTCAGCAACACTCTGGAAATCCCTGGCAGCCTCAGCAGGCCCCTTGGTCATGATGTCAACAAGAAGCTCAGGGCGGAGGAACTTAAGAAGGCTAATCATGAGCGCCCCGGGGGACCTGGGCACTAACGGTGGGGCTTTGGGGAAGTTACAGGAAGCAGATGGAGAGCAGAAGCCAGCAGCTTGGGGTATCTAGTTCCCACGAATGCAGCGTCATGTCTAATCCCTGGTTGGGACGTCGGGGGACAGAAGCAAGGATCTGAGACAGCCCTGACAATTCTTCCTTTCAAGTTGTTCTCGGATTCGTGAGCCAGGAAAACTAAGGCAGCCCCGGTGCTTGAGACCACTTGAATTTCCATGTGCTTCCACCCTGCAGGACACCTTTCCCAGGTTGCTCTCTGTAAGAGAAATGAGAGTGCCTCACAGCCTGAGCTGGCCCATAATTCACTGGCAGATGAGCTGCTTGGATCTGGAGGGCGGCTGGGGTACTGGGGCTCTTGCTGGACGCCATGGACCGGGGCATGGGATGTGAGAAGAGGGAAGCATCTGCATGCCCCTGTTGACCAGTTTGGGGCCAATTAGCGTAAAATGAAAACAGCTTAGTTGGCTGCTGGATAGGCAGCTCCCCACTCCCCAGTTTTTCTAGAAAAAAGTGGTGCAGGGTAAACGTTGCCGGACAAAGGGTGTGACTGCTGCTAAAACCGCCAGAGCAGAGATGGTTGACTCTGGTCACGTCCTCTCAGCCCCCCAAACACCCTCCCACCAAGGCTCACACACCAGACACCTTCCACTCGAGTCCCAAAGCCCCTCTTTCTCCTGCACCTCCCAGGTAGAAAGGACTTCCTAAGACTCTGGTGTCTCTTTCACTAAGTCAAGGAGCGAATTACTTGCCTGAGTTTGTGGCTGTCTGGCACATTCCATCAAAACAGTCCTGGTTTCTGGTCTAGTGGTGCTGTCTGAGCACAGCTGTTCAACAGACAAAAAACTCAACTGCAGAAACCCTAGCATACAAACAGACTGCCCTCACAGTCTCAAGTCTATGACAAGGTGGTTTTTTTGGCTAGGAACACTCATCTTCCCAGCCCCCATTGCTTTCAGAATGGTATTGTATTGATAACAAGAACAAAAAATTGCAAAGGAAATGGAAATGAAAAAGAAAATTCACCCCGTATTGCACCACAACAAACACATCCTTTGTTTTTATCTTCCAGCTTTCTTTCCATCACACACTCATAAGCATGGAGTTTACCGAGTTGTGATCATAGCAGAAAGTTTGATTCTGCCATGCTCACTTACTAGTATACCATTTTTTCAAGTTCTTACACAGTTTTTCTAATCATAATGTTAATGATCCCATAATATTCCATGGAGTTGATGTTCTATAATCCACTTCATATCTCCTAAATAAAATGGAGTCATTCTTCAAGGTGCATCTCCCACATCTTTGGGAAGCCGTACGTGGACACCCCAGGCCTGGGAGACTGTTTCCCCCTCTGAACACGAGAGCATTCTCTCTGTTTTCCAGTTAAATTCCAATTTGGTTCCCAAGTCCATAATGTTTATTTGTGGTCTGCAAAATCACCCTCATGCTTGCCCTATACAATGAAAGAGCAAAAGGTAGGCGAGGGCCCTTTCCTGGTGCTCGACCCTATAGTGTGCCCAGCACTAGGTCTTGGACAGGTCTCAGTCCTGCTCTGTAGGGTGATGGGAGAATGGGAGACCAATGAAGCTGCTGACCCTTTTGCCCTTGAAACTCAGCCTGTACCAAGTGTTGCTCGCTGGGGTTCCCCTAAAGCTGTGCCAGTAGTTCTCCCACCAAGACCCCAAAGTGGGAAATCTCTCAAACCTAGAAACAGATGTAGACCATGGGCAGGCGAAACAAATGACCATTATTCATTCAATTTTTAACAATTAGATTGATTCGGGGCAGTCAATGTACACTTGTACATTGTACACAATGTACAATGTATATTGAATTGGTAACATGTACACTTCAGACAGTTCTGACAAGTGTACATGTTATCAATTCAATTCAATTCAGTATAACCGAGTCATCTTTGAGCAAGGGATTTAGAGTCAGAGATACTTGCATTTCAATCCCACTGTTGCCAGCCCCAAGCCGTGGAATTGAAAAACAGTCACTTAGTCTGTATGTTTGTCAGTTTACTCATTCATAGACTAGAGGTGGTAACAGCCACCTCAATCAAGTCTGATACAACCCAAACAAAAGTACAAGCATCTAAGCACAGCACTTAGCACAGTGACTGGGAAATGGTACATTCTCAGTCAGTAATAGTAACTAGTGATAATAATAAAGTTAACAGCAACAGAGGCAATCTTAAGAGCGGAAATGGTGGATGTACAATGCTGGCTTCTGAAGGACAGCCTCGAGTCCAGCAGATCTCTTTAACCAGATCTCTTCCCCTTCTGAAGATGATCCTAGCATCTGAGAGCTGTGATTACAAGCCCATGCAGCCCAGAAGAATATGGCTGTTCCCATCAATAGCATAGAGACAAAAAAGTATTGTAGTAAAAAAAAATCAGGGGTGGAAAGACAAAACTCTATCTATAAAATGACTTGGTTTAGGTCTCAAACTCTCATCCCCCCTTGATGGTAGAAAATGTAATCTTACTGATTTAAGGCAATTCATTCACTGCTGTTTAAAATTTAATCTCACATAAATGCTCAGTTAATTTTAAGGTTATCCCTCATCCCTCCTCATCTTTCTGGACATGAGGGTGATTTCACGGGAGGGGATGGAGAATGGGGCATGTACCCTCCTGGTGTGAGCAGATGCCCCCGGTAGGGGTGGCTGAGGTGTAGCTGGCAATCCCTAGCCTTGGACCTCCGCCCCTGACCCTGCAAAACTCAGCGCTGTAGCCGCCGGGTTGTCATCACTCCTCCTCAAGCCTTGTTGTGCTGTGCAGACTTTTCTGCATCTAGGTTGCTCTTACACTTCTGCCTCCTCTCCTGTAACGCAGTTGCTCTCACTCCTTTTCGGGCAGGGTTTAGCGATTCTCCAAGCTCCTCTTTGTCATCTCTTGTTGATGAATAAAATTTGCCCTCTTTCTCCAGGCTTCACCTCTTGATCTTTCTAGAAACCAAGCTTTCTAGAATTCAAAACATCTTTTTTTTTTCTTTTCAAGCACCTGGTTCTTGAAGTAAAGATGTATGATACTCAAGGTTATTATATCTGCTATAGATTAATTAGAAGTTCGAAAGCCCTGAATTTGGCTCTTCTGTTCACTTTGTACATCGGTACCCTAAGAACAGTATATATGGAAAACTTTTTCTTTAGTGTGAAGAGAAAGGTAGAGGGTAAGAGAAATCAAACTAAATCACACACATAAATATCAAAATATTACTCCCTGCAGATAAAATTACTTCTGCTCATACCTTCTGCCTGTAGCCCAGAGCTAGCCCAGAAACTAGCCCCTTGGGCATCCCCATGTACTTTGCGGATGTTTCGCTCAAAAAGCCAGGGACCAGATAAAAGTCACAGAGTGTCTAAAGTGGAATCTGGATGTGCATGAGAGGAGGAGAGGTTTTCTGCCCGGTAGGGAGGTTATCTGCCAGGCTTGTTTCTGAGCTAAGATGATGGGCTAGGAATGCCTGTGATGGGAAAACAGAAGCCTTTGTTACCCACGTAGGGCAAGAGGATGTGGATAAAGGATTAGGAAATCTTTCAAAAGTTAGAGGCCACTTTGCTGCACTTGGCTAATAGTAGACCTGCTCCCTTCTACATCTGCCAAGAGGTTGGGGAATAGAGTCTGCCAGACTCAAAACAGATGATCAAGTGAGTGGTGGCCTTGGACTCGGAAGGTGTTTATTTGAACTTCTCTTCCCAACTTTCCTTGTTGATTGTAAGAAACTCTGCTGCAGATATAGTGCCCCATGTTATTTGGGCAGAATCAAAATCAATAGGAAATTAGTTTTTAAGCTTTATTATAAAGAATAATAAAAATTGCTCATGCAATTATGGAGGCTAAGTCAAAAATCTGCAGATCCGATGTCCCAGTTCAACTCTGAAGGCCATCAGGCTGCTGCAGGACCAGGAAGAGCAGACGACCCAGTTCAACGTATCAAGCAGGAGAATTCTCTCTCCCTCGGGGAAGGGTCAGCTTTTTGTTCTATTCAGACATTCAACTGATTGGACGAGGCCCACCAACATTAGGGAGGGCAGTCTGCTTTATTCCGTCTACTTATTTAAATGTTAATTTCATCCAAAAACACCCTCACAGAAACACCCAGAATAAATTCGACCAAATGTCTGATCACCCTGTGACCCAGTCAAGTTGACACATAAAATTAACCATTGCAGGTCTTTTCTTTCCAGTTATGTTGCCATGCCCAACACCGGCAGCTTCCTGCAATCCTCAGTGACCCCTAACTTACAGGCTCAAACCTTTTCTCTAAGTCAGGAGAATCGCTGTGTGCAGAGCCATTGTGCCATTTGAGCCTCTGTCAACTTTGCCCACCCTAAGTAGCACCCCACTCTCCACAACCCCAAACTTCTCTCCATCCCTCTTCCATCACAAAGTCTTCAGGAAACCAGTACACAAAAGTGTCAAGTTCAAGTGGAAAAGTCCTTGGGAAGGAGAATCTCCGGGGCTCTGTGGTAGAGCCACAGTTTGAAGACAGAGGTCCTGACTTCAAGTCCAGTGTCCTTTCTGTTTTGTCCGCCTATAGCTCCCAAGATTGAAATCTAGCCCATTGCCTCAGCCCCAAGAGCAACAAAGACAAAAGCCATCAGCTGGACCCTCTACTGGAGGCCCTGCAGCAATTGTGCTCACAGCCTTATAACAAGGAATTGGCAGTTATGCTGGGAGCAATTACCAGAGCTTGGTAACATCAGCTCAGATAAAATTAGATTTGACCTGAGAGATTGTTCTAAACACCAACTCAACTGCCTTTGATGTTCTGAATCCCATCAAATTGCACATAGTTCTCTCTTCCTGGCTTTAAAGTCAGTCTCTTCATCAGAGAAATGAAAAAGATCTGTTTTTTTGTGAAAACCTTTAAAGCTTTTTCCCTGGAGGTGTTGTAACAGGCTGGTAGATGTGGCATCTGCCAGTTGTATGAAATACCCCAGCACTGGAGGCGGGGCTATTAGCTGACTTAGCCCAGAGACAGAGAATGTTGAAAAGGACAGTAGTTGCCCCTTAGAGATGGAGAGACGGAGAAGTCACGTGATCTGCCCAAGGTCAAAATACCAGAGCCAAGACTTCAGCCTAGATCTCCAGTCCTCTGCTTTCCTCCTCTTTTATGCTTTCCTAATGACTTCTTATACCTGGGGCAAGGTTTGACAGAGTGATTTCAAAACTGGGGGGAGAGAGCAATTACTAATCGGCACAGTCAGAATTTGAACTCTAAAACTTTGATTTCAGAATCTGTTGCCTTTTCTTACTACAATAAATAAAGGAAGCATGCAAGGAAGAAAGGCAGGTTAGGAGGGGGCAGGGAGGCAGTGAGGCAGGAGGGAAAAGGGAAAGAAATTCCCTGAGAACAGGGACACGTCTGTCATGTTTACTGCTTTTGCCCCAGCAGCACCTCCATGTTGGACAGTTGATAGGTGCTCGGTAAATATTTGGGGAAGAAGGTGAGAAGAAAGAAGGAAGAAAAGGAAATAAATAGGCTATTGCCTGAAGTCACTCTCGCTCTGAGGTCTTGGGTTTTATGATTACTTCTTTGGGCTAAGATTGTTTTCCTTTAACTTCTATTTTGAGTTTTTTGTTTATTGGGTTTTGTTTTCATTTTGGGTTTTTGTCTTGTGTTGTCCACATTAAAGAGATTAGGGTGTCAGAAGTCTACCTTCCGGATAAGTGGAGCATGGTGGTTGTCACTGAGTAATTTTTGTTGAGTAATTTCCCAAGCTCACACAATAAGAGCGAGGGTTAAAACTGAGGAAAACAGGTATGGCCTCTATCGAAGTACGCGGAGTCCCGTTACAAGCCTCCTCCCTTCTGCGTCCTCTCATTCTTCCTGTTGTTTTCAGGGTCTCTTTTTGCTCCAGGTGAAATCTACCTGAGCTATAGATTGTTCCTTTTGGGTCCAGATTTGCAATTAGCAAATCCGACTAAAGGACCCAAGCTGATATCATTCATCCTCTCAGTCATCCAAAGAATATTTATTTGTGCCACGCGCTTTGATAGGTGATTCTGAAGTGAATGGGACTCCATCCCTGACCTCAGGCACTCAAAATGAATATAGGAGACAAACATGTACACAACGAATAGGACGATCAAAGTGCCAGGGAGGAACTGATTTTTCTGGTGGGTATGGGACTTTCTAGAAAACATGACATTAGAACAGAGTTTGAAAGATGAAGAGGATTTCAGTACGTTCTCTTTCGAAAATGTGGTGCCAGGTGAGGAGAAATCACTCCAGGCAGAGGTTAAAGCCTAATTAATTAGAATAAAATCCAAAGTTCTCAGCGTGGGCTATGAATCCTCATGATCTGGTGCCTGCCTCCTTGCCGGATCCCATCTCTTATCACTTCTGCCCTTTCTCAGTATATGCCAGACACACAGGCCTTCCTTTAGTAACGAGAATCCTTTAAGCTTGTTTGTTTCCATCACAGGACATTTGTACTTGCTGTTCCCACTGACCAAATTGTTCCGCGCCGTCTCCATGTGGCTGCCTCCTAGGGAACATTTAAGTCTCAACTCCGATGCGTCATAGCAGAGGGATCCTATTAGAATCCCCATTTCACAAATCAGGACCCATTCTGTAATGGTTAAGTAACTGACCCAGGTCACCCAACTAACAGGTGAACTTGCCAGGAATTGAACCTCCGCAGTCATAGCCTAGAGACCCAGCTTCTATCCACGGCTCCACACTGCCCCTCTCACCATCCAAACTGATCTGAGTCGTACACTGACATGTTTCATTCTCCTTGCTCTAGAATATGTGGTCCATGAGAGCAGGGGCCCCGTCTATCGTGGTCACCACCATATCTTCAGCATCTGGCATATAGGATACACTCAGAAAATATATTTTGAATGACTAAATGATCAAGAGCTTGGGGAAGAGAGAGAGTGCATAAAGGAAGAAGCTTAGAGGTACACTACTCCTAGATAAGGAAATAGCAGGGAAGCTAATTTAACTGTGACCTCTGAGAACTAAGTCCCTATTTTTATCCTTTCACTCAAAGTAATGACAGACTTGTTGGAAATATAGAACAGGTAGGAGCAGGTACAGTGGCTAGATGGTAAGGAATTGGGGGAAATTAAAGGCTTTAAGGGGTGGGGAATCCTTGCAGTGTAACCCCAGACTGCAGCACATAAATGATTGCCTCCTTCTAACCAAGGAAGACAGTGGCTATCACTTCATGGAGGTCCTTTCCATAGAGCGGTGACCACTGTATAGCAGGAAAATAACTTTCTAAAAGGTCCCCGTGGTGTCAGTAACCTAGGAGTCCTCTCCAGCTGACCAAGAGGAGATGGCCATAGCAGATGGTGTTAACAAGCCTGAAATTATTCAGGCTATATTTCTGCAGTCTGCTGCCTGCCGGAAGCTCACTCCCAGCCGCAGGTCACTCATCTCTTCCCAGGGAAGTGCCAGGATGCTCACCGGCCTACGTCACCTCCTCTGTAGGCTTTCCAAGATGGCGGTGGTTCCAGCACAGCGGCTGCTTCTCCTGTCCAGAGCCACTTGGCCATGGCCCAGACTTGCTGTGGCTCTAAAGAGAGGAGGCTGGACTTGCACTTTTAGATTTTGATTCACAGGGTAGTCTTCCAACTGCTCACCACACCTTCCTTCTTCCTAGCCTCTGCAAGGAAGTCCCGCCACCCAGTGGTTCATAGTTCTAGCTTTCCGGCCAGATAACCTTCACTGCTTCAGTTGAATAAATGATGATGGTTTAGGTTTTGAAAGTTATAGTGTGGCTCAACTCTCCAGAATTATAACCACCATATATTGATTATTTTTTCTGTGCTACAGACTTTTCTAAGCCCTTTACAGACACCATCTCATTGAATTTCAGAACAACTCTTTGTGATAGAAACTTTATCATCCCCATTGCACAAATGACAAAAACTGAGGGATAGAGAAGTTAATGAATTATTCAATGTCTTATAGGTAAAAAGTGTCAAACTTCAAAGTCAGAGTTCTTAATCACTTAACTATGTGCTGTGTTTCATTTTCTCCACATATGCCCTAATCTGGGCATTGAGGGCACATATCACTACCAATCACTACCTGCTGTGTTTGGGGAGGATTTCTAAAGTTTGGTTTCTTCATTTAAAAAAGTAATTATGTTTCTTAACATGGAAACCTCAGTACCCGAAACCAAAGATACAGAGACATCTGTTGCTTCTAGCCTGGCCAGAGTTGATTTAGGAAATAAGTATCAGAACATAATCAGTAATGATCATGTGGCCCATTGATTCGATAGGCAGAGCGCCATTAAATTTCAAATATGCTATTAAGCCCAACAAAAATATATTCTATCGAGGGTCATCTAAATCCACAATTCCTTGGATTGGACGATTCAAGGTATATGAAGAAGTCCAAGAAGATGTGATGAGTATTTTATTCCTGGGAAGAGTAGGGATGAATCTTAGATTGGTCCAAATTCAGCCCCACTTTAACTAAGAATATAGGGTTTGGCTTCTAAACCACCATCATTCCTTTATTTGTCTAAACCACCATCATCTTCATCTTAAAGAGCTTCCAAGGGTCCTGGGTCATTCTAAGAGGACTGTCCACATAGCAAAGTGGAGGAAGACTGTACAGAGTGTCAGAATGCAGCCGGATATCACTCCTAGTCAGCAGGCAATGTTCTGGCAGCTGTCTGTGGAAATTACTCACAGGATGGCAAAGAGATGGAAATTGTCACAGTTCCGTGACACATGGGTGTTTGGTTCTTACAGGAATGGGAAGGGAAGATCTTCAGGTGGTGACTCAGCTCTCACACGCCACTCTGGTACTGGGGACAGATGGGACTCCCTCAGGCATAGGATGGACAGTCCCTTCTGAGTGGCTCAGCTCCTATCTGTTTGGTCCAGACCCATGGTATCTTTTTCTAGTCTGGGACTGGGACACCTGTTTTGCATATTCTTCTAAGTCTATTGATCTTTTAAATATAAATTTATTTATTTTTATTTTTGGCTATTTGGGGTCTTCATTGCTGTGCACGGGCTTTCTCTAGTTGCGGCGAGTGGGGGCTACTCTTTGTTGCGGTGCGTGGGCTTCTAATTGCGGTGGCTTCTCTTGTTGCGGACCATGGGCTCAGTAGTTGTGGCGCACGGGCTTAGTTGCTCCGCGGCATGTGGGATCTTCCCGGATCAGGGCTCGAACCCACGTCCCCTGCGTTGGCAGGCGGATTCTTAACCACTGCGCCACCAGGGAAGCCCCAAGTCTATTGGTCTTATACCCTGAGTCCTGGCTTTAGAAATCCAAAAGTCAAAACTCTGTTTCCATTGTCTGTTTCTGTTTTGACCACCCCCACTTTAAGATAAGAGTACCCCAGTTGCCTGGGCTGGAAGGAAATGCTTCTATGTTTGTCTGCAATGGTCATCTTAATATGTCCCTCTTTATGGGACACAAGTGCCCCCAGTCACGGGCACAGATTTCCAACCACAGGCTCTCCACAGGACAGTGTCTCTTAAGCTTAAAGCATGGAAAGGCAGAGAATGTGTGTTCTGGCCGGCCGACCGACTCTCAAAGGAGCAGAGAGAAGGGACTGAGCTAAGCATGCTAGGGGTCTTCTTCCAAACTCACCAACCAGACAGTTATTCCTCTTCCTCTCACAATGAAGGCCGACAGGGTGGAGAAGTGCTATAAGCATTCCTCCAGTCGGGGAGGGGATAATTTCCCCAGCGGCCAAAATTTTTGTTCTTAGTTTTGTCAGTTTTATTCATTATGAGGGAAATGTGAGTTGAAGCCACCCTGAGATACTACCACACACCCACCAGAATTGCTCCCATAAAAAAGACAAAACATACCAAGGCTTGGTGAAGGTGGGGAGCAACTGCAACTCTCCTACACAGCTGGTGGGAATGCAGTGCACCACTTTGGAAAATTCTTTGCCATTACCTTGTAAAGATGAATATGTGCATAGTCTATGACCCAGTACTTCCACTCCTGTGCATACATATTTTCATCAAAAGACATGTAGCAGAATGCTTATAGCAGCACTATTCATAATTGAAAAGTCACCAAATGCCCAACATCAACAGAATGGATAAATAGTAGTACATTCAAAAGACACAGACGTAGAGAATGGACTTGAGGACACAGGGAGGGGGAAGGGGAAGCTGGGACGAAGTGAGAGAGTGGCATGGACATATATACACTACCACATGTAAAATAGACAGCTAGTGGGAAGCAGCCACATAGCACGGGGAGATCAGCTCAGTGCTTTGTGACCACCTAGAGGGGTGGGATAGGGAGGGTGGGGGGGAGACGCAAGAGGGAGGGGATATGGGGATATACGTATGCATATAGCTGATTCACTTTGCTATACAGCAGAAACTAACACAACACTGTAAAGCAGTTATACTCTAATAAAAATGTTTTTAAAAAATAGTAGTACATTCACACAATGGAATACAGTGATGGAATACAGTGATAAGAATGAGCAAATTACCACTATGTGCACAATAGAGATGGAGCTCACAAACTGAATGTCGAGTGAAAGCCAAACCTATATATATAATTTTATTTATATGAAAGTCAAAAACAGGCAAAACACGTGAATGGTGTTAGCAGTCAGGAAAGTGAGACTTCTGGGGTGCTGGTGATATTCTGTTTCCTGATTTGAGTGCTGGTTACATTGCTGTGTGAAGTTTGTGAAATTAATTGATCTCTGTCGTTGTGTGCTTTTCTGAATATTTTTTATGCTTTAATTGCAAGTTCACACAGACACCTCCCTACATAGAAACATGGACACATATGCAAGCTTCATTCTCCCCGCCTCTCAAAAAATTAAATGGCTCTGGGTGGCAGCCCTGAACAATCGCTCTAGCTTCCTCACTGAAATGCCTATGAAGACAGCAAAAAGGCTGTCCAAGTTTGGCAGTCAACCCTACTGACACCACTGGAGAAAACTTCCCTGTGCCTCAGGGCTTCTCGTAAGGGATTGCGAGTGTGATGCCATGGCTGAGTCTGTCGACTTGAAAATAGTAGAAATGCCTTTCTTCCACCTTCAATATCTTTACTCTGGGTTAGAAACTCAAGTTCTGCATCTAAGGGAACACTGAGTTCTCGTCCTTGCCCCAGTGCGTGTGTGTGTGCGCGTGCGCGCGTACGTAGGGGGTTAGAGTCTGTTCCTTCCCCCCACCGCTAATCCTGTTACAGTATAAAAGGGGCTTGAAAGTGTTTCCTTACTCAATCTAGTTCCTGAATTAGGAATTCGAGTCTTTACGTTCAGGTGAATTCTGAATCCTGTGGGGAAAATTTGTCTCTACAGAGCTTTCTTTAGAAAGTACTCTCATTCTTGGAGATGTACTTTTCCAGAAAGGATGTTTTCTCTTTTGCCGTATTTTCCACCACAATTCTTGACGAGTCTGTGGATCATTCGCAGTGGTATCTGGTATTGTTTTGTCATGCCATTTGTTCGTTAAATTATTTACTCATTTAGCACATCACACCAGAACTACTAAATCAAAAATCTCTACTTTTCACTACCAAAAACCAAATTATCCATAAAGCAATATGCTGATCTTTTCATTGTCCAGGAACTTGAGTGGAAATTTTATGTTTATTTAAAACTTAATATTGAGGTTGACATCTGTAGAGTGTTTGTACACGTAAATAAGACAACAGGAAACAGTACAAAAGAAAGTGGGAAAAGAGTAAGAATAGCAACTACAGAATAAGTGAAAATGACCATAAACATAAGATACACTGCCTCACCAGTCATGAAATCAATGCAAATTAAAATAACACTAAGATTCTTCAGTGATCCTATTTTCAAATATTAAAAATACTTAAAAATATTCATTATTGTGCAAACAGGCAATCTCATACATTGTTGGTGAGAGTGGGGCTGGAACTCTCACTTTGAAGGCAATATATTTGCAGATTACAAATGTACATTTTATCAACATTTAAAAATTGTGAGCCTTTTGACCTTATGGTTTCTACACAGGTACTTAAGCAAGTGTGAAAAGACACAGGTAAAACCTTGCAGGTTTGTTGGTAACAGAAATATGGGAAGAAACCTAAATATGAATCAATTGGAACAGGTCTTTGTAAAATAAATAATAGTATTGCCATATCATGGTGCTAAATACAAAAAGAAGATTGGAGAAGTGAATATATACTATAATCCAATTTTATAAAAAATTAGTAAAGAGGGGCTTCCCTGGTGGCGCAGTGGTTGAGAGTCTGCCTGCCGATGCAGGGGACACGGGTTTGTGCCCCGGTCCGGGAAGATCCCACATGCCGCGGAGCGGCTGGGCCCGTGAGCCATGGCCACTGAGCCTGCGCGTCCGGAGCGTGTGCTCCGCAATGGGAGAGGCCACAACAGTGAGAGGCCCGTGTACCGCAAAAAATAAAATAAAATAAAATAAAAATAGTAAAGAAACATACACATATGTCTATGCTTAGGAAAAATTCCAGGAGAATAGACAGAAAACTTTTACCAGTGGTCATTTTGGGGAGGGTGTATAGCAAGGGACTTCACTTTCTACTTTATATATTTCTGTTGTTTGAATTGTTACAATATGATTATAAACCTGTTATGATCAAGAAAGACAATAAAGATTTTTAATACTATAGGATATTCACCCAATGCTAGCAATGTTATGTGTAAGTGATGGACATTCAGATTGTTTTAAAATTTTCTTCATTGTATTTTTGTACTTTCCAAAATTGTCTACAGTGAGTATCTACTTTTCATTTCAGAAAACAGGGGGCATTTCAAATAATAAGTCTATACAATTTAAACTATAGCATATGATCAAAATCACGTTGAACATATGGACAGCATAAAGCTTCAAAGGACATACACTTGAAAGTTAATGGTAGTTACATGGGTGGTAAGATTATAGCAGGTTTTTTCCTTCCTTCTGCTCGTTTGCAAAATCAACAGCTGTGTGACGTGAAGATCAATAGTTGGAATGACAGTAAGTTTATCATTATTGTAATTGTGCTCATTAGTATCTGAGTTCTCTCTCCCCTGGTTTCCCACATGCTTGTTATTTCCACACAGCAATGTTAATTATGGTGATGTAACACTAGAATGAATGGCTAGAAGTGGATGCAGTGGCACTATGGAGACACAAGCTAATAGAACAGAAAGGGGTCTTTAGACTTCACTCCAGGCTGCCTCCTACCTTAAGACAAGTAGATTTGTGAACCACTCCACACATGGAGCTGTCAGTGCTTTTCCTAAAGATAGCCAAGGAGACGCATGATCAAGACACTGACATTCCAACAAATAATTACAAATCATTCAATCCTACAACTGGGCAAGTAACCCATGATGTTGTGGTTTTCTTCTCTTTTATAAACAGAACTGATCAATGGTTGTGGGTCCATACTTTCTAGAACAAAATCCAAAATTTCTAAGTTTCTTTTGGAAGGAAATACCCAAAGAGAGGAGGAGTAGTTGATCAAGGGCCCCAGCCCTGAGACCCCTCATTTTCAAGTATCTTTCATTCTAATTCCCCTAGTCACCACCCCTTCCATGCTGGTCCCCAAGAAAACACTGATTCTTTTTTAGTGGTCTGAGCAGAGACATAAGTCTTTATTTTTATCTCTTTCACATAATAGAATTTTCAAAAACTCTTTCAAAATGCTAATGTAGCCAAATAGGCTATGAAATGGACAAAGGCCAGAAGGATACACCAAAATGTTAACAGTGGTTACATCTAAGAAGTTGGACTATATGTTATTATTTTGACTAATTATTTTTTCTGGGTATTTAAAACAAGACATAAACATTTTCACTGTGCAGTGAAGCTTTCACTATGTGTACACAGGTCTTTCTTCATCTCAAGAAGAGTTTCTTCTACTGTATCTTTGGTTATTGCTTCTAGTTAAATTGTACTGTTTTCTACTTCAAGAATAATAATTATCTGTATGCTGATTTTACACCCTCCTTTCTCATTATTATCTCGCTAATTGGAATTTTCCCCCAATTTCCTCTCCATTCTTGAGGAACTTCTCCATCGATCTCTAAGTCACTTATATGATTTTCTGCAGGATCAGTTTACTTTTTTCTTTGACTGCTGTTAAAATATTACCTTCATTGCCATATTTGTCCATCTCCTTTTTCGTCTTATCCTGCTCTCTTTTCACTTAGTCCATTCTCTCCTTAAGGATATCTTAATTACGTGTCAGAGAAATCATGACTTCTTATACTCTATTGAAAATGCCTAATTATTTCTTAATAATTTATCCTTGATTCTGAAATACATCATTTTCAGGTGTAGGTTCTTATTTGTCTTTGGTTTGACATTCTCTTCTTCAGCAGTATTTTTCACAAATAGGGACTTAAATGTCCCTTGATGTGACATCCTGTCCCCCTGGGGGGTGGCTAAGTCCCCTGCTCAGACCGACGGCTACAGCATGAGTTAACACGTGCAACCACTAATCCAACCCTCGTTTGGATGAAATGAGGCAGTGGCGAGCAGGATCTGGTGGTTTGATGTTGAAAGAGAGAACGAAGGCTCTGACCCTGGGAGATGAGAGGGGTCCAGACAGTGAGATAAGAGTGCATTTTAAGCAAACTTTATCTTCTTTCCAGATTAGCCACTGGGCCAGCCTTGGCCATTTCCCTTCCTGTAGGGTCTCAGTGTCTCCCATAAAGGGGTGACAAGGAAGAGTTTTGTGAGCTATGAATAAGGGTGATGAGCAAAAAGAGGCTTCGGTGATCAAATATATTATGAAAACAAGATTAAATAAAGATTAAGAGGTTTATTTACTGTGTCAGTACTCAGACACTCAAATAGGCTGGGTGTATGACAAACTTCCAGGAAGTGGCTCTGGTAGGCTGCACTTCCCAGACGTCATCGACAATGGTAACCATTTGATGGAGTCTCTTATTGGACAAACATTTCCTGGAAGACACTTTTAGAAACAATGTTCTAACTTTTGTGATTCCCATTCTCACTCACTCCAGCCTTTCTTTGTCTGTACAGATAAGGTAAGGGGGTCAGAAGGGCAAGCTAGTTACAATACATCAACTCCATCAGGCTCCCTAGAAAAACCTGGAAGAGTCTGAGGGGTGGGTGAGGCAGGACCACCTGTGCATGGCAAACATGATGTAGGGTGTGAGCACTTCCTGTCCCCCATGGCAATGGATGAGGACTGAGGGAAGGAACACATCCAATTACAAAAAGTCAATGGCAAGGGCTTCCCTGGTGGCACAGTGGTTGAGAGTCCGCCTGCCGATGCAGGGGACACGGGTTCGTGCCCCGGTCCGGGAAGATCCCACATGCCGCGGAGCGGCTGGGTCCGTGAGCCATGGCCGCTGAGCCTGTGAGTCCGGAGCCTGTGCTCCACAACGGGAGAGGCCACAACAGTGAGAGGCCCACGTACCGCAAAAAAAAAAAAAAAGAAAAAAGTCAATGGCAAGAACTCAGTCATAAGCAAGGCCCTGAGTTCTTCTTCCTTTACACAGGAATCTGGCAGTGCAGCCTAGAAGCAAAATGTATTACTGTTATGTCTGAGAAAGTGTATGGCATCCATTCTCTTGATCTAACATGGTCACAGCTTCATATAAAATTCAGAGTATTAGACTAGAAAAGAATAAGGAGCTCTTGGACTCCAACACCCTTGACTTACAAATGGATAAACTGTGGGCCTGGGAGGTGAAGAACCTTGTAAAAGGCCCCCAAAACAGCATCTCGGAGTCTGTACCCTGATCTCCAGTGCCTTTTCCACTAAACTATGATGCCATGTATATAACTTGAAAAAATACGAGTGTAAAATTGAAGACCAAATAGTTAAATGAGGGCACTTTTTAAAGCATTTTATTCCTCATTCTAAAACAGTTGCAAAATGTAAGGTTTTCTCATCTTCCCATTTTGACAGATGAAAAATAAATTATTATTACTTCATTCACTCACTCATTTGTCTGTCCAATCATTCAAAAAGTGTTCACTGAGCACCTACTATATACCAGGCACTGTACCAGGGACTTGGAGTATAATGGTGAAAATATTTGACATCATCCCAACTTACATTTTGATGAGGGAGACAGACATTATCCAAAAAAGTCACATAAATAAGTATTATTGGGTTGATTCTGATAAATTGTGCAAGTATTAGACCCGTGGAGACACAGAAAGCTGAAGAGCAATAATGACTACAATAAACAAAATTAACACTGAACCCAAAAGACAAAGAATCAAGAGACCTAAAATTAGGAACATTTTTATGACCAAGGAATCCCATTTGCTGGAGAGGCAGAGGCAGAAATGTAAATACCAACATTGTAATCCTCCTGTCTTTGAAAAGGGCTTTGGGGTAGACCCAACCCATATTGATGGTTCCAGACTAATTTCCTTTTTGGTAAACCCAAGTGAATCTCTCACCATCTTTAGCAGCACAGCTTTGCTGGGGAAGCAACAAATAGGCATTTATAATTGTGATACGGAGTTGAATGACGCCCCTGAGCTGGTGGGCACAGCTACAGGAATCTCAGGAAGTGTTGCCTGACAGTCCGTCTAAGGCTTGCGGTAAATATGCCTTCACGGGCTGTGTGTGTGGAGGAGAATCAGAGCAAGAGAGCAGAAGCAGTTGCCAGGGAGGGCTGGGGTGGAGGTCATGTCCCACCTAGGGAAGGTCTTTCCTTCTCCTCCACCTCTATGTACTTGCAGATCTGCTGGAGGGCACTTTCAGGATTTCGCCAGGTTGTGGAACAAGGAACCAACGGGGGCTTTGGAGGGAGACCATGCAGCCTTCCTCCCACCGGCTCCTCTGCTTTACTCTGGGTAACATTGCTCAAGCCCTGCATCCTTGCAGAACACCAATGCCCTTCCTTTTTAAAAGCCCTCCCTTGAAAATTAAATGAGATTACAAGTTTTAAGCCTGGCACATAGTAGGGGTTCAACGAATATAGTCCCCCCACTCCATGCTTTCCCCGCTTTCTACTTTGTCACTGAATGCGGGACCCTAATTTGTCTAGGTCTCAATTTCATCATCTGTGAAATAATAGGGCATGAGGCGATTGCTGGGCTTCCTTTTAATTCAGGCATTTTAGGAGTTTCTCATTGTACACCATACAGAGAAGGAACAGCAGAGGCTGGGACTTCTGTGACCCTGGTCTGTAGGGGTGAATTCCCACGTTGCTCCCCAGCATCAACCATGACCTAGGCAAAGACAGGAAAAATAAATGACTAGGAAAGGGCCAGCCTTGCAGTGTGCTTGCCTGCAAACAATTCACACGCAGTTGGGGGCCCTCAGCTGGAAACCAGCGTTTCATTTGCAGCGAAAACTTCATTTGCAGCGAAAACTTGCTATTTGCAATAATGTCAGTGGCTGACGGTTGGGATTCAGTGGCTCCTGGCCTGAGCCATCACCGAGCAACCAATTTTCACTTTGCAAGTCAGAATGACCCCTCCAGGGCTCCGTGCCAGAGAGGAAGGGAGGTGTGGGTCTCTGTTGGGACACGTTTGGGCACGGAGCCCATAGGGGCCTCAGATAGCTGTTTATGGCCTGCGGTTCTTGCCCCTTACAAGCCCTTCTTCACTACAAACACATAGCTTTTCTTGTTCTGGGAGCTCTCAGGGGCTTACCCATCTTTCTTAGAGTCAGAAAGAGGAGGGAGGAAAGCAGGCAATGAGAAAAAAGGCAAACAGGAAGATGCAGCTGTTCGAAGCAGCAAATAGAATATCAGATGTGGCCCCAGGACTGCTGGGTATAATGCTTGGATCTGACACAAGCCAGCCGCCTGGCCACAGCTGTCGCCTCCTGTCTCTGGATGCAGTTTGCTCAGGTGTAAAGGCTCGAGGTTTGACGAGGTGGTCTTGGTTCGACTTCCCGTTGTCCCTAATGTCCTGTGACTCATTCTAAACAGGGAAGGGCGGAGAAAAGGAGGAAATGGAAGAAGAGAAGGAGAAGGTGGAAAGCAGGTGGGTGAGGCTTCTTCAAAAAGAAGAGAGGAAAACGAGGAAGGCTGCCCCAACAAAGAGGAAAACAACACAGATTTGCCGAAAGTATTCCTCTCAGAGCTGTAAGTAATCTCTACGGTAATCACGATGACAATTATTAGCATAAACAGCCGAAGTCCTAATTAATTTCCTAAAGGGCAGCATCCTGCAGGTGACTCAGGGATGCTCTCCCCACCGACGCCCCCCCAATAAAAAAAAAACCCATGAGGATCCCTCTTTCCTGAGTCCATAGTTCTGGGAGCCAAAGGGGAGGACGAGGGAAACATTTGGGCTCTGAGTCTGGCCAACTGGTGTTGAGTCGCCCAGGACAGCCCAAGAACACCCGGCCAAGGTTGTTCTGCAGAGACAGCGTCCCAACACCCACGTGCTCTGAGCCTGCACCAGTAGCAACAGGATCCCAGTCACCTTGTACCGTCGAGGGCTTCCCAGCTACTTCCTAAAGGGGACCATAGGCCAAAGGCTTCTTATCCACAGAAGGACCGCTTGTGACTTTCCTGGCTACGTGGATCTGTTCTCATTCTCCCTGGCTTTGCTTTACTTCTGCTAACAGCCATCATCAGCTCAGCCCTGCCTCTCCTGGTCCCCAGCGTGTGGCAGGTCCCTGATCCTGTATCCCCCTCCCTCCACTTGCCTCAGAACTGACCCGGCTCCTTTCCTTCCCTAGCTCTGATCTTCAGAGCTCTTTGGATCTCCCTCTGAGTCTCCTAACACCCTGCGTCAGGAAATGCTTGTACACAGCCCCGCGCTCTTATGAAACTGCAAGGAATCCACTCTAAATCTTAAGGCTTCACTGCTGTATCCAGGTTATGTTTACAAGATTAAGACTGGTGGGAGGTGGGCAGCAAGTAATCAATTCAAAGACACTTTCTGGAAAGAAATCGGATTCAAATCTGTTCAGGGAATTAACAGCACTTAAAAAAATTTTATGTGAGGCAAGCCATTATAATTTCTCACAAAAGGCCTGCAAGTGATTTGGGATTGGTTTGTAACCTGTTACAGAAAAACCCAAATTCAGAATAAGATAATCCTAAGAATGGTAATCAATGAGGTCATATTGGTTTGTGGTATCTTGACTCTGTCCAAAGGACAGGGGGTGCGTATGAATCAGAGAACAATGATCAAGAAAAACCAGTATTAACCCAAAAGCTAAGGTGAGAATTGGGGTAGCTATTCTAAAAAAATGGCAACTGGAGGGGTTTTTAAAGCACTCACAGCGATTACAGAAAGCACAAGTACACCCCAAGAAAGTCTGCGTTATTGGAAAGGGATTTACTGTAAATTCCTAATTTAGGACTAGGAATGGTTTCCTTAGGCAGGAATTGAGCACAGCTGCATTAGTAAGAGCATAACATTTGGTTTAGGTTTTTACATTTTGCAATATTTCACCAAAGCTATTTTAAAATTTACATGTCAATATAGTCATTTTTTATCTCAATATATCCATTGTTATATTAAAATCTTGTTTTTATGGATTTAGGAGCCCCGGCATTTCAGCTTCTTGTATCTCTATATTTTCTATTCTTGGGGAGAGCACAACAGTGAACTGGCTTGTGCATTTAAATCCAGCTGTCGAGAGGCTTTCGACAGGCCCTATGCAGAGTTGTTAGGCAGTGGGGCTGTGGCTCTTAGCATCAGAAACACCTGAAATGCTTGTTAAAAATATGCACTCCCAGGATGCCCAAAAGGTTTTCCAGTCTTGCACTGAGATGCACAAATCAGAATCTCTTGGAGTAAGACCCAAGAATCAGGCTTTGAATTGGAATCTGTGGCAAACTCTATTTTCCCGAAAGAGCTGTGACACAGTATCTCTCATCCCGTATCCTCCTCTGTAATATAATCCTGCCTCCATGCCTTCAAGAGGTGGGGTCTGTGTCCCCTCCCTCCTTCAGCCTGGACAGGCTTATGGCTGCTTTGCAGTGCGAGTACAGTGAAGTCAACATTGTGTGACTTTATACTGGGACATAAAGGGCGATGCAGTTTCTAGCTTGTTCTCTGGAGCACTCGCATTTGGCGTCCTAGGCTGCCTTCTAAGTCCAGCTAAGCTAAGGCAGCCCTGGTGTGTGGAAGCCAAGTCACCTGGAGAGGCCCATGCAGGTGTTCTGGTGGCAGTACTGCTCTGCAAGTCATCCCAGCCCAGACGTTTGAGTGAAGGACCCTCCAGATGATTCTGCACTAGGAGACAGACATCCCAGATTTCGCACTATCCGGAGGACAAATGAGAATACTTGAGTTGTAATTGACATTACAGTTGGCTTTAATGTCACGACTGATGTTCGTCTATTTATTCATCCGTTCAATGAAACATGTATTCATTGTCCGCTATCGCCAGATTGTTCTAAAATCTGGAGACACAGCAAAGTCCAAGAAACATCCCCCAATGTCAAGGACCATACATTCTAAGGATGGCAGAGCACAGTGTGGCTGGGTGGGAGGAATAGACAAAAACAAATAAACAAATACATTAACAAGATAACTTAAGGTAATGTTAAATGTTGTGAAAACAGTAAAGCAAAGGAATGTGATGGGGGCAGGCACTATTTTATATTGCGTGGTCAACCTCTCCCAGGAGTTGTAGTTTGAATTGAGACTTGTATTTGTTTCCTGGAGCTGCCATGACAAAGTACCACAGACTGGGTGTGAAGGTTAAATAACAGAAATGTATCGTCTCACAGTTCTGGGGGCCAGAAGTCCAAGATCAAGAAGTTGGCAGAGTTGTTTCCCTTTGGGTGCCGTGGAGGAGAATCTGGTCCATGCCCCTCTCCTAGCTTCTGGTGGTTTGCTAGCCAGCTTTGCCATTCTTTGGTTTGAAGAGGTGTCACCCCGACCTCTGTCTTCATCTTCACACGGCGTTCTCCCTGTGTGCACATCTATCTCCCAATTTCCCCTTTTTATAAGGACACCAGTCACATTGCATTAGGGGCCCACCCTAACCCAGTATGGCCTCATCCTAATTTAATTAACTGCGTCTGCAATGACGCTGTTTCACAATAAGGTCACATTCTGATGCAGTAGGTTTCAGGACTTCAACTTATGAATTTTGGGAGAACACAGTCCAGCCTTTAACAGTACCTGAAGGGTGAGGACCCCGCTCTATAATAATGTGGAGCTGAGCATGCCAGGTAGAGGACAAAGCAGAAGCAGAAACAAGTTTGATATTCAAAAGTCAGACCAGCAGTCAATGCTGGAACACAGAGAGGATCCATCATCACATGGATTGACATGTACAGTGAACATTCCTCTAAACATTGCATCATGGGTGCTGTCACCAAAAGTCTGAGCTGCCCAGTGATCATATGCAATCCTCAGGGTTCCTATCAGTTCTACTTCGGACACATGGCTCAGAACCCAGCCCTCCTCTCCATCCCCACCAGCAGGCTTTGGTGAGCCATTTATTTCTCTCTTCTACTCTTACAGTTGCTGGTTCATTGATCTTCCTGCCTTTAGATTCTCCACCCTCCCATCAATCCTTTGGAATACCAACAGAATCATTTTCTAAAACAGAAATCCAATCTCACTCATTCTAAAAAATATTCCTCCACTGCCTCTCCATCATTCACCAAAATAAAGTACAAAATCACCCGTGTGGTGCCGAAAGTCATACAAATCCAGCTTAGCTCCAGCCGAGTCTCCAGCCTTTCTGTCAACTGGACTCACTTCCCATTCCCAGACTCCCTGTGTTAGGACTCTATTTTTGTTCATGCTTTCCCACTCTTCCCAGTTTTTTCTTTGTGTAATTTAAAAAAAAATTTTTTTGCCATGCTGGCTGGCTTGCAGGATCTTAGTTCCTCAACCAGGGATGGAACCTGTGCCCTTGGCAGTGAAAGCATGGAGTTCTAACCACTGGACTGCCAGGGAGTTCCCATCCCACTTTTTCTTGATGAATACCTTATCCTTTAGAAACAGTTTGGTATTCATCTCCACTGGAAAAAAAAAAAAAAAGCTACTCTTCTCCATTCTTTCCTGAGAGCCTCCCCGCCCTCCTTGGCCTGTGGTGGAATTAATTGCTTCTTTATCTTTGTCCCTATGGCAGCTTGCTTATCACGTATCTCCTTGGCGTGTAGGTACCTGTTTGAATACCAGTCATTGGCTTCCCTTGTTGAAACCATGAATTCTTTGTCAGTGACAGTGCCTAGGATGGTACGTGTTCCATGAATGTTCGCCAGACCAAATTTAGTGGAATACTAATAATGAAATGAGTGCTGGCCTTCAGATTAGGTCACCACTGTTGACCTGAAACAAAGAGACAGACAGATAGTTCTGTAGCAAAGATGGGTTTATTCAGGGTCAGCAGAAAACTGCAGTTCGGGGTCTGCAACCACGGCAAGCCGCCTGTAAGGACCTGTACAGCAAGGAGAGGAGAACGCTTTTATAGAACGGAAAGGAAGTTGGGAGGGTGATAGTAAACAAAGAGTTTTTCAAGGCTTGTCATTGTCTGAGTCCTGGCCAGGAAAGAAGACGAGTCTTTCTTCTTCCTGTTGGGCTCTGCTGTCCTCACAGGGCTTGAGAGCGCCCCCTTCTGGTCTCCCAACTCTATTTAATTGAAGTTTCTGCTCATTAATTCTTTTCTAAAATATTTATTTATTTGGCTGTGCCGGGTCTTAGTTGCTGCATGCGGGATCTTCATTGCCACGTGCAGACTCTTTTAGTTGTGGCATGCACGTGGGATCTAGTTCCCTGACCAGGGATCGAACCCAGGCCCCCTGCTTTGGGAGCGTGGAGTCTGAACCACTGGACCACCGGGGAAGTCCCTGATCATTAATTTTTACACGACTGTTTTGGTCATTGACATCCGTGGACCAGTTTCAGAGCTAATATTATTATCCCTGTCAATGTCTGTATCGATATAACTTAGTAGATTTGACATCTAGGCATGAATTCAAGTCCATTAAGATTAGGTACCGTCCTACCTAGAGACTGTCATACTGAGTGAAGTAAGTCAGATGGAGAAAGAGAAATATCGTATGATATCACTTATATGCAGAATCTAAAAAGAAATGATACAACTGAACGTATTTACAAAACAGAAACGGACTCACAGACTTAGAGAATGAATTTATGGTTACCGGCGGGGAAGGGTGCGGGGAAGGGATAGTTAGGGAGTTTGGGACTGACATGTACACACTGCTATATTTAAAAAGGATAACCAACAAGGACCTACTGTATAGCACAGGGAACTCTGCTCAGTGTTATGTGGCAGCCTGGATGGGAGGGGAGTCTGGGGGAGAATGGATATGTATGGCCGAGTCGCTTTGCTGTGCACCTGGAACTATCACAACATTGTTAATTGGCTATACTCCAATACAAAATAAAAAGTTAAAAGAAAAAAGATTAGCTGCCATCTTAACCTCTTGGACCTCAGGTTCTTTATCTGTAAAATGAGACGTTTGGACGAAATAAACTATAAACCTTTTGCTTGCTAAAGATGTAGCATTAGCCCCATCTTTCCTGCTGGAGTCAGAATTTACATAATAATTATATCACCATCACTGTTGACATCGATCTTACTCTCCTTTTGTTTAGTTTTGGGGACACTAAGGTATGGGTCCTGCTTCACAGTGCTCCCGTTTTATTGTTGTTGTTTTTGTGGGGGCCGGGGGCTGGCAATAGCTCTTTTTCTTTTTAATTTAATTAATTAATTAATTTATTTATTTTTGTCTGTGTTGGGTCTTCATTGCTGCACACGGGCTTTCTCTAGTTGCGGTGAGTGCAGGCTACTCTTCATTGAGATGCACGGGCTTCTCATTGCAGTGGTTTCTCTTGTTGCACAGCACGGGCTCTAGGCATGTGGGCGTCAGTAGTTGTGCCTCGCGGGCTCTAGAGCTCAGGCTCAGTAGTTGTGGCGCACGGGTTTAGTTGCTCCACGGCGTGTGGGATCTTCCCGGACCAAGGCTCAGAACCCGTGTCCTCTGCGTTGGCAGGCGGATTCTTAACCACTGCACCACCAGGGAAGTCCATGCAATAGCCCTTTTGAAACTGACCTTGTCTTTAGCATTTTTTAGGATTGTGTGTTAGGAGAAATGTACCATTAAGGGTGTAGCTTTGCACATTTTCTGTTTTCCTGTTTTTTGTTTTTACTTATAACCTCCTGGGTCATGGTAAATTACAGCAGCTTTTCTGAAAATTTCCCACACAGGAAGCTGTGCTGAACTTCTCCTGTGGCCTCCTAGACCCTCTCCCATTAATTTCCTCTAATTCTCATTAGCAAGTTTCTACCGCAGGCTCGGAAGCAGAGAGAAATTCTTGTGCAGCTCATTTAACACCTGCAGGTTCTGAGAGCTGGTGGAGAAACTACATCAATAAAATAATCACTCACTTTCTCAGAGATTTTAAATGTGAACCCTTTAAAGGTTAGACTTTTGTTTTGATTTCTATTTATAGTTTTCCATCAAGTCGTATGTTAATTAATGCTCTTGTCCTTTCAAGCCTCTCATGTAAAGCATTAGCCTCTCATGTAAAGAGAGGCTAAAACAAAATCTGAATGAAACCGTTTTCAGTGTATGAATGGCCGTAGTCAAGAAAGTATTCCGACATTTCAGAGGCGGGCGTGGCTTTTCTCTTCTGCATCACCACAGCCTGCTTTAGAAATCCCTGGCAAAACCAGTGGGTAGCTGCGAGGTGGGACTGGCAGATGGGACCCAGCCTGGGCGCTGGGTGATGTCCTGTGGTTTGGAGCTTCATCCAGCAAAGCTGGAAACTCTCATGCACTGAAGTGTGTGAACGGGAGGTGTAGCAAAAAGGGATGGGCAGGAAAATGGTCAGAGTTTTGAAGTTGTGTCTGTGTAGGAGGTGCGGGGTGGTGGGGGCGTTACTTCTTCTCATGGGGGCAGGGAGCTTATTCCCTCCCTACTCGAAAAAACCAAAAAACCCATTGAGAGGCTTGGGAAGAGGGCTCCAAAAGCATCACTAGGAGAGATCTCCAGTCCCAGCAGGAAGGAGAGTCAGGCATGCTACTCCCGGGCTGGATGCCACCCTCGGAGCAGGGCACCATGAGACGATTCTTGGGAGAAGGTGACCGTGTCCCTGGGAGTGATATGAGCTCAGTGACAGACACCCCCTTCTATGGGCATTTCTAAAGGCAGGAAGCTTGCGGGAGAAGCCCTCAGCAGACGGGCAGTGGGGACTGTGGTCTAGTGTGCCTACCAGAGGATGGAGGGGCTGCAGCCCGGAACTCCAGGGACCTCCAAGAACGAGAAGAGGCACTTAGCCATCCCAGGGCATCACACAGAGGCCTGCCTAAGTTAGCAGAGTAGGCAAGCCCTGAGGACTGCTCAGAGCTCAACCAGGCAAGCTCAGCGATACCCATCAGTAAGGCAGGAGATAGATGGGCCCCAGGCTGAGCAGCAGTTCGTCCCCTGTGGGCAGATACTATGAAATAGCAGAACGGAGGAGAAGCTGAGCCCTGTCCAGATAAGAGATAAAAGACCACGTATTCCTCATTCTCGAAGTCAAGGAGACCTTCCCGAGTACACATGTGCAGAAAGGTTGCTTGGAGGTCAAAAAAGGAGGGGGCGCCACCCCATAGTAAGTGATGTCAACTTACCCATAGGCCTCTTCTCTAGAATCCATCTTGGCTAAGAGATGCGCCTGCACACATGGGAGGGCCCTGAGATATACTAAATACGGACTCAAAACCAGGCAAAGGAAGATGATTCGCCAAAGGAAACCCGGAAAAAATGAGCCACAGAAGTTATTCAAACCACCACAAGGGCGCGACTCTCTCTCCCTGAGTCTGCCCGTGTGTCTATCCACACGTACTCTTTTTCCTCCTAATAAACACTTTACTTGTTTACTATTTTCCATCTTTGTGGGAATTCATTTCTGCAAAGCCGTACAGGCCAGGGCCTTGTCACTGGCCATTGGTCTAGTGGCTAGGATTCAGTGCTCTCACTGCCGCGGCCTGACTTCCATCTCTGGGAACTGAAATCCGCTGCAGGCCGAGGCCACCCGAGACCATCAGGAGAGAGGCTGAGGGTGTGGACCACTGGCAGGTGCAAAGGGAAACAAGGAAGAGGTGGGTGACTACAGAGGCTGTGATGTCGTTGCGCACCGTCCCAAGAAAACCTCACCTGCATCTACACAGATGCCAGCACATTTCTGGAGACCAAAAACACACCAGATAGAATGAGGTGGATTCACAGTTAGGTAAAGTCAACTCCAATGTCCCTCTCCTTCCTCTCTGTCTTCCTAGAGGAATGAAGCCTGGAAACGTAGTGGGGAGAAGAGAACCCAGAAGGAGACCATGGCCCTACCCTGCACTGCAAGACAAGAGTGAAAGAGTAGACCCCTTCCCACTAACCACAATGAGAACCCAAAGCTGATTATGAATTTAAAATAGGAGATTTGAGTAAAGCTTTAAACCAGATGGAATTTTGATAACCCAAAGCAACCAGAAAGGGATACAATTGGCCCACATTGTGGCTGAGGAAAAGGGCAGAGTGTGGTTGGAGCACAAATGGGAAAAATAAAGCTGATTGCTATTCAGAACTCACCAATGTCCTACTGCTAAGCAAGCTGTCTTTCTCAGGAGGTCATAATGAGGAATAAACGTGATAATTATTAAACACATACGTACTTAGCAGAGCAAACTCCCGAAAAATTTCCCTTAGCCTAACTTCTCTTTCTCCGAAGTTTCACACATGGTAACTGTTAAAAAAAAAAAAAAAAAGTACCCTGCCCTCTACCTGTAAGCACGGTCTCCCTTGAAAAGTCAACACTCCCCCGCACTCCCGATCCACCCATCCACGTGAGCCCTGGGGAGTGAATGGAATCATTCTTTTCAGGCCGAATTTCTAGGGAGGAGCAGCCCTGTGGGAAATCCAGAGACTGTCACTGTCTTAGTCTGTTTGGGCTGCTAAACAAAAATACCATCGACTGGGTGGCTTGAACAACAAATGTATTTTCTCACAGTTCTGGAGACTAAGAAATCTAAGATCAAGGTGCTGGCGGATTCGGTGTCTGGTGAGAGCCGGCTTCCTGGTTTATGCGTGGCTGTCTTCTCACTGTGTCCTCACCAGTGAAGTGGGAGAGAGCTCTCTGAGGTCTCCTTTTTTTTAATAATAACTTTTTAAATCAAAATATAGTTGATTTATAATGTTGTGTTGGTTTCAAGTACATACCAAAATGATTCATTCATATATATATATATATATATATGTATATATATCCTTTTTCAGATCCTTTTCCCTTATAGCTTATCACAAAATACTGAGTATAGTTCCCTGTGCTCTACAGTAGGTCCTTGTTGGTGGAGTCTCCTTTTTAAGGATGCATATCCCATCATGGGTGTCCACCTTCCTGACTTCATTACCTCCCAAAGGCCCCACATTTTAATTCCATCATGTTGGGGGTTAGGATTTCAATACGTGTATTTTGGGGGGGGAACTCAAACATTCACTACATCCCGGTCACCTTTTATCTGGTTTCATTTCTTTCTTTCCTTTGTGACTTGCCCATTCATGATATTTGCCCATTTTTCTATTTCTATTCCATTTTTAAAATTGTCTTAAAAAGCACTTTCCATACTAAGAATATTAGTCCTTTGTTACAGGTGGTGCAAATATTTTCCTGGTTTGCTACGTATATTTCAAACTTAGTTTTGTTTTTTTAAACTTTTAAAAGTTTGGGTAATCATATTTACCCATCTTTTCTGTATAATTTCCAAGCACTCCAGTCCAATGTACTGTCTGTTAATGTCTTTCTTGCTTCATTTACTTCTGAATGATGCTCAGCTGCATCTACAATGTATGTTTCGTGCTGGCCTTCCTCCCATAGTTGCTCTGCATTTTGTAGGAGGACTTTGGTAAGCCATCTCTTCACATATTAGAAATACAGGCGATACACTTGCTGCATCCTTGTTTGGCCATAAACATCTTCTTTTCTTTTCTAATCTCTGCATTTTATTGATAGCTTAGCTGGATATAGAATTCCAGATTCAATATAGTTTCTTCTTAGAAATTTGAATATATTGCTCCTCTAACATAGCTCAGTATTGCTGCTCAGAAGTGCATATTAATATGTTCATCTTTCCCTGGGTGTGACCTCTCTTTTCTCTCTGGAAGCTTTAAGGACATTCACTTAATGCTTTGAGTTAGGAAATTTCAGCATGATACATCTATATGTGAGTTATTTTCTCATTTATCCTTCTCCATACTCAGGAGATGCTCAGTATTAAGAGTCACGTCTACTCTCAGTTCAGGGAGTTTTATTTTTTTCTTTAATGTCTGTAATTATGTTTTATCTTCTTATGCTTCTGTTCTCTCCATCTAAGAAATCTACTAGATTGCTGTCAGGCCTCCTAGATTTGACATTTGTGTTTCCTAACTTTTCCCATATATTTTATTTATCTTTTTGCTCCCAGTTCTGAGAGATTCCTTTGATTTTACTTCCCAGATCAAAAACCTAATCTTAATCTTTGTCCAATTTATTATTCAACCTATCTAGTGAAATCTTTACTTTTGCAGTAATATCTTCATTTTGAAACATTTTTTCTTACTCTCTGATTGGTACCTTTGCAAAAGAGACTGCCCTTAATTTGTGGTTACGGTATCTGCCCAAACCTGTAGGCAGAAATCAGAATGTTTTTAAATAGTTCTCATCTTTTTCCTGAATGATCTCTTTTTTCCCTCCTCTGGGATTATTTAGTTTGTGTTTAATGATCCTTCTCTTTCTCTTTCATGCTTCTGAGTTTTTTTTAATACCTTGCAATCTTTGTTTGCAAGAGCTTTTTTTTGTTTCTTTTTAATGACAGGCTACTCTGACATGTGCAGACAATTGGTGTGCCTTTCCTCAGCAGTTGTATATGTCTCTTTCATAACAGGCCTTTTTCTTAAATAGAAAGACCAAATGTGAGGTTTCAGTCAGCAAGCATAATTATAGGCAGGCTCTCTTTTCATGTTTGGGGACCAGGAATATGAAAGCAGGGTAGGGACCCCCATAACTGTCAGTGCAAAGCCCTCTGAGCATGGAGCCTTTGAGTGTTTCAATTTTGCTGTTTCTCTGGCAGTCTCCAACACCCTTGCCAGGAACTCTTCTAGGGTAGGATGGATGTAAGTCATTTGTTCACTTCTCCCCCTGAAAGGTGCAGTTGGATCCCCACTTGCCTTGAGTCTGTAGGGATCTATGATGACGTCGATCCATAGAATATTAACTGAAGGGACATAATCAGTTCTGGGCCTGGGCCAGCTGTCACTTCCTGTTTCTTAGAGCATGAGCTCTGGGGAAAGTCAGATGTGGCATGTAAGAAGTCCAACTCCTGGCAGACGACCATGCTGTGAGGAAGCCAGCGCTAGCCACATGGAGAGGTTGTTTGGAGAGACAGACACTGGGCCAGGCCCCAGATACCCAAGCCACTCGGATGGCTTGTGCCAGGTGCGAGACACAAATGAGGAAACCTTTAGATGACTCCATCTCCCTGCTCACCCACGAGAGACAGACCGTCGAGCTGAGCCCAGTCAACCCACAGGAAGATGAGAGATGATAATACATAATGCTTTTTAACTCTTAAATTTCAGAGTGGTTTGTTACGAAGCAATGATAATAGATCACCCATTTCTTGTAGTAACAGATCAACTACTTTCTCTAGAAAGCAGTTTCCAGGCTTTGGCCTGAATGTAAAAGCCATAGCTGCCAGCAACTCTGTTGAAGAGAAAAGGACCTACTGCCGTAGGCTTTAAAATGCAGTTCTTCAATAAAAACCTTGAAGATGACCTCTGGCCCACGCTTGCACCTGGGGACGCTAATGTGGGCCTTCTCTGGGCTCCTCTGAGAAGACCGATGTTTAACTCTGGTGCCTTGGGCTGTGGTTTCTTCTCATTTTTCTCTGTGAATCAGGTGAAGACTATATTGTATCCTCCAGACAGTCCCCAAAATTTAAGTGTTACCGATGGTATCTATTTCTTTTCCCCCGCTCTGTTATAGGGTGTGTGTGTGTGTGTGTGTGTGTGTGTGTGTAATTTCAATGTAAACTTGAAAGAATATGGAAGTAGCAACACATGCTTAGGCTTCCATCTTGAAACAGAAACTTAGTAGATTCCTAAATAGAATTCAGTGATAAGAGCTCATGTATTTTAGATAGTTTAGCAGTATTGGGCAAGTGAAGAATGCACCATCTGCTAATATCTCATAAAAATAATTAGGTGGGGGAAATTCATGCAAAAACACAGTTAAATGAATATTCCCAAAGGAGAGTACTGTGCTTCCCCACGTTGTCACAGGCTGGCCTCGCCTCTCACACATGCACTGAAGCAGCATAAAGGGCCGCATCAGACAACAGGGAAAAAAATGACACAGGGTTTTGTGGCCTGAAAACCATGGAGGTAAGTATTCAATATTTCTGTGAATTTGAAGGATTTATATTTTATGTTGTCCTCTTTGGTGGAGGAGGGCAGGGCAGCAGAAAATAACTGACTTCTTGCTTGACTAGGTGGAGGAGAGGAGATATATCTTTCCAAGTGGAGGGACATCAGACAAGTTCACTATGGGTTGTATGCTGGGTTCAAAGGCCGCCGTGAGGCACCGGTAAATGTACTAGGGAACTGCCTGGGATGACTTCTGTGTGAAGCCAGAAGACTTCTATTACCTCTGGTTGCTTGTCAAGCTCGGCAGAAGTTTCTTCAGAGATGCAAATTTTAATGCACGAATCCTGTGGTCTCTAAAGTCTGAGGGGCTGACTTTGGAGAGAAGGGGATGGGGACCTAGGAGAAAAATTCCCAAGGATTAAAATGGAAAATGAAAGAATTGGACAGTTTTGACCGGCCACCTGAAATAGACAGGTTTCCTGGGAGGGTTACAAGTGGGGTACCTCTTAAATCTGTTATAATTTGAGTATCTGTTGGTCCATTTATTTATAGACATGATTGATTATATAGGTGGTGAAGAGGGGTGCAAGGCCACAGGCTGGGCCCTCACCTGTTCTCTCATCCAGACCATTCAGCTCTGGCCCAAACCTCAGATATTCCATGCAGCCCTACAGTTTACCACACTCAACTTCCTTGGAAGGCCAGGGACTATCATCATCATCATCATCATCATCATTAGCGTTGTTATTTTTATTATATTTGGACAAGCTTCTTGGAATTTTGCTCCCAAAGCAACTCATCCGAATATTCCTTCCAGCTCATGTGCAGTTGAGTTGTAAATACGGTATTCTCCACTTATTGTCAGTGACGTTTTAGTGACAGTCTTAGACTGATGTCCCATACAGGTGTTGCATTGACCTGCCTCTTAATCTGGCTATGTTCTAGTCTGACTTTCAGGGCAGAATCACAAGAAATGAGTCAGTAAAAGCTTAAGAAGGATCAGACATAGCTCCATCTAAAAATCAATAGCGCTCAGGAGATACCACTGTTAAAAACTTTTAAGACTCTTTCTGTCTAGATAAGCTTACCACGATTTCTCCCCAACCCCCTGTCTGGTTCCCATAGCAGTTATTTTCAAACTTTAACGGGCCAAGAGTCACCTCGGGAATTGGCTAAAAAAATCAGGTCACTAGAAATTCTGCTTTGTTGCCTTTGGAGTGAGGTTCAGAAATACCATTTCTAATAAGAAACCCACCCTAGTAAATTTTGATTCAGGTGGGTCATTGACTTCACACTAAGAAACAACAGGTACAAATTACACAAAGTAAACCTTACTTCACCTGAAAAGCTGGGTGTATTTATTTAAGATGAGGAGGGGACTTTTATTTATTTATTTTGGTACGCAGAGTTCTCACTGTCATGGTCTCTCCCGTTGCGGAGCATAGGCTCCGGACGCTCAGGCTCAGCGGCCATGGCTCACGGGCCCAGCCGCTCCGCGGCATGTGGGATCTTCCCGGACCGAGGCACGAACCCGTGTCCCCTCCATCGGCAGGCAGACTCTCAACCACTGCGCCACCAGGGAAGCCCAAGGAGGGAACTTTTAAAAAGGGGTATTATGCAGCTTCATCCTTTTCTGTACTTCAGTGCAGAGAGAAGAACCCCAAAGAAAGGAGTGTATGGCAGTTACCAATAAAGAAAAAATAAATATAGGCAAATCAATCAATCACTGACAGTTACAGATTATAAAATAAGGAGTGATCTGGGGACGATTTGGTATGCTTTAAAATAATCCTTGGGGAAATGCTCCTGTAAGAGGTACCTGAGAACAATGAGGAGAGAAGGCTTACGTCAGGGAGAAGAGGACTCATAGGTCCCTCAATTCAGCTGAGGGAATAAATGAGCCCCCAAATGGATCACCTCCATAGGAGAAACATCACAGAAAATGAAAATGGGAAAGGATCAGGCTAAAATTTGTTATGTCAAGCAGGTTTTATCTCTATTTCCAAGTCTGATCAATTGGTAGTGGCTCCCTGGAGCACTTTGTCAAGAGAGATTGTGAAGCCGTTTCTAAGCTTAGAGGGAATGTGCGTGATTGATTAGTTATGTCTGCCATGGGCGAAGGAGGAGGAGGAGGAGGAGGGAGAGAATCAGATGCATCCTTGCAATTTCTGCTTAGTCAGTGACTGTGAAGTTATACAAGTTCCACTGCAGAAGAAAGACTTGGTCATTCCCACTAAGTATCATCTCTTTCCTGCTATTTCCAATCAGGAAAGGGTTTTCCATGCGAACAATAATTTAAACTCATTGAGATATTATGTTTACACTGCTAAAGATGGTTGCTATGCCAGAACATCTCAAATAGTTCCCTGGTGGAAATCCAGACCTGCTGTCCTTGTGCATTCTGCATCACAGACTTTCTTAGCTGGGTCTTCCATACTCCTTGCTTTGCCCAATTTTACAGGAGAGAAGGAAGGGCAGTAAGCAGCTGTGCCTCTTTCCTGTTCCACTCAAGGCCTCAACTGCCAGGCATTTCCATTCCCGCTGCAGCAACCTCAAGTTTTCAAATACAAAACACTGAGCTGTACTTCGTAAAACGCCTGGTGGGCCTGCCTTCAAAGAACAAACTCTATATAAGTACCAAATTAAAAACAAAAGAAGATTGGTGTGCTTATATGTAATTGAGAGGCTCATTGCCAATCAGCCATGTCTGTTCATTCAAGTGAGTGCCTGTCAACACTTTGTTGGCCTCATTTGACTTACTGCATGTATGTGAAAGAAATAAACTGCACTACAGAATACTTTTAAAGAAATTCAGATTTTTCTCCAGTTTAGATTTCCCATTCTTTACTTCAGTAAATTTTTTTTTTGGTAGCTTCCTTGTCTACCTCACCACCACCCCTGCTTACTTCTTTCTTTCTAACAGCTCCCAGTTTTGGTTGGGGATGCATGTTGGTCTAGGGAAGCTGATTTTACCCCAGTTATAGAGAGAAAGCATATGACTGACCAATCAGAGCATTTGTTCTGCCTGACCACAGTGATTGGCTCAATGTTGGGCATGTGACTGTAGCCATCCAATTAGAGTCATACCTAGGACTTTTGCTGGGAATAAAGACGGCATCTCTTTTATTGGTGGGAACTATGTAGCTCTTGAAAGTGATCCTAGAGTGAAGAAGAGAGCCAGCCTTAGGAGAAGACAACTCTGAAGAGAACATTGTGAAAAACAAAAAAAGCCCTTGGTGACGTTATTCAGCTGCTCTACCTGTGGATTTTTCAGGCAAATGAATCAGTATATCTTCTCTATTGTTAAAGCCAGTATTAATTAGCGTTTTTCTTCTCTGGTCCTCGTAATGCTAACTGATACACCCAGTCAGTCTGAATCAGGAGAATCCATTTCATTGGCACTCTCTTTGTTTTTTATGACTCAACTTTTCCTTTTCTAATTTTTTTTTGTGACCGAGATTTGGGAAGCTGGGTAATAAACAGCTGATAATGATTGGGATGAAAATCTCAGTCATGTTCCAAGGGATGCTTTGGAAAAGAATATGCATCTTCTGAATAAATACCATTTACATGATGCTAACAGGAAGGGAACAAGAAATAGGCTGGTTTTGTTGTAGAGGAAAATGCCTGTGTACTATGGGGAGGAATTAATTATGCAAAATAGTGAAATATGTGCAGACAAATGCTAATTTGTCAACCTGTAAACTGAGCTTCCTAAATCTTAGTTTGCAATAAATTGAGTCATTTTCAAATATATTAGGCAAATGAGCTGAAACCCTAGTATAATATATGTATTTAATCCTGATGCCCATGCACGTACTACTTTCCATGGGATACGAACCATCTGACCTCCGGGGCCAGATTTTATTACATCTTCTGTAAATACATCAGTGAATATTTCAGTTTCTTGTTTCTGCCACAGTAACAGCATAGCTGCTCAGAGACTAAAACGGGATAATGAAACTGAATCACAGATTTACACATGTGAGGGGGATGCAGAGAAGAGTCTATCCAGCTAGCTTTCCAGGCAGCCCTGGAAGTGGGCACAGTGACCTTTGATCTAATACGCCTTTAGGAATTTCCCTTGCAGATCAGAGCAGAAAATATAGCAAGCTCCCTGAAGACAGTTTAAGAAGGAGTAACTAGAGACAAACTACTCCTGGGCAAATAGCTTCAGAGTCTTGTACAAAAGTGAAAGATGCAGGAGAGGAATGGATAGAGACTATGACAGGAAGCTGTTGGTTTGAAATTGCCTTTGTTCATCTCAGTATGCAGTTAGCCATGTCTGGATGTCATGGCCTAGACCCAGACGCTGGGCGAGGGTTGGGACTCTAACACTTCTTGCTTCCAGCCTCAGGAGAGCTACAGAGCCCCCCATGGAATTGGGTTAGCCCTGCAGGAAGGACAAAGCAGCCCTGGAAGTTTGAGTGTTCCTCTTGGAGCCTTCCCTGGCTGTTTAGACACTCCAGTGGTAAAGGAGAAATTAACAGATGTCTCAGAAATACCATTGGAGGACATCACGGAGAGGACGTGATCGCTGGTGAACCTGCAAGCTGGACCCTGGCAGTCAGAGGCTCCTCGCCCCTCCTGTCCCTGGAATGTACGTTCTGACCCCCGTTCCCACAGCGGGAGCCATATTCAAGGACTCAGCCTTGAGAGAGTCATGTGTTGCCAAGACCATCTGGACGGCGTACATGACTGAACCCAGTTAAGGCCTCTACATAAACGTTTAAGATTCTGGCGGGCAGGTGCAGAGGTCTGCTTGTCCCAGACAAGCCTTGTATGTAAGTTTCCTTGCTTATTCAACCTGCCATTAACCAGTGTGGCGCAGTCTGCCTCTTTCTTGGGTCTCTCCTTGTCCTCTGTGTACAGGGGTAGTTTGGGATTTCAACAGGGAGAACTCCTGAGTTTGCGAAGCAACAAATGTACTTGATGAAGTCATCTCGGGTAGGAGTAATTTCAGTGTTAAAAATGAAACAGGAGGAAAAAAATACAGCAAGGGCTCTTAACTCCTCTCTGTTCCCTTGCCAACATGGTTCTGGGAACAGGTCTGGTGAGAGAAGTCACTGGACACTAGGTGTCCTAATTGCATTACTTTAGGTGAAAAGACCTTTTTCCTCTTTCAGATGCAGCTCCGCCTGATGCCACAGTCACCAACTCACTCCCTACCACCCCCCCACACACACCCTGCCACCAACAAAGGCTCCCATCTTCCCCTTCCTGTGCAGACAGTACGGGTGCAGTGCCCATCACCTAGGAAAGCCATGCAGGGGCAGGAAGAAACTTGCAGGGGGTGTGAAGGCCCCTTGGACCTCGAAAAACTCTGGTCATCATTTATATTTAGAAAAGGATATTTTTCAGAGCTTCTCTTTTCCAAAAATATATTTTATTTTTGAATAAGCAATTAATGCACATGGTTTAACCTCCAAGTTTTGAAATGATGCACAAAGAAAAAAAAAGTCTCCCTTCCACCCCTGATCCTCATCAAAAACCTTCCCTTTCCAGAGGCAACCCAATGTTATTGGTCTTTTCTGTAGTCTTCCTGTAGAATTTTAAGCATTTACCATCAGTGACAAGCATATATGTAGTCCCATTGTTATAGAAATGGCAACATATTGTACATACTCTTCTGCATTGCTTTTTTCACTTCCTGAAGATAATTTCATATCAGTATATAAAGCACTTCCTTATACTTTTCATGGCTGAATACTATTCCACTCTGAATGTACTATAATTCCTTTAACAACTTGCCCACAAATTGGCATGTAGGTTGCTTCCGTTGTTTTGCTGTTCAAACAAAAAAGCTGTATCAGTGGAATAATGCAGTATGTAACCTTTTGAGATGGGCTTTTTATATGCAGTGTAATTCCCTTGAGATTCATCCAGCTTGTTGCCTATCAATAATTAGCTCCTTTTTATTGGTGACCAGTAGTTCATGATATGGATGTGTACCATCACTTAAATATTTATCATTGAAGGACATTTGGTTTTTTAAATTTTGGGGCTATTACGAGTAAGTTACTATGAACGTTCATGTACAGGTGTTTATGTGAACATAGGTTCTCATTTCTCTGGGATAAATGCCTAAGAGTGCATTTCTGGGTCATTTGTAATCGTATGTTTACTTTTTAAAGAAACCGCCAACCTTTTCCAGAGTGGCTGTACCATTTTACATTCCAACCAGCAGTGGATGAGTGACCCAGTTTCTCTGCATCTTCATCAGCATTTGGTGTGGTTACTATTCTTAATTTTAACTATTCTGACATGAATATAGTGGTATCTCACGGTGGTTTTAATTTGTGTTTCCCTAATGGCTAATGACGCTGAACACCTTTTAATGTGTTCATTTGCCTTCTGTAGATCCTCTTCAGTGAAACGCCTGTTCATGTATTTTGCCCATTTTCAAATTGGATTTTTTGCTTTTTGCTGTTGAGTTCTGAGTTTCTCTGTATATTCTAGATACCACTCCTTTGTCAGATATGTGCTTTGCACATATTTTCTTCCAGTCTTTAGCTTGTCATTTTATTTTCTTATGAGTGGCTTTCACAGAGCAGAAGTTAGTTTTTATGAGATCCAACTGATCAGTTGTTTTTTTTTTAATTTAGAAAAAAAATCAAGAAATGTGACATGTATACTACCCCAATGTGATGGTTGAAAAGTGCACATTCTTAACACATTCTATAGCAAAGTGTCAATAGAAATTGAGAACTGTAAGTGCCGTGATAGTGGACTGGAAACAGGCCTGAGACGGCTCACCAGGGCCATATAGTTCTTCCCATTTTACAGATTAAGGACCCTGTACCTTGCCTTCACTTTTAGTTCAAAGACCTCTTCATGATCCCACGGTGAACAAATTTCTGTGTGTATTTAGGCAGCATGATATAGTCGGTCACATAATTATTCTGGTTGTTTTTACCATTTAGAAGACATGTGAAACCTTACCAATTCCCCAAGCCAATGGCATCTTTCCTTCCTTTGAACTCACTTCCAACCTGCTTTTTAAGAAAATAGCACCTAACATTTTCCCATTAAAATTATTTATGATGTGATGTGATAAGTAAGTATGGACTCCAAAGGCACCCCAGCTGACCTATCCCAGCCTCAGCAACTGTGGATACAGGAAGGTTTCAAGATACACAAATTGAGCACATGGAATTTTTAAAAGATGAAAGGCCTTACAGAGATATTAACATATAATGACATTTGATTATATGTCGAGAGAAAGGCCTTTCTTGAAGAGAGAATGTTATATGGAATCAGGATGGTCTTGGATCATTCAAGGTCACTAGAGCCCCCAGCCTGAGGTCTGAGCCTGTCTCTTGTTTTACAGGAAAAGTGGGTACCTGCAATCCAAGCTGGCAGTGCTCGTTTTGTTTCTAGACTGGCCTCTGTTGGTTCTTGCTTTGGCAAAAAGCTGAGCCTTTGGTGCACCTTCTTCTCCATGCCCAGGGTCTGGGAAGGCTCTGGAGGAAGCCACCTCTAAGAGTGGAGCTCTCCCCCGCCATGCTGTGTGATTATCAACTTAGCTCAGGCAGAAGCATCCTGCCTACTTGGCAAATCCTGAAAGGATGGCTGGGAGGGTCCAGTGCCCCTGGTGAGCCACCTCCAGCCTGTTTCCAATCCACTATCAGGCAGCTCTGCGGGAGCCGTGTTAAGAAGCAGAGATGTGCGCTCTGTCCTGGTCCTGCAATGCCACCAGGAGATTTTGAGTGCCCAGGCTGCTGGCAGAGCTGTCCTACAGAGTGGGGTCGCCCAGACCAAGAACCCTCAGTCTGGGGAGAGGCCACCAAAGACTGAGCTGTCCAAAATGCCTGTCCCAGGGAAGGCGTTAGGAGAGGTTGCTGGGGAAGCACCTGGGGGAAGAGCCAGAGGTCTCTGCACCTCTTATTCCAGGAAGAGGACATCTCTGAGGACAGAACTGGATGGGCCCAGCCCACCCCGCAAGGCTGCCATGATCTGTGGCCCAGGAAACACAACAGAAGGTCAGCAATCACCGCTCCCCACTTTTGTGATAAAGGGGAGGATCCATGACTTGGACGCACTCCCATTTGCCCCAAGGAACCCACAGCACGTTCCTGGCATGATCCCGTCTCCGGAAGCCCTGCAGGTGTTTGATGCGGATGCTTGTGGCTGAAACTCGGGGTCTTTTCTTTCCCGGCCGGGCTGGGACCCAGGCCCATCACCACTGCCTTGGCCTCCTCTCCACTCCTGCTGATGCTGCATTCCTCCCTGTGTCTTTGCTGCATCCGCCACCTGGCCTGGCTCCTGGCCGAGCCTGTCCAGCTTCACCGTCTGCCATGCGGGCACCTCACCCTCCTCCCAGCAGGCCTTGTGTCTCCGGAGACAGTATCCAAACCCCAGGGGATCAAGGGCACTTTAGGGAAGCAAGCCAGCCCTGCTGGCAGCCCAACCAGTGACTCCACCTTCCTAGCTGGGCAGCGATGCCTTGTGTTGCCTTAATTCTGTGTATTATAATTATAGAGAGATGGTCTAGAAGGGGAAATCAAGCTGCTTGTTTAAGAGTCTCTGTCCCCATCCTGTTTCCTCTTTTCTCTCTGCTTCAAGTCCCCATAGTCATTCATGTCAGAAAGAGGGAGTTTTTCTTTAACTTCTTTCCTACCTGCCCAGACTTCCTTTACTTAAAGCTCTCGGAGCTGGCTGGCTGTGTTAAGTGAGAACTAGGGAATTTAGAACATCAGTCCTTTCCCAGAAGTGCCCCTCTCTCAACCCTGCTGTATACTTCGCTCAGCTCTCTATTTTGAAGCTCAGAAGCTTTCTCTTTGCCTCCCTCCCCAAACAGTCCCTATGCCTTTCCTCCCCATGGGACCAGCCCCCTCTCTTCCCCAGGTGGGTTAATGCCTTGAGCCTATCAGGGAACAGGTCATGGATGCAGACGGACAAAAGGGAAAAGCACATTAATATTTAAGAATCTTGTCACTATTACATGAGAAAAAGAGACTCTCTTCCACCAGCACGTGCACACACACACTCACACACACACACACACACACACACACACACACACGCCTCCCTGTTCTCTGTCTTGCTGAACCCTCTGGGGCCTTTAGAGATCAGGATGAAGAAACCTCGAATAGGGTTGCCAAGGAAAACCTCAGGTCCTTTAATTGGGACAAGGAGGGAGGTGTCTATGCTCCTGGGGATGTTGTGTTTCTCAGTCTAGGTTCTACTAATAAAAAGTATAGACTGGTGTCCATGGCAGGGAGTCTTGGTCGAGGCAGACCGCTCCCCTGGGACCATGCAGACTCACGCCCGTAACCACGCTCTGCTCAAAGACTATGGCTTTGCCTGTAGGGCCCTGCTTCTCCCATCCCTCCTGGACCTGAGGACCATGGTCATCCTTCTCCACATCTCCCTCACCCGGGATCCTTCCTCCAGTTTTGCACTCCCCACCGCCTCCTGCTGCTCTTGGTGATGGCTGTCCCTTGTTCATTTCCCTGGTCCAGCCTGGATCCATCAGTGAGGACATCTGCGTGCTTTCCCCAGGCCCAGCCTTTCTCTTGCGTTCTGATTATTCCATTTTGACAAGAGCCATCTTGGCCCGTCCACATTCCAAGCATTGCCTGGAATTTTATCACCAGACCAGGCTAAGTGACAGGTGGAAAAGAACGGGAGGAGACGGGGAGCCACGCGGCAGTCAGTGATTGTCAGCCGTACCGTTTTGAATAAGACTGTCCTGAATGTCAGTATCTTTTTAAAAACGTACCTGTTCTCTGGGAAATAGGCAGCAAACCCCAAACAGCGTTTGCCCTCGTATTTGGGAAGGAGGAGGTATAGGTAGGTCTGGGGAGGAGGTGGTATGCTTGTTACAGACCTTTGGCCTCATCTGTAATGTTTTAGTTTTTCTTAAAGAAAAATGTATTCACACATTATTTGGGAAATTTAAAGATAACAAATAATAAATTTGGTAATTAAAAAACATTTTTTATTGAAGTATAATATAGTTGATTTACCATATCATGTTAGTTTCAGGTGTATAGCACAGTGATTCATATATATATATATATATATATATATATATATATATATATGTATCTTTTCAGATTCTTTTCCCTTATAGGTTATTACAAAATATTCAGTATAATTCCCTGTGCTATACAGTAGGTCCCTTGTTGGTTATCTATTGTATATATAGTGGTGTTTATATGTTAACCCCAACCTCCTAATTTATCCCTCCCCCACCCCCTTTCCCCTTTGGTAACCATAAATTTGTTTTCCATTTGTCTCAGTTTTTTAGATTCCACACATACGTGACATCATATGATATTTGTCTTTCTCTGCCTGACTTACTTCACTTAGTATGGCAATCTCTAGGTCCATCCATGTTGCTGCAAATGGCATTATTTCATTCTTCTTATGGCTGAGTAACATTCCATTGTATATATGTATGACATCTTCTTTATCCATTCATCTGTTGATGGACATTTAAGTTGCTTCCATGTCTTGGCTATTGTAAAACTGCTGCAATGAATATTGGGGTGCATGTATCTTTTCAAATTACGGTTTTCTCCAGATATATGCCCAGGAGAAATTTAAAGATAAAAAACAATAAGCTTAGTAATTTTTTGGAAAATTAAAAAAAATGGATAACAGGCACAGAATCTCTGTATATAACATAATATGTGGATGTTGGTATATATACTAAAGATAGTGCACTGTCTGATGTGATCTGTTCACAGGCTAATCTTGTCTGCACTGGACCGGGACCATATCCTGAATCCCTTTGCATCTCTAGCATGAACCACGGACACTGGGCCGCACTGGCCCTCAAGAACAGTTTGTTGAGCCACAGGTAAAGGAAATCATCAGCTTTCTTAGGGGTGGTGATCTGAAGAGTGGGAGCAAGGAAGGGACGACTGGGCTGAAGTGAAGACAGAGGACCCGGCTCTCGCTGTGATCCCTGTGTTTCCTGGACGTGAATGGCAAGGTGTTTGGGTGCTAATTTCTTGCCCCCTATGCTCCCCGTAAGCTGGCCCCCCGTGTGACTGCAGGGAACACCTTGGCAAAGAGCCTTCTTCAAAGTGTCTCAGCATGATGGGGAGCGGGCATCGCTGCCAGTCACGGAGGACATGTGTTTCCGGAACCACTGAGTTCCAACCAGTAGCCTCGCCGAGTTCTGGCAATCTGCGTGTGAACTGTGCCCTACTGCAAAGTGCACCCAGATTGGGGGCGGGGGGCGGTCACCCCCTCCTTTGAAACTGCTGTTCCTCTCCATTTGCTGCTGCAGATGCCAACACAATCCTTGTTGCATTAACTTGGCTGGGAGAGTGAGGAAATGGCAGCAGCATTAATTAAAAATAATGTGCCACCCAGGAGATAGCTTGAGCTCACTCCCTCTCTTAGTATTCCTCTCGATTCCTTTCCTTCCAGCTTGCGGCTAACGCGCTATAGGTGCCAGGGAGGGGAACCCGCGATGTTCAGTAGAAAGATGACAGAAGAGTGAGAGATTAGAGAGAGGGGCTCCAAATGTGATGAAAGTGTTCAATCTTAGAGGTATCTGTAAGGCAGATTTTTGAAGGCACTAAAAAGAATAGTAAAAAAATCAGGGGGAAAGAGTTGGATTCCTGAAGTTAGGGGGACAAGGGAAGGATTGGCAGAAAGTGGTATAAGTGGATACTTTTGAAAAACAATAAAGAGAAGAAATACCATTCTACAAGAAAAAGGACCAGGTCTCTTTGTAGAAGTGACTGAGTCAATGGTTGGGGCAGGAAATGTATAACTTTGTAAGAAGTTCTTATAGGGCTGAAAAGTAAAGCAGTTTGTTCAAAAACAAACAACCTAAAACCCCAATGGCCGTGTGCGGTGTGTTTGCCAAATGGACACAAGAACCAACTGAAAGAGCTCGTGACGGGCAAAGCTGGGGCAACTTGAACAAGAAAATGAATGATATAGTGTCGGATTATAGCCCAAAGTATAAGTATCCATGAGTCCATACTGATGTAAATAAATGATTGAATATATACGTAAGTGGAAGAGAAAAGACAAGTCTCTTGTGCAGAAGAATTCCGAATAATTGAGGTTTGTGCACCCGCTTCATGGAGGTGGAGAGTAAATTTCCACTCCTTACATGTGACCTGCGCTTGGTGACTTCCTTCCAAAGAGTACGGTATGCATAACTTTATAGTGGAGAAATCTGACAAAACACTGCCTCCGCAGCGGTTATCGAGGTCAACGTCATTATGGTTAAATCACATTAATAGCTTGTATCCTTGATATGATGAGAATGATACTTCACCTCGGTGACCTCCCTGCCTCAAACCCATAACTCCAGTCTACCCATGAGAAATACCATCAGAGAAACCCAAGTGGAAGGACATTCTACAGAATACGTGACCCATACTCCCCCAATCTGTCAAAGTCATCAAGAACAAGAAATGTCTGAGAAAGTGTCACAGACCAGAGGGGCCTAAGGAGACGTGATGGCTAAATGTAACGTGATATCCTAGATGGGGTCCTGGAACAGAAAAAAGGACATTAGGGAAAAAACTAAAGATATCTCAATAGAGGTTGGACCTCTGTTAACAATAAAGTATTAGCATCGCTGCTTGGAACCATCAGCGTCCACTACAGTGTGAAAGGGAGTCCAGACTGAAAAGAAAAACCCTTACAATTGCCATCCCAGCCCAGAAGCTTCACAATCACCTTCACAGCCATGCTTACGTTGTAAAAAATTATGGCTGTTGCAAGCTGTGGTTTTTCAATTTAATGCTGTTCTAAACGCCTGTACTTTCAGGTAGTCTCCTTTGGAAGTGAAAGCAATATTTTCAGCATCCCAATGTGTTTGTTCTAGGCTTGTTGACAGAGTAGGATGACTGAGCCGTAGAAGGAAAGAAGCAAATTTGGGGAAGGATCCGTGGAGTTGACATATGCATTATTCAAAATTAAACAATCCTCGTAAACCCATGTGTCCCCCCTGCTGCCCCCTACAAAGTGTGTTATTTCTTTTCCTGAATAACATTTTCCTCTTAATGCTGAATTAATAAAGTTATTTTCATTTCATTATGTCTGGCTTTCAGGGTACTTTCTAATAAATTCAGTCTTTATCAGTTAGAAGCCGCCTTCTGTTTCACATGTTGTCTCCTGCATGGCCTTCTGTTTCCTAATCGATATCACAACTTCTAAATGAAGCGAGGAAAGGATTTTGTTGTCTCAAACCCCATTCGGTGCGTGAGCGAATCAGAAGCGAGCTGGGGCTGCCACCTCTTCCTTTGTTGTGTTCACCAATTAAAAGGTGTTACTCTCTTGGTAATAAAGTGTCACCTTGTCCCTCCAGGTCCTCACTGTGGCCTCCTTTGATCTCACTCCTTGTTTAATTTGCCAGCTGGCATCACTGTGGTCTCAGATTCCAAAATTGTCCAGGGCCCCCACTTAGGTCAAAGCCCTTCTCTGTTGGAGGGAAAACGTTGAAACCCTTCCATCCTTTACTCCTAGCTGGCTGTCGCTGGAGCTGATCACACAGTCAACTGCCACACAGAGCTAACTTCAGAAACTTCTTAAAAGAGTTGTTCTTCAAGGGCAGCTGTCCGCACAGGGGCTGTGTCCTCAGGCATGTTTATACACCAAAAGGGAGAGTAGGGTCCAGAAACAAATAGTGTAGCAAGAATATATAATCACATTAGTTCAGATACCCAGATAATTGATTGAATAAACTGGATAACTGCCACGATGCTTCTCTTCCCCATGCAACCACGCACAAAGCTTGTGAGGAATTCGGGAAGACTGAAATATCATTAGAGGACAGGGGTGTGCTTTGAAAACAGCACGTTCCTCACTGCCAGAACTGGTTGGGTTTGACTTTTGATCCAGCCCTTATGTTTTTGCATAACTGGGAGATTTGGCAGCGTGAGAAAAATGAACGCTTTTATTGAACTTCTGCGTTTCCGATACTTTACCATCCGTGGTCTCATTTGATCCTGTGTTGTATGAAAGGCCAGAATTACCTTCTCTATTTTACAGCAAAAGAAACTCTGCCCCAGGAGGTCACATACTAGTCACCGAACTAGTAAAAAGTAACCCAAGGACTGGAATTTAGGTCTTCTGAACTCAGTTCTTAGAGTTTTCGTCCTTTCGTAATGTTTTCATTTTTTCTTCTGGGGTCTGAATTCATTTGATTGTCTGATGAAATGTCTCCTAAAAATAGCATGCATGCACGCAGGCACACACAATTTCGCTATAATTTCAAGAGGTTCCCCATCACCCCCAGGTTGAGAACCACTGTCCTACACTGTGCCATCTCTATAAAGGTGATAGAGTAAAAAACCAGGAAATTCTGAGATAGGACAATAAGCAATTTGAAGATGAGCATCAAGACCAAATTCCCAAGTTCTTTGCCAAATATTCTTTCTTCTCCTGGAATATATTATCTCTCAGAGGGACTGGCGTATCCTGAAATTAAATGTGTTAAAAATTACCTTGGGGGGTTATAGGCAGAAATGGGAACGTATTGATGGAAAATAAAAACCTGAGAAGATACTGAACTGAAAGAATGAGAAGCAGGGTAAAATGAAAAGGAATAAACAGAATGGCCAATTAGATAGTTTCAATCATGAACATTGTGCAACCAGCACGTTCTGCATATTTATGAAACCCGTTGCTGGGAGAGGGGCTGTGGTGGAAGTGATGCAGGAAATTGAGTGTGGTTACCTAAACGGGCTCATGGAGGCCAAGTGGGCACAGCCTGTGGTCACCCTTGGCCTGGTGGGATCCATCCCACGCATCACTTTCACCTCTAGCTATTTCCCCCTGCGAGCCCCGGCGAGCCCGTTCTTCGGAGTCGATAGTTGCTCTTGCTGAAAGCTTGGAAGCCACTTGTTGGCTAGGGCACCCGTCACTGTGATTAGACGCGGTGGCAATGTCTTGCCCTTCCTGTCGGTTCTCATGCACGTCCTTCTTCCTAACTGCTAGATGGACCCCGACTCATCATGCTTCCTGCTCTGAGGTCTTCCAGGTCTGCTGGGTTTAATTCACTGCCCTGCTGTGACCTCCCTCTCTGGTGTAACCTCTCTGGACCGACTGGCCGGTTCTAAATGAACCCTCTGCTTCACTCCTCCCGTGTGATTCCACTGAGCTTGTGGACGTTCTGAAAGGCCTGAACACAACTCCAATGTTGTCTGTCTCAGGATAACCCTGGCCCCGGTTTCTCTCTTTTGATCTGTAGTGTCTACAACCCAGGAGCTATCTCTATCACCACACCAGTGCCACCATGACCTTGTCCTTCAGCACCTGGTGACTCCTCGGATAGAAAGATTTGGAAGGAGTTCATCTCCACTCCCCAAGCTTGGGCTTCTAGGAGATAGAGTTGGGGCTGGGAGCTGGGATATGAGGGTAAAATCGAACAGGCACCATCAGGGGCTGAGCCAGGACTTGAAAAATAAGTTGGAAAATCAGACCCTCAAGCCAAGGTCAAGAAATAGTTCTCAGGCTCTCTGGCCAACTATCTCCAGAAGTTCCTTTGCCAAGCATCTTCAGGCCAGCCCTCCCTCCTTTAATTGCTTCCTGGCTCCTGCAGGACCTATCTGCACACTGGTTATGTCTGAAGATGGGGTTATTCGATGTCTTGATCAAGACTGAGCATGTCAGAATGGACCTCTGTCCACAGAAGTCATTTCAGGATCAAACTAGTAATTTTGAAAATTGATGGGAGTTAACAACAACAAAATTGGTCCTTTCAGCCCAGTTACCTCAGTTATTTTAATGATGGCATCCGTCTCTTCAGTGATTCACCCTTAGCTTGGCACTCACCCAACAGATGGTCCATCCAGATAGTGTCTACATTCTGAAACAGAATCAAGAATTGCTGTTTATTCATTTGTCTGTATTAATGACCAATTTGTGCCCAGTCAATTGGATTAGATCAGTGGGTTAGATCCAATTAGTGAATTCAATTTTTTTTTCCCTTTAAAGGAAAAAGCTACCCCAACCATTTTTAGCGGGTTGTTTTAAATCACATGTACCTATTCTACTGAAGGCACTACTGCCTATGGCAGGTTTAACTTCCTGGAAGTCGGAAACAGAATTCAAGGTAACCCATGTGACACAATAGACACAAAAGGCATGATCTAAAGGTAGGACGCAGAAGTATGAAAAACAGTTTGTACTGACACAGAACACAGGTTGATACGAACCCTATGCCATCTACGTCTAATGCGCTCGTAACAGGCTGCCTAGTTTTATAGGGAAATATATTTTTGTATGTTAATCCCTGGTGGTTTGGAATAAAATATCAATAAATTACAACCGAAGAGAAAATGGAATAGCAATGCACAGAATCTGCACATGAATATCTGAGAGAGGCTGTATGATGATCATCTTTGGCATTCGTTTGGCAAACACTTCATTATCACTTTTCTCGGGAAGTGCTAACCCCGGTGTGCATTTCTTCTAGCTGTAAATCAGTGACGTCTTTCAGTAAAAAGCACATAATGACCAATGACGTTGATGTCCCTCACCCTCTCACCCCCTTCCTTTCATAAATGTTTCTGTTTGGGGCAATAACGCTGTATAATTGGAACAGCATTCTAAAACCACACCTACATAAAGTAACAGAACTATGCTTGAACCACTATGACTGTCGCCTCTCACTGAGCTATTAGGCAAATAGGATTTATTTCTCGTACTAATTCCAGCTATAGTTAATCTCTGCTGGCTATTTGGAGCTTTGTGTGTGGAAGGGCTTTCTGAGGCTATGCCTGGTCTCAGCAGGAAAGGGTTCGTTAATTGATTAGTGATGTCTGCTCTGGGCACAGGAGGAGGGCATCATAGCAGAGAACACTGTTACAGCCTGTCCTACCATAAGGAGTGACTGGATGCAATGCTATGGAGATAAATCACATTCCATAGATCCAGCTAAACGTGTCCTTTGAGAATGATTCGGTACAAGTTTACCCAGGAAACACACGGCTAAAATGAGCTACTCTGTGACTCAGTACATGCTTGGGGATACAGAAGAGCTTTACCTACATTAAAAGGGGGGAAGGCCCCAAACTCTCAATCATTTAGTGTTGTAATGTGACCTTATTCTTAAGACAGTCACAATAGCTAGACCAATTCTAACAGTAGGGTTCTACGTCTTGGGCTTAAAAGTATAAAAGTGCATGCATCTTCACCTGTCTTTGCTAATAATGTCACAACAAACGTGGAGAAAACCACATTTGATAGCCCTAGATGATCACAGTAGGAAAGCAGCCCCTTAAGGAGAGCTTCTCAAGAAGCTGTTAAGATGTTGAGCTCACATGTGGCCCACACATTAGACTCTTCAATTGTGTTTCCAGCATGTCTCCAAGGTGCTTTGAATCTGCTAAGGCATCCTCCTGGTAGTGTAGCTCACGACCTAACTAAAAGAGTCTGTGTCCTAGGGAACTGCTGGACACTCAGCTCGGGGGAAAAACATTTCTGAAGTCTTCTCAAACCTTTTTATTTTTGCCTCTCAATCTCTGGTGTCCTAGCTCCAGCTGCCATGACAAGATACCAAAAACTGGGCGGCTGAAACAACAGGAATTTATTTCTCCCCTTTCGGGAGAGTGGAGATCCAAATCAAGGTGCCAGCAGAGTTGGTGCCTGGTGAGGGCTCTCTCCTTGGGTTGCAGACAGCTGCCTTCCTGCTGTGTCCTCACACGGCATGGGGATGGTGTTAGAGCTTCAACATATGAATTCTGGGGGGACACATTTAGTCGATCACATCTGGTATGTGGTAGAGGGAAGGCACTTCTATGAGGCCCTATGTAGGATTCCAGATTTCAAGTCAGAAAGCATAATTTATTTGTTTGTATTTTGGACTAGCACGTAGTGGGTGCTCATTAAATATTTATTGAAGGGCTAATTGGTAGAATAAATGATAAAGAATGAATAAGTGAATGCAGAAGTGAGTTAACCTTGGGCCAGGCTAGGCACAGGGATAATTTGAGCTCATTTTTGCCCTCACTTGTCTGGCTAACCAGAGGTCTGCTTAGAAGAAAGTGTCTAGAGGATATGAATTCTTGCAAATTCTGAAATGCCACAATTCTAGAGTTCTAATTAGACGGGATGCAAACTTCCTTAACTCCATCTCTAGGTGGGGAATGCCAGGGGAAGGCAGTCCCTTTCCTGTGCTGCCTATTTGGAATCTCTTTTCTTTCTCTTGAGCAATTGCTTCAGTCTTGAAAAGGGTATAAAAAAAGAGTTACTCATTTCCAGTGTGACCTAAACTGCAATTCTCTAATAAAAGATGGCAAACGTGACCTCTCTTCCTTTCTTCTTCATCTGCACACGTTTTCATCATGTTTTGTACAGAGCACATCACCCTTCCATGCAGTAGGTGTATGGGTTGAATTGTGCCTCCCCTCTCCCACCCCCCAAATTCATATGCTAAAGTCCTCACCTCCAGGGCCTCAGAATGTGACCTTATTTGGAGAAAGAGGTAATAAAATTAAAATGAAGTGATCAGAGTGGGCCCTAATCCAATATGACTCATGTCCTTATAAAAAGAGGGGAACATGGAGACCAACATGCATACAAGTAGAACATCATGTGTACATAATGACAGCCATCTACAAGCCAAGGAGAGACACTTAGAAAAGATCCTGTACTCAGAAGGAATCAACCCTGCCAACACCTTGATTTCAGACTTCCAGCTTCCAGAATTGCGAGACAATCATTTTCTATTCTGCAAGCCACCTGGTGTGTGGTACTTTGTGATGGCAGCCCTAGCAAATTCATACAGCAGCTCATGAAAAAATAGCTTCGGACATCTAGTGGCTGGAAGTTGCACCTAATACATTTCTGTTCAGCGTCCGTGCTGTGATCTGTGGATGGACTTAGCTGTCTGTTGTGTTGTAGTAAACCATCACAGTACTTAATGGTTTCAAACACCTACAACACCATCAGTCTGTCACTTCTCATGATTCGGTGGGTTGTCCGGGGCCGAGATGGATGATTCCTCTTCTGGCTTCACTTGGGTCCCATCCTTTGCTGCGTTCCGCTGGGAGCTCAACTGGGAATCAAATGCCAAAGGTGGCATCTTGTCTCCCAGGGTCTTTCTCCATGTCGTGGTGGTCTCACTCCTCCTCACAGAGTATAACAGGCAGCCCACGCCTCTTACATGGCAGCTCGATCTCAAGAATGCAAAGGAAGACGGCGCCAGGCCTCTTAATGGCTAGACTCAGACTGGCTGGGCATCACTTCTGCCACGTGCCATCAGGCAAAGCAAGTCGAAAGGCTGGCCTAGCCTCAAAGGGAAGACAGACAGACGCCACCCCTTGTGAAAAGGAGTGGCCATCATCTGTCTACCATAGCTAGGTGGAAACCCTAAGTCAGAATGGAGACAGAAAATACATGCTATATCCATAGGATGCCTTTGGCTGCACGTAAGAAAAGCTCTGGATTCAAAGAGGCTTTGACATAAGAAACTTAATTCTCTTACGTTATTGGAAGATCGGAGTTGTGAGAGCCTAGGGCAAAGTTCCCTGAATGGCTTCATGATGTTCCTTCTGTCATCCTCAGTGTATCAGTCAGGATGGGTTAAGATACGCTGCAATAATAGACCCAATCCCAGTGGCTTTAAGAAGAGTTCAGTTTTACTCAGGCTACGTGTCCATGGTGGGGCCTCCTCACTGACATCGCTTCCAGGCTGACAAAGCCACTCCCACCTGGAGCATCGCTGGTCACCATGGCAGGAGAAAACGAGAGCTCTTCCATGTCTTAAAGTGGCAACTGGATGCTCTGGTTCAGAAATGACATGCACCATTTTTGCTCAGGATTTTTGACCAGTGGTACTAAGTCACTCTCCCCTCCTGCTCACTAATGGGCCAGGAATTGCAATTCTACAGTCTGCCTGGAAGGGCAGAGATAGTTCTTGTGCAGCACTGATGACTATCAAACTGAATATCAATTTCAACTAATGACTGGTTTCTGTCCCCCCTGCCTCACCCCCTCAGCCCCCCATGGTCATAACCTCCACGGAAACAACACTTAAAAAAGAAGAGCAAGGAAAATTTCCCCAGAATCTCCCAACAGTTCCCGCACTTAGCATTGGCCAGAGCTGGATCACATATCCATTCTTAACTAATCTGGCAAGGGCAATGGGATTATTATGATTGGCTCAGTGCAGTTGGGATCCGTCTTCTAGAGCCAGCGATTGGGTCACTGTCTCCTGAGCCTACGAGCGCTCTGAAGTTGTATGTATAGGTGTTGAAAAAGATGATTCTTAGGCACTTTTTAATAAGTCACATCTGCAACAGAAAGACGCTTCCATACAGTCAACAATTCAGGTACTGAAACTAGAAGGAGAAAGTAGGGGAATGAATGTTGGTGGGCAACCAGCCTGGTCAACTACAAAGGGCAAAGTGTCAATAAGATGTATAGTGTTTTGCATTCAATAAGAGTTAGAATAGATAACCCCTAACATCCTGTTCAATTCTGAGATCTACTATTTTCTGTGAGTTTGTTGATGCTACCATCTATGAGCACAGAGGTTCAGAACATATTTGTGAGGGTGGTCTGAGGAACCAAAGCAATTTCCCTTACTTAGTGCCACCGATCAAATTCTGTTAGAGTCCCACGCAAAGAAGGCATGTTTCTACCCATTGCTAGGAAGCTCCCAATTTTGGAATAATGATGGGGAGGTGAAAGCTCAGGGAAGAGAAAAGGAAGGGATTGGCTTTAAAATTGCACATAGTCTGAAGGTAAAAAATTTGTACTTATGATTCCCAAATGTATGTGTGTGTGTTACGATATATACTTTTATCTGCTGTCCTGAGCTTAACGCTTGTGCTGAATTGCACCACTTAGAGCTCTAAACGGCATTTCCACGTGACCATCACGAATGCTGTCCTGAACCTGCCCTTTGACCACCAACTACCAGAAACCTACTTCACCCCTTCATCTTCTTTTACCTGGATTATCCGAAAGGCTTCCATATCTCTCTTCTCCCATCCAGTGTTCCTTACTCCAGTTGACTTAGAGATCCAGTGAACATGTAAATCTGACTGACTTCCCTTTGAGTAAAACCCACCAATAGTTCTCCATCAGCTGCAGAATAAATTCAAGTTCTTTGGCAGGGGATACAGCCCTCTTCTGCCAGCTTTATTTGGAAGACTCCCTCCAAGTTTATGCTCAGCTGCTGTCTCCCCAGCTCGCACACCCCACTGCCTCCTGTCTTCTGGATTTTGTGAATGATGCTCCCTCTGCTGGGAGTGTCCTTCCCCTCTTGTTTGCTGTATTAACTTCGAGATTCTGCTCCTTATCTCGTTGAGAAAACTGCCTTCGATTCCACCTTTCCCCTCCCGGGCTAGGTTGGGTGCCTGTCATCTGGGTGCCTCTCAGAGCACACTCGGTGCCCACCTTTGTCATGGGACATAACTATGGATAAGTTCATCATTTGTTGTCTGCCTCCCCAGTGGTTTACAAGCTCCCCTTCCTTGAGGAAAGGGACTGTCTTATTTAGCTTTTATCTCAGCACTTAGCACAGTGCTGGGTGGAGAGTAGGCACTAACTAAAATAAATGCTTGTTGAACAGACTCATGAAGAAGAGGGTGGCAGCTGAGTAGAGAGAATTGGGGGAGTGGGAGAGGGTGCAGGGGAAGAGGCAGGAAATGGAGAGATAGAAGCAAGTGGGGAGCTGCCAGGGGAGTCTGTGAACCTCCCATCCTAGGATCGAGATCTCCCTCAGGGGCCTTGGAATCTGGGTTTCAGCTCCAATTGATCCATTCCGGATTCTGAGAAGAGGCGTTCTGCCACTCCTGCATGGGGGATCCTTGATTTGGGTCACACGTGAGACTGAATGGACAGCTCTGGGGACAATCTCTACTGCCCACACCCTGATGAACTGTCCCCTGCCTTCAACCTAAGTACCTGGGCACTTGCTCAAAGGGCCAGGACTGTTGGCAGAATTTTGGACGTCGCTTTTTGTTCTCATTTTCCTGCCCCCAGCTCCACCCCCTCAGGTCAAAGATGAGGATTGTAACTCCCCCTTGGGTGGCCTCATGGCTTTGAAAGTTAGACTCAGGCCTCCTTTCCCAGACCCAAGCAGTAAGCACGCAGGAACGCCCCTTTTCCCCCTCCCCACCCCGCCCCCGCCCCCATCAGCTAAAGCGGAGGAATTTCAGAGCTGAGGCTCAGAGGCTAGGAGAGCTTCCCTAACTCTTCCCGAACACTCTGGGGAAAGTCCCCGGAAAGAGGCAATGAGGTGCTCTCCCGCGCTGGGGCTGCCTGTGTGCTGGGTGCGCAGCAGAGTGCCCAAGAGGAGGAGCGCGCAGGCCCTGCTCGCTGGTAGCCCAGTAACTTCAGAGGAGCGACTTGACCCCTGGTCTCAGTTTAGGAACCTGTAGCAATGGGCCTGACCGCTTCCCTCTGCTGCGAGCGTCGCCACTAGGGAGAGGCAAAGGCTCGCAGACACCCCAACTCCCGCTCGGGCCGCGCACGCACGGACTGGGGTGGGGCGGGAGCGGCCGCGAGGGCTGGACCGGGCCCGGGCAGGGGGGCCTGGCCCCGCCAAGGGCCGGCTCCCGGGCCCCTGTTGGCCGCGTTGATGAACCGGTATCCTGGGCTTTGGTGACGCGGAGCTAGCTGCGGGCGCCGCGAGCGGGGAGCGGCGAAGAGGAGCCCCCCCTTCCCCCGGGTGTGGAGACGTGGGCGGCGGTGAGCGGCGCCCCCCTCCGCTCGCCTCCCCGCCCCCGCCGCCCCCGCCGGCCCCGGCCGGCCCCTCCCCGCGCGGCGCTCCCGCGCGTGCGGGTGTCTCCCTCGCTCCTCTCGCACACTCTCCGGCACTCGTGCAGGCGGCTCCCGGCTTGGCCGCTCGCTCCGGTCGCCGCGCCGCCGCCTCTGCAGTCGCAGCCGGGCATGGTGAGTGAGTGAGGTCGGGCGCCGCGCGCTCCCCAGCTCGCCGCCCGACCCCAGGCGCCGCCCGCTCCGTCCCGGGGAGCTGGCGGCGGCGGCGGCGGCGGCGGCGGCGCGGGCGCGCCGCGGGGCTGGCGGCCGGGGAGCGGGCGGCCCGTGCGCCCGGGGCCTCGGGGCCCCGTCTCGGGAGCGGGCTCCGCGCCCCTCCCGGCCCCAGCCTCGCTCCTCGAGGGCTGCGCGCTCCCTCCCCTCCCGCCGCCCGCCTCCCAGTCGCCCCACCCCGTGACCAGCTCCCCGTCTTGTCCCGCAGGACCCGCCCGGACGGGACCACGCCGCAGCCGCCGCCGGGAGCCGCGCTTCGGGTCCCGCCTGAGCCGAGCCGCGCGCGGGGCCGCCGCCGCCGCCGGCGGGGGATGGGGCTGCCCGGGAGGCGCGCCGAGCCCGCGTGGGGAGCGCGGAGCCGGCGCGCAGCCTGAGTCCCGGCCGCCCGCGCCGGGCTGGTCCGTGCGCACCGCGCGCCGCCGCCGCCGCCGCCCCACGCGCCCCGATGGCGCCATCGCCCCGGCGCCGCTGACCGCCCCGCGCCTCCAGCCCGGCCCGCGCGGCCCCCTCGGAGCCCGGCCGGCACGGGGAGCGGCCTGCCGCGGAAGCCTCCCCGCGCCCTCCCGCCCGGCCCCGCCATGGCGCTGCGGCGCCTCCTGCTGCTGCTGCTGCTGCCGCTGCTCTCGCTGCAGCCCCTGGACCTGCTGCCCGGCGCCTGGGGCGCCCGCGGCCGCGCCGCCAACCGGACCCTGAGCGCCGGCGCCGCGGCCGTCGGGGGCCGGCGGCCCGGAGGCGCCCTGGCCCGGGGCGGCCGCGAGCTGAACGGCACCGTCCGGGCGCCCGGTGGCCCGGAGTCGGGGAGCCGGCGGGGGCAGCCCGCGGCGGCGGTGGCGGCGGCGGCCAGCGCGCCCGTCACCTACGAGACGTGCTGGGGCTACTACGACGTGAGCGGCCAGTACGACAAGGAGTTCGAGTGCAACAACAGCGAGAGCGGCTACCTGTACTGCTGCGGCACCTGCTACTACCGCTTCTGCTGCAAGAAGCGCCACGAGAAGCTGGACCAGCGCCAGTGCACCAACTACCAGAGTCCGGTGTGGGTGCAGACGCCCAGCACCAAGGTGGTGTCGCCAGGGCCCGAGAACAAGTACGACCCGGAGAAGGACAAGACCAACTTCACCGTCTACATCACCTGCGGGGTGATCGCCTTCGTCATCGTGGCCGGCGTCTTCGCCAAGGTCTCGTACGACAAGGCCCACCGCCCTCCTCGGGAGATGAACATCCACAGGTGAGCGCGGCCGCCCGGGGCCTGCCCCCAGACTCCCGGCGGCCTCACCCCTCTTTCCAGGCTTCCCTGTCCTCTTGGCATCCCCCCCTCTCCCTGGGTCTCCGTGTCTCTGTCTCTCTCTCGACTCTTTTAAGTCAACTGAGCACCCCTTGCCTCTTTGACAAGCAATGAATCGGAGCCTCTGTTCCCTCTTCTCCATTTCCTCAGAACCGGGAGCGCATGCTTTGGTTGGTAGGGGGATTTGCAGGGCAGAGTAGGGAGTGGTGGAGTCCGTGAGTTTGAGTCTAAGAATTGTACACATTCCGTAAGCCTGGGTAGGGGTCCAGGGTGTAGTTTTCAAGGCAGGTGGGCGCCTCGGTGCAGGCTCTTACTGCATTCGGTTTTCTGAGTCAAACCAGAGCATCATCTTGGATGTAGGAGATTGAACGCTGTTGGAACCTTACTGAAAAGAGTGAACTGGGTGTTCCCGTGTGTTGGAGATGCGGGTGATATGGAAAAGAAGCCTCCTGGGGTGAGAAGGAATGCAGATCTAACCATTCCATCTTGACCAAGGGCATATGGTGTCTATTCATTGCATCCTGCTGAGTGGGATGCTTCGCTTTCCCGCTGAGACTGGAGGACTTGTTCTTTTAAACCCTGTGGGCAGAACTCTCTGAGTTAACACTTCTTGCTGTGTTCAACCCGGTGGGCATCTTTCACTGTTTCCATAGGGAGGCAGTGGGAGCTGCCTCCCACCGAAACTTATGCCAAGAGCTTGAAATATGGTTGTGCAGGGTTCCACCCTGACTGCCTCCCTCCCACCCCGCCCTCCAGCTCCCTGAGCGCCCCTTGGGAACGGGAAACCAGCTTCTCTTTACAACTCTGTTAATGATGTGCCCAGTGGGTGCAAACTCAGCTCTGCTTCCAGTCCCCTCACGCTGATGAATGGCTGGACGTGGTTCAACAGTCTTTCAAGGAACAAACCCTGCCCCGGGACATGCCTCCATCCCTGGCACGTGGTGTGGGCACTGCCCTAGTAATCGGGACCACCCCACACCGCCCAGACCAGTTTCTCTGAGTTTGCCCGGCAGGCCGGCACCCAAGCCCTACAGCTGTAGCTCATCTCCGCACTCTGCCTGTTATCCTTTCGACCTGAAAACCTTCCCCCGCTGCTGCGGACATTAGTCACCTGTACCTTGTTGAAGAGAGAGAAAGGCAGATAGAAATTTCTGGGTGTGATTTCTTTCCCCCCTGGATACTGTGGGTGTTGAGAAAAGATGATACTCTCAGGCGGATTTTGAGTCAAATCCACAAAGTGTGGGTACTTTTCATGTTGACAAACTCAGGTGTTGGGATCGGGTGCTTCTGAGAGGAGATGGGTTTCTCAGCCTCTCTCGTTAACCCTGAAGTAAGTAAGTCTGTGGCTGGTTGGTCCTGGAAAATGATGGAAGAATCGTGGCACATGGTCTGTGGTCAGTGCTGGCTCTTAAAAGCAGAGGGTCGGTGGGATGGAGACAGCAAGATCAGGACAAGACGCTCCCTCCTTTGGGCTTTGTCTGGCAAAGAATTCCCTCTCTTGGCTCCCCTTCCTGAAGCAGATGTGCCTGGTTCTTCTGCCTCTGCCTCTGCCTCTGGTCCCCTTGGTTGTTCTCCTTCCCCTTCTTCTATGCTTCTAGTCTCTCATCACACCTCCTGCCAGTGGATTCCCACGAAGCTTTCTTTGGGTTTCTCTCTTTCCCGAGCCGTTCTCCTCTGCACCCTTGGGGAGACCTGCCCCCTGCCCTGCCCTCCACCTCCTACTGAATTTATTCATCATCACCTGGGAGGATGCTTGATGGCCTTTCGATGCTGGCGTTGGCCTGCGTTCTACGGGCTTTGACCTTGGAGATGTCACTGTCCCCCCACCATGCTGACTCCCCAACCCACTCCAAACTAGGGTGACTAGTGTGTGTTCAGGTGTGCGCCTCAGTGGTGATGCCGTGGGGGCAGTTTCTCGCCGAGGTTGGGAAAGAGAGGCAGCCGAGGGAAGGGCGATGCGTCTCAGCCCTCAGACCATTATGTAAATGTGGGCTGCTTCTCCCGCAAATTCACCTCCTGATTTTATTCAGTTCACAGCACCTCTTCCAGCAGCTGCAGTCTCGCCTGTTCAGTGCTTGGGAAGCCATCATGTTGATGCTTGTTAGGTAGGGGACGGAGCCTGTCTTCGTGTTTGGGAGTGGCGTGGGAGAGAGGACAGCATGAGCGATCCATCTGGGACACTCCCTGAATGACCTTGGGCAGGTCGGGGAAACATCTTTCCATCCTGGATAACTCAGGCACAGCGGCATCCCACCCCAGCCTCTCCCTTCCCGGGCGTGTCGGGGTGCGTGTGCACATTTGCACGAGCAGCCCCCCGACTCCCAGGCGTGCATGAGTGGTATCACCACGCTCCCACTTTGCTCATGCCTCAGAGGTCGTTGCTTGCTGTTGCAGGGAGTTTGGGGTCCAGATTGCCTTGTTGGGGACCTGGGGTCGGGAAAAGGAGAGAACGATGGAGAAAGGAGACAGATATTCACACCATAATGGGTCCTCCCTGGGGAAAGTGAAGGAGAAGGAGTGTATACTCTTCAGAGGTCCACAGAAGAGGTGGGATGTGTGCTCGGTTCCGTACTCCTTGAAATAGTTCAGCAAAGGCATTTCCTTTCTGGAAAGGCAAAGATCATTTTACTGATTGCAGCATGTGAGCCTCTGCGAAGATGGTGGTTGGGCAAAGGGGCTGAGCGGGAGGGATGTTTGTGGGAGTGTTAGAAGGGTGAAAAGGAAGATGCTGCCTTAGGACGAGCCATCTGCCTCCTCTGTCCCCCTTAGGGCGGGCTTTCTTCTTCCCTCTCCAGCCCCCACAGGGAGGAAGATTTAGCCTTTTCCAGAAGTGATTAGACCTTGCCATCTGTGTGAGAAGTCCCACCCCACGCCCCCCCCCCCCCCCGCCGTGTCTGTGGGGCAATCATCGCCTCTCACGCCAGAGCACGTGAGCACAGACTCTCAGCTGGACTTCAGGGAGGGGAAAGAGGTGGAGCCGAGTTCTGGATCTGGAGAGCCCTGGACGTCGGGTGCCCACCTTTCCCGCCCAGAACCCCATTTCCCACCAGCATCTCGGCCTCACCTAGCCCTTCTTCCCACCTGCCCGGGCTGAGGCTCAAGCTGCCGGCCCGCAGGCGTCCGCCCGTCTCAGTGTTTCCCGAGTGGCTTCTGCGGTGCTTCCCTGGGGCTGCCTCTTCAGTGAGGGGCTGCCATGGCCTGCAAGGGCAGGGGCCTGCCCAGGACACGGCCTCAGAGGCGGGCTCCCTGTTGACATTGGGCTCCAAACCAGCCGTCCCACATTCCAACCCGTTCCTTCCTCCTCGCCCTGTGTTCATTGGTCAGAGTCTTGGAGATGAGAATCATTCTGAGCGAGGAACCGTGTGGCCTTTTAAAAAGATGGCTAATCAACAGATAAGTCAGGAAGCTACTAGGATGCCGTAGGTGCAGTTGGTGGGGCCAGAGGTGCCCAGGGTCCTCCCACTGCCTGCACAGGGATGAAGGATGGAGGAATTTAAGGTGGGGATTGGTGTGGAGAAGTACTCAGGGCTGAGGAATGAAAAACCTGGCTGACCGATGTTGTAAGGGAAAAGGAAGCATGTTAGGAGGCGACCCTGGTAGCCATCAAAAGGGACCTTCATCTTCGGGTTCCTCTGCTTGTTTCTAGAAGCATCAAGGGAACACTGTGTCCTACCTTCTCTTCCTCCAGAAATTAATTACAAACCCCAAGAGCTCTGTTTTGTCCTCACAGACCACATAATTGCAATAGCGGGACCCCTCTGCTGGCTGATTTAGTGAGCTCTCTTCCTAGGTTTCTGGGCAATGAATTGTCAAATCACGCCAAACACTCCATTTTTTCAAGCACGTTGGGCTCACTGTAATGAATTGATCTAAACTGAGAGTCAACTTGTTTTGTTTTTTTTTTTTAACTTCAAAGATAGCAGTTGTTGGGAAAGAAAAAGAAAGCGTCTTGCCTTGGACTGAAGGTCTTAGCCTTGCATGTTTTCCATTTTCTTTGAGTAAGAAAAAAAAAATGCACAAAGGGAACGCAGTGAAATTGTGGAAGAATTTAAGAAGGCTTATGGAGGAAGGGGTTCGGGGAAGGATACCAGGAAGACAGAAAGAAACAAAAATAGTAAAGGGAGGAAGGTAATCAGGTGAGAGAGGTGGGTGGCATTGCCCAGATCTGTGCTTGGCTTCCTCCTGACCCCTGCAGCTACGTGCATATGTATTCATTCAACAGATGAGCCCTGCCCACCCGCTGTGGGCAAGGAACAGTTCAGATTATAAAATGTAAGCCTGTCGAGTGTACGTTACCTTTGACCCACGAGGCAAAGCAGAGTTCATTCTCCATGGAGCAGGTCAGCCATGCAAAAAGCCCCGCCCTTGGACAGCCCTCCCTGGAACATTGCTTGCTGTCTTCCTGGCCTCTCCCACCTCCCCCCAGCCCCAGAAGGCATGCACGTCGGTCCCTTTTCCCTGCCCACAACCCTGTCCCACGGCCAGAGCACATTCGTTCGGAGGAATCTGCTGCTGAGTTACTAAGACTTGACCCACAGTTCTCTTGGCTGCCACAACACAGGAGGAGAAAAAGTCCAGCGCACTGTTTCCAACCTGTTTTAATGAGAGATCAAGTGAGCGTGCAGTCGATTTCAGATCAGTTGTGCAGGAAGTCGTGATGTGGAGCTGAAAAAGTGAGCTGACCGAAAGAGGTGATCCCAGACAGACGTACCCTGGGATCCAGAAGAGAAGGGAACTACGCAGAAAGAAGCTTCATCCTCCCAGCGCCCCTGCCGGATTTTCCGGGGCCTGCCAGGATGGCCCTGAGGTCTTCGCTCTCTGGCTCGTCGCCGTTGTCAGCCAGAGTCCCCACTGTGTGTTAGAAGTTACACCCAATCCCTGGCTGCTGGGTGTCACCACTGGCCTTCTCTGCCACCCGCCCCCACCACCACCACCAAAGTCCTGCACAGTCTGTTTGACATTAGGGTGAATTCAAGTGCATTTTGTCTGACAATTCTCGGTACATCCCTTGACAGTATATATCCCGTGGAGCCACAGTACTGTGGTTTGAACTCCCTTGCGTATAGACCATCTCAGATGGGTGGCAGGGGAGGGAGCTCTGACGGACTGTATGAGGGCCTAGGTGAAGTTCATTTTAAAAATACTGTCTGCTGTGATTTTTTTCGCCTCTTTTCTCTACCTTAGGAAACCCCTACCTGTTATTTTTCCCCGAGTCACATTGTTGACCCCCCACTTCCAGCATCTTCGTTCCTGAATGTTGCAGACGGGGAAGAGGGGTTGGCCGGGGGGTTTACCAGCAACCCTTCCGAGGGTCTCAGACCCTTGGCCTTGAGCAGACTTATTTTACACCCATTCAGGACAGATTGCTAACCTCGTCTTCTTTTTTTTTTTTATCTCTAGAAGTAAAACCAGAATGTTCTGAAAAGGCAGAGTAGTGCTTTCTATTATTTAGTCATGCATTACAGAACCATAGAATTTTTATTGTGGGCAGGTCGTTGAACTTAACTCTCTGATTTTGTAAGCCAAGCAGCTGAAGCCGGGGGAGGCCAGGTGACGATGCCAAGGGTCCTCAGGGATCTTGAACTATAGAAGCCGGTGTGCGGGTATCCTGGGCCACAGCCTCGTCTTCTTGCCCAGTGGAAATCTATTCTGTTTTACTTTATGTACAAATAACTTTCAGATATTTAGAAATGTGAGTGCCAGCCTTCTGCCTTCTCTTGCTTCCCTACATTTTTTCTCATTCAATTTTTCCATCCACTAGAATGATTTCCGTTCATCTTCCCTGGTCCTTGACAGTTTCTCCGAATTCCTTTGTAAAGGGCAATACCCTGCTCTAAGTTTATTATTATTATCTTTTCATAAGATTTGAGTAATGCAGCCCATTTGAAGAAGGAAAATATAGCACAAGCCAAAGAGTTGTGAACCAGAGCAATGGGTCACTGGATAAAACTATGGGCAGAAACCTGTAATGAAAAAGACGGGCTGTGAATGCTTTCTGTCTGTCCCAGAGATGGGCGGGGATGCTGAAACCGACCAGGTGCGACCTGGTCCGACCAACCGGAGACCAGAGCTCCCCCCAGGCATCCCGTGGTCCTGAGAGGGAGTGATTTCAGCTTTGTCCTCCGGGATGGCTCCCTGCGTATAAGACAGCTCTGTGACCCACAGACGTACATTAACTGGTGCCTTGTCCTGCCCTTCCTCAGCTCTGGGCTGAGAGACCGCAGGGCCAGGGTGAATGCAAGGTGAGGGCTTCAGAGGAGCTTTGGGGAGGGTGGCTAATGAAGCTGGACATTTGGGTCCCATCATTATGAGAAATTAACGTCTGTGGCATGCAGTCGGGGCTTTTGCCTGCATTGCGCCCAAGTCCTCCTTGGGAAGAACCTATCCTAATGTGTCACCCTTCTGAGCAGTCACTTTGGGAGGCCACACGCTGATTCTTCTCGGGGAAATATTGCCACGGTTCCTCTCTCGCAAGTGCTCTCAGAGCCCATGCATGCTATTTTGACTTTTCATGACGGTAGCGTATTTTTATCCTCCTAGGGTAGATGTGATTCTTGTAAGCAGCGATGTCATGGGGCGGAGGCCGATGGATGAAATAGGTGTTTGGCTGGTTATTGATCAGAAATGAAGGGTGCCTCCGGTAAGGAGACCTGCTGGCCCAGGGGCCGTGTCAGCTGCCTCCAAAGGCAGGTGCCCGGAGGAGGCGTCCCGGTATTGAACGGCAGCCCGGCATCAGAGCCCCGTGCGCGTGAGGACCACTAGGAAGGAGCCCCTCCCCTCACTGAAGGATAATTACCGACCTTAAGAAAATCAGCTTCATGCTCTCTCCATGTGTCTGGGCAGACAGCGGAGGAGCTGGGAGAGAGGGGGAGAGAAGGGGGTTCAATATGCAGAAAATGGCTCAAATTACTGTCCAGAAAGGGTTAAAAAATGGTCCCACATTTCTGCATGAGAAATGCAACTTGGATTCTTAATTTGATTCTGAGGGTAAAGGGACCCGATTTCTTTGGGATGCGTGCAGCCAGGCTTGGGGTCAGAGCCAGGTGCCGGCTGTGCCCTGCCCTCCCTCCTCTCCACCCGAATGCCAGCCCCTCTGCAGTTTGGCATCCAGACGAGGTCACCACTTGGGCCACAGAGCCATCGACGAGGCAGAAGCGTTTACAAACACAGGAAGATGGGGTTTCCAGTGAGCGTTGCCACTAGAGTCCTGATGTGTATTTCCTGCGCCTCCCCAGACCCCCCAGAAGTGTGTTCATTCCACGAGGTTGATCACAGAAATGGAGCGAGGGTGGGGCAGGCTGAGTTTAAGGGCTGGTGACAAGGGGCCACCAGGTGCAGCAGTTGTGGCCAATTGTTATTCCACTTTGGTTCTGGGGAAGCAGCGGCTGTGCCGCTGTAGCTGGGGCGGGATTCCTTCTTCCCAGTAAGAGTTAGTGGGTGGCGAGGGGCTGGGGCAGAGCCTGTGACCCTGCCCGCCCCCTAAGAGTCACTCTCGAGCACTCTGGGAGGAGTCCTGCTCTGCGGCTGGGCACCCGCCTCCTCTGCTCAGGCGTCAGGAAGGGGGAAACTCTGTCTCCCAGGAGCTTACAGGGCGCCGTCACCCATCACTCCAGGAAGCTGGTGTTGAGGACCTGAGATCTCAGTCAGATGAGGACTCAGGGTCACATAGGTGAAGCAGGGCGGGGAACAGGAAACACTCCAAACAGCCCCCCTTCTCCGGGGCTCCCTCTGTACCCGGCATCCTGCGTTATCCCACTGCATCCTTCCACCACCCTGGGTCTGGTGGCCATTTAACAGATGACAAAATCAACTCAAAGAGGCTTAGTAACTTGCCCAGGGTCACACAGCTAGTCCGTGGTTGGTCTCTTATCTTCTTTGGGGGCCGACAAGGCAGTTGGCTCTCCCTTTCCTGAATGTAAACGGGTCGGTGATACTCAGACTGCTTGAGAAAGCAGAGACCCACACGCTCGTGCCCTGGGACGCGTTATCGCTGTAAGGGACTGGAGGGTGAGTGACCTACAGGCCAGGGTACCGCAGTGCCGGGCTGGTGGCCTCACCTGTGTTGCACGCAGGGCACGGAGGCGCCCAGGGCAGTGAAAGGGCTCCTCTTCAAGAACGGATTAGGTTGGTGGAGGGCTGTGAAGACAATACAGAGAGGGCGTAAAGAATAAAAACAAACGAACCAAACCACCTGGGTTTTAATTGAAAAAAACCCTTAAAACAACTCCCCGCCCCCCGGCAAACCTTTACAGTATTGCAGGGATCCCAGGGCAATTCTGCGGGAGTCCTGGCTCCTGAGAGTAACGGGGCACTAGAGAAAAGAAGTGATTTGGGGGCGAGGAGATGGACCTCGGGCCATTCCCAGTTTTAATTATGGAGAGACGGATGGCTTACAACAGCCCCGTTTATCACAGCTCCCCTCCCTGCCCCATTTATAACCTCAAGCACAGGGCGCGCAAGACCCAGGATTCCGGCCAGCTCACTCCTGCTTCTCTGCCCCACTTCTGCTCTTTGCCGTCTGGTCTTAATTCTCCGCGCCCTGCCTCCTCATTCCTCAATCTTTCCCCGCGTTTCTCTGCTTCTCGGGCCCTGAAGCCCTCTGTCTTGAAAAGCCTGTGAAAGGGAAGGAGCCCTGGGTTTTGCTCTCCAGCTCCAGCTGTTGCGGCTGGTGGCGGTGGTCACGTGTGGTCACGGCCACGGTGGTGGTCCCTGGCGGGGCTCACACCCTGGGGTCTGCAGCTCCAGTGCAGGGGTCCCTGACCATCGGATCGAGGTGGGTGTGGGAGTGTGGAGGTCCTGAGCATTGTTTTCAGCCCCACCCTGGTCGGAGGGGCAGGAGAACCCTTGGTCCTACTTGTCCAGAGCCGCTGCCCCCATCTCGGGACCTGTGGAGGCTGGGTTCCAGCCGGGCGCTGGGTGGCTACGAGCTTGGCCCTGTTCCCTAGTGTTTGGGAGAGGAGTCGCTGCTTTCTGCAGGCTTCACGAACACTCCCGTTCTTCCTCGCTTTTTTGGCCTGTGGTCTCGTGTACTGTTCCCATTAGCTCCGGCATTAAAGTCTCATTACTTAGGACATCTGTCCTCTGGACGGAGTCTCAGTTCCCTTAGCCAAATGTCCTCTTCTGGGAAGGATGCTTCACACCCAGACAGGCAACTCTCCCCTCTTCCTTCCATCCTGCTGCTCCAGCGGGGAGGGATTTGAACCCTGAGAACGCGTGCCGGAGCAAGGAGGCGCAGGAGTGTGTCCAGAATCCATCCATCCCCCCGCTTCTGAGGTCCTGGGATACAGACGCCTGCCGTCATCCAGGGGCACGGAGGGGGCTGACCCCCTAATAAGCAAAGAAATTGTTGCCAGGAGAGCTTTTCTCCTCCAGCTGTCGGATCAGCCTCGGATCCTATTAGTAGGGACTCTGGCCTCAGTCACCCCGATGTCTGGGCAGCTGAGGGCGGGCTCGTGTTAACCCACCTCCTGAAATGACCAGGCAGGAGGCCCAGCCCAAGTGCTGAGACTGCTCCAGACCTTTCGGAAGAATCTGGTTTCCAGCCTCCCTCTTGGACCCCCTCTGACTTTTTACTGCATCCTGAGAAATTTGCCTGAGCTTTGCCAAGAATGCTATCCCGGTGGCTGCGAAGGCTCTTCGTGCTATGAGAAATCACGCAGCTTTTCTGTTCTCAGGTCCGCAGCTGCCAGCTTCTTACCCTCTCTGAGCATTTGCGAAGAGAACCTGGCTTTTAGCGGAGGATCTGTGGCTTCTCTGTCTCTCTCTTCAGTCACATCATTAAAATGTTTCTTTTTGTTCCTTTCGGTGTATTTGTCCACCGCTGCTGCTTTCTCCATCTGTCCTTCTTGTGATTCCTCTTCTGTTGACTTTTTTTCCTTTCCCGGCTCCCTCCCTTTCTCCTTCTTGAACTTGTCCTGCTGTAACTTCATTAAGCTGCATCAGTTCAGACTCTGCTAATTCAAAATTTATCCAAATTGGACCTCGGCAAAGTTGCTTTTCTTTTCTCTCTCTGATAAAAAGCTGTGATGAACAGATTAATAGCTCAGACAAGACTGCAGAGATTGTGCAGGGTGCATCCGCCAGGCAGAAAGACGGACTGTTTTCAAGCAGGCTCTTCTGCAGACAATTGGCATGCTAATTACAAATCATTCTTATCTGTTCGATAAAGTAGCTCTCCAAAGATCAATGTTTTTTTTTAGCCTAGTTTGTAATCCTGCGGTGGCCCAGGAAGCAGTAAAAATGCATTTCCTTTAAAGCATTTTATGATTTCCTTGTCTGTTTTATTGACTGGGATTAGCCTGCCCCCGTTTCTGCTGAATTGGTGATACTTGCCTGTAAGGCTGCTTCGAATTCCCTCTCGAATTCCCTCTGGGGGCCACCGCTTATTTCCCTTCTTCTTGTTTCTTGTTTCTTTCTTTGTATTTCCCCGAATTTCTAGAATCCAGAAACTCTCTCGCGTTTGGCTTTGAGAATTCTGTGACGGACGATGCCACCGCCCAGGGCGCCCCTCATTCCATCTTGCCACAGGGTGACCAGATGGGCACAAGAGGTTAGGGTCCCGAAAGCAGACCTAGCACAGTCGGCCCTGTCTCTGGGGGATAAGAGGACAGAGATCTCTGTCTTTCCTCCCTCCATTCTTTCCCTATTGCCTGTTCCTGCATCGCTGTCCCAACACCACGGTAGGACAAGATAGGATGTGCCTAGATGCACCCGTATGGAAGAGGACACGGACCTCCCTTGCTTTGCCTGCTTTTGAGGCTCTTGAGGGACCCCTAGCAAAGCCCCCTTTCCCTCACTCTTGGAGGCCGTCATCCATCTTTCCCTGCCTTAGAGCACTTCCTGAGATAGGCAGGCTAACGGCAACTTCTGTCACTCCCTGTGCCCATGACCTTGGGTGGGCCCCTCGGCCCCCTCTGGCCTGTTGGCCCTGCTGTGGGTTGAGGGCTATCGAGTTGTGGAGGTGTGTCCATCTCCGGCCCACTCTGGTCTCCCGCACGCCTGGGAAATTCAGGAGCGCAGTCTGTCCTTTCAGACGCAGCAGCCCTGTGGCGTAGAAGAAAATGCATTTTCCTCCAACATTCCGTTCACATAAGAAAGCTGTCTTCACGTGGCCTCACGGGAATGCCTGTCTCTAGCATCTTAAACTCATAGACTGTCTTGGGTGAAAGGGGCTGATGAGGTGCTTTCATGCCTCTCCTGCTGGGCGCACCAGCTGCATCTAGAGCTGGGGCTCCCCCTCCCCCTGGAGGTGGTCCATTCTATTGTTAGGACGCAATTCCAGTTAATTCTCATGGGAAGCCAATATTGACTTCCCTGGCATGAGGGCAACCCCACCCTTGTGTACCCCACCCTTTCAATAGTGGCATTGATGGTAAGGTACTTGAACTTGGAAATGACAATGATGTTTATAATTTTTTTTATAGAAGGAAGAAAAAAAAAATTGAAGAAAGAAAAGAAGGAAAAAGGGAGGTAGGGAGAAGGAAGAAAAAAAATAACTGAGTCTTTTGCAGAAAATGCTGCCCCGGCCCATTTGACCCATTTGCCCTTTTAATACCCCAACAGGATCCTGATTCGTTTTGCCCATGATGTGAATCCCTTTGGTTTTTATCTCGAAGTTTCCTTGCCTGGTCGCGGAAGCACGATTTGTGATGGCCTCGCAGGAAGAAAACAAATAGACACTCTCTTTGCACTTGGCTTGCAGAGTCCAGGTTCAGGGTTTAGCAAAAGCTGGTGTGTGAGCAGATGCATTTCTGACCTTAGGCCTGAGTGGAAAGTATGGGATGTAGGTGGTCCCTTCCAGGATGACCCGTAGCCACAGCCATGCCATGTGGCTCCCCCGCCACACCAGGAGTTTTGCCATCTGGCATTGCTGAGTCAGCCCGCGAAGACGCCCCTCTTGCACCTGTACACATGGACTTTCGTTGTGGTTCTGTTGGCTGAGCCCCTAGACACGGGGAGGCTGTATTTGGATTGATGTATTAATCACATGTTTAGTGCTTACGAGGTGCCAGGCTCTGTTCTAAGTGCTCTACAAATATGAACTCATTTAGTCCTCATGATAACCCTAAGAGGTAGACGTTATTTTTGGTCTTATTATTTTGGCCTTATTTTTTTCAACAAGGTCACAGAACCACAGGGCACTTAGGAGCTGCCTAAAGATCACCAGTATCCTGAGTGGCCGGAATTCTGACTCAGGTGCTCTGGCTCCAGAATCCCTGCGTTTAGCCAGTGGGCAATACCGCCTTCATTCTGCGTCTCCTGTAGATTCACGTCTGTGTTTATAGCAAGTCAGGAAAATGACACCAAGGGTAGCAACAGTAAGAGCAGCCGTAGGTGCATGTATTAACTCATCTATCACCTGGCTGCCCAAGCGACCCTGCTAACAAGTCTTGGTAGCAGTTTTGTTCTCCCAGGTCCAAACGGTAGCTGACCTTGACACGTCCAGATCTTTGATTCAGGCTCCAACAGTCCACATATCTCTGAAGAAGTCTAGGCTTGGTGTAGATGCTGCCGAATTTCCCAGGCCCGGGTAAATTTTCACATGATTCATGAGGCGAGGGATGGCGTGTGTGGAGGAGATGCCGTTAGGGATGAACTGGGGTCCCGGGGGAGGCACGTCGACCCTGTACCTAGCTGTGGCTCGTCATCGAGGGACAGCTCCAGGTCAGGCGCTCATTGGGATGCAGTGACTTGTCTTGCTGGCCTGGAAAACAAAGCAGGCAGGCCGAGCTTTCCCTTGCTAAGTTCGGCTGTGTTTATTGGCCGTGATGAATTCCGATTGTGCCGGGGACAACTCAGACCTGCAGAACGGCTGGGTGCAGATGCACAAACATTGTTATCACAACAAAGGAGATTCTCCCCGTCCATTCGGAGCCTCTGTGTGTGCGGAGAGCGGTCTTGTGCACACACAAAGCCGGCAGCTGTGTTTTTCAAGTGGACTTTGAGAGAACCAGAAAAAAGGAGAACTAAATTAAGCCATTCTCCTCGGTCCGTGTTTATTAAAAATATATTCACTTCAATTGTCCGGAGTGCGTGTTTCAGAGAATAAAGGCACCCCGACTGCCCAGTAGATAAGGATGAGGCTGAGGGTAGAGGGCTCTAGCTGTTCCCGGAGTGGCAGAGTCGAGGAAAAGCTCAGTCATCCGGGACTCACATAACCAGAATAGTTTATTTAACCGGAGTAGAACGTCTACACTCTACTTCTGGGAGAAGTACCACAGAAGTAGCTATCAGAATCTTCCATGGTTCATTCTCCAGTTTTTATAGGATTCCATTTCCTAGATTGTCTATATTTTATGGAGTTTTCTCTGTGAAGAGAACTAAAGTTTAGATTGGTGGCCCTCTCATGGAAGAACTTTGCTTTTTTTTTTTTTTTAAAGTAATTATATTCAGTATATGCTACTTAATTAGGCAGGAATGCTATTAGAAAATTCTTCAAAAACAAGAGTGTTCTCATTAGTCCTTAGGAACAAAAACATTAAGCAGAATAGTTTATTCGTGGAATAGTTCATCTGTTTGGCCTTCTCTCATACCCATCCAACAGCATAAATTTGTTCCTACTGCTCCCGAAAAGAGAAAGGTCCTGACTAGGGGGTCTTAACTCTGCAGGTTGCCTTGCTCTTGGCACGGAAAAACTTACCGAACACCAGCTGAACTGATTTCCTCCCTTCCGTGGCATCTATGTGGCTCTCAGATCCAGAGACGTGGCAGAGGCAGAAGGCTGGTTTCCATTCGTTCCACTTCAGTGAGCAGAGATATTCATGGTGTCTTCATGGACAGCATGTTAATTGAGCTCAAAAAGACTTATCAATAAACTAGGGTTCCTAGCTTCCCCACTTCATTTGGGGGGAACTGAAGTTTTACACCCTGCTCCGTGAGTGAAGATCGGGAAAAAACAATTCCAAGTTTTTATCTGACACTCTTTGGCCACGTTTGTTTTCAAACTTGGAAGCTCCGTGAAGTCCAGGGACTGCTGAATGGAGGGTAAGAACTTGGTAGAGTAGGGCTCTGGCTCTTATTCTGGCCTCATGCACAGCAGGAGTCTAAAGAAGTATATTGGCGTTCTACTCAGAATTTCATTTGATAGAAGGTTGCCCGCTAAGACAGTGTAAAAACTTTCATAGCTGTTGATGGTCATGACTCACTAAGGTGAATAGAAATGGGCAGTTGGGTGACCACTGAGTTCTGTCTGGGTAGATTTTTCTACTAAAGATTGAACACGCTCTATATCTGCTGTTCAGAGACCACTGCAGGAACACAGTCGGTGAAAAAATAAATGTGATTAAGTGGATGGAGGATTGGAAGGAAAGATGGATGGATGGATGGATGGATGGATGGATGGATGGATGGATGGATGGATGGGGTGTTGGATAGATGGATGGATGGATGGATGGATGGATGGGTGGACAAATGGGTGAACGGAAAATTCAGTGGTATAAAGTCAGCCTCTGTAGTGTAACAGAGGCTACTTATGTTTGAAATCTGGATTTACCGCTTACCAGCTCTGTGACCTCAGACAAGATATCTGACCTCTCAAAGTCTTAGTTTTCTCATCAGCAAAATATGGCTACTGATAGCACCTACTGTATAGGATCATTTTGAGGATTATATAAGATAATGCATAAAAGAGTTGAGCACTCTGTCTGGCACATAGTAATGGCTCAATAAATTATAGCCCTTAATTTCCCAAGCTGGCAAGACTATGAAGCAAAGTTATAACCAAGGTTCTGTTTATTTTTCTCATGTTAAGGGAATCATTTGCCATTTTAAGAAAGATTTCATATCTTGAATACAGGGGGCAACACATCGAAATGTTGACCAGGCTTGGTCCCTACAGGAATTGCAATAACTCAACACTTGGGGAAATTCAAACACACTTTCATTCCTTGGGACCACTGACAACATTAACCAAGGTGTTAAGTGAATAAGTAATTGGTCTTGACCTGAACCACTCATTGACTAATTGTTTCTCCACACCCTAATATTAACTGGCATTTGCTAAATTAGCAGACCCAGCTGGAGAGACTGGGAGGACTCATTCAAGCTGACAGTCCCTAGGAAAGTGAGATGTATATAAAAGGCAGTCCCACTGAGCAGAGGGACATCAGGGCTCCAGCCAGAAGCCCTGGGTTGAAATTTCGGTTCCATCACGTTCTCATCCTAGAATTAGTCTGAGCCTCAGTTAAGTGTTTAAAATTGGGGTAACCGTAGCTGCAAAGGTCCCAGGTTTAGCATGGCCGCCACGCTGGACAAGGCAGGTAAAGCCCTTAGAACGTGTTCAGTGCTATCCATATGTAAGATGGGATCTCAGTTTTGCAGATGGTTAATATACAAGCAACGAGTCCTGAAGAACGCAGAAATTTCCTGGCTTGAGTGATCAGAATGACTGTTTCCCCTGTTCAGATTTGCTGCCCAATTAATTAACTCTCCCCTGCTCGCCACACACCCACGAAAGCCAAGGAGTCCATGTGCAGCGAACCAAGGCAATTAGGTAGATAATTCAGGCAAAAAGCATTCCTTTGTTTCCTATATCCAGATATTGCAGCAAAGTGGCTCTGGGGGAGGGGGAGATTGGGGGATTGGGATGAGCAGGACAAAGAACCAGATTCTTCAGGGTCTTAAATTAGACCTCTGTAGTGGGCACGGGGCGCGGGGCTGCCCTTGGCTGGGAACCAGCCTCACTCCTCACTGGCCCGTCTCTGTCTCTCACCCCCAGATGCTCTTTCCCTGGGAAGGTCTCTCTCTGATCCCATCTCCCTATCTCTCACCTTCTGAATCTCATTCTTTCTCTGAGTTTCTCTGTGTCCCATTTTCTCTCTGGCTCTGTCTGCCTGTCTATCTGTGACCCTCTGTCTCCCCGCCCCCCGACTCTTTCTCATTGTCTGTTATCCTTCTCTACTCTGTCGTCTCTGCACCTCTCCCTCGGCCTCTCTCTGGCTCTGAGTCTCTGACACCCTTCCCATCTGTTTGGCTCCCTTTCTGTCACTCTCTTCCCTCCCTTTGTTTCCTTTCCCTCTCCTTCTGTCTCCACCTCTGTCCCTCTGTCGCTCCCTTTCTCTCGTTGTCACTGTCTGTCCCTCTCTCTCCCCCCACTTCCGACCCCAAAGGGGTCTCTGTCCCTTTCTTTGACCCTGAGAGCGGCAGCCACTCTCTCACAAAATCTGCTTCCCATTTCCTCAATGACCAATTTTCTTTCCTACGGTGAGAAAGTAGCTCAGGCCTTAACCCATTTCCTCCGGCGTCTCCAAATTAATTAGGTGAGATTGGGATCGCACATTTCAGAATTAGAATAATACCTATCCAGCACCCTGGAGAGAAGGGGATGGAAGGTGGAGAGGAATGGGGGTGAGAAGGGGAGGTCACGGAGCTGAAGAGCTGAGGGAAGGGTGTGTGAGCTGAAAGAGGGGGACCCAGCACCATCTGGGAACGAGGCCCACCTTTCTGGCTGCCGGAGGGCACTGGGAAAAGGGGGCTCTCGGAGGACGGTGCTCAGGCGGTCAGGATCACATCCCTGGCTACTGTCCTCCTCGTTGGGACCACACAGGGCAGGGTCCCTGCCCCCAGCTAGCCTGAGTCTTCAGCACATCCATCCCGTTTGGCTGTGCAGCCCAGCTCAGCCCTGCCAACAGGGCACTTGGAGAGGGTACCACGCAAGTTATTACCTTTAGGAGGAGACAGCTTGGCTGTAACCCAGTTAAAACTCATTCACCAGCAGCAAGCCAGAGGCAAGCAGAGATGCTCTGGGGAGCCTGATGGTCTCCAAAGAGGTGTCTTCCCCCTTACATCTCATCTCTCAGGGCCTGCAGCCTGCAGGGCTTCTCAGGAGATGGGCCCTGAGAGTCCCCTTCTCCCAGCCCCCCCCCCACCCCCCCGCCCCGGGAGTGCTGATCTCAGTTTGAAAATCTCTTCTCTGCTGGGTCCTTCTTGGCCAATAAGCCTGGAGCGAATCTGCTGTGGGTTTGCCATTTACACTGTCCATATGGACAAAAGGGACGAAAGCCCTGCAAGGATGGAAATCTTCACTCCTTTCTCTCTTTGTTTTTTTCTTTCTTTTAAATTAATTTTTATTGAAGTATAGTTGATTTACAATGTTGTGTTAGTTTCTTCTGTACGGCAAAGTGAATCAGCTATACGTGTACATATATCCCCTCTTCTCCTTCCCATTTAGGTCACCACAGAGCATAAGAGTTCCCTGTGCTATACAGAGGTTCTCATTAGTTATCTCATTTCACTCATAGCATCAGTAGTGTATATGTGTCAATCCCGGTCTCCCAATTCCTCCCACCACCACTTCCCCCTTGGTATCCATACGTTTGATCTCCACGTCTGTGTCTCTATTTCTGCTCTGCAAGTAAGATCATCTATACCATTTTTCTAGATTCCACATATATGTGTTAATATATGATATTTGCTTTTCTCTTTCTGACTTAACTTCACTGTGTATGGCAGTCTCTAGGTCCATCCGCATCCCTACAAATGATCCAATTTCATTCCTTTCTATGGCTGAGTAATATTCCATTGTATATATGTACCACATCTTCTTTATCCATTCCTCTGTTGATGGACATTTAGGTTGCTTCCATGTCCTGGCTATTGGAAATAGTCCTGCAGTGAACATTGGGGTGCATGTGTCTTTCTGAATTATATTTTTCTCAGGGTATATGCTCAGGAGTGGGATTGCTGGATCATATGGTAGTTCTATTTTTAGTTTTTTAAGGAACCTCCATACTGTTCTCCATAGTGGCTGCACCAATTTACATTCCCACCAACAGTGCAAGAGGGTTCCCTTTTCTCCACGCCCTCTCCAGCATTTATCGTTTGTGGATTTTTTGATCCTGGCCATTCTGACCAGTGTGAGGTCATACCTCATTGTAGTTTTGAATTGCATTTCTCTAATAATTAGTGACGTTGAGCATCTTTTCACGTGTTTGTTGGCCATCCTTTCTCTCTTTGAATAATGGCTGAGCAATGTGCCAAGACCCGGGGATACACTGATGGCCCAGACACCCAAGATCCCCTGACTTCAAATGTTCATCTCAGGGTCTCCAGCCCTAGTTGTGCCAGAGCCCAGCCTAGTGTCCGACCTTGGTACACATCTCTGGATCTAGGTTGCACTGAGCATTAATCAAAGACCCCCTTCACGTAGTGCTGTGTAGACGCAGATCTGAGTTTCTCAGCCTCGCCACTGTCGGCGTTTTGGGTGGGATAATTCTTTGCTGTAGGGGGCTGTCCTGTGCATTGTAGGATGTCTAGCAGCACTCCTGGCCTCTACCCACCAGTTTGCCAATAGCACTTCCTCCCCAGTTGTGTGACAACCAAAAATGTCTCCAGCCATTGCCAACTGTCCCCTGAGGGGCAAAATCATTGTCGTTGATGTAGATTTAGTACTGACCTTCCAAAAGTATGGTCTTAACCACATGACTCCGTTTTCTTTCGTAGATACCTGAGAGGTCTTTGTAAGAACGTGAGAGGCAAGAAAAAGAATATAAGCTTTCTTTTTGTAATAGCAGCTTTATCGGGCTGTGATTCACCTCCCATAAAATTCATCCTTACATTTTAAATCGTCCAATTCAGTGATTTTTATACATTCACAGAGTTGTCCAACTATCACCGCTAGCTGGTTTTAGAACATTTTCATCATCCCCAAGAGAAAACCTGTACCTATTAGCAATCCTTCTTCATTTGCCCCTCCCCCAGCCCTTGGTAACCACCAGTCTACTTTCTGTTGCTGTGGATCTGCCTAATCTGCATATTTTATATACACAGAATCATAACATGTGGTCTTTCATGACTGGATTCTTTCACTTAGCACGTTTTCAAGGTCTGTTCATGTTGTAGCACATATCAGAACATCATTGCTCTTTTAAGGTTAAATAATAACACATTGTGTGAATACGCTACATTTTGTTGATCCATTCTTCAGTTGATGGACATTTGGGTTACTTCCATGGAGAATTCCCTGGCAGTCCAGTGGTTAGGACTCAGCACTCTCACTGCTCGGGCTCCGGGTTCAACCCGTGGTCGGCGACCTAGGATCCTGCAAGCCATGCAGTGTGCGCAAAAAATAAAATAAAAAATAGAAATAAAACATTTCATTGATGTATTATAATAAGTAAAATAAAATATGCACAAACCAACTTGAATGGGCCTCTGTAAAAAAAAGATAGTGCTGCTATGAACTTTCATATACAAGTTTTGTGTAGGCATATGTTTTCATTTCTGTTGGGCATATACCTAGGAGTATTTTAATTGCTAGGCCATATGGTAACTCTGTTTAGTATTTTGAGGAACTGCCAGACTGTTTACCAAAGGGTCTGCACCGTTTCACCTTCCCACCAGTAGTTTATAAAGGCTCCAATTTCTCCACGTCCTTGCCAACATTTGGTATTTTCTTTTTGGTTATAGCTATCCTGGTGGATGTAAAGGGTTATCTCATTGTGTTTTCGTTTTGTATTTTCCTGATGACTAATGATGTTGAGCTACTTTTCATGTGTACCTTTTCTGGAGAAATGTCTGATTATATTTTGTCCGTTTTAAAATTGGGTTGTTTGGTTTTTATTGTTGAATTTTAAGAGTTCTTTATATATTCTGGATGCAAATCTCTTAGCAGAAATATGATTTGCAAATATTTTCTCCCATTCTGTGGGTGTCTTTCATTTTCTTCAAGCTGCTCTGATGCAGAAACGTTTTTAGTCTTGATGAAGCCTAGTTTACCTGTTTTTTTCTTTCTTTCCTTGTGCTTTTGGCGTCATATCTAAGAAACCATTGCCAAATCTGAGGTCACAAAGATTTACTTCTCAATTTTTTTCTAAGAGTTTGTAGTTTTAGCTCTAAATATTTAGGTCTATGATCCATTTTGAGAATCCAACTTATTCTTTTGCATGTGGATATCCATTTGTTGAAGGAACTTCTTTCCCCATGATCACGACACCCTTGTTAAAAATCAGTTGAACGTAGACGTATGGGTTTATTTTTGGACTCTTCAATTTGATTCCATTGGTCTGTATTTCTGTTACAACTTTTTTTTTTAATTTTTATTTATTTTTATTTTTGGCTGCGTTGGGTCTTTGTTGTGGTGCACGGGCTTCTCACTGCGGTGGATTCTCTTGTTGCGGAGCATGGGCTCCAGGCGCGTGGGCTTCAGTAGTTGTGGCTTGCGTGCTCTAGAGCGCAGGCTCAGTAGTTGTGGCGCACGGGCTTCGTTGTTCTGCGGCATGTGGGATCTTCCCGAACCAGGGCTCGAACCCGTGTACCCTGCGTCAGCAGGCGGATTCTTACCCACTGTGCCACCAGGGGAGCCCTCTGTTATAACTTTTAAGTCACTGTTTCCTTACCATAGAAAGATGGTAGGAAAGTGCCTTTGATAAACAGAAGGGTGAAGGAATCAAGGTAACGTGCGTGGATATGTGGTTAAAAAGTATATAAAATATTGATCACATTTTGGAATTAAAAGGGATCTTAGAGGTCATGTTAGTTTAAACCCTTTGTTTTGCTGATGGGGGATAAAAAGATTAAATTTCGACTTCAGAGGTTAACAAATCTGCCCAAAGATTTACGACTCATCATTGGCAGAGCTGGGCAGAGCTGGGCAGAGCTGGGATTAGAACCCAAATCTCTTGATTTGGTAGGGCAATGTTTTTTCTTATTCCAGGCCCCAGGTCTGCCTGGACTTCCTTTACCAAACTAGTGAGGTTCTGTCTTCCCCTCCCTCACTTCTTGGTCCACAGAAGTGAATGGGGTGGTGGCGTGTGTCTGCTTTTTCCCTTAGAGCCTGAGAAAAAAGAAAGCCAGTGCGAGGAAAGCATTTGGAAAATCTGAAATTGCTATATAAATGCCACTAAATGATAAGATTACCAGTTTGATGGTCCTCTCCCAGGAAGGTTCAGCATGTCAGGGGCGGCATAATGAAAGGAAACTCTCCACTCCCAGACACGTTTTAAACTGCTGCGGTTGGTGGTTACTTTTCGACAGAGGCAGGGTGTGGGGAGCTGGAATTCCAGGGGACTGAAGCCTCAAAGTGGGCTGGGTGTAGCCAGGTCTCAGGTGGGCTGGGCTGGCCGGGAGAGGCCTGGGGCGTGGTGCCTCGCCCACCCCTCAGGGACCCAGGTAGATGGAAGAGTTCCTCCTGGCTCGTGCACTCAGAATGGGGCGCCTGGCCCTGAAATGACAATGTCCGATGGTGGTCGCTTGTGGCTCCTCAGAACATACCTGCATGTCTGTTTCCCACTGACAGTGGTATCACCTGTCCCACCGGAGGGAGTCCTGTTCCAAACCACGTCGGGGAGCGATTTCCCCTAAATGCTGAGCCCCTAGAGGGTAGGAATTGTGTTCTCTTTACCTCTGTCTCTGCTGTGACTAATGCATGCTGAGTCCTCAGTAAACATATGTTTGGCTGTTGAAGAGAGGCGTTGGGTGAATAGAAGCTGCTCTCGGGGTACATGGGTCCCTTGCAGAGGGCATGGACCTCTCCAGCTACAGCAGCATCTCTGTGCATCTCTCTTTCCCTCCTGTGTCTCTGATTGCTTCTTCCTCTAAGCTTCAGCTGCATTCACTGTCTGCACTGTCCGTGTGTTCTGATATTTATCATTTTATCTGTATGTCGTGTCTTTGCAGCTAAATCACACCTTTCTTTGACAAGGGGAGCTCTGTTTTGTACTTATTTGGGTCACCCGTGTAGAGTACATGCTCCTTGGTGTGTGTCTTTCCATGGGGAAGTTGGTCCCCCTGATATTAGTCACCTGCCGCTGAACTTGAGGCCAGTGGTGGCTGCCCTTCACTGAAGTGGCATTCCACGGGCCAGTTGCTGTCGTATCTGCATGGCATACGGGCTTATTTGGGGAGCCAGCATTTTGAAAGGGCTCAGAGTTGATTGGTGGGAAATGAATGAAAGAAGGAAACCTTAATCACAGCCTTTTAGTGCCTGTACCCCCAGGCATGGCAGCCTCTCTCCTGTATCCCCACTGAGACCAGCACCAGATGATGCTGTGACTGTAACTGAATACTGGGTCTCCGTCCATCAAAGGGCCGATGATAGTAGCCCAGCTTCCTTTGTGGTTGCACTCACCAGCTCGGTGGATCTCACTGTGTGGTCTCCTCCTCTTTCAGGGCTCTGGCCGACATCTTAAGACAACAGGGACCAATCCCCATAGCACACTGTGAAAGAGAAACTATCTCGGCTATCGATAGCTCTCCCAAAGAGAACACGCCGGTCAGATCATCCTCGAAAAACCACTACACTCCCGTGCGCACGGCCAAGCAGACTCCAGGTAAGTGAGAGCTGATCACCTTGCATCTTTGCTGAGGCTGGTGAGAAGTTTCGGTGGTGTTTCTGCTTCAGCTGGGCAGGAGCCGGTCCTGGAGCCCTGGGCAGGTGGCTTGTGGAAGAGTCTGGGGACTGTTCCCCTGCGGAGAGAGTGGCGTGGGAGACTGTCGCCGGTGAGTGTCCAGGCTGGAGCAGAGCTGTTGGTTTAGGGCGTCTGTGATTTAGTGAATGTCTGCGTAATCCTCTTCCCTGAAAGGAGCTTGCAGTAGCCTTGGTGGTGGAGTATGGTCACCTTCTTGCTCACATGGTGGGAAGGTAGATATCTGACAAGAAGTGGCTGCACTCAGACGTAGAGACGGATGAACTGTTGGAATCTCAAAGGGACTTCCTGAGAGTAAGGATTATGTCTGTGTTGTAGGGTTACTCTCTTCTGTGCTCGGTGGATTCTCTGGATATATGATGAGTTGCCATGTGATAGTAATATAACTTTTGCTCTTTTATTTGGTCTTTACTGTAACCCATATGGAACAATAAACAAAGCAAGGAAATAATGATAAATAAGATAACCTCAGATTTATTGGGATCTTGTGCTGTACCAAGGGTTATGCTGAACATTTTACGTGTATTGTCTTACTTATTTTTCACAGCAATCTTAGAAGTGCTTGTACTATCTTCTTTTTATGTGTGGAACAGAAAGGCTCAGTAATTTTCCCAAGCACATACGGTTGGTAAGAAAGCAAGCCGGCAGTCAAACTGAGGCATGTAGGTAACAATGGTCAAGTCTAGAAACCCTAGTGTCCTAATCCAGTTTGGGACATGAATCCAAAGTATCTGGGTGGATGGTCTCCTTATAAGTGCAGGTGGGGAGCTCATCTCTTACTGTGAGCATTACCAGTCTACTACTGACTCCAGTCTCAGACACAGCTTCTGCTTTGATACTTGGATTTGAAATCTTCACATCTGTCACCCTATAGCTTTTCAAAGGATGGGCTATATGGTCTGAACTAAACCTGCAATAAAGATATGCAGCCACTAGGTGGCAATAGAAGTGTCCCAAATTCAAACTAGCAGATGTGCTGTTGAAACCAAATTGGTTTTCCATTCATTCTTTAATTTTCTTAAATTTATTAAATCAGAAATCACATACTTGCCTTTAAGGTAATAAGAGTTAAGTCATTTGAGACTCTGATAAAAGTTAAGGACATTCGCCTCCCCCAAATATATACATATGAATATATATATCCATCCAACATTTTGCATAGGATTTAAGGGGATTCATAGACCCTTTCTGAAGTTAAAAATCCCTGACTTAAAATTAAGGATGAGAGATCCACCTTTTCAAAAAGTCTAAGATGCATTTTTAGCCTGAATATCATAGATGTTGAAAATGTAAGCAATAGAAGAAGTGGGCAAAAACCCTGACACCAGTAGTTGTCTCCCTGGCTGCATAGTAGAATCACCTGGGGAAGCTCTTAAAAATGCTGATGATGCTGGTGCCTGGGCCTCACAAATTAACCAGAATTTCTAGGGATGCTGCTGGCAGCAGTATTTTTAAAAATCACTTGAAAGTGATTCTAACATGCAAGACAGAATAAAGAACCACTCGTCCAGATGGATTCCTTTATTTAATGAAGGAAGACACTGAAAGGTTTTGCCAGTAGTTCTCAAACTCGGCTGCACTTTGGAATCACCTGGGGAGCTTTAAAAATTAAGGGTACCTGGGCCCCACCCCCAGAGATCATAGTTTAATTGATGTGGGGGCGTGGCCTGAGCAGGAGGTGATTTTAATATGGAGCAGAGTTTGGGAATCACTGGGCTGTGGAAATTGCAGAAAGGTGCCATTCTAACTAATGTTTTGAAGTCAGGCTCCTCCAGAACGTTGTCTGTGATTCTGGAACTTCAGGTCACTCTGGTACCCAAAGTACCCCTGGGAGCTTACCTTCATCCCTCTCTATTCCAATTTTCTCTGTCTTATTCACAAACCAGCTAGTTCCCAGCCACTGAGTCCAGACTGATTAAGTGGATGGTCTAGATTTGCCCTTAAATGCCTTTCACAGGGAGGGAATATTTGTCATTTCTTCTGGTTCCTATATACATCCTCTCCTCTGTTAATCTGAGAAGAGAAGCTTAAAGTTAAATGATTCACTCCTATGTTTTGAGAAATCTCTCCTATGTATTTCTCAAATTGGAACTCTTTACTTGGCTTTTAGAGATGGGAATTGTTCCCTGGCCCAGAAAGCATTCTCAGTGGTGATGCTTATATTTAAAAGCAATTTCATAACTATCTGCAACATCTACAGCTTGTAATGGACACAGCTGCCTTTCCGAATAGCTGATCCTTCGCCACAGAAGACTGCATTTGGAGCAGAAGTCTAAACAGAACTTTGTATAGGTGTTCAAAGTGGTGATTTACTGTGATTTTTGCCACTGGTCAAATCCACAGATCACTGATCATAGGAGGATGGTGGCAAGAGTCTTGTAGAGGGATCTTGAGGACAGAAATCCCAGGAGGCATCATAGCATACGAGTAGTTTTGCTACTCAAAATACTGTCCAAGGACCAGCCACATCAGCCGTTCGTGAGAAATGCAGAATCTCAGGCTCCATCTCACCCGATGAAGGAGAACCTGCATTGTCATGAGATCACATAGCAAGTAAAATTTGAGAAGCCCTGGAAAAACATGGGCTCTGACATTTGCGTCTCAGTGTGTCTTCTGAGCCCGTCACATTGCTATGTATGTGACCTGGACAAGTTTCTTTGTCTAAGTTTCCTCATCTGCCCTTGAGACTAAAAGTACCTGCTGTGTGGAGTTGTTTAATAAGTTAAACCAAGGAGAGCACTTAAAATAGGTCCTTACTGTACCGAACCTCAATTTTAGCCATGGCCGGGCTATGGAGTTTTGCCCCACTCACGGCAAGCAAATCAAATTAATGAGAGAAATAAAGGCACTGGTATCCTTAGACCAGGCAGGGTCCATGAGGTCGTGTCTGGGATGAAAGCCCCCGGCCCCAAGCCTTCTGTGCTTGGCCCCTGCCTGTGGCACATCCTCTGAGGATGGAAGGGCTTGTAGGGCTTTACGGAGCTCTTGCAAGTCAAAAGCATACCAAACCGAAACCAACCAAACAAAAAAATATATATATTTTTTGTTTGGTTTAGGGAATGGAGTGAGGGTCCTGTCTTAATAAAAACAATGGTACCATGAGTATGGGGTACCCACTATGTGCTGGGTAGTCTGTTAGGTACTTTATTTACAATACACAGCGGATCCTGTAGCATTTCTTAGGTATAGGATCTCCCGTTTCCACATTAGCAGAAAATTCCTCTTTCCTTCTATAAGAGCCCTTTACCCTAACCTAACTCTTTCAGAAATCCCTTTCCAACTTTAAAAGGAGCTTCAATACTGGACATTTACTTTGGACCCAGAAAATCCGTGAAGCCCATTTCCATCTCCCACCCCACAAATCTGGCTGCCTCTAGACCCTCACTACTCAAAGTGTGGTCTATGGACCAGTAGTGACTGCATGCCATGAGAGCTGGTTAGAAATGCAGACTCTTGGGCCCTTCCCCAGACCTGTTGATTCAGAATCTGCCTTTTAACAAGATCTTTAGGTGATCTATACACACATTAAAGTTGAAGAAGATCCCTTTAGCACAGCGAGCATCAGCCCTGACTGCGCATTGGAATGATGTAGGATATTCTGAGAATACGAATGCTAACGTCCCAAAGATTCTTGGGACATTAATACTAATGTCCCAAAGATTCTGATTTAATTGGTCTGGGCTAGAACCTAGGCATTAGCATTTTTCAAAAACTTCCCACACGGTTCCATTGTTCAGCAAACTGAGAACCAGAGCTAGAGGGAGATGATCAAATAAGGCAAACATCCTCGGGGACTGCGGAGTTTGAGTTCACATCAAGACTCGAGTTCACATCAAGATAGAGGTTGGCTGGTCCTTCTTACTGGGCTGCAGGGTTAAGTCCTCTCCATGGCAGGTGGGCAGGATGGAGCAGAGGGCCTGGGCTCATCTGAGAGAGGGATGGGGTCAGTCTGCAACTATGAATGGGGACACCTGGGCAGAAGCAGGCGCAAGCAGACATATGGTTGGCCCCCCATCCACGGATTCAACCACCCTGGATCCTTTACTATGTTTACCGTCTGCAGTTGGTTGAATCCTCGGATGTGGAATCTGCAGATACAGAGGGCTAACTGTAAGACTTGCGCATCTGTGGAATTTGGTATCCGTGGCAGTTCTAGAACCAATCTGGTGGATACCAAGTGCCGACTATCAGAATTGATTAGCAGGCCAAGCAGAGCCAGGCATCAGGAAACGTATCACGTCTGCAGTTGCAGGTCCCCTGAGCCCAGGATCTCAGAGGCTCGCGGTGGGCTTCATAGATGGGAAGGAGTGGGGACCTCGCGTGTCCACCTGGCCTGACTCAGTCCTAAAGAGCCTGTCTTGGGGCAGCTGGGGGTAGAGTGGTATACCCATCCCTTGCTGTAGCAATGACTTCGTGTATTAAGTTTCCAGAGCCTTGATATCCAACTTCCCATGATCAAGAGTGGCGTCTGCTGGAGGAAGTAAGTACTTATGCCCCAGCTACACACCACTGTGAGTTGTGTATCCGGGCCATCAGTCATCTGCCCGCTGTCAAAGCCACGTGTGTTAACAGCAGACCGAGGGAGCCGAGCGGCACGATTCCAAGCTTCGCGGAGACCAAGAATGAAGGCTGGACAGTTGACGGAGGGGCTCTCAGTCACAGCGCTGCACGGCCCGGCCCCTTGCTGCTCTGTTGAGCTCAGCTCCTATTACCTTCTGCCTTTCTCTCTGGGATCCAGACGCCAGACCCTCCTCACGCTGCGCGTGTTCTTGCCTCGGGGTATTTCCCCCCCTGTTTTGTGGCCGGAAACTTTCCAGCACCAGATATTTGTGCTGTGAAAGTTGATGCTCAGGTGGTACCACCTTTCCTAACCTCCTCATCTGTTCCTGTCCCCTGCTTTATTTTCTTCCAAGCCCCTACGCCGTCTAACATCATATATTGGTACGTTCACTGGTTTATTGTCTCTGTCCCTACTGGAATGTAGGCTCCACGTAGGCAAGGGTTTTGTCTTTATATTCGCTGTGGCATCTCAGATCCAAGAACATTGCCTGGAAGATCAGCGTTATTGCTCAGTGACTATTTGCAGGGAATGACAAGATGGCCCTTCACTTGGATGGATGTAGGAGCCAGCCTGTAGGTGTCCGTTACCTACCTGAGTGCTACAGAGCTCTCATCAAGGTTGTGTGCCCCTCTGCTGCCCTGTCTGCAAAATTAGCAAGGAGTTGGTCACGTTGACAGCCTCGTGGGCTGGTCATCCAGTGGAGAGCTGAGCTGGGAGGCCCTGGTTTCCAGTGCCCATGCTTCTCCCCAAGCCCCGTGGCTTCTCTCCTCCCATCTGGGGCCAATCCAGGACTCCAAGGCTCAGTGTGGCCAGAGGCTGGGAGCTTTGCTTCCCTGGCTGGGCTCAAGAGAGGCTGACACCCGGGGGCCCTGCCCATTCTGTTCACTCTGCCAAGAAAGTCTTCTTTACAGAGGTCTTAGAAGCACAGGTAGCTCTGAGTTCATCTTCCCAGGAACAGGTTTAAGGCTGCAGGTAAAGCCCAACAGCCTGGACCATGCACCTGAACTCTGGGAAACTTCTGGTCAACCTCAGCCCCTAATGGGCAATGGGACTTTTCTTTGCTCAGTCATCCCCAGGGGAACAGGACTGTCTTATCCTAGAAGAGGCTGAGCTGATTGCCCCATGAGACTTCAGAGCTCTAAGGGGATGGTGAGATCAGCTGACCGAGCCTGCCCTTGGCCTCGGAGGAAGCTGAAGCACACGGAGGTCACCCAGGTGGGAGGTGGTCGGGCCAGGCCTCCACACCCAGGCTCCAGTGTTGGAGATGGAATGTGGTGTGTGCAGCTCAACAGACCTGGGTGTGACTCTTGGCTCTGGGACATGAGAATAGCTAGCACCTTCCTCACGGGGCCATTGAGAAAGTTGGATGGAAGGGCCCCCGTGTTTTAAGTCTCGGCCCCGGCTTGGCTCTGAGCCCGGGCTCGGTAGCTGTCTTCGTCTCCATCATCACCATGGCCATCCTCTCTGTCCTCAGCTGCCTCTTCTCCATCTCCCTTGGCCATCCTCCGTCACTCTTCCCCAAACTGTACCTGTTGTTTGGACACTGTCCCCGTGGACTGCTGTTGGCCTTTTCCAAGTGGAGTCTCCTTATTCTCTGCCCAGATGTTACATCACCTCCCTTCCCTCTACCCCATGCCCTGTTCCTGCAGCCATTGGTCCCAGCAGATCTCTGCCCGGGGATGATGTAGGGTGGATGGAAGGCTGACCACAGCAACCATGTGGGGCAGTCGCTATTACTATCGCCTCCTTGCAGGGTCCAGAAAACCCAGGAAGTTCACTGAGTCCAGGCTGGTAGGAGAGAAGAGCCATCACTAATGCCTGATAACAGAGTAACACTGATAGGTGCTTATAATATAGTTAACATGAAGTACCATTGTATGTGTGTTACCGACATTGTATGTGTGCTACCGACATTGCATCGTTGGATCAGCACAGCTCTGTGAAGTGCTATCGTTGTTACTCCCATTTTACAGATGGGAAGATTGAGGACAGGGGGATAGGAGAACTTGCCCAAGGTCACATCCATAGTCATTGGTAGGGGGAGGATTAGAACCCAAGCCTGGGCTTCAGGCTGTATGCTGTGGGGCCTCTCCTGTTACTGGATTCATCCATGGCTTCAGCCAAGAATGAAAGGCCATTTCGATGGTGGATAAAAGCAGAGAGTGTGGAACCAGACTGTCTGGTTTGAATCCAGACTCTGCCTTTATTTGCCTGTCTGTAAAATGGGGTTAATAATTGTGTTTCCCTCCTAGGGCTGCTGTGGGGATTAAGTGGGTGTTAATGCAAAGTGATCAGGCGGCATTTGACAGAGGAAAACACTGTTTTAAGACTGCACTCTCTCCTCTGTCGGGCACCAGGCCACATGTGGCTGTTGAGTGCTTGAAATGTGTCTCAGAGCCTCACAAGATTTCAGAGTTGGTGTGAAAAAAAGAATGTAAAATAGCTCCATCATTTTTTGTATTGATTACATTTGAAATGATAACGTTTTGGATTTATCAGGTTAAATAGAATCTATTATTAAATTAATTTCATCTGTTTCTTTTCATTTTTTTTTTTAACCTGACGACTAAGGAGTGTGAAATTACCTCTGTGGGTCACAGATGTGCTTTGCGTCCCGTCGACTTGGGTTAGGGCTGGTTTAACTGTTAAGGGTGTGGAGCGTCTACCTGAGTTCAAGTTTCAGTCTTGAGCAAAAATCCTCACCATTTGGGGAGCTTACATTGTAACGGAGGAGACATAAAGTAAACAAGTACATAACTTCAGAGGGTGCGAAATGCTCAGGACACAAGCGGACAGCTGATGTGTCAGAGGAAGGCTGGGAGAAGAAGGCACTTTTTAAAACAGGTTTTATTTGATTGAAGTACAGTTGATTTCCAGTGCTGTGATGACTTCTGCTGTCCAGCAAAGTGCTTCAGTTATACACATGCGTACATTCTTTTTCATCTTCTTTTCCATTATGGTTTATCCCAGGATATGGAATCGAGTTCCCTGTGCTCTACAGTAGGACCTTGTGGTTTATCCATCCTATATATGATAGTTTGCATCTGCTAACCCCAACCTCCCACTCCATCCCTCCGCCACCCCCTGCCCTGGGCACTTCTGATAGTCTGGTCCTAGGAGGGGGCATTTGAGCTGGTACCCAGCTGACAAGGAGGAGCCAGCCTTGGAGAGAGCTGGAGGAAGAACATTCTAGGCAGAGGGACCAGCACGTGCAAAGGCCCTGAGGCATGAGCAAACCTGGCCTGTTCAAGGAACAGAAAGCAGACACAGGTAGAGTGGCAGGTGTGTGATGAAAACAGAGGGGTGGACACAGGCCAGTCGCGCAGCGTTTTGGAGGCCAGGGTAGAGTGTGGATGTTGTCTATGCTGATCTGATGTCTGGTTTAATAAGACAACCTTGGTTGCCGAGTAGTGGACGTGGGCTCTGTTGAGAAGCAGGATAGATAACCAGTTAGCATTGCTAATATCAAGGTGGGTTAATGAGAGAACTTTGTCGAATTTCTTCTTCCACAAGAAGACACCCTCCTGATAAAGAAGGCAAGATGCAGCAGCAGTAGCCTGCTGAATCAGACAATCCAAGGCCCGCATCCCACCTGAGCTTGGACAAGCGGATAGACCTTAGTCCAGGGCTCTTCAGCAGGGCTTGGCGAACTTTTTCTGAAAAGGGCCAGATTGTAAACGTTTTGGACTCTGCGGCCGTAAGATCTCCGTTGCAACTACTCGATTATGCCACAGTGATACGTTAAAGAGTGGGCACCGCTGTGTTCCCATAAAACGCTGTTTACAGTAATAGACGGTGGGCCGGATTGGGCCCGTGGCTGTAGTGTGTCGACCCCAGTTCTTCATTTCTCTCTGCAAGCCACAGGCACCTTCCAGGGGACCTCTGCTTCCATGTGACATGTGAATAGGGACACATCCCTCACCAGGATGCCGTGGGGGAGTCAGTGGTCCTAAAGAGGGTTGATGAATTACCAAGTCCTGGCGGAGACCAGGGTCCTCAGCTTGACCTTCTTGGTGATTTTATCTGCCACCCAGGTGATGATGTAGAAAGCGTGCTTCCTGTATTACAAGTGATGCATTGCTAGGAGGGGTGGCCAGCACCCCCATAATGACAGACTCAGGGTTCTAAGTGTCTCCCTGGGTGTGGACACCCCCAGGTTACGTCTGCTGATGGCATCTCCTTCTTCCACTGTGTCTCAGATCCCATTTACTTCTGGTCCTCAGACGACCTGCTCCCTTGATCCACGACCCCCCCGCCCCCCATCTCTACCAGCTCAGTTCCTCTAGGTGTCAGTGTGCTCCCCCCACCTTAATGCAGGCGGGGAGCCCTCTTTCCGTTTCACACCCTCCCGCCTGCTGCTTCTCTCCTTGACAGCTGAGCTTTGCAAAACAGTTGTCTACACCCGCTGCCTCTGCTTCCGCTTCTCCCGCCCACCCCTCGGCCCCAGCGCTCCAGCTTCTATCCCCTTCCCCGCAGCTCGGCGGGTGGCCCTGGGGATCCGGGGAGCAGGCTCTGCTGCTAGAATGGGCCTCTCACCCCTCTTCCACCAAAGCCAAAGCTCTGGCCACCCAGACCCACTCGGTTCCTAGGGGGCGAGTTCTCTCTGCTTCCCAGGCTACGCACGATGCTCTGCTCTTCGCTCTGTCTGGAACATTCTTTCTGTCCACTCTCAGCCTCCCTATTCCTCCTTCTCTCCCAGGTCTTGGCTTCCCTTTCATGGCCCCTGACTCCTGACTGGGTCAGCGCCCCCCACCCCCCACCCCCGGCGCCCATCACTGCAGAGTCGGGGGAGTGGGTGCAGGGCGTCGGCCCTGGTTTGGACCTCTGTGCTATGCGGTCCCCCTAGGACACGTCCACCGTCAGCCCATCTCAGGACCTGGCACACGCAAGCTGTGAACCACACATTAGAAATCTTGTGTTTGGGTCAGAAGGACCAATATGTCCCACGTGGGGAACAGCAGGTCATGTGAGAGAGTCATGCGGGTGTAGTTGACCCTCTGTTTGGTCTGAACAAACAGAGCAAATCAGTCGGTATCTCTGGAAACGGCAGTTTTCCAATTGCATTGAAAAAAAAACCCTCGGATCCAGATCCAGGGGGGTGACCGGCTTGTGTCCTTAGTGTGTCCTGCTGTAGACACCCATGCCCTGTGCGCCCCAGGGGAGGATTGCGGCTGCCAGGAAGCCGGAGAACCCTGGTCTTTAAAGATATTCACAACGGACAGTGCTTTTTAAAGAAACTTCCACGCGGTGACTTATTTAAGTCTTGTAGTGACCCGAGCAGGCCGCCTATGGTCAGGCCCCGTTTTTTGCGGACGGGGAGACTGAGGGTCGGGGGCTTCAGAAGCCTGTCCAGTCACACGACCAGGAGGGGCTGCTCTGGGCTCTGAAGGTGGGCAGTCTGATCCCAGAGCCCATGCCCTGAGGTCCAGCTGACTGGAGGTGCAGACAGGGCCCCGGGAGCCCCTGCAGCTCCATGGAGCCTGTCCCCTGGCCGTGGGTCCGCGCCCGGCCCTGGCTGCCTGATGCATGGACTTGGGCTGGCAGGGAGGGCGCTGGAGGAGGCCGTGTGTGCTCAGCCCCGGGGCAGATGTTCTCATGACGCCAGCCCCTCAGCTCCAGGACAGACCACCTTTTGCCACAAACGGGGCACTCACCCCAGGAGGCTTTAAGCAGCGGGGCGGGGGGAGCCATTGGGCATTTGCAGCTGGGGGCTGGGGGCGCCGGCCTAGCAACTTCTAAGGTTTTCCCTTTCTGAGAATGTACTGGGGAGAGTAGCTGGCATTTGAGGGCTGACCCTGTGGGTCCTCCCACGCCCCAGCAGATGGGGGCTGCAGGGCTGGGAGCCGTGAGGCAGCCGGTACCTGGGGCCCGGCTTGTCAGCGGCGGATGTGGATCTGACCCAGGCGGCCCGGTCCTGAGCTCACTTGCTTAGTGGCTACACTGACTCGTCTTCCTCTTTGGATACTGTGACCCCCGGGGTCAGAGCCCAGATGCGGCCAAATCACCATTCCATCTTCAGTGCCAGGCTGGTCATGAGCGGAAGGTTTCCTTCCTACTTCACAGTTTAAAGCCATTTAGAGAGTGAGTCCTGAGCTGTGTTCCAGTCCTGGGTGGGATGCTGGGTGATGGCTCTTCCCAGCACAGGGTTGCCTTGAGAAGCAGAGCCTGCAGGAGTCCGAGGAACTGCCCTTGCCCTGGCCAGCCAGCTGTGCCCGACACATCCTCTGGCCCCCCAGGGCCTGGTCCTGCCTGGGACCTGCACAAGCTCGGGCAGCCTGGCCGGGGAGGCAGCCTGCATGGGGGCCAGACGGAGCCCGATCTCACCATATGGCCGGGGAGCGGGCAGGGCCGCTGGCTGAGCTGGCCCTCTCATTACTCACCACGCCCAGGAAGCAGGAGGATTTAGAATATGTTCTGGCGGTTATCAAAGTGCAGGGAAGAAGGAAGGCCGTAGCGCTGCGGACAGGGTTAGAATTCACAGCGACCTCGGCGGGTTGGCAAAACCGCGGACCGACAGAGCACAGTGCAAGAGGGCACTGGGCCGGCAGGACCAGTGACCAAAGGACCGGAGGCAGCGGGTGCACGGCCGGGCACTGGGGTTGCAAAGGGTGAGAGCTCCCAGGGCAAGGGGAACCAAGCCTCTATCCAAGCGGGCATTAGGGGTCTTTTTCCCCAGGGAGCCCCAAGTCCATCCCACACAGTAAAGGATATTTAGGACCAATGATGGAAGAGGAGGTGGCATCCAGCCACCCATCACTAAATGTGAGGCACCCACCGTGTGCTTAGCCAGGAGGTGGATAAGACACAGACCCCGCCTTGAGAGCTTAAATTCGGGAGCAGAGAGACCAGCCTATACAGTAAAAAGATAACCAGCCATACAGATGCCTCACCAGAACTAGCCACGTGTTCAGAAGGTCCACAGGCCTGGTTAGCGCGAGTGCCTTGAAGGATGGTAGGATTAAACGGGATGGCGGAGGGTGCCCCTGGCCGGTGACCTGGGAGCCGCAAGAGCCTGGAAGGCAGGGATGCTTAAGGGTCATCAATTCCTTTGGAGTTGTTGGTTGTGGCTTTTCTGTAAACAGGCAGTGGTGATGAAAGAACTGGGGCAAAGGCCAGAAGGAACTGGAACTCCGTGTCCTGTTGGAGAAGGCTGCTCCGAGCAGGAGACTTTTCTTTTTCCTTCTCTAAACATAAGGGCTGTGTCCCTGGGAGGGGCGGTAGTTACGTGGGAAGGGGCGGGAGTGCCTGCTGGGGAGGTACCATATGGCTTATTTGGGATGATGATGGGGGTTAGGGGTGGGGTGAGGTTGCACCCTGCAAGGGGGCTCGCAGAGGAGGCCTGTGAGGGTCTAAGGTGAGAAGTGCAGAGAGGCGGAGGCACGAGGAACACAGCCCCTGGCAGCAACTTGGGAGGAAGGAAAGGGGGAGGTCAGGGTGGGACTCAAGGTACACTGATCCCTTCGTTCGTACAAAAACAATTTTGGTCCCTTACTGGGTGTCAGGCACCGGGGATGTGGGAGGGAACAAAGCCAAGTCCCTAGTCTCAGCACTTATATTCAGATGGAGGAGACAGAAAAGAAACTCATAAACGCACAACACAAAATCAGGTAATGGTAAGCGCTTTGAGAGAAGTAGGGCAGGAAAGGGGAGTAGCCAGGGATGGGGATTGGGGGGAAGAAGCCTGATTTGAAGAAGAGACCCCATTACTGGTCGAATTACTGAAGCAGGGACCTGAATGACAGAGAACAGACCACGTGTGACCAGGTGCTGGGTGGAGGTGAGCGCTGCCAGGTGTGTTTGGGGAACGGAAAGACCAGAGTGGCTGGAGCGGAGAGAACCAGGGTGGAGACACAGTAGTGGAGGAGGTCAGAGAGCTGGGGCTTCACGGGTCACGTGAGGGTCTTGGGTTTCATTCTGGGTGTGATATGGAGTGTTGTAGGGCTTGCCGCCGAGCAGTGATGTTTTACATAATCACTCTGGTCCTCACTGTGGTTCAGCACAGATCCTGGACGGGCAAAGACGGAGGGAATGAGATGCTGGGAGGAGGTGGAAGCTATTGCACCATCCAGGAGATGGGAAAGAGATGGAGGCTTGGACCCAGGATGCAGGACCTAAGAAAGACTCAGCTTCAGGGCTTATTTATTTATTCTTAACATCTTATACTGAATAATTTTAAACCAGTGGAATATTTTCAAGCGATTGAATGATGCAGTGGACACGTGTATGCCCTTCACCAGTGGTTAACATTTGCCTCAGCAATCAGCGTCATCAGAACGGAACCATGTGAGAGTAAGTTGCAGATATATCATGATTCTTCACTCCCCACTACTCTAATCGTGTATCTTCTAAATTCAAGGATGTTCTCCTCCATCACCATGAAACAATGACTAGATTTATGAAATTCATCTTTGTTGCAATACTAGTATCTAATGAGGAGTGCAGGATGTGTTTGAAGGTAGAAGTGACAGCATTTGCTAATCGATTATATGGAGGGTATGACGGCAAGACAGGAGTCACAGATGACTTCAGAGATTTTGGCCAGAGTGAATGGTTGATGAGAATGGCTAGGCCAGTGCAAGGACCTGGAACGAATAGCTGAGAACTCGTAGCCAAAAGAAAATTAGGAAGGGTCTGAGTGTTGGCAGATGAGCTGAGCTGAGCTGGGCTGTCCAATGGCTGTTGCCACAGCAATTACAAGGGAAGTCAAAGAATCTGGCTTGCTCTCTCCACACGCACACACACCCCATAGGGTACGTATACATATACATGCATGTACAGGCTTTTTTCTCCCAGGGATCTAGACCTGAATTTAGCCGTGGATTTATCTCACCATAACTAAGCAGCGTCAGTAATGACCCATTAGACTCTAAGTGCATCAGGGACAGGAACATGTCTGCTTTGCTTACTGTATTCATGGTGCACATATCTTGACCCTTAGTAGTCATTCAACAACTACGTCTTGAATAAATGAATGACAGAATGAATGCTCTTACCTAATACATCAGACAGGAGGCAGCAATTGTAAGTATATATCTGCAAATGACAGAATACCTAAAATAACAGCTGCTGATACAAAAGAGAAGGTTCTCTTTCTCCTGTGAAAGAAGTCAGTCCAGGCATGGTGTGACTCTACAGTGTAAGGGAGCTTCTTATATCTGGTTCCTCTGGCTTCCTAAGCATGTGGCTTCCACATGGTAGCCCAAGATGGCTGCTCCAGCTCGTGCCATCACGCCTGCATTCCAGCCATCAGGAGGGAGTAAAGGCCAAGAAGATTATACTGCATTTCTCTAAGAATACTTGTTTGAAGTTGCCATACCATTCCCACTTATATCACGTTAGCCAGCGGAGTCTTTATTTTGGGTGACCACGTGACCAGTTAAAACATGGGAATTCTTTCACTAGAGAAGAATGGCTTGTGGGGGCCCATTAGCGATCAGTGTCCTTGCGTGGCCCGGAAAGTGGCTGGGGCTGTGTGATGCCTTCAACCACAAACCCTCCGTATAAAAAGCCATTGTGAGTGGTGAATCACTGCGGTTGCCATCCATACTTTACACAGTGACATCAATTAGTTGCATCCGTAAGTGGACTGTAAATACACAGGACAGGTGAGGCCACTGGGGCGCCCCTGCAGAAGTGTCTCAGAGCGCTGAAGGAGTTGTGTTGCCCTACTTTGGATTCGGGTAGGGAGGGCTCAGAACTTTACCCCGATAGCAAAGCCAACACATTTTGGGAAACCTCTGTGGAGAGGCACTGACTCTGTGTCCCCGGCTGTGTGAGCTCCCTGCAGTCCGAAGCAGCGTCCTATCCACCTGTGGGTCCCCGCACCTTCACTGCCGGGAGCTCTGGGTTCTCCTGCACCCTGCATCCTATCCTGGGCCTGCTGAATGAAGAGACGGCAATCAGTTGAGATGATTCAGGAGTTTTACAAGATGCAACAAAGCCAGTTTTTCCTAAATAGAACATTTGTGGAGACTTTGCAGGAACTCTCCAGAAAGTACGTCGATGTGGCCATTGCCTCAGCCCAACCACCTACCCCTGCAAGGAGGCAGGAACAGTGTCTTCTGGATGAAGAGCCCTGAGGAGGAGAGGGAGACAGCCAGCAGCGAGGCCAGAGTTCACACTTACCCCTCCCTCGCTTCTCAATTCTGATCTGCATTCCAGCTTTGTATTTCCCTTTGTGTGTGTTTAGCTTAGGGATTTATCACTGCAGCTTAGATCTGTGATGAAATAGATAAGCCTGTACTTTAATAAATATGGCATTTCTTTCCCCGTAAGAATTAGATTAAAGGAGATGGGGCCTCAGAGGAGGCTGGGCAGGGCAGGCAGGTGGAGCTGGGGGGCCGGGGCGGTGGAGAAGGCACTGCTGGCCAAGTGGCTTCAGGATGGGGGATGCTGGGCACAGTTTGGGGTCGTTTTACAGGGAGGTGGTAGGGCATCCCCATGGCAGAGGAGCAGCCCTGTGTCTTCCATGGAAGGAAGCTGAAGCAGCAATGTCTGAGGCTTGCGGTGGGAATCCTTCCTTGAGTGAGCAGTTTGGGTCCCCAACTTGTCTCCTCCTCCTGGTGCAGCTGCAAAGGCATGTCCGGTAACCCTTTGGAAAGGACGTGGGTGTGAGGTCAGGGGCAGCAGGACTCTACCCGGCCACGGTCTCGGCTCCAGGGCAACCAGAGAAGCACCTCTGTAGTGGGAAGGGTGGGTGAGCTATGCGACCTTGAACAAAGATGTTGCTTAACTTCTCTGGACCTTTATTTACTTTTCTCTCCATGAGAATATCTACTGGTACGATCCTTGTGGAGACAAGAGGCAATGAATATAAGGCCACCTGCACAGTCTAGGCACATGGTTGGTGAGCAATACATCGTGAGCCCTGGTATTATTTATTGTGGATCCGTGTCGCATAATAATCTTAGACTTTTTCTTCCATGGCTTTCAGGACAGGCAACTCTGTGTCTTCCTTTGGGCCCTGTGAACCCACTTTCCTAAGAGGCAACAGGATAGGAATCCTTTGAAGTCATTAATATGCTTATTGTCACCTGCAGATGACAGGATTGAAGTTCAGAAAGGCTGACCGACTTGCTCAAGGTCACACAGCTTGGATGTGACGGTGCAGTGCCAGGAGTGGTTCCAAGAGCTCGTAAAGACAGGCTTCCCCAGCCCTCCCGGGCGAGCATTGTTTCCAGCCCTGGTAGTAGTTTTCATTCATAGCCCTAAGGTCATGGAGACCAAGAACAGCAGAGAACCGAGAGAAAGAGACAAGGCTAGGGCAGTGACCTGTATTTTCAGCTTTTGTGAGCAGGCTCATGCTCTCAGGGCTGCTGGGCAAACACCTGGCTCCTTAGATTTTCCTGTAAAGGAAGCTCGCGGTGACCTTCAGAGCCGTGAAGGTTTGGCCGAGGCTGGCCCGCAGCCTCCGGCCTGTGGGCTCACGTGAGTCAGAAGGGCTGGGTGAGCACACTGAGCCTTGTTCTCTAAGAAGGAGCGAAATGTTCTCCCATATAAACATTCTTAAATAGCAGCCACTGAAGAAAGCAGCCTTGGTAGCATTTCTCTTTATGTTGTTGCTGCATAAAGGTTTGCTCAAGCACCTTGCAGCTCTTTTATTTGAAACTTCCTCTGGGATATATGATTGCTATGCTGGAAATGTATTCCAAGTATATTGAGATTCATTCATCTACTTATTCGTATTATTCATTGAGTCCTGACCCAAGTCCAGGCATTGTGGATCAAACGATGGGGTTCTACGCCCGGGGAGAATTTACAGTCTGAGTAAATAAGATGTGTACGGAAGAAGAGTTACATAGCAGTACGAGAGTGAAAAATCTGCACAGAACTATGATGAAAGAAATGTTCACTTACCGTCCTTAGGAATAAGGTGCTGCCCTTAGGCCTGTAGAGCGAGAGATTGAAATACAGCATATGAAGCAGTGTGAGTCAAGGAGTACATGTGAGTCGGGTATGGGTGTTCATAGAAACAGGAGCAGGCTACAGGTTCATTCATTCTGTCAGGCTTTGGTGCATACCTACTGCATACCAGGCACTGTACCAAAGACTGAAATGGTCTAAGGAGGCAGCATGAAGGTGTTGGATATTGAATATGTCCTTGGAAGGTAGATAAGGCTTGGATGGTTAGGAGTCTGGGGAGGGATTGGCCACAGTAGGAATGGGGTGGATTAAGGAAAACCATCAGGGTGAAAAGAGTGGGCTTCATAGGACAGAGAGTCGGCCTGCCATGCTCATGGTGCGGGGGGGGGGGAATGAATAGTAAGAGAGCAGGTTAGAGAAGGGTGTTGGAAACAGAATGTGGAGACCTTGAATGCCAGGGTTTGTTCAAGGGGAATGCCTGAAGGGAACACCATACTGATAGTGGTGTCTGCATTCACACTTATACTCACATTCTAAAAAAAACTCACATTCTAAAAGAAAACCATTTCAATTTTTGATTATTTGTGGCTATTATAAAATACAGTTGATTTTTATATCATGACCTTGTATCCTGCAGACTTGCAAATTCCCCTGTTAGTTTTATTAGCTTTTTCATAGAGTCTTTTTTTCCACATAGGCAATTATATGATCTGCAATAAAGGTAGTTTTACTTCTTCCTTTTTTACTGCATGCGTTTTATTTCTTTTCTTGCCTTATTGCACTGGCTAGGACCTCCTTCACAATTTTGAATCAAAGTGGTGAAACTTTGTTCCTGGTCGTAAGGAGAAAACATTCAGCCGTTTTCAATGTGATGTGCGTGCTGCATTCTTCAGAGATGCCCTTTATCAAGTTGAGAAAGTTTCCTTTTGTTGCTAGGTTGTGGAGAGGTTTTATCAGGAATGGAAACTGGATTGTGTTTATTTCTTTATCTTTTCCTGTATCTGTTGAGAAAATCATACAGCTTTTCTCTTTAGTCTGTTAATATGGTGAATTACATTGATGGTTTTTCAGATGTTCAAAAAACCTTGCATTCCCGGCATAAATCCTACTTGGTCCTGATTTCTTATCATTTTTATATATTATTGGATTTGATTTGCTAAAATTTGGGTAAGAACCTTTTGTTTCATTGTTCATGAAAGATATTGATCTGTAGTTTTATTTTCTTGTCATTTTGGTTTGGTATCAGTGTTAATTCTCATCCCATAGAATGTATTAGGAAGTTTTCCCTCCTTGAATTTTGTGGAAGAATTTTTGTAGAATTCACTTGTGAGGTCATCTGAACCTGGAGTTTTATTTATTTTTTACAGGAAGACTTTAAAAGTTCAATTTCTTTAATAGATATAGGGCGATTATTTCTTTTTGAAACAACCAAGCATGACTAAAACATGCTTTAAAACTTTGCTGAAGGCTGTGATCCCAGGACATCCTCAAAGTATAACTCATGAAAAGCCAGGGTGACCGGCCAGCTGTCTTGGCATGGTATTATATTCCAAGAAGCAACAGTCAGTACCCAAACATAATTAAAAAGCAATTTGAACCTTTACCTGGTATTTTGGAAGAAAAAAACAAAGGGATCTATGAAACGTTTGTGGTGTACCACAAATTTTAGAAATTAAAATTTAATTAAAAATTTAAAAACTTTTTTTCATCTTCCTCACTCTCAATGCCTTATGTATTGTCAGAAGCTGCTTCCCCAAACACTCTCCTTTCTCACAAAACTCCCCCAAACTCAGCCCACTGGCCTCTGCAGGTCTCCCCCGTCATGACTGTAAATCAACTTACACTGTCTTGTTCTTTGGAATTCTCTTGGCTCATTGAGGTGGAAAGTAGAAGGGAGGAAGGGACAGGAGGGCAAATGGTTTGAACTAAACATATTCTTGTTTATTTCCTATCACACCGCATATTCACCATTGTAACCTAAAGACATAAATGGATGGGCATCTCCCCAGCCACCCCCCAAGCTGAGGGGACACCTGACAAGCCCCAGGTGCAAGGAGGTGGCGCCTCACTCAGACTCCGAGTCTGCAAACTGCAGTTTAGGTGGCAGCATTCTCTCTGATTTCCCCCAAAGCCCCATTCCACATTCAGGTTTGTAGAGTGGAGAGCTCAACACAGCTTTTCATTCAAAAGCAGACCTGCTGTTTGTACATGATTTGTTCCAGGACAGTTTAATTGATCTAGTGGAGCGCAAAAATCATTGAACTTGAAGCAGAAGATCCTGGGTGTTTTTATGGACCAAATCTTCAGATTTTTCATCTGATAAAACTTTCTACTTCTCAGGGATATTGAACTCTGTAAGGTGTCCACGCAAAAATGTTAACCGTTATGGGACTTCCCTGGTGGTCCAGTGATTAAGACTTCACGTTTCCAATGCAGGGAGCGTGGGTTCCATCCGTGGTAAGGGAACTAAGATCCCACCTGCTGTAAAAAAAAAAAAAAAAAATTAACCGTCACTTACTGTCCTTTTAGACAATATACGTAATAAAAGTTCATTGCATTCAGGTAGCACTCTACAAAAGCAAATATATATGTATGTATATATAGGTTCATCAGCCCATGGGTCTTTTGAGGAAGAAATAATTCTTTTCATTTAACAGGTGATTCTCTCTGGAGATTCTGAAGGTTTAATTAATGTGTCCATCATCACACAGCCTATAGGTATTAAAACCCAAACTTGAACTCAGGTCCTCTGATTCAAGGTCTGTTTTTCTTTCTGCTTCTCCATTCTGCCCCGATTACAGCTTAGCCACTCGTTTGTCTACTACAGAATTAAAATTAAGTAGGTCTGAAGCCTCACGCTGGATAAACTCAGGCATGTGCTTTTTTTCTCTGTTCTTTGGAATCTGAATTAAGGAAAACAAGCTAGTCACTTTCAAATGGTGTCAGCAGGTACTACACAAAGCACATCACCCTAGCACCACGCTTGGAGAACTCAAACTATTCATCGCATGCAAAAATACCATGTTAATAATGCAGGTACTCAACACCTATACTCTGTTGGAATAGGGGAGGGGCATATAATGGCAGTAGGGTGCAGTTTTGGATTTCAATAGTATAAAACTCTAGTGGCTAATAAGGAATTTCCAATTTTGTCCTTCCCTGTGGGAGGACTTATCTCATGTTTCTGTTGCCCTTAGGGAAGGATAGTGGAAAATAATCTATGGAATTCTTTAGCCTGAGCTTTATGGGAGGTTTGCACTTTAGGCTTGATGGGTTTTTTGGTGGGCAGTTGTTCCCCACTTCCTCTTTAGTTCTCCTAAGCTTTCCTCACTCAGAAATTCTTGTACTTCTGCACAGAAAATCTTCCATTAGAAAACTGTGACTCCCGTATCGTCACCTCAAAACAACACACACACACACACACACACACACACACACCCTTACCTAGTGTAAAGAGTGGGAGAAGTGATTTGTATCGTTTGGGATTATGTTCAACTTCAAGTAACAGAAAACCGATCAACTGTGGCTGAAACAAATAAAGGCTGATTTTCTTTCCTAGTCAGAAGTCCAAAGGTAGGCCATTTCTGGAGTCGGTTCAGCTGCTCAGCAGTGCCTCCTGAGAACCAGACTTTTCCCATATTTTCCTTCCCACCTTTTCTCTTCACCTTGTGCTTATGACCTCGTGACTGCAGGATGGCTGCCGTAGCTCCAGGCTTTACATTTACATTCCAGGAATGGGAAAGGGCAATGCCAGTGATCTTTATTTAGCTGGACATATTGCTGCCCTCAATAATGTGTGTTTTGTTACAAGGAAGAAGGGAGACAAATGGACTCTTGAGTGGAAAACTCCCAGCGCTTGCCCTGTCTTTTGGGTGTGCTTTCCTCCTTCTTACAGGCTCAGAAAGGACTTCCTCATTGAGGAGTGGCTTCTGGTCCTGTGCTCACTTTAACAAATCTCTCTATAATAAAATAATTGACATCCCTTGGAATTCATTCTGGTTTTTTTTAATGACTCCATTAATGCAGTATTATACTTCTATAGCACTTTACATTTTCACTGCCATGGTCCCGTTTAAACTTGACAATGGTCATGAGATAGAATATCACCTCCATCGTTCAAGAGAGGAAACTGAGACCTCAGAAGTTTAGTGATCTGTTCAGCCCTGGTCTTCCTCATCTGGGGCTCCGTCCCACTCCCCCACCCCTGTTTCTCCTAACCAGAGTTGGCGTGGCTCTGAGCAGATGCTACCCCAGGAGGACCCTTCTGGCCCGATGGCTTGCCACTCAGCTCAGGACACCGAACTTGGTGCCGTTTTGCAAACACATGTGGCATTTTGACGACATGAAATTGACAAGGAAAAATATCCTGGAAAGTACTCCCAAGTTTCAGGTTTCACTGATACACACACACTCACATACATACAGGCACCTTAGCAGTAAATCTTCACAGATGAGGCGCTGCGGTTGGGGCATCTGCTCATTACGGTTTGATGTGAGGCGCTTCAGATGCGTTGCTGGATGTCTGCGCTGGGATGAGGTTTGCACATCCCGTTTGGTGTGTCAGACAGATGGGGCTAGATTCCTCACCCTGAGGCTGGGAGGCAGAGCGTGATGTTTGCACGAGTTGCTGTCGTTTTCTCCCTTCCCTTCAGCCTTGCAAGTGACGCTTTGGGGGGATAAGGATGTGGTGCCTTACGTACCCCACCACCCTCTATCTGTGCCCTGAGAAGAGCAGTTCTTCCCTTGCACTTGGAAAAGCGTGTATCTTAAGGAGAGAGGGGGATCATTTCTTTGTTTTAAATAATGATGTGGATGCCTTTTAAAAAATAAATCCAACTGGCAGCTCAGGGGCCTTTCATTGGGGAACTAATTCGCTTTGATAAATACATATTTAATGAGAGCTTATCAGAGCAATGCGCCGATGGGCCAGGAAGCTCCCTTTCCTTTGTGGGGTGCGTGCAGCCCGTGTGCCCAGGCTTGTGTGGGTCTATCTTTACTATTAAAAAAAAATTGTGGCCAAGATGGAGATGAGGGTGGCTGGGAAGTGGCCCTTTGGCACTTTGTGGAAGCTAGCGGCTGCGGTGACAACAGTCCGAGTGAGAGGACGGGTGGTACACCGCGACCGTGTGTGTATCTCTTTGTCAGGTTGAGGTGAGGTCCCAGCTGGGAGATGTATGCTTGAACTTGAGCTGTGCCACACACGGCCTCAGCGGAAACAAATGTGCCTCAAACAAGGGAGGTTCAGGTCCCTGGTGGTCACCTCCCACCACACCCCTCACCACCTGCCCGCCCCACAGACCAGGCCTTGTCACTGACAAGGGGACAAGGGCACATGTGTGCATCCTTTTCTACTGAAGATTCAGGAACAGGTACAAAAGGTCACACATCCCTGCGTCCTGAGCTTACACAAATCTGTGCCTTTGTTTTTGCTATTCTCTGTGCTAGGAAGTCCCTTCTCCCACTTACCCACCTGTGGAATCCTTGTCATCCCCTAAGCCTTACTTGAAATGTCACTTCCTCTGGGAAGCCCTCTAGGATACACCTCCTCCCTTTATCCACACCCAGATTATCCCCTCCCACTCCTCGATAGCTTTTGGCTTGTACCTCTAGTTAGCACTCCCATCATCCTGCCCTTTATCAAAGTCTCAAAGTCATGTGTCTGGATGTTGCTAGAATGTATGCAAGGAAAATCATATCTGTCAATGGGAAAGAAATATCACTGGTGAGGCAGAGAAGGATTTTCCTCCACGAAAGTGAGGACTAACATCAGTTTCCCTTCAAAGGAACCAGAATCCAGTCTAGGAACAGGCTCTTTCATTAGGTGAAATGTCCATTCAAATCCCATAGGACCTCAGGACATTGTGTCCAGAATTTTATAATTCGTTTACTTAAATGACATGAATTGGGAACCTCTCAGATGTAGAACACGGCACCTACGTTGGAAGCAGGATTCGAGAGAAAGAATTTCAGAGTGTTTATTGGAATGATGGAAAAGAAGGATGATATCCTGAATGCCTAGTATAAATATTTTGGCTTACGTTTACTGACATGAGAAAGCAATCATCTCAGCTACGAGACGTGACTATCCTGTTCTCTGGGTGGATGTGGCTTGTTGCATTTTTCCCCTTTTACTTTAATAGTTTCTATTACTCGAGTAAAACATTTTCATTACAGAAAAATGTGAAAATGCAGTGAATAAAAGGAAAAAGAATGTTACTCATAGTCAGTGGTTTACATTTTGGTCTTTATTTGCATATATATCTGAATTTTTAAAATGAAACTCTACAGAGTGTTTTAAAACCTGTTCTTTTTGCTTCACCGTATATCATAAACATCTTTACATGTTAATAAGTACACGTGTAGAGCATCTTTTTTAACAGCTTTTCTTTTGCTATGGAAAATTTCAAACACATGTAAATGTATAGTCATCCCTCGTACCCACTGGTGATTGGTTCTAGGACCCCTACAGAGACCAAAATCTGAGGATGCTCTAGTCCCTTTTATAAAATAGTGTAGTATTTGCATATAACCTATGCACATCCTCTTGTACACTTCATTTTTTTTAAAGTATTTTTATTTATTTATTTATTTTATTTTTGGCTGTGACGGGTCGTCATTGTTGTATGCGGGCTTTCTCTAGTTGTGGCCAGCAGGGGCTGCGGGCTTCTCACTGTGGTGGCTCCTCTTGTTGTGGAGCATGGGCTCTAGGCGCGCAGACTTCGGTGGATGTGGCATGCGGGCTCAGTAGCTGTGGCTTGCAGGCTCTAGAGCACAGGCTCAGTAGTTGTGGCATACGGGCTTAATTGCACCGTGGCATGTGGGATCTTCCTGGACCAGGGCTTGAACCTGTGTCCCCTGCATTGGCAGGTGGATTCTTAACCACTTCGCCACCAAGGAAGCCCCCTCTTGTACACTTTAAATCATCTCTGCATTACTTATAATACCTAATAAAATGTAAATGCTATGTAAATAGTCGCCTGCACGTGGCAAATTCAAGTTTTGCTTTCTGGAACTTTCTGGAAATTAAAAAAAAATTCTTTCAATCCACGGTTGATTGAATCAACAGATGCCGAACTTGCAGATACAGAGGCCTGACTGTACAGAGAACAGTATATACCCCCATGTACCATCACCCAGCTCTAAAAATTGTCAACTCATTGCCAATCCCATTCATCCATGGCTTCTCCACTACCCACCACCCCAACACACACACACACACACACACACGCGCGCGCGCGCGCGCACACACACACATATGAAACCACTGTTATTCAGATTATTATGAAGCAAATTCCAGATATAACATTGTTTCATCTGTGAATATTTAAGACTGTCTCTAGAAGAAAAGGACTCTGAAAAAACACGCACATCCGCAATACCATTACCTCACTTAAAGAAGTTAGCAGGACTTCCTTAATATCACCAAACACCCAGCCAGTTACGAAATCTCCTTTTATAGCTGCGTAGGCCCTTTTCATAGAGCTGCAGCATCATTTATCCACCTAGTACCCTGGTGTTGACCTTAGAAGATAGGACTCTTGTTTTTCACTATTACAAATAATGCTGCAGTGAATAACTTTTAACAACAATTTTTGTGTAACTTTCCAATTATTTTCTTAGGATAAATTGCTAAAAGTGGCATTGCTGAGTCAAAGGCTGTATAGGTTTTTAAAGACTTTTATTCTAAAATGCCAAATTTCCTTCCAGTTCGTAATACTCATTTACACAATCCATGAGGAGTACAGGAGACTGTCTAATTATTCTTGCAGTTTATTCTTCTGTATAAACGTTAGAATTATTTTGTCAAAATATAAATACAATAGAGCTTGTTTTTATTTCTGACTGCATTTTTTTTTTTTTTTTTTTTTTTTTTTTTTTTGCGGTACACGGGCCTCTCACTGTTGTGGCCTCTCCCGTTGCGGAGCACAGGCTCCGGACGCGCAGGCTCAGTGGCCATGGCTCATGGGCCCAGCCGCTCCGCGGCATGTGGGATCTTCCCGGACCGGGGCACGAACCCGTGTCCCCTGCATCGGCAGGCGGACTCCCAACCACTGCGCCACCAGGGAAGCCCTTGACTGCATTTTTATAATAGATTTTTAAAGATTAATTTGTATTATAATACCAAGAATTCCTGTCCAAGAACAAGCATTTTATGTCCTTCAGGAAACATTAAGTTTTATTCATCTGCATTCCCCACACTTCTTTTAAAAGACTACGTATTTTATATAATTTTCCGTAACTGTGAATAAGATTACTTTTTTTTTTTTTTTGGCTGTGTTGGGTCTTCGTTGCTATGCACAGGCTTTCTCTAGTTACGGCGAGCGGGGGCTACTCTTCATTGCGGTGTGCGGGCTTCTCATTGCCGTGTCTTCTCTTGTTGCGGAGAACAGGCTCTAGGTGCACGGGCTTCAGTAGTTGTGGCACGTGGGCTCAGTAGTTGTGGCTTGTGGGCTCTAGAGCACAGGCTCAGTAGTTGTGGCATGCGGGCTTAGTTGCTCTGCAGCATGTGGGATCTTCCCGGACCAGGGCTTGAACCCATGTCCCCTGCATTGGCAAGCAGATTCTTAACCGCTGCACCACCAGGGAAGTCCTGGATTCCTTTTTCTTCTCTCCTTCTCTTCTCTCTTTTTCTCCCTGACCCTCCCCAACTAATTATTGCTGGTAGAAATTACAGAATAAATACCATACATTTATTCTGTAATTGTCAACCTTACTGAAATTTCTTATTAGTTTCAGTGAGGTTTTTTCCCAATTAGTTTTCTTGGATTTTCTAGATCTGTATTCATATCATCTGGTTTTTTGACTCTTTCTTTGAAATATTCGTACCTTTTATTTCTATTTCTTGTGTAATTGCACTGGCTAGCACCAATAAGACTAAATGATGACAAAGATAGTTGGCATCAGTGTTTCACTTCTAACTTGAGTGGAAATGGCTCTGCTCATGGTTAATTTCTCTTGATGGTGGCTGTTGGTGTGTAATTGAGCTCAACTGAAGATTTTTAAAAAACATTTTAAAACATTTAAAATAGTAAACATATAACAGGTGTTTTTGTTATTATTATATTTTTATCATGAAAAGAGGTACATCTTAATTTCCTTCCATTGAGATTTTAAAATTAAGAATGGATGTTGAATTTTACCTATTGCCTTTTAGGGGCATTTATTTAAATAATTACTTATATTTTTCTCTAATTTGTTAATATGATGATATATTGTTGATATAGTCTTCGTTCTTAGCATATAAAACCAATTTGGTCAAAAGGATGTTATCCGTTTAAAATAATGCTGGATTCTAGTTTCCTTTTTTTATATTTTTTAGTTTATTTTTATTTTTTATTGAAGTATAGTTGATTTACAACGTTTCAGATGTACAGCAAAGTGATTCGGTTATTTATATAAATATATATACACACACATATATATATATATATATTCTTTTTCTTCTTTTTCATTATGGTTATTATAAGATAGTGAATGTAGTTCCCTGTGCTATACAGTAGGTCCTTGTTGTTTATGAATTCTGGTTTCTAATACTTTGTTTAGAATATATGCATCTAATTTCATGAGTTAAACTGTCATTATTTTTCAGAGGTATCTTTGTTCAGGTTTGAGATCAAGATTATACTAGCTTTGAATTGGGACTTTTTCTTTCCATCCTTCCTCCCTCCCTCTCCTCCCCCCCTCCCCTATACATTCTGTTCTGGGAAAGTTTGAAGGAACTTACCTGTGAAATTACCCTGGGCGAGAACCTTAAAAAAATATACACACATATATACTTGCATTTAATAAATACAACTTTTAATTAAATCTATATATATTTTAAACAATATTTTTATTTCCTTTCATGATTATTGCAACTCTTAGTTTTTCTACTTGTTCTGAATTACTGTTGGCAATTTATACTTTCAAAGAAAATCATTCTGATTTTGTTACGTTTATTGGCATAGAGCTGCAGACAGCCTTTTATTAGTTAAAAATAGCTCTTCTGGACCAGCAGTTGTGTACCTTTTCTCTTTTATATCACCGGACACTTGTGCCCTCTCGCTTCTGACTGGGGTTGCCGGAGATTTAATTAGTTGTTTCATGGAAGAAGTTGTGGCACGTATTAGAGGTGACTTCCTAGTCCTTTAAATTTTATTGTTTCCCCTTAAATCTAAGAGAACTTAAAGCTGTAAGTTCTTCTGTAAGGGTAGATTCTTTTATAAGTGAATCCCCACAGTTTTTATATGTAATATTTTTCCTACTGGTATGTTCTAAGTATCTGTGGTTACTGTTTTGAATTATACTTTTACTCAAAGATTACTTTTACCAACGAGTTAATCTTTAAGACTTTAAAGATTAAGAATTTGAAAAGACTTTGTTTCTTAAATTTCAATTGGTTTGCCTTTTTGTTTGTTCATAGTTTGTTAATATTTAATTTTATTGCATTTTAGATAGAATGTGTGACCAATATTATTCCCAATTTTGAAAATTTTCTACTTTTTTGTGTGTGTGGTATATGATGTGATCAATTTTCATTACTATTATGTGGGCATTTAAAAGAATATCTGTTTACAGTGCAGAATTAATATATAATTAAAGTCTATTAATCATGTTGTTAAAATCTATTCTTATTTCTATTCACTTGATCAAAGTTGGTAGAGATATGTTAACTTCTACTGTGATTGTGTTTTATTTCTTCTTGTATTATGTGAAATTTCTGGTTTTAATAGGTTAGGACAATTAAATATTGGCAATTTCCTATAGTTTAACCTATACTTATAATATTTTAAATATATACATATTTAAAAATACATATTTTATGTTGGGTACATAAGGGGTCATTGGACTTACGTATTGACAGTGGGTTATACCCTATCTTATCTCTGATTCTCTTTGCCGTGAATGCCACCCTCTATAATATTACTGTTGCCAGCCCTGACTCTTTGCTTGTTTGCATTTTCCTTATATGCCTTTGCTCATCCCTTTTAATCTTTTCATATGATTTTATTTTAGGTACATCTCTTTTACGCAGTTTATCTTAAGATTTTGTTTCGCGTCTCTATGTGAGAAGCTTTTTGTTATCACAGAGGTGTTAAGCCTATGTGCATTCGTTTGATAACCAATATACTTAGTTCTTGTATTTTTAAATTTCATTTGTTTGCTTTCCATTTTTAAGAATCCATCCTCACTGTTCCCCTTCAATTCTTTTCCTATTTTTGCCTCTTTTATTCTCCAGTGATTTGGAAAAAATCCAGCTTATTTTTATTCTCCTGGTGCCTCCCCTTCACTTCCTCCCTTCCTCTTTCTTCTTCAGCTTTATTTAGAATAAATGAGAGTATGAAGTCATGTATTCATTCATCCAGTAGATATTTATTAAGGGACTTCCGTGTGCTGTGCGCTGTAGCAGGCGATGCAAGTCAGTGGTGACCGTAGCCCTGCCCTTACAGCGTTATAGTTTAATGAGGAGAGAGAGAATAAATGGGCAAACAGGGAAGTGATCCGAGTGATAGCTGTGCACATAATTAGAGTAAAATTATATGGTAGAAAGTTACTAGTGGCTTCTTAGGCTGGGTGCCCAGGGAACGCCTCCATATGAGTTTGCTAGGACTGCCATAACAAAATGGCACAGACCAGGTAGTTTAAACAACAGAAATTAATTTTCTCACAGTTCTTGTGGCTGGAAGTCCGAGATCAAGGTGTCAGCTGGGTTGGTTTCCTCTGAGGCTTTTCTCCTTGGCTTTCAGATAAATTTTCTCCCTCTGTCTTCACCTGGCCTTCCCTCTGTGTGTGTGCTTGTCTGATGTCTATAAATTTCCTCTTATAAGGGTACCAGTCATATTGGATGAGGGCCCACCCTTAGGACCTCATTTTAACTTGTCTTTAATGACCCTATCTCCCAATACAGTCACATTCTTAGGTACAGGGTGTTAGGGTTTCAACATATGAATTTCTTGGTGGGGGGAGGGACAAAATTCAGCCCGTAACAGCCTGTCTCAGGAGATAGCATTTACACTGAGATCGTTTTGGATGTGCTCTATTTGAAACATTCCAGTGAGCTGTCCTGTATGTAGTATGGTCAGTACCTGTGGTGCTCAGAGCAGCCTGCATTGAAATAGAAATGTGAGTTATCTGCATCTGTGGAGTAATGGGAGTGAAGGGGTAGAGTCTTCTAGGAAGAGAATGTTGAGCCAGTACAGAAGAGGGCTGACAGCTAAGCGCTGAGGCACTCAACGCTTCGAGGCTGGTTAGAAAGAAAGCATCTTGGACAGAATCACGTGAAGGAGGCAGAAAGAAAAGCCAGAGAGTTTGGTCTTCTGGAGGCGAGAGAGGAGAGTGTCTCCACCCTGTCCAGAGCCATGGAAGAGTCAAGTAAGATGAAAACAGGAAGACACCTATTGGCCTATAACTTGGAAGTCACGGGCATCCTCCGAAAGAGTAATCTCAGTGGGACTGTAGGGACTCAAGCCAAGTTGGGTTGATTAGCTGGACGTGGTGGATGAGGGGAAGTGGAAACTATATAGATGATAAATAGTTCAGGAAGCTTTCCTTGGAAGGAGATTGAAGACATGGTGTTGGAGGGGATGCAGAGTCAAGCATGAGTCTTCTCTTGAGGCGGAGACAAGATGGCAGAGTAATAAGACCTTGAGCTCACCTCCTCTCACGAGCACACCAAAATCACAACCATTGATGAAAGAGACTGGAAGAATAAGTCTTGTGCAGATGGAAGATACCAGAGCATGTACGGATGCCAGCATGCTCCATCCGTCAGAAAATGGGAGATTGAAGGTGGAGAAAGGACCAATAGATGAGTGAAATCCAGGAGAAGTTGAGAGTATTAATTAGAATATGTCAGACTTTGAATGCTAGTAGCTTTAATAAGATGGAAGGTTTGATCCTTTCAGATACCCCAAAATAAGCGCTCAGGCTAGAATGATGGTTCTGTTGCACAGATTGTTCAAGGAGCCAGCTCCTTGCCTCTCTTGTTCTGCCATCTTTGTTCTCAGGATCCAGATTAACCCATCACTTCATTGACATTCCAAGCATCAGGATGGAAGCAGGGATAGTAAAGGAGCCAGTTGCAGCCCAGAGGTTGCCCACATCATTTGCCCTCATGTCACATTAGCCAGAACTTGGTCACATGTCCCTGCCTAGTTACAAAGGAAACTAGGAAGTATAGTATTTTTTCTTGGTATCCAAGTAGTCAGCTGAAAACTTAAGTTTCTCTTACTGTAGAAGATGGAAGGGGCAGCTTTCAGGGGTCTGCCTCTATCAAAGACTAGATTACCCAGCAGGCTCAGTTACAGTCAAATAGGAATAGAATCCCCAGGTAAAGTGGTGGGATCGGCCTTCAGCAAAAGAGCGTACGATTCCTTCGTGTCAGCAGGAAGAGAGAGAAAATGGATGGTGATGCTGGAGGGTTTGTGAATCTGGTGCCTAGAGGACAAGAAAGTTCCAACCTTTTTTATTTTTCTTAAAAATTTTTTTTAATTGAAGGACAGTTGATTTACAATGTTGTGTTAGTTTCAGGTGTACAGCAAAGTGTCAGTTATACATATATATATGTGTATATATATATATTCTTTTTCAGATGTTTTTCCATTATGGGTTATTACAAGATATTGAATATAGTTCCCTGAGCTATACAGTAGGTCCTTGTTGTTTATTTTATATATAGTAATGTATATATGTTCATCCCAAACTCCTAATTTATCCCTCCCCCAACCTTTCCCCTTTTGTAACCATAGGTTTGTTTTCTTTATGAATCTGTTTCTGTTTTGTAAACAAGTTCATTTGTATCATTTTTTTTAAGATTCCACATACAAGTGATATCATATGGTATTTGTCTTTTTCTTTCTGATTTACTTCACTTAGTATGATAATCTCTAGGTCCCTCCATGTTGCTGCAGGTGGCATTATTTTATTCTTTTTTATGGCTGACTAGTATTCCATTGTATATATGTACCACATCTTCTTCAACCATTCATCTGTTGATGGACATCTAGGCTGCTTCCACGTCTTGGCTATTGTAAATAGTGCCGCAGTGAACATTGCGGTGCGTCTGTCCTTTTGAGAAGTTCCCATCTTTTGAGGGGAGGTCGATCTGAATTTTCAAGCACGGTGAAACTTCTATGCCATTCTCAGCTTTGATCTCATCTGGATCTGACATCCTAGACTTCTGTGGTTCTAGTGGCAGTTAGAGAGTTCCTTGTAGCAAGACTGTGAGCCCTTCTTGGGAGAGAATTCCTTTTTCTGCAAGTTCAAAGGCCACTTTTTGTTAACGCACCAACTGTGGGTGTGAATGTGAACTTCTGAAGAGAAGATGATTGTAGGAAAAGCAGTCTTCTTTTCCTGAGTCCCTGACCTGCTGGCCAAGAATCACAGCTCTCCCTGAAATGTTTGTTGGTAATTTCAGAGTTTGGGCCACGGGGGAGGGAGGAGGAGGCCACGGGGAGAACAGGGCTCCACCCTCTCAGGCCATCTGCCCCTCCTTCGAGAACATACTGTAATTGCTGAGCCCTGCCTGAGGAAGAAAGAGAAAATCACAACACGTTCATCCAAAAGAGAAAATGAACAGCCTTTGGCATCAGGTGGGGGAAACGTTTTTAAAGGGTATTTGCAAGGCCTGAAGCCAAAGGAAGTCCCCAGCAGAGCCTCCTGGAGTCCACCCTCAGCCTCAGCTCGGGCCTTCCTGTTTCTGGGTATCAGAGCCCCCATGCCGGTGACAGGTTCTCTTCCTAAGAGCCGCACATCAGACCCGGAAATGCATGGGGGGGGGGACCCTCCCTAGGGCTCTTGCTCCTCTGCAGCCTGTAACGTCTGGTGGGTGCTGGGGTCGGGCTGCGAACATTGGATTCTGAAACGGATGCTGCACGGTCCATCCCTGGGATGCACTGTGAGCTCCAGGACCATTAAGCACACACTCCGCAGAGCATCAGATTCCCCAGGTGGATAGAGAATCCCATCTCAGAAAGAAGGGGATGCTACATTGACCTTTATTTGTCTTTCCAATTTTCCACTTCTTGGGGAGCCCCCAGGCTTTGCCACAGCCTACTGTGCTGATCCAAACGCTTGCGGCACTTGGGGGTCAGCATCTCCTTAATTCACTCCTTTGCAGGGGTACTGGCCAGAGGACTGCAGTGGCGGCTTGCCACCCTCAGGTCACACTGGGCGTGAATTAGCCTTTCTCCTCTTAAGAGCATCCTTAGTCTGCCCTCACTGCGGTTCCCCTCCTTCCTGCCTCCCCCCAGTCAGGGGTGGCTTCCAGAAAAGTCTCCTGTGTCTTCATGGGCCTGGGGGCCTCCTAGTGAGGGACATCTAACCTTCATGACCCCCATGAAGGTTCCTGCAGTCTAGATGCATCCTTGGGGGTCCCCAGGTCAAGGTCACGCATGTAGAAAGGATGTCAATGCAGGTGTGGCATTTTCGAGGAAAGATGTCCCACAGGGAAGGCTGTGAGCTGTAGGGGGGGGTCCCCGCCTTTTGCATGCACCCGGCTTTGGGGGCCTAGAGCGGAACCTGAGGATTCCGGTTGGAGTTTTCTGGAAGAATTCCCATTTTTTGTCAGGCTCAGTTTCCTGCCAGCAAAATTTAAGAAGTTGCAGAGAGTGAAATAGATCACAGAGCATTATGCTGGGAGATACTTCCCAAGCTCGTCCAGTATAAACCCCTAATTTTACAGATGAGGAATTTGCCCAGAGGCCAACAGCCAGCGAGTGGCAGACCCGTGGCCAGAATCCACATCCCAGGATGCCCAGATCTTTGCTCTGCTCACCTTCCCACATGGGCACCTATGCGTCTGCCTCTGTATACAGAAGTGCCTGGAACAGGCAAGCGTTTCCTTGCCAGGCACGTGCTTTTGAAAGGGGAGAGAGAGAGCGCGAGAAGGAGAGAAGCAGATGCTGAGGTGCTAGCCTGAGCGGGTTGCTGGTCTCTAGAACATCTGGACTGGTCCAAGCCCTGTTTGGCTTCCAACATTCATGGCAACGCTCGAGTCCTAGAGCAGGTCCTAGAGCATATGTACCTGGCTCGTAACCCGGCTGTTAGATAGATAGAAGGCAGCCCCCAGGGGTCAGAGCTCTCAGCAGCAGCAGCAGTACCTGGGGGCTGGAGGTTGCCGTGGAAACGATGGGGGGAGGGGAGAAGCAGAGATTGATCCAGGGAGAGCGTTGACCTTAGAGGTTTCTTGATGGAAACTGGAACTTTCCAGAAGCTCTGCTGGAGTTTAGTTGAAGGCTGGAGACTGTGTCATTTTTCAGCAAGGCGGGCTCCAGCATGGGTCTGGGGGCCTCCAGGGAAAGGACATATGGCTGAGGTGGTGAGCCAGTCCCCATCCCAGAACAGCACTGTCATCTGCCTACATACTTGTGTGATTGTGTGTGTGTGTGTGTTGTGTGTGCACATAATTATGTGTGTGGTTATATGTGCGTGTGAGTGTGTTACTGTGTGTGACGATGTATGATTGTGTGTGTGTGTCTGAGTGTGCTGTCATCTTATCCCAACAGGAGGTAACTCCATCTGTGGGAGCCCCAGGGGGCCATATCCAGAGGCCTGCCTGGGGACATCACCTCTGGGACTCGGAGGACAAAGGTGGTCATGGTCAAATCCATGTTGACCTTCCATCTCCTCGAGAAGACCCTCCTCTCCCCTCAAGCACCTGCAGAGCTGAAGGGTGGATACAGAGCTCATGGGTGGGCCTCCCATCAGAGGAGCGTGCTGGGTCGGGCCCCGGAGACTCGGGGACAGAAGTGGGGACGGGAAGAAGTGTTAGGGTGACAAGCTCGCCCATCTGTCTGTTGCATTCAGTCGGGTTTCCAGGAGAGGGAAGTGGACGCAGAGGCAGAGGGCAGGAAGCTGCACAAGCCTCCAGCAGGCCTGGGAAGGGCTCCCTGTAAGCAACCGGATGAATGACTTCCTCGGACCTTCTTGTTTCTAGAAAGGAGATTGGAAAGCATTCAGGAATCAGATGCCTCCTTGGGGATGGAACCCTCCCCTGGCGACCCCCCAGGTAGTTTGCTTTTTCCTGGGGGGGATGGGGTCCTGAGAGGGCAGCAGAGACCTGACTGGTGACAGACCCCTTCCTTCGCTCTGGGTTTCAGCCTTGTGGGGATTTGCCCAGCTTGCCTTGCAGATGTGGCCCTGCCCCCAGGGTAGGGCCTCAGGAGATGGAAGTGCCCAGAGCTGGATGAAAGCTATGGGGGCCGGGCAGAGGGGAGGCAGGTGACGTCAGGGAAACCAGAAGGAGATGTGAGCTCAGTGAGGACAGAGAGGAGGATCTGGTGAAAAAGCCGCATGGCGGCATCTGAGGTCTTGGGTTCGAGACCAACTTCTCCTCATACGGATTAGATCCTGACATCTGCAGTCAGAGGAAGGGCTGTTAGCCCCCCTCAGGCTCCCACCTTGGGGTTTGGTGAGGTGGATACAGCAGATGCACAGGGATCCCTGTCACTGGGATCTACGGGGGAAGCCGGCAGCGGAAGCAAGGGGCTTGCACGTGCTGGGATGGATGAGGTCGGCATCTTGAACCGACTGGAGAGGAAGTGAGTAGGGGATGCTGGAGGGCGGGAGATGGGGGTGTCAGAGGAGGAGAGTAAGGCCTGAAGCCGGCACACAGCTCCCACAGTTAGCCCTGCCCTTGAGGGCTGCGCTGCAGTGACGATGCGGGGGAAGGAGGCCAGTGACATGTGGAGCAAAGGAGAGAAGAACTCACGATGACTCTGGGAACCTGCCAGGGACACTCAGGGCTGAGTGCAGGGGAACTCGGGTCCTGGGACCTGCTGCCCCTGCTGCTGGCTGGGGTCGGGGTGAGGGCAGTGCCAAGCTGGTGTCTCAGCCCTTGGCCACTAGCAAGAGACCCATCCTTCCTGCTTGGCTGCAGGGTGACCAGGTGGTTAAAGACCAAAGGGAACCAGGTAGCGTTGCCAGGCAGGAGCGTTCTCAGACCACGTGTTTCCATGGACAGCTTTGCTGTTCAGATTTTACGTGGTCCAAAGAGACGTCACCTTGGCCAGCAGTGATGGGGTTTTCGAGGGGTTTCCATGTACATCACATCTCATCCCTGGTTAAGCAAAGCACTTGCTGGGGATGTGCCCTTGGGCAAGTTCTTGAATATCTTCTGTGCCTCAGTTTTCTCCTGTGGAAAACAGGACTCCCAAGGTCCCCCTCACTGGGGGTGTATGGTTTGCATTGCGTAAGCAAGCGTTTATCAAGCACTTAGCACGCAGCTGGCATTCGGTAAAACTAGCTATTTTAAGAATCTCTGTACAATCCTATTAACCATGAATTCATGTAAGTACCACGTGCCAATTGGTGGTGCCACTGGAGCTCCTGGAAATCCAGGTGACGAAACCCAAGATTTCAGGAGGTGTAAATAAATTTCCAAGATCAGTAGGCAATGCACAGGAAGAGGAAGAACAAAGCCAAATAAACCCCAACCAAAAAGCAGTTGTGATGGGGAGCCCTTGGCGTGGGGACAGGTTTCAAGGTCTAGGTCACCTCACAGACTTAGGCACAGCATGCTGGGACTGGCTGGTGGAGCCCCCTTGGGATGACACGCTCAACTGCTTTAACAGACCCCCAGAGCATCCAAAAATGGAAGCTTCTTCCTCTCTTCTGTAACAGTCCGAGTGTGGGCTCGGTAGAGGCTCTGCCATTCCCTCATCCACAGAGCATCTCCTCTGTGGTCGAAGCCAGGTCACAGCCCTCTGTGCTCTGGTCCTCAGGGAATGAGCAAGTGGAGAAGGCCGGTCCACCATGTTTCAGGCTTCAGACCAGAAGTGGCACATGGTCGTCTTGTCACCTTCCTTAGGTGAGATCATGGGCACGTGGCCACACCTAATGGCAAGGGAGACTGGGGAATGGCGTGCACCCCTGCAGGGTGGACCTGCAGGTCTCCCCCCATGGGAGATGGGGAGAATGGATTGTGATGGACAGCCAGCAGTCTCCATCACTTAGGACATTTGTTTGTTTGTTTGTTTGTTTGTTTTGCGGTACGCGGGCCTCTCACTGTCGTGGCCTCTCCCGTTGCGGAGCACAGGCTCCGGACGCGCAGGCTCAGCGGCCGTGGCTCACGGGCCCAGCCGCTCCACGGCGTGTGCGGTCTTCCCGGACCGGGGCACGAACCCGTGTCCCCTGCATCGGCAGGCGGACTCTCAACCACTGTGCCACCAGGGAAGCCCACGTAGGACATTTGCCAAGCGTCTGTGCCCTCATGAAATTTACGTTGACTTGAGTTGAATAAATATGCAGATTCTCAATATAACCTCACATAATGGTACATAGTCTGAAGAAAGAAAGATGATGTGGGTGAGGGGTGTGGAATGGCCAGAATTGTTACTTAGATCGGGCTAGAGGACCCCTAGAAACCTGGTCCAGCCCCCCCTTCAACAGATGAGAATATTTAAGGTAAAATCACTATACAATTTTTTATTATCGATGAGCAAATGAGTGTCCTTGAAAAAGGGCAGTTTTTTTCTGGTGCCTTCAGGTAATGCACAGAGTTTGATGTCTGACAGCCATCAGTCTCGACAGCCCACCTTGGGGTGGGGGAAGAACATGCTCAGGTTCCTAAAGTTTCACCATGGGATCTGGCGGGGTTAAAGCAACTCTCAGAAAGCCTGGTCCAACCTCTGGTTTACAGAGGAGAGACCTAAAGTCCAGAGGGAGGAATCGTCTGCCCTGAATTCCGCCCAGCGTTGTGGCTTTTTCCCAGTTCCTGTGCGAGAGGATGGATGGCCACGCAGAGGGCAGAGATGCCGGGTGGAAAAGGCACAGCTAGAGGGACGGATCTGCCGGAATTCCATCAGCGTGATCCCTCCACTCCCAAGCACAGCGACCCCTGCTGTGCCCAGCACTTTCTCCCATCTCCTAGATGCACCCAGTGCAGCAATATGTGCCCCCAAGGCAGCAAAATGACGTTTCCTGAAAATGGCAGAAGCGGGCTTTTCTCATTTCCACACCCAAGGGCACCGTGGGCGCTCTCTCCCTTTCCCTCGTACCTAAGGCCAAACATCTTAGGCTTCCCAAGTCTCATTTCCAGGGTGTTTCGTTAAATAACTCACTAAACACCCCAGATACTGTGTGCGCCCGTGTTTGCTAAGCCCCCTCATTTCACAGGCTGATCCGAAAAGCAATCAAGTTTGTCCAGCGTGATTTGTTCTTTCATAAAGAAACTCTGTGATCTCACAGCTAATCTTTGCCCAGGGCTCAGGCTGCAGCCAGTACTGGAGTTCTGTTTGGTAAGTATCCTCTGGGGAGCCTCTCCCCGCCTGGTGACTGCATCGCCGGCAAAGCTCTAAAGAGAACGTGCGTTACGGAAAGAGGAGACGACTTTTCAGCGTGGGATCGGGTGGCACCGTGACCGATGAGTATTTAGGATACCTGTGTCATACTTTCACTGGATATTAAACTTCCAGAGATTGGTCAGTGCCGGTGAAGCCAAGTCATCCACATGGGCATCCTTAAAGCAAGCATCTGATTGCAAAGACTGCATTTCTGGCTTTCATCCTTTAGGGTGAATAAGATGCTAGTTGGATCCAGTTGCACGTTGCTTTCTGCAGTGATGTCAGTTGAGTCATTGTATTGTTTCTCACCCTGACCCTGTGTCTGTTCTGCCTCGTTCCCATTTATAAGTGGTCTCTCTGCTGTGTTTCTTCTTTAAAGGCAGGAGGACATCTGTGTGGCCAGGTGGGGTCATTCCCTAGTGTCCCTCATCTTTGGCTGTTGTTGTGGTTCTCTCTCTATGATGCCTTGATGTCATAACTTCTGATGCTAAACTTTTACCCCCTTGCGAGTGATCGCTGGCTTCTGTTAAGTGGCCGTGCTCTAAAGCGTCATCAGTAATTTACAGAGTGGTTTGTCAGTAACTTTCGTCAGGGGTCTAGATGCTCCCCATGCAAGCATTTGCTCTGTCCTGGATTTGTGTGATGACTCCCTGAATTCACTCTACAAACAGTGCTTCTTTTTCTTCTACGATTCTTCCCATGCAGAGAGATTCCTGTGGTTTGTCTTGGTTTTGGATTTCCTTTCCCCATTTCCAAATCTGGAACAGAAATGTCAGGAAAAGGGATTCATTCATTGGTTCGCTCAGATGTAGCGAGCCACTGTCTTCATCTGCATGGCCAAAGCTGGGATCCGGCATCAGAGTGGTCCAGCGTATAGGAAGGAGATAGTAAGGGGGAGGAGGCTGGTCCACCGTCTTTCAGGCTTTGGACCAGAAGAGGAACATGGCGGTCTTCTCACCTTCCTTAGGTGAGATCATGGGTGCATTCCACACCTAACGGCACGGGAGGCTGGAGAATGGAGTGCATCTTCCCACCTGTGTGTTGGGCTGCAGGTCTCCCTCCGTGGAAGGTGGGGAGAATGGATTGTAGTGGGCAGTCAGCAGTCTATTTGTGATGGGCATCATGCAGGCTATTTGCAAAAAGTCTGTACCCTGATGAAGTTTACCTTGACCTAAGGAGGCCTGGGAATGGATTGCAGTTGGGTTCAGGGAACAAAAAGGAATTCTGGATGGCTAGAGCGCGGGGAGAGGGGAAGAGTATGAGTCAAAGAGGTCACTAGAACCCTTCATGAAGGGCCTTGTGGGCCAGGGAAAGGCTCTAGATTTATCCTAAGTAAGATGGGAAGCTCTTGGAGGGTCAAGAGCAAGGGAGAGACATGCCCTTATTTATGCTTTAGAAAGATCCCTTCTGGGGCTTCCCTGGTGGCACAGTGCTTAAGAATCCGCCTGCCAATGCAGGGGACATGGGTTCGAGCCCTGGTCCGGGAAGATCCCACATGCCGCGGAGCAGCTAAGCCCGTGCACCCCAACTACTGAGCCTGTGTGCCGCAACTACTGAAGCCTGCACTCTAGAGCCTGTGAGCCACAACTACTGAGCCCATGAGCCACAACTACTGAGCCCACGAGCCACAATTACTGAGCCCTCGCACCTAGAGCCCGTTCTCCACAACAAGAGAAGCTACCGCAATGAAAAGCCTGTGCACCGCAACGAAGAGTAGCCCTCGCTCTCCACAACTAGAGAAAAGCCCATGCACAGCAATGAAGACGCAACACAGCCAAAAATAAAATTTAAAAAAAAGGATCCCTTCTGGCTGCTACGTGGAGAGGCAACTAAAAAGTATTTTCTTTGGATCTTTGCATTTATATGTATATGGGATTTGGTCCCTGGTTTTCTTGTTAGTATGTGATAGTGTCAGGATTTGGAGTCATGGCTATCCTAGTAAAAGGCATCTTAATACAGTGTATTACAAATCCATTGTCCTATGATACTAGTCAAATGCATCAGGATACTTAAACTCTTTTTTTCTATTGTGAGAATAATTTAAATAGCATAAGTATGATGCCTTCATTTAAGTTTCAAGACCTCATTTTAGGGGGAACAAAGTTGGAAGATCCTTTTAGTAGGCAGTAGGCTGTTTGTTGTGTTTTCTTTTCTTTTTTTTTTTTTTTTTTTTTTGCGGTACGCGGGCCTCTCACTGTTGTGGCCTCTCCTATTGCGGAGCACAGGCTCCGGACGCGCAGGCTCAGCGGCCATGGCTTATGGGCCCAGCCGCTCCGCGGCACGTGGGATCTTCCCGGACCAGGGCATAAACCCGTGTTCCCTGCATCGGCAGGCGGACTCTCAACCACTGCGCCACCAGGGAAGCCCCCTATTTTCTTCTTTAAATTAACATTAAAATTTTAAAATAGCTCATCCATTTTATTGGCTCTCAGGTTTCAAGTGTATCACTCTCATGAATTTTAATCTTCACGTTTTTACTTATGTCCTCTTTCTCATGGGTTTATATATATACATTTCTTTTGTTGATGAATGTGCCAGTTTTACTGATTGTTTTTGCATAGAATTAGGACTTATTTATTATTTATACTTTTTACCATTTCTAAATTTATTAATTGCTGCTTTTATCTATGAATCCTTTTCTCTTGATTTCCCTGAGTTTTATTTTCTAACATATTAAGTTGAGAGCTTAATTAATTTATTAACTTTTTGTTTAATGATGAAATACAAAGCTATGAAGTTCCTTCTTATTACAGCTTTTGCCACATTCCATAATTTTTGCTCTGTATTATTTTCACTGTCATGATTTTTAAATAGTCTGTAATTACAATTTGATTATCTCTTTAATCCAAAAGTTATTTAAGATTATTTTTTCTGAAAATAATATCTGCTGCTGTTTTGAAAGTGCACACAATTTATAAATGGATAAATTAAAAAGCAAAACCCACCCCACACTCCTTTCCCATCCCTGTATCAGTCCTAAGGGATAACTACTTTTAGCAGTTTGGCATGCATCCAGATAGATCTTGTCCAAACACATGGAAAACAATATACTATAGGCATATACAATTTGTTAAAATGAGATAGTATACATGTCCTCTGAATTTCTTTATTCAACATAAACTATGGCAATATCTGTATCTCATTCTTTTTAAATGGCTATTTTATAATATGGGATAAATTTATTTAATCATTCCCTTACTAATGGACATGTAAGTGTTTAGATTGTCTGTTTTTAAAGTTTTTTTCCCTTGTGCAATTGCACAATAATTTCTTCAGGAATTCTAGATCAAAATTATGCCCATTTTCCTTTTTTATATATAAAGGCGTTGGTGTGCTCAAAAGTGGCTGTCCAAAAAACAAACATGCCAACAAAAGAAACTGACTTAGAGCATTTGCTGATTTCCATGGTGTAAACTCTGCCACCACGGCTGATTTCAAGCTAGCAGCTGCTCTCCAAAAAGCCCTGAATATTTAACTATGGACTCTTGTGAGCTGGTATAAGCCAGTTCAAACTGGTTCCAACATACTACTGGGAAAAGCCAAACTGCCTCCAAAATTATTGGGTTAATTTACAGTCATGCAATGTGTGGTTCTTCTCTCTATAACTTTAATAACCCTGAATATTAAGAATTTTCCTATTTTTTCCAATCTGATAGATTAAAAATTACATTTTACTCTTGTTTAGTTTGCATTTCTTTTCATGTGTTAAATATTTTTATTTCTTCTCTGAACTGCCTATTCATATTATTTACCTTGTTCTTTTTTCATTCAAAAACATTTTAATTGAACACCTTCTCTATACTATGCATTCCTCCAGCTGCTAGGGATACAACAGTGAACAAGGCAGATTCTGTTCTCTCCACTAGCCAAGTTTATTTTCTAGGGAACAGAACAGATAAAATTATTGCAAGTTGAAAACAACTATGAAATTAACAACCTGGGAGTCAAGCTAGAAAATAAAAGAAGTATCTCCTTAGATAGAACCTTTGGGGAAGGCTCTCTGGGGTGATAGCATTTATATCAAGGCCTAAGGGTGTGAAGGAGCCAGCCAGGCAAACAGTGTGAGTTAAGGTTGGAGGTTAGAGGTGGCATTGATGAGCCGCAGCAGCAGCGTGTGCAAAATCCCTGGGGACGCAGGGAGAGTTGGGAAGATCCGAGAAGCCCGAACGTAGTGGTGAAGGAGATGAAGTGGGTGAAATAGAGAAGGAACAGGCCGTGAAGGACCCTGCAGACCACAGAGAGGGATAGGATTTTATTCTAAATGAGTGGTCAGCTACTGAAGTGTTTTGAGAGTTGATGGCAATCCTATTGAAAATAAAAATATAAAAATCTCTTTTACTGCTGTACAGAGAAAGGATTCTAGGGAGGCAAGAGAAGAATCTGGGAGCCAGTTAAAAGGCTGTTTGTTGTACTAATCCTGGTGAAAAGTAACAATGTTCTAGACCAGGATCATCATGCTGAACAACAGTAGGAGGCGCTGTTCAAATTGCATTCTGTGCTCTGCTGTAACTGACAGCCCTGCAGATGGAAACGATCAGTTGCCTTTCTCTTACTGATTTTTAGCTATCTTTTAAATAATAGATACACTTTGGTTGCTGTATATGTTGCCAATATTTTTTTTTCACAGTTGGTAATAACCTATTTCATGATTCAAAGTATCAAAATTTTCAATTTTTATGAAGTCAGATTTGTTGATCTTTTCCTTTATTGCTTCATAGTTTCCTTGTTGCATTTGAGAAGATCTTCCCTTTTGCAATTTTGTAAAACATGCTTTCCTATTTTCTGTCAGTATTTATATTGGGAAAAAGGCATAGATGTTAAAATGGTAATTTCTTTGGTATATACATACAGTAGGAAACTTTTATTGTGTGTATTTTTTCTGGGTACCCTTATATCATTCCATGCTGCTTTTTAAATTGGGGTTCTGTAGTACATTTTGATGTCTGGAGGTACAAATATCCTCTCATATTCTTTTACAGAATGCTACTGGCTGTTCGTATGCATTCACTTATCTATATGACTTTTAGAATCAGGTTCTATTTTTAAAGAATGAGATTTTAGGCTTGAATGGAATTCATGTTTTAATTTGGGGGGAATTAACATTTTAAGTGACTTAAGTTTCCTATCTAGTAATATGGTATATCTTCTTAGTTATCCACACTTTCCTTCTATTTCCTTTAGCAAAGTTTTCATAGTTTTTATCATAGAGTTGTGATAGTTCTCTTGTGTTTATATTACTGTCGACTTAAAAAAAATTGCACAATATGAGAGTTGAGAGTTAAGTTTTATTTGGGGCAAAATGAGGACTGCAGCCCGGGAGACAGCATCCCAGATAGCTCTGAGAAACTGCTCCAAAGAGGCAGGGGGGAAGGTCAGTATATATGTGATTTTGGTGAAGGGGGAATACATGCAATGAAGCACATATTTTTTACAGAAGGTTTCTGCTAGTCTCGTGCAGGTTACAGCTCGTCACGAGGAACAGACATCACCGTGAAGGATGTTAGTGCTTTTCTAGATATGAGGAGATACAAGAATTGAGCTCATAAAATCGGCTCCTGAAAATATCTAACTATCTGAAGACCTGTTCTGCCAGTATTTCCCAGAGCCTCAGTGTCTCGTGTTTGCTCTCCACCCTGAACTCCTTTCAAGGGGGTGTTGAAAGTCAGCAACTGCAGCAGCAGTTGACTTAATCCTTGTAGAGGTAGATGGCAAGCGCCAATGGAAAATGCCAATTTGTAGTTGGCATTACAATGCATTTTATTATTTTTATCATTAAATAGATGCAATTCATTTTCATTTGACTCGCCAGTGTATAGGAAAGCTATTTATTTTTGTGTGCTTTTCTTTTATCTGGTCACTTTACTGAATTTTCTCACTAACTTTAATAGTGGTTCAGTTAATTGCTTTAAATTTTGTAAGTAAACAATTATATCGTTTACAAATAATGACAGTTATAACTCTTCCAATTCAGTATTTGTTTCTCTTACCTCTTTTTTTCTGTTAGTACCTTGATTATAACCTCTTTAAAAAGATGAATAATTACAGTGGTAATAGGCAGTCTATATAGAAATGTCTTTTGGGATTCATCAATAAGTTAAACCTTTGCATTTCAGGTTACCAAAAAGTGACTTTTTAAAAAACAGATTTTTAAAAAATGACTTTTTCTGCACTCAGGTTGGCAATCATGTGCTTTTTCTCTCTTATAATGTTGGAAATTTTATAACTTACTTATATTTTACATTGTTGAACTTTCCCTGTATTCCTGGAATAAATTCACCTTGGCCATGATGCTTTATTATATTATTACACTGAGATTTAGTTTGCTAACATTTTATTTCGATTTTTTGCATCAAAATTTATAAATAAGATTGGTATAGAACTTTCATTTTCCCTAATATCTGTATTGGGGTTTGGTATAAGAAACCAAACAGAGTCTGGTACTTCCCTTGTACTTATTACAAGGCATTTATCATTTAGACACAAACAATTCCTGAAAAAAAATTTTAGTCTCTTTCTCTGCCCTTATGGGGTTTAATAACAAGGAAATTATGTCTTATGTAAAAGTTTCCAAACTTGGTCATAAAATGATCTGGGCATGGTGAATTTTGAGGCAACTATCTCTTTGGCTGTCTGTTCAATATCTTCTACAGTTATTGATGGATTCGTTTTTATTATATCTGGAGCCAATTGTGTCTGTTTTTCAAACCTATTGGTATAAAGTTGAACGTAGTATGTTTAAAAATCAATTGTAAAGTTTTCACAGTAGCTTTTGTTACTTTTCCTTTGGCATTCTTGATGCTATATGGATTTGTGTGGGTTTAGTCTCTCCAAGTAAGGCCAGATTTTGGAACATTTTGTTTATCGGGCTTTTCAATAAACTAGGTTTGGGTTTATCAGGTCTCCTTTTTTCTATTCAGTTAGTTTCTCCTTGTGTTTGTATTAAATCCATCCTTTTCTTCAGGCTTATTCAGTTTTGTTAATTCTTGTTTTCTTACAAATGCACTTAAAGGTATCACTTTTCCTCTGAGTGAGACTTTGACCACATCTAATATTTTTTAAAATATCATAGTCTTAAAAGTTATTTCCTAAAGAAAGTGTACTTTTAGTCTGAATTTCCTTTTTTACAGCAAAAATTATTGATAAGAGTTTTCATGTTTGCATTTAAAATCTTCCAGGTATAGTTTTGGCCATTGCTCACTTGTTAATACATAATTCTGATTTGAGAATAAGCCTCTTTTATGATTTTTACTTTAAGAGGTTGATTGAGCTTTTCTTTGTGGCTCAGTGACTGAATTTTCTAAATACTTTATGGGTATTTGGGAAAAATGTATTTTATGTTTGTTTGGCTAGCCATCCATATTTGTAAGTCTTGTTATAGATAATGTATATATCCAATATGCTTTTTTCTGCGTCATATTTTAAAAACCCTGATGAATTAGTTATATCTTTCACCGTGATTGTGGTTTTGTCAAACTCTTTTATTTTTTCGAATTTTGCTTTAAATGTCTCTCTACTATATTTTCTTTTATTAAAGAAAAAGTCATGCTTACTCTTATTTCTTTGGTCCATAGTTTTTACCAAAGCCCAGTATTCCTTTTTATCCTTTTTCTGCTCTGTATTATCTGTTATCTGATATAATATTTCTAGTCCTGATTCCTTATTAATAATAAGTATATTATTTATTTTTGTTCAGTTCTTTATTTTCTGCCTTTCTGTATCATTTTGTTTATAGAATATATATGTGTGTGTGTATATATACACATATACATACACATATATATAGAGAGAGAGAGAGAGAGAGGGAGAGAGTGTTTGTTTTTACATCTTAGAAATCATTGAAAAAAAATTGAATGAATTTAACGACCACAACATAAATAATTATTTAGATTTTCTTTTATTTTTACTTGTCTCTTTGCTAGCATATCTTCCTTTGTTCCTTTGTTTTTGTTTTGGTAGCGTCTCCCTGCCTTGTAAAAAATAGATTGAGTATTTGGGCGGTAAACCTATGAGTGTTTGTATTTCTGAAGAAGTCTTTATTTTACTACCCTAGGTTTTAATTAATTTTAGTTAAAAATTTTGTTTTTACTTTTTGTGGTAGAAAATTTCAAACATATACAGATGGATAGAGAACAGTATGGTGAACTCTTTGTATGTGTATCCCAGCTTCTCTTGTTTTATCTCACCTGCCCCCACTCCTTCTACTTACACTCCGCTCTGAAGTATTTTGAAGGAAGTCCCAAAGAGCATATCATTTCACCCACAAATAGTAAACATTTTAGTATGTATTTCTGAAAGGTAATAAGATAATGACACTCTTGGAAACAAGCATAATGACATTATCATACTAAAAAATTTAACATTGCTCCCTTAACGCATTCAATTTAGGTTCAAATTATTTGAATTTAACACTTTGAAGTCATTGCTCCATTGTTTACTCACACCTTGTTTTGCAGGGGAGAAGTATAATACTAAGTGTTCTTTGTAAACAAACTTGACTTTTGCTTTGTGGAAACTTGCATTATTTGATTTTTATTCTTAGGGTTCACATACTTCACGCCTGTCCTTATTTTCTGAGCTCTGACCACACTGACCTTCTTTTAGTTTCTTAATGTGCCCTGTCACAGGGCCTTTGTACAGGCTGTTCCCTCTAACTAGAATGCTGTTCTCCACCTACTCCAACCTGTCACTCCGTACTTCATCGTGTAGCCCAGAACTAGATAATGTGGCCACTCCTTGCTGCAAGTGAGGCTGGGAATGTGAATGCTTAGCTTTCCCAGCTTCTTTAGGACAGGCAGGAAAATGAGAAAGGGAATGAGAATGAGTTCTGGGTTGGTAACCATGAAGATTGGTAGGGATTTGATATTTTGCATGGTAGATCTTTCTCCATCCTTTAACTTTCAACCTAGCTATGATTTTACCTTTAAATAGCATCCAGTACAAACAGCATAAGATGGGTCTTGTCTTTGTAGCTAGTCTGGCAGTCTCTGACTTTTAATTGCAGTGTTTACTCAACTTATATTTAGTGTAATTATTTATATAGTTAAGTTTAAATCTTCTATCTTGCTGATTGTTTTCTATCTGGCCCGTCTGGTTTGTTGTTGTTTTTGTTCCTCCTTTCCTGTCTCTTTTTAGGTTAATCAAGTTTTTGTTGTTGTTTTGCTCTTTGCAAGGGTTCCATTTCTTCTATAGGCTTTTCAGATATACGTCTTCAAATAACTTTTTGTGTGTGTGGTTGCTCTAGGGATAATAGTATGTCTCTTTAACTTAGCATCCACCATTACCAAGAACTAGTATTATATCCTTCATATATAATGTAATATCTTTACAGTAGTATAATCTCATTTATACCACTCTCATCCTTTGTCTATTAGTGGCATGACTTTTACATATGTTCGGAACTCCATTCTACATTGTTTTATTTTTAGTTTACATTGTTTTATTTTTACTTCAATTAAAAAATATAACAGAAAATAGTCTTTTGTATTTATCTATTTACTTACTTTTTTGGAGAATTGTTCTGCCTGCCTAGAGATGCAAATTTGTTTTTAGTACTATTTTTTTACTTTAGTAGCATGGGAGATTTGTCCATTCTCTTTTATTTATTTATATCAATATTGACTTACGGGTGTTTATTTTCTACTTTGCATTATAAGTCAATACTATTTTATTATATCAGCCAAATTGTTCCAAGTTTTCACTTTCATTTTTGAAAGGTATTTTTATTGTTTATAGAATTCTAGGTTGACTTTTTTTTTTACTTTGAGCATTTTAGAGATGTTGTTCCATTGTCTGTGGCCTCCATTGTTTTTCAGTAAAGTCAGTAGTAATCTTCTCTTTGTTCTTTTATATAAGATACTTCATTGTTTCCCCTTTGATGGTTTTTAAGTTTTGTGTTTTTTTTTTTAAATGCTTGGCTTTATTTATTTATTTATTTTTGGCTGTGTTGGGTCTTCATTTCTGTGCGAGGGCTTTCTCTAGTTGTGGCAAACGGGGGCCACTCTTCATCGCGGTGCGCAGGCCTCTCACTATCGCAGCCTCTCTTGTTGCGCAGCACAGGCTCCAGATGCGCAGGCTCAGTAGTTGTGGCTCATGGGCCTAGTTGCTCCACGGCATGTGGGATCTTCCCAGACCAGGGCTCGAACCCGTGTCCCCTGCATTAGCAGGCAGATTCTCAACCACTGCGCCACCAGGGAAGCCCAAGTTTTTTGTAAAGTTTGTCGTACAGTTTCCATGTCTCTTCTGAAACTGGCCATCTGTTCACTCATCATATCCAGCTTGTCCTGAAGATTCTTTAATACATTTTAAAGTCCTCTTTTCGTTATTCCAAAATCCAGGTCATTTATGGATTTGCTTCCATTTACTGATTTTTCTCTTAAATATTGGTCAGATATCCTTTGCATGTATGGTGATTTCTTTTTTTAATTTTTATTGTACCCTGGATATTGTTGGTCATGCATTGTAGAGACTCTGGATTCCATTATCATTTTCTAAAGAGTCATGTGTCTTGTTCCAGCAACTAGTTAGATTACTGGTGGATTGTGAACTTGGGGAAGCTTGGTTTTACACTTTGTTAGGCAGGTCTCTTTTGGTTTTTCCCTTAGTACTAAGTGCACATCCTTTAGTCCTAGGATGTAGTCTTTACCCCTAAAGCATGGCCTTTCTGGGATTATGTTTAAAAAATGTGAGATGTTTACCAGGTTTCTCTAACTCAGGAGGATTCGAACTCTAAATATGATCTCCCCTGAGATGGGCAGCTGCTGAAGTCTACTCAACTCTTAAACTTTGCAGCTCTTGTTTTCCTCTTTGGCCCGTTTACAGTCTTGTCTGAACATCCACCATTCAGGGGTCAAACAAAGACTTGAGGGGAGTTTATATGCAGATTTTAGGGGTCCCACCTTTTGTGGCTTCCTTATTTCCGGGGTCTCCCCCCTTTAATTTCCAGCACCTCTGGGAGTCCCAAACTCTGTCCTCTGACTCAGGCCAGTGATACACTGGCTTCCTGCTTGAATTATACGTGTTTTCTGCCACGTGGGCTGGGAAGTTCCAGCAGGACAAAAGCAGTATAAACATACATCTCACCAGACATGATTTTCTTCTTCCAAATGTCAAATCGCCTTTGATTTCTGCCTGCCTTTCATCTTTCTCTGGTACCTTCAAACAGTTGGGTTTATTTTCTTTTCTTCTATTTTTGCCCAGAATTATAAGGCAGTCTAGTACAAGCCATATCAGAAATGGAGCTCAGGACTTAAGATACTGGAATACAGTTCCTTTTTAGTTTTACTAGAATTGAAAACCCAACTTCTATTAATTAATTTGCAATAAGTCATTCTCTTCTTGGAGATACTAGTCTGGTATATATGATCCACTTGGGGAGAATTTACTGTATTTATAAGTGGGCTGATTCAAGTGTAAAATGATGGGTTTCTATAAGAATGCTTTCATCAAGTATCTTGCCTAAAGATTTTCAGCCTCTTAATAAAAATGTGGAATTACATTCATTTTTTAAAAGGCAAATTGGGCAGGGTGGTATCAGTAGGATGCTTATTTTAGAGACTAAAGTTGAGGTTGATCTTTAGATTTTCAGAACATTTGAAGGTTTGAGGGAGAAAGAGTTAGACCAGAAGAGAGAAATGACTCACCGATATTATCGTTTTTGAAAAAACATTTTCAGGTCAGGTTAACCGGTCTTCTGACCCTATGCCTACAGGAGCGAGTGTTTCACAAGTCCTTTATCAAGAAGGTTCACAAAGGAGCTTAGAATTCCAATCTGTTCCTTAATCTGTCACTGAGCACAGGGTGAGTTCTTTAAAACTCACGCAATTCTAATTTTATCTAAACTTCATTAGCTTGTCTTAAAATAATTCCCAAGCCAAAGAATAACAGAAAACTGGCACTCATGACATCCAACCACCTTTATTTTACTAATGAGGAACCTGAGACTTTAGAAAGGATTCTCAAGGTCATTGTACTCATTAGCGGCCGAGCTGGGACTTGAACTTGTAGTCTTTGCTCTCCCCCATCCAGCATGTCATGTGCTGCAGACACCAAACATCTCTCTCCTTAGACCTTTCCTTTCCTTCCCTTATGCTGCAGGGGCTTCAGCATGGATTGAGTTCCCTGATGCAGTCCTGGCTTTACCTGGGCTTCACCTAACGTTTTTAAACAGCTTTCCTGAGATATAATTTACATACTATACAATGCACCCATTTTTCATTTCTCTTTTGTCACTGCCTGAAGTCTAGATCTCAGAACATCAAATAGAGAAAGAAGGCTATTGCAAGTAAGACAACTGAGGGGTGCCCTTGACACTTCAAGGTGTATACCCAGAAGTAGATGCACTCCTATTTCCCAGAAATGACAACTCCAGAGACCCGTATTTCTAAGTTTCTGGCCCCAGATCTCTTGGAAATCTTCCCCTACCCATCTGTAGCTCTTCTCAGCTTTGGTGCTGGGTTTTTCATCTTATCTAAGATTTGTGTAAGTGTGTCAGACTGGCACACGTAGGCTGTTGAGTCTGATGCCTGTATACAAAGGAAGACTTTCCAATCCACTTCCAGAATTCCTTTTCTGTCTCTGACACCTTCCTTTCCCCTGTAACACAGCACTTAGAAGGAAAATTATCTGAGTTGTCTTTGGCATAAAAAGCAAATGAAAGAACTCACATTAATTTGTTCATCCAGTAACTATGCTTGAGCACCACCTGTGCTGGGCGCAGGGGATGCAGTGAGTGAAAACAGACTGAAGAAGCTCTGCCCTCACGGAGCTCCCAGGAAATTAGGTGTCCAGCTTTCTGGTGGGTAGAGGTCTTTTTACTTGAAATCCATAAATGCCCGTGGGTGGTGGGGCGGGGTGGGGGGGGAGTAGAGGCAAGAGACTCCTTACAAATGAGGAAGTTTACAGATGAGAAAGTTGAAACTCAGAGAGGTGATGGGAGTTACCCGAAGTGCCGTGGCCAACTAGTAGTAGCCTGGCCAGAATAGGAACTCCAGTCTCCCATCTCCCTGATCCCACGTGCTGTAGCCCACTCCCCTGGTTCCGCCCCAAACCTCCCCATTTACCACCAGTTTTGCTCCACACAGCCAAATAGACTGACCAACGCAGGCATAAGCCCCGAAGTCCTAGCTACTGGCTCTCCAGCTCCAAACCCAATAGGGTCCGAAGGTCCCTGAAAATATTTCTGAGAAACATGCCATCATTATCAGATGGCAACCTTGACATGTCAGGATACCCTGGATCCAAGCTAGGATCACCCCAACGCTGAATAGAAGACTTACGGGCATATCAAGACAGGCTGGAATGTGGAGTCTGGGGCTCTGGACTCTTGTGTTTCAGCTGATCAGGCTGAAGGGGCAGCGGGGCTTTGCCAGGTTTAACTGCACGAGCTGTAGAAACAGGACAATGGCAATACTTTTCTAGGACTGCATCAGATAAACTGGGACAGCTGCAATATTTCCTAAGCAAACTAGGTTACCCTCCCGCTGCTGCTGCCACCCGAGGGCATTGGGCAGCTGGGTGACCCAGAAATGGTCATCTCCTTGTCCGGCTCCATCTGGAATTCCAGCCCCTAATTCCAGGGCACTGACAAAAGACAGGCTCTTTAGGTAGAAGCGAGCTTTACAACACCAAAGGGAATCGAGCCCATTCTTGTTAGAGGAACCTTGTCCCAAACAATAAGGGAAAGAGGTGTTTTGACTGTCTTAAAACAAGACAGAATTAGGAAGTGAAATGACAATAAATCTTCCCCGTCTACTTTTATGTTTTGTAGTCTGGAGAAGCAAAAATAATTATAGGAAAGTGTACCATGTTAGGGGGAAAAAGAATAAGCTTGATGTCAAGAGACATTGATTTGAGTCGCTAAACCTGGAAATATTATTTCCTCTGAGAGCCTAACTTTTTCAGTGGCACAGTGAGAGGGTTGGCTTAGATAATCTCTAGGGGTCTTTCCTGCTCCGAGAGTCTGTGACTGTACGTTACCTCTAGTTAACAGTAAGGGTTTCTACTGCTCACTAACTGATGACCTTGGGCCGGTCATTTCCCTGCCCTGAGGATCAGTTTCCCCATCAGAGAAAGGAGAGGGTGGTTATGCCCCAGTGCTCTAGCTTCGAGAGGCTCCAGGACTCCAAGGGTAGGAGAGAGAAGCTCTGTCTACCTTACTGGTGAAATGTGTCCACCGTGGCAGCAGTAAATCCAATATAAATACAGTGATGCTAAAGTAAAGAGATAGCAGCATGTGAGAAAAGACGAATGTTGAAGCTCTCCAATCCAGACTTCCTCTAGAAGCATCACGCATGCACACACGTATGTTTTAATACACTTAAAAGCATCTTTTTTTAATAATTAAAAACAAATTTTTTTTTGGCCGCACCTCGCGGCACGCGGGATCTTA